>NC_132794.1:104494633-105972967 GCF_048418805.1 Vulpes vulpes
GGCTGAGTTGTGGGACTCTCTCCCCAGGCTTGTAAGATCCAAGCAGTAATAGGAATTATTACCCTGCTTCCCAGAGCCCTCGGGTTTTGTTGACTCTGGAGCTCTCCAGAACAAGCCCAGGGCCTCGGGAACAGAAACATAGGCCAAGTTATTGTTTCCCAGCCTCTTAAAACCTCAGCTTGTGTTAGACAAACATAAAAAACTCATGTCCCTCCTGGGGTCTTTACTCCTCCAGTTGGGAAAATCAATCTTTTTTCATAAACCTTCTGACTAAAAAGATTTTGTAAATCTTCACTTTCTATGGATTGTGTAATAAAAATGATAGGTGTGCTGTTTGTGTTATGCTTTCTCTCCCCACCCCCCAAATACATACTCATAACACCAGATGGGCTTCTTTTTATTTTACGTGTGCTTCTCTAAAAGTTCCGCTATAAGTGATTTAAGACTTAGGAGAGTGGAGTTTCTACTATTTCTTTCCAACATGAGAGGCTGAGTGTCTGGGTCGACTGAGCCAAAGATGTGGGGCAAAGGTTTTCTTCCTTGCGCAGCCTATGTTCTATAGTTACGCTTTACAAACATTTAGCCTTTACCTAGTCATATATTTTTCCTTTCTTTTCAGAGACTTTCCTTTCATTGAACAGACATTTACTGAGTTATCCTCCCATTATCCTCAGGTGCCGGGCATTGTGCTAAGTTAACCAGGTTATACGAAAAGCACAAGATAGCCCCTGCTCCTGCGCTCTGCACAGCACCAAGGAGGACACGGGAGAGGAAATGCTTGCTTATCCTACATCCTGGCAAGCACTGCGATGGAAGAAAGTACAGAGTGTGGGAGAAGCAAAGCAAGCAAGGTGCTCTTCACACCTTCGCCCTCTGCTCATTGATCTCGTGTGGCAGTGACAATAGCAGAGAGAAGTCAGCCAGCTTTCATTTATGAATTCTGTGGTCATCACATAGATTGTTACAAGTGATTCTGTTTTTGGAGTTTGGTGTACTTCATGGTTGCAGTGGCTACGACCCCGGAGAAATAGAATTTTGCTTATACACACACACACACACACACACACACACACACGTATCTATCCATTAAGGATCTATTGACTGTGTGCTGTGACCAGAGGGGCAATCATTCCCTTGAGGGTCCCAGGCAGAGGAACCAGACGCCATGCCCAGCACACTTAGGATGACATCACCTAGAGTGTGACCAACACGCTCACCTCAAGCTCACTTCAGGACACACGGCAGTGGCCCTAAGTCAAGGGCAGAACTATGCCTGTTGATCACGAAAACAGATGGAATTAGCAAGCTTTAGTCTGTTATTTCTCAGCAACCACAGGAAACCCCACACTTACAAGATTTTTTTTTTTAAGTTTGAAAAAGAATTTAAGACTAGAGACACGGGAGTGTGTGGCGGAAGAGAATGCCACTTGAACACTCATGGCTCAAAGAACAGTAGGCGACGCTTCTGGACACTCTTCATGGGTTCAAGACACTCAAGCTCTATGTTTAAGGAAGAGCTCCATCCAAATCGTTATTCCACATGCAAGTGTAAGAAAAGGGAAGTTTAGTGATTCCCTTCTGGCTTAAAACTGAAAAGACATGTGTATTTATAGCTTCCGGAGAACAGGAATTTCGATTTTATTTCCATGACAAAACATATTTAAGTCAACTAACCAGAGTTAGACCTTTTTCAGGACCAGGGTTACTTTCACAGAATACAGCATCATTACCTAACTCCAAGTGTTTTACTAACAACATTTTTATCATGCGCAGCGCCCTTTGCTTTTTCTCTGAAGCTCAAGGGAAAATGCAACATTATCTCTGTCTTATTTACAGAGGTTTCTCTTGTCGGCACTGACATAGGCTCTTGGATTTTCAAGATCAGAAAACTGGTTATCACAGAGAGAAGGAGACAGGCCTAAGGAATCCAAAACACACAACACGGAAAAAGCAAAATGCAGAAGACAAATGGAATATGGGACAAAGTATTTTGTAACAACTGTGCAAGATGATGTTCTCTGCCATCTCAGAAACAAGTTTATTCCTTCTTGAGCTTCTACAGTATTTTAAAATTTAAAATAGAGACTAGAGCATGGAATTATGAATATGAGGATCTCAGGTCTGGTCCTGATCCTAGAATCAGTTAATGGCGTGGACTAGGATAAATCATTTCTCCCCTTTAGGTCTTGGTGTGTTCATCCCTAAAACGAAGATACTATTTATGATTTCTGAGATTGCTTTCTCATTCTGAAACCTTTTGGTTAATTAGGTGATGATATGTATACATAAATGAATGAATAGATGGGTGAATCACTTGATAAAAAATAAAATTTGGATGTTCTTGTGTGGTTATAATTCTCTCCAACCATATAAAAGCCCTAATTCAGTATTTATATATTTTTGGTTTTTTAAAGATTTTATGTATTTATTGGAGAGAGAGAGAGAGAGAGCAAGCATGAGCAGGGGGAGGGGCACAGGGAGAGGAAGAAGCAGACTCCCTACTAAGCAGGGATCCCAACATGGGGCTGGGTCCCAGGACCCCAAGATCATGCATGACCTGAGCCAAAGGCAGACGCTTAACCGACTAAGCCACCCAGGCACCCCTATTTCTACGTGTTTAGCATGTATACTGACTATACACAATAAATTCATGTTTTCCTAAGTTTGATTGGTCTTTTTGTAGTGGAAAGCCTTGCTCGCTTGGTTTAGGATATTTGTAAAGGTGCCCTCTAGTGGAAGAGTGAGCATATTGTGTCTTTCTGGTGCCAGCTTTATGATCAACAAACCACAGCATTGTATGCATTTTTAATGAATCAAACTTCTGCCTATATGCAGTGAAGCTTTTAGTTCTCAAGCTCTTAATGTCTTACTCTGGTTAAAATTCTGGCTTGGAACCAATCTTGAAATTTAAGAGTAACAGCATGTGAAAAGAGAATATTGTTTTTAAAAAAATGATTGTTGCTCTTGGAGTCTTAACAGTGTGTGTCAGGCTATATAACACATGGAGGGAGCACATTTCACTGTGTTCACCAAATGCATGAATTGCAATCAGTAAAGAAAGAGAAGCTCGAGGACCATACTCTGCCGGGGTACTGGGAATTGTCTTTAGCACATGTTTCGGGTGGGACGAGGACTGTACCCGTGGGCGAGGGCATGTGACCAGTTAAGTGTAATGGAGATACTTGGACTTCACAGAACGTCTAGGGCATGGGAGCAGAAAGGGCACATGTTGTGGATGTTCTTCGGCATCTGTCACAAGGTTATATAAGAACTTATAGGTCTTACCCACTGGCCTTGGTTTTGATGTAATTGCCATTGGTATAGTAATCAATAAAGATATTTCTCTCCAGAGACTGAACTTTCCCCTTGATTGAACAGCAATCACCCAAGTGTGCAGACAGCATTTAAGCTTTGTCGACAAACCAATTTAACACGATTAACTGGTAGGTTTTGTTTTTTAAAAAGTGACAGGAGTGTTTTAGTCAAGCGACAAAGTTTATTTTTTTAACAGAATTGCACTAGCTATTGATTTCAATTTAATACTGTATTGATACGCCAATTCATCCGAAATATCACATTGCTTGTGTGTATAAACAGTGTTAGGGAGGAAATAAAAAGCTAGGAAAAAGGTACAGCAACTTGAATGCCATGGGTTAAATAAATACCTTGATTAGTATTTTATAAGGCAACATAAGTTTCTATTCTTCGAGTTAAATTTAGGTCCCTCTTCATTGCAAAAGAGACAATCGGGGGCCCCCTGGCAGCTGATTTAAAGTTAGGTGCATTTCCATTTGTATGTGACGATGGAAAAATTCTATGACTACTGAAACCTTGGGGTGCTGATACTTTGCATCAAATGGGGCAAAACCTTGCCGTTTCTTTGCAGCCCTTGTCATCTGAGTAACTCATGTTTGTAGAGCTGTATCCTCAATTCTGACACATGCCCTCTCCTTCGGTTGTTCACTCCACTGACAACAGGTTGGGACCCCACACTGCTGGGGAGGTTTAGAAGGAGGATAAATGGGGCCAGTGGGTGAAGTCTGGGTTGGTAAAGAGGGCAAACGCTAGAAATCGATGCTAAATGTACATGGTGTAACCCCCAGGCACCAGATAGTAAGGAAGCTGCTAGGACAGAGCTACCAAATTTTGCTTTCATTTGAACTTTTTTTTGAGGTATAACAATGTATTCAAGAAAGGGCATAAATCATAGAGGTGCAGCTCAATGTATTTTCTCAAAATAAACACACCCACGTAAATTCTTTCACAAAGACTGTTAATGGCATCATAAAAGTCTCCTTTGTACCCCTCCCAATCATTACTCATCCAAAGTAACCACTATTCTGATTTCTGTTACCACAGGTTGGTTTTGTTTGTTGTTTAACCTGGACACCAATACAGTATTTATTCATTCTTGGCTTGTCCAATATTAAGTCTATTACAGCTGTTGCAAATAACACTCATTTGACCTTTTTCAGTGCTGTCTAGAACACTTATGTGAGTTTATTTATCCTTTCTATAGCTGATGGACACTAAAGTTGTTTCTGGTGTTAGGCTATTACAAATAACTCTTCTATGAATATTTTTGTATGTACAGATATTTTTGAACATATATTTGGTATGCATTTATTTTGAGTATAAACCTAATTTGGGATTACAGATTGACAGAGTAGGCTTGTATTCAACTTTGATGGGTGCTGATTTCCAAGGTACTGATTTAATTTCCTTTGGGTATCTATCCAGAAGAGGGATTGCTCGGTTATACGGTAGTTCTATTTTCAGATTTTTGATGTACTGTTTTCCATAATGGCTGTCCCAATTTACATTCCCACTAACAGTGCACCTGGCTTCACTTTCCTCCACATCCTCACTAGCATTTGATATCTCTTCTCTCTTTGGTAATAGCCATTCTAGCAGATGTGAGGTATCTCACTGTGTTTTGTTTTGTATTCCATGAAGATTAATGATTTGAGCACCATCCTCATATACCTATTGGCTATTTATTAGCCATCTTTAGAAAATGTCTATTCAGGTCTTTTGCCCATCTTTTAATCAGACTATTTGGGGTTTTGGCAGGGAGGGACCAGTTGTTTTGGTTTCCTTTGGTTTTGTTATTGAGTTGTAGGAGTTCCTCATATATTTTATATATTAACACCTTGTCAGAAATATGATTTTCAAATATCTTCTTCCAATCTATAGGTTGCCTTTTCATTTTCTTGATGGCTTCCTTTGCTGTCCAATAGCTTTTTAGCTTGATGTAGTCCCATTTGTTTAGTTCTGCTTTTTGCCTGAGGTCTTTGTTTCCTACCAAAAACTCATCACCAAGAAATGCCAAGAAACTCACTGCCTTTATTTTCTTCTAGGAGTTTTACAGTTACATGTCTTTAAGTCTTTAATACATTTTGAGTTGATTTTTGCATATGGTATATGAGTCCTACTACATTCTTTTGTATGTGGATATCCAGTTTTCCCAGCACCATTTATTGAAAAAACTGTCCTTGCCTCATGGTATGTTCTTGGCATCCTTGTCAAAATTAGCTGATCATTTATGCTTGGGTTTATTTCTGGGCTCTCTCTTTTGTTCCATTGGTCTAAATGTCTGTTTTTATGCCAGTATCATATACTTTTTTGATTACTATATTTTATAATATAATTAGAGATCAGGAAGTGTGATGCTTCTAACTCTGTTCTTCTTTCTTAAGATTGCTTTGCTTATATAGGGTCTTTAGTGGCCTTTTCAGTTTTGAAAACTTATCAGCTAGTACCTTTTCTAATGTTGCTTTTTCCTCATTCTTTCTTCCCTCTCCTCTGGGAAATCATACACACGTACTAGATTTTGTCTTTGTGTACTATATGTTCTTTACGGCCTTTCTATATTTACCAGGTTTTTTCTCTGTCCTTTAATCTGAATACTTTTTACTGCCCTTTCTTCTACTATACTAATTTTCTATTATTTCTGATATGCTAGTAAATCCATACATTGGACTCAATTTTAGTTACTTCATTTTTTGTTCTATATGTTTCTACTTGGTTCCTCTTTGTAAATTCCAGTTTTTTGGTGAAACTCTCCATCCCTTTATCTAGTCTCTTAAAATTTTTAATCATAATTACTATTAAAGCCTCACCCAATCCCCCAAAGTACTCAAAATATGTAGCTATATAACTAACTAGAATTAGTATATTTTAGGCAAACTTCTCTTTTAAACTGAATTAATCTGAAAGCAGTTTTATTTATTTATTTTTATTATTTTTTAATAAATTAATTTTTTATTGGTGTTCAATTTACCAGCATACAGAATAACACCCAGTGCTCATCCCGTCAAGTGTCCCCCTCAGTGCCTGTCACCCATTCACCCCCACCCTCCGCCCTCCTCCCCTTCTACCACCCCTAGTTCATTTCCCAGAGCTAGGAGTCTTTATGTTCTGTCTCCCTTTCTGATATTTCCCACACATTTCTTCTCCCTTCCCTTATATTCCCTTTCACTATTATTTATATCTGAAAGCAGTTTTATCTGAAATTTGTATAAACCTGCATGATTAGAGACATAATTGTGGTATCTATAAAATACCATACATAAATTTTTAAAATAAGCTCATATCTAGTCCAGAATCTTTAAGTGTAATATTGAAAATCAAATATCAATCACATGTTTTTCAGTATTTATTAAACTCAAGTCTAGCAATATAGTCATATAAGAAGTAAATTACTGGATTATATGTTAAGTGAGAGGTATCGATCAGATCATTTGCATTGTACAAGGCCTAATTATTAGGCCTAATTAAACTCAAGTCTGGCAATCACTTTAGGGAATTTACAGAAGATTAAACAGGTTGACATGATCTTGTGCAGAAACAATCTAAAATTAGGAAGAAATCAGCAGAATAATAATAAAAACTGAAATCCACTGGGCACACATTGTATGCCAACTATAATTCCAAGGACTTTGTACATTTTCTGATTCAATTTTCAGGACAACCCTATGGGATAGGTACTTATGCAGATGAGGCATAGAGGCACAGAGAGGTTAAGTTACTGGTTGAAGATCACACTACTAGTCAATGGCAGAGACAGGAATCAGACTCAAGAAGTCTGACTCCAAAGTCACTTAGCAGTACTGCAAAAGGTGAATGCTTTACACATTTTGGACCGTGATGAACCAAAAAGACATTTGGAACTTAACCAAATAGAGCAAACAATCCCACTGAACCCTGAAATGAGGGCTCATCATTTCTGGTTGCCTTGGCAATGAACCACTTTGGTGACTATGAAGGCAAAATATTTTGCAAATTACTTAATTACTAACAGTAGAAGCAGCAGAGAAACAGGGGGAGTAGACAGCTCTACTGGAGGGGAATATGTGTGGAGGCATTTGGGGAAGACTGTGCAGCAAACATGGTAAGGCAGCTTATAGAGAAAAATCTGTGTTCCAAAAAATGAGGCTAAAATTAACTGTTATGCTCCAAAACACATAGGCATATCCATTTTCTCTCACTGATTTGATCAGCAAAGATCCAGTAAATCAAAAACTAAAAACCAGGGATCCCTGGGTGGCGCAGTGGTTTGACACTTGCCTTTGGCCCAGGGCGCGATCCTGGAGACCCGGGATCGAATCCCACATCAGGCTCCTGGTGCATGGAGCCTGTTTCTCCCTCTGCCTATGTCTCTGCCTCTCTCTCTGTCTCTCTGTGACTATCATAAATAAATAAAAATTTAAAAAAAATTAAAAAAAAAAAAAAACTAAAAACCAGAGTACCTGGGTGGCTCAGTTGGCTAAGTTTTTGACTCTTGGTTTTGGCTCAGATCATGATCTCAGGGTCCCCATGTCAGGCTCCAGGCTGAGTGTGGAGCCTGTTTGAGATTCTCTCTCTCCCTCTGCGTCTACCTCTGCTCATTCTTTCTCTCTCCCTTTCTCTAAAAGGAAAGAAAAAGAAAGAAAGAAAAGAAAGAAAGAAATAAAGAAGGAAAGAAAGAAAGAAAAAGAAAGAAAGACAGAAAAGAAAGAAAGAAAAGAAAGAAAGAAAGAAGAAAGAAGAAAGAAAGAAAAAGAAAAAAGGCAAAAAGTAAAAATCTACAATGTCTCACTTTTTTTCTGTGTGTCATCATTGCTGGAAGGGATGATTGCAAAACTCATTCTCCAGGTGGCCTGTGCAAACTGTGGAGGTTGGAGACATGAACATGCCTCTTGGATGACTCTCCAATATGGTGCTTTGTGCCCTTGTGGCCAAATGGCAATATTTGCTGAAAACAAAGCTTATTCATTATACATATATTTTACTTAAATAAATGCCTTTTATATTTCAGTTGATGGGTTAACATTTCTAAAATATTATTACTAAAAAAGGCAGATACATAAATGCATCAACTTGACTGCATTAAAAAAATAGAAGGTCGACTTTTAAAAAAATTAGTTGATTACCAATGGCAAGGAGGGAAGTACAGTGAAGGCAGAGACAAAACTTGGCTTTCTGAATGAACTTTGTCTTGTGGGTTTGACTTTGGAATCATAGAAGTGTTTACCGTGATTACATAACAGAATAAACTAATAGAAAAGCAATCCTTCAATATCAAAAGCAAAATCAAATAAATGAACTTTAGTGTGTATCCAGTTGATTTTCATAATCACACAAAGAAAAACTACTCCAAGTGATTTTATAATAGTTATTTGATTCATATCCCTGTGGGATAACCCAAAGGACAAAAAGAACTTTAAAAAAAATGTAAGGGCACCTGGGTGGCTCAGTCAGGTTAAGCATCCAACTCTTGATCTGGCTCAGGTCATGATCTCAGTGTCTTGAGATCAAGCCCCTCATAGGGCTCTATACTCAGCAGGGAGTCTGCTGGAGATTCTCTCTCTCATCCTCACCCTCTGCCCCTCCACCCCACTCTCTTTCTCTTTCTCTCTCTCAATAAAGAAAAAAAGAAATCTAAATAAAAACATGTAAACTGTTTTTGATATTCATATTATTACTGATGTTTTTGATATTCATTCTATTACTACTACTGATGTTATTTTGAGGCAGACATGTGAAATTACAGGATGAAATGAAGGAAAAATTAGGTTGGTATAATTGAGAACCAATAGTTTGGGCATGGGAAAAATATATATACTGATGCAAGATTAATGAGATTGAGTAAAATCCTAAAGTATTAAATTTAAATTGGAAGTTCCAAGGTAAACTCATAATTTTATCTTTTAAAAAAGCTTTTTTTCAAGTCAGTTTTTAAACGACCAATTAAGGATGACCAACCCAGTAATGATGAGCACCCCTGGCATCCAGACGATGGCCTTAAACTGCCTTTTGCTACCAAAAAGAAACAAGGCTCCTTGGAGCAATGGTGGATTCTAGGTAAAATAGGAAGCTAGAACCTCTTGTCAGACCTAAAAGCAAGGAAACTGAGGAAACTGTCAAAGATTAGTATAGTCATGTCAAAAAGATTAAGGAGCCATTGGCTTAAAGAGATTCCCACTGGTTGCAGAGGGAACAATGTGATGAGCTTCAGTAAACAGTAGTCACATGACAATGCACGGAAACGCTTTATGTATGGCTTTAGCCATGAGCTCAGAATGATACTAAAAAACAAGGCAAAAATTTCATTGATCAGCTTTGCAGGATGCTAACCTCATTACTTTGAAAACTGACAAATAAATGGGAAAATCAATCATTTATCTTGCCTTTCCTATATGAACTATAGCTCAGGGTAATTAAATAGTTACTAAAGAGGCAAATAATAGAAACAAAGAAATAAAGATCTCTTTATAGAAATAACCCAGCTAAAATATGAAAAGAGGAAAGATATAATTAGAATACTATTATTTTCAAATCCTACTGAATTAAAGGATCTAAGCAGTGGTTTTCAGTGACTGCCAATATCCCCAGGACTGGGATAACCAGATATCTAGACCTCTAAGTCTGAATTACACTATTTCACCTCACATTGCTGTGTAAAATCCCCGAGCAGTAGCCTTGACAAACAGCTTCCTAGGCATCGTGCCGGGAAGAAGTCAGATTTCAGTTCCCCCTAGCAGATTTTATCACTGTTTCCCAAACTTGTGTGCATCTGAGTCATCAGAGGATTTATTTTTTAATACTGAATCCTGAGAATATGATCCAATAATCCTCAGTTGAGGAACTGGTTTTTATAAAGTTTCATGGGTATTTCAGGTGTTCAGACAAGTATGAAAACCACTGACTTGTGTCACTGATGGTCCCCAAAACCTCATCTACCGTTCTGCATGGAGCCGGCTGAAGGCAGGATGAAGCCTTGGGATATTTGGAGAATCCATCAAAAGGCTAATATCCTCAATCCCTCCTTCAGCTCATTGCTGGCACCTTAAATTCTACCATCAGCACCCAAAGAGTTTAGTTTTCTGTTGTCAGAGTAATGAAGTAAAGATGGGAATGAAAACACACGGCCAAAGCGATATCATTTTTCACCCCAGCCCGCTACCCCACGACGATCACCAGCCTGTTTCCCACTGAAATCAGATGTGACCTCAAATCCTTCTCACCCCAGTGCCCTAGGCAGTCACTACCAGTTAATTATTGTTGACATACAAATCAAAAATGATTTGTCATCCTCAGCTCCAGGTATGACTGCTAGCCCTTGAGCACTTTAAGTAGATGGAAAAATAGAATTCCTTTGCATCTACTTCTTCACAGGTATGAGGGTCTAAGAGTAGAGGTGATGAAGTGGGAGAAATGGTGGACACTACCTGTGGCTGCAGCCGGTAGTGGTGGAGGTGCTCACTTCTTCAATGAGTATCTGCAGAACTGACCATGCCCAGGTCCCAGGCTGGGCAGCAGGGTTTGACAGGGGGAAATCCAGAGGCGGTCCTATCCACATGGAGCTTCCTGTCCCACATTTCTCAGAGGGCGTTGTGTCAAGGGGTGAGCATATGGTTTGGAGGTTTCAGAGGAATAGAGTTGAAACGAATCTGTTCACATAATCTGACAAATAGGAAATGGAACATGGGCTTTTATTTCCACAAAATCTTCCTTTCTTCCTAACAAGGGTAGCATGCCCTGTGAGGATAGAGCCTGTCCTTTGGCCTCAGCAGACAGTGCACTTGCAAGGGCATTCTCCTCAGATCCTCACATCCTCCGTGAGTCTAATGCACCAACTGAACGTGTTAATTTGAATAATTTGTTGTTACTTCTGCGTTTGCTATGACCCCTATTTCACTAAAAAGGACCAATGGCTCAAGAGTTGTTCATTGAGATGGAAAATCAGAGATGACAAGAGTAGCAAATATCACAGCACCGAATAAAACAATAAGCTTAAAACTGGCTCCGGGTCAAATGACTCTGGAAGAATGAGAGAGGAACACACTTAAGAGCAAAACTTTTTCCATTTTCCTTCAGGTCCCTAATATACAAGTATTTCTGCAAAGTGGCATAGATTTTTGACATTCTCATGACATTTTTTTTTTTACTTTTATTTATTTATGATAGTCATCACAGAGAGAGAGAGGCAGAGACATAGGCAGAGGGAGAAGCAGGCTCCATGCACCTGGAGCCCGATGTGGGATTCGATCCCGGGTCTCCAGGATCGCGCGCTGGGCCAAAGGCAGGCGCTAAACCGCTGTGCCACCCAGGGATCCCTCTCATGACATTTTTAAGCAAAATATAGTGACCTCTTTCTTTAGAGTATTCTTTAAAACAAGCGGAAAATAATACTTTCCGTGGAGGGCGGGGGTTGTTCATAGGGGAGGAGCTCAAGGGCAGGACGGTGGCATTCAATGTTGCTGTCCTTGGAGCAAAAACAGGAGCAAGTTACAGCTTCATGGAGGAGCTTATACAACCAGTCTCAAAGGCAGTGACAAATATTTTTGAGAGAACACAGAATATGCTATTGGTGAAACTCCTTTATCGGATGAAATTGTTGGATGTGTGTAGCATTGTCAAGGGGAAACAACGTCTCTCACCCTTACCCTTTATGTTCTCAATTGGGACCTCTGTAGCTAAAGACAGAGAAAAGTCTACAGATTTATTTCATTTAAGGCTTATGTGGCACGGGCGTCTTCGTAAGGAAAGGAAGACCTGAAGGAACCACTAACCTGAGGGTTGTGTGCTTGTTCTGATGAGGAGCTGGAAACAGTGGAAAGATACGAAAAGGCAGAGTATGAACTAAGTGGAGCAAACTGGGGGAGACACAGTAAGACCTGTTCATTCACATTCCTCTCTGGGTCCCTCTGTTCAGGGATGAAGATGCCCCTTCCCTGCCAATGGCTTACTGGACATTCCTACTCCCTGCTCTAGGGGAAGATCAGAAAGCTCTCCTTGCACCTGCCAATTTCCAAATTCCTTCAGCTAAACATGTTCAGTATACCCCAAGGTGCCCTATGTTGAGGGTAACATATCCTGAGCCCATCGGTATCAAGAGTATACCAGTGCTGCCACTTGTGCATGCCTCAGGTCTCTAGCTGTTTCCAATTTATTTATTTATTTTTTTTTTTTAAGAGAGAGAGAGAGCACAAGCCAGGGGAGGCGCAGAGAGAAAGGAAGAAGCAGACTCCCCACTGAGTGGTGACCCCAATGCAGAACTCAGTCCCAGGACCCCAGGATTGTGATCTGAGCTGAAGGCAAGATCCCTAACCGACTGAGCCACCCAGGGTCCCCAGGCCTCTAGCTGCATAAAACCATGGAGATGGAGAGCAGTGTGAGGGAAGCATGCTGTGACCTCTCATCCTGTATCGCTGGAAGCCCATGACCTCCGTCCAGCTGAGGGATGGGTTCCCAAGCCATCACATGACAGAGACGGTGTGTGCTGGGACCATGACTATCAGCACCAGCTATGTTCTCAATGGAGAGGCTGTGACTGCACACCTGACAAATGTGGCCCTGGAATGCCTGTGACTGCCTGGCTGAATTTGCAAGGGATGGTTGGTCAGCTTCCAAATGCCATCTAATACCGCCACAGTGCGGGAAAGGTGGTGGTGTTTGGACTCTGATGGTCTCGAGGGCACGGGATGTGCACCAACCACGCTGTGGGGACAGTGGTCACGTTCTGAGGATGAGTGTGCTCTTGAGGAAGAGACAAGGGCCTTTTCAATGCCTATTTTCAATGCCTCTGATGTTATCTATTTCATGGTTTCAGGGGAGGTATCTCAGGAATATATTCATTTTCTGCCATAGCCTGAGCCTCTCATTTCTTGGATAAAATACAAATTTTAATGCTGACAATAAAATTTTAGAATTTTCAAGAAGAGCCAACTGTAGTGAAAAACTGCTTGCTCTCCAAGATTTTATTCTTTCCCGTCACTGACTGATCCCCCCTCCACCCCAGTGCCCTTACTCCTGCCATCAAATAGACACATTTTTAAGAATTAAAGAAACTTCTTTAACATCCTCTACTCAACAATATTAAAAATTGCTGGATTCTCAGATACTCTTCATTCTCTCTTTGAAACACATTAAAAAACTGATATCTACAGCATAGTGATCCGATATGTCCCTGTAAGTTCTGTGTGATCCAGAAGATACCTGCCCATTGTGTTTATTAATAGAGGTAAGTGACTTAATTAAACATTGTGCTAAAATCATTATAAATGATTATAACATATCACTTTAACTACTGATCTAAAATCAGCAGAATCTCAGTGGGGAGCTTTAAAAATCCCAACATCCAGACCAGTGATACCAGTGCCACTGGGGGTGGGTCCCAGGCATCAACACTTTCTTTAAGGATCTCTAAGTGATTCCAACGTGTGGCCAAGGTTGGGAAACAAAGATTGGTCACAAAGCTATCTTAGGGAGGGAACAAAAGAAACAGTTTGGCACAAATGATTACCTGGGTGAGATTCCCTCTCCCTCTCCCCCTTCCCCTCCTCCTCTTCCTCCTCCTTCATCATGGCTCACAACAATCATGTTGCCTTCACTGGATCTGAGAAACTCTTATGTCTTTCCGTTTTTATCCTTTTTACTATCTAGTGGCATTTGGAAAGTCATATGATCACCATTTTCGGGCGCTAGGGTGTACCCAGCTTCATCCAACTGCAGCTGATGTTTGAGATCTGTCTTCCCCACTGCCCCATCCCAGCCCTAGGGAGTCTGGAATGTGTCCGGACATTAGATACGTTAACAGCCAGCTTAACAGTCAGAGGATATTTTAAGGAGTTTTGAGGGGAAAATAGAATGAGTGGGGGTGGGCTGGGGGTGCTGGACTGGAGGGTCATGCAGGACAAGATTTTGTGCCCAGAATAATTACTGTACAGAAGCCCACTGCTTGCCAGTGTCACCCTCTGAGGTGCTGGTGCCAGAGGCTCCGGGGTGTTGGCAGGCCTATGGGAAGTAGGATGTGATGCTTCTGCTGGAACAATGTGGAGGTGACAGGAGAGCTGAGATGTAGGCAGCCCTGTGTGTCCCCGGGGCCTTGTGAGAATTCCACTGCTCAGCCGAGCACATCGTGGGACCATCCTCATCCCACTGCCCTGAGGGCCACCGTTAAAGACACGGGAACAGTAGTTGGTTTCTCTGTAAGACTTTGTCAGACATCTAAACTCATGCTTGGTTATTCAGCCAACAAATATTTGCCTAAGGAAGGGGCCTGCGTGGTCTGTTTGAAGAACAGCAAAGAGTCCAGTGTGGTCAGGTCCAGAGCAGAGGCCATAGTGAGAAGAAGTGTCAGGGAGCAAAGAGACCTTCCTTGTAAGACATGTAAGGAACTGGGAATTCATTCCAAGGACATCGAGAAGCCAGTGGAAGATTCTGAGCGTCTCCTGTAAGGTAGTTCCCCAACAGAATAACTTTACCCTTCATGTTTGCAAAGCTGTTGGCTGAAGATTTTCCCAATTTTTGTGAATAGCCTCCCCATTTACAAGCTGATTAAGGTCGGGTAATCTTGTGTGTGTGTGTGTTTCCTTTAAATTCCTATTGGGCGTTTTATTTACTCTTCTTCCAAAGAATGACTTTGCATAATTTCTTTGCAAGTAAAAGTCTTCCTTCCTTTCCTAAATGCGTTGTTTCTGAGTCTTTTCCGCCCCCTCACACAACCCACAGGCCTTAGCAGGATCCCTGTGCTCAGGAAGGAGAACAGAATCATGAGTATTGCCTGCCCTCCCCACCCCTCCATCAGCAGTTGTGACTGGCAGGGACCTGAGCTGGGCAAGGGTGGCCATGGCCAGGCCATCCGGAGATGGGGTGTGCCATTGGAGGACAGGTGTTAGTGGCAAGACCAAGCAGCCCAGCTGTGGTGTTTGAGGGCCTCTGAGTACTGGCCCATGGGACAGCTTCAGTCTTGCAGAAATGGTGTCTGGGGAGGCAGGCAGCCCAGGGTAAATCTGCACTGGGATTTTGGGTTTGGCTTGACCTCAAGCTACCTGGGAATCACAATTTCTTAGGCATGCTCGATAACAATGGTCATATTTGAGGGCTGTTCCAAATCATGAATTCCAGGTAAGTTAGGAACAGCAAATGGGAAGAATTTTCTAATATAGAATAGCTCCTTTCATGAGACTAGGATTATGTACAAATATTAGGTCTTCAGAAATATTCGAAACTCTTGCCTGAAACATAAAGGATGTCTGTAGCCCAGTAGGAGATTTTTTTAAACTTGAACTTTTAATGGACTTTAAGGGGAAATCAGTGAATAATGAAATACTGAAATACTCTAAACTACTTTTCTACTGGGAAATAAATGGCACTCTAGAGGCCTAAATAAATCATTACAGCTAATAAAATTTCCTGATATTGCCTCTAGTGGATTTGCACCAGGAATATTGAATTTGTACAGATTTATACAGTCAAATAAGGTCAGTCTATATAAAAGAATGCTGTTTAGCCAGCATTTGGGCAACATAAATTTAGACTATTCATTATGTAGCCACATCTGCGGTGAGTGCCCTTTGTAGCTTTCTGATGAGATCGGAGAATAGAAAGCTTGCATTGCTAGTAATGCTTATCACTGCCGGTAAGGGAAGACACTGCAGGATTCATTCCCAGGCAAAGTGACTCAAGAATCTGCCTTTAGTCTTTGCAGGCTTTTTATCAAAATTATATCTCATTTGAATTTTCATTTTTCATTACTCTATTTTATTATTACATTTTAAATATTTTGCTTTTTATAGATAATTTTTTCCTCATCATTATATTTCATAGATTTTTCAATTTCTGAATATCCTGTTTGCGTACTTTGCCTATTTTATCTATATGGTTTGTCTTCCTTATTGATTTGTAAAAACTCTTTGTATATCAGGGCTATTAATTGTTTTGTCTAACACATATAGTGCAAGTGTTTTCACCAGGTTGTGGTTTGTCTTTTTTTTTTTTTTTTATAAGTGGGGATGTTTTCAATTTTTATGCATTCTCAGACTTGGTGTAAGAAATGAGGTCAGAATGGGCAGCCCCGGTGGCGCAGTGGTTTAGCACTGCCTGCAGCCCCAGGTGTGATCCTGGAGATCCAGGATTGAGTCCCATGTTGGGCTCCCCACATGGAGCCTACTTCTCCCTCTGCCTATGTCTCTGCCTCTCTCTCTCTTTCTCTCTATGAATAAATAAATAAATCTTTAAAAAAAAAAAGAAACAAGGTCAGAATTAGCTTTATTTACCTTTTTTCTCAAATGGTTCACTAATTATCTAAAATTCATCATTTTCCATCAATTTAATGCCATCTTTATATGAAATTACATTTCAATAGATACCTAGGTCTAAGGTTACATTCTCTCTCCGTTCTATTCATTGGTCTGTTTTAGTTTCTAAGACTTGGCACTTTGACATTTTGGGGTCAGATTATTCTTTATCTGTGCCAGATTATTGTCAGGGGTGGGAGAAGGAGGGTGTCCTGTGCACTGCGAAATGTTTAGCAGCATTCCAGATCTCTATCCACCAGATGCCAGTAGCACATCATCCCTCAATTGTAACAATCAAAAATATCCCCAGACATTGCCAAATGTCTTTGATGGACAAAATTGCCCCAGATAGAGAACCTTGCTCTATTTCTACCCTAGTACTTCATTATTTTAATGACTAGAGCTTTCTAGTATATTTTAGTAACAACTAGGGCAGGCAAGTCCCAGCCCCCGACTTGTTTTTCAGAATTTCCATGTTTAGACTCCAGAATTTAGAATCACTTTGTGAATTAACAGAAAAATCCTGCTATGAATAATTAATTATATATCAATAAATCTGCTGCATAAAAACAAATTTCTGTCAGGATTTTATTGGGTGTGATTTAACTGCAATATAATCTAATAAGAACGGACATCCTTCATGACATGCTATCATCCTCTTCAAGCTTCTCCCCACTGAGTTGGTTGTTTTATGAACCTTTAGTAGAGTCCTACTGGTTTTCTTCGTAGAGCTAGAACCTCACCTAATGGTTAATATCCTGATTCTGCTGTGTTCTGTGAATGGCTTTGGGAAGCTACTGCACCTTTCTGAAGCTCAGTTTTTTCAATACAAGATGGCTCTAACAGTAACAATGCTTACCCATATTTTGCTTTAAGGGTTAAGTGATAATGTAAAATTCCCCCACCCTCAGCTGGTATTTGGTTTTAGTTACTACTGGGATTTCTAGATATTTTGTGCCTTGTCGACTTTGCGAGTGGAATCTCCTCTTTCATAATATTAAGTGTTTCCATTAAAAAGAATCTGTCACTTTTCCATGTAGATTCTATGACTGACCACCTTACAGAATTCTCTTACTGCTTTCAGTGGTTGTTCATAAGAATAGTGATAGCATCTGAAAATAAGGGAATATTGACCCCCTCCTTCCCAGCTGGTAGACTGCTTGTTATTAGATTTTTGCATTATTTAGCACCTTCAGAACAATATAAATTATAATAAATAATGAACATAATTTTCTCGTATAAATGAAATGGCTTCTTAGGAGCCATTAAGCACTGGCTCCTGAGAAGTATCACTGCTACATTAAGGAAGTAGCTTTCTATTCTTACTTCCTAAAGTGCTTTTAATTGGATATTGTTAATCAAAAGGAATAAAGTTTCAGGTGTGCAAAATGAGTAAGTTCTAGAGCTCTGCTGTACAACATTGTGCCTATAGATAAGCATCTGTATTGTACACCTAGATCTCATGTAAAATGCTCTTACCACAATAAGATAAAAATTAAATTAAGAGAATAAATATTGAATGAAAGGGTAGACAAAGACATCAGTGGAACAAAAGACATAGACCTATATAAATATGAAAACTGAAGATGCAGACCAGCGGGAACAGATTGGATTTTTCAATAAGCAGGACATTGGAGATACATCTGAAGTTAGACCTCCTGTATCATATTACACTTAAAAAAATTGATTTTAGGTAAATGTAAACAGAAGAACTATAAAACAATTAGAAGATAGTGTCAAATATCTTTATAACTTCTGAATTTAAAAGGATTTCTTTGAAAAAACATAAAAATAAGTATCTCATAAAGGAAAAAATTCATATATTCAATTACACTAAAATAAAAAGAATTTCCTTTTCATGAAAAGAAAACACAAAGAAAATAAAAAGCCCACAGTCTCATGACTGGGAGAATATGTTGTAACACATACAGTTGACAAGTTATTTATTCTCAGAATATGTAATGGATGCTTATAAATAAGAAAGAGAAAAACAACCCAATAAAAAACTGTCAAGAGATACTTTACAGAGGAAGAAACTCAAATGCAAAAAAAAAAAAAAAAGGAAGAAGAAGAGGAATATCACTGTCCTTGATAATCTAGAAAATGCTCATTGAAACCACGAGGCTGTTTTACTGCTAATAGATTGGTAAAAATGTAAAAGTCTGGTAACCTCAAACTCTGAGGAGGATGCAGAGCAATGAGAATGGTTATATAATGCTGAAGGAAGTGTACATTGGAACAACCTCCTTGGAAACAATTGATACTATCCAGTAAAGACTATGAACAAAAGACCTTACAACCTATCAAGTCCACTCCTAGATACATAATCTAAAAAAAAAAACAAACAACTTACATCCTTGGACAGGATTGCATATGTTCATAGCAACGATTTTCATAATACCAAAACTAGATACAATCTAGATATCAATAAAGAGCAGGATGGATAAATCAACCGTGGTGAAATCACACAATAGAACATCATACAATGGTGAAAATTTGAATCAAAGGTACAGATGACATGGACAGATTTCCAAATAGGATGTTGCGTGAAAAAAAACCACATTGCTGAAGAATGCATATGGTACAATTGCACTTCTAGAAAGTCAGCACTATGCAACACTAAATGGTCTAGTTTTAGGGATACAAACACACTGTGTTTCACATACACAAAGTTTAACACAAAGTGGGGGAGGGATAAGTTTGAATGTGTGGTCACCTGATGGGGAGGGAAGAGGCTGGAGTAGAGGAGGATCATGCAGGGAATTAATCCTATGCTTTCAACTGCGTGGTGGACACAAGGGCGTTTCCTCATACACGCATTTGACAAATATTTATTTGGAGCCCCCTGTGTAGCAGAGAGATGGCAGTGAACAGCACAGACATTTTGTCCTTTGTAGGTGACTTCTGGTGCTTGGAGATGGACAACGGATATAATTAACAAATAACTTATGTTATATAGTGATAGACACTAAGGGATTTTTAAAATGAAGCACAAAAGAAGTGTTGACTGGGGTAGGCGTTGAAATTTGATGCAGGCTGGCCCCGGAAGGGCTCCCTGTGGAGGTGGCATTTGGGGGAAGCCCTGAAGGAAGTGGAGCCTGGCCCTGTGGCCTGTGTGGGGAGGTGAGTGACAGGCGAGGAGCAGCAGAGATCTGAGAAGGAGCAGCTGGCAAGAAGGGGGGGGTGGCTGGAGCCCAGCGGGCAGGGAGTAGGAGGCAAGGTCCGGGAGGATCATGGTGAACATTTTGGTTTCACTGTGAGGGAGACGTGACACTAAAGGGAGTTTTTGAGCAAAGGATGAACAGACACTTAATCATGATTCTTTATAACATACACATATCCTGTAAGTATTCTTCTGTGACAATTCAATATTAATTTTTCAAAAAGTGATTTAAGGCCTAAAGTGCCTCTCTCTCTCTCTCTCTCCCTCTCTCTCTGTCTCCTTTATAGAAGGGGAGAGAGGGAGCACCCGGGTGGCTCAGTCGGTGAAGCCTCTGCCTTCAGCGCAGGTCACGATCCCAAGGTCCTGGGATCAAGCCCCACAAGGGGCTCCTGGGTCAGCAGGGAGTCCACTTCTCCTTCTGCCCCTCCCCACCCTCACTTGTGCTCAAATAAATTAAAAAACAAATAGAAGGGGAAACAGGTGATTATATAATTCAAATGGTTCAATTAGTAAATATGCTAGGAACACGATTAAGAATAGCAAAGGCTGCCGTGGGGATTCGATGCTGTGTTTTCTAAGCAGCAGGCAAGAGATGCTGTGCAGATTCCCCTTCGTGGCAAGCCCAGGCTTAGTCTCTTGCTGGGACTCAAAGGCTGGCTGGAGGCTCATGAGACCAAACACCTTGAAGAATTAGGACTCTGATTCTTCGAAGTTTCCGTTCTCTGATGTTTTAACCCAGTTTTGAGATAACAAGAGCTCATGAAAATCCCAGTGCAAGATTCTACAGGCAGCTGGTGTGATGAGTCCCACGGTACAAGGTAACTGACTCCCTCAATCCATAAAACAGGATGTTATCAGCACCAGTGCTTTCCTCCACGTTGTCATTACAAGCAGTCACTCACCAAGCCTCTTGATCACTCATTGCACACAAAGTTCTCTGCCCTTCTATTCATCCTGCTTTCTTATTCCCACACCTCATGTCTCACGTGGGCACTGAATCATCGTTTCTAGTGACACGTATTCAGGATTGGTGGCACTGACTCCCTTAATGTGCCACGAGTCCCACTCCTGGCCGCAGGGAGCTTAGGAGCTGTCAGACACTGGACACATGATCTCAGATTCTCCTCCATAGATCTTTCTTTTTATTCCTCTACATTGAATTTTCCCAATTGAACCTCAGCTTTCTCTCACCTAATTTCATCTGGTAGCCTGTAACTTACTCTTCCTCCAGGCTTTACCCACAGCTCCTTCAGTTAGCTCCCTTTTTCTTCTGCATTGTTGAGAGGTCCATTGGCCAGGCATGTTTTATCCTTTCATCCCTTTTTCTAGAATAATTGAATTAAATTGCTGGTGAAGAAGAATCTTTAATTTTCTGTTTCTGAATTGGCTGTGGGTTAGACAAGCTGTTCACAGAAAAAATATGTGGGCAGGTAATTTTTACTGTTTGTTTGGCAGGCTCCCTAACAGGTTGTATGGTAGCAAAGCTGGCTCAGCTGTAAGCACATATATACTCAGAATTGCAGAATTAAAAAACACACACCCACACACACATTAGTAGAGTGACTTATTTAAGCATTGATTACCCAGATTTAATGATAAATTATATACATTTATGAGCTTCCCTCAGATACTATTGATATAAACTTTTAAAATGGGAAACATAGCCCTTGAACCTTTTCTCTTTTTTTGTGTTCTTTTTCTGTGGAACGAGAGGCAAAAGGAAACATATACCTTTTAAATGGCATTTATACTCTAGCATAATATGTAGAATTTCGTAGAACTGCCTGGTGAGTTTGGAAAACGTGCCCTATTTTAATGAGATATTACAAATGGTTTTTTAAACATGCAAAATTTATTTCATACCTATCTATATTTAAAACAAGTTTAAATATATCATGGCTCGGAGCTTTCTGGGTCATATTTACTTAAAAATATCACTGTTACACAGCTTTGAGGGTTTTTAGGTATAATTTATATATAGTACAATATACATATCTTAAATGTTTGGTTTGATGCATTTTTATGTACACTGTATAGCCTTTACCCAGATCAAGATGTAAAATGTTTCCATCATCCCAGAGAATTCCCTCCTGGTACTTTCTTTCACTCAGCCTTTCCCCTGCTAGAAGCAATCACTTAAAAAAATATATTTTATTTATTTATTCATGAGAGACACACAGAGAGAGGCAGAGACATAGGCAGAGGGAGAAGCAGGCTCCCTGCAGGGAGGCTGATGTGGGACTTGATCCCAGGACCCCTGGATCATGACCTGAGCCAAAGGCAGATGTTCAACCACTGAACCACCCGGGTGCCCCTAGGTAATCACATCTCTGACTTCATCACCATAACATAGTTTTTTCCCTCTTCTATCCTTCCTATAATAGGAATCATGCAGGGGTGCCTGGATGGCTCAGTCAGTGGTGTCTGCCTTTGGCTCAGGTATGATTCCAGGGTCCTGGGATCAAACCCCACATCAGGCTCCCTGCTCAATGGGGGGCTCTGCTTCTCCCTCTCCCTTTGCCCCTCCTTCTGCTTGTGCTTTCTTCCTAGTTCACTCTCTCTCTCTCTCATGAATAAATAAAATCTTTAAAAAAAAATAGGAATCATACAATAGTATTACAAGTGTTTTTAAATTTTTAAAAATTGAGTTAATGAATAAAATTACCATATGATCTAGCAATTCCACTTCTATAGACCCAAAGAAATTGAAAGAAGGGTTTTGAAGGAAATTTGTAAGCCCATGTTCACAGCAGCATTATTCACGATAGTTAAAAGATGGAAACAACCCAAGTGCCCACAGGTGGATGAATGGATAAGCAAAATGTGGCATATACACGCAATAGAATATTACTCAGCCTTTAAAAAAAGGAAATTCTAGTATCTGCTATGACATGGATAAAACTTGAGGACATTATACCAAGTAAAATAAGCCAGTTACCAAAGAACAAATATTTTATGATTCTACTTATATGAGGTACCTCAAGTAGGCAAATACATAGAGATGGAAATTAGAATGGTGGTTGCCAGAGACTGTGGGAGGGGAAAGTGTGGAATTATTACTAAATGGACTCAGAGTTTCAGTTTAGCAACATGAGAAAAGTTCTGTGGATGGATGGGCGTCATGGCTGCACAACAATGTGAATGTCACTTAATGTCGCTTAATGTCACTGACCTGTATACCTAAGAATGGTTAAGATGATAAATTTTATGTGATGTGTGTTTTAACACAATTTTTAAATTGAATTATCTCAGTTATTTTTTCATTCTTTTAAAGGGAGATTCGACATTTTTTTTTTGGTCTTTTTGTAGATGTTGGGTGTAATGGCAGATAAATAAAATTCCTGTGTTAAAAGAAATTCAAAAGCTTTTGTAAAGTGATAAGAATCACTTTGGAATGACTCATTAGGTAAAATTTTGGATATGCCAAATATTTTTCCTTTGAGGTCGGTATCCACAAAATAGTTTTAGAATCTTGAAATTCACATGTTGTCATGTTCAAGAGTGCACTGACATCCAGGATACCCTCAGCTCAAGCCATCAGGGGCAAGCTCAGCTATGCATAAAATGAAAGACTGCTGGCCAAGCTTATGTTTTCAGTCTAGAGTTTAAACCAAGAGAAATTGAAAACCAGTATTACTCCTCCTTCTGAATGAATGGTCATAGCCACCAGCTGTGAAAAGGAAAAAAAAAAAAAGTCTGAAAGTATGCCTGACCTGAGAAATGGCAGGGATGAGACAGTTTTTTTTTTTTTACTTAGTAAAGAGCATTCTTGCCTTTGGTATTGAAGTTAATTGTTGACACATTTGTTCAGATGTTTAGATATGAGTTGCTGGGAGGGAAAAAAAATGCCTACTACAGACTTTTAAAAAATTATTTTTATTTCATGTAGTAAGAACACTTAACATGAGATCTCTCCTAACAAATTTTTAACTCCATGCAACAGCTGACTCTAGGTACAGTATTGTACAACAAATCTCTAGAGTCTATTCATCTTGCATAACTGAAACTATGTGCCCCTTGACTCCCCACTCATCTCCCCTGAGTGGTGGCAACCACCGTTCTACTCTCTGTTCCTACAAATTTGTCTATTTCAGATACCTCATATAAGTGCATTCCTGCATTATTTGTCTTTATGTGACTGGCTTATTTCACTTAAACAAAATGGGGCATATCTATTCAATAGAATAATACCCAACAATATAAAGGATTTCATGAACCTCAAGGTTCATCCACATTGCCACATATTTCAGAATGTCTATTTATTTATTTATTTATTTATTTATTTATTTATTTATTTTTAAGGATTTTATTTATTTATTCATGAGAGACACAGAGAGAGAGGCAGAGACATAGGCCGAGGGAGAAGCAGGCTCCCTGTGGGAAGCCCAATGTGGGACTTGAACCCTGGACCCTGGGATCATGACCCGAGTCAAAGGCAAACATTCAACCACTGAGCAACCCAGGCATCCCAGCATGTTTTTCTTTTTAAAGGCTGAATAATATTCCATTCAGGTGTATGTCACACTTTCTTTACTAATTCATCTGACAATGGACATTCAACTCAATAGTTTAAAAATGAATAACCAGATTTTAAAATGGATCAGGGACTTGAATAGACAATTCCCCAAAGAAGACATACAAATGACTAACATATACATTAAACAGGCATATTAAGAATGTAGATAGTTTCAGATAGTGAAATTTGCATGTTTTGCAATCTTTAGAATCAGCAAGCCCCAATATAATTTACAAATTTAATTTTAATTGATATATTATGTTGGTGTTATTTTTGTCCCCCATGTAATAAATATATTCTACTATTAATTACTTTTTTCTATGAAATAGGGATTTTAGTAGCTTTTGCCTCATAGGGCTATTTTAAAAGCTATTTTAAAAACCAACTTTGTTGTAAGATTTATTATTTAAAATATGGCACCCACTTAAAGTGTACAGTTTGATGAGTTCTAAAATTATATAAGCTGGTAAATCCCCCACCATAATTAAGATATACTACCAAAAGTTTCCTCTTGCATCTTTGCAGTCCATCTTCCCCCTTCCCTGGCTCTAGGCAACCCTCAATTTTCTTTTTGTGCAAAAGATTCATTTATATTTTCTAGAATTTTAAATAAATGAAATAAGACATATATATTCTTTTGTGTCTGGCTTCTTTCACTCAGTACAATGATTTTGAGATTCATCCATATTTGCATATATCCGTGGACCTCTCCTTTATATTGTTGGATGTTATTCCATTGAATAGATATGCCCCATTTTGTTTATCTATTTATCTATTGATGAACATCCCAAGTTTGGCTTTTGGGAAGAAAAATGCTATGAACATTCATGGACAAGTTTTTATATGAATACATGTTTTCATTTTTCCTGGGTAAATATCTAGGAATAGAATGACTGTATCAGGTAGGTCTATGTTTAACTTGTAGAGACTGATAAATATTTTCCCTAAGTGGTGATATCTTATTACATTCCTACCTGCAGTGTATTTTCCAGTCTCCCCATGTTCTTGCCAACACTTGGTATTGTCAGTCTTTTAAATTTTAGCCAGTCTGAAGGGTGTAGTAGTATCTCATTATTATCTTAATTTGCATTATGTATAAAGAAAATTATGTCATAATGAATGAACATAAAGGAAATCTTAACATGGAAATAAAAAGCCATAAAAAGGAATCAATTGGAAATTCCATCATGAATATATAAAATATGTGAGATTAAAAATTCCACAGATAGGGGCGCCTGGGTGGCTCAGTGGTTGAGCATCTGCCTTCTGCTCAGGTCATGATCCTGGGGTCCTGGGATCGAGTGCTGCATCGGGCTTCCCGCTGGGAGTCTGCCTCTCCCTCTGCCTATGTCTCTGCCTCTCTCTCTGTGTCACTCGTGAGTAAATAAATAAAATATTTTTTAAAAAATCCACTGATAGGTTTAATAGAAGATTGATGATAATAGAAGAATGCAAAGATAGATCAACAGAAATTATCCAATCTTCAGAACAAAGGAAAAGATTGAAAACAAAAATAATCATGAACAGCTTCAGGGACCTGTGGAACAAAGACAAAAGTCTAACATACCTATTATAACTGGAGTCTTAAAAGAAGAGAAGAGACAGATGACACAGAACAAATACTTCAAGACATAATGACTACAAAATCCCCAAATTTGGTAAAAGACATAAATTTACAGAATCAACATTCTCAGAAAGCTCCAGGAAGGATAAAAACAAAAACACCCACACCTGGACACCATATACTCAAACTGCTAAAAAAATAAAGATAAAAACTTGAAAGCAGCCAGAGAAAGACAACATATTACATATGATTTAAATGGCTGCTCACTTCTTGGCAGAAACCATAAGAGTCGGAAAAAAAAAATGTCTATAAAGTGGTAAAGGAAAAAAAGCCATCAAACCAGATATCTAAAAAAAAACAAAAAACAAAAAAACCAAAAAACAGATATCTATCTCCAGTAAAATATCCTTCAAGAATGCAGTAAAATAATGCCATTTTCAAATCAGAAACAAACAAAGTGAATGTGTGCCCACTCCCTGTACTACAAGATACGCCAAAGGAACTTCATCAGGCCGTGGGAAACAATCCCAAAGGGGGTTGGAGTGAAGTGTATTGGAAATGGTAAACATGTGGACAAATAAGAAATATGAGCTTTTTACTCTTCATTTTTTAAAGCTTTGTGACTTGATTTTATCTATTTATTTTTATTTTTCTGTGACTTGATTTTAATAGTGTGAGATATGTGATGTTATGTAGATGTAACAGGACAACTATAGCATAAAGGATATAGCATCTAGGTACAGCATATATATAAGCAGATAATGCGTGAATGTGTATGTATATACACTGGGATATATGTGTCCCTAGAGCAACTGCAAAAATATAATGCCCAGAGGTATAGTTCAAAAAATAGTAGAGAGATAGGCTCAGTTCGGTTGAGCATCTGACTTTTTTTTTAAGGTATTATTTATTTATTTATTTATGATAGAGAGAGAAAGGCAGAGACACAGGCAGAGGGAGAAGCAATTACTCTGGTCCTTAACCGGGAGCCTGATGTGGGATTTGATCCCGGGTCTCCAGGATCGCACCCTGGGCCAAAGGCAGATGCTAAACCGCTGCGCCACCCAGGGATCCCCAAGCTCTGACTTTTGATTTTGGCTCAGGTGATGATCTCTGGGCTCCTGATGGAGCCGCAGGTGGGGCTCTGTGCTCAGCAGGGAGTCTGCTTGAGATTTTCCCTCTCCCTCTGCCCCTCTGCCCACTCACCTGCACTTTTCCTCTGAAATAAATAAATCTTTAAAAAAAATACAGTAGAGAAATTAAAATAAAATAGTAGTAATTACAGTGAATTTATGTGCACAGAAATGGACGCAGCACAACCCAGTGGAGAGCCTGGGATGTAATTTAAAGCCAGAGGCAGGTGGCAATAGAGGCACAGTGGCATCAGGAGTGATGAAAACTGCAGTGGTACCTTATGCTCAGCCTGAAAGTCACGGGATGTGGAGACTTTTCCCAGGACTTGAGAATCAAAAGGACAGTTACTTATTCTAGACAGATACAGATACAGATCTATAGAGAAGATCATTTACTGGAGGAGAATGGAAACAGCAAGGGAACTGGGGCCAGGAAGCTGGCACCTCATCCAGACTGTGGTACCCTGCCCTCTGGTCCTTGATTTCTCCAATTTCAGTAAAACAGAGAATTTTAAAGATTATTTCTAAGATTGTTTCCTCAAAAAACAATATTTTAAATGAAGTTAGAGTATTTCTAAAATAATTCTTTTGTTAGATATTTAAAAAGTTGCCATCCAGCACTAACACTGAAAGATTCTGGTTTCTTATTTTGCTTGTCACATTCTCCTCTGACCATAGACTCCGAGCTTATAAAGTTCTAACTGAGTCGCTGTATGTTTGCATGTGAAGTAGCTTTCCATTAATATACAGTAATGAAAGATATTCAAAAGCCTTTTGATTTTTTGGAATGGTCTTTTCATCATGAAAAAAAAAAATCTTTTCACCTCCCTTCAATATATTTAGTTGAGGGGCCCTCTAGTGGTCGAATCTGCATACAGCACCACTACAGTAGCGGCCTATAGATTTAACCTCCTATGATACTGCATCTTGTATATTAAAAAAATAAAATGCCTGTGCCCTTTTCACAATAAAATTCTCAAGATTCAGGTTACCACACAGATTACACCTCTAGTTTGGAATCAAATTTAAAAATATAATGAAAGGATACATATATTGGCTTATAACACTTCAATTTTCATCGATCCCAATTAGTTTTTATTGCCATTAGATTAACAACGTGCGTGAGAATGTATAAAATAGGGAAAACATTATTTTATGCCCAGAAATGTATTAAAAGAGAGGGTACTTGGGTCCTAAATGCTTTCCCTCTTCCCCAGAACTCGCATTTTTCAGGCGAAGTCTAACACATCTGCATGGACCACAGAGAAAGCACACTAAAGGAATAAACTCCGGCCCCACAGAGTGATAGAAAAAGCTGATAGGAATCTTTTGTGGGTGTTGATCAGGTAAATGTCTCCAGATTCAAAGGAGGCCATGTGCTCCGCTCTCCAGAATTTGTTCTAAAACAATTGCATCAGCATGATAATGGATATATGGATGCTTCTCCCCTTAACTAATCAGAAAAGTAATGTAAATGACAAATATTTTAAACTTCATTCAGGGGCGCCTGAGTGGCTCAGTCAGTTAAGCATCTGCCTCTGGTTCAGGTCAGGATCCCAGGGTCCTAGGCTGTAGCCCTGCATTGGGCTCCTTGCTCAGTGGGGAATCTGCTTCTCTCTCTCTGCCTGTTTGCACTCTGTTAAATAAATAAATGAAATCTTAAAAATAAATAAATAAATAAAACTTCATTGAGAAGCCAGTTTAACTTCATTCGCTAGTCAATTCTACTTTTAAAAAGATAAATATATGTGAAACAATTTAATCAAGCAATTACTCTGGTCCTTAACCTGAATTTCACCTGTTACTAGCTTTAATTTTAATAAACTGATATAATTCATCCAAAACATCACATTGGTTGTGCTATAGATAACCTCGTGGGGTGAATGAACAGCTAAACTTACTTACAGATGAAAATCATCTTAGACTTACATTTCACGGGGTTAAGTAATTACCTTCCTTATTAATTTTTAATGCATTTTCTTCTAGTTACAAGTTTCTAAAGTGACTCATCATTAAGTTTAGTTCCTTTTCATAGAGGGTCAAAATAATGAGTCATGACAATTACCTTCAGGGTTAGATGTACTCTTATTTTCTTACATAACTATCAAAAAGTCATGGCTCATGAAAATTTGGGATGCTTTCATATCTTTCTAAGTGGGCCCAAATCCCACTGTTTCTCTTTAGATGTTATTGTGTTGTCTTGGCAAATCAAGATGCTAGAATCCTAATTATATATATATATATATATAATATATATATATATATATATATATATAATTGCTGACTCATTCCAGAACATTCTGAAGTGCTTTACTCTCCCAGAGTGGGCACTCCTCTCCTGAGGTTCACATCACTGGAGATTCTTGAGCTCCTGCACACCTGGAGAGGCTGTAAACAGGGCAGACGGGGCCATACAGCAAACCATAGCCTATCTATCCTGCCAACCCTTAGTAGGACAGCAACACATTTAAAAGAGCTTCAGACAGTTACACATTAGGCTGGGAGAACAGTTCCCAAGGGTTTTCGGTCCTAAACCACATGATTAGAAATTCCGTGTTGAGAGTTTAGTGGTAAGCATGATTTTCTTTTTTTATTGATACAACCTTGGAGTTGGCAGATCATGTTCCACATACAAGCTTTACCTGAGACTCAAGCGTCAGTCATCAGGTGCTTTCGTGACCTCATTCAGGAGGTTCTGGTTCAAGACAGTGACGTAGGAAACTCCTGAACTTGGACACACCAAATCTACAGCTTATGGACACACCAAATCTACAGCTACATGTGCAACAATTCCCTCTGGAAGAAATCCAGAAACTAGCTGAGCAAACCCCTACACATTGGGTGAATGAGAAAAAACCCACATGGAAATGGATCTTGGCACACCCTCAACAACTGGGAGCCGCTAAAGAACAGAGAAGTGCTTTGGATAATCACAAAGGTTTGAGGGTCAACCAAGAGCAAAGGCCCAGCTGAATGAGAAAGATTATCTCCACTCTGGTCAAGACTGGGAAAAGTAACTGTTGTATCTAACGCCCAGAAAGCAACATAGAGAGTCAAGGAAATTAGAAAAACAGATGACCACGTTTCAAACAAAAGAACAAGATCAAATTCCAGAAATAAACCTTCCTGAAACAGAGATAAGTGATTTACCTGATACAGAGAGAGACCTCCTTCCCATCCATGTTCATTCAGTTGGCCATTCCCAATCTCCCCAGTTTCATGATGCAGAGTAAGTTGAATTAACCTTGCAGAGCTCAAAATTGCATAACAAAGGACAGCCAGGTTCCAGTGCAATCACTCATTGAGGCAGACCTGCCCCCAGGTAGTGTCCATTATTCGACTGTAGTTATGGAAAGAGGTCAGACTCTCTGGGTCATGTTTGCTCAATGATCAGTTCAACCGCAGGTGGACTGCATCTCAGAGCCTGGGATGGTCCTGTTACCCTGATGATGCATAATGTCAACTTTGTAGATTCAAAGCCCAGGGTTTGCTAGTTCCACATCCCCAGATAGATGAGTGGCATCTCAGGAAACACCAGCCACCTCTCCACAACTTCCTCTCCGTGTGGCTTTCATCAATACTTAAGGAAATTTAACTGTATTCAAATGTCCTAGAAGAGATATTTTGTTTTTGGAATTTCCAGCAGGTTTATTTGCTGGAGATAAGTTCTTCATTATAGTTGAGCTGTTTTTATCGTGCCAGCGACTCCCACCATTTGGCAGGATTTAGCAGTTCTCCAGGAGGCAGCTAGTCCTCAGAGCCAGGAATCCTTACTTATTTGTAAGAGTTGCCATTTGTTGAACTTACTCTGTGCCAGAAACTGTGCTAAGCCCTACATGCATTATTTTGTATACTCCCCACACTAAATCTGCAATGAAGTTATCATCATTGTTTCCATTTTACAGAGGAAACAAAACAAGTTAAAAGACATTGAAGCATATTCTGTGGATTTCTTCTGAAGGCAAATGACAATCCAAGAAATTTCTCTTTAGTAAATAATAGGGGAGATAGGGTTTCTTTGTCCTATACATAGACCCTTGGTAAACCTGGTGCTTAGGTGCACTTTTGTTTTCTGAAAGGCAATAAGCCTGAGCATTTACACCTTGGTATTAACATGATGTGTAAATATTTAAGGGATGGATCTGAGACTTAGAGAATATGAAGATGCCATTGATGCTGTATTTGTCCATGCAGTTTCCATCATCTCCAAATGGATGAAACTTGACCCCAGTTTCCAAAAGTGATGTTATTATTATTATTATTATCATCATCATTATTATTGATTAGCAGTTTAACCTTCACCCTTTTAAAGTATATCAAGTATGGGGATGAGTTAAATTAGGGCCATCCAGATCAGCATTTCTCAGACTTGAACGTGCACACACAATCTCTGCAGCTCCTGTTACAACATTGCAGATTCTACTTCAGCAGGTACAACTGGCTTTTGTGTTCCTAACTAGTTAGCTCCCAGGTGATGCTCTTGCTGCTGCTGCATGGACCACACTTTGAATAGCAGGAATCTAGATTTCTTACAAATGAGGGAAAAGAAATACCATGTGTAAAAAAGAATTCTCTACCTTCTGCAGACAGAGTCTGGGACCATAAAACCATTACGTGTATAGAGAGATTTCCCTGGGAACATGTTATGTTTTGCCAAACTTGCTAAATATTTGATATTATCTAGCTCTTATTTTTTTAATGCAGTAGAACTTCAAACACTATTCAAAGACTTCCAGTGCTCTGTGAGGATTCTACTAAGGTGAAGGAAGATAAGAAAACTGTTTGGAAAAGCATGTTTGTTACAAACATTGAATTAATCCATATTATCCATTAATGAGTTAGATTTATCTAAAGGAGTCCTTTTTTCTAAATTTTCATGACTTTTCCTATGATCTTACTATTCAAAACAGCTTTTGGCAACTAAAAAATAAATCATAAGGCACAGATTATCCTTCATGACTATAATATGTCTTTCAATGTGATTCAGTTCCAACCAACTGTAATCTATCCCATTGTTATATTCTGATCAGGATACTCACTAGAAAAAAAAATAACTGTCATTAATGTATAATCAAGTCTGATTTCATAAAAGAAGTTATGGTGTACGAACATTTAAGAAGTGGTTATTCTAGTAACATTCTCAACCCAGATAGTTTTTGCAGGATATATTTGCCCTTCCTGCAATATTTAATTGAGAAAAGTATTTGTCATGAAATGGCAGGGACTAAGGAATGATATCACCCATAAAAAGTTGGATATTATTTCCAGTAATTCTTATGACTCATACAATTTTCCCATACATTTAAGAAATACTTTACATAACTGCTTATCCAGGAAAGGATATTTTAGAGAAGATGTAATTTAATTTAACTTTAAACTCTATTTAATTTAACTTCAATTATCCAAATGACTGCCTCACCTGAAATTTTTTCATCTACGTGTTTAGTAGTCTCTAGTTGAAGTTATAGTCATCATACAAATGAAAACATGTAATTGACTAAATTATCTGTTGTTGTGTTAACTGTGATTCTCCTTATGTACTATTAATTGTCAATTATTTCTTATAATCAAGTTTTAAAAAATATACATACTTAAACTCAGACTTGATATATGTCATTAACAATTAAAATATTAAATTATGTGTTAAGTATGTGGTATTAATCAGAAGTGAGATCTGGCTTAGAAGAAGAAAATGCATTGAGTTAATGAGAAGAAATAAGGTAGCAAATTCTGCAAAACATTATAGAAATACAAATAAAACAGGAAAAGTTCATCAAGATAACAATAATAATAATATCTGTTTAGTGCCTACTATGTGCCAGGCTCTATTTTACATGCTTAACCTGTCTTATCTCATTTATTCCTCACATTAACCCAATGTGGTAGGTCTTAGAACATTCCTACTTTATAAATGAAGAAGCTAAGATACAAAGACATAAGCCCCAAGCCTAAGATCACATCGGCACACAGTAGTGTTGGGATCCACACCTAAGAAATCTGCTTTCTGAGCCCACATCTTCACCAAAGAAGTGTAGGTTTTATATTTAGGCCAGAAGTTTGCAAACTTTTTTTAGATTTTTAAAAATTTATTTATTCATGAGAGACACAGAGAGAGGTAGAGACACAGGCAGAGGGAGAAGCAGGCTCCATGCAGGGAGCCCGATGTGGGACTCGATCCCAGGACTCCAGGACCCCAGGATTATTCCCTGAGCCAAAGTCAGATGCTTAACTACTGAGCCACCCAGGCAGGCATCCTTCAGAAGTTTGCAAATTGTGGCCCATGGGTCAGATCTGTCCTGCCACCTTCAGCTTATAAAATGGGAATGGTTTTTATATTTTACAAAATCTGAAGAAAACTAATAGTTTTGTGATACATGAAACGTATATGAAATTAAATATTTAGTGCCCATAAATAAAGTTTTATTGGAACACAATCATTTGTTTCTATATTGTCTATGGTTCTTTTCAAGTTTTAACAGCCAAGTTGAGTAGTAGCAGTGGACACTATCTGACCCACAAAGCCTAAGGTATTTACTACCTGGCTCTTTAAAGAAAAAAATTACCAGCACTTGCTGTGAACCATAAGAGGGAATAAAACTAAGAACACAGAGTTTGAGCAAATACCTCAGAGGACCCATCCAAATGGAGTGAGCCACTCAAGATTACCCAGCAATGGGGGGGTCTCACCCTGTGAATATGAGAATTAATGAGAAAACCCACATGCAATTAAGTAAATAGCAATCAGAAGTAGAGAAATGGGTACCTAGCCTGATCTTTCTGGAGTGGAGCTACAGGGAGGAGTTTGGGGGAGTTCTGGGCAACAGGAAGGGATAAGATCAGGAATTGCAGGACTGTGCTCCCAATTTTCCAGTTATAGTATGTACCTGCTGTTTTCCCCACTGATTTGCTAAAAACCAGAGCCAATAAGTAAATTAAGGAAGGTCAAAAATCTCATCTACCTATGGCCATCATTACCTGGAAAAGGCCTGCAGAGATCTTCCCCAGGGACTGAGTCAGGGGTGAAGGGGTCATAAGTGGGCTTGGTGGGGTAGGGAACCAGCCTGCCCAGGTTCAGTATGAGGAAAGCAGAGAGGCCCCCTTGTGTGTCAAAGAAGCCAGGAACCCATGTGCCCTTGCTATAAAGTGACAATATTTCTGAAAAACTATGTGTCTTGATTCGGTAATTGCCTTTCAAGAGTTTGTATTTCCTAGCATTATTAAGATCATTCCCAAAAAGATTACTTGAAGATATTCCAATTCCTAGAGAAGATACAATACCAAAGATTTATTTATTTTCATTAGCCCAGATGGGCTGCCATGCTGATATATTTGTGCCATAACCTGTGAAGTGGGTCAGGCCAATTATCAAAATACTGGAGATGCCAGTCATGTTCATAATTGCCAAAATATTTTCTCAGATTATTAAGCTCTGAATAACGATGAAAGATACCCTCTATGATACCAAGTGCATACAAAAAGCATGTCTGTCAGAAGTGGGGAAATAATGATCAGTGTGTATATCATCAGTTTGGGTAATGTAGCAGGATTTGGGGGGGTCTAAACTACTATAATGATACGAAAGGGAATGTCTTAAAAAGCTAGGCTTGGTCAGTTTCTAAGCCTTTCTTTTCAGAATAGATTGTGAGATGCCCAGAAGTTTTGCTGAGAAAATTCAGATGTCTGTGCCAGTGGGTGTTGGTATCAGCTAGGAAAATACTGTTTAGATAATCTGGGCATCCTTCTGGAAGGAAGTCAGCTCCACCGACCCAGACATTCCATCAGTGATTCCCAAACTTGTGTGTGCATCAGAGTCACCAGAAGAAGTTTTTAGAAGTACAGGTTCTTTAGTGCCACCCTTGAAAAGTCTAATTCAGTAGGTTTAAGGTACATCCCAGAAAGCCAAAATTTTGTAATGTTCCTCAGGGCTTGAAGCCACTGGTTTATGCCTCTTTTATTTTTCTAAGTACCTTATTGGACAATTTGCAGCAAACCATGTGTAGGTCAGATTTTCCATTACTCTTTGGAGACATCAGTCATAATAGCTTCAAAAAGGAAAAATCGCCAATGAAGTCCCAATAGCATCAAAGAGAAACTCAGCAACTCCTAGTCAGAAAGGACTGAGATTCCACTTTCAGCATACGAAGCCTGCAGTCGACAGAAGAATGCCTCTCACACCACCCAAAGATGCCCACATCCTGATCCTCAGAAACCGTCTATGTTATGTTACATGGCAAAGGAGAATCAAGGTTGCAGATGGAATTAACGTTGCTAATCAGATGACTTTAAAAAAGGGAGATTATTCTGGATTATACAAGTTGGCCCCATTTTATCACCAGAGTCCTTAAAAGTAAAAGAGGAAGGTTGAAAAGGAAGAACCAGAGAAGTGATATCATGAGAGGGACTTGGCCCCACTTGGCTAGCTTTGAAGATGGAAGGAGGCTGCACACCAAGGGATGTGGGTGCCTATAAGCTGGGAAAAAATAAGCAAACAGATTCTTCCCTAGACTCTCCAGAAGGAACATAGCCCTGCCAACATCTTGATCTGAATCCTGTAAGACACTTTTGAATTTTAGAACTGTAACATAATAAATTTGTATTGTGTTAAGCAACCGAATTTGTGACAAAAACAACTGTAAACTAAAACAAACCCTTAACACTTTAGTGTTCTAGTAAGTAACCAGCTTAATGTGGGATGGGCAAGCACAAAGCAGATTGCTGCCTTCCTATGCACCCCACCCAGAGCCCACATTGTTCATTCATTCCAATTCTCTTTGCATTGAATTTCAACTCCAGAATCGTCCTCACCCCAGAGTTCCAGATAGTCAGTACCAGTTGATTATAGCAGACATGCAGATTAAAACCTATTGCTGTTCTTGGCTTAATACGGTTCAAGGAAATGAACGAAAGCAAGAAAGACCTCTTTGAGGCCTAAATTCAGGGCTAACAAGCTGTCATTTTTATCACTTCTATTGGCCAAAACAAGTCACAGATAAGCTTAAATTCAAGGTGGATAGACTCTACCTCTTAATGGAAGGAGCTAAAAAATTATGTTTCAATAGTGTTGGATAAGAAGAAGTATAGGACATCAAGACCATTTGGTAATGGATCTAGGTAATTTTCAGTTTCAGTACAGAATGTGATAAAACAATTTATTTACCTACCTTTGACAAATTTGAGGCATAAAATTTGTTAGGATTCTGTAGAAATTCCTTTCCTTTTTTTTTTTTAAAGATTTTATTTATATAAGAGATAGAGTGCATGCGATTGTGACCAGGGAAGAGGCAGAGGGAGAGAGAATCTCAAATAGACTCCACACTAAACATAGAGCTCGATGCAGGGCTCAATCCCACGACTCTGAGATCATGACCTGAGCTGAAATCAAGAGTCAAGACACTTAACCAACTGAGCCATCCTGACACCAGTCCTTTCCCTTATTAATAACGGCAGCCAAATGTGGTACAGGTGGCACCTGCCTTTTGCCTCAACACCATTTCCTTACCAGAAAACAATTTTCCAGGTTAATGTGTTTTCACATAATTTGTATTAAATTTACCCTGTATGTCATTCCTAGTCTGTTCAGTTACATTCCCATTTTTACACACACACACCAAAAAAAAAAAAAAAATCAACAGCTCAAAAGTCATTCATTGAAATGAATAGGCAGTGATGAATATAGTAACACAAGTACCAGAGTTCAGAATAAACTGATAAGGGTAAATAGTAGACAAGAACCCAGTGAGAATCTCATACGTGAATCTCGAGCTCTTGGAACAAATGTGACAATGTGATGGTGCCATCAGGGTATACAATGATGATCAAAACTTGGATTGTACTAGATCAGCATTCATTTGTCCTGTACACCCTGACTTCCACTCTGCAGCTGAATTAGCATGAATATTTTGCCCAAAGTGGAATTGATGATGTTGTTGTTTTCATATTTTCAAACAATGCACTGGTGTGCTCAAGTAAATAAACTGTTTTCCTCCCCAGAACAAGTAAAAAGTAGTGCTTTCCAGGATGAAATCAATTAATTTTGCCACAAAAGGCAGAAACTGGGATCCCTGGGTGGCGCAGTGGTTTGGCGCTTGCCTTTGGCCCAGGGCGCGATCCTGGAGACCCGGGATCGAATCCCACATCAGGCTCCCGCTGCATGGAGCCTGTTTCTCCCTCTGCCTGTGTCTCTGCCTCTCTCTCTGTCTCTCTGTGACTATCATAAATAAATAAAAATTAAAAAAATTTTTTTAAAAAGGCAGAAACTAACTCAAGATTATTCAGTTATTACTTAAAATTGCATTTTTTGTAACAAAAGCTGTTTCAAATCACACAATTATAGAGGAGGCTGTAAAACAAACCACCAGCCACAATAACATTGATACATATTATTTTTGGAGAGAAAACAAAGAATGAGCTACCAGCCAAATCCCCTTATCAGGTGACATTGTTGAATGTTATGTAGCATCAATGGCAAATTATGTGAAATTATTATTCCGAAAGTGCTGGAGACATGTTTCACATTACAACTGGACACCCTTACTTGTGCGCAGAGTAGGGATTGGTTCCTGGCACACATGGCAAGAGGAAAAGTGCTTTACACATTTCTTTGCCTACTTTATCACTGAATTTCCACAAAGTGGTTATTTTGTGAGTTGTAACACAGACCAGAAAAGATGCACTGAGTTAAGGAAGGACAGAACACTATATGGTAGACAGCAGGGTGTAGTTCTCAAGCTATGAAAGGTAGCACCTCCACTCCCAGCCCCACTTGGCTCACATGCAGTCTTAATCATCTTAGTTAATCCAACTGCAGCTTTCTAGTTGCTCAAGTCAAAATGTTGGAGTCATTCTTAATTCATCTCCATTTCCCATACTCCCATCTAAATCCTATTAATCTTACCTTCAAAATAGATCTAGAATCTGGGCAAGTCTCATTATTTCAGTTGTTAATATGAGAAGGTTCTGAGTCTTATTCATCCCCAGAACCTATGACAATAGCTAGGAAATGTGCACCTACCTTGCAGGTGTGCATGCAATAACTACCTAACTACTGGAAAATGCATGAGCGCATTATGAGAATCAAAATATCAAGAGTATGTTAATTGACAAAACCATCTGGTTCACAGCCATGTTTCATTAGATTTAATTCAACAAATAGTTTCTGAGCACTTACTATGGGCCAGGCATGTAAATTTTTTGATGTTATTGAAGTATAATCTACATGCAAGGAAATGCACCCATTTTGAGTACAGTTCAATTAGTTGTTCTAGTACCATTTGTTGAAAAGACTATCTTTTCTCCATTCTATTTCCTTTTTCTCTTATCAAAGATCAGTAGACTGTATATTTTGTGGGTCTATTTCTGAGCCCTCTGTTCTGTTCCATTGATCCATTTGTAGATTTTTTTGCCAAGATAACACTATCTTGATGACTGTAGCTTTGTAGTAAGTCTTGAAATAGAGTAGTGTCAGTTCTCTAACTTTGTTCTTCTCCTCAAATATTGTGTTAGTTATTCTGGGTCTTATGCCTCTCTCTATATACTTCAGGATTGGTTTGTCAATATTCACAAAATTTCTGGAATTTTGATTGGGATTGCATTGAAATGATAAATCACATTAGGAAGAGCCAACGATACTGAGTCTTCCTGTCCATGAACACAGACTATCTCCCTATTTGTTTATTTAGTTCTTTTTTTGCTTTTGTCCATTAGAGTTTTGTAGTTTTCCTCACATGGATGTCTTTTGAAGAGCAGGGTTTTTCATTTTCATGAGGTCCAGTTTATCTATTGTTGTTTTTTTTTTTTAATTTTATTTTTTTTATTTATTTATTTATTTTTATTTATGATAGTCACAGAGAGAGAGAGAGAGGCAGAGACACAGGCAGAGGGAGAAGCAGGCTCCATGCACCGGGAGCCCGATGTGGGTGGGATTCGATCCCGGGTCTCCAGGATCGCGCCCTGGGCCAAAGGCAGGCGCCAAACCGCTGCGCCACCCAGGGATCCCTTATCTATTGTTTAAATAGATATTTCCTGGCTAAGAAATCTTTACCTACTCCATGGTAGTAAAGATTTTTTTCTTATGTTTTCTATCAAAGGGTTTTAATTTTAGCTTTTGCATTTAGCTCTAGCTCTCAGCACTTTATTTTATTTCTGTTGCTTTTTATTTTTTTATGCAATCTCTACACCTTAAGTAGAGCTCAAACACATGACCCCCAAATCAAGAGTTGCATGCTCTACTGACTGGGACAGCCACGCATCCCTCTTAGCACTTTAAATAAGCCATTTCACTGCAGGACTTGCTTGTGTCAGTTGAGAAGTCTGTGGTCATTCTTATCTTTGTTTTCTCTACATATGATATGTCTTTTTCCCCCTCCACCTTTACGATTTTTTTTTAATCATTAGGTTTCAGTAATTTTATTGCATTGTGTGGTTTTCACTGATTTATACTGCTTGGGATTGTAGCTTCTTGGATATGTAGGTTCATTTTTTAAAATGAATATTGGATATTTTCAGCCATTATTTCTTCAAATATTTTACTTACCACCTGCTCTAGGAATCCAACTATGTGTACATTCTATTGCTTATTCTTTTCCCACAGGTCACTAAAGCTCTATTCAGTTTTTCAGCCTTTTCCTCTCTTTGTACATCAGTTGGGATAGTTTCTATCGCAGTGTCTTCAGTTTACTGATCTTTCCTTTGGCAGTGTATAATCTGCTATTAAATCCATGCTTAATAATTTCTATTCCTCAACTCATTGTGTCCATGTTTTCCTTTGAAACTTAAATATATTTATAATAACTATACTAGCTATTTTAAAGTTCTTGTCTGTTACTTTTATCATCTCTTTCAGTTCTGGAGTTCTTTCTATTAACTGATGAGCCATATTTTTCTGCTTCTTTGCATCCTAATAATTTGAGATTAGATGCTAGGCATTTATAATTTTACATTATTGAGTTCATTATTATCATATATTAAAGAGAATTGTAGGAGTTTACTTATTTACCTTCAGTTAATAGGGTAGGCAGCTAACTTACTTGCAGATCAGTTTGATCTTTTTTCAAGTTTGTTCTTATGTTTTGTTAAGCTAGTTTGGAATTAGCTTTTTCTTGGGCTAAATTAGCCCTCCTTCTAAGGCATGGCCTTTGCGGGGTATCTGCTGAATGCCTTGATTGTTCAATGAAATCCCTTACTCCATTGGGCAGAACATCTCCCAGTTGTGTGTGAACTCCAGGAGTTGTTCTGATGATAAATTCTCTAAATGGTTTCTTGATCCCCAATAGTTGTTATTTGATCAGCCTCATGGAATTTTACTCTTTATACGCACAGCTTAGCATTCATCTAAAGACTCAGGTGGACCCCATGTCAATTTCTTAAACTCTTCATCTTTGTAGTTTCCTCCTCTTCAGTACCCTGACTCTGTAAATTCTAACTGCTTTAGTGTCCCTGAACCCTGATCTGTATTTCCTCAGTTTGGTGAGTCTTCCTTGTTCTGCCTGGAATCTCCCTCCCTGTGTTGGGGTCCAGGAAATGCCTCTGGTCATATATCTAGAGTGACTAAGGGTCTCACCTCATTTGTTTTCCTTTTTTACACTTATTACCATCTTGTACTACTTATTGCCCAATCTATGAAAATCATGGCTTTGTATGTTTTGTTTAGTCTTCTAATTATTTATTATAAAAAGGCAGATCTGATGCCAGTCGCTCCATCATGGCTAGAAGTAGAAGTCCCTCAGCTTATAATTTTTGAAATGGACTTTACTACTTGTTTCACAAACTTGGTTATGAAATATACATGTGTATTTGTCTCTGGTTTTGCCTGCCTTTCTGTGAGGATCCTCAAATCATTTACAATTTACAATTGTGTCATCCCCAAAATATCTTAGGTATAGAGTAAAACGTTTTTTGTGGTTTTTGCAGTATGAACTGTTACTCTTTTTTTTTTCTTTTTCTTTTGCTTGCTGTCTTTTTCCCCCTTTCATCACAGCTCCCAGTATCCAAACTATGATCTCTAGGTCTGTTGAATTTTGCATTTCTATCTATTTACTCTTCCTGTTTGATGACATCTGGAAAATCAAGCTATCCTATTCTAAGTACCCAAAAATTGGATCCCATTCAAGTTCTTGAGAGTTTATATTATGAAAGGAGTTTAGAGTGGCTGGAAAATAAGCCAAATGTATATGCAACAAGGTTATAAACCTCAGAGAAGCTAACCGGATCTTTAAAGGCTTATTTGTGATGTTAAGAGTAAATATGATCTATAATTGTGTTACCCAATATGATAGGTACTAGCCACATGTGACCATTGACCATTTGAAATGTGACTATTGCCACATGTTGAAATGATAATATTTTGGGTATTTTATTTATTTTATTTTATTTTTTTAAAGATTTATTTATTTATTTATTTATTTATTTATTTATTTATGATAGACATAGAGAGAGAGAGAGAGAGAGAGAGAGAAAGAGGCAGAGACACAGGCAGAGGGAGAAGCAGGCTTCATGCTGGGAGCCTGATGTGGGACTCAATCCCGGGACTCCAGGATTGCACCCTGGGCCAAAGGCAGGCGCTAAACCTCTGAGCCACCCAGGGATCCCCTATTTTGGGTATTTTAAATTAAACAAATTATTAAAATTTATTTCATCTATTTTTTTAATTTTTAAAAAAAGATTTTATTTATTTATTTATTTATTCATGAGGATAAATTTTATTTATTTATTCATGAGAGACACAGAGAGAGAGGCAGAGACATAATCAGAGGAAGAATCAGGGTCCCTGTGGGGAGCCCCATGTAGGACTCAATCCCTGGACCCTGGGATCACACCCTGAGCTGAAGACAGACACTTAACCACTGAGCCACACAGAGGTCTCTTTTTTACTTTTTAAAATGTGGCTTACTATATATTCCCTACTGGGCAGTGCCAATCATCTAGAAAACAGAGCAGGGGAAGGGGAGTGGGTTATTAAGAAGGACAATAGCATGGCCAGTCTGCATTTGAAAACCTGATTGTCAAGCAGTGTATGGAAGATTGACAAAAAGATGGGACAGCCTGAAGACCAAAAAAATGAGAACTGCTGTGATGATCCAGGAAAGAAATGATTATCATGTTCAATGTCACAAAAGTTGCATTTGTATTTGATAAAGTTGCCATTTGCTGCATTAGTAGTGGGAAAGCAAAGTACAAATAGAATAGATTATTCAACATATATGTGAGTCACTTTGTTTTAGAAGGCAGTTACCCAGTCTTACAGACATGTATATACACACACACACACATTAACACCTCCTAGTGTACCCATTCTTGACCTTTTTCTGGATCGACTCTAGACTAATACAGCCTGGGAGAATTTGGCCTTCTGAGAATTCACACAAACAAGTAATCTAGAGCTGGTGGAAATAATTTGTCCTTCCAGACTTAGCTCCACTAATTATCAACCGTGTGACCCTGGGTAGTTTGCTTAAACTCTCTTGAATTTAAGCACTACTTTCACAAGAAAAATAACTAAAGCTTCCACACAAGTTCTATGGGAGAATAAAGGAAAAAACTTGTATGTAAAACTAAATAATTAACATTATAAAATATTAGGCATGTCTGTTATTCTATGCCACAAAGTAAACCATCTTCATGTATAATGGAGGAGGGCTGACTATAACTTCATTCCTTTGGGTCTGTCTGAAATAAACCCCCTAACACTTGGCAAGATGGTTGCTCTGGATAGCATGAGACATTTTTCTTCTGCTCAGAGCAGTTTGACATCCTCAGGTGAGCATGTTCTCCCTCCCATTGATGGCCCTGGCCGTAGGCTGAACTGGATAAGTCAGGACAGGACAGGTTCTCCGAAGGTTAAGTAAATGAGACCCTGTTCACCTAACATGCTGGCTATCTGGCCACGCAGATGTCCTGGGGCTTTTCTTTCCCTCAGTTGAGTTGGATATCGCAAGGTTCCTAGACTCAGAGCCTAAGCATATGTCAATATTTAACTCCTCTGCAAACATTCCTACTGGATTAGAAACTTCCAAGTTTGACATTTTTATTTTTAAATGTCCAAGGTTTTAGAGTCAAAGTTGAGTCAATGTTAGGTAATGCTCTGGTGAATTCCAGAGACATGAGATTATTTTTCTATTACAGTCCACTTTCAATGTCATGAGATATCTGGGGAGGAATGCCAAATCTCCATCATCCTTTTACAGGACCCACCTCCTAGACCACAGGCCCAAGACATAAGGAGTAGCAAGGCTGATGGAAAGCAGAGTTTGGGTGACAACTCCAACCCACCCACCAATCTAGCAGTTCTAGATTATTTCCTATGTATTCAGCAAACTGAACTGCTCCAACTACACTTAAGTTGTGTCTGGAAGCCCGGGCAACACCGGGTGAATTTTCACTAAACCCTGAGATATTATGTGACTTCATATTACTTGTAAAACAATGGTCACCATCAAGGACTAAATTGAAAAATGCCCATTAGAATTAAAATTCTACAAAAACAGAGTGAAGAATTTAGCAATCATTTTTATAATTCAAGAACTAGCAGGAAAGGGATTTTTAAAGCCAAAAATTAGGAAAAAATATGCTATGCATGAATATCATCCAAATCTCATGGTAAAATGTACAGCCAAGAATTCAATGTTTGGTACCTGAACTGTCCTTGAAAGTAGAAATCATTGTACAACAAAATAATCTCTATTGGTTAGGTTAATGCTAGTTGTTATAACCTGAAATATCAGTGGCTTAAAACAATAGGAACTTATTTCCTGCTCATGTAAATGTCAAAATGGATATTTGTGATTTGTAGGAGGCTTTCCATTAAGGAGGAAAACCAAGCTCCTTCCATCTCGTGGCTCTGCCAACTTCCATACACGGCCTTCAAGGTCACTGTACTTGTCTACATCAAGCCATTAAAGGTAAGGCACATGGAGCATTATGAGTGGGTTTATGTGAACAGGACTGGAACTGGTACACATCTGTGCACTCTCATCCCGTTGGCCAGAAGTTGATGATGTGGCCCATCTCCCTGCAAAGGGGATCAGGTAATAAAGTCTAGTGTTATTCTCTGTAGGAAGAGGCAAGCAATCTCCGCCATGTACTCTAGACATTCCTAGATCACATGTTAGTGATCTCAAGGAAGCAATATGGTTCATTAAATTTTATAACTCAGCCTAAGAGTTCAGTCAGACTGAGTTTAAGGGAAGTCATTCTCCCAGAGCTGGCATGATAGACTGCTGATACAATTCCCTTTGTAACTTGTATAATGGTTTGGGAAATTGGATCTTCCCAAAACATTCTAAAATTTCAACCTATTTCAGTTTATAAAATAATCCCCCCCCCCCCGAACTGTAGTCTCACTTTCAGAATTTGGCAATTTTTAGTCCTAATTCTATAGCCTATATTGAATAAAGGTCACTCAAATTATGGATTAAACTTTGTATTATCAAAAATACCAACCTGGAAATCTGGAGTGAATTATTTGGTAATTCACACAGAATGTAGTTTACTTCATAGTAAAACCCAGAGTTAACACTGGCTCACCATAAAAACTTAAAGAGACTTTTCTAACAAAAACAAAAACAAAAACAAAAACAAAAAAACAAAAAAACACTGGCTCACTTTCTTTTTCTTTTTCTTTTTCTTTTTTTCTTTCTTTCTATTTTTTTTTTTTTTTGTCTGCTTGCTTGTTTTGAATAAAAAAAGGTTCAGAGAATTATAGTTCTTTACAGTGGAGGTAGTTATCCTTGAGCAATTACACAAACTAGATTACTTTTCATATTCATTTCTTCATTTGTTCATTCATCCCACAGAGATGTGTTAAGGGCTGCTATGTACCAAGTGGGCTCCATGTTGAGGAGAGACAAGACCCAGAGAATTCTATTATTCTCAGAGTTTATGGCCCATAGTTGATTGTGATGGGTGTCAAATGAGGGAAGTTCAGAAAAAGAGATGTTCTCAGAAGAGAGAAGGAAACAACTTAATCAGAAAAATCCCCAAGGAGGAGGTCAAATGCTGAGACAAAAGGATTCTGTGGGGAGTTGGCTTGACTCGCATCCATGGAATCCCTTCCTGATGTCTTCTGTCCTGATTTTAACATCTCTTTGCCCAACTTTTTTGAACTTCCCTCATACACAAACAATGTCCTTGCTTTTTTCTGTACCTGTAAACTTTGTCAAGGAATTGAATTATTCTTTGACCATTTTTGACCTGCAAATGTGGCAATTTCATATGATTCAGCTTATATCTGTGATGGTATCAGGCTGAATGGCTCCAATCTCTTAAAATTATGGTATCCTATTGCAGTAGTTTTAAATTTTATTTTAAGCAATCTATCACCAACTGAAAACATTTCAATTCTTTTCTATCAAATACTTCTCTTTCAGATTATTTTTCCCAGACCACTTTTTCCAAGTTGAATTTTATTTTTCGCTCTTATTCTCAATTGTATTTCATGGTGAGATCACCAATTCCACCTCTTTGCTCCTTGAAGCACCCCCAGCTCCTTTTGTCAGTTCATTTATTCTTTTCTTTGTCTTATTGTTGAGAAATAAACTAGTTCTATAGACTATCAAAATAAAATATCAACTGCTTTCCTAAAAGGAATGAACCCTCTTGAAGCATTGCTTGTAATTTCATGCTTTTGAGGGTAAGGCAAGGTTATACAAAAACTACTTGAGCTGGTAAGCTTTTAGTATTTGTTTTCAAGCCTGCTGCTATCAAATCTGTGAAAACAACTTAGTTCTACATGTATCCACAGAGCAGCACAGAGAATTGTAAACTAAAAAGAGGCAGACCAGAATCCTTCACTACAATGAAATTATGGTGATTCTGGGCATTATGTAACCTCACTGAAAGAGAACAGTCTGTATGAACCCTTTTCTCATCTTCCCACAAGTACTGTGGAAAACTTGACCTAGGCTATCAGTCTTGGTTTATTTATGATTAAAATTAGAAACACACACTTGGAACTTCCTCTCTTTTCATGCCACTTTTCCACGGAACTTCTCAAAGAGATAAGGTTTGCTTATAAAAGGAACTTTCGGGTGCTATCTGGTTGTGCGTGGAACCCAACGGAACTGCCACGGTGAGTCAGGAACATGTTTTCCAAACCTAACTGATGAGAATTTACCAATTATCCCCCAGAGGTCTAACTGAACTTGAATTATGCCAATCTTTTAAAAACTTATTTAGTCTGGCTCAATCATATTTTTAACTTTATTTAGATGCTGCTAATCTGGACCCTATCACTGCTGCTGGGAGCAGTAGTAGGTAAGAAAAGATACTCATGTAGTGCTGGAAGAGATTTCCTGCTTTCAAGAAAGTCTATGATGGCTGAATTCTAGCCACTATGGGATCAGGAGAAGAGCAAAAAGGATGCATGATGGAAAGCAGGGGCAATTGGAGTAGGGTTGCAGATAAAATCTAAGATACTCAGTTAAATTAGAATTTCAGATAAACAACAAATATTTCAGATAAACAATGAGTATGTGACAATATTATACTAAAAAGTATTCATTATTTATCTGAAACTCACTTTTGACCTTGATTTTTATTAATCTAGCAACCCTGGTTTTGAGTCAAGTGTGGGATTTGAAACTTGGTCCCACTGGCCACATCTGAGCCAAATTCTTAGCCTCTCTGTGCTTCACTATCTTCATCTGTGAAATGGACATAATTACCACCCCCAACGTAGGACAACGGTGAGACTTATATGAAACAAGTCCTGTAAATCATTTGCCTGGCCCCTGGCACATCGTAACTTTTTGAGAATGCCACACCCACAACAGCTACTACTCCTACTCCTACTGTTAATACAGACTTTATCCTCTTGGACCTCCCTTCCTTTGTGTTTTTCTTTTACGGGTTAACATTCAAGCGTAGAGTTGTGTCAAACCATGGATTTTCTGTTTGATTATTCACGAGCAGCTTCTTCATCATGGGAATCCAGATGCTCCTCAAACATAGGTCAGAGACCTAAATACTCAGCAAGGTAAAGGTATAAAGTTTTGGCATTTGCATGAAACTTAACCAACACACAAGATGACTGCAATGAATTGAAATCTTCACCTCTTTCTAACAACACCTGGGGACACAAGGCTGCTCTTTGCTTGGGCACCATTGGCCCAAGGAAGATATTCACATTGAGACGCTAAACTGGGTCCCAACATTGGACCAGACAGAGATGAGGGGAGTGAGGTGGTCATACATTGTAAAAATGAGGAGCAGAAGCCTATTTTTAGCTGGGACACTGAAGCTGTTTTGTGAGTACATTGATAGATGTCTGGGGATGCGGAGAAAGCAAATATACCACAAGATGTAATTTAACTCATATTTTGTCAGAAAGACTATTAAAAAGAGCATCCTGATTAAACTAACATCCTTGAAACGCTTCTGGGTGTTTGCAGGAAAAGAAGTCTGCTTCCCAAGACTTGGCTGTTTTAGTGATGACGCCCCATGGGCAGGAATTGTGGAGAGACCCCTCAAAATATTGCCCTGGGCTCCAAAAGATGTCAATACCCGCTTACTCCTATACACTAACGAGAACCCAGATAACTTTCAAGTAAGAGAACTCAATGTTTTCAGAACTAAGTCTTATCCATTTTTTGTAATAAGAACACTAAACTTTTAAGTTTTCTAACGTGAACAAATTAGTGGAATTTGCATCTTTGTAAACTTTTGGGGCAATGAGGTTAAGTATTATTTTATTTAACTTGTTTATAAAAGGTCCTTAAGCTTGATATTATTCTCTTTTTGTTTTAATTTAGATTCACTTTATTTTCTATTAAAGAATAATTGATATACATTATGGCATTACAGGTTTCAGGTGTACAACATAGTGATTCAATATATAAATTTATGAAATGATCCCCACAAGTCTAGTTACCATGTCACCATACAAAGTTGTTGTAATATTAACAATATTCCCTATGCCATGCATCCTCCTGTCTTATTTATTATATAACTAGAAGATTGTATCTCTTAATCCCCTTCATCAATTTCAACCACCCCCCCCCCCAACCTCCATCCCCTCTGGCTATCATTTCAGTTTGCCTTCTGTATCTATGAGTTTTGTTTATTCATTTGTTTTGTGTTTTAGATTCACATGTAAGTAATATATGGTATATGTCCTGTCTGACTTATTTCACTTAGCATAAGACCTTCTAGGTCCTTCCATGTTGCCATGAATGGCAAGCTTTCATTCTTTTTTATGGCTGAGAAATATTCCTATATATACTTCTTTGTCTTTATCCAGTTCATCTATCAATGGACATTCAGGTTGCTTCCATATCTTGGCTATTGTAAATAATACTGCAATGAACATAGGGGTACAGATGTCTGTTCAAATTAATGTTTTCATTTTTTTAGATAAAAAACTTGAGGTGGAATTGCTGGATCATATGGTAGTTCTATTTTTATTTTCTGAGGAACCTCCATTCTGTTTTTTATTTGTGACTGCACCAATTTACATTCCTACCAACAGTGCATGAGGGTTCCTCTTTCTCCATGTGCTCACCAACACTTGTTAATTCTTGTCTTTTTAATAACAGCCATTCTGACAGGTGTGAGGGGATAGCTCATTATGGTTTTGATTTGCATTTCCCTGGTGATGAGTGGTGTTGAACATCTTTTCCTGTGCCTTTTGTCATATGTTTGTCTTCTTTGGAGAAATGTCTATTCAGATCCTCTGCCTATTATTTAATCTGTTTTTTTGATATTGAGTTGTATGTGTTCTTTATATACTTTGGATGTTAAGCCCTAATCCAATATATCATTGGCAAATATCTTTTCCCAGTGTGTAGATTGCCTTTTCATTTTGTCAATGGTTTCCTTTGCTTACAAAGACTTTTTATACTTCTCTAGTCCCATTTTTTAATCCTTTTTAAAAAATTTTTATTTATTTATGATAGTCACAGAGAGAGAGAGAGAGAGAGAGAGAGGCAGTGACACAGGCAGAGGGAGAAGCAGTCTCCATGCACTGGGAGCCCGACGTGGGACTCGATCCCGGGTCTCCAGGATCGCGCCCCCGGCCAAAGGCAGGCGCCAAACTGCTGCGCCACCCAGGGATCCCTCTAGTCCCATTTTTAAAAACTTTTTGCTCTTATTGTTCTTACATGAGGAGACAGTTAAAAAATATTGCTAAGACTAAATGGAAAAACTTACAGCCTATGTTTTCTTCTAAGGAGTCTATGGTTTCAGATCTTACATTTTGTCTTTAATATGTTTTGAGTGTATTTTTGTATATGGTATAAGAGAGTGTTCCAGTTTCATTCTTTTGCATGTGGCAGTCCAACACCATTTATTAAAGAGCGTGTCTTTGCCCCACTCTATATTCTTGCCTCCTTTGTTATAGTTTAACCCTAAAATGTGGGTTTATTTCTGGACTTTCTATTCTGTTCCAGATCTGTGGAAACACAGATCTATTCTGATCTGTGTTTTTGTAGTAGTATCAGGGCCGTATTGTTTTGACTACTGTAGCTTTGAAATGTAGTTTGAAAACAAAAGCATGATACTTACAGCTTTGTTCTTCTTTCTCAAGATTTGCTTTGGCTACTCAGGATCTTTTGTGGTTCCATACAAATTTAAGATTATTGTTCTATTCTATGAAAAGTGTCACTGATGTTTTTATAGGGATTGCATTGAATTTGGATATTGCTTTGGGTTGCATGAACATTTTAACAATATTAATTCTTCCAATAAATGAGCATCGTAGTCTTTTCATTTATTTGTGTTGCCTTCAATTTTATTCATCAGTGTCATAGTTTTCAGAAGATAGGTCTTTCACTTCCTTGGTTAAATTTATTATTAGGTATTTTATTCTTTTTGATGAAATTATAAATGAGATTGTTTTCTTAATGTCTCTTTCTAATAGTTCATTATTAGTGTATAGAAATGCAATAGATGGGGACGCCTCAGTGGCTCAATAGTTTAGTGTCAGCCTTCAGTTCAGAGTGTGATCCTACAATCCTGGGATCAAGTCCCACATCAGACTCCTTGCAGGGAGGCTGCTTCTCTCTCTGCCTTTGTCTCTGCATCTCTCTCTGTGTTTTATTTATTTATTCATGAGAGACACAGACTGAGACACAGAGACACAGGCAGAGAGAGAAGCAGGCTCCTCACAGAAAGCCAGATGCAGGACTTGATCCTGGATCCCGGGATCATGACCTGAGCCAAAGGCAGACGCTCAACTGGTGAGCCACCCAGGAGTCCCTGCAAAAGATTTCTATATATTGATTTTGTATCCTGCAACTTACTAAATTCAATTTTTAGTTCTAGTAGTTTTTTTGGTGGAGACTTTAGGGTTTTCGATATATAATATTCTGTCATCTACAAATAGTGACAGTTTACTTCTTCTTTTCCAATTTAGATGACTTTTATTTCTTTTTCTTGCCTAATTGCTGTGGCTATTGACTTCCAATACTATGTCGAATACAAGTGGCAAGAGTGGGCATCCTTGTTTTGTTCCTGATCTTAGAAAAACAAAAGCCTTCAGCTTCTCACTGTTGAGTATGATGTTAACTGTGAGTTTATCATATATGCCTTTTATTATGTCAAGGCACATCTCCTCTATGCCCAATTTATTGAGGTTTTATTATAAATGGATGGTGTATGTTATCAACTGCTTTTTCTGTATCCATCGATCCATCCATTATTTGTTTTGCTAAATGTGGTATGATATGTCTCATTGATTGATATGAGGCTATTAAACTATCCTTGCATGCCTGGAATAAATCTCACTCAATCGTGGTACATGATCCTTTTAACACATTGTTGAATTCTGTTTGCTAATATTTTGTTGAAGATTTTTACATCAATGTTTATCAGGAATATTGGCCTATAATTTTCTTGTGGTGTGTGTCTGTTTTGGTATTAGAATAATGCAAACCTTGTATAATGAGTTTAGAAGCATTCTTTCCTCTTCAGTTTTTTAGAAGAGTTTGAAAAAGATAGGTATTACCTTCTTTAAATGTTTGGTAGACTTCACCTGTGAAGCTGTCTGGTTCTGGACTTTTGTTTGTTGGGAAATTTAATTACTTATTCAATTTTACTTACACATCAGTGTGTTCAGATTTTATATTTCTTCCTGATTTAGTCTTGAAAGATTTTATGTTTCTAGGAATTTGTTCATTTTTTTCTGGGTTGTCCGGTTTGTTGGCATATAACAGTTAGTGGTAGTCTCCTATGATCCTTTGTATTTTTGTGGTTTCAGTTGTAACTCCTTTTCATTTCTGGTTTTATTTATTGGCCTTCTCTTTTTTTTTCTTAGTCTGGCTAAAGGTTCATCAATTTTAGTTATCTTTCAAAGAAATAGCTCTTAGTTTTACTGATCTTTTCTATTGTTTTTTAGGTCTCTGTTACATTTATTTTCACTCTGATTATTTCATTCCTTTACTAACTTTGTTCTTCTTTTTCTAGTTCCTTTAAGCATGAAGTTAGATTATTTATTTGAGCTTTTTCTTATCTCTTGATGTGGCCCTGTATCACTGAAAACTTCCCTCTTAGAACTGCTTTTGCTGTGTCCCATATATTTTTGAACATTGTTTTTACCTTTTTACTTGTCTCAAGATAATTTTTTAACTATATCTTTGATTTCTTCCTTGACCCATCAGTTGTTTAGTAGCACAGAATTTGGTCTCCACATGTTTGTGTTTTTAACACTTTTCTTCTTGTAATTGATTTCTAGTTTCATATCAGTATGGTCAGAAAATATGCTTGATATGAATTCAATCTTCTTAAATTTATAACGGCTTGTTTTGTGGCCTAGCCTGTAACTCATTCTTGAAAGGGTCCACGTGCATTTGAGAAGGATGTGTATTCTGCTTTTTTGAGATAGAATGTCCTGTAAATATATGTTAAATCCATCTGTTGTAATGTGTCTTTTAAGATCACTCAATCCTTATTGATTTTCTATTGGGAGAGCTATCCATTGGATGTAAATTGGGTGTTCAAGTTCCCTGATTGTATTACTGTCAATTTCTCCTTTTGCATCTATTAATATTTGCTTTATATAATTAGATGCTTCTATATTGAGTACATAAATATTTACAAGTGTTGTATTTTATTGGGTAAGTCTCTTTATCTTTATGTAAAGTCCTTCTTTCTTGTTATAGCCTTTGTTTTAAAATCTATTTTGTCTGATAAAAGTATTACTACACACACAAAGCCTTCCATTATGTGAAGACAAGACCCCTGCATCAACATTATAGCAGACAGTTATCCTGAGTGGGGCAACTGCAGAAATGTTATGATGTCTAGAACTTGATGATTGCAAATAGCTTCCCTATAATAGGATCCTTATTCACAAGGATCTCAAGTCTTGATGGTCTTCTCCTACCTGCCATCTCCCTCCAGGTACAAATGGTTCTATTGCACACCATAAGAAACTTGACATTAAACACTTTTCTTCCCCAAATAGGAACTTACTGCAGATCCATCAATTATCACAAGCTCCAATTTCAAAACAGATAGAAAAACCCGCTTTATTATTCATGGATTCATAGACAAGGGAGAAGAAAGCTGGTTGGCCAACATGTGCAAGGTGAGACAAGGTAATCAATTAAGGGAAGGTTGTTTCCAGAGTGATGATTAGGAATGGGGAAGGCACAGGCCCCAACCAGTCAAGACAAATGCCAGCCATCATGACACTGCAGGATCACCTGACTCTGCTGGGCCTGGGGTTTTGAAGGGAGGTACAAGAGGTAGTAGGGGGTGGAGGAATCCTGGAACAGTCAGGGCAGCAAGGTTGGCAAGCATTTGGTGGCTTTAAGTAGTGGTTATTTAATAACTAATGCTGAGATATTTCAAAATTTTAGCAACAAATATTGCCTTATTGATGCAATATTAACTGTATTTTTAATAACTTAAAATTTTTTCAGTAGGATTTCATTTCTATGTGAAGAACTAAGATAACTTATTTTGCCCAAACTAATTGTTTTCCTTTGACTTTCACTTGCTACTCTTTGATCTCCTATTGTAGCAATATCTAGGAAAACTGTTGGTTTTCATTTTTAGCTTCTGGTGTTTCAACCACAGGATCCAATTTTCCTTAATTTGTGTTTGGCTACATGCCCCATGATAATGGAGAATTAAAAGACAAAAAATCAAATAGAACAATTTTTCCAGCAATTGCTAGTGCTTGAGGAACTTTATCCTTGTTTCACAAAGATCCTCCTACACACTTTAAATTCAGACCTGTCTATGACTCAAGCCAAAGGCTAGATTGAATCAAACCTAGAGACTATCCACTGATCCTGAAGACAGTCAAAATAAGCAGGCTTCACTTCCCAAGTTTAAGAATAATCAGTAAAACCCTAACTTGTCTTCTAAAATAATTTAAGCTGATGATTATTGGGGAGAGGGTGGTAATAGATTTTCATACAACAGTAAAAGAAAAAAACTAGGTGATTCTTAGTTCAAAGGGAATGTAAATTTTTAGATATGTGTACACAACTTATTTCTGAAATCACCAAAGCAGATTTATTTTTCTTGCATGATTTGGCTTTGACAACATGGTTGCTTTATGATAGAGAAACGAATGGATTGACCTAGAAAGTTAAAGGTCCTAGACTCTAGTTCTTACTCTATCATTAGCTAACCATGACATTAGCACATCATTTTCCCTCTTGGAGACTTCTATCTGCTGAATAAAAGAATTGGAGATGATTTGTAAGATTGGTTCATTCTTCTGAAAGTCCTCTTGGAAAAAAGGTGGAGATATGTATAAATATACACATACCCAAACAAACCAAATTCCTGCCAGATCTAACATTCATGAAACTATCATTGACCTGCATCAACCAAAGCTTCAAGTAGATATCTGGTAGGTTATGCTTTTATGACTCATCTGATGTACAGTAAAATATGTTCATCCAAACACTTTGATTAGTCTTTCCATCATGGAAAAGCTTGCTCATTTACCTTCAGTATATTTCTTTGAAATAATCCTAACATAGCCTGAGGATACAGCACTGAGGCACTGAGGATAGAGCAGTAAGCAAAACAGGCAATATCCTGGGGTGCATTCTAGTAAGGGAAAATGTAGGCTTATGACATTTATGATGCTCTAATGAGACAATCCATTGTACCACATTTTATACACTTTTTCCTGCAACAAATGTCTACACCTCTATTACAGTAGAGATCCCAAGAATCCAGTTCCCGTTATGGCCAAACATTCAACTTGGAGCCAGTGTTAAACTTTAAAAGGGATTTCATATCCCGTTATGGCCAAACATTCAACTTGGAGCCAGTGTTAAACTTTAAAAGGGATTTCATATCCATATTTTCAGATCAAAATATTGATCTTTGGCCTACAGAGCCCTAATATATATATATATATTATATATATATATATAATATATATATATATACACACACACACACATAAATACTGCATGTGACTAAAATTTGAATTGAGAGCATTGGGGGGTCTTATTTACACTATTTTCCTATTGTCAGGAATTCACAAAGGATAAGTTTCATGAATAGAAGTTTTGTTCATTATTTTGGGGTTAAAACAAGCTTGATATTGTAAAGGTCACGGAGGGAATTTACCTTCATTCTCAAATGTGTTAAATCTAATTAATAAAGATCCAGAATTATTGACCTATTTATTGTGTCTTTTGCATCAGAAAATGTTTACAGTGGAGAGTGTGAACTGCATCTGTGTGGACTGGAAGAGTGGCTCCCGAACTGCTTATACTCAGGCCTCGCAGAACGTCCGGATCGTGGGGGCAGAAGTGGCATATTTTGTTGAAGTTCTTCAGGTAACTATCTCCAGGTTCTATAAAAAAAGCCCATGCACATTGCTCTCTGAAGTCTCTTCAAAAAAGAAAAAAGTACTGCAGGTATGACAATTGCTGAAGACATCCCTCTACTGAGATTTGACTTTCCCTGTGGTTGAAAAGAAAAAAGCAAAATCATTCCATTAGCCATTCAATCAATCTAGAGTTGGGCTTCATCAATATGCCTATTAAAGCCAATAAACTAGTTTTTTTAGGTGATGTTACTCAATCAAACAGATAGGTTGTTTCCACTGAATTCCATCAGTATTCCTTTTAATTTTACCATTTATAAAACCAATTTGGTCTGGTAATGTCAACTTCAAGACGAAATTGCCTTGTTTTTGTTTTTTATTTTTTTAATAGAAGCACAAAGACACAAGCTAACCTGATTTGGTAACTAAAACCTTAAAATAATGTTAAACTGGAATGTGTTTAAGTAATGGCTTTCATTTTTATCTGCTAACCCATATACTTGCTTCACCACCTCTGGATAGTAATTCCTCAACCCCAGCAAGGGTTCCTCTATGTATAAAACAACAAAAGAGAGTCTGACCTCCATCAGCTTAAGCATTTGACCACTGCCATTTTCTATAATACCTGAAAAAATGTCATGAAAATTAGTTGCCTTGAAGGGGCAGCATGTCTTCCTAAAACTCAAGTTTTGTGAACATCTCCTTCTGTGGCCTTCCTGAAGTTTGCAATATTAGAAAACATTCTGAAGAAGTTTTCTTTCAACAGTCAGCATTTGGATACTCGCCTTCCGACGTCCACATCATTGGCCACAGCCTGGGATCCCACGCAGCTGGGGAGGCAGGAAGGAGGCTCAATGGCACCGCAGGACGAATCACAGGTTGGTCAAAACAGTAAAAATGGAAACATTGGGGCTAAATGTAGCCTATGCAATCTAGAAGTTTGGAAATTTGGCATTTTCTGGATTGGGCCACATGATCAGAAGCCAGTGTGTTCTGAGGCTTTGTGAACTTTTAAAATACTGATCTTTGGCCTACAGAGCCCTAATATATATATATATACACACACACACACACACACATAAATACTGCATGTGACTAAAATTTGAATTGACAGCATTGGGGGGTCTTATTTACACTATTTCCCTATTGTCAGGAATTCACAAACGATAAGTTTCATGAATAGAATAAATAGCATAGGGACTCCTGGGTGGCTCAGCAGTTGAGTGTCTGCCTCTGGCTCAGGACATGATCCTGGAATCCCAGGATCGAGTCCCACATCGGGCTCCCTGCAGGGAGCCTGCTTCTCCCTCTGCCTATGTCTCTGCCTCTCTCTGTGTGTCTCTCAGGAATAAATAAAATCTTTTTTAAAAATAGAATAAATAGCATAAATAACAGAAGAGATAATACATAGAATTAAACTCAAAGAGCTCAAAAATATATAATTAATTATAATCTACTTTGATAGTAATTGATAATTAGCCCAATCCTTATCCACCACAAGTCAAGAATTGCAGGGGACACATGATTTGGCTGGGCTGACTGATTCTGCATGCTGCTAGTTAGGTAAAAAATACCATTTCACAAAACCCAGACTGGTTGCATTTGGTCAATGGGCTCACATGTTGTATACTCAGGCCCTAAAGCAACCTTGTAGGCTTTGCTATCCTGGGTTTGAGAGGTGATCATCTCAGGGAGCAACCACTTTCCTCTTCCGTCTTCCCACTCTGTCTCTGACCTTCTGATTTTTGTGTTGATACTTTGGATAAACTGGTCACATTTGGATTGCTGGGGACATCTGGATGTCTATCATTAATTTACTGGAGAGAACATTCTTTCTCATTATTTGTGGATGTTTACAAGAGCTGCTCAGCCAGGCACTCTCTGTGAAGCGATGGTCCTGGCGACCATGACAATCAAAGTTCTTGCCCTCATAGGATCTTACAGAGGAATGGGAAGGAACTCTTTTATCCTGAACAGCTTTTAGGAGTCTCCCAGAATCTCTTTCCTTGTAATTGCAGCTAGTAACCAAGATTGTCCCAGTGACTAAGCGTTTATAAGTAGAGCCAAATTCCATGGTTTGAGAAAAACTCATTGTAATGCAAATAGAAAATTAGACACAGAAAGTATAAGAAAATGAGGAGGTAGGGAAGAACTAGCTTATCTCTTTCCAGGCATAAGTCATGGTTCCCACCATGCTTGCACTTGGGTAGGTAATTAATGAAGAAAGGTAAATGTGGGTGTACACTGATATTAACATGACATGTCCTATTTACTTAAGGGTTGGATCCAGCTGAACCTTGCTTTGAGGGCACACCCGAATTAGTCCGATTGGACCCCAGCGATGCCCAGTTTGTGGATGTAATTCACACAGATGCTGCCCCTATAATCCCCAACATGGGTGAGTTCTTCAATTCATCTTGCGTGAGTGTTTTTTGAGTCCATATATTAGAGTGTTTTAGAATGTTTTGAGTCTATATATTAACATCAACTTTCTCATATTTTAATATTCCTCAGGGTTTGGAATGAGTCAAACTGTAGGCCACCTAGATTTCTTTCCAAATGGAGGAAAAGAAATGCCTGGATGTCAGAAGAATATTCTCTCTCAGATTGTTGACATAGATGGGATCTGGGAAGGTAAAACCATTACGTACATGAAGAGATTTATGGGAAAATTTGTTTCACTTTTTTGCTAAATTTGCTGAATATTTTGGCACGGGTCTCACATTTTCTATAACAAAGGACTTTTAACCCAAAATGCAGGCTTTTCACTGGGGAAAGTGGGCATGAGGAGATTATAGGAAGAAAATGTATTTATAGCCAACTTTCTAAGGATCTAATTCAGGGAATTCATTACTAATTTGTACTTATACCTATGTGGACCAATCTCCTTCTTTTAAAGTTATTTTTCCGTTTCATTTATCTATGGAATTACTATTAAAATCTTAAATAGTATTTAACTTCTAATTGCATCACAAATCATAAATATGCTTCATAGATGATTTTGTTCTGTGACCACCATGAGTTCACACTAATTAGAAAAATCTATTCAACAACCATGTTCTAATCAGAACATTAACTTGGAAAAATAAAATCTGTTGCTGATGTATACTGTCTGATTTCAAAGGGACTCGTGACTTTGTGGCCTGTAATCACTTAAGAAGTTACAAGTATTACTCTGATAGCATCGTCAACCCTGATGGCTTTGCTGGATTCCCTTGTGCCTCTTACAGTGTTTTCACTGCAGTAAGTAGACTCCACTTTGAACCTAAAGAATTTTGTGGCCATCACTTCTCATGACGGGTGTAGTTCACTGTATATGACATGCATTCAGTGAATGCCTCTATATGATTGCCACGCTATTTATACTTTTAATTATACATACTTTTATTTTTTTAATTGAAGTATAGTTGACATACATATTTATGGTAATAGTGATGAGGCATTGGAGAACTTCAGAGAAATGGCCTTGTATTCTGAAATGTTCCATGTCTACCTTCTTCATCACTTCAGTATGTATCAGGCAAATGTTTAAACTTGTTTTAGAAATAACTATAACTAAAAAAAAAAGGCTATGGAAATCTGAGCTATGGCTACAGGATGCCAATAAATATGGAAAACTTGTCTTAAAACTGACCATACAAAACTATATCATTATGGGCACGGGGATATTTCTGTACAATCTCATAATTGCTAAGTTTTTGTTTGTTTGCTTGCTTGCTTTTGAGTTTTCATCTTGTTTGGTATTTGCTAGGTATCTGGGTTAGAATCCTCAAATGTGATCTTGAAAATGATGTATCTATTGCCTGTTATTTTTTCTTGATCTTTCTTTCACTATAATTTTTTCAAATATAAAGGAAGGGAGAAGAAATGTTGGGAAATATCAGGAAGGGAGACAGAACATAAAGACTCCTAACTCGGGGAAACGAACTAGGGGTGGTGGAGGGGGAGGAGGGCGGGTGTTGGAGGGGAATGGGTGACGGGCACTGAGGTGGACACTTGACGGGATGAGCACTGGGTGTTTTTTTGTATGTTGGTAAATTGAACACCAATAAAAATTAATTAAAAAAAATAAATAAATAAAAATACACAACTTATGTCATTTCATAAGTAAAATTTTAAGTAAGATGCCAGGTAAAGACATAATTATCAAGGATGTATAACTTAGTGATGAAGAGAAAAGATCTGAAATCTGATTTCATCATTAAATGACTGAATGATTTGGGCGAAATGCTCAACTTCTCTAAGGCAGTTTTTTCATTTCTGAATGTGAATATTAATGGTAGACTCCATAGGTTTGGCAGGAGGATTTAATGAGATGATATGTTTTAATACCTTAGCTCGGAATCTAAAATATAATAATTAGCATTCAACAACTGTTGACTCTATATATTTGGGGGGAAGTGCATAGTTTATTTACAGTATAGCTTGTGTACATAAGAAAACCATCCTTCTTCTTTGGTCTAACTTTGTTTTTATCTTTTCCTGGATCCTCAATCTCTAGGTAATGGGAAAAATAAGCAAAGGAACTTTAAGTTTCATTCAGTTAAAATTTAGTCTGATTCAGTAATAGAAATAGTCCTTTTAGGTGATGCTTAGACACTTTTTAAGAAAAAGTTCTCAGTTTTGCATATTTCTCAGCCTTGGGACTCCCTTCATCATCTTGTGTCTAAGCTGGTATTGGGCACGATGATCATGGTGGTGGTGGTCAGTGAGTGTGTAAGGCAGAGGGAAGGACTTGGGGGCCTGCTTATTGACAGATATGGGGCTGATTTCTGCATATAATGTCTAGGCGCATCTACTCTTCTAGCTTGGCCAACTTTCCCATATAGCTCTGGCCATTTCTTCCTAGACCAGCTCAGTCTCTCCTTAGCTTTTGCTGGATGCAGACTCTGAGACTTGGCCCAGTCCTCATCTAGTTCATTGATTCAGGAATCTGCCCTGGTCTCCATTGTGGAGCAGGATTGCCCCTCCATAAAAGCAATTTTGATGTCTTTCCAACTCTGTTTCTCCCTTTTCCTCTCTTGTTCCCATAACTCCTGGCCCTGAAAGAGGACATGTTCTTAAGTTCTATATATCTTCTCCAAACCCCAACCTCACAGCTAAGACATAAGGGCCAACTGGGGCATTTTCTGCTCACATTGGGAGAATTCTGAGAGCTGAATCCTTCAGACCTTAATATGCTAAGTGGGAGCTAAAAAAATGTGAGAAAAACCTGACTTCTAATGGGTCCTATTTTGCATATCACTTCCTGCTATTTCTTTGGCAATCTTTCTAAAATAAATTCTAACCACCTGTAGGCAGGAGGATGTCTGAGCAGCTTACAGAGGCAAAAGAGAAAAGATTGAAATATCTGTATAAATATATATTTAAGTTCCCTTTTTGTAAGATTTTTATATTTTTGTTAGTATTGTGTTATTTAATAGTAAAGTCTCTGATTTGTCATTGTAACTAATGAAATGCATTTTTAATTTTTGCTGAGACATAATGAAAGTTGGTTTTTGCCATTAAGACACAAGTGGCTTTAGAATATTCGAACTACAACAACACGTGGGAAAAGATGGTGCACTATTAAAAGAAAGAGTGTCCTCATTCATCATTTGCTAATTTTCCCTAGAACAAGTGCTTCCCCTGCCCAAGCGAAGGCTGCCCACAGATGGGTCATTATGCTGACAGATTTCCTGGAAAAACTGACAAAGTGAACCAGATATTCTATCTAGACACTGGTGATGCCAGCAATTTTGCCCGTGAGTCTCTACTGTAGTTGCTTTAAATTAATAATGCTCTGTATTTTATCATGTTTGGTGAAAATGTGTGAAATTGCTCCTCTGTACAAAAGTTCTTTTTTATTTATTTAAAAAAATCTGGGGGCCCCCTCCCCTACCCCCTACCCCCACATCCCCTGGGGGTCCCGCTTCACCCTTGTACAAAAGTTGTAAACACTCCTTCCCAACATGGAAAAATTTTCAAAAGTTGTCGTGCTCAATGCAACTCTGGCTAATTGAGGTAACGGAGCAGAATTTGGAGACCTGAACTAACAATGATACAAAAATTAACTTCTTCATATTTAATTCTGGTGCTGAATTCGGGAGGCTTCTTCCACTCCAGACTCTTCCAATTCAGTCGGAAGTTTCACCAAAGCAAAATTCTGAGGTTTTGTACAAGCAGAAGTAATCCAGGAGAGAGATGGGAGAGGTTGTGGGAATGGCAGGGAGATTTAAGAGCTATTTAGGGTAGTAGACTCTGTGGGTGATAGGAATTGGAGGTGATAGGAATTGATCACCATTGGAGCGATGGTGACGCATGTTCCTTCCTGAGTCACAGAGGGAAGAAACTATTTAGATGGGAATCAGGGGGGTTGGCTGCATTGTAAAAACTAAAGCCCAGTTTTATCCCCTTCTCAATTTGGTCCAGGCTAGCTCTAAATGACATAAACTGCTAGTTAAATCTTGACTAGTACCACAAAGTGGTTGCCATAAATTAATATATTTCCAATGGCAAGGGAAAGCTGAATTACAGAATTTTAAAAATAAATGTAGACAATTTAGACAAAAAGACAAGACTCTAAAATGTGATAACTTGTGAAAAGAGTAAATTGAGGGGTTTCTGGGTGGCTCAGTTGGTTAAGCATCTGCCTTTGGCTCAGGTCATGATCTTGGGATTGAGCCCCACATGGGGCTCCCTACTCAGCAGGGAGTCTGCTAGTCCCTCTGCCTCTCCCCCACTTCTTTTCTCTTTCTCGCTCTCACATAAATAAAATCTTAAAAAGAAAAAGAAAATAAATTGATGAAAATGTCATACTCTATCATTTTCCCACTTTTTTAAGATTTTATTTATTTTATTTGAGAGAGAGAGAGAGAGAAAGGGGGGGGGGAGGAGAGAACAAGCCAGTGAGGGGCAGAGCAAGAGGGAGAGAGAGAATACCCAGGCAGACTCAACACTGAGCTCAGTGACAGACACAGGGCTGTGACAAGATCATGACCTGAGCCAAAACCAAGAGTTGGAAGCTTAACTGATTGAGCCAACCAGGCACCTCTTTCCTACTTTCTTTTAAGATAAGGTTCTTTTAATATTCAAAAATAAATTGTTAAGTTAAGAAATTGAAAGCAAAATATATGACTTGCATATATAACTTGAGATGTATTGACTTTGGAAAGATTCTATGCTCCTCCCGAGGCCCCACACCTGTCTTTTGAACATTGAGAGGAAGGACACTATTTGATTAGAAGAACAACCAATACTATATATAAATTACTCAAAAATCAGCAGCAGTGGCATCCAAGTTAGCCTGGTTTTAGCATATCTTCTCTATAAGCTGACAGTTTGCAAATATTTTCCCCCCACAGGTTGGAGGTATAAGGTAGCTGTCACACTGTCTGGGAAGAGGGTTACAGGACACATGCTAGTTTCTCTATTTGGAAATAAAGGAAATTCTAAACAGTATGAAATTTTCAAGTGAGTAAAATATTATCCACTTCTTAAATGCTGTAATCTTTTGTACATATAACTAGATGGGAATACAGTACCACCACATGTCATTCCAAGGAAGAAATTTTTTTAGCTTGCACCTTAATACATTTCAGAATTCTGTTTCTGAATTTTTTTCTCTGCTATTTCCTGAGAAAACCACTGATGTTTGCTTTGATCCCTGGCATCTGATTTATAATCAGTAAATAATTATTCTGTCCACAAAACAACTAGGAAGAGATGATACGATGATGTCACCATTTATTAAATTGTGGGAGGTTTGTGTCTAAAACGTATTAAGTTTTATTATAGTAAGGATGACTTTAAGGTAATACAACTTAATGTTGGCAAATGACCTGCCACTGAATCGCATGCATGTCTGCATTTATTTAATACATGAGGGATCCCTGGGTGGCGCAGCGGTTTGGCGCCTGCCTTTGGCCCAGGGCACGATCCTGGAGACCCGGGATCGAATCCCACGTCAGGCTCCTGGTGCATGGAGCCTGCTTCTCCCTCTGCCAATGTCTCTGCCTCTCTCTCTCTCTCTCTCTCTCTCTCTGTGTGACTATCATAAATAAATTTAAAAAAAATTATTTAATACATGAGAGTGGCAAGTGTACTGTCAATCATCCTACTAGAGATGCATCATAACCTGGTTTTAGAAACGTATATGTACAGATATATATGTATATTTTTGTATCTTCATGTATGTTTTCATTAACTTCTCAATTCCCAAGGGGCACTCTCCAACCAGAGAGCACTCATTCCAATGAATTTGACTCTGATGTGGAAGTTGGAGATGTGCAGAAGGTTAAATTTGTTTGGTACAACAATGTGATCAACCCAACTCTACCCAGAGTGGGAGCATCCAAGATCACAGTGGAAAGAAATGATGGAAAAGTGTAAGTAATAAAAATCCAAAGATCCCAAATAAAACAAAAATCCAAAGAGAACAAGTCACCTTTGTTACTCCCACTGGAAGTCTACGTTAGGTTAAACCTCTGATGATAGTTCTCCAAAGCCATGGCCACATTTGCTTCCCTACTACCTCTGTTTCTTTAGGAAAAAAAAAGAGTAGAACTTTCAGGGAATAACTTTGGGAGATTTGTCTATGAGCATGTGTCATTTGATGCAAGTTAAGTGTTAAGTTGAGAATCTGGCTTCATGTCACTAAGGTGAAAAGAGTGATTTTGTTTGGTAACTGTGCTTTGTGTTCCGTGTCTGACAGCAAGTCATGAGTTGTATGGTGGGGAGGGTGGATGGGAGGGGACAAGAAGGATTAGAGATTAGAGATTATGAAGAAACAGGAAAGTAAATTGGGGTAATGACTATGCTTACTCTACTGATGGTGGTGATGGAATGGGGGCACTATTCTTATCTCCATTAAAGACAATTAAATGAAGCCTCAGTGCCATAATTTGTAGGCAGCAAATTTGACTCCGGCAAGTTCTTAACTACCACGAAAAAAAATTCAGTTCAACTTTATTCATATATAGATCATGTGTACCCTTCATTTCTTGTGTCCTTTATCAGTATTAGTGTTTAACCTTTAATTTCCTATTTGTGAGTGTGCCAGCTATCAGACCACATTGAGGGAAATGAAAATGAGAAGACAAGAGCACTTTCTGAGCACCTTTTATGTCCCAGGCACTTTATGTAGGTTCATATATGTTATTAAAGAAAATTAGCTCCCCAGCAAGCTAAGTTTTCTTCACTCTTAATGAGTAATGCTAGTCATTTCAACTCAATTATTGAATTAAATAAGAAAGCCTAGTGAATGTAATACCAGGACCTCAGAAATTTCCCTCGGATTTCTGAAATCCCTGGCTGATTTTTTATCATGCACTGATTAATAATGTGCCCAGGGCTTAGTAGGTGCTTCAGGATATGACAAATGAACGCTCCCCGTCCTTAGGGGCATCCAGTGATGCTTCCTCTCTCTGCTATTGCACAGCTATGAAAGAACATTGGAAAAGAGAATTCAGTCCTTTATACAGAAGAGGTCTGTCTTCCCTTGGCCAATGTCTGGTCTCAGGCACAGAGAACGGTTTTCACTCAGACCGGGGAGAAGAGAAGCTGTCTTTATGCTCAGTGCACAAGCTGTGCACCAAGAAAAGCTGATTTTTCTGTTGTTTTCTCTCTGCAGATTCAACTTCTGTAGTAAAGAAACCGTGAGGGAAGATATTTTACTTACTCTTACCCCATGTTAAGAGTCACAGGCCTGTGACCACCTAGTATCTTACTACTAATAAAATCTCATGGTGAAGCAATCATTTCTTTGTTGTCATGTCTCTTTTTCCCCATGTAACTTTTGGATAATGTGATTAAAATCCAAAATTTGGAGTTGATCCAAAGAACCACAAATGACTATTGAAGTCTGCTACATGTTCCGGGGCATTTGAGCTTGGGAATATTGTTGACTTGGCACTGACATCATGCCCATGGCTAAGATTACTGGTGTCATTCTGATCACTTAAGGCAGACTTCCTTAAGATGACCCCCTCTTGGGGTGAACACATGGCGAGTAGCAACCGTTGCCACTTTCCCATTGTCTTTACATTCTGTGTCTGCTTCTAATCAGACGTCTCAGGAAAGATGACGCATAAAGAGACAAGGACTGAGCAGATCCAATGCTTCTTGACCAGTCTTTCTCCTCACAGTGGGGTGGCCCCAGGCCCCTCTCCTCTCCGCAGCCTTTTTAATTTTTCTAAAGCACAAATCAAAGATCCTCCCAATGGTCCCCAGGTAAGAATCCACATCCCTCAGTGAGCCTTATGAGACCCTCTTGTCTAATTTTGAACTGAGGACTCTAGCATCATCTCTCACCACGTTTCTTCTAGAAATAAACATTCCATTACTGTCCTCAAAGCTTCCCTAATCTCAGATGCTGCTGGACCTTTACACAAACTCTTCCTCTCCCTCGGGAGATCCTTTCTCTTGTCTTCTTGCCTGTTGAACTCCTTTTGCTTCTTAAATCTGTGTGCAGACATCATTTCTTCCAGGAAGACTTCCTTCACTTCCATTTCCACACCCCCTAAGACTGGATGAGAGGCTCCCCTACTACATTACTGCTGCACCCAGAATTTACCCCATCTCAGCATTTATTTCTCTAAATCTGTAATTGCCTATTTACTTGTCTGCATATCTCTCCTTAAGGGGCTTACATGTTGTATGTGGCTGGCAAATGCCTGGCATGTAGTGGGATGCCAATGACCATTTTATTAATGGAAAGAATGATTACTCTGCTAGAGTCTGGCATTTAAAATTACTGTCCAATTACATTAAAATTACATGTCCAATCACTAATATCCTAAAAGAGAAAGAGCCACCTGTGCTAGGTTTTGAAAGGTTTGTGAGGATTTGCCAAGAGGACATGGCAGGTAGGACACTCCAGAAAGAGCAAACAAAGCCACAGAGATGTGAAAATGCTTTTCATTCTGTGCTTCACCAAAGTACCCACAAGTTGATCAACACAGGTAAACTTGTTCTGAGAATCATTAATCCATACTCATCAGGATGCTTCCACTTGCATGAACTCAAAGCTCTAATTCAAACAGGCTTAAACAATAAGGAACTGGATTGGCTCACATGATTGGAAAGCCCAGAGATGGGGAAGCTTCAGGTTTTGTTGAGCCAACAACTTAATGACCTCTTCAGAGCCATTTTTCTCCTATTCCCATGCTCTTTGTCTATGGTGTCTATTAGTTTTATACCAAGGCTGGCTCCTCTCCCAGTTAATTTACCATAATTAAGACCATACAGACCTTCTCTTTCACATTCAGTAAGAGACAAAAAGTGCATCTTCCTCCCTGTCTTCCCAAATGAAATCTCTGAGATTTACTCTGATTGGCCTGTGGCCTGAGAAATGGAACGTGCCCATTGGCATAACCCAGTCAGGGCGTACTCCTGCAACACGTGGATACTGTATGTGGAGGAGGAATGAAAATTCGAATGGAAGGGAGGACTCCTGGGGCTTTGGCTGGAGCAATTAGAAAGATGGAGACACCATTGGCTGAAATGAGGACTACATTGGGAGGAACAGTTTCCAGGAGGGAGGTCAGATTTACTCATCAGCTTTGAGATGCTCATCAGACATCCAATTGCCATATAAGCGAGAACTTAAATACACAAGCACAGAGTTGAAGATAGAGGTCTGGGTTACACATGTAAACTTTGGTGTCATCAGTGTATGAATGAAATAATTTTAAGCCCCGAATTTCCCTGTAAAGAGATTATGCAATGCTTAATACATGTTGAGTGTTTAATAAATATTTTTAATTATAATTACTATGAATTCCTCTTGGAACTTTTCTATAACACACTAATAATGATGAATAGTGAATAATAAAATAAATGAATAAAAAGATTGCCTGCAAATTGACTCAAGTAAGAAGATGGAACAAAGGGTTTTAAAAGAATTTAATCTTTAAAAATACATCTGTTAAAAACCCTTTTGTTAGGAAGGATATCCATTTTCATCATAATGAAGCAGTTTGCAAATTGCTTTAATTGTTTCAGGGAAGTTGTTTTCTTAAATCATTTACCTATATCTGATCTCAGTAAATTTTTAGGAAATATTTCTATTTCTAGAGGCCCTTTAGGTGGGAGTTTGATATCCATTGAAAGGATGAACCAGTCCATGTATAAATGATTCACTTTGAGTCTGTGATGTTTAACCTATTTCTTGCAGGACTTTCTTTCTTTTTTTCAAGGTTAGATGTTAAAAACTGATTGCATCAACTCTGTGGTTCATCCTGCTCTGAAAGGGTCTTTCAGAAAGCAACTGACTGCCCCTTCTGTATTGTTTTTTTTTTCCCTAACATATGCATTCTGCTTACAGTGTGCCCTGCATTATTCTAAGCGCTTTATGCGCATTACTCAGTTAATTCTGACAATACACTATAAAGTCGGTGCTCTTATCCCCATTTTCATGGGAAGCAGCTGCAGCACAGAGTGTTCACAACTTGCCCCAGGTCACAGACTATTTCTTAGCGGATCTAGGTTTTCCCAAGGGCATCACGATGTAAAATTTTTCATGTGTCCCTCTTGGTCGACTGGACTCTTCAGTGGCCTTCGGCCAGCCTCACCATTCCTGCTCCAGGATGCTAGGATTCATCACTGTGTTGTGTAACAGCTGCTGAGGTTCAAGACTCTGCAAAGGCATTTCTTCTTTTCCCAAATGCCCCGGGACTCTTGTGCACAAATACATGTATGTGCACATGTGCACACACACCCACCTTATAATCAAAGAGAGGGTGGGAGAAATATACAAAGGGGACCTCTCAAGTGATAGCAAGTAAAAAATTAACACGTTTTTGTCTACTATCTACATAGCTGTGAGCAAGGCCTTGAAATCCCAAAACACCTCGAGACTAACATATGGTACTATGATAAGGGTTTATAGGGATACTCATTGCAGATAATAGGGTGAATGTTTGCCTAAAAGGAGACAGACTATGGGAGGGTGCTGCATGGTGAGTAAATTAGCTGGTATTTCCTGAATAGGTGTAGTCACCCAAATAAAAATTTATTCCCTAACCCTGGGGCAGACCCAACTTGAACCACTGTAGACAGCAGTGCTAACTCAAGAGCACTGAGAATTCCCAGTTTCTGACTTCATGGCAATTGCACATTTGACCCATTGTGCTCCCAGGGCCCTCATCTCCTAGGGCTATCTGCTCTCACCTCGATTTTCCTGTCTCCTAATTTAAACAAGTCACTTATGTGGTGATAAGTCCTAGAAGGTTTGTGGAGATGGAGGAGTGTAACTTTTGAAGCAACACAAGCAACTTGCCCCTGGAAACCCCACTGGTCACTTTTCTGCAGGCTCCCCATCTGTCCTACTGCCTAAAAATGTCCTCTCAACTTCTTTAGACATCTCTTTGATTTTTACCCCACTCCCAAACTCCTGAGCATTCCTTGTGTAGAGGGACTTAGCTATGCCATGGTTTTCTAGGATTAGAGACCACACTTTGGGTGCCTTGTCCCCTCTAGTCAAAGTGGATCCCCATAGAATGTTCTCCTAAATAAAGGCAGTCCTGCCCTAAGAGGAATTCTGACTCCAACTGTTAAGATAACGATTTCTTACCTCTACTTTTTAGACATCATTTGAATCCAAACTAACTTATGTATCCCTCCTCAAAAGATTCAAAATTATTCTTTTCAGCTTAAGATGCAAAGACAACAGCAAAAAAAAAAAAAAAATAGCTGAAAAGGGAATCCACTTTATGGTATGAATTACATAAATTTATACCCAACAAACAGTTCACTTTGGCACACATGCACAGACACGTATCACACACATACACGCTCTAAGTAGTGAATCATATTCAGGCCTAGTGTAGGTTTCATGTAAGGTTTACTGCCAACTTCTCTGCTCTAAAGTACAGATGAGACTTTAGTCAGGGGTGGCTAAATATTGTCTCTAGTGTTAGCCTGAACTTTTCTCTCTCAACTGCTTGTCCTTGTCTGTTTCTATGCCTGTGTCAGTGGGGTCTTCTGAGAAGCAGAACCCAAGATGGGATCAGACATGCAAAAAATGTTTTCAGGGAAATGTCTGTGAAGAATAAAAGAGGAGAAAGCGAGAGTTGATAGGGAAAACCATCATACTGCAATGCAGGTCAAACACTCATGAGAGGAGAAAGGGAAGGAAAGATGGGGTTGTACGAGTCTCAGGCCTCAGCAAAGTTCTGAGAAAGTCTTGGCCAGGTTCACAGAAAGTCCCCAGATGAAGGTGGCCCTTTGCAGGAATCTTACTTCAGCAGGAGTGGATGGGATCCGGTACCTATGCTATGCTCAGTCGTTGGCTTCGGGCAGCTGGCAGAAGTGTGGCCTCTGCAAGAGTGCCATGGTGGGCCAGTGTATGGCATACAGGCTATCCGTCATCTCTGCTCCTGCAGCAGGTTCTCTTAAAGGAATCTGAATGGCACACCGCTGTGGCCACCACAGGGTCTCATCTTGTTCCCTTTTAGGTCTCTCTGGAAGTGATGCCAGCTTGGTCACTTCCTCATTAAAACTGAAATTGAGTATGTTGCTTAATTTAACAAACATTCATGGAATCTCTATAACCATACTCCAGACATTGCTCTTGGTACTAAGGATGTGAAATAAATAATATATTCTTCACCCTCCCAGGAACTTATCATCTGATAAGGGAACTGGACAGTGAACCAGTTATGAAGCAGGATTAAGAGGTATAAGGTACTTTGAGAAGACTGAGGAGTTGGTGTTACTTTGAGGAGAGAGGTTGAGGGATTAGGGAGGACAGAGAAAGGCTTCTTAAAGTAGGTAACATGGGGGGTCCAGACTCTGGGGCCCAATGCTCCTCAAGTGGCACCAGGGTCTGTGTGGCCTCAGACTTTTCCTTATTACCCAGCCCATAGGAACCAATGGCTTTGGAAAGGACTTGAGAAGTCTGACCTACACTCAAAAGCTGAGTTCATGTGCTACCAATAGACCATCTCTGATAGAAGAAAAAAAAAGGGATCCCTGGGTGGTGCAGCAGTTTAGCGCCTGCCTTTGGCCCAGGGCGCGATCCTGGAGAGCCAGGATCGAATCCCACGTCGGGCTCCTGGTGCATGGAGCCTGCTTCTCCCTCTGCCTGTGTCTCTGCCTCTCTCTCTCTCTGTGTGTGTGACTATCATAAATAAATAAAAATTAAAAAAAAAAAAGAAGAAGAAAAAAAAAAGAAGTCAAGAGTTGGCCAATGGATAAGGCAAAGTCTTAAACCCACTTCCATTACAACAACACACAGGGACAAGTTCTTCCAGTACAGAGAATATTTAAAAATGTGGTTCCATTGAGTGTGTGTGAGTGTCCTGGCCATGGGGAAAACCTAGAAAACAGTTTTCTCAGGACAAAAACCTCTTTGAACTTAAAGGACTCTGAAAATCCCATTTGAACCAACCCCACTCCCCCCCCCCCGCCCCCAAATTCAGAATACTGTTCTCTTACAAGATGACAAGGTATCTGTATATTCTGAACTTGAGACTGAAGGAGAAAACAAGGACAGAGCGGATTGGCTGGACAAAAGCAGCTATTTGGCTCCGTCTGGACATGTGGAAATGGCAGATGATAGCTGGCCACTTCAGCCTCTACTTTGTGACCTTCAAGGAGCCATACACAAGGGAGACAAGAGAGCTGTCTAGTAGAAATGAAGTCACAGTTTTAAAAAAGATCCATAGATTTGTGTGCATATGAATCCTGCCTAATTCGTTGAAGCCGACTGAGAAGTTCATGCAGTATATTTCAGTTGTCACTGTTATTAAACAAAAGCTTTCTATCTGCTGCAGAATGAATTAATTAGTCTAAGAGACTTTAAAGACCTCCATTTTGCCAGGGGATTAGTCCGATTTAATCCCCCAGGACATTTAATAGGAGCCAGTGCATTAGAACGCAGTGTCTATTGACAGATGTGAGAGTTTCCTCACTGTCTTAGGAGAGAATATGCCCTCATCTGATGCTTTGTGCCCCAAAATGGCACCAGTGAACTCAATGAGAACTACTCTCTCCAAATCTCTGGCCTGGCTGAGCAGAGTTCCTGTACCACTTAGCCACTGCTGCAAAACACACCTGCCACCCAAGTCAATGGCTTTAAACACTAGGTATACATTAGTGCTCATGAATTTCCAGGTTAGCTGGATGTTTCTTCTGTTCTTGGCTAGATTCACTCACATGTCTTTGGTCAGAGTGAGTTGAGTCATCAGTGCTAATCTTGGCTGGGTCTCTCACAGACTTGGTGTTGGGTGGCTTTGAGCTGATCCAAGATGTTGCTGCATTCACATTTAATGACAAATCAAGTCACACATCTGGCCCAGGTAACAAGTGTCGGGAAAGAGACTCCCATTGTTAATGGGAAGAGCTGCAAGATCACCTGCGAAGAGCATGCGCACAGAAGGGAAGGAGGTGAAGAACTGTGGCCATTTTCACCCTCCATCTCACCATCCCTAGCTTGTCTTTCTGGCCCTTCTGACCCCTGTGGGGTCAGACGGGTTTTCCTAGCAATGGGTCAGGCTGACCTTGTCTCTAGACTGCCTTATCCTCACAGCTATTGTCAGAAGTGAGGGCACCTTTTTCGTTCATTTGCTTTTGACTTTTGTGGAAAGCAGAGTGTTCCAGTAGAGTACATGTTGTCTTAAACAACTGATGCGTATCTACACAGAGCTGCTTCTTCTTACCTTAAAACAACACAAGTGTCCTGATCAGGTTTTCTGATCAGGCAATCAAGCCTCCATAGTCATCATTCACTCTTGATAATTCATAGAGATCATGACTGTAAGGCCTGACAAACACAAACAATACTTAAAAAAAAAAAAGTTGTTTTAGGGACACCTGGGCGGCTCAGCAATTGAGAGTCTGCCTTCAACTCAGGGTGTGATGGTGGGATCCGGGATCAAGTCCTACATCAAGCTCTTTGCAGGGAGCCTGCTTCTCTCTCTGCCTGTGTCTCTGCCTCTCTCTCAGTGTGTCTCTCGTGAATAAATTAAATCTTTAAAAAAAGCAAAGCTGCCCCCATACAATACTTTTAAAGAAATCTCCCATCTATTATCACTGAGCCACTAACTGCTCTTTTGTACAAAACAAGAAGAGCCAGCTGATTTACGATTGTTATTACTTCAGAACCACACACCTCTTCTGGTGGTTGCCCAGCTCACAACTTCACCTCCATGTCTGGGTGCACAGGGGATCCCCTTGCCCAGGAACACCCAAGAGGATGCATATCCCATTGCTAATTAATTGAGGGACAGCCTTTGACCTAACCAAGCCAATTGGTAAATAAAAATTCTGGGCTCACAAGCACAGTCTGCAACAGTATCAGGTCCAGGGCAGAGAGGATCGGAGGACAACCTGCTGAGGTCTCTAGGGTGGTTCCATTGGTGAGGGGGGTGGGGGGCTTCCCTAGGTCTCATGGTTTAACAACTTATGGATTCCATGAGAAGCCGCAATATTTTTCCAATAAATCTCTCCTCTAAAAAAAAAAAAATTAGCTAGTCAGAATTTATTTGTGTTGCTTACCACCAAAAGAACCATGACCAGCATACCTCCAAAAGTAGACTGTTCAAATAGCTCATGGTCTCTATTTCACTACTGTTTTAAGGGTGGGGTGGGGAGGGATCCCTGAGTGGCGCAGGGGTTTGGCGCCTGCCTTTGGCCCAGGGCGCGATCCTGGAGACCTGGGATGGAATCCCACGTCGGGCTCCCAGTGTATGGAGCCTGCTTCTCCCTCTGCCTGTGTCTCTGTCTCTCTCTCTCTCTGTATGACTATCATAAATAAATAAAAAATAAATAAAATAAAAAGGGTGGGGTGGGGAGATTAGCCAACATACACAAGGACTTTTGATAATGAGACCTGAGGCAGCAACCTCTATCAGTACGTTAAATGTACATGTCTTTTCACCCTTAAATTCCACTTGTAGGAATTTATCCCACAGATATGCCGTCCTTCCAGATGACAAATGTCTAAGAATATTCACTGAGGCATTGCTTTTAGCAGTAAAAGATTGAAAACGATCAAATGTTCATCAGAAGAGGATTGATTGGGGCTCCTAGCTGGATCAGTGGGTGAGCGTCTGCCTTTGGCTCAGGTCATGATCTCGGGTCCTGGGACCGAGTCCCACATCAGGGTCCCTGCGGGGAGCCTGCTTCTCCCTCTGCCTATGTCTCTACCTCTCTCTGTGTCTCTCATGAATAAGTACGTAAAGCTTCTAAAAAAGAAGAAGAAGAAGAAGAAGAAGAAGAGGACTAATTAAGTAAATATCCAAGTGTCAGAATATTATGCAGCTGGAAAAAATATTGGAACAGATCTATATGCACTGACAAGGAATGATTTTCAGGACCATGGTTAATTTTTCAGAATCCGCTTGCAAAATAGTGTGCAGTACATACTAACCATTTATATTTTTGTTTATTTATCTTTATTTTTTAAATTTATTTATTTATTTGAGGGAGAGAGAAAGTGAGCATGCAAGCATGCACATGTATGAGCAGAGAGAGGGGAGGGGCAGAGGGAGAGAAAGAGAGAGAATTCCAGACTCCACACTGAGTAGAGGGCCCAAAGCGGGGTTTGATCTCACGACCCTGAGATCATGATCTGAGCTGAAACCAACAGTCTGTTGCTTAACCAACTGAACCACCCAGGCACCCCAACCTTTATATTTTTTAGTAAAATATAATGTATATATACATATCTCTGGAAGGACACACAAAGAGCTAGTAAAGGAAGCACTTTATACCATATCAGATGTGTAGGAACATGCATTACCCATTTACAAACATGAGCGAAATAAAGTTTTTTAAGAAAGAAAACTACTCTCTGAATGACTGTGCTCCTATCTTCCAGGTCAGGAGCCCACACTGGCTGACCAGACCCATGTGGCTGCTGCAGATTAAACCCTACCCTCCTGTCCTGCTTGGAGAATTTCTCCATCAACTCTGATCATCCTGAGGTGGTTTCAAACATCGAATCCACGGGGCAGGGCCTTTCCCTTGGGGTGAGCATGGAGCCCAAAGATGAACTGGCAGTGAGGTGAGGTGAGCTTCTAGGGAACAGGCTTGGGGGACTGACCCTCAGGCAAATCATGGCACATCCTGTGATGACTGTTTTCCCTAAATCTAATCAAATATTTCTATTCTCACTGCTCATCTGAAGACTGACATCTCTTTCTTTCCCCTCCTTTGAACGTTGTCCTATCACCCTTCCCTAGCCCTGAATTTCACTCTCAGAATAAGGATAAAATGCCAATGAACTCCATTTGTGTGTATATTCATCCTTTCAATAATTCATAACCACTTCAGTGCCAGGCATGGTCCTAGAGGCTGGAGGTAGAGCAGTGGCCCAAACAGATAAGGTCTCTGTCCCTCTGTCCTCATGAAAATGCATTCCAAGGTGGGAAAAGTGATTGCAGAAAAAAAAAAAAAAACCCAAACACACAGATAATCAAGATAAATAATTCTAACCCGTGACAAATGATCTGAAGGAAACACATAAGGTGCTAGGGGATTGACGTCCAGGGTTGGGTAGGAGGCTGTCAGTGAAAGGGCTTCAGGGATGCTCATCAGTGGCCTCACTAAAGAGGTGACATTTGAACTAACTGTTGAATGACAAGAAGGAGCCAGCCCAGTGAAAGTCTAGGGAGGAGAGTTTTAAGACATGGAAATAGTAAGTGCAAAGGCCCTGAGATAGGAAAGGATTTGGCATGTTTGATGAAGGTCAATGAGGCCAATGTGGAGGGTAAAGAGAAAAGGTCCAAGAGGCAGAGAGGGTCATCTGACATCTCCTACCAACCAATTTACCTATTCATCCACCATTAGAGTATCATGAATCTCTTCACTACAATGTCAAAGAGAAGCATAGACAACTTTGACTTGCCCACAGTCTGTAAATTGCTACAGCACTTTCCTAGACCACATGAGCTGATTTCCAAAGTTTAAATATCTTTTTGCTTAGGTCAACCACATGACACAAGTCTGCCGCCGTGGGGGAAAATTTATTTTCTACTTCAACTTGTTCTCTGTAGGTATCTCCCTTATTCTCTGTGGTTGAGCTTCAACAACTCTGATAGACAACTTGTTCAGATTAACTGAATGTTCAGCAAATCCTTATTTCATACTGGTCTGAATTCAAATCCCACCTCGTCACTCATTTCCTGTGTGACTTTATCAGAGTTAAGCAATTTACGTATCTCTCTGTACTTCAGTTTCCACACCCATAAAGGGGGACAAATAATGGTACCTGCTTCGTGGGGTTGTTGTAAGATGTAAATTCGGTAATAGGGGTTACAGGGTGATGGGCACCGAGGGGTGCACTTGGCAGGATGAGCACTGGGTGTTATGCTAAATGTTAGCAAACTGAACTCCAATAAAAAAAAATAAAAAACAAATTCGGTAATAGGTGCCAAGTGCTCTGTCTGCACCCAGTAAGCCTCAGTGGCTATTGGCTGCTATTCTTTACAACCCCAGGGAAGGTCCTCTGCATTTCAACAGGAAGGCTGTCTTCCAGAATTTTGGTTATTCAGGCATGAACTTTGACTTTGATGCATATTTAATTCAGGAAACACAGACGGGGGGCACTGTGGGATAGAGAACCAGTGGTGTTTGCCACGTGAAGGCTTATCTGCCTGTGGTGTGAACTGGCCGGGCTGCTCACAGATGCACGGGTCAGTGGGTCATTCATGACGGCCTCATGGGGGCCTCGTCTCATAGGACAGGTGTGCAACCTTCGGAGAGTCTGGGGAAACTGCACAGACGTGACGTGATCTGATGACGTGGGCTTTTAGAGGCTCTTGAGATTAGCTGTTCAAAATTCTAGTAGGATGATAGAATAACTATTGTTTTAAACCATTATGTTTTATGTTGATTCTTTATCTAGCAATTAATAACTGGAACAGGTAGTTAATGGAGGATTATGGTATAGGCTATTTGGGGGCTGAGGAATCTGTCTCCAAAGCTCATGTGCTTGGATATTAGACTGCCAGAAAGAGAGAGAGACAGACAGACAGAGACAGAGACAGAGAGAGAGGACAGACAGAGAGACAGTGAAAAGAGATTTTCTTGATCAGAACTTTCAGCTTTTGGAGGGCATTTCCACCTATTCTTTTTTTATTTTATTTTATTTTTTATTATTTTTATTTTTATTTATTTATTTTTATTTCCACCTATTCCAAGTAAGAAATACTACCCTCCATTATTGGCTTTTGCTGCTGTCTTCATACTGGAACTTGTAAACTATTTGATGATAAAATAGAAAATGGGAAAGAGGGGCCTCATTGGCTCAGAATTACATGCACAGGTACATCAGTACAAAGGTAGGGATCTTTTACCTCCTTTTAATCAAGCATTCTTTCATCTTCCCAGACTGTGGGAAGATCTGACTACTATAATTAGTCTTGTTTTGTGTATTTGAGCAGATTACAATATTAAGTGCACACAGCCTGTTCTATCATCACCTGCTGTTTCCTTGAAGCGGCCTCCAAATGATAAGGCTCCAGTATAAAAAAAAAAAAGGCCTGGGTACTTGATTGAAAGGGAGGGAAGGCCCAGAACATCCCACAGGGTAAGTCACCTCTTCTGTCCTCCCACCAGGGTTGAAGCAGATAGCCTTGAATTCTTGAGGGTCTGTGCTCATTGACTGAGAATGTCCGAATTTATTGTAGATGATGAGCATCTGGACAATCGCGCTGTTTCTGCTGGGAGCAGCCAAAGGTAGGAAACGTCACACCGGCCCCTTGGGAAGGACTTAAATACAGTATCTCAGCACTGGCCAGAAAGAGCCTTACCTGTGGCAGGGCTTTCAACAGGTCCGGACAACTCTGAGGTTCCAGAGAGAGGGAGGCGGGTGCTGGCACTCTGCCCAGGGAGAGAAGGCATTTTGAGGGGGACCCACTTCAGAGTATCTCCCCTCTGGCCTGTCTTCATCTCCAGGCTCTAGGCTAGACTTTTCTAGGTAAAGCATTAAACACCTGCCTGGGTTAACAGATTGGCTCATCAGTGACTATCATATTAGTTAAATAAATATATCCGAATTGCTGGGGATGGGACACCGCTTCTTAGTTCTGATGGTGGCTCTGAGTGGTGGCACAGCTGGGGTCTCTATGGGAAGCAATGGGACTGGTCCCAGATCAGAAGGTGCACTGGGGGTAAGAAGAGAGTTTGTAGGGAGAGGCAGGGTGTCTCCATTGTCTTCAGACTGTCCCCAGGCAGGGAAGTGAGGACCTGAACGGCTGTGACCTCCCAGGGCCCAGCCTGGGGAGCTAAGCCGTGAGCAGAGTCATCCTTTCTCTACAGCAAAGGAAGTTTGCTATGAACAAATCGGATGCTTTTCTGACGCGGAGCCCTGGGCCGGGACAGCAATCAGGCCTCTGAAAGTTCTCCCCTGGAGCCCCGAGAGAATCGGCACCCGCTTCCTGCTCTACACCAACCAGAACCCAAACAACTTTCAAGTGAGACCTCTGTCATTTTAGTGCCATTGTGACTGGGTGAAGGGTTGTGCCCACCCCCAGGCTAGAGGCTCCTTGTCTCTGTACCCTCCTCCTCCTCCATGCTCTGTCCCGCCTTACCCTCCAGCTGCCCCCCTAGCCTAGCCAGATCTGGACAGAGTAGGGCTTCTGTGAAATGTTGGCTCAAAAGAATGAATGGTTCGCATTTGCCAAAACCTCTCACTGGTTGTGTGATTCTGGTCTGGGGCAAAGAGCTTGCCATCTACCAAGAAACCTATGGAAGGTAAGATTGTGAACTGTAATCCAGCCCCAGTGGAGGTAGGAACTCCTGACTGGGCGGAGGCGGGGGTGGGATGGGGGTGGGACAGACGGGGAAAAGGAGAGTCAGGGCGGGCTCCATGGAAGAGGTGGCTATTGTGCTGAGCTTTGAAAGATCATGGCATTGGGACAAACAGAGATGGGGAAGGAGAGGCTGGCCTGAGTGGCTGGGCTACAAAATAATGCGACCCTTTCCCACTTTTGTCACAGACTCTCCTTCCCTCTGATCCATCAACGATTGAGGCATCAAATTTTCAAACAGACAAGAAGACCCGGTTCATCATCCATGGCTTCATAGACAAGGGAGAAGAGAACTGGCTGCTGGATATGTGCAAGGTAGGGGCCGGCTCCCAGGCTCACTCATAGTCTGCCCTGCTCCCTGCTCCCTGCTCCCCACTAATACCTCCATCTCCTTTCAGCAAGCACAGCAGATGAGCTTGAAAACACGAAATCCCTATCTAGGAGGTACCTTTATGCAATTAAAATGCCTCTCTTTGCAATACTAAGAATTTACTTCCACACCTCTGGACTACCTTCTAGCCTGAAGCAGTGGCATTTGCTGTGCTGGCACACGTGACCATGATCTTCTGGCTAAGTCAAGGCCAAAGATCTGCTTCCATTTTTAGGGAGGGCACTTTGTTTACCAGTAAATGAGGGATTATGTTATTTTTGTTCAAGCTTCTTCTACATCCCTGAGATGATGTGTTGCTACGACCATTTATCTGAGAAACGGAGAACTTAAGATGCACCAGGAGACCAAATGAAAGAATAGAAAGTGCCAAAATTATATGTGATACAGCATCTATTTGTTAGAAGGGCAGACAATAGAGGAACACACACACACATGCACACACACGTGCATAGGCACACACACGTATGCAACATACCATCATCCTTCTTTTTATGTGTACACCGATGCAATCTATTTTTCTGATACCTAAGAATTTACCTGATCAGCCTGCCTTTCCCACACACGTTAATAATTCCCACCTATCATGCCAACAGGGAAAGTTACAAACCTAGACAATTAAAGTCATTCTGCAGGTGGCCTTGATTTACCAGGCTTTTAGCTCTTGCTACCTCTTTGTTCCCCTTATTAAGAAATATCTTTTTTAAAGATTTTATTTATTTATTTGAGGGTGGGTGGAGCAGAGGCAGAGGCAGAGAATCCCAACCAGACTCCGCACTGAGCGTGGAGCTCCAGGTGGGGCACGATCTCATGACCCTGCAATCATGACCTGAGCCAAAACCAAGAGTTGGTCGCTCAACTGACTGAGCCACTGCCACCCAGGTGCCCTTCATTAATAAATATCATAATGGATAAAACTGTAAGACATAATTTACACCCCAAATTCCTCAGGTTTTTAAGAGATTCCTCAGGGTTGCTTTAAAAATAAAGGTCCCAAGAAACAACTCTCGGTCTGTGTGTGTGTGCGATCACACATATTAGTATCACATATGTGAAAAATTCTAAGCGCATGATAAATTCATTGCTCCATTTTAAACTCAAGCTGGTCATATGTCCTCCTTGGAAGAAAGTTTAAGGATATATGAGTTTCTTTGACATCCTAGAAAAAGTCTTCCATTCAGGATTCTTCAATCTCTTTCAAATCAGTGCAGTTTTGTTCTTCGAATATCCACTGGGTGTATTTCCTCCTCAAAACACTGTAAATACTTGACTGTAAAAACTTAGTAAGTGCCCAGAAGCCTGGGATGAAAGCAAGGCCAGTTATTGGCAGCGTTGCCAAGAGTCTATGGCTCAAATCTGTAAGATGGCTAGGGCTCAAGTCCACAAGGTCATTTAGACACTGGTCACTAGAGATGGCACTTGAGACCTTTCCTCTTCAAAATAGGGCTTTTCTGTGGATGCCCTTGATTTCTACCCCCCACCCTCATCAATATTACTGAATCTGGTCAAAGAAAACCAGAAAGTGGCCAGCTTTTAATTCATCTCCAAGCTAGAGCAGGAATGGATTTGCCTTTTCTACAGCCCGCACCCCGAGGACTAACTCCTAACTGACCGCAGGATTCCTAACAAAGCCTAGTGTATCTCAGGCCCCAGCAAGGAAGACACAAAGACAGGTAGTAACTGTTAGCAACCACTTCTGAGCCCTGCCTGGACATGATTTGCTGTGCCCCTGTCATGACATCCTGGTGTCTCTCCAACATCAGAACATGTTCAAGGTCGAGGAGGTGAACTGCATCTGCGTGGACTGGAAGAAAGGTTCCCAAACCTCATATACACAGGCTGCCAACAACGTGCGGGTGGTGGGCGCCCAGGTGGCCCAGATGCTCAGCATGCTCTCGGTGAGTCTGCCGGCTGGGATCCTGCTGAGGTAGGCAGCACCCACTGGTCTCTTTTGGCCAAAGATGCAGCTGGGAGTTATATATTGAAAAAAGATATAGAAAGAATGGGTGTCTGTCCGGGTATTTGCCCTGTTGAAGGTCCTGTTGATGGAGAATTTTGTTTGTCACAATCAATTCAGCTGTTTTTATCTACCCTGGCCTTCCCTTTTGGCTAATTCTTTAAGACCTTAGTCCTTTCAGTGAAGTCACTAACTCTTCATGACTCTATTATGTACTAGATAAAGGCCCCAGCCACTTCTGTCTTCTAGTTAAAGGGTCTGTGGAAGAACTGATTGGTTCTAACTACTTCTGCATCCCTACAAGATTTAAAGCCAGTGGGGTTTGTTCTGGAGGCACTGAAGATCGATGAATGAGTACAAATGGGTGGATACCTCTGAGACTAACATGTGCAAACACTCATAGCTTCATGACATTTGTTTGTTCTCCAATATGGGGAGGACACAGTGTCAGGAGCCCTGCTAAAAGGTCAAGAGGATGCATTCCAGGCCTGGGGGAGCTCACGGTGAAGACTTGCAATGACAACAGAGTGTGGTCAGGGTTCTAATGGGGGGACTACAGGGCTTAATAGGAGCACATGGGGGAGCAGCTAATCCAGGCTGGAGGGCTGGGGAGTGATTAAGGATTTCTCCCAGGGAGAGACATTTAAGTTGAGAGCTGATATCTAGGTTGCGTTGACATGAGCTGGGCAAGTGGTTGGGGAATGGATAGCAAGAGGAAGAGGAGCCCAGAGCAGACCCAGAGATGAGAGATTATGATGTATCTGAGGCCTGAAAGTTCCCAGAGGGTTTTGCAAGAATCTTGAAAAATGGGTGTTGAGTCAGGAAAGTTCTGAGGCCCTTGTAATGAGTTTGGGTTTGATCTCAAGAGTGATGGGAGCCATAGAAGGTGTTCAGCAGAGGCGCAACATTAGATTTGCATGTTATAAAAATCACACCACAAAAATGTTCTGAAAATATAATCTTCCTTCTCCAGGCAAACTACAGCTACTCACCTTCCCAAGTCCAGCTCATTGGCCACAGCCTGGGAGCCCACGTGGCTGGGGAGGCAGGGAGCAGGACTCCAGGTCTGGGCAGGATTACAGGTAAGACCCAAGGGGCAGGCTCCAGATTTTGTCCCCAGTAACCCCAGAACACGGTGCAAGCCTGCTGCCCAGCTAGAAGCTGGCCCAAAGTAGTCTGTGACCTCGCTGTGGTGGAGCTGGTTAGAGCCCGCACAGGACATTTTAGGAAGACTCCAAGAGGCCCATCCTTGTGGAAGAAGGGGTAGTGCTTTAATTCTCCTTTGCTTCCATTTGCTTCTTCCACTTTTGTCCCCATCCTTCCTCTCTAGATCCATGTTTCCTGAAAGTTTGGGTCATTCAGCAGAACGGGGCACCCAGGGAAACAGAGAGGAAGGCTAGTGTGAACATGAGCAAACATAATTAAGAGTCCACATTGTTATTCCCTTCTCCTTTCTCTTTGAAATCAAGGGCAGGGTGGAACATGAAAATCACACATCCATTGCCTCTGCTGGTAGAGGAAACCCAGCCACCAGTCCTGCAGGTCATTCTCTTAACCCAAGCAAAGCCTTTAACGTGTAACAGCAGCAACAGAATGTATCTATATATCATCATAATAATGTAATGCTATTATCATTATTATAGTAAGCATAGATTAAGTGCCTACTTATCCCAAATACTATGCCAAGTGCTTTACATTTTCTCATTTCATCCCCAGAACTGAAGAAACAGGTTCAGGAAACTGGGTAACTGGCCCCAAATCATGGCGGAACTGAGATTCAAACCCAGTTCTGCTGTCATGTGGCTCAAGCTTCTAAGACCTCTTACTCTTATTTTCAACAGACAATTATGTTCATGCCTTTTCAACTGCTCTGGCCAGATGGCTATTCATAAATTCAGGAGCCCTGCCAAGAAGGAGGAAATAATAATCATCAATATTTTACTTAAACTCCCATGATAATATGCCAGGCACTGTGCTAAAAGCTATATTTGTAATCTCATTTAATCTTATTATAACCATATTATTACCCAGATTTTATAAATGGGGAAACCAAGGCGCACACACACCAAGAAGGTTGAGTGATTTGCCCAAGGTCAAGCAACTTGCCCAAGAAATAGCTGAATAGGGAGTTAGAGCCAGGCTGCCCAGTTCCAGAATCTGTGTTCTTAATTATGATACCATACTGCTTTGTCCGTTTTTCCTTCAAACTTGAGAAAAGGAAAAGAATGTTAAAGAAGAAAGATATGCAAGTAAATGGGAGAAAATAATGTGGAGAAAAAAATCCTTGGTCAAATTTATGTTATCTTTTCTTTAAAGGTTTTATTTACTTATTCATGAAAGGCACAGAGAGAGAGAGAGGCAGAGACATAGGCAGAGGGAGAAGCAGGCTCCCTCTGGGGAGCCCAGTGCAGGACTTGATCCCAGGACCCTGGTCAGACAGGCAGACACTCAACCACTGAGCCACCCAGGTGCCCTGGTCAGACAAATTTAAATCTCTTGGATCACCTGCCCTTCTTTATCCATGCCTCTGGAGCTCTCCTCTGAGGAGCAACATTGAAACTCTATACCCCATATACAATTTGCAGGGCCATGGCATTTCAGAACTTCAGAGTATAGCATCCCTTGAGTTGTGCAATGCAGAACCCGAACAACTGTACACTGTGGTCCTGCTGGTACCTATAGCCAAGTCTATTAGTCTACAGCACTGATCATCTCTTTTAGGGTTGGATCCTGTGGAAGCAAGTTTCCAGGGCACTCCTGAAGAAGTTCGACTTGATCCCACTGATGCTGACTTTGTTGATGTGATTCACACAGATGCAGCTCCCCTGATCCCATTCCTGGGTGAGCCCAATGATGCTTTAGTTGCAAACACGTGCAATAATGTTTGAACCAAAAGAGCCCTGTGTGCTGAAAAGCTCATTGCTGCTCCAAACATTTCAGGTTTTGGAACAAGCCAACAGATGGGTCACCTTGACTTCTTCCCCAATGGTGGAGAGGAAATGCCAGGATGCAAGAAGAATGCCCTGTCACAGATCGTGGACCTAGATGGCATTTGGGAAGGTAAAGCCTGAGCAGAATAGGGCGTCACTTCCCTGGGGTGAGCAGTATCTTCTGCATAAAAAACTTCAAAAATGAAAACACATCACTCTTTAAAAATAGATGATTCCCCCTTCTGGATCTTACTTCTGAAAAAATATGCCTGCATATTATTTGTTATATCTTCAATCTACTGATTTTATACTTCCTTAAAACACAGTCATGGGTGTCCTAGACTGTACAAGCAACAAAGAATGACAAAACTCTTGCTTAAAGCCATTACTCCAGCAACCAACTGGTAGCTACCTAATGGAGAAAAGAAATACCATACAAGTAAATATCCTGGCTCTAAGAATTTTTCTGCCAATTCTCCCTCGTGAGTCAGTGATATTGTTTAAGCTCATGTAACTGGGTTCAATTCTATAGCCAAAAAGAGAATGTTCACCAGTCATTCCATGGCAAAGCCATTTGCACAATGAGAGTCACTACTCCTTTATGTTGGGTCAGGATAAGAAACTATCACCGGTAGGGAAGGCTACACAGAGACTGTGCTATTCGATGTGATTATTCTTCATTGTTGGTGGAGCACACCTAGGGAGGAGGAGCGCCTTCAGATACAGATTCTATCTGGTCAAAAGGACAAGGGATAAGGGAACTTTTCAGCCCGATTCATCAGTTGGCACCACACAGATTTAAAACTTTGGTGGTCTGACCAAATGCAATGAGTAATATTTTTATTGAATTGGATCAAAATGGCTCAACAAGAATGGATGCCATCAAAGCAAACATTAAGTATGCCGGTTTATGTGTTTGTCTCTTACAGCCTCAGGTGGGTTTACATGGATAGAGTTGTCCAAAGTCTCCATCAGTAATGGTCGCATCTAGCAGGTGTGCTATGACCTCTGTCACTTGACAGGAACTGTAGGGGCCAAAGATGGCTATCAGCAAAGTCAAGATGCCATGAAAGAGAGAGAAAAGCCATCTAAGGCCACTCGACTCTCCTTTCTATTTGCCTAAACACAGCACGAAGATGTCCTTGCCTTGGTTTTGTCATGTCTGAGAGGTCACGTCACATCTGGCTGTGTCTTCAAGGACCTCCAGCCTGGTGCCTGGGACACAGGATGGCACAAGGCTTAGAGGCATGGGCTCAAGCACCAGATAGGCTTGGCTTCAACTCCCAGTTCTGCCCCTCACTAGCTATAATCTGTACATCTGAGGCTGTAATCTGTATATCATTCTGCACTTAGGGACGGTGAGGATTGCAGGGATAATGCATGTAAAGTACTCAGATCATTGCCCGGCACACAGAAAGCTGCCTCTTTATGTTAGCTGTCATTTATTTTGGACTTACCTTAAATTTACCTTACTTTAAATTTCTGAAAATATGGTTCCACTTTAGAACCTCTCGACATGGAAAGAGAGAAGTCGTTGGCCCCTCAACCACTCGTGCAGACTTCCTTGTTTCTTTCTCCAGGAACTCGGGACTTTGTGGCTTGCAATCACCTGAGAAGTTACAAGTATTACTCAGAGAGCATCCTCAACCCTGATGGATTTGCTTCCTACCCCTGTGCTTCCTACAGGGCCTTTGAATCTGTAAGCTATCGTCCTTCCTTGAGTCCCTCTGTGGGACGGTTGTCCTGCTGTGTTGGGAATTTGCAGTTTCTGACCATCTCTTACTTGTTTTGCATTGCCCTCCAGAGTTTATGATCCTGGGAAACAGAGAGGCAGGAGGTGGCTAAAATTCTAGATAAGTCATGTGGGTGAGGAAATCGCTGGGGCACCAGAAGAATAATCATTTCAATGATCTAGAAAGGTCTCCTGCAGAAGGCAATGTTTGAATCTGGCTTAAAAAATCTAAGAGTTTAGAAGGAAGAGAAGGAGTGCACATTTCTGCTGAGGGCAGAGCAAAACTAGAGCAAGAACAGAAGAACATATGCGAGAAAAATTCATACGCTAGAGAGAAGGAAAGGTGGATGCTCGGGTTCTGGATGCCAGGCTGGGGGTTCAGGCCTCTGAATTGGCCACAGAGTATTTACACCACGGAAATTGGCAAATGCTACACTCAGGGCTTTTTGTCTCAGAGCTGGCTGTCAATCATTCAAGAGCACATTACGTGATGGGAGGTGTCATTGATCTAATGCGGGGCCCAGGCATCAGTATATCCTAACGTGATGTACCTCAGGCTTAGGGGTCCTGTCCTGGGTGAAAGTAAGTTAGAAATCATCTATCTCAATCTCCTTCCTGTTACAGGTGAGGGAACTCAGGCTGTAGAATTGCTCTCCTAGATGTGTGGGTCATAAAAAGATAGATTTACATCTTAGAGCTGGCTCTCTCTCTTTTCTCCTTAGAATAAGTGCTTCCCCTGCCCAGATCAAGGGTGCCCACAGATGGGTCACTATGCTGATAAATTTGCTCTCAAGACAAGTGATGAGACACAGAAATACTTCCTGAACACCGGAGATTCCAGCAATTTTGCTCGTAAGTTTTACTTTGACCCTGCTCACCCATGTCAAGAAAGTTTAGCTTCTGTTAGACAAGAAGGGCTTATCTCTAACCTGAAATATTTGTGAGCACATTCTATCTTAGTGAAATGACACATCTGTCCAAATAATCCTATTGAAGACTCAACTAAGGATTTAGGAAGAGTCTGCATTTCTTCCATTGTGTGATTATAGCATGAAATGAGTAGAAGCATAAATAATGAGATAATAGCAACTTACATATCCTCTGTGGCAATTTTTACCACTGAATTTTTATCATTCCACAGTTCATTATTCTTTTTATTTTTAATATTGTGTCATGCACACCTGTTCTTCTATTCATTCACCAAACATTTATTTGGTACAGCTCTTTGCTGGGCTGAGTCCCTTAAGAAGCACAGTTCCTATTTCTCCATTCCCTCTCTCTGTCCCTCCCTGATGCCTCTGGTAGGGGTCCCTCTCTGGTGGAGAGTGGGTGGGCATAAGGAAGGGTTGATTTATTTCCAAATTCTTCTGAATCATCTAGGACGTAGAATAGAGACAGGATGCAGTTGGGCCACTCTGTGCCAACCTGCCCTGTGACAATTCCCTAAGAAGTTGCACTAAAAAAGACACTGTGCTTATATAAAGATATAAATATAACATATGTCTTATCTAGGTTTTTAAGTCTGGTTTATTGAGGTACAATTTATATACAGCAAAATTCACCCTCTGTAGTGCAGAGTTCTATGAGTTTTGATAGATGAAGAGCCATGTAACCATGTCTGCAATCCAGATGTAGAACACTTCTAACACTATACATATTTAAAAAAAAAAAAAGGCACTGGTTAATCAATCCTTCTACTGTTGTAGGGATACATAAAATGCTGGCCCATATTTTAAAACAACAAGTTAAACATTCAAAAACCACATATTCATTCCTCAACCAACACTTACTTATGAACCACAGACTATGCTAGACACTGGAGCTACAGGGATGAGCAAGACACTCCATGTGTGAAATGTACACCCCAGCAGAGAAAGCAGAAACTGAGCAAGCAGCTAGTGTGCCTGGGCTTGGTGGGTTGCTTCTGTGGCACTCTGGGACCGAGGACCTGACCCTGCCCAGACGAAGGGGCAGGGGCAATATCTCTGAGGACATGAAAGCCAAGTAGGAGTTAGACAGATGATGTGTGTGGGTATTTATGTACATATGTGTGTGGGTATGTGCATGTGTGTGTGCTTGTGTGCATGTGTTTATGTGGGGGGGGTGTGGTTATATGTGTCTAGGTTGTATGCATATGTCTATATGTATGTGAGTATATGTATGTGTGAGTATGTGGTTATATGTGTGTAGGTTGTATGCACCTGTGCTCATGGGCACAGACAGTACCCCTGGTATAGATTTGGGTAACAACTGGGTCCCACTATGTTCTGGACACCACCCAGGGTACTGGGGATGCACAGATAGGACACAGACCCTGCTCTGGTGCTCGCAGGACTGCACTCTTGAGCCACCTTTCCAAAGATGGGAACAAGCCCTTGTCCCTTCTCTTTTCATCTTATCTCACAGTGTGGTGCCCCTAGAGTGGAGCTGTCCCACAGAACTTTCTGCAATGATGGAAATATCCTCTGTTGTCCAATACAGTAGCCAGTAGCCACATGTGGCAATGTAGCACTTGAAATGTGGCTGGTACAACTGAAGAATTACTTTTTGGTCTTACTTAATTTGGATTTAAATTTAAGCAGCCACATGTGGGTAGTGGTCCTTTTACTGGGCAGTGCAGATCCAGAGGGGATACTACTAGATACATACTTCTCCTTATAGCCTGGTTTGAGTTGTAGATTAACAGGTAGGATTTCTCATACTTTGATGCCTCAATGTAAGATATGGAGACAGGATTCTGAAGTTTGGGTCAACTGGTTTGTGCATGAGTCAATTGAACTCTTTTCTATCCCCTGTACAGGCTGGAGATACGGGGTTTCTATAACATTTTCTGGGAAAACAGCTACTGGTCAGGCTAAAGTTGCGTTGTTTGGAAGTAAGGGAAATACTCATCAATTCAACATCTTCAAGTAAGTTCCCTTTTTCAGCATCACATCTCACTAAATGCTATACATGGCCTTCAAATCGATGTACTGAAATGCTTATCATCTCCTTATCAATTGATTTAAAATTATTTACTTTATGTGATAAAGTCAATTTCAGACTTCTGCTGACAATTTTCTTTTCTAAATTATAAATCCACACATTTAGATTTTTCTCTTTCAATAGATCCATTTTTAAAAATGGATTTTTAGAAGAATATATCTAATATTACCCCAGGTGTCATGTTTCCTGATTAGTATAGTAACACATGCTGGTTTTGTTAAACTAAGTAGATAACTTATTACTAGACAAATAATTCCTCCCAGAAAAAAAATAATATCAAAGAATTTAAAAAAATATTTTATTTATTCATGAGAGACCCAGAGAGAGAGGCAGAGACACAGGCAGAGGGAGAAGCAGGCTCTCTGTGGAAGTCTGTTGTGGGACTCGAACCCAGGATCCTGGGATCGCCACCTGAGCCAAAGGCAGACAGATACTCAACCGCTGAGCCACCCAGGCATCCCTATGGAGGAATTATATAGTTTTCTATATGAATATTTTGAGTAGAAATTAACTTGAGTTTGAGAAAACAATATTCAAATAATAGTGTCAGGCTGCTGGCATAGAGCTGGCTTCTCTGTTTCTCCATCCTTTGAGAATTAATTTAGAAAAATGATCTCATTAATCTCAATAGAAAAAGGTGGTATGGCCTTAACTGCCATTGGAACTTGTTTCTATGCATGAGAATGTTTCTATCTCTTTATTTCAAGGGGGATTCTCAAACCAGGCTCTACTCATTCCAATGAGTTTGATGCAAAGCTTGATGTTGGAACAATTGAGAAAGTCAAATTTCTTTGGAATAACAACGTGGTAAACCCAACCTTTCCCAAAGTGGGTGCAGCCAAGATCACCGTGCAAAAGGGAGAGGAGAAAACAGTGTATGTATATCTTTGCTGGATTGTGTCTAAGGATGTTGGTAGAGATTGGTGCTTGTATTGGAAACTCACCCCAGAAAGTTAGTCATGGCTCAGCCAGAAAAGCCAAGACAATCTATCCATCATGGGCAAACAAGCAACTGATAGACAGCATAAAGCATTTCTATTAAGTGGTCTCAGCCTTATCTGAGAAGGATACAGATGGTATCACCCTGTCTTCAAGGAAAACTAAGGAAGAAAAATGAGAAAGAGAGAAAGAAATAATTTCTGAGAGTATAAGGTTATAAGTATGAGCTAGAGCGTAGCTGCCTTTTAAAGAGGGGAAGATCACAAAATTTCAGGGTAATAAAAAAAAGCAATTTCAGCAAAAGATATAAAATCTGAGATAGGACAGGAGAGAGCTGAGTTAGCTATCCTTGTAGGATCTTTAGCTTGACTTTCAAAGTCCTTTGCTGTGGCAGCTGGAGGGATGTGGGCACAGTGACCCGATGGGGGTAGAGCTAATGTCCCCAAGGCTGGGACCAGAATTGTGGTCAGCAGAACCCTCCTGGGGTGGCTTTGTGGAAAGGGATCTGGGAACACGGTCACTGATGGTCTTGGGATTTGGGAGGTTAGATGAGGTTGCTAAACTCGGGCCTCAGAGAATGGGACTCCCCTAGGAAGGGAGGGTGGGTTGGTCAACCTCCTGGCTGCATCTCAGGTTGGATGACCCCTGTGAGGTCCTCCAACTCCCTATGAGTCGGGGAGGACAGAGGGGCTGGCCCAGCCAGGTGGTGAGCAGAATGAGGATCTCTCAGCTAGAGCAGAGCACTGAGGGAGCCAGTGGAGAGCCCTCTACAGGCTGTGCGTGCAGCCAGGGCCTCCCTGTCCACCCCCATCAGAGGACAATGAGCCTCTAAAGTCAGTGCCCAGGGCCCCAGTCGGAATTGGACCATGGCCTGAATCCTGGGATTGTGTGGTTAAAAAGGTGTCAGAAAAAGATGGTATCATTAAAGCCTTAAAAATGCAGAGTGTTCCCAAGAGATGACTTGCTCACAGGCAGATCTGAAGAAGGACACAGATACAAGACCAAATCAGGGCATTGTAACTTCCAGGTTTTCAAAGGAAAGGCCGTGACTTTATGCACTTTCTAAAAATGGAGCAGAATGTACTCAGGGCCACCCGTGAGGCCCTGAGTCCACCAGCTGCCATCTGAACCCTCCAGTGGCCTGAGTCCCTGAGTCCTTTCTTCCCCTGCCTGTCAACTGCCCAGGAAATCTATCTTAAGAGAAGCTAGATGTTGGACATCAGATGTTTAAGATAGAGTCAGATCAAAATCATCATCAAACATCACAAACTAGTATGGGGAGTAAAAAAAGCTGAATTTGTCAAATTACTCAAATATTTTGCTGTTAGGAATACGGCTAGTAAGCACATTTAAAAAAAATAATCATCGTCATTGGGAGGCAACAGAAAATCAAGCTTTTAATCCAAGCGCTTCTCAGATACCCTTCAAATTCTTCTAGTTGCCCCGTTAAGGTCGCAAGTCCCGCTAAGGAGCCTGCTGACTAGAATTCCTCCCCAGTGACATGACATCAAAAGATAAATGTAGTTCTCACTCTCTTCGTTTCTTTCCCACTCCCAGCATCTTCTTCCCTCTTTCCTCTCTGACTTTATAAACTACCTACTGTATGTCTACAAAATGGTAGGGGACGCAAAGGCAGATCCTGCTGTTGAAAAGTTAGCGTGTTAACTGTTGAGCTCAACTGGACCTAAAGCTCACGTGCAAAGGCAAAGGACTCACCTAAGGAGTGTGGCTGGAGAGAAAGGCAGGGAGCCAGGGGGCCGGGTGTGGAGGTGGTGATGAGAGGAGGCCACGAGGATCTCCTGGGCTGAGGGATTTCCACCGGGAAGAATGTGAGCAGCAGCAATGGGCTTGATGTGTGAGGGGCAGGGGGCACCCAGACCACAGATGGCAGGGCTCAAGGTGCAATAGGATTGGAGACAGGGTTAGAGCAGCTAGGAAAGACAAATGAGGTACAAAAGGGACCATGGTGAAGATGAGGATGAAAGCCTGACAAAGCCTCAGAGATCAAAGATCATGAGGCCCAAGAAGTTCGTGGTTCTTGGAATAATAATAGTGATGATAGCCCCTTATATCTGCATTGGTTTTTTTAAAAAAATCAATTTACAAAGCTTTTTTACATTTACCATCATGAGATGTTGCATTATTAACATGGGATTCTCAGCAATCACAAGAGGGAACCATGCCCTCTCCTACAAATGAAGACACGGATGCTCAGAGAGACTCAAGTAATCCCTGGTAGGCGGGGGGTGGAGCCCAAAGAGAAAGATTCACAGACTCCAGGTGTGGAAGGCAAGGTCCAGGGAGGTGTGAAGTGTGACTCTGCCCTGGACAATGTGGACTGTGGCATCGGATAGACCTGTATTTGCACCTTCTTCCATTTACTGAGAGCCCGTTGTGCCTCAGCTTGTCCTCCTATAATGTGGGGGCTCGTAGCAATAGCTCCTCTCACATGTGTTGTGAGGATGAGTCTGCACAAGTGGGTCAGTTAGTGCCAGGGCCGGGGCGAGTCAGAGCCCAATTTACTGTAGCCAGTAGAAGGTTCAGTCCCGTCTCCAGAGTGGCTCAGGCCAGAGCGAGCCCTTCTGTAAACCAGTGTGCGGTGCTCCAGGAGGGCCCGCGGGTCCTTGTGGAGAAGGAGGCCAGTGAGAGGTCTTGTCACTGTCTCACGGCCCAACGGTCCTGTCAGCCTGAGGCCCCAGAGACCAGGGCTGCTCTGAGCAACAGCCGACAGGGGACCTTGTGGCAGACACCAGCCACCTGCCTGTCTCACTGGAAGCGCCAAGGCAATCGGTCCTCCAGGAACAGGGTCAGGCGGCGACCCCAGTGTTTCCCTCATTCCTTGTGAATTGTAAACCAGCCATTACCGTCTCTTAACGACTCACAACTCTACGTAAAGCTCACAACACTTACAAAGCTCTCGTTTTGGTCTGCAGGCACAGCTTCTGCAGCGAAAGCACCGTGAGGGAGGATGTTCTGCTCACCCTCACGCCCTGTTAACGTCCAGGCGCAACCCGGCCACTGTGTTAACGGCAATAAAAACCACTGATGCATCTACCCACTCCCACGTCTGTCGCTGCTGTCAGCTGACCTCTGGGGGGACATCTGGGAACAGATCATTTAAATAAGTTCTGAGTGTTTCCAGGCTTTTGGGTTTCTTGCTATGACTCTGACCACACACGCACTTCTTCTCACCTTCTGTGGCCTTCATGTTCACTGTCTGCTCCTCACCTCAGGGGGTGGCATAGAACCGCTGGAGTATGGGCTTCCAGGGGCCTCGGCAGGGCCTTTAGCCCTGATCCTCATCTTACAGGTGAGAAAAGGGAGGCCCAGGGAGGGGGAGGCAAGCATTCGAGTACTGAGTGAGTCAGGGTCCCTTGAGGACTGAGGGCCCATTCCCCTGACTCTGGTTCTAGAGCTCATCCCTGACTCTGATCACCCTGAGGGATCGTGGAAAGGCCGTGCTACGATGTGGCCTCTCTGCGATGATGAAACCACTTGTAGTCCTGTCTCTGGTGGCCTATTTGCTGTGCACTGACAGGCTCCCGGCCCCTACTCTTCCTGGGCTCCAGTAGGTGCCATCCCCACACTGCGCTCAGCACTGAGGAGGGATGGCTTCGGAGAGGAACGCCTGGCACTGGCCCCTGCTGAGGAGGGACTTTTCAGTCATCCAATCAGCTGGGGCCACCAGGGCACTCTCAACCAATCAGACATGCCATGAGCCCCACCCACACAGGTATTCTTCACCTGGAAGTAGAGGGTGTCCTTCAAGGTGGCCCAGCCCATCCCATAAGCAGTTCCTGGAGCTTTGCAGGCCCAGAAAGGTCACCACCTCCCCTAAGTGACTCCCCTTTTGGTCACCAGGCCTCACATCACATCACAACAGTTTTGGTGCCTTGGACTCTGCTCCTCACCATTGGTGGCACGTCAAGTGGTGATTGAGCTTCAAACTTGAATGTGACTGGACTCCAGATTGTTCCTTGAAAGCAGCTCCTGGGGTAAGGATTAAGGAAATGACTGTAGTCAGGGTCTCACAGTGAAGGGCACAAGGTCAGTGGTCAATCATGGTGTCATTGATTGACCATTCATTCATTCATCATGAATGAATGAATCATTCATTCATTGAGGGTATTGAAGAGGGTATTGAAGATGTTGGTGGTGGTAGGGGGACTTGCAGGAAGGACCTTGGGTCAGGACACTGAGCAGGAGAGCACAAGGCCTGGGGCTGAGGCCCCTTTGCCACGGCTTTGCCCAGCACTGGCCCTGAACCCACACCCTGAGCAAGGAAGCACCATGTTGGCAGAAGAGCTCAATCAGTGGAATGCAGACTCTGCAAACACCACCAAATGCCAGCTCTGCACCACCTTCTAGAACCTGAGGAAGCAGAAGACTTGAATTCAGTCCCAGAGGTGTGCACACTCATAAGGGAGCCCAGCACCTAGATAAACACCACCATGCCACCTGATAGCGCAAAAAAGAAGCATGTCCCAGGACAGGGCGGTCCAGGAGAGGGACAACCAAGATGAAGAAGGCTCTAGAGAGCTGTTGGTTCGAGGCCCATGTTTGCAGGAAGATGGCCTACTGAGACTGCAGGCTGGTAGTCAGCTAGGAGGAGGCAGCCCTGCAGGTATGCAGACACGAGGTGATGAGGACCATGAAGGTGGTGAGTGGAACTAAAGCAGAAAGGGTGAGCCTTTCGGTTGACCATGAGCCCTTCTCTCTGGTCAAGGACAACCTGGTTCACCTGCTCCCCAGACTGACAGACATGGCCAAAGACTTGGGGAAAATGATTTTTAAAGATTGCGGTAGAGGGAGGAAGGCAGCTGGGGATACTCCCCAAGGCTGTGCGCCACGACACGAGCACTCAGCCCAGGCCCGGCCCTGAGCCACAGGGAACCTGGGGTGACTTGGTTCCCAATTGCAGGTACAGTGGTGGCCATAAGCTCCAGGGGCAGGGGAGCAGCTGGTGGAGACCCCAGTGGAGGGGGGCTAGGCCCCTTCTCTCTCCTCCCACATCCTTTCTCTCAAATGCATGTCCTGTTATCAAATGCACAGCTGGGGAAAACTCCCAGGAAGGCAGAGAACAGCAGGTTCCAAGATCACTGCTGTGTATTTTGGCTACTTATCGATGTGGTTCTGGAGCATCCACTTCCTGACATCATGGGCAGGGGACCAAGCTCAGCCACACAGATCCACAATCCAAACACACCTTCCTGGAATGGTAGTGAGTTTGGGGCTCTCTGTAGTTCCCCTGGGGTCCCACCTGCAGTGTCCTTGTGACCCAAGCCAAATCTGGTCCCCTTGCCGGATTTTAGGGACACAGGCAGAGGGAGAAGCAGGCTCCATGCAGGGAGCCCAATGTGGAACTCGATCCCGGGACTCCAGGATCACACCCTGGGCCAAAGGCAGGCGCTAAACCACTGAACCACCCAGATGTCCCATCACGTTCAGTTTATTAGCATAAAGGACATTCAGTCTGTCTGGAAGCAAGGGAAAAGGCACTGAGCCCGCTCAGGGCTCCAGTTAAGCCAGGTGACCCTGAACAAGGGGTTTCTGTAGAGGCTGCTTTTAGGCAACAGGCTTCAGCTATGGAAACTTGATCAACACCCACAGGCCCACACTGACCACCAAGCTGAATGCACACAGGCTTATTCAGCGACCCCCCTCAAAACAGCCATGGGCCCTCACTGGCCAATTACAACCAGGCACAGTTCCTAAGATTACCCAAAAATAGGTCCAATTCTATTGTTCCCCAAACTCCCTCACTCTGCCCTATAACCGTGGCTCCCTCCCCACCGCCTTGTGCAGACAGTCTCTCTCTTGCAGTGTATTCAATAAACTTCTCTTTTGTTCCACCTTGGGAGTCTTTCACTGCCCTGCACCACCAGCCCCCAGCCCACAGAGCACCCCACAATTTCCACCTCTCCGGGTGTCAGCTTCCTCCCCTGTCACAGGGAGGCCACAGCTCCAGCCCTGCCTTCTGGTGCTGTTGTCTTAGGGATCTCCCAAGAGAATAACACCTCCACAGGAAGGAAGGTTCTGTCCTTAAGTTAGTGCCAGGGCCCTGCAAAGTGAGCAAGGCAACCCAAGGAATGTGGTCACCGTCTGCCCCTGGACTCAGAGCCACCAGAAGGCTGCGAGCATGCAGCAGTGCTCGGCCTCCGCATGCACGCACCCTGGCTCTGCATGCACATGCCAAGGTGGGGAGGCTGGCTGTGTCCCCTGGGGCCTCCGAGGACTCAATGGGCAAAGGGCCGTCAAGGTCCACTGCATCCTGGCTACAAACCAGACTCATGGGCTCACTTGGGAGCTTAAAAAAGGGAGGGGTGGGGGTGGTAATCCCAGGCCCCATCCTAACCGAGAATAATCTCAGGCACAAGCATTTAAAAAAAAAAAAAGAAAGAAAGAAAAGCTCTCAGGTGATTCTCATGTGCAGCCTATAAAACTCCACCCTGGGGGCACCTGGGTGGCTCAGTGGTTGAGCCTCTGCCTTTGGCTCAGGGCACGATACGAGGTCCGGGGTTCAAGTCCCACATCGGGCTCCTTTGGGGAGTCTGCTTCTCCCTCTGTCGATGCCTCTACCTCTCTCTGTGTGTCTCTCATGAGTAAATAAAAAACCTTAAAAATAAAAAAACTCCACCCTGACACAATAGTTCCATGATAAACAGGAGTCTTTGTTTGGCTCTCAAGGCTCCAGACATAGATTCTTCTCTGAGAATTTATTAATTTTGTGTTTTTATTTTTAAAAGATTTATTTATTTATTTATTCATTTATTTATTTATGAGAGAGAGAGAGAGCACAAGCAGGAGGCGGGGAGAAAGGCAGAGGGAGAGAGAGAAGCAGATTCCCTGCTGAGCAGGGTGCCCAATGCAGGGCTCCATCTCAGGACCCCGGGATCATGACCTGAGCTGAAGGCAGGCACTTAACCTACTGAGCCATCCAGAATCTGTTCATGCATCTGTCCTTCCAGCAGTCGCTGGCACTCTTCGCGATGCTTGGCTTGCAGAAACGTCACCCGATCTTCTTCATGTTCACACAGGATTCTTACTGTGCATCCATGTCTCTCTGTCCAAATTTCCCCTTTTTTGTAAGGACAGTAATCGTACTGGATTAGGACTCACCCTACTTCCCTCACATTTCCCTGTCAAGATCCTATTTCCAAGTAAGGTCATATTCTGAGGTCCTGGCAGTTAGGACTCCAGCATATCTTTTTGGTGAAGGACATAGTTCAACCCATAACCTCATATCCCCGCTTTGGAGTTTAGACTCTGCTAAATGCTGACCGCCCCCCCATCCACCAGATACCCCCAGGATGCTCTCTGTACTACATAACTGGTACACAAGGCCCTCCATGGGCTTTCTCCTCTATCCTAGTGTCTTTGTTCATTTTTAAAAAAGATTTATTTATTTATTCATGAGAGAGAGAGAGAGAGAGGCATAGACATAGGCAGAGGGAGAAGCAAGCTTCTCACAAGGACTAGATCCCAGATCCCTGGATCAGAACCTGAGCCGAAGGCAGGTGCCCAGCCACTGAGCCACTCAGGCGTTCAATTCTAATTGTGTATTTACTTGTAGGCAATCAGTGCCGGTGCCCCCTGGGGCCATTAGCCCCGTGAGGGCAGGGAAGGAGCATGCTCTGTTCACTGCTGTCCTCTCAAGCCTGGAAGAGCATCCAGCATGTTGTAGACACATACAAATGAGCATGACTGCATGAGACAACCCATCAAACATGCACCTGAAGGCAACAAGGGGCCATGCACAGGACAAAGCCAGGAGGAAGCTGGGGGAGACGGCTGGAGGGGAGATGCATTGGCTAGAGAGAGGTGAGGTCAACTGCTACAGGACCAGAGCAGGGGGGATAGAGGGGAGGGAACAGATGAAAGAAGTGTCGAAGGAGAGGAACAGACAAGTTTCAAGAGATCTCAGGGCATAGAAGGAGGACCCAAGCTGCCCCCCTTCCCTGGGCAGCTACTGTACCAGCTGGAGGCACCCCCAGCCCTGACCCTGGTGCCTGCCAACATGTGACCAATTAATGTCTTTTCCCACAGGTGCTGGCCTTCCCTTCCTTCCCAGGACAGACAGTTGGCAGAATGTTAGAACTTCAGAACCTCAGGCCCCCAGAGAGAATGGGGGGCTGAGCTGGTCCTGCCCTGAGCGGGCAAGTGGGAGACAGCCGGGGGCTGCACTGGCCTACCTTGGGCCACCCTCACAAAGAAACCAATCAGGCTCTTGGATGCTTGGGAGCACCCAGTAGTGTCCACCTCAGCCACTGGTAACTGTGGTAGGGGTGCCCAGCCCTCCCTGAGGGGCAGCTTAGTGCAGAGATAATGTCCCTAAATTGAGAAGTCAGTGCAGATATTGTCCAACCACAGCACAGCAGCCTGGGAAGAAATACTCCAACCTCTCTTTCCTCCTACCCTCTGATCTTCCTGCGGTGCCTCCTGTTCACTCAACCCAACCAGAAGGCCAAGGGCATGTGGCCTAGGGAGGCAGTCCATGGAGGAGGGCACAGATCAGGGAGGAGATGGCAGGAGACATCTAGGAGCTACCTAGCTCAACAACCCAGTGAGTCATGAGCTTCCAATGTCCCATTCTTCCACCCAGCAAATGTTTGTTGATTACCTAGTATCTACCAGGTACTGTGCTAGGCTCTGGAGGCAGAAATGAGTGTAGGGACCTTGACCCTGACATGAAGGTATGATCCAAACAAATAATCATGGAAATATAATTACCAACTGGGATGCATTCTATGAAAGAAAAAATCAGGGCGGTGATAGATGTAAAGAAAGATCTGGTTCTGCTTTGGACATTGAAGAAGGCATCTTGGAGAATGTGACATTGATGTGGAGCCCTGAGGGACAACTGACTTGGGAAGGGAAAGAGCGAGGGTCACGTGTTTTAGGAAGAAGACACAAAATATGCAAAGACACCCCCACCCCCAAGATGGACACTTTCAAGAGAAGCAGCACATGCCTGGCCTGCATGAAGTTCCATAAGCAAGACTCAAGGTGAGGAAGGGGAGGGACGACCTAAAGCTTCAGGTGCCCTAAAGGCCATGGTAAGGAGTTTGGCTTTTCTCAAGAGCAATGAGCAGCCACACTGGCGCCATGTCATGGATTTTGGGTTTCCATTCAGCCTAATGTCATTCCAGGCTCCTCAGTGGGGTCCTTTATGAGCCCCAGAGCTGACCTCCTCTCTCGGCTGCTGGACAACATTAAGCTTTGAGGTCACTGAGGCACAGGCAACCCTGTCAGGCTTCATCATCACTTCACTTGTTCAAAAAACTTCTCAGAAGCCAATTCATTCCTTAGCTTCCCTCAACTCCACACTGCTCACCTCAGAGTTCTCAGAAGGGAGCGTCATCAAAAAAAAAAAAAAAAAAAAAAAGAAGCCATTTTTCTACACTTGAAACCCTCAGGAAATTGATGGCAACCTCAGGGCTTCTGGGATTGGTCAAAAGGCAGAAGTGGAATGTGGAATAATTAGAACTGTCACCCAACTGCCAGTGGGGCTTTATGGGTGCAGTCACTTTGGGAGAGTGTTTAAGTATTCACACGCCGCAGGACCAGGCAGTTCTACTCCTGGGTATAAGCCTAAGAGAAATGAGTATATGTGTCCTCCTAAAAATGTATACCAGGCCAGAACAATCCTAGAAGCATCATTTATAATGGTCCCAAACTAGAAAGAACTGACATGTTCACCAATGAAGAATGGATAACCCAACTGGCGTGTACTCACGGAAATAAATCAGTTATGACACAGTAATAAAAAGCTAATAAAAAAGTAATTAAAAGTAATAAAGTAACCAATTAAAGTAAGTAACCAATTACTTACACATGTAACAACATGGATGAATCTCAAAAATGGGTTGTGGTAAAATCTTAAAAAAAAAAAAAAAAAGGTCTGGGTGGCTCAGCAGTTTAGGGCCACCTTCAGCCCAGGGTGTGATCCTGGAGACCCAGGATCGAGTCCCATGTCAGGCTCCCTGCATGGAGCCTGCTTCTCTCTCTGCCTGTGTCTCTGCCTCTCTCTCTCTCTCTCTCTCTCTCTCTGGGTCTCTCATGAATAAATAAATAAAATCTTAAAAAAAAAAAAGGGGGGGTTGTGGGAGGGCACCTGGGTGGCTCAGTGGTTGAGCATCTGCCTTCAGTTCAGGGCATGATCCCAGGGTCCTGGAATCAAGTCCCGCATCAGGCTCCCTGCGAGGAGCCTGCTTCTCCCTCTGCCTATGTCTCTCTGCCTTTCTCTGTGTCTCTCATGAATAAATAAATAGAATCTTTAAAAAAAAAAAAAAAAGGGTTGTGGGAAAGAAGCAAAAATGTAAGGTGCATATACTATCTAAGCAATTCTAGAACAGGTCAAACTAACCCATGGTGACAGAAACCAAAGCACTGCTGGGGCCATGATGGTAAAAGATCATGAGAGAAACTGCTGGCTGCTGGAAGTGTCCCATATGTTGATCTAGGGCATATACACACATTTGTCAAAACCCATTACACTGTACTTTAAACTTAAGATTTGTGCACTGTGGTATATCTAAATTATATGTCAATTAAAAAAAAAATGGCAGGGCGGCACCTGGCTCCTCACCCAAGTCCTCCTCTCAGCAGTGAAGCCAGTGACCTTCTTATCTCCAGGTCAAGGTACAGTTGGCACAGCTCAGAAATGGTCTTAAGATAGACTGTTTCTAAACAAAGCTATCACTGAGTAGTGTTCGTTTTAGTCTTTTGAGCTCCTTGGTCATATGGCTGAGCAGGCGGTACGTGTTTATGCGCTTATGTTATGTGTTTGTGGTAACCTACGTCCCGAGCACGCATGTGCAGAGCCCTGGCTGGCCTCCCCATTCTCTCCTCGAGGAGGGCAAAGGATAGGGCCTGCGTATAAAAGCCGCAGCCAACCCACTGGGCTCAGAGACGAAGCTCCAGTGCTGCACAGTAAGTCATGGTCCCTGTGGGGACAGGGAGCTGGGGGGGGGGGGGGGGGGCACTGCAGTGGGGAGACCCAGAGACGGGGGCGGGGGGCTCAGACAGGTGCCCTGTGTGTGTGTGTGTGCACACGTGCACACGTGCGGAGGCCTCAGCCTTGGGGGGAGCCCGGGGAGCCCAGGCGCTGGGCTTTGGTTTCACACGCTGTGCTCCAGGGCCTCTTGCCCTGCCCGGCTCTGCTACCGCGACCTCGGAGCTGTGCACCAGGGTGTCCGTGCAAGTCCCTGTTTTCATCCACGTAGATGCTGCCTTCCTGGACCGTCGGCCTTCTCCTGCTGGCCACAGTCAGAGGTGAGGATGCTGTCACCATCTTTTTTTAAAAAAAAAAAAAAAAAAGATTTTATTTGGGCAGCCCGGGTGGCTCAGCGGTTTAGTGCTGCCATCAGCCCAGGGTGTGATCCTGGGGTCCCAGGATCGAGTCCCACGTCGGGCTCCCTCCATGGTGCCTGTTTCTCCCTCTGTGTCTCTGCCTCTCTCTCTCTCTGTGTATGTCTCATGAATAAATAAAATCTTTTAAAAATATATTTTATTTATTGATTCATGAGAGATACAGAGAGAGGCAGACACACAGGCAGAGGGAGAAGCAGGCCCCATGTGGAGAGCCTGATGCGGGACTCGATCCCAGGACCCTGAGATCACACCCTGGGCTGAAGGCAGATGCTCAACCCCTGAGCCACCCTGGCATCCTGCTGTCACCATCCCTTTGAGGAGAAAGTGACTGTGCCTGGGTTGGCCTTTGGGTAAGGCCGTTAGAGACATTTTCACCATTATTACTTACCATCACCATAAATAACAGCATCATCGTTATTTCAAGAAAAACAACAATCGCCATCATTCAGGGAGTGCTGGCTCTGCGGCAACGTGCTTGACACGGGTGAGCCCAGGGAATCCTCCTGCAAAGGCTCTAGGGGCGGCGAGGCCGGTGGCAGAGGTGGCAGCAGCTGGGGCCGGGGGAGGGGGAGGCAGTTGTGGCAGGCCCCCCACACCCTCAGTCCCCCCACCCCCGAGGAGACAGGAGCATGTCAGCAGACTCATGTCACATAGACGTGTCCCCTGACAGCTCCCCTGCTGCCAGGCCCGCCAAAGGAGCCCACCCTCCTGCCCACGGCCCCCACCTTCTCTCCTCACAGGGTCTCTGTCTCCCCAGCTCCGATCGGTCCCTCTCTGGCCTCTGTCCAGATTCAGACACAGATACCAGGGTGTACTTGTCCTGGAACAGAAATAGCCTCCCTTGCCGCCACAGCCCCCTGGAGTCCCCAGCCTGCTCACTCCCCGTCACCCCCACTTCCACAGAGGTGTGCCTCACAGGTGCACGCAGCGCCTCTCTCCCTCTCTGCCTCGCTTCCTCCCATCAGCAGGACCCCTCACTGCCTGGCTCGGCTCCCCAACCCCTGCTGGAGCTTGCAGACAGGGCCTCCTCGGGTCCCTGCTGAGGCTTCCTTCTGCATCCAGACTCCTCCCCCTTGTCCCCTTGGCTGGTCCCCAGCCCCCTTCTGGGCCTTCCCTTTCATCCCAGCCATGGAGCGAGACCTGGTTCCCGACAGCAGAATCTGGAGTAGATGTGGCTGCATCTCAGGCCTTTCTGACCCCTCTGGTCTCCTTTGCTGATTTACTGCCTCCTCCTGCCCCAGACTTGGGCAGTCCCCAAAAGTCACTCCCAGGCACCTCCTCCTCTTCCTTCTCCGTCGTCGGGCTTCCCCCTTGCCTCGCCTCTGGCCTGGCTGCCCACCCTCCTGAAGCCCAGGGCCTCCCACCATGCCTCAAACTCACTTGTCCCATACAAGGCTCAGAAGCCACCTCCTACCCCCATCTCCCCACCTGTGCCTTAATTTCCACTGTCATCGGAGGTCAGGATGCCTGTGACCTACCTCCCCAGGCTCACTGGCCCTGCACTGTCCCATGCCATACCCCCCCACCCCACACCGATCACAGGCTCTCCCTCCTCTGAGCCACCTATAGGAGCCTCCACACCACTCACCAGCTTCACGCCCTCCAGCACTTCCCCGTCTCCCCCTAACAGCCCAGGTGTGGTAACCTGGCCCCCAAGCCCCTGCATTTGCCACCAGAGGCAAGCATCATTTTCATCTCCCGCAGCCCTTCCTCTTTTGTCTTTCCAGTGTGAATTTCACTCCATCATTACTCCTTCCCTGTGAGATTTCCTCTCTCTCTCTCTCTCTCTCTCTCTTTCAGGGCAGGGTTTAATCTGATCTGTCTCCATATCTCCTCAGCACCTAGCTATGTTCCCAATTAAACTTTACAAGTTTAAATCTTGGCTTCACCACTGGCTGTGACCTCGAGCTACTTGCTCTGTCTCTCTGTGCCTTGGTTTCCTCATCTGTAAAATGGGTGTAATAATACAAACTCCTTACTCATGGGGCTGTTTTGAGTCTTAAATGGGATAATCCTGGTAAAGTGCTAGCATGGTAGCTGGCACACAGGAAACAAGTGTTAGCTCTTACCAGCTTTTCAAAAAACGGTCAACATTTGGCAACACCAGTTTAGATGGTGAGGAAGCCTAGAAGAGAGACCCACTGCAATCCCCCAGATGCGATTATGTCATCCTCAGTGACAATTCATTGTGGAAATGTTCGTGTTGTAGATTAGAGAAAGGCCGGGCACTTATGGTCATTTGGGTCCATCGGTTAGTTGCATGTACTGATGCAAAAATAAATCATCTCTGTTCTTTAAAAATCTACCTTTCCAAAGAATGACAGGGAAAATCTGAAATGGCAGAGAATAATTTGGGGCAAAAGTGTGTGCAAAAGGGTGACATGAAGTTATGTGAACTGGGCAGCTACCCACGAATGCATGGCTGGTGGTTGATGTAATGGAGAGAGGAAGGTGACTCAAGAAGTACCGTGCCACAGATATCACACTTGATAAATACCTGATGCTTGATGAATATACATCCAAGGCCATCTGGGAGTTTCCTGGAAGAAGTAGTTTTAAGGGATCCCTGGGTGGCGCAGCGGTTTAGTGCCTGCCTTTGACCCAGGGCGTGATCCTGGAGAACTGGGATCGAATCCCACGTCAGGCTCAAGGCAGAAGGGTCTCAGGAATTCTCAGTGATTCCCCAACAGGTGGGATGATAAGGGTCAAACAGCATTACACATGCTATTCCCAGCACCCCACCCTAGATCCTCTGAATCAGAACCTCTGAGGGAGGAGCCTGGGGACAACAGTGTATATGACACACAGTCACTCCCAGCCCCCAGGTGACTCCCTATAACCAGGAAGTTTGGGGAACAATGACTGGCATAGGTGAAGATCAGCGTTGGCCATAGTCAGCCCGGGCTCATCCTGAAGAATCCTCTTGTGTAGTTGAGAATACAGTGCTCTTTTCCAGAACCCCACGAGTGCCCTGTTGGTTGCTCTTCCTGCCCCAGGAAAGGAGATCTGTTATGGACATCTTGGCTGCTTTCCCGATGACAAACCATGGAGTGGGACCCTTCAGCGGCCTTTCAAGTTATTTCCCTGGAATCCCAAGGACATCAACACTCGCTTTCTTCTGTACACAAATGAGAATCCCAACAACTTCCAAGTAAGTGTGGGATGGAAACACCGTAAGGTGGGCAGATGTGGGTGCCCATGTTGGACCCTTCACATGGTTGTCTAAGGAAAAATGCACTGCCTTGAAACTTTGCAGGTGATGCTTCCCCACCAATGTTAGACCCGCAGCCATCCTAGCTCTCAGGATCATAAACCATTATGCACATTTAATGAAATCTATGGACACCCAAACCAGAAACTAACACATTCACACACACACTGTGCATAGAACCTCAGGAGCTTCCCTGCATCAGCAGCCTGTTCCTGGGAAAGCAGCATTTATGGAGAAGCCCAGGCCTGGTGTTCCCTGGGAGGGTCTGTCTTCTTTCTGCACCAGGCAGTGGAAGGAGAGAAGCCCCTCAGTTGGGTAGAGGTGTGGAAGTATAAATCCTTCCTGAGGGGCTAGAAGACAGACGGGGAAGAAGGAATGCTTAGCCACAAAAGACAAAAGGTGGGGACCCTGGGAGCACCCTCCAGTTCCCAGAGGGCCTGCTAGGTGGAAGCAGGACCGGCTGTCTGCAGGTGGTTAGAGGTGACAAGGAGAACTTGCTCAGAATCGAAGCAGCTCACAGCTCTAGTCAAAGTTCAGAGAGCCAGGTGTCTATCTATAGGTCCCTGAGGACCTAAGCAGATGCTTAGACATAGCTATTGTGCTGTTTTAATGAGATTCTTCTTCATGGAATCTTGCCTAGGGGGTCTGGTGGGAGGGGACTAGCAGGCATTTGGAAATCTGTTCTTAAGTTTCAAGACCTTGAGATGCCCGGCAGGGCTCCACGGAGCTGAACCTCCCCTTCAAGCCCGGTACTTCTGGGTGCATGAGTTCTTCATCTTTTCGGGGCCAGAGATCTCTTCAGCATCTGGGGAAGCCTAAGGGCCCGTTCCCCGGATGATGTTTTTAAATGCATATAGTAAAACACGTAAGATTACAAAGGACACCAATTGTATTGAAAAACAGTTATCAGAACATTTAAAAAGATAAATATGTGCTACAGTGACCTATGTGCTGCTTTACTATCTCACTAAACAAGATTTAGCAGTTGGTCTAACAACTGCTGCAATCTTAAATAGTGAGGAGTATAAATTATTTTAAGGTACCTATTAACAACAGCGACGTGCCATGAAACTGTGAGTGGTATAAGGCTACTGTGGTTTGTTGCCTAGCTTCATAATTAACAGAAATGCTAGATTTCAATTAGGGGTTAATGAAAACAGGAAGTCCATGCCCTTGGGCATTATGAATTTTGTCCTCCAACCTCAGGTCAGGAAGGCCTGCTCCAGCCCGATCCAATTTCAGTCTTACTGGATGGAGCTGGCTCTAACAGTCCATGGCTTGGAAAGGCCAACATTCAAATTCATGTTTTGTAATTAAACCAGCTGATCACTGCCACCGATCTAGACACCATTGAGGCTTCAAACTTCCAACTGGACCGCAAGACACGCTTCATCATCCACGGCTTCATAGACAAGGGGGAGGAGAACTGGCTGTCTGACATGTGCAAGGTAGGGGCAAACCCCCAGCGTCTAGCCCTCCAGCACCCAGCACCCAGCACCCAGATTCAAACACCGCAGCCCCGTATCCCTGAGGCTGGGAAAGGAAACACCCAAGGAGAGAAGTGATCTTCCCAAAACCACCGAGGAAAGCCTAGGTTCTCAAGGCAAGTGTGGTCAAGTTCTCCTAACCCAACAACTTCTAGCCAACCAGCTCTTGAGGCTGAAAAAAAAAAAAAAAAAAAAAAAAAAAACAGATTCTAATCAGAAAGTCCCAGAGGTGGAAACTATAGCAAATTACCTGACATTTGTCTTGGATGGTTTATGTAAAACCCCTGAGTGACAGGAAAGTGCTTAAATTTAACTTCTAGAGCTTTGCTATCCAATAGAACATTCTGTACTGATGGGAATGTTCTGTATCTGCACTGCCCAAATCAGGAGCCACTAGTCATCTATGCTTAATGAACACTTGCAATGTGGCTAGTGTGACCACAGAGCTGAATTTTAAATTTCATTTAATTTTAATTAGTTTTGAATAGCCACCCATGGCTAGTGGCTACAGTACTAGACAATACAGCTCTAAAGTTATCATGAATATTAGTAATGAATTATTTATAACATCCATTTCCCGAGCATTTACCACGAACCTGACACCGTGCAGGTAGAGTGAGGAAGGTATAACTATGTTCCCATTTTATAGATGAGCAAACTAAGGCACAAAGAATTTGCCCAACGTTGAATCTGGAGGTGGAATGCAAAACCAGGTCTTCTGTCCATAAAACACCACAATGCTGTGTGTCTGCAGATTTAACCTGGTGCCCGGGGGCCATGGCTCTTTGGGCCTTAGTCTGAACAGGGACCAACCTCGACAGCTTCTCTCCAAGGGCTCTCTTCTTTTCTTGGGTGTTTGCACATGCCCCCTGAGCCCCAGAAGGAAACTGTGTAAACCTGGACATGGAAGAGTCAGGTATACGCCACCCAACATGATGCCCGGATCTCTAGCCAATGCCTTCCCATCTTGAACCAAGTCTCAGTCCAGGGCATCCCCAAATGAACAAAGTGTATGGAGTGGCCCTATCTGACATCTGATCCCCTACTCCCTACCCCCTGCCCTTACGCCAAGGGACCAGTATCTCTGCTTGGGCAGCAGACTGTGGTCACAGGCCCAGGTGTAAAAGATGTGCATATCTGAGAGGGTCCTATCTTATTTCAGTCTAAATTTCATCTGATTAAACGTGTCCCTTAATACCTTAGATCTCCCACCAAAGCATTGTTGGGAACATAAAAGCAACATACCCAGGGCTTCAACCCTCCTGCATTTGTGTTCGATTTGGGTCATATGGTTTCAGCTCAACTCTGTTTTAGCTCCGAAGCAGAGATAACAGATAAGTAAACAAATGGGTGTGGCTGCCTTCCAATAAAACTTTATCTATAAAAGCAGGTAGATTTGGCCCTGCTGCAATAGTTTGCTAACTAACCCCTCATCGAGTAAGTGAACTTTTTGATCTGGCTGTGTCACATCTGTGAGACCTCAGGCTCAAGTCATTTAATCCATTCTGGGCCTCAGTTTCCACATTTGTTAAGTGGGGATAAGCACACTCAATCAATAGTGACGTGGTGAAAGTTTGGACAAGTGCAAGGAATATTAGAGTTCTGGCACAACTAGGTGCTCCATGGGTGTGAATTCCTATCTTTGGAGTGTACAGTCTGTGGCTGTTAATAAATTGGTTTCTCTCTCTTGTCTTCCCCAGAAAATGTTTAAAGTGGAGAAGGTGAATTGCATCTGTGTGGACTGGAAACGTGGGGCAAAGACACGATATTCCCAAGCTACCCAGAACATTCGGGTTGTGGGAGCTCAAATAGCTTTCTTCATACAACAGCTGTCGGTAAAACCCTGCCTGGGCCACATCCTGTGGGTAGCAGGCAGAGAAGGGGCTACCCAAGCACCACTCCCTTGTACCTAAGGGGCAGCCTAAGGCTCCCTGGCCTGGGGCCAGGCGGGAAGCCCAAGAAGGGCCTTCCTAATGTGAAGTTGCACCTTTCTTCCCTCCTGGACTGTCCCAAAGACTCCTGCTTATGGGGCCTGAGTCAAACTAACCTCTTTGAGCCTCAGTTTCCTCTTTGGAAAGAAAGTCTCTCCTGCAGGCTATTCTGAGAGTTCCAGATGAGTCTTCTTTCTCAGACAGCCCAGGAGGAAAGGCCCCTTACAGCCTTCTGGAAGGTCTATTCTGGAGAATCCCAGAGCCAGGCCCACTACCCACACTCTCCCAGACAGGCCCGACCCCAGCCGGGAACCAGGTCCCCCCCACCCCCGCGGGGTGTGGGTGGCTGCAGGCAGCGCAAGGGTCCCATCCCCTCCAGGGCAGCCTGCAGTTGACGCGGTGGCCACTGGTCAGCACTGTTGCCCCGCGCACGGCCCACGCAGGCTGCGGACCCGGTAGCGCGATCCCGGGCGGCTCCTCCCGAGTTCCAGGGGACTCCTCCCTGGAGTCGGCTCCTCCCGAGTTCCGCCCCCCGCGGCCCCCGCGCACCCCGCGGGCCGCGCCCCACCGCCCCCGCGCCCCAGCGCGCCCCCACGCGCCTCCTGCGCCCCCACGGCCTCGCGCCCCCCCGCAGCACCCCGCGCCCCTCCGCGGCCCCGCGCCCTTCGCGCACCCCCCGCGCCCTCCCGCACCCCCCGCGCCCCCTGCAACCCCGCGCTCCCCCGCGGCCCCCCGCGCCCCCCGAGCCTCCTGCGCCCCCACGGCCTCGCGCCCCCCCGCAGTCCCGCGCCCTCCGCGCACCCCCCGCGCCCTCCGCGCCCCCGCGGCCCCCCGCGCCCTCCCGCACCCTCCGCGCCCCCTGCAACCCCGCGCTCCCCCGCGGCCCCCCGCGCCCCCCAAGCCTCCTGCGCCCCCACGGCCTCGCGCCCCCCCGCAGTCCCGCGCCCTCCGCGCACCCCCCGCGCCCTCCGCGCCCCCGCGCCCTCCCGCACCCTCCGCGCCCCCTGCAACCCCGCGCTCCCCCGCGGCCCCCCGCGCCCCCCGAGCCTCCTGCGCCCCTACGGCCTCGCGCCCCCCCCGCAGTCCCGCGCCCTCCGCGCAGCCCCCGCGGCCCCCCGCGCCCCCCCCCGCGCCCTCCGCACCCTCCGCGCCCCCTGCAACCCCGTGCTCCCCCGCGGCCCCCCGCGCCCCCCGAGCCTCCTGCTCCCCCACGGCCCCGCGCCCCCCGCGCCCCCGCGCGGGCGGGACCTGACGCGCCCCCCGTCCGCAGACCGAGCTGGGCTACCGCCCGGAGGACGCGCACCTGATCGGCCACAGCCTGGGCGCGCACGCGGCGGCCGAGGCGGGCAGGAGGCTGGGCGGCCGCGTGGGCAGGATCACAGGTGCGCGGCGCCGCCCGCCGGTGCGGGTGCGGGGAGAGGCGGGCGGGCCCCCAGGTGCAGCCTGCAGGGGCTGCCCCGACTTGAATCCGAAAGGAGCTGTCCCTGTATTCATGCGTATTCGAAAACACCTGATTGCAAATAAAAATACATTTTTTTTAAAGGAAAATACAACTGGCATATTAGGCACATGACTTCAGGGTTATTACTGCAAGAGTAATATAATAATAATAATAATAATAATAATAATAATAATAATAATAAGCTGAGGTTTTTAAATTGAGTCATCAGCTCCACAAGTATGTATGCTGTGCCATGCACAAGCAGAGAATGAAAAGTGGTCACCTGAAAACTGCCACATTGGAGGTGCTCAGTAAATACTGAATAAATGAATAAATTACTTGGCAAGATGAACGCACACAAGCCACAGACAACTATTTATTTTGTGCGGGCAAATCATTATGTGGCTTTGGCAAACAGTTCAATTTAACATGTAATGAATGTCTCCTTTGCTCAGGGCTCTTTGCTGGCGTCGGGTGAGGGATACGGGGATTGTAGTTCATATTTCTATAGAATTTTTCAGTTTGCAAAGTCCCTTCTCTTCCATCTTTTCATGGGGGTTTCATCATAACCCTGTAGGAGAGGTGGTTGTTATTCCCACCTTTTGGACAAGGAAACTGAAACTCAGCGAGGACAGGTATTTGACCTTGATCAAAACCAGGGCTAAATACAGGTGCCCGAGTCCTGGGTGCCCTGCTGCTTCCACCCTCTGTGTCTCCCCAAAGATGAAGTGGGCACAGCTCCTTTCAAGAGACCCACAGTCTAGTCCAGGAGGCAGACCATAAAGGAGGCAAGTAAAATTCAGAGCCGAATTAATCAAACACAGAATAATCCTATACAATGGGGACAGCGCGGACTGAGGAAGGAGAGGCTAAGTTTTCCCTGAGGAGGTGGTGTTTGAGCCTGGTCTTGGAGAGAACAGATTTATTAGGGGAGGGTATGGGAAGGTGAGCAGCAGACTGGGGATAGCATAAGCAGCCAGAGGGGACCAGCAGTGTGGGGCCTGGGGCCTGGGGACTGGCTGGGGCCTGGGGCCTGGGTGAGGTCAGGGAGCTTGCAGTCTTGGAGAGCAGTGGCCAAATAGTAACACATGAGGGGGAAAAGGACAAAGGAAGTGAAGGAGCCAGGGGTCACCTAGATCCTGCTAGAAGTCAGAAACTGGGGTCTTTTGGAGGTTTGTGGATAGTGACCCCACTTTTAGCCTTTTAGCCTTTCCATGTTACCTTCTCTCTCCTAAGCAGACCAGGAGCTACAGATCCAATTTCCTAAATCATGCTGCTGAGATCTGGGACTCTTTGCCCAGGAATCCCCATTGATCTTGTGGATAAAGAGTTTAGATCCTAGTTTGTCTTAGAGTGTGGCCTAACTACCCACCCGCCCGATTTCAGGACTGGATCCAGCACAGCCATGCTTCCAAGGCACACCTGAGGAGGTTCGACTGGACCCGTCTGATGCCATGTTTGTGGATGTGATTCACACGGATTGTGCTCCCATAATCCCCTTCCTAGGTGAGTTCCCCACCTTACCTCTTGGTGACCAGCTGTAACTGAGGAGAGTGGGTCCCACACACATACTACAAGGAGGATATGCAAAAAGGCGCACCTTCCAAATACCTTGGGCACCAAGCAGTTGAACTGGGTGCCAGCCAGGACAGTGCCTGTGGTATCAGCCGGTACCACCCCAGGTAGAACCAGAAGCTCTTCTACAGCCTGGAAGGCTGTCACTAGTTTTCAAATCTTGCATCCTTTCCAGTCTGCCCATATCCAAAGATAGATGTGTCCTTATTGACCTTTGACCTGTACTTGCAAAATGCAAAAGTTAATTTTTGAATTATTTTTTCTTTTTGTGTCAAAGCTCTGGCTGCAGTTTGTTTTATTGGATATTAAATATATCCTGTTGTCTGGTTCTTCTAAGTCAATGTTCTTTTCTTGGTTATTTTCTTATACAACCACTCGTGAAACGTGCCAATAGAAAATTGTTTTTAATGATCATTATATCAGTCATGGAGTATCTACTATGTGCTGCTTTGAACCTTTTGCATACATTAGCTCATTAATCCTAACAACCCTAAAAGTGGGTATTATTATTATTACAATTTCACTGCCGAGGGAACTGCCCAACATTACGGAGTCTATAAGTAGAACCAGGTTGTGATCACAGGTCTGCGTGCTTCAAAAACCAAAACTCCTACCATTGTACTGGGTTCTCAAGATAGCAATATAATGGCATGTGGTCTCAATTTAATGATATAACATAGAAGTCAAAACTTTTGAATGAATATAGTAATAAAACTTGCACCAGTCCTGGTATGTATCTGCAGGTACATAGTGGTGTCAGGGCATGTCAGGACTGTTCAGGGTCTCCCCACGTCAGACCGACACACATACACATACAAATATACATGTGTGCATGCTCACCCAGAGCCTACCTTCCCCCCATTTGTCTTCCTGTGTGCTCTCCTCCCTTCTTGTCTTGTCACGTGCCCATTTCTGAGCACTTTCTGCAGAGCCACAGGCACGGTACAGTGGCTCTGCCGAGAAGAGAATTTGCCAAGAAGGTTCTCCATGTGGTTGAAAGGAGTCGAATGCTGTCTGTGACCACAACCTAACATTGGGACCACTCACCTCCCTGATCATCTCTGCTTACAATATTTCAGGTTTTGGAATAAGCCAAAAGGTGGGTCATCTGGATTTCTATCCAAATGGAGGAAAGCAAATGCCTGGATGTCAGAAGAATGCCCTTTCAACCATCATTGACATAAATGGCATATGGGAAGGTAGGTGAGTTAGGGAGGCAAGCTCCACTTGGGGAGAAACAGTGCGTGGTGTGTGCCAGGCATTTCCCCAACAATGTCATGAGGTCTTTGCTTTGATCAGTCCCATTTTACAGACAAGGACACTGGGTCAGTAAAGTTATAAAACTTGCCCAAGGCTACTCGAGATTTAAGCCCAATTTCTAGCTGCAGGACCCCCCATCTCGTGCCCCATCCTGCACCATCTCCCCCTTGTCAGGATGCTGAGGCATGACAGGACCAGTCCACCGGCAAAGACCCAGCTTGGGCTTTGACCCTCTGTCTTCTGTGCTTGCTCCCTGAAGGACTGCTGGGCGTAAGCAAAGATCTGAAGGGTTAGACGTCCTTGCCATTTGCTGTGGTCAAGTTCTAGGCACAGAAAGGAGCTGAGCTGGTAGGGAGACAGAGGTGGAGGTGCAGAACATGCTCTGTGGGTTTGGGGAGAGTGAGCTGGGAGCAGGAGGACCTAGGCTCTGAGGGATGCACCTTGTGTGGACTTGCGTTCGTGTGAGAGGGTGGGCTCAGTGCCCCCAGTATGAGATGACCTGTGTCATCATCTGTGCTAGCTGCCTTTGTTCTGACCTTTGGTTGTTCCTGTCCACCCCATCACCACCCTGCCCTGCAAGACCCGGCTTCACTGTCCTCCGTGAGAGTGGAGGCTTCGAGTCTGTGATTGTTTCATTTTAGTCCTTACTTGTCTGAGCTGAGAGTTCTCCGAAGCCAGGGAGTGTGTCAGGGCCTCCCAGACACACCAAAGTCTAGCCCAAAGCAAGCAGTCCAGTCCATTACACAAAGCTCAGTGACCTTCGGTGCCATTTTTATATTTCATATGCTGAGGTTAAAAAGTAGGGTTGCGGGGCACCTGGGTGGCTCAGCAGTTGAGCATCTGCCTTTGGCTCAAGTCGTGATCCTGGGGTCCTGGGATCAAGTCCCACATCAGGCTCTTGCAAGGAGCCTGCTTTTCCCTCTGCCTGTGTCTCTGTCTCTCATGAATAAATAAAACCTTTAAAAAACAAATAAATAGGGATGCCTGGATGGCTCAGTGGTTGAGCATCTGCCTTTGGCTCAGAGCATGATCCTGGGGTCCTGGGATCAAGTCCTGAATCAGACTCCCACGCAGGGAGCCTGCTTCTCCCTCTGCCTGTATCTCTGCTCCTCTCTCTCTCTCATAAATAAATAAATAAAATGTTAATAAATAAATAAATAAATAAATAAATAAATAAATAAATAGCAGGTTGCTAAAGCCACAGCCAATATCCACTGGCAGTAAGTGGGGCTTTAACCTCCTCTGGGCTCTGCACCAGGTAACTCCAGGGAAGACGCAGCTTCTCCGCCCTCTGAGAGACCACCAGAGTCACAATAAGGGCTGCCCCTTCCCAGCAGTGACGAGCAGGGTACACATAATAGGTGCCAGGTTTAATTTAAAAGGCAATTGAGAGTGAACAAGCCCATGAACACTGGAGTGTGTACCTATTGTGTGGAGCTCCGAGTTACCCAGGCGCTGCGCAGAGGAACAATTAAATCCACTTGCTCCTCTGTGTTGGGATCCCAGGGCAGCAGTGTTGGATGAAAGAAACAATTAAGTTTGAAACAGTTCCTCCTGTTGTCTGGTAATGAGCGTTGGTGTGGGGCACACGGAACCAGCTTCTGCAGGAAGTTTCTGGGCCTTGGGGCAGGTAGAGCCCAGAACTGTGGGGAAGTAATCCCACCGCTGCTTCCCCGGAGCAAAGGGAAATGTGCCTTTCCCCCTGGGCAGTGGGTGAAGCCCACCAGAGCCCCAGCCCCAAAGTGACCTCCAGGTATGTCTGATGTTGCTGCAGATCACTTTTTAGAAGTTTGGTACCCAGTAGCTGGAGAAGTGAAAAAATAATTTTCCAAACAAGAAGACTTTGGTTTCAAGAAAAAGATGGTAAATAAAATGCAGTGATAGAGTGGCTGGAGGCCACAGTAATCATACTGTCCGATGCTTTTACCTTGTGCCTGGAAGAGTAGGAAAGAAGTTTAATCTTTAAATCTAGAACAGCTTTAATCTAGAACAGCTCTACATCTTTCATTGGTCGTCCAAGACAGTTATGAGACATTGACAGTTATATTCCAGCCTGGGGCCAAAGCCACAAATAAGCCTGCTTCATTCCAAAGGCCTGTCCCGTGTGTACAGTTCACAAACTGAGGCCCAGCCTCAGAATACAGCCCACAACAGTGTGTAATTGGCTTTCACAGTGGCTATTTTAAAAGTGGGAATGAGGGGCCCTGGGTGGCTCAGTCAGTTAAGGGTCTGCCTTTGGCTCAGGGCATGATCCCGGGGTCCTGGGATCGAGTCCTGCACTGGGATCCCCACAGGGAGCCTGCTTCTCCCTCTGCCTGTGTCTCTCTGCCTCTCTCTCTGTGTCTCTCATGAATAAATAAATAAATAAATAAATAAATAAATAAATAAATAAATAAAATCTTTAATAAAAAAGTGGGAATGTACTGCTATTATTTAAGCATAGAAAGATTTTCATGTGAAAGTCAAGACACTGGCTTCTCAAGAAAATTCAGAACAAATAATCTGGGCCTTCACCATACAATGACTGGGCCATGTAGGATCCCTTTAAAATCTATTGCTATCCTCTCTCTCTCTCACTCTCTGCATAGACATTCCTCACTGCCCCCTGCATGGCCCCCAGCCCTCATCATCCCTTTACATTACATGCCACCCTCAGAGGATTGTACAAATGTGCTCATTAGCACCTGTCACTCCCCAACACTTGCCGGCCCTTGAGCTAGACCTTCCCAGCAAGTGGACCCAGTATAGGGGAGAGGAAAAACCACTCTGGCCAACCACCACTACTAAACATGTCCCCAGATTTTCTGCTCTCCCCTAAGTATGTCAAAGTGTCAGGCACCGAAATTCCAAACTGTGCCCTGACACCCATCTGTGAAATGTGCAGGGTGGGGGGTGTGGGAAGGGGAGAGGATTCCTCATTCAGGCAGAATGGTTCAGCCTTCAGAAGTAAAATGCCTCCTGCGAGCTCCCATGCCCTTTGCTTCCCCCAGGAGCCCGAGACTTTGTGGCTTGCAATCACCTAAGAAGCTACAAGTATTACTCGAGCAGCATCTTGAGCCCCGATGGCTTCCTGGGCTACCCGTGTGCCTCTTACCATGAGTTTCAGGAGGTAGGTCACTCCAGGGCTGGGGGAAGATGCTGGTGGCCCTGTTGGTGGTAGGGATTTTGTCCCTATGGCTTGGAACAGAGAAGAGCTCTAGCCTCATGACTAAAGGGAGGAGGTACTGCACGTGCCGAGCCTTATAGAGCCTTCTCCTGGAAGCAGGGTGGGTAGGAGGGGACCTGACTACTAGGCCTTCCCTAGATCTCAATTTTTTATTCTGGAAAATTCCTAATCTACACAGGAGTTGAAAATTCCTAATCTACAAGAGTACATGAATACCTGTCCACCCATCACCTACACGCACCAATTGTTAACATTTGAATGTGTGTATATGTATAGTTTACTTCTAAATTATCTGAAAGCAAACTCAAGACTTACTCATAAATATGTTCATCTCCTGAGAACAAGACCATTCTATAGAACAATATTCAAGAAATTTAACATTGATATACTAATATTTTCTAATACATAGTTCATATTCAAACTTCTCCAAATATCCAAATAATGTCCTCTAGCTGTCTTTCTTTTTCTTTCTTTCATTCTACCTCCTTCCCTCTCCCCTCCCTTTCTTCTCCTCTCTCCCTCTCTCCCTCTCTTTCTTTCTTCTCTTCTTCTTCTTGAATTGCATTTTTTCCCTTTCCTTTAATTTCTTTCTTTTTCTTTTTCTTTTTCTTTTTTTTTTAAGAGAGCGAGCATGAGCAGGCAGGGAGGGACAGAGGGAGAGAGAGAGAGAATCTTAAGCAGGCTCCACCTCTGAGCCAGAGCCCTATGCGGGGTCAATCACATGACCCTGAGATCATGACCTGAGCTAAAACCAAGAGTCACTCAACTGACTGAGCCCCTTTCTGAGTCTCCTTTAATCTAGAACAGCTCTACATCTTTCATTGGTCGTCCAAGACAGTTATGAGACATTGACAGTTATATTCCAGACCAAGTGTCTGCTAGAATATTCCACAATCTGAACTTGTCGGGTTATTTCTTCATGATTCACTGGGTGTTACTGAGTCCTCAGTGCATGGCAACCAGAGGCATTGGCATTCATTTAGTGGCACATCATCTTAATACTTGATGACTTACAGTTTGATTACTTGTTTAAGATTAAAAAAAAAAAATCTACCCAATTTCTCCATTATGGAAGTCCCATTTCCCCTTAGTGATCTATGAGGGGATACTGTTCCCCAACAACAAACCAGTGTGAAAGGTTGAGCTTTTTGCCTGAATTAGTTAGTATGTTGAGGTTGCAAAAGTTTGAAGTTTCAAAATATTTTTTTTCAAAAGTAAAAATAAAAATACATCTATACTCACATATTTCCTTTCAAAACTGATTTTGACCTTAACGTTTTCGGGTTGAACTAAGATCCAAAGGATATCATGTTCAATCCCCAGGGTCTGTGAGTATTCACTGTGTAGCCTTGACCATCCTAGGTATTGTTAGGGGGTGGATAATAATATACACAGCCTCCCGTACTTGTCTTGTGCTTTCCAAATTGCAAAATAGCTCTGCACACCATGGAAGATGGATGTGAGCAAAGAACAGAAGACCAGTGCCATGGTAGCATAAAATGTTGGTCTGATCTGAACAGAACAAACCACATCCTCCAGACTCAATGAATGAACTACCATTTGGGGAACATCAAAGAGGGATCAATTATATAATTCACAGTAAAGCATAGATGGTCCCAGACCTACTCTTCCTCTGCTCTTTTGAAATAACTTACATGTCCCATTTATTCCTCCTAGAAGATGTCTTGCATTTCCCTTCCATATTGTAGCATTATTGCTTCCTGGATAGGACTTTTTTTACTCAACTATACTCCAAGTTTTCTGGGTATTTCTTTGGGGACACAGCAGGGCTTCATACAGTTCCCTGCATAACTCTGAGGATGAAGACATGGATATATGGGTAGATGAATGCATGCATGTCAGTGGAGGGTGGGAGAATGGATGGATGGATGAGAGGATGGTTGGATGGATGAGAGGATGGATGGGAGATGGATAGGTGCATGGGTAGATTAATAGGATAGAAAGATGAATTATTTGCTTAATTGACTGAATCACTCAAAGCCTACTCCTAACAAGCAAATTATGTTTTTTTCACTAGGATAGCTGTTTCCCTTGCCCAGCTGAAGGATGTCCCCAAATGGGGCACTACGCTGACCGATTTCAGAGGAATACCAGTGCTGTGGGACAAACCTTTTTCCTGAACACGGGAGACAGCGGTAACTTTACTTGTAAGTTTCCATTTTACTCCTTTAAAACCTCTTGCAAGTAATTTGGAAGGTGTTATCAGCCTAATTAGTCAGGGCCCTGGCAACGGACAACACCAACCAGCTTAGATGTAATAGAAGGACATTATCTAACCAACAATCCTGATCAGTAGAGTGAAGTACAATGATGATTGGCACAGGCTGGTCCTATGTTCACCCACCCCGGTGGCAGGAAGGATGAATCCATTAACGGAAGGAGAGGGTCGCACGAGGCAAAGTCACTGTAAGTGAAGAGGTCACGCCTGTGATTATCTGTCCTACTAGTTCCCCGACACCATCGTGCATGCATATGTGCACCTGTGCGTACACACGCACACTGTTTGTGTTGTTATTTTGCCCCGCTTCTTACCAACAAAGTACAAGTTGGTAAAATCATCAAGATTCATTTTTCATAAGTACTGGTACATGGTGGCTGAATAGAAGAGTGTTATTTTTCAAGGAAGTTATAAATTTAAAAAAGTATATATATAGCACTTTACAAAACACTTTTCACATATAGTATCTCATGTAATCCTCACAATACTTATGATGGAAGATAACAGTTTGGAGTAACTATAACATCTGGATATGCAGATATGGATCCGGATGCATCTGGATATGCATATATGCATATTCCTTCAACCCAGTCACCCCACTTCTCAGACATACCTTAGGACAATGCTTGCATAAGAAGATGTGCTCAAGGATGTGCACTGCAGCATTGTTTTTAATACCAAAAGTTTAGTGAGGAGAAGCCTAGGTGCCCGCAAATTGGTAAATAACCAATAACCAATAAAAAGCAAGGGGATAGTTCCATGTACTAAAGAAAGAAATCCTCTAATGCATAGTAAATGAAAAGACAAGAGGCAGAAACCCCACATATCAGTACATTACAGTGTGTGTCAGTCAGGGGCCCGATGGACAGAGAACTCATCGAAGTGGTTCAAATGAAGAGACTTTATTGAAGGATCTACTTTGAGAGGCGTGGGCAGGGTTAAAGGAACAAACAAGGAATGCTGAGGCACCCAGAATCTGGTGGTTGTGGGGCTCCTGGAATGGCATGCTATCATAGAGGGGGTAGTTATTGCCAGACACTTGGTACTGGAACCAGGGAGGCACCAGGGGAGCAGGAGAGATGGTCCTGCCCCTTTCATCTTGCCTTCTGATCTCCTGTGCACATCTCTTATCAGCTGAACTCAACTGAATGCCAGTGGCAAGATCCCTGGTGGGGGTAGCGGTTCCAGAACACAGCAGGACAGAGAGAGGTGGTAAATCAGTCTGGGGTGGGGGGTGGGGAGGGCGGGTGGAGACCATAGAGAATAACAGCGCATCCTATTTGTGGAAGGGGAAAAAAGCCTGGATATTCTTTTATAAACTTATCTATATATGTATGAATGCTCTGAGAAAGCTCCAGATTAGGGTTTCTCAACCTCAGTACTAGCGACATTTCAGGCTGGGGATTCAGAGCTAGGAACAAGAATGCTTCCATGGGATGATTTTTTTTTTTTTTTCAACAAAGTGAGTTAATTGAACTGATTATGTGTCTTTGGACAGGTTGGAGATACAGGGTATCAGTCACACTGGCTGGAAAAAAGAAAACGAGTGGGTACTTTAGGATTGCCTTGTATGGAAGTAATGCAAACTCAAAACAATATGAAATTTTCAAGTAAGTTTGACAGTAAAGTGAAATGGTCATACTTTTCATACTCATAATATTCATAATAGAGTATTCCTAAGAATTGGGTATAAAAATGCTTAATAAATGTAGCCATCTATTCTGGAGAAGCACCGAATTCTAGAATGTCAGAGCTGGAGGAAATTCTAAGCCGATCATCCCATTTTACAGATGAGAAGAGTGAAGCCCAGAGGGGGAATTCACTATTTAAAATCAGATATTTGCTAACTTCTTTTGGAATGTCAGTCATCGCTTTCTGACTTGGGTTTTATAGATATCAAATTCTCCTTCCGCAAGGCATGTTTATGTAGCAACTCCCCCCCACACACATGCACTCTCCACCACCCCCCACCCCAACACTTGCACACCTAAGCTTCCTATTGCTGCGGTAGCCTCAGCACCTAGCTTCTACTGGGCATATGCGGTGCTTGGTAAATATGTGCCAGATGAATACATAAGTGTGCTATAAAATAATATTCTTTTTTTTTTTTTTTACTAACTTTTACAGAATGCTTTTCATGTTAAGTTCAAGTTCTTTCACAACTCTCTATTCTCCATATGAAATCCTAACAGAAGACCTCTGAAGCCACGTGCATCCTTAAAATAAGACATTATATTGATTAGTCTTGTAGTGTAACTATAAGGTTAACATGGCTCCCCAAATATTTGATTTCCCCTAAGGACAAACTAAGACTGTAGAATTCTACAGTCCTATATTTTTTTGAAGACGTGTTCTTCACAAATACATTTGTGTTTTGGCAGCCCCTGAATGTATACAGAGTCATTCAAGGTATTTGCAGAAAAAAAAACAATGACAGCCATTATTTGGAGAAACAATAGATTATTATCATCCTGCGTATTCATATATCCAGCTGATATAACATTTTATGTCTGTGCTTTCAGAGGATCCCTCCAACCACATGCAATTCATATACGTGACATTGATGTGGACCTCAATGTTGGAAAAATCCAGAAGGTTAAGTTCCTCTGGAACAACCATGTGATAAATCTTTTCCGGCCCAAGCTGGGGGCTTCACAAATCACAGTGCAAAGCGGTGAAAATGGGACCAAGTGCGTATCTCTTATTCCACCTACATCTCATTGTCTGTATTTACCTATTAATCTATTTACACTTCCATCTAACCATCCAGTCACCTACAATGTAACTATCTACCCAACCATACATCTGTCCCTTTCCGTCCATCCACTTAACCACTCACCTATCCATGTACCCATTAGCCATCTATCCAATCTTCTGGCCATCCAGCCATTATCTACCCAACTATTCATCTCAACTCCCCATCTATCCAACTGATTCACTTTGAAAAATCAAATATCATTTTCCTTAAGCCAAATTGAACTTGGTAGGAGCAAGGCATCAGTTAGTTATAAGGCATAGATTTGAGAAACAGGCAAACATGAGGCTGTTTTCTCTCAAACAATGAGGAAAACACCTGAGCAGAATTGGTAATCACTAAGTTAATTCCAGTTGAGGAGCAATTACTGACATAAACTGGTTTGTTTAGAGACTGTTTCATGAAAATGATAGGAACTGCATTGAGATCTAGTTCACAGGGGCATTCTCTTCTCATTCAAGGTAGGGGCTGGGAGAGGATATAACTGTTATTTAAAATAATGAAAGAAAGAAGGCCACCTTCAAGGAAGATCATCATAAAATAACAGGCTCTTACGGTCTGAAGGAAACTTAGCTATCACCTCTCAACTGCTCTCATTTTAAGATGACGAAAGCAAGATACAGAGAGCCATGCAACTTGTCTAAGTCCACACAGGGAAGCTAGAAAGAATACTGGACCCCAAAATGTTCAAAAACATAGACCAAGACCATGCTGAGCCTCATCACTTAACTGTGCTGGCTGTTAATAATGTTAATAATAAGCCTGATTCCTCTGCGTGTGTTTGGAAGGATCAGATATCACTCTGGCTGTGCCCTTCCTTTGTATACTCAAGAGCAGAACACAAGCATAAAGGGCAGCTCAGACTTGGACCCAGATTTTCTGATAGTCAGTCTGGTCCTCTTGCCATGATGCCAGCTTCTCACAGCCAGCTGTGGAGCTAAAGCTCTGTCAGACCTGGTGGTGGAATGCATGGTGGAACAGTCCAGATTCCATAGTAGTGAGGTGGGGTTGAGTAGAGTTATGGTTTTCAAGTATAGTAGAGTCCACACATGACAGATTGCAAGGACCAAAGTCAACCCCTCACATAAGAGATCCCTCGTCAAGGAGCTACATCCTGAAGTTGAACCCTGAGGAAAGGCAGGCATGGTCAACCATCCTCATTTATCTAGAGACACCTCCAAGGCAGCAGGAGGCCAGAAGTGCCCTGCAACTCATGGCTGGTTGCCTCTGAGGAGTGACCACCCTTCCCAATCTTTTTTTTCCCACATCTTTATCGAGATAGCGTTCCCATACCATATAATTCACCCATGTAAAGTATGTACTTCCATGACTTTTAGCAGATTCACAGAGCTGTACAATCATCACTGCAATCAATTTTTGAACATTGCGTTACACAAGAAGGAAACCCCACACCCATTGGCCATCGCCCACTAATCTCCCTATCCTGTTACCCAGCCCTAGGCAACCACTAGTGTACTTTCTGTCTCTGTAGGTTTTCCTGCTCTGGACATTCTTCACACACAGAATCATGTAACATATATATAGTCGTTCACGACTGGCTCCATTCACAGCACAACGTCTCTTAGGCTTTGCCATATTGTAGCCTGTATCATTCTTTTTTATTCATTCCTTTTTATTGCCAAGTAATATTATACAGGTAGGCCACATTTTAATTATCCATTCATCAGCTGACAGATATTTGGGCTGTTTCCATTTGGGGGCTGTTATGATACTCTTGCTTATATACTAATTTTCGTGTGGACATACGTTTTCCTTCCTCTTGTGTATATAGGAGCAGAATCACTAGGTCATATGAGAACTCTCGGTTTAGCTTTTATTTTTTTTATTTTTATTTTTTTACTTTTTAAAAATTTTTATTTATTTATGATAGTCAGAGAGAGAGAGAGGCAGAGACACAGGCAGAGGGAGAAGTGGGCTCCATGCACCGGGAGCCCGACGTGGGATTCCATCCCGGGTCTCCAGGATCGCGCCCTGGGCTAAAGGCAGGCGCTAAACCGCTGCGCCACCCAGGGATCCCTCGGTTTAGCTTTTAGAAGAACGGCCAGATTGTTTTCCAGAGTGGCTGCCACATTTTAGGTTCCCAGAAGCAGTGTACGAAGTATATTCGTGACCTTGACTCTCTAGGGAAAGTCCCCTTGGGGCAGGCCGGGGTGCCCCTGGGAATGCAACACCAGGCCCAGAGCTGCAGGCCCATCAGAGCCTCTCTTGGTTTGAAAAAATAAAAATCCTTGGTCTGACAGAGCTGATTCACTGTCAGCTCATTAAAAAGCCACAGGAGAGGAGGATATTCTTTGAGTGGTTTTGCTTAGAGAGAATCCACTTGAACTCCACTGGGTGTCGCAGAGCCTTTTGGTCAAAGGGATCTGAATTCCAGGGAGCTGGCTACCTGCTGTTTGCTTCTCTGAGGTCACATTTCCATAAGCACATGAGTCTCATGCTGAAAATGTTTTCCTCCACAGGTATAATTTTTGTAGCAGTGACATGGTGCGAGAAGATGTTTTACAGTCTCTTTACCCATGTTAAAAAGTAGGGTCCTCTTGTATCTTTGCTGTAATAAATTTTTCAATGCCTTCAGTTTGACGTTGAGGTGTTCATTTGACATTCTCCACATTCTGGGGTCACATTTCAGAAATGATTGGTGGGACTGGAACCACGTGTGACCAGAGGTAATACCTGAAAAGCTCCCACTGGACCTCCCCTGCCACCGTCTCTCTCTTTTGGGGCACATTATGTGGCCCATTCTAACATATTTTATTTCCTTAGACAATGAATTTCTATCCTACTTGATAGGGTCATCACTGCTTCCACGTGTCACCCACCCAACTTTTCACATACTAGGGTAAGAAGCGGACTCCATACAAGAACAGCCTATAGCAGGACAAACTCAGAGCAATTATTATTTAGATTAAAACCTGCCTATGTGGGTGCCTGGGTGGTTCAGTGGTTGAGGGTCTGCCTTCAACTCAGGGCATGATCCCTGGGTCCTGGGATCAAGTTCGACATGGGGCTCCCCACAGGGAGCCTGCTTCTCCCTCTGCCTATGTCTCTGCCTCTCTCTCAGTATCTCTTGTGAATAAATAAATAAGATCTTTAAAATATATAAATAAAATTTTTTTAAAAAACCTGCCTGTGGTGTGAAGGAAGAGAGGCTTAAAAAAATGAATAAATACATGCACATGGTACAAAATGCAAAAGATCCGGAAGAGGATTCTTACACAAGGCATATGTCTGTCCACCTTCACCCTCTTTGCTCCCTCTTCCTGGAGACAACCAGAGTTGTTGTTTTTTTTCCCAGAAATATTCAACATGTGCACACATGTTCCTGTCTCACACATCCAACCCCAGCCCCACTCCCGACCTTTTTATTTCAAACAAATGGTAGCACACAATGGGTGCCATTCTCACTTTGCTTTTTTGCAGTATCAATAAATTGGACATTATATACTCTAATGGTACAGAAAGAGCCTCTTCATTCTTCCTACAGCTTTGTAGTTTCCACCGAGGGATGCATGTGGTGTGGTTGTTTTTGCTGATGGGTGTATTAAGTGTTTTCCAGAATTTTCCCATAATGAATATTCATGCCACAGTAATCTTTTATGATCATCTTACATTATCTAGATTTGCTCAGTAAATGTTTAGATATATTTCCTTTGGTCGAGATGCCAGGTTGCCCTCTGTTGCCAATGTACCAACTTACACTCCCCTCAACACCACAGTCAGCTGACCCATGTTAAATGGCCAACCTTGTAGGAAAGCCAAATCCTGGTATTTCATGTGGTTCCTTCTGACGGGGGCGCTTTGCACTCTTACCAGCATGATGAATTGTCTAACAATTTTTGAATTGGGGAGATTAAAGTGCCGTTCCTTAAATTGTAATTTGTATTTGTTTTACCATGAATGAGAGTGACCATCTTTTCAGTGTTTAATGGCTCTTTGTCTTTCTCTGTAAATTGTCCAAGTCATTTGCCAATTGTAGGCATTTTTTTTCATATAATTCTTTACTTTAAAGAGCACTTTAAAATTAAGAAAATTGGAATATTCTGGGGCGCCTGGGTGGCTCAGCAGTCGAGCATCTGCCTTCAGCTCAGGGCATGATCCTGGGTCCTGGGATTGAGTTCCGCATCGGGCTCCTCGAGGAGCCTGCTTCTCCCTCTGCCTGTGTCTCTGCCTCATTCTCTCTCTCTCTCTCTCTCTCTCTCTCTCTGTGTGTCTCTTGAGAATAAAATCTTTTTTTTTAATTTAAATATTATGTCAGATGCAAATATTTTTTCCCAGGTTATCCTTCTCACTGGGAGGAAATGGTAAGTCAGCTGAAGGGCCTGGGTGTCTCCTCACAGGGCCTGGACTTGGCTCCTACATGGAAGGTTCTGCAGGTACCATCATCCAAGGGGCTGCCCAGAGGGATTGAACCACCTGAACTCACACTAAGTTAAGGCCAGGAGGTGCAGGCAGGCCCAGGTCTCCAGCTTTCCCTCCCAAGCCTGGTCTGTATGGTCTTTTAAGGCCACTGAGCAAATGGAGTAGGTGCGCAGATCTTGGGAGTCTTGGTGCCTCTCCAGGCAGAGCAGTGGGGGCCTGTGTGGAGCACAGCCTTTCCGGCTGGCCTTCTGCCCACACGTGGCCTCCCACACCCCCTGGCCAGCCTGCCCACTTATTCCTGGGGCCTTGCAAGAGGAAGGCTGGTGACAGGTAGCACATGTTACTTTCGGAGCCTGAAGCGTGGTGCTACAGGGTACACCAGCTGGACAGGACTTGGGGTATTTACTGTTCAATTCTTAGAATCCAGAAACGGCTTCAGATAGCAGTTCTGGGAATGACTTTGTAGCAGAGCACTGCAGGTGATTCATTCTGAGATTCCGAGAATGAGGGTGGAAAGAGCTCCACCCTCATTCTCTAACTTACAACAGAACAGCAGTGCCTGAGCTCAACACCTAGTGGTTTTTCTTTATTAGCCTTTTCTCTTGGTATTTTCTACATTCTTTTCTTGAGACCCTATCCAGCAATCTTGCCCTAGTATAGTGAAACAGTCCATATGAGGGATCTACAAGGCTCCCTAGGTCTCAATAAAGCTACAAATTATAGAGCAGAGGTTCTCAGCCCTGGCTGCATATCAGAACTGACCTGGTAGCTTTATTTATTATTTTTTTAAGATTTTATTTATTTATTCATGAGAGACACAGAGAGAGAGGCAGAGACACAGGCAGAGGGAGAAGCAGGCGCCATGCAGGGAGCCCGATGTGGGACCTGATCCCGGGACTCCAGGATCACACCCCAGGCCAAAGGCAGATGCCCAACTGCTGAACCACCCAGGCCTCCTGACCTGGTAGCTTTAAAAGAAAACTCCATGTGCAGACCACACTCTAGGGCAGTCAGAATTTCTGGGGTGGAGCCCTGTACAAGTAATTTTAAAGTTCTCCTGCAGATGTACAGCCAGGATTGAGTACTCTGTAGGTTTCCTTTTAGGAGTTTGTAAGAACACTTGCTAATCTTTTACTCTTACCACCTCTCACCCCGTAACACTGTGCTGCACAGGACAGCAGAGCTGGCTTTGAGTCTCCGTGTCTTGTCTTTCTATCTGAACTACCTGGGTGGGTTACTGCACATCTCCAACCTCAGTGCTTCCCCAGAAACAGTAGCCCTCCAGTATAGAGTTGCTGTAACGATTAAGTAAGAGGAAGCATGCAAACCCCTCAGTGCAGTGCCTAATGCGTGATCGACAGCCAATAAAGGAAGCAAGAAGAGCAGGTGGGCCTGAGTTATTCTTTAAGAGTCAGAGTCACCATGACCAAGAATAAAGACAGGTGCAGCCTCAGAAAAGGTATTTGAAGGGGATACAACAGAATTATACATAATGAAAAGGACAGCCCAATAGAAAAATGGACAAAGGGACACGAGCAGGGAATGCACAAAGGGGGATCTGAATAATGTTTGAGTTACTGGGGTGCCTGTGTGGCTCACTCCATTGAGTGTTGGAGTCTTAATTTCTGCTCAGGTAATGATCTCAGGGTCCTGAGATCAAGCCCCGTATCAGATCCTGTACTAAGTCTGCTTGTCCCTCTCCCCCTGCTCGCTCACTCGCTCTCTCTCTCTGGAATAAGTAAATAAAATAAAATCCTTAAAAAATAAATATTTGAGTTACTTTCACCAGTAATGAGCAGAATATAAATGAAATTAACATGACATTTGAACCCATCAGACTGCTTTTAGCAATAAAAAAGAAATGAAGCGTCCATATATATCAATATGGGTAGCTCAATATACCAACATGGGTAGATCCCCCAAATGTCCTGTTGGGGGAAAAGCAAATGTTGGGAAGATAGCATTTAGAAACAGAAATTACCATTTATCTACCTTATTATTCTTAAAATACTGCTACCTCCTGCATACGTGCTACAAAATATCAAAACCTGGACATTCAGAATCCTTCCGTCTCAGCACTGTCATTTATTTTTGTTACAATAGGACACAAAGCAAATATGACAAAAAGTTCATCTTTGCTCATTCCACATGGTGGTCACAGTGGTGTTTGTCAATGCTATTCTTTGTAGTTTTAATTTTGTATCCAGTTGTGAAAGAAAAAGGAGAGAGTTAAGGCTTTACAATATTTTGGAATTCAGAACCTGTGGCTGGTAGGAGGGGTTGCCGGTGAGAGGTGACCCTAAGATGGTCCCATGCCTCTTTTTATATTCAAATTCTGATTTATCAGCTACTGTTCTGGAGACACACAGCAAGAGCCTCCCTCCTCCTTATCCTGGGAACCTGCACTTGTCACATCAAAACTCTCCATCTTCAGCCTCTGGTAGTCTTGTCACTTGTACCCAGTGTCATGCTGTCGTGCCTCTACCAACTGGCAATACGGATGAGGACAAAACCCAGGACCTGGGCAATACCCTGCCAGAGCCAGCAGAGACCACAGATGTAAAGACAGCTTTATTTCTCAGCATTTATCTGCCCTGGCACAAACCACGTAATTCCTACAAAGATCTCACTGAATCAAGATTTAATGGTAACAAAGGTGCGATACAAAGCCCTCCATTAAGAACCAGGCGTCTTCGTCTTGTCTTCTCATTCTCCATGGGGGAAAAATAATGAATACTTTACAAAGCTATTTCATAACATGTTATGTTAAATGAACAACAAATTACTTTTTCTTTTACTAGCTTTTAATGCTAATAGTGCCATTTATTCCTGACCTTCAGAAATATGAGATATTTTAAATGACAACATAAAAAGAGTTCTTGTTTGAAAACGCGAGCTACTTTAGGCTGCATATTATTACTTATAAGTATAGCGTGTGCCAGCATCACGCATTTCAGCAACCCATTTATATCTAACTGGTATATATTTCAGTTGACATTTATTGTTCTCCTGCATATGTGTCAAATTTCTTAATGATGACTCTGACAAAGGCGTAGAGCTCGGTATATATAAATTACATTTGCTACCATATAATCAGTGTTATCTATTAGAATGCTATTTGTGACAAATCATGTACAAAATAAAAATCGAATTGATTTTTCTGTTATTTTAATATTGTGCCGCTCACAGCAAGGCTTTGATTGAATCTTAAACACTTTAATGTTCTATTTTTGTTTCAGGCAGATCAGAAATGGGGTTTGCTCTATTCACAAAGCTCAAACAATTTGTAAAACAACAAAATCAAATTTCAAAAAGCATCTTTGTTTTCCAGCCACGGGAGTAGATTTGGTGAAGCTATCATTACTGAGTACACAACTTAGCCACCAAAGCCTCACATGCACGTTTAATTTCTGTGCTATTTTCATCTAAATTAGATTTTAACTGTAATGCAGGGTATGAAAAGCCTCTGCTAGGCCTTTGTCTCTACCTTTTCTCTCTACGCATTGCGCGCTTCCTCCAGCTAATCTGAGCTCCATATCACCTTACCCTGCTCTCTTTCCACAGTGAGTTTGGACCATGTTCTGTGTTCCACTTGCACCGTGGTTCTGTTTCCCAGAGCCTCCAAAGGGGTTTCTCTTAAGAGGGCACCTGCTTGACCCAAATTACTTAAAAGATGCATCACTTATGATTAGATCCTAGCTAGCAACATCCCCTTGGGTTAACTTGTTGTGTAGGGCAGAGGTCGGCAAATGAGGGCCCATGGGCTATCTGTGTACAACCCTCAGGGAAGAAGAGTTTTCACATTTTTAAGATTTTTTTTTTTAAACAAAAATCAAAAGGAGAATACTATTTATTTCATGATACATGAAAATTATATGAACTTAAAATTTCAGTACCTATAAATAAAGTTTTATGGGAACATAGCCACACTCGTTCATTTACATATTATCTAGAGCTGCTTTTTCCTGCTAAAATGGCAGAACTGAATATTTGTGACAGAGACCAGATGGCCTGCGAAGCCTAAAAAATTAACTATCTGGCCTTTTAGAAAGTCTTCAAACCTTGGTTTAAGAGGGAGGGCCCTAGTAATTTATGTCTTATTAAAAGGCTTGTCACCTTCAGGGCAGGAGACAGAGGTAGCACTCAAATAAAAAGCTGCATCTGTGACAATAAATTTCATGGAAAGCTTTATAGACACATTGGCTAAAAGGTCCTCAAAATGTTAGATAAAATCAGTTAGATAAAATAAGGAAAAAAGGATAATCAAAGGAAATAAAACAGCCCCAACCATCACAAAGACACAGATGTGATCAACGTGTACACAAATTATAAAATAAGTCAAAAATGTCCTTAGCCAAATGGGTTGAAAAATAAGCAGCCACCAAAATTATGTTGGATTTAAGGAAACATAAGTGGCTTTGGGTCATATGGCATTAATCCAGAGGTCTGTTGGCAGCTTCCAGTCACCCGGACTGTGAAAGGCAGGGGGTGCCTCAGCCAGAGGGAGAGGCCTGGGGAGAGTTGCCATTGGTGTGACCTTCAGGACAACAAGGCCTAAAGGACCCTGGGGCTGGGTATTTGGCCCCTTCAGGTCATGGAATGCCTGGTGCCCCTTCCTGAAAGTACCCCAGGCTGGTCAGGAAAGGTGGAGAACATACATGCTCCCACGCAGCCTTTGGAGCATCCAAGCAAATCTGGTTCCAATCCAAATATGAACATGGGCTTTTGTTGGAGACATATCAGCTTCCCTTGGGGGAGCCTATTTTTGGAGGACTGATGGAGGCTGCTGTACCCCACTCTCCCCACCAAGCCCACCTCCGTCATCTGAGAAAAAGAGGCTTTCAAGGAGAGGGCACATGGGAACTCTGCCTGCTGGGTTTTCCCACCTGATGGCAGCTCACACTGTAGTGCACCTGGATGGGGCCTCAGGGCAATCTTTGGGTATTTGTTAGGGAAGAAGTCGGGTGTAGTGGTGGGCATGGCGATAATTTGCTTAAGGAACTCAGAGGCCCTTTGGGAAAGGAGCCAAGACCCCAGCTCTTGAAGCTCTTGGGGATGGGAGAGAGGCTGATGAAGCCAGGGCTAGAACGGGGCAGGGACATGAGAGCCTCCAGTCTCTGGCCTTAAGCAAACCTCTTAACTTCATGGTGGATCCTTTTTTTTTTTTTTTTAACAAATTCTTTTTTTTTTTTAAGATTTTATTTATTTATTCATGAACGACACACACACACAGAGAGACAGAGGCAGAGACAGAGACAGAGGCAGAGACAGAGGCAGAGACAGAAGCAGGCTCCATGCAGGAAGCCCGACGTGGGACTCGATCCCAGGACTCCAGGATCACGCCCTGGGCCGAAGGAAGGTGCTAAACCACTGAGCCACCCAGGGATCCCCCTGGTGGATCCTTTCTACAGCCTTTAGCTCCATCAAGGGAAGCCTCTGAGTCTTGAACCAGCAAAATGCCAGGCCATGCTCTTTGTGTGCATGATTCCATTTAATCCTTTCAAATAACCTCATGAAGAAGGCACTATCATTTTATAAAAGAAAACTGGGGCTTTGAATGGCTGAGTTTCATATAGCAGTCACATGGTGCAAATGGGTGTGAGGCCCCCAAACCCAACTCTCCACATGCTGAACCCCATTATGCTGGCTCCTTCGTGTTTAGTAGACTTTCATGTTTCTCATTTATCCTCTCATCTCTTTTCTTTCTGAATCGATTCACTGTTGAAACCACAGCTCATGTAACAGTAGTTCATGTTATGGTGACAAGGGCCTCAGGGGAGCACCGGATATGGCCAGTGTGCAGACTCTGGCCTCAGATGGCCTGGGTTCAAGTTCTGACTCTGCCATTTACTGTCTGTGTGACCCTGAGCAAAGTGCCTCATTCCGTAAGGGCACAATGTTTATAATAAAGAATACTATTTAAATAAGCTGTTCCAGGTAAAGGACTTAGGCCAGAGCCTGACATAAGCAGGCACATTAGCAGCTGCTGCTGGTTTTACTATTGGCCAGTCGTGCTAGTTCTGTCTCCCTCCTGGGGTACAATCCCTGGAAGAAACGTACAGCAGTAAAGAGCACTTCATTAGTGGCCAGGAGCCCAGGGTTCTGAACCGCTTTCTGTTAATAATTCACTGTGTGGGCTCAGAGACATAATGCCCCCAACCCCAACCCATGTCAGCAACGTTCCCGGGTCCCATTGCCCCAATAGTGATTGACATATAACAGTATTTATTGAGCACGTGTGGGCTCTCTATTTCCGGGCTACTGAGTGGGCTATTTGTTATCTTCATTGTACAAAGTAGGAATTTGAGGCTCAGAGAGGTTAAGGAAAGCATCCGGAGTCACACAGCCAGAAAAACACAGCGTTGAGGTCTGAACTCAGGGAGTCTGGCTCCTAGCCACAGGCTGCACAGCTGAGCTGGAGCAAAGTTACAGCCTCGATTGAGATCCTGTTCAGAGTCAGTCCGTCATCACCCTGCGGGGTGGGGAGTAAGGACAAGAGACCCAGCATCCCTTCCTTCCCGACAGCCAGGCCTCCAGAGGATTCTCGCACAGAAGATAAAGAAGTGACTGCAATAGAGCACTTTAATGCCAGGAAGTCAAACTACCCCGACAAAAGGCCCCTTTGTCATTAAGCGAACATGCAAACCCTCATCCTTAGTTTCTTCAGTGTCTCCAGACCCAGGGACATTTGTCTTATCAGGTAATGGAATTGTTTTTAGTGGCAAGAGTGAGCTCATTATGGATGCAGCTTGTGCTAATAATGATAATGTGCTCTGCAGTAAAACCACTTCTCCGCCTCCCCGGACACACGACGCTCCAGAAATTACAGGCTAGGGGGAAACGGCGAGAGTTAAGATTAAGGAAAAGAATTGCAGCTTCCACCAAAGGGGCTACAGATTTGCACATTGAAATTGGTGATCTGAATCATGAAGTTGTAGAAGAATGAGATACTACGAAAACCGTTTTTAATGGCCTTCATTCAGGTTTGTTACCTCTGTCACTGGGTTGCTGTTTTTTGCATTCGTTTTACAGTTCAAGCCAATTTTCAAAGGCAGTGCCAACTGGATTAGTGGGTGACAAACACCGATGCGCAATATGATCCCATGGATAAGATCAAGATGAGAGCTCCTTGCAGGGAATCGTTTCAATCCTGGCACCCCTTAATTTCATGGGCGAAGAGCTCAATAACCTTGAGTCCAGAGCAGTCTTCTACAAATTCTATGGGTTTGGGAGAGGTGGTCAGGCCGACAAGGCTTCCGCCTCTCTCATTTCTGAGGGGGCCAGCAGAGCTGAGGCAGGCTGGACTACCAGCCCAGGCAGGTGACTCATCTATCTCCTCCTGTCCTTTCCAGATAGAGGCGGGGTGGGAGGGGGAGGGGGTACAGAGGGTCATTCTTCCATTCTCCCAGGGTTTTTATTTTATTTTATTTTATTTTATTTATTATTTTATATTCTATTCTATTCTATTCTATTCTATTCTATTCTATTCTATTCAATTTTATTCTATTTCAATTTGCCAACATATAACCCCCAGTGCTCATCACATCACCTGCCCTCCTTAATGCCTGTCACCCGGTTACCCCATTCCCCCACCCACCTCCCCTCCAGCCACCCTCTCTTTGTTTCCCAGAATCAAGAGTCTCTCAAGGTTTGTCTTCCTCACTATTTTTTCCCGATTCAGTTCTGCCCCCTTCCCTTGTGGTCCCTTGTACTATTTCTTATATTCCACATATGAGTGAAACCATATGACAACTGTCATTCTTTGATTGACTTATTTCGCTTAGCATTATACCCGTAGGAACGCAAGCTCCCAGGGTTCTAAGAAAGTTGGAAAAAGTCTTAACTATATTCACTGAGGTTTGTCCCAACCCTTTGAACAAGATGCCAGCTACCTTTTCTTGAGACGTGGCTTTTTTCCTCTAAACATACAATCTCAAGAAGATTGAAATATCTAAAGATTTTTTAAAGTAACATTTTTGCATTATTATGAAGCAATAGCTGTTGGCTGCAGAAAATTGGAAAGCACACAAACAATAAAAATAACTCATGATACACCATCATCCAAATAACCATCGGTAGCACTATGGGCTAGCATCCTCTCCCTTCCCCCAACCGTTTTACAAATGAAAAACAAGATCATATTGTGTGTGTGCGTATACACATGGGTTTGCTGTCATCGTACAGTTTTATGCCTGTTTTTCATGTCCTATATTATAAATAATTGTCCATAACAGTATTCTATTATTTTTTAGTGATGGGATAGACTGTATTCCCAAGTCCTGTGAGGTTTGGGTTGCTGCTTTCTTTTGTATGACAGTCACCCTGTACCTACATCCTTGGTTGTCTCCCTGAATGAGGAAACGTATCTGTGTCAGGCCCCTCTGGCTGGCTGGTGAAATATGCAGGCCTCTTCTCACAATAAATGTATTTAAATGCAGGAAGCAAAATACGTGACATTACAAGGGAAACTAATTATATTGAAATATGATCAAAGTATTAAACAGGACAAATTTGTGAACTAACCATGTGTTTCTTTATACATAGATTGAACAACAATATGTTAGAGTGCAGGTATAGTAGCTTTAATAACATAATTATGAAGTAGTGATCAACACTAATATTATTCTAAGCTGTGTGCAACAAATGTCAGATGATATGAACAGATCTGTGTAATGTGTCACCCATTAGACCAAGGTGACAGGTATGGCTATGGTTTGTCACATAAATAAAGGGAATACTAAATCACACTTGGAGGTTCGTAAAAATGACTACGTAACTTTTTTCTTATCAAAGTTCTTTATGCTCAGCAGAGTTAAAGATCTGACACCCGATCTTTCTGCCCAGAGAACCCTGATGAACATTCCCATGCTGGGCAAGACTCTCAGGAGTAGAGTGCTATATATTTTGGCTCTGCCCATTTCTGAGCCTTTTGATGCCTCCAATGGTCTCGCTGCTCTGGGAGCTGCATTTAGTGTTCTCTGAGTGCCAGTAGATACAGAGCGAGGTGAGAGAGAGTGCCTGTTAGTGGCAACAGGTTAGCTAGTGCTATGGGTTGAATTGTGTCTCCATAAAGTGTTATGGTGAAGTCCGAACCCACCCCCCCCCACCCCGGGTACCTCAGACTATGACTTCTTTGGAAAGAGGCTCATTATAGGTGTCATTAGCCATGTTTAGACAAGCTCATCCTAGAAAACAGTGGGCCCTAATCCGGTGTGACTGCCATCCTTAAAAGAAGACAGCCATGTGAAGACACAGACACAGAGGGACGCCATGTGACCATAAAGACAGAGATTGTAGTTAGGCACCAAGAAGGCCAAGGAGCTGGAAAGAGGCAAGGAAGGATTCTCGCCCTAAGGTTTCAGAGGAAGCATGGTCCTATTAACACCCTGAATTTGGATTTCTAGCTCCCAGAACTGTGAGGCAATAAAATTCTATTGTCTTACGGCATCCAGTTCGAGGTACTGTTACAGTGGCCCTGTGAAACAAATACATCTCGTGTCTGCCCATTGGGATCTCCTGAGAAGTGGGATTCTGAAACACCAGGGCTGGATGGGCATGGCTCCGTGCCAGTGTTGGGAATCACCACACCAGGGACCGCTGGTTAGAGGGCTGGCTTCAGTAGAAGCCTGGTCCAGGTGCACAACACTACCTCAAAGTAAGCAGGAGATGGGCCTCACCTTGGCTCTTCTCAAGGTCAACATAATGTGTAGAAACCACATCCCCCCATAGAAACCTTCAGCATGCAAGCAGTAACCTCTTTATTCCCACACAACAATAAAAGGTCTTTATCATCAATGACACGCTATTGCCAAATAGACAGGGTGCAGGTGGCAGTTGAAAGGATTCTTAGGTTTTGAAATTTCCCTAGCGTCTGTTGGGTGTGGGTGAGGGGCTGGTTCTTGTGAAAGAACAGTGAGCTTCTGAGTCCCCCTTTGAGGTCACCTCTTCTTGGGAGGCTGTCTGCGTCAGCTTTCTGCATACTTTGCTGAGGACAGTGGCTCTAAATAAATCTTCCCGTTGCATGACATATTTGACGTCTGCCTACAGCCACGTGTCACCAGAAGTCTGGGGTCCTCTGTCAGGGGTCTTCTATGGGCCAGACAGCTACCACCTGGAAGAGAAACCACCCTAACCAGCTGTAGGCAGATGGCTCAGCTAAGCAGAGAGGCTACTACAAACATATCATCCCGTTTTTAAAAGTAGTAGGAAGGAAACAAAGAGTACTCCCTTACCTGGGTTAGAAAAATCCAGATATTTGGGCAGCAGCCCTTCACGTTGCAAAACTTTTGGAGAAGGGGCAGAAGGAAGCTGTGTGGACCCATCTGCATATATTCTAAAAAACAAAAGTCATAGACTTACTCCTTTTTTTAATAGAAAGAAAAAAGAAAAAAAGAAAGAAAAATATAATCTATGTAGATCCTGTGTGAGCACAGCAGGTTTCTTTCTAATCCTGACAATTTCTCCTAAATTTAAGGCATTATCACATCTCTCTTTCAAGGAAGGGAAAACTGAGGCCAAAGAGCCGCCCTCAGTGGTTCTATACCCCATCCTCAGCGCCTTCAGGCCTTAGGACTGAGGCCCTGTTGGTTTTTTACTCCCGGCCTCTCCCTGCAAACCAGCACAGACTATAGGCAAGTCTTCTGGAGAATGCTGGATGGGATGTGGAGGGAGGATGGGGAGGGCGGATGGCTGCTTACGGTGACAGGCCTGCAACTACAAACAAGGCCTCTTCTGTGCAACAAAACCATAAAGGCAGCCCTAGAGCTGGGATGGGGCGTCTGCAAACCCCCTTGGGCCCAGTATCAGCTCTCGTCCTGGTTCTGGTCCCCCGTGGCTACGCCCTAAGCTGGACTTACTCGTATGACTTCAGGTGTGCCCTCTTGGACTGCTCCATGAGGTCCAGGAAGTCCTGGTAGCAGTTTCTGGCCATGACAGAGTACCGTGTGGCGCAGCCTAATTCGGTGACCTTGGCTCTCGGGAGGTAGCCAGCCCAGCCAGGGATCGGGGGCTCCTGGAGAGGTTTCTTTATGTATTTGTGTTCTGTCAAAAGACACAGTGCTTCCTGAGGCCTTTGGGAAGCCACATAGGGGGTGATGCTCCCCAGTTAGCCGGCACCCCAAGTTACCCCGGGCAAACCCCAGGCCTCTAGATGCCCTGAGAGCAGCAACCATGGGTTGGTTAGTTCTGTGCTCTGGGCACGTTGGCAGGGACTTTACAAATACCCTCTGATTTCATGCGCTCACAAACTGTGAGAAGTTGACACCATTATTACCTACACCTTACAGAGCAAGATGGGGAAATTTAAAGAGGTTAAGAGAGTCTTGGCCAAGGTCACACGGCAAGGAAGTGGTAGGGCCAGGCTTCAAACCTGCATCTGTCTGAGTCTCAAGCTCTTTCTCTTTAACAGACCCTGCTCCTCTTTCAGACTAATAAAAAAAAGCTTCACACATTGCTCTTTCACAGTTTACATAAAGGAAGCAGGAGAAGCATCCAGGTGGGAAGAAAACACATCACACACAGCACCAGGAATCTGCTTTCAGGTCATGAATGACTCTGGCTGGCTGACCCGGGGCATTGTCACATTTGGGAGATGAAAGACTCCTGCCTGCCCGCCTCCTCCAGCTGCTGTCAGAATAGAATGAGGCCACCGAGTCCCAGAACCTCAGAGCTGGAAGGCGCAGGTAGGGAGCATCTAGTTCATCCTTCCCTGCCCTGGATGAAGGAACGACAACCCAGAGAGAGGAAGCCATGTGCCCTAGGTCACACAGCAAATAGTCAGAGTTGGGCTAAATCTCAAACTCTTAGGCAGATGTTCTGTGTTATGGCTCAGAAAACTTTAAAGCCCAACAAACGTGTGAGTTAGCCACCCCAAACAATTACAGGAATAATAATAGAGACAATTCTCTTCCTATATACCTTTAGACCTTAAAAAAAAAAAAAAAAAAAAACCAGGGACACCTGGGTGGCTCAGGGGTTGAGCATCCACCCTTCCCTCAGGTAGTGACCCTGGGGTCCTGGATTGAGTCCCTCATCGGGCTCCCCACAGGAGAGCCTGCCTCTCCCTCTGCCTATATCTCTGCCTCTCTCAGTGTCTCTCCTGAATAAATAAATAAAATCTTAAAAAAACAAACAAAAACAAAATGGTCCAGGGCAAATCATGCTTGTAATTAGCATTATAGAATCACATCATCAGTTGTTTTTGTCATTGGTTGTTGTGGCTGTTAGTGGTTGTCATTCAATGCCTGCAAGAGCTGGGTTCCAGCTGAAGTCTGACCTCAGACAAGGGCCACTACCTCTGCAGACTCATGAACCCCATCTCTAAAATGGAAATAATGGTGCTTGGCACAGAGAAAACAACCACAAAGTGCACAGACCATGGCGGCAGGTGAGATGTGGACGTTCCTGGTGACTTGAGGGGCTGGGAGTGGGAGAGGGGGGTCTCAGTTTGCAGCACCTTCTTGCCTGACCAGGGCCATGTCCCTCTCCCCCTGGAAATGTTTCTTTCTCATTGCATGAACCGAAGCCTCTGGGACCTGCTGCACACCGCCCGGGGATCTGGACCTTGGAGGGGGGCTGGAGTCTGTGCTCCCTGGGGCGGCTCAGCAGGCCCACCCTGCCTGCACTTGGACCCCAGGAGGAGGGGACTGGTTTCCTGGGGGCCGGTACCCAGACTCAGGGGGTGGTACTGCCGGAGGTACTGGTGCAGCGCCCGCAGGACGGTCTCCTCCGAGCAGACGGGCTTCAGCTTCTGGGCAGTGGCCACCGAGCAGCGAAATTCCTCCAGCTGGTTTTTATATCGCCGTGTGTTCTCCTGGAAGATTTTCAGACAGTGGGACATACTGTCCTTGCTGGTGGCTTGCTGGCAGCTAAGGTAGGGCACAAAGCCTGCAAGAGCCGATGAATCATAGGCGGTCAGAACCTGCAGAAGCTCCCCAGAACCTCAGCCCACTACTTGGCATTTCTTCCTTGGCCCACAACACTGCATTTTTCCAAAGGCCATTAATACAAGCAGGGCTGTTGTTTGCACGGCGGTGCTGGGCCCTCCCAAGGCCATGAAAAGTGACCTTGGAGCTGGGGAGGGAAGGCCCATTTCAACAAAGACGATGACAGTAATATTCTTTGATAGCAAAGCCCCTGATGTCAGTCTGAACAGCAAATGGGGAAAGCATTTAATGGGCCAAAATGATAGTCTGAGGAGTAATTGAAATTATTCATCTTTTTAGAGAGAAAGCTTATTTTCCTTGACACTTCCCAAATGCAATTTGGGATCCTTTTTGTTGGACCATCGGGAAATTGCGGGCTTATTAAAAGCTGAGACCTATTACACAAAAAAAGGTAAATTCATTATCTGTGAGGCCCACCCCCTAGAACAATTTTTTACCACTTCCCACAAAATAACATATAATCATTACAATTAGTATGGGTAAAACACAAGTATTTATTTAAACTAGATGCTGAATCCCAGGGACTATACTATTGTCACAATAAAACTATTTTTTGAAAGAACAAATGAGGAAAAACTGGTTAAGAACTTGGTTTTCAATGGCTAAATAAATAAATACCTCCCGCTCATTATGGAAGCCCAACATTTTGCCTTTCTCCCTAAAGAAAATCTGACTGCAGAGTTAAAAGCAGCAACCCTGCCTCCCACGCCCTGCAAGAAGCCACTTCTGGAAGAATCTAATTACTAGACTGTTCTTGGAGCCCTCCACCCACCAACCAGTCTCCTCAACCCTGGGGCAATTAAAAGATACCCTCGTGTTGCGGCGGGCGAAGATGGTAGAAACAGAGGGGCCTGCCACCAGGACCTACCTTGGCCCGGTTGGGTTTTATGTAACTGTATATATGTACACACACAGAGGAATACAAGCTACCTTCACTGAGTCTTACTAAGGCCCAGGACTAATTTTAGGAGAAATCTATCATTATCCTGCATAGAGGTTTGAAACTGTGTCTCCCAAATAGACAAGTCCAAGTCCTAACCCTTGGGACCCATGAATGTGACCTTTCCTGAAAATAGGGTCTTTGCAGACGTCTTTAAGGATTTGGAAATGAGATTATCCTTGATTGAGGATGAGCCCCAAATCTAACCATCTCTGCCTTGGTCCACTTGGTCCACTGTCTAAGTCTGGCCAGCTGGCTGGGCCAGTACAGGTACGTTAGCTTTTTAGGACACTTGTTGAAAGCACTCCGTTATAAGAGAAGGGAGAGGGGGACCTGAGAAAGAGACACAGAGATGCAGGGCAGAAGGCCACGCAAACAGTCATGTGAAGACAGCGGCAGAGATTGCATCCATGCTGCCACAAGAAACTGGAAGAGGCGAGAAAGGACCCTCTGCTAGAGTCTTCGGAGAGGGCAGGGTCCTACCAACACCTGGATTTCGCCTCCAGAACTGAGGCTGTTGTTTTAAATGCCTGTTTTAAATTTAAATGTTGTTTAAATTTAAATGCCATAATGTTTTAAACTGCAGCCCTAAGAGACTAATACCCCCATTTAATAGACATTTTTACTTACCACAGAAAGTACCCTACACCGTGGCCAAGCAGGGTGTTAGAACCTCAGTTTGTTAGAACTCAGAACCTGTTCTCTTAACCAGCCAGAAGGACCAGGGAGGGGTGAGGCTGGGCAACCTTGGAGTATTCCCCATGCATCTCCTCTCCTAAGAACACCTTATGTGAGAGCTGAGGGCCCATGAAGACCATTGGATTTGTCACAGAGATGTGACTAAGTTCTCAGTAGCCCAGAAGCCCAAGGAGGAGAACCTTTAGGTAGGGTGACCAGCTATCCCTGTTTGCCAAGGACTTAGGGACTTCCTGGGGCTGAGGACTTTCAGTGCCAAAATCAGGGCCATTCCAGACAAACCAGGGCACTTGATCACTCTCCCTTTCGGGGACACAGGAATGGGACCATACAAACAGCCCTAGTGCAAGACCTGAGAAAGCTCAACTTGGGAAAAATGACTTGGCCTTATTATTCATTGTGTCTATTCCCATAGCACTGTGTCCATCTTGGTCCAAATATGCTGAAAAGACATGAAGTGCTTCCTGCACACCAGGCCATGTCCTGGGAGATCTGGCCTATTACATCATTCCATTCATCAGAACTCAGTTATCAGCCATCTTCAGCAAGGGAGCGCCTTCAACAAGTGTCTTAAAAGGCTAGAGTGCCATACTGGCCCAGTAGGCCAGAAAGACATGGACGGTGGACCAAGGCAGGAACAGTGACCAGGACCGTGGATCTCCCGTCATGCACATCTGCAGGGCACATCACCACTTACCACTGTAGCCTGGTGTGATTGGCAGATGTCTCATGAAGATCTTGGAAGACTCCATGATTTCACTTGCTGTTAATGAAGGGAAGAGGGGATGAAATTACCTTATCAAATGTCCCTGCCTCAAGAACTCACTATGCGTGGGCTAGAGCCCTTGGGATTCGAATGAGCCTACCAGGGGGTTGGGACAGAGAGGCAGCACCGCCATCTTAACACAGAACCAGCAGACATAGTTGGCGTCAGTTATAAAACCAATGGCCCAATACCAAGTATTGCTCACCTTTTACATGAACTTAGAATAACAGGTGTGCAGATTGAGTGTCTCCCCTCCTGCGACTCCTCCATCCACCCAACTTTCCACCCAACCTTCCATGCATCCAGCCAGCAATCATGAACTGTATACACACTGTGGTCAACAACTGTGAGGAGGTGAGGAACGTAAAAATGAGCAGGACCCAGGAGCCCCTGTGTGAAGCCCCTGAACCTCAAAAGAGGGAAGAGATGAAGCATCTGCACCCCCAGAGCCTTTCTTTTCCCACCAGGAAAAGGTTGCACTGGTGTCCCCACCCCCACCACCACCCTCAGGACACCTGGCAGTGTGCAGAGACATTTTTGGTTGTCACGACCAGGGGATGGGGTGCTACCGGTATCTAGGGAGCCAGAGGCCAAGGATTCTGCTAAACATCCTACAACACACAGGGCAGCCCCGCGACAGAGAATTAGAATAAGTTATGGTTGGAAGGGCTCAGAAGTCCCCAAAGGTTGGCATGGAGTCCAAGATGGGCGAGCAGGGGAGGGGGGTGAGATCATCACCACATCGGTTTATGTGGACGCTGCCTCCCCACTTCCAGGATGGCTAATGGTCCCAGCAAAGGGGCCAGGGCCTGCATCTGGGCATCTGTCGGTGCTGCCAAATGCTACACTACCAAGCCAGTTCATCTCTCAAAAGTAAGTCCTTAGCGGCCAGGACAGGTGGTCTCAGGGGTGGCGGGGAGGGCCACAGTGGTGTTTACTCAGCGGTGATGGGAATCTTAAACACACACGTACAGGACCCTTGCTAGGACGCAGCTGATGCAGGACTACCTGTCTTGGTAAATCCTCACAGCCGCCCTAAGGCTTAGCTCCCATTTGAGCCCTCCACTTATGGAAGAGAAAAATAAGGCACAGACAGGCTAAGTAACTCGTCATTCAAGGAGGCAAGCACGGAGGACGTCTAAATTCGGACGGCAGGCTTATGTTACCCAAAAGCGTGGCCCTAGGGAGAGGCCTGTGTCCGGTGCGGTGGGTGGCAGCCTGGGCGGCTGCCTGGAGGAGGTGGAATCCAGGAGTAAGGTGGAGAGGGGGTGTGCTGGGGGTGGGACCCTGGAGGGGCCGGAAAGCGCGGCCACAGCCCCCCCTCCCCGGGGGCGCGTCCTCACCTGCCCGGCCTGCAGCCCTCCCAGCCCTCCCAGTCCTCCCAGTCCTCCCAGCCCACCAGCCTCCGCAGCCTTTGTGCGCTCACCGTCCTGGGGGAGGGGCGGGAGGAGGGGCGAGGAGGGGCCGGACGCCCCGCTGCCCCTCCCCCACCGCGACCAGGGCGCGCTTGGGTGAACCCCAGTGGATGTGGGGACGCCTCCCCTTGCTCCCGGCTCAGCGTGGGCCCCCGGGCCTGTTCAGTGATTTGCCCAACAAATATTTGGCTTCTGCAGCTGTTCTCCACACGTGGTCCCCCCAGCTGGGCCCCCCTGGGTTTTGGAACTGGGGGGAGAGCGACGCGAGGGGATCTAGGTCAAAGCTTCCTTTTCTGCGGGTCCACACTGGGGCGGCCTGGATTTGGATCGGAGGAGGGTTGGCCACTGGCCACTGGCCACAGGCTCTTGCGGGGAGTCAGGGCTGTGGGAGGGGCTGGCCTGGGGGAAGGGGGACCAAGCAGCCTGGGATGGGCTGGAGAGGGGCAGTGCACCAAAATGAAGAGTGGGAGGGAGGGTGCCAGGAAGTGGAGCCCTACTCCTTTCTAATCATCCTCATTTTCTGGGAGCTAAAGGGGGCCTGAGCCTTCATGGCCCTGGATTCAAACCAGGATGCCCACTGTGTGACCCAGGCAGAGGCAATGAGGGCCTTTCAAGGCTGCTAGTCCCAGTGGGGCCCTGTATCTACAAAAACCTGTAACAGCTGACCACCCAAGGGCACTCTTTCCCGGTAGGTGTGTTTCACTGCATCTCCCAGCCTTACCTACCTGACTTCCTGGGAGTTCAGCCTCAGATGAAGGCTAGTGAATCTACTCACTTAGGAGGAACCCATTTGTACCCCCCTCAGAGCCCCAGGACTCCACCACAGATCCCGGAAGCTTCTAAAGCGAGCTCTGGAACACTCTCGAGGCTCTAGGTGCAGCAGGCAGCCTGGCCTGCCTGCTAGGATACTCGGGCAAGGTGCCAGTCCTGGGCCCTTCCGCTTTGTTTTCAATGACCTGCATGTACGTGGGTGCCGTGGAGTTGTCAGTGGCCACCCCGGCTCACCTGCCTTCTGTCTGGCTAGAAGCCACTTTCTGTAGCTTGGAGGGGAAAGGGACTCATGAACACGGATGGAATCCTGGTTCCCAGCAAACAGAGGAGCCAGTCTTGTTGGAATGAAAGTTAAAAACATTTTTTTAAAAAGCTTGCTTGCAACATTTAGGAAAAAACCTAAAAGTCTGTCTCCATCTGAGCGAGATGGAGCTGAGGGGGAAGTCAGCAATGATGCATCCGCGATTCCATTCACAGATTCATACCGCAAAAAAAAAAAAAAAAAAAAAAAAAGTTGGGCCACACGAGATCCAGAGTTTCGCTTTATTAGACATCTGTGAAGACAGAGTTTGCGAGTACAATCTCGTCAAGTTGTGAACAGCTGCAAAGTTCGGTGGAGTGTGAATTTATCTTGTAGTGAACAAGACCCCAATGGCTGATAGTTTAGAATAAAGTTCCATGTTCCAAGCGGATGAGAGGTGTGACGGACAACGACTTTTATACTAGTCATCCACTTAGTCATTTCCCAGCGTAAATATGCAGCTTACAGCTACTTCATCTCTACATGTGAAGTTCGATCTTCGACTAATAATGCATTTGGACTCCTGCTTATATTGACGCATGCGATTCTTTGCCACCCTGGCAATTAACCAGACCTAGACTCTAAAAGCTAAACTTGATCTAAATAACATCCTAGGGGGCGGGCAGGCTCTGCAATCTGGACTCAGTCTTAGTCATCACGTTGTGCAAGTGCCTATGTGTCTCCTTCTCTTGCCTATCTTGTCTTTCTGTAACTTGTCTGTTATTCAGCATTTATTGACGCCTGCTGTGTACAGACAGGGCAGTTCTAAAGGCAGTCCTCCCTGACAATTCTGCCTCCAAAACAATGAACATCAGATAATAATATCCCAGGGACGGTTGAGTAATGGTCAAGACAACAGGCTTTTTAGAAACTTCCTAAGATTAGAAAATGTGTCTGAGTATATTTATCCAGTGTTCTCATTCTAGAATATTTCTGTGGGCAGGAGAGAGAGGAGGGATGGATTGGGGGATTCCCTTTAAGAATCAGCTATTGGGGCTGCATTTCTGGGGCCAGAAGAAAGTCCAGTAAAGCTATCACTCCCTCTCCATCATGGGTTTGCCAACAGTGCAGAAGTCAACCAATTTGCTAAAGAGAAATCACAGGCAAGGAGACATCCTCAGTGCAAGGTGGGAAAAGCCTTACATCAGCAAAAAAAACAAAACAAAAAACAAAAAAAAAAACCGACTAAATTACTCACACTTACACTTAATCGAGTGGAACAGCTGGAATCTGCGTACCCCTCGATTCCTTCCTGGAACCCTGTTGTCAACACTGCAGACAGACCACACTTGGCCCTCAGAGGGACCGCTCTGCCCCACAAGAAGCAGCTGACAGCCCTGCAGGGCCGCAAAGAGTTTTCCTGCACAGTCACGCGGCTTACAGAATAGCCAGGATGTTCAGCTCTCAAAGACGGGACAGGAGAACCGACACATGATTACACTCCCTTCAATATAAACCGTGAGCCTTTGGGAAGGATGTGAGTGAAGCAAGGTCTGATGAAGCTGGCGATCCAGCTGTTGTCCCTTTTTTTTCCAGAGTATGGGGAGCCTGGGCACCTCTGACTCTTGCTCAGCCTCGCATACATAGTCCGTAAGCTTAGTATCAGTACAAATAGGTAAGTAAGCGCAATTAAAAAATGAAGCCATGGGAAATCAAAGGCAACAATGTCATCAACAAAATTCAAAGTGCGTTTTCCCTTTGTTGTTGTTGTTTAACAAGTAAAGCAGCACATTGTAGAAATAAAGATTCTGTACAATATTCTAATATCGTATGTACATAAAATTATATTACTTATAACTAAGTTGAGAAGTCTTATTTGCAGAATATGGCTGGCAACACCAAAGAGAGATCCAAGAACATTTATAGCTTTTGAAGCAGAGCAGGCAAGAGAACCAGAACCCTAGCAAGCACACCTTTGTGCCTGGACACGCAATCCTGCGGCAAAGTTAACGTGACTAGCGTTCTAGCATTCTCTGGGTCAGGGGTTTGTTCGTGTTTCACGTTCGAGCAGGGAATTCTGCAGCAGGCGGTGTGAAAAGACATGTGCAAATGAAACTGGAAATGCTTTTTCGAATCTGCATATCTGGCTATGGGAATGGGTTTGTGAATCCAGCTTGCCCTGAAGTTAGCTCCTTAGCTCATCTTCCCTTCATTCATTATGCATGCCTCCAGGGATTTAAAAATCTTTAAAATCGAAATGAGTTCCAGCAGACACACCAGTTGGTTCCTCACCTCATTCTTACCGGGGTGTCTTTCTTCCAACTTGTCTCCTTCACAGGCCATGTCCCCAAGCCAGGTGGAGCCCCAGCCCCACTCACAGAGGGCAGGGTGTGGGACTCTGGCTCTTCGCTAGAAAAATCCTCTCCCTAAGGGAGCCCCAAACAGGAAGACTGCAGGCGCTGGTCGCTGGTCTGTGCCTCAGCTTCCAACAAAACCTAAAGTTAGTTCTCAGATTCCCTTGGAGCCACAGTCCTCTGTGGTGTCTACTGAAAATGCAAATGCTGGTCGCCCTCCCCGAGACTCAGCTTCAATTTTTAAGAGGGACAGCATCCAGAAACCTGTTTTTAAGAGGTACCCAGGCAGTGCTGACGAGAGGGATCCACAGATCAGCTTTGAGAAGACCTGGCTTAACTCATTGAGTACAGATCTATGAATTCCTTTCAGATACGCTTTAAAAACGGAAGATTTTAATGAAACATTTCATCGTACAGATTCTCTATCCATGTGTAACCAATGTATTCTTTTTGAAATGTGGGAGTGCTGGCCAAAACTCTCTGAGAGATGAGGAGGGAGTTAAGTTACATACCCTTGTCAGGGTGAGGGGCTGTTCCAGACTCCTGGGCTTGCTGATGTGAACAAGGCAAACCGCAAGCCCATTTCCTCAGGCAGAAGCCCACTAAACTTGGCTTGAATTATTTATGAATTCAGAAATCAGGATCTAGCATCTGGGGAAAGATGCCACACAGCATATGATTTGGTATAAGTCAGCAGTGCCTGACTATCCATTTCCCTCGAAGCAAGCTTTCGCTGCCGAAAAGCTAAGGTGTCAGCTCTCCCACTCACTCAAATCCTAGTAGATTAGCTCAGGCTATTGTTACTCCTCCCTGAACCTATTCAGAATTGAAATTATGAGACCCTAAAATAGTGCCCAGCAGGGCCAGTCCTCTCCCACCAGCTGAAAATGCTCCCAGTTTCGTGAATCATCGCTTTTAATCACATGATGATGAAAAGCAATTAACTGCAGATGGACAGCATTCTGGGTCGACTGCCATCCACAAAATGTAAAAAGAAAAGTCTCAAATAGATGAAGAATCTCCTCTTGGCTCAAAGATCTCATTTCAAATCTAGAAAGATAGCAATAGGGCCTCCTACGTTCCACCTAACGGAGATCCGTGCAAATGAGGCTGAATCACTGCTGCAGAAACAGACTGATTCCCTTGTGCGGGTGGGTGTGTTTCACCACTCTGTACCTGTGAAAACTAGCTGCTCTTCCAGGATCCTCAGCTTTCTCATCCCCAAACCTCAACCTCAATTTCCAACAGTTTTTCTGACTCCAGTGTGCCCTCGAAAATCCCTAATTATTTCTAGCCCTAGTTGTTCCCATCTTCCCTGCTGAAATTCAGGTGAGCAATGCTGAGGGTCAAGGACAAGGGGGAAAGGACAGTCAAGGGGTAGGGGGGAGGTCCGCAGATGCAGGTGAGCTTAGTCCAAGGGGGCAGGCGGCGGGGCGGGCCGGTTAGTAATTTAAGAAGTCAATCCCAACCTTGACACTCTTCGCGGTGGCTATATCGACGGCCGTGGCCTTGATCTCTGTGTCCCCAAACTGCATGAGGGTCTGGATCTCCCTCCGGGCGGGCACGGCCGTGCCGCTGGTCCCTGTGAGATCCAGACGGAGCGTGCCACACTTCTTCACCCCCGGGTCGGTAATGAAGCTCACGTCGTCGCACTCGGAGCTGTAGATGTTGATGACGATGACCAGCTGGGAAGGCTTGGCCGGGGTGTAGCTACGCTTCACCAGCTCCCCCAGGGCCACCGACTGGTCAGCAGAAATGAACTTATCAAACACATCGGTGCACCAGCGAGTCCCATCCTTCACCAGAAGCTTCTCAGGAGGATGCTTGCCCTCCACGTAGCGGTTCAGCACGCCCACCCCGTAGGTGAGCGGTGATCGGCGCACCTTGATGACCGCGGGGTCCAGGCCAAAGAGGACCGCGCCCTTGAGGATAGTGAGGCCCACGTCCTGGGGGATGATGATGCGGCACTTGTCGCCGAAGGCGGCCTGAACTGCCTGCTGCAGGAGGGGCGCCTCCGCAAAGCCTCCCACCAGGAAGAGGAACTTGACAGTGGACACCTCGGGCTTCTGAAACAGGTCCCCTGAAAACAAAGAGTAAGGGACAATGTGCTGTCACCAAAAGCCACACCACCAAGGGAGACTGGTGGCCCAAGAGCGTGGGGAACACAGACCAAACCACTTGGGCCCGCTGCGGGGGCAGATGTGGCTATGCTGGTTGGACAGAATTTTTGTACAGCTGGTCTTTGAAAGAGAGGGGTTTGCACACTAATATGCTCAAGAAGTGAACACCAAAGTTCTTGGTCAGTAGAAACTCATTTTTACAGCTAGATGGTGATGGTTTTCACTAGTAATTTGTTAGGCATAAATGAATACTCCTAACCTTCTCCAAACCTGTGGTCCTATTAAATCAGTAAAGGCAGGCTGTTCTCAAAACTGTTCTTTAGTTTTCAAAGGGGTTCTGATGTGGGAGGTGTGGGCTGGGAAGTGGATGGGGGGCCTGGATACTGCAAAAGGTGCCCGGTGAGTTTACTGCGGGTCCCCAAGTGAGGGCCATTGAGGGCGCACAATAACTGCATGGCCAGATTCTGTTTGCCCCCCCTGCCGGAGACTTTCTCTGGGTCCACACAACTGTTCCTCCTCCCCAGCAAAGATTACAGTTCCTAATGTATCCTGATAAAGCAAAGACTATACATTCCCGAGATCCTGTCAGTCCAGGAGAATATTGCTACAGAGCTCCCAGCATCTTGACTTTTGAAGTCAAACTCAAGGCCCAGGTAAAGACAGGCTCTGGGCTGCTTTACAGTACCTGAGGGGAGGGATCTGGACAGCCTATCCCCAGAAAGCTCCCCATATACATGCCCAGGCCCTGTCTACTCCTGCCCAGGCCCCGACCTGTGGCTCCCAGCCCCAGACCCCCTGCCAACCTGACTTCACACGCACCAGCTAGTGATGCTAGAAAAGTCGGTCCCCTTTCTTGGCTCTGCCCTACTGAGTGGCTGAGCCCTGGCTGATACTTACGGAGATGCTCAATGATGCTGTCAATGGTTGGCTTAAAAAGGGCATTCATGGCATCCGGACTCATCCTCAGCATCCCTTGTGAGGACCACTTCACAAAATCCACACTGTGGGGGTGTGGCATGGAGAGAAACAGGTAGTGAGTGTGTGAACGATACCCAGGCTAATGTGTACAGACATGGGTGCTAGCAGAACAGCTGTCACATCGAAGGGAACAGAAGGGTTTGAAAGTCCCTGGAAATATCCTCAACTGCCAGAACCTGGACCCTGAGACACTCAAAAGCCAAGACACAGCCTCTTCTGTTTCTCTTTGCTTTGTGCTGTGGCCAACCTTCCCTTGGAATGGCAGAAGCCAAAGTCTAGTGCAAAATATAGGGTAAGAATTAAAGGGATCTTTCTGGTTTGAATGTCCACATTTTTTAGTCGAGTGATAGTCAGATTTGAGTCCATTAATGAGTCCATTAAATGCTCATATGATGTGTCCACTGTGCTGTGGCCTATGGCTACAAGCCTGTGTGCTCAGGTGCCTTTTCGTAAGCCCTGTGGGCACCTGTCCTATGACAGTGACAGGCCTAATCCAACTAGGATGCCCCTTTCCCTGTCAAAGGTACAGAACATGCAAAGCAACAGCATGGAACAGAAAGAGCACTAGATGGGGAGTCAGGAGTGCCCGGCTCCAGGATGGTCTCTGCCCCTCAGAACCTGTGGAACTTTTGGGAAAGTTGGGCTGCAATTTCTCTGAGCCCCAGTCTCTTATCTGGAAATCAAAGATAATACAACTTATCTTACCTCCCTCATTGGGGTTGTTGTGAAGATGAAGTTAAATATCACATTTGTGAAAACACTTTGGAAATGCCAGGGACTGTTATTGCAGCCTATACCTGCTCATTCTCAAGTTCAAAGACCAAGCAAATGGCATCTGTCCCTGAAGCAAAGCATGTGCCAGCTGCTTCCTAGCATCACCTTCTAGATGCTTCCAGGTCTCCCTGACCAGGCAGTCTTTCTGTGGCCTCGGCCAAAGGACAATGTGGGATGGTATGGGATGATCCATGGGTTGGCTGTAGCCAGTCTCCCCAGAAGGAATGCTGACAGGCCCCAGAACTGTGTGAGCAGGATTTGGGGTTCAGCTGGGAGCAAGCACCTCCGTGGGAGGCCAGTGGACAGAGAGACCATGAGCCAAGAGTCTCATAAGAGTCCAACCAGGACCCTGCTCCAAGGGCAAGAAGACCCAAAATCCTATCTCCTTTATTTCCTAACAGAGCCCAGCTTCTTAGAGAACTGGCCGATTGCAGGTCTGGGATGGGGAGCATACAAGATAAGTCTTCTCAAACCAGAAGTCAGACCAAAATATCATATCAATGGGACTCAGGAGCCAACTTGAAGAGGCTCCTCCTGGCCAAAACAGGACATTGTGATGATCAATAAGGATACAACTGCCATGGTTTAAAATACACCAAATATGCCTAAATCCATGAAGTCTGAATGGTATCCCCACAAAAGGAAAAAAAGCATTTGTCACTTAGGAGAATGCTAGGAAATCCACAATTTTTTGTTGTTGTTGTTTTTTAACAAAAAATGTTTAAATGAAAGGAAAGAACCAAGCATTTGTCCTGTCTTCTCTATATGAACTGTACTTCAGTGGGCAACCAAACCACTTAGGAGAAGAGTTTCTCTCCAGAAGCATGCTAGCTAACAAGTGGAGGAGGAGTGAGAGACGAAGAGGCCACCCATTAGCTTGGTGGGCCTAGGCAACAATGGCTAGCGAGCATCCCAAAAGAAGCAACCAGCAAATAGCATGTGCTCCCTGATGTGATGCAAAGGGAAATACTATCCCCAGCCCCGGCCATGAAGTAGGTTTGCCAAAAACTCAAACTTGAATCTGACCAAATCTCTAGCTCAGTCTGACAATTTATAAAAAATACCAGGGGACCAAACATGTTATGTGGGCATGCAATGAGCAAAAACCCCTGCCTGTAGAAGTCTCTATGGGACAATCAGCTTTATCATCTAATAAACTAAAGAAAAAACAGGAGGGTGATCCTATATGTTAAGTGGGACATACAGGCATGCCAGAGCATTGCTATGAATAGCCATCTTTTAGATAGTAATGCAAACTGAAAAAAAAATAAGACGATAGGAAAAATTTGAATGTTCCCTGGGTATATTTGAAGGATACTGAAGAATTACTTGTTTTAAGTGTGATAGGAATAAGTGTCATGGTTTTGATTTTCAAATTATCTCCCTTAGAGATATACTGTTATATTTATGGATTAGATGATGATCAGATTTGCTTTAAAATGCTTGGGGAAGGGTACATGAGGATTTAGATTGGCCAGGAACTGACAGTTGTTGAAGCTGAATAATGAGATTCATTTGCCCAGTACATGTTTGAAATTTTCCACTATAAAAAAGATTTTTAGAAACCTATGATTTTTGTCTATTAATTTTGTACTTCAGCTTTAAAATAGCTTCCAAATGTTCATTTTGCAACAAGCTGAACTACAAACACTTGCCTGCAGCCAAGAGACTCAGAGTAGCAGGAAACCCAGGATCCCACAGGATTCATTCAACAAATATTTACTGAGCACCTGCTATGTCCACACCAGATTCTATTGTAGATACGGAGGATATAGCAGAGGCCAAAACACACAAAAGTCCCTGCTTTCATAAAGCTTATAATTATTAGCACATAATAAAAGCTAACACAAAAATAGTACTTTCCAGGTCCAAGGCATTGTGCTAAGTGCCTCACATATGAATTCACTTCATCCTCATGACAACCATTTGAGGTAAGTGGAACCATCATCTTTGTTTTCTAGATGAAAAACTGAGAAACAGAGAAGTTGAGTCACTTGCCCAAGCTTTTACATAGGACTGGAACTCAGAGTCCATACCCCTTTCTTCCCTCCCATCAACATGAGCCACCCTCTAGAATGGCCTAAGCCCCTGGTGAGTCCAACTCACTTGCTCTTCCTCAAGGCATGCTCCACACTGTGTCCACGGAACTTCTTGTAGTAGTCAATGAAGGAGAAGGGCAGGGTGATGTTCAGTGGGTTAGTTCGATCTGGAGCAGCTGCCCTTTTACGAGACTCAAATGCAATCATTAAGTCAACCCAGGCTGCAGGACGCTTGATTTTGAATTGTTCGATAAAATCCTCTCCAAATATTTTACACAGAAGTTTTTCAAATTCATAATCTACTCCTAAGGATCCATAGGGTCCACCTGGGTCAAGAACAAAATGGGAGTCCACCATGTTAAAAACTGCCAGAAACTGAATCCAAACTCTGAGGAACAGCGTACCCGCTGTTCTTCCCTGAAATATGGAGTAGCTCAGCTGAGACCCAGTTAGCAAGATGACTGTGGCTATAAATTTTTACTAACACTTTAAAATCCTTCAGTTCTTCTCCTCCCAGGTGGAGATACTTTCTCCTACAGAATAACCTGTCAACTAGCTGTTTAAAATCCATTACATTCTTTTTTTTTTTTTTTAAAGATTTTAAAGTAATCTCTACACCCAACGTGGGGCTTGAACTCACAACCTCAAGATGGAGAGTTGCATGCTGCATGGACTGAGCCAGCCAGGGGCCCCGTATCATCACTTTCATTTTAAATAAAATGGATATGTGTAATATGTAGGAGCATCATAGTATTCCCCACCCAAGAAATCCAAGGATAGGGTCTGGAAAATCAGTAGGCCCACCCAGACCCTGTGATCTGTTCATTACTCATCATCCCACCCCCCACTGAAATAGAGAGCCTGTTGCTTGCTTTGACAACTTTGATCCAAGACCAGGTGTCCTGAGACCTCTCTAGGAAGCTTAACCATCGCGCTAAATCACAGGTGACATATGATCAGGTGACAATCTGATCCCTCCAGGACTTTCAGAAAGAAATTCCCTTGGCCAGGATCTAAAACAGGCTCGTTTTATGCCAAAACCCCAGTTATGGTGGGTTTGTGTTTTAAAGAACGCTTTAGCTACGTTTTGCTAGCTGGTTCCACACAGGCACCTAGCTATCAGTAGATGGGCCTCGAGTCCCCTGTCCTGGGAGCACCGAGGGAAGGAAGTACGAGGAGAAATCTGACACGAGAGAAGCGGCTCAGGAATGAGAAAATCAGCCATGCAGGGACTCACCTGTTGCTTTATACAGTTCTTTAAGGTGACCCTCCGGTAACCGTATCTGATGGACGGTCAGGTCCACCGTGCCACCGCCACTGTCCACAACCACATACTTGTCACCTGGTACAAAGACAGCCATCCTTTACATAAGACCGCCTGTCAGCCCCTTCCTGGGACAAGCTGGAGGGTGAGGACTTGGTATACCCGACTCAACACCCGTGCACACTTCTCATTACCACCGTGATTTTGCTAATTAGCTGCACAGCAAATGACTGAAGAGAATGCAATAACGTCTGGCCAGGAGTGTCATTAGCATGGATGATAGGGAACCCAGATGAGTGAATCTTTAAGATGAAAGCATTCATGTCACACGCCGCTGCGTACCTGGCACACACAGGCGGATGACTTCCTGCCAAGTTTATAGCGCCGTAAAAATGACCTGCTGTTTAACACAAGACTTACGCCGGAACTGGGGAATTCCCATTCCTACTTGTCTTCTAAAGAGTCTGTCTGTACGGCTTTAAAACATGCAAAATTATAGCTCCGGAAGAGCCACCCTGGGGTGAGGGGTCTTTAAAACCAACCTTTTCCAAAAGTGCAAAAGGAACAAACAGGAACATGCATTTTTGCCAGCCGCGCAAAACAAATCCAGCAAGGGCAAAGGACATTCAAGGACGCTACCTTCCTCCAGCTCGGACCAGATTTCTCCTATGACATTCTCCACCAAAAAGGTCCGACTCTGCCGATTACGCCGGATGTGTTCCTTAGCTAGTGGCCGACAGAAAGAAAATGATGGGTAAGAAAGCATGAAAAAGCAGGTCGTCATCTGCAGTCAGTGGAGGCAACAGCACGAGGAGGCCGAGGGACAGAGCCTGTAGCAGTACTTGACCAAAATGATTACATAAATACAACACTGGGAACGCAAAGGCAGACCATTTCCACCAGTCTCAGTCTATTGATTGCATGGCAGCTTGGCCTGCGCCCTGCTGGAAAACCTGCCCTGGAGACGCAGCCCTTCCCCCGGTGACACTTTTTTGGGGGGAAGGGGTTAATAAATCGACCAAATTCCTGGCTGTGCTGTCCCGGGGAGGAACTTGTCTGCCAAGAAGCTTGCAGTGCACTCGGTTAAATAATTTCATCCCAAGGCACTGTGTCTGATGCAAGGAATGTCGGGTATGTTTTCCTAATCTGGATCCTGGGTAAAGGGGACTGGAGCTATTTCCTGACCCCGGTGAAGCCATATGCTCATCAGCCACAAGGTGGCACTTCAGCCACAAGGCAGCCCACCTGAACCCAGCAAAGCCCAGCCACGGCCACCTGTCTCTAACTCTGGGCAGCCACAGGGGCTGGGGCTCTTAGTGGCCGTGATGCATTGTGTTGGGCGACTGCATCTCTTACAGGCCACCTGAAGCCCTGGGAGCCAGACGGGGCCCAACTCAACGTCCTTCTGTACAGAGGAGGAAAGCAGGTCAGACGGGGTTAAGGAGCTTGCAGTTCCCATGACTCTGTCTTAAGATGCAGCTCCACATCAACCCTTGGACCATGGACCCTCATAACAGTTTAAGGTGAAAAACCAGAACATGAATGTTAAGAGATGAGAAAGAGGCTGTGACAGGGTATTGGGGATCAGGGAGTGTGGCCGAGTGCCCGACTGGGGCAGATCACTTCTCCCCTCTGGGCCTCAGTTTCCACAACCATAAGAGGGGGATAATAACACTTGGCTTGAGTTCCTCACAGCCAGAGCAGGGACCGGTTCTTGGGTTTTACCTCAGCACCCGATGTGACACCCAGCACATAATAGGTGATGATGAAGGCAAAGCACCAAGTATGAGACCCGGTACCCAACAAATGATCACTCCAATGAACAGTTTAGAACAACCCCCAGTTGTACAGATAAAGGCTCTGTCCACTGCCCTGCTGCCCCATCCCACAACCTCAGCCCCCACCAATTTTTTTTAGTCCCTAAACTGGTGCTGCTGACTTTGAATTGCCCTATAAATCCATCTGTTGCTGGTTATCCAGTTAAGGACTCTTGACCCTCTAGCCCCATCTAGCAAGGAGCACCATGTTTGCAAAACAATGTCTTCTCTAGGGATTAGAATGGCAAGAGCAGCTCAGCTCTAAATTTCTCCGGCAAACAGTGGTGAGGCCATCTGGATTAAAAAGTTCCTGCAGGGGATCCCTGGGTGGCGCAGTGGGATCCCTGGGTGGCGCAGTGGTTTGGCGCCTGCCTTTGGCCCAGGGCGCGATCCTGGAGACCCGGGATCGAATCCCATATCAGGCTCCCGGTGCATGGAGCCTGCTTCTCCCTCCGCCTGTGTCTCTGCCTCTCTCTCTCTCTCTGTGACTATCATAAATAAATAAAAAATTAAAAAAAAAAAAATTAAAAAAAAAAAGTTCCTGCAGGCCCGGGAGGGAACCTCGAACTCAGGGTTTCTGTCCTGTTCTGAGCATTGGCTCCAGGTGAGCTTCTATTGCAGACCTTGCAGTGGGCCTTTGGTTTGCTAAAACAATCTAGATGGCATTCTTTAAAAAAATGATCAAGCAAGAGTAATAAAACATATTCTGAGCTCTGAAAACAAAAACTATCATATTTTCAGGCAAATTAAGCCCAAGATTATGAAAAAAAAAATGTATCCTTTACTGATCTCATGAAATCTTTCTGGAGCAAAATAATACAGACGGCAACCCTGTGGTGCTGGGGCAGTGGGCCACCTCCATTCTCCCCAGTACTGTCCACTGGGCATCCATCATAGAGGAGCATCAAAGAGCAGAGAACACCCTGGGGGATGCTCAGGGCCCTAATGCCATCCAGGGCACTCTTGATGAGGTGCCTTGCCACGCCTCCCCAGGCAGCACCCCCTCCTCTGGGGAGACAGGCTGTAAGTGTGAGACAAGGCTGAGATAGAACCCCTGCTTCACCACCCCTCTGAGGGGTAGTGGCAAACAATTTGAGGATTTCAAAAACCAGAAAGACCTGGGCAGCCCAGGTGGCTCAGCGGTTTAGCACTGCCTTCGGCCCGGGGTGTGATCCTGGAGACCCTGGATCGAGTCCCACATCGAGCTCCCTGCATGGAGCAAGCTTCTCCCTCTGCCTGTGTCTCTGCCTCTCTGTGCCTCTCATGAATAAATAAAATCTTAAAAAAAAAGAAAGAAAGAAAGACCTTCTGAGCACAAGACGAGAGCAAACTCCACAAGGCACAGGACGCAGACACGGAGCAGCGTGGAGGTAGACAAGACATATTAAAGGAAAGGAAGCCCAAAACGGAGCTCTCCGGGAAGGCAAGCCCTCAGAAACAGTTTCCCCTTCGAATGTGTTACACTTCAGAGTAGGAAGAAGAGCTAAGCTACAATTAGCTAGTTCTGACGTGAGTTTTTGTCTATGAACCAGTAAGAACTAGCACATGAGATATGAAACCCAGCCAGTCATGTGTCTCTATTCCCATTAAAACAATGAAGATTTAAATAAATTTGTTATCCTGAGTGTTTAAAATGTTAAGACATTCGACTGAGTTAAGAGTAAGGCTAGCCCCGGCATGCTTTGATGGAGGCCAAGGCATTGCCAAAAGAAAAAAAAAATTTAAAAAGGCTAATCAAGCCCTTGGAGTTGAAGGGCAGCCCATTCGTTGCAGGTGAATCAGGTGTGAGGTGCGAGCACTGAGCCCTGGCAGGCTGGGTTCAAGCGAACAAGAACTTTGCCATTGTCTGGTGGCTGAGGTTCTCAGACTCTTCCACCTTGGGTTGAAAATGCAGAGTGGTGGCCTCTGGGGCAGAGTGTTCGGGCAAAGAGAAAGAGGAAAGTTCTGGAAGAGAGGATGCAGGGCCATGTGGGCAGGCATGCATGCCTGTGAAGGTGGCACCAGGGCCCCAGTGCCTCGGGCAGTGCAGAGACAGGCTTCGGGTGCAGGGACCAAGGAAAAGTTAGAACCGGGCTGCAGGGGGCACAGTGGGTGGCAGTTCTCCAGTTCTAGTTAACGCCCTCCTCCTCCTCTGGGGCCTGGGCCTTCCATCCTGGGGGTGGGCATGGGTGATGGGTGGCTTTCTGGCCTGGAGGCCCTCATCTGGGAACAGCATCCACGGCACGCAGATTTAATGCCTGTGCTCCCTCCCGTGGGTGGCTCTGACCCTGACCTCGGCTGTCTGCCAACTCCGGGGCCCTGGCCAGACTCACAGAGCCCGGGATAGAGGGGAAAAGAGTTCTGGGGACGAGACCATGACCGTCTTGCACGTAGGGAAATATTGAAGGGAAGAAGTTCCTTAACACCCAGCCCGCTGTCCCTGGGCGGTGCTTCTGTCCCACGGGTAAATGAGCATCCACAGGGGCGGGAAGACTCAGCCGCTGTCATCTGCATTTTAAACTCCGCCAGGTTCCCGGTTAAGACACATAATGAGCTCACCACACACACGAAGTGGCCCTGATGAGTGAGTCAGCAGTAAATCAACAATCTTAATGGAGGAATTAATAACAGGCAAGTGGGGTTAGATGAAGAATCAGTTAATAAATAAGAAAAATGAAGAGCCTAGTAAAATGTAAGGCCAAGAGCCGCCCTCGGGCCACCCTCCCTCCCCATGCCTAAGGCCCACGGGGTGGGCAGGTGAGGCCCCCAGGCAACCGCTGCAGAGTATCCCAGGGACCCTGGGGAGGCAGGGGTGGGGGGCACAGGGTGGCAAGGACAGAGGGGCTTACAGCTGACCATTCTGGGAGCATCTTGATTCTTCACTACAAGGGCCTTTAAGTAATCAGGGCCAAGAACCATGCAGGGGCGGGAGGGGGGTGAGCAGGGAGGGGAGAGAGAGAGCAGGAGGTACCCTGTGCAAACCCAGCTCCCACTGTGTCACCGGAGCTGTACCCGTTGACCGCGGCCTTGCTGCTCAGCTCGATCATCTGGTGCAGCCGCAGCTTCCGGCAGTAGATGGAGGCCGCCTCGGGCTCCAAGGCGATGATGAGCTGCTCAGCGTTCTCAGGGGAGGCCAGGCCTGCCTGGAAGACAGAGGCAGAGGCTGGGACCCAGGCCCCCAGCGGGCAGGAGAACTCAGGACACTCAGGCCCTCAAGGGAGGGACTCTGCTCTGCCCACCTGGGAGATTCCCTCACAGACCCCTGCGGGGCTTACACTCAGGGGTGACGGGGCGCTGGGCCCCACGCTGGGGACCCAAACACTGTGGAGTGGCCAAGGAAGATGTACGAGTGCCTTAGGAAATGCAGGGCTCTCTGGACCCTGGGGCCTCTTTCATGTGGGACTTGCTTGGCCTGGAACTGAGAAGCATGAAGGGGGAGATGCTCGCAGACTCTGAAAACTGTCAGAGGATGGAAGGTAGGTGGTTTGATTCTGGTTACAATGGGCCAAATGGTCGAAGAGCAGCCTCCAGTCTTTGGTGGCCCAGGAAACGGGTGGGCCTTCGCTGGCCCTGTCTCTGGGAGAAAGCCCTCCTGGAATCTCACATAGTCTCACGCTTTCTAGAATATGGGTCAACCGGCAGCTGGCAGTTATTTTATTTAAAGCCTTTATCCCTTTAATAGCAGCAATGCTTCTGCTCTGTGACATCTGGCTTGTTCCAGTCACAGCCCCTCACACGAGGCTCTGGGACCACCCTTCTGGGGGCTCTCAGAGACACAAGCCTGGTGTGGCCTCTGACAGGTCTCTGCCCACTTCCTGGGCCTGGCTGAAGCACGAGGCCTCAAGGGCACACTGAAGCTGTTCAAGCCAAGAGCCTCCTGGTTGCCAGCATGACAGGACAGAAAAGCTCTTTCCTTCACTCCCGTGTTTGATTCATTGCTGTTCCCTAGGGAACGTTGGGATGTGGCCCTCATGCCACACCCACTCCGGAGAAGACACCAGTTCCACCCCGAGGCCCATAAGAGTTAGTGGACTCATCTTGAGATCAGGGGTGGAAGGTCTGCCTAAGGTCACATGTGCAAGTGACCTCTCACCAGGAGGAGCTGGCCTAGAGTCACAGATAGAAGGGGCTTCGAAGGTTCCATTATTGGACAGGCAGGGGAGGGGGTTCAAGTAAGAATATTATATATGCAAAGGTGCTTCTTGGCCTTTTGTCCAACTCCTTCCCTTTATGCAGAAAGAAACCAAGGCTCAGAGAGGCAAGATGACCAACCGTCCTGAGTTTCTCGGGACAGGGACTCTCAGTGCTGAATCCCAGACAGTCTTGGGCTCAGGTGTATCCAACCTGTATGTGGCAGAGCAAGCCTGGGCCCTGTGTCGAGGCCTGCAGACCAGCCCTTTAATGGGTCCTTAGTTTCCTGCTCTGGGTAACTCCAGGTACTGGTGTGGGACCCAGGCCTTTGGACTTTGGACAAAACTCCCAGGGTGTCTCTAATGATCCTCCTTCCACTGGTCTAAGGGTATGGATCTCTTTACCCACTTTCTTGGGGAGAGCACGAGATGGTGCCCCGCCTCTACTGGCATGCAGTAGTTCTCCATAATAGCTATGCCCCACATGAACCAGTAACTGTGTCTTAATGAGAAGCCACAGGCAGGCAGGTGATTTAAATCCCCTGCCCCACCAATACCAAATGCTCACCAGTGGTAGAAGCCCTTCTGGAAGACCAACTTTATAAAACCTATACCATCTACAGAATAACTGCCTCATTATGGTTTTGTGCCCTCAGCCGTTAGCCAACCACGTGCGTAGCACCTACACCATCAGTTTGGTCCCTGGGTTGAAGAGGGCCTGTGTGCCCATCAACAGGCCACAGATTTCCCACTGCTCCCTACTCAAGGAACTAAAGTCCCCCTGTGCCAGCCTCCCAAAGGGTCCCAGTAGACAGCCTTAGCACCAAGACAGCTGAAGGCTATGGTGCCCCATGACAAAGAATAAGAGTTAGAGACCTAAGCATCACCAGGAAAGCTGAGTCCTCCAAATCTCAACCAGAAGGATTCCAGAAGAAATTCAAAATAAAACCAAGGGGAGCCCCCTTCTAAAGGACCACTTTGGAAGACTGACTTTTTTCCCAGATTATGGGTTTGTAAAGTCAAGGACCTCCTAGAATAGAAGCTAACAGGTTTCCAGCTTACCACAAAATGGCATGAGGAAGAAGGACAAACTAGCTACAAAGAAACAACTAGGCCAAAATGTTTAAGATGCTCTTCCAAAGTTCAGAAGGAAAGATAGCCTGGGAGAAAGGGGTGAGGAGAGCAGGGCACCGGGGCCTCGCCCAGGGGCAGCATAAAGGAGGACAGGCTCACTACCGCCACATGTCCCACTAGGATGTCCACACACCAGGCAGTCACCACATGGCCAGGAAGAGCAACAGCGGGCCTGGCCCTGGCAGTGGGGCAGGAGGGGAAAACAAGAAAAAGTAAATGCTTTCACTCCTCTCCACACCTCCCCTGAAACTGTGAGCAGCCGTTCTGATTTAGATGTGAAGTATCGGGGAGCCTGGGTGGCTCAGTCAGTCTGACTCTTGGTTTGGACTCAGGTCATGATCTCAGGGTCATGAGTTTGAGCCCCATATCAGGCTCTGTGCTCAGCAGGGAGTCTCCTTGAGATTTTCTCTCTCCTTCTCCCTCTGCTCCTCTCCTGGCTATTTCTCTTTCTCTTTCTCTCTCTCTCTCATAATACATAAATAAATCTTCAAAAAAAAATAGATGTGAAGTATTTATACAGAAAACCAAATCAAGAAGTTGAGAGAAGCAAAGAGCATTGAGTACAGTTATACCACTTCAGGTGCCTGCGTGTCCTTAGTATGGGACTTACACAATCCAGGTTCCCCCTGGAATGCACCCACATTCCGAAGACATGAAAGACACACAGTCTGCCCCAAACAGCATGGTTGCACCCCTCAGGGGAGGCCTTTCATCTGTCCCTCCCCAGCTGGGTTGGCCTCAGCCCTGCAGCCAAAGCTTTGCCCCATTTCCACAGAGGTAGAAATCTCCCCATGGTACCCAAGAGAGGATGCAGATGGGGAGCGGAGGTGCAGAGGACCTCAGACCAGGGGAGGAGGAAAAGGTAAGATCAGTGAGAGGCCCAGGACAAAGTAACCACACTCCTTTGCTCGAACATGCCCCATCCTGCTCCCCAGAGAGAGTGAGGGACCCTGTCCCAACAGCAACTCTGATGGGGACTACGGTGGAGAGCTGGCTTCCTTCTTCCCAGGAGGGGTCCCCTGCTTGTGGACATCAAGAAGAGAGGAAATGCAAAAGAATCTGCCAGACTCTCAAAAACTCAGATGCCCTGATCTCTCTAGGCAGGAGGACCCAGTGCCTGGAAGGGTAGGCTTTCTTTCTCCATCAGCGCTTGCGGTCATTTTCAGCAGAAGCCTCAGCCTGGGTCAACCAGAGCAGGCGACCTAGCTGCTTTGGCTGTTCTGCCTCTGAAGCTGGTACCTCGTAGTCGCTGGTCCACATGAGCTCTGCCTCCACGGGGCCCTGGCCGAGCACTCGGCCTACGCTGTCTCCAACTACACATCATGCAGACACGCCAAGCCTCTCCCGTAAGAGGCTACGCTTTCTAAGGGCAGCTACGCTTTCTCAGGTCTTCTCGTCCCACAGCACACGGTGGGTGCTCAGGGGATAGCTGCTGAATGAATGAACCCACCATCCCTCCCAGCCAGCCTTTATCCTGCATTTCCTGGCCCTCGTCTCTAAAACACTGAATGAAAAAAAATAAATAAATAAATAAAAAATACACTGAATGAGAGCCTTCTGCTGACATGACCTGGGGATTCAACAAACAGAAAGTGTCTGAGCCAAGACTGCACTATCCCATCTGACTCCTCCATGAATCCAGGGCAGCAGGAGCACCACCACAGTCTCCCTTAGGGCACCACTACCTGGTCATGAGCCCCACTTGGGAGGAGCAGACGTGTGAGAAAACCGCAGTGGAGGGAGCCTGGGGATGTGGGCATTCACACCGGCTACTCTGCCCCCCAGCCCTGCTGTCACCCAGGAAAGCTGGCCAGGGACTGTGTGCATAGCTGTGGCGGATGGCCAGACCGACCAAGTGATCCCGGCCCACGGCCAGCCGCACAGGGCTACAGCTGCCCCAGTTCTGGGTGTCAGGGGCTATTGCTTGTTGTGTCCCCCCCTGCCATGTGATTCTTTCTCACTGCACTTTGTTCAGGAAGGGAAGCCAGTGCAAGCTATAACTCCACGTTAGGTGACATCATCACATGTAAGGGAACGTCTTTTCTTTGACGGGTTTCTGGAACCCACTAGGGTTACACATTTTAGGCAAAGCGCCTCTAGAAATCAACTGGACTACTTCCTATCCACGATGACTCTCCCTCAAGACTCAGTGGAACTGTCTCTCCTTCTAGGTCTTTCCTGAAGGCCTCAGAAGAGGGATCAGCCACTCTTCCTGCAGTATACCATCTGTTCAGTGAAACTGAACTTTTAACGGGTCTAACGATATCCTGAGGCTGTGAATTATAAAAGATAGAGATTTAACCCACTTTTCCAACAAGCATTTGACACAGGAGGAGTTTTTGGAGTTTCACAAATAAAACTGTATCCATAAAGTGCCCCGTGGCCCCACCAATCCCTGCACTGAATCACAGACTTCTGAGCGGCGGCCCCAGAACCATCCACTCCAGGCCTGCTTCTTCCATGAGAGATGCTGCCCAGAGCCTTATCTCTTGCTCTGCATCCAGTGGAGGAATGAAGCTCAACCCCCATATGACAATGTCATGAACCTGGGTTCACAGGGCCACCAACAGGTCTGAAGGAAGGACTCCACTTCCTGCATGCAAGCAAAGTAAATGTGACCAGTTTCCCCGCTGTCCTGACCATCCTACCTCATCCTTCCAGCTCTTCCACCTGAAGCCAGGCTGATGAGCAGCATTCTGGTTGGAAGGGATGGTGGGCATTCTCAGATCTCAGAAGCCAGCTGACCCAAGAACTATGTTCCTTGCTCAGGTTCTCTATTAGCATGCTCCAGAGAAACAGAACCAGTAGGATGTACACAAACACAGAAAGAGGTTTACTACAAAGAACCGATTCACACAATTATGGAGACTGACAAGTCCCAAGAACTACAGTCGGCAAGCTGGAGAACCATGAGAGCTCATGGTATTGTTCCCTTGCCGACAGGCTCAAGACCCAGGAAGAGCTAATGTCTCAGTTTGAGTCCAAAGGGAGAGGGAAAAGAAAACAAAAAACAAAAAAACAATGTTCCAGTTTGAAGGCAGGCAGACAGGCAGCAAGAATTCCTTCTTATTCTGGGGAGTTTCAGCCTTTCGTTTTAGGCAGGCCTTCAACTGATTGTATGAGGTCCACCAGCCTTAGGGAGGGCAATCTGCTTTATTTATTCAGTCAATTTAAATGTCAACCTCATTAACAAATATCCTCACGGCAAATACTCAGAATGATGTTTGACCAAGGTACCCCTCGGCCCAGTCAAGTTTACACATAAAATTAACTATCAGGGGTATATATTTATCTTATTCTGTATAATTAATGGAGGATAAGGAGAGGGAGTGGGAGAGATGCTAACTTTGACCATGCTTCATTTCCATTTTGTCATGGGGACTCTTCCAGAAGACAAGATAAAGATATCATAGACTAGTCGGCCAAGCAGTTGAGCCCCTGTAACTCCCTCTGCCCCCTCCCCAAAGTACAAAAGGCTTCAGTGAACCACTCAGCTGTGAGCAACCCGAGAGTGGGGCCTCATCTTGGTTACATAGGGTATGAATCCAGCGCCTACCACATCCCAGCACACAGAAGTCCCCCAGTGTGGGTTTGCTTAATGAAAAAAATGAATGAGGAAACAAAGAATGACTGAAAGGCCCCTGCCATCTTGAAAGCCACACAGTGGCTAAACTGGACACAAGTATCAAATCAGAATTACAATGAGCCCAAAATTAAGTTGCACAAACACTACACCAACCAGAAGTTACCCAGCATCCAAAGGATCGGCCAGTCTGCAGAGTATCTCTGGGCTTCAGAAACATTCCCACGTCCATAAACATTGCTCACCTTCACTTTCGCAAGGAGCTTCTGACCCATCATCAACCCTCTGAGGTGCCATTTTGAGTCTGCCAAACCCTGAAGGCCACCGCACTCCCCTCTGTCTGGTTTCCTACTCACCCCGAGGAGGAGGGCTTCCCCGCCAGGCCCCACTCCTCAGAGAGCCAGCCCACAGCTCCAAGAGCCCCGACAAATCCACCAGTCCCTGCACCTCTTTCTGTTTCAGGCTAAAATAAGAACTGACCCTTTTCCGGGTCACATTGTTTGTCACTGCAGTTTTCCTATGGGAAAATGAGAGTCAGAGCCATGAATTCTGAGTGTCCTTCCTGTGACAACTCAGAAAGCCGGCTGTGTCTTCATGGACAGTCATGTCCTGGCGTCCCATCTTTGGACACTGCCTGGAGGCTGACACCGTGGAAAAGCTCCAGGAGGCCGAGGGCTTCTGTGGACAGCTAAACTGCATTCGGTTTCTTCCTTTTTAAAGCAGTTACCTCTTTCTGGAACTTCCACCCTCTTCCTTCATCCCTATCAAAACAAATCTATTTCTGGCAGATACACAGACTGAGCCAGATTCTCACGCTGAAAGGGAGAGCAGAGCAGAGAGCCTGTGGCAGAGGAGGGACGAAGGAGAAGTGGGGCGCGGGGGCAATGCTCTCCCCGGAACTCTGTCACCTGGAGTAAAGCTCCAAGCGTTGAGTACAATTCATGACACCAAGGTACCCATGGCCATTTCGCTACGTTCGGCGTTCAGGGTTGCTCTGGTGGGTGTTTTGAAAGGAAAGGTTTATACATACGGCTACAAACTCAACATCAGAGACATGCCCCCTGAGAAGGGTGGCTGTCCCCTGAGAGGTCTGGCGGTGGGCAAGGGAACATCTCTTCCCTTGGTGACTTTCCCCAGCCCAGCTCTGGTTGAAGGCTCTGAAAACTGACTCTCATGGCACAGAGTAGGCCCAGGCCCCAGGGTGGGCTTCCATGAACCCAGGGGATTGACCACAGCGGGGACCAACTCTGACCTGCAGGTCAGCTCGGCCAGCCGTTCTTGCCATGATGTCAGACCCTCATGGAAGCCCCATCATGGCACACATTGCCTGTGAACAGTGTGAGGGTTGGTGGCCGTGAGGGTCCATGGTACCAGGGATGCCCCCAGCGCCCAGGAGGGACCGGCTGGCCATTGGCAATGGAATGCTCTGTCCACGGCGCCACACTGACTGGCACACTCCTCAGTTGTGCCACTGCCCTCATCCAGGTGTCTGCCACCATGCAGGCCTGGTGGCCTCACCACCCCCGATGACCATGTGTGCTCCCATGTAGGTCACAAGGTGAAACGCACAGAAGACTATCCCATGTCCCTTATGTCCTGGCTGCATACGTGCAGATTTCAACCTCCATCCAAGCTGATGTGCCTGGCTCACAGCCCTCGGCTTTCTCTTTACTCTTTTCTTCTTCAAACATTCTTACTGCCCAAGCCTTTTCCTTGAGGTTCTCACTTCCATTCACCCGTGAAGAAATGTCTCTGTGCCCCAGTTTGAAATCCTAGCCCTGGGGAATCTACAGCGTAGAAGGTGTTAGAAAGAAAGAAAACGGAGCCCAACCCTTGCGGACCTGACCCCCGTTCCTCCCCCATGAAGAAGGCTCCGTATCCCCGGGCCCGTGGGACACCCTTCACTGCCTCCCAGGGAGGCCTGTGAGAGTGGGGTGACAGTCACCACCGGGGACATCCTGCCCTCCCCCCCTCCCGCCCACCCCCACACTCACCTGATAGGCAGCTTGTCTCATGAACTGCTTGGCGGGCTGTTTCCAAATGGCAGGCACTGTGATGACCCATCTGACATCAGAGTTCTCGAACTCTGACCCCGCCTGGTCACTCAGCTCCTAAAGCCAAGGGAAATGCCACAGGTCAGGTGGACACAGCTGGTCCTCCTACGGCTTCACTGAGGATTCCAGGCTTTCTGCCCATGAACTCTTGGGGCATCTATGCTACCGTCTCCTGAACTTACCAGTGTCAGGGAGCAAGGGTCAGTTTCCTGAATATTCTGCAAGCAGGGATCTCTGCTGCTTTCACTCACTGAATGTGACTACAGGAGGAGCAGGCAGGTCAGAGGCCTTTGGCCTCAGTTTCCTTATATGCACAGTGAGGATAATAATACCTAGGTCACACTGCGGTTGGAAGGAGTGATAATTTTCTGAGCGCTACATTTCCTGGGAGTTTATTCTGTGTCCACCTCGTTCAGCACTTTGCAGACCTCATCTCTATTAATCTCAGGATCCCATCAGGAAGGGATCATTACTGCATACCCTTCCTAGAGACGGGAATCTAAGGCCTAGATATGTTCAGTACCTTTGTACGACTGCACAGCTGGAAAGTGACAGAGCCAAGATTTGCACCCAGACCCAGGTGGATCTCAACTCTAAAGGCCAAAGTCTTCACCAAATTGTTACATGTGGATTCAGATCTAGAACAGGGCCTGGCCCACAGCTGTTGTCAGAGTTGTCACTGTCCGCAACCTTATTGCGAGGCCAGCACCTCAGGGGAGTTCTCCTAGCAGGATGGGAAGGACACGGACAACGTGACCTAAGCGAAGAACCACGCTGCCCTTAACTTTTGGTTGAGGTTTAAACCACATCAGTGGAACCACATGGATCAATGCGATGGGCGGAAAAATCAGAGGTCCACACCAAGTCCATACAGATAAAATACCCCAGAATAGTTTCCAGACTCAGTATTCCCATCTGTAAAATGGGGAGAATAAACTAATGCCCAGTGTTTCTGGTGAGATTAAGTGAGAACACGTGGGAGCACCTTGCCCAGAAAAGACCTCTGATAGAGCAAAGCTCCTTCCCACTTCTCTCCTCCTGTTGCCACGTTCACCAGACAAATCTGAAATCAAACTTAAACACGCACCAACGCCCGGCTGCATCGGAGCTGGTTCTGGGGACATGTTTCAGAAGATTAATAGGCTGATGATTTGTTTCTTGTGATAGGTATCTCATTTCCTCTCTCGTTTCAGTAGTTACCTTGACTGAGCCACTCTGTCACGGGATTAACTTCCTCGGTGATTAGACAGTAAATTTTTCTTTTCCCTTTTAAAAATTCTTTTCATTTTGAATTGCGACAATAACCCATAATGAAAAATCTACCACGTGAACCTTTTTTTTTTTTAAGCATACAGCTCAGCAGTGTGAAGTACGTTTAGTAAAAAAAAAATTTAAAAAAAAATTTTTTTTTTAAACACATTTTTAAAAACATCTCTGCATTAGGCCCGCGTGAAACTGCGGGTTTTATTTTTGTTTTGTTTCCTTGTTGTTTTATTGTGTTTTATTTCCTTGCAGGTCTGCATTGGGCTTTAAAGGCAGGTGAGTGGTGACATGTGTTGGGGAGGGTTCTAAGCATCCTGCCGATTACCATCCAGGCTCTTTTAAACTCTTTAACCAGGAAAAGGCTCGAAATGTGAATGCTGGGCTTCCCTGGCTGTAGGGAAGGTTGTTTAAATAAGCGGTTTGTTCACCAGTGGATGGAATACAGCTTAGAAGGGAAAGCACCTTGCCGTTAATTAAACATCCCATCATGTCAGGCACTTTCACTTGCTTTCCTTCACGTATGTCAAGCCGGCTTCACAAGCCTGTGATTCCTGAGATGTGCTGCTCGAGGAGATATTCTATGTTGCTTATCCTGGTCCAACACGAATAATCCCCTGCTCTGAATCCATCTGTCCTTCAAATACGAGCCGACCTTCTCATGAAGGCCCTGGGTCTTATAACTCTCCTCAGAAAGCTTCTCTTCATGGAATCTCTGCAGCATGTTCCCTGCTGGGAGAAGGTGCTAGCAGGTTCCTAAAGCCTTCTGCTGAGCTGATGTGTTCAGCCCACCCTCCTGCACCCCTGCTGGTCCTCTGGTCCTCTGCCCCCTCCCACCTCTCCCCCCGCCTTCTGAGATGAGCTGTTCACTCTTTCCCCCTTGACCAACTTGAAACCCAATCCAATGTCATGGACTTTCTCAGGTCCTAAATTTTCCCCAGGTCCTCACGGCTCCTCCTCCTAACCCAGAGGCCTCCTAGGTCATCGGCCTCCCTCTGCTCCTTCACCTTTCTCCAGGAGGCCACGGGCACTGCAGGCAGACAGTCCTTCACTTGGCTGTCAGGGCCACCAGGCGCTGAGCCCATCCCTCTGAGATCCCTGCTCTCGCGGCTGGCAGAGGTCCACCTCTCTGTGCACCCCCGGCCTGCCTGCTGCTGCCTGGAAGGATGATGCTTTCCCCTTACTACCAACGTCTCCCTCCTACTCCTTCCTTCTGTCCTCTCGCCTCTCCTCCCTTCTGGTGGAAAAATTATTTCCCAGAATCCACTTCTTCCCTCCCCTCTTCCCCCCTCTTCCTTCTAGGGGCTTTCACACTCCCCAAATGACCCTCCACTCCACGAGTCCCAGAGCCTTCAGACATACCTGCTTCAGGATCTGAGTCTGCTGCTTCCATATGGCCTTCCTCCACCCTGGCAGCCCTGGGGACACTGTGGTTCCCCTCCCTCTAATGCTGTCTCTGTGGCCATGGCATTCCCCTATTGGAAATCCTTGGATGGCTCCCCATGACCCAAGAAGTTCCTTAGCTTGGCATTCAAGGCTTTGCACCATCTTGCTCCCGCTCTGTCTTGCAGCCTTGCTCTTCTCCCATCACAAACTGCTCACTTTCCACAGCTGCCTGCTGTTTTCATTCCCCTGTGCTCTCCTTGTGCCATTCCAGCAGCTTGAAACACCCACCCTTCCAGCTGCTGCCAGTGACAGCCCCCTAATGCACCTCCTCCAGGGAGCCTTCCCTGCTGCTGCCCATTGGACAGAAGCTCTGCCTTCACCAAACACCGAACACCCACAGTTACCCCCTCACAACACCAATCCAGTGACTACGTACTCCTTCGCACTGTTTATTTTGACGCTGCCAGAAATTGTACAGGATCTGGCACACAATTTTGGTACTCCAAAATTTAAAAAAAAAAAAAGAAGAAGAAGAAGAAAAAGAAGGTACGTGAATGGATGAAAGCAGTATTCTGTTTTCACGTCTTTGTTTCCCTCGAGCCCTATTTCTAGAATTCTATACTATTTCTGGAATTTACTAAATTTCCTCTAGTGATCACATAATACCAAATGCTTCTAAAGTTCCCAATTCTTTTTGGATAAAGCTCAGTACACGAGGCTCCTTACGCATCTGATTTACACCCGCTCATCACCATGCCCATGGGCAGAGGCACCAAGTGGATGGCTGTATTCCACTTAGAAGTTACCAATTCCTACACATACAGGGTCATCACTGTGCAAACTGCAACAGCCATCCAAGGGGCTCCCTCAGCCACCAGCTTCTCCCTTGGGGCCTTGGGGGGGGGGGTACTGGGAGGAGGGACAGAGCACCCGTTTGCCAAGAGTTTACTGCGCCCAGCCCCAAGGGAGGTGTTTCATGCCCGATTTAATATCAAACAGCCCACAGGGTACACGACCTGCCCCACCCTTCAGGTTAGTAACGTGGGTATTGGAGAAATTAAGCACCTCGCCCTGAGATCCCACAGCCACCACACGTGCGTTCTTTCTTTTTGTTTTGTTTTCTTACTGAGATGTAACTCACACACCATAAAACTCTTTTTAAAGTGTATAATTCAGTGAGTTTTAGTATATTCCCAAGGTTGTGCAACCATCACACTCTCTAATTCCATCACCCCAAAGAGAAACCCCATATCTATGAGCGGCCAGTCCCGTCCCCTTCCCCAGCCCCGGGGCACCTCCCGGCTCTGGGGATTCACCTACTCTGGAGGTTTCTTACAAAGGGAATCATACAGTTATTGTCTGGCTTCCTTCCCTCAGCGCAATTTCTCAGGGTTCATCCCCATGGTGGCATGCGTCAGGGCTCCGTTCCTTTCTCTGGCTAATATCCCATCGTACAGATAGACCCACTTAGTGACCTACTCATCCACTGATGGATGCTCGTGTGGGTTCCGCTTTTTAGTTACTACAAATACTGCTGCCATAAACACTCATGTACACATTTGTGTGTGAATAGGTGTTTTCATTTCCCTCAGGTACATACCAAGGAGTGGAATCGCTGGCAGCTTTGGGTTTCTACTTTTGAGGAACTGACAGGCAGCTGTCCCATTTTCCATTCCCGCCAGCAGTGCACGAGGATGCGTGCTGCTTTCTGAGGCTGCACCTGCTCCCCTCGCTGGCAGGTGCACCTCCCTCTACCATAGGGCCCTGGCACATGACCTACCTTCAGCGCCTGCTCCTTGAAGTACTGCAGGGCGTAAGCGAAGATTTCAAGCGCCTTGACTTTCTTGCCATTTGCAGCTGTTAGGTCTGTATCCATGGTGAGGTCCTGGTGGGGGAGCAGAAGGAACAGTGAGACCAGCAAGGGGAGACGCGACTTGTGGCTTCAGGAACTGCTACTTGAGATCTGGGGAACCCGGTGAGCCATATTCCTCTTTCCTGGTATGTGCTAGATGAGGAGAGTGTGTCCCCCCAAACGGACCTGGGCAGCATTGTCTCCCTACTGTGTAGGGGGCCCTGACTGTTCCCTTCAGCCCCTATCTCCACTTCTCCCTCCTTCCCTCCCTCTCGTTCACTCTCTCCTGGATCCTCACAGAGCAGAGGCTTCAGGGAGGCTACAGAGGCCAGGAAGAGAGGAAGGCAGCAGGCACCACTGCTGATGCAATGTACACACTATTTTCACACTCGGACACACACAGTCACCCTTGGGAGACCCCTAGCAGAGGCCCAAGTCATCATGCCAACTCGCTGATGTGCACGATGCTAAACAGACATGAAGCTTTCATTCCCCGATGAGCTGCCAACCAAGTCACCAAAATAGAAGAGCTCCTATTTTAAGGCTTGTGCTTAATCCTCTTGAGAGCACAGCATCACTGCCTCCCTTCCTCTGCCAGAAGCTAAAGCAGTCTGGTCCTTGGGTGGAGGATGCTCTGTGAGATGCTGGCTGGACTGGGGTCATTAAAAAAAAATGACAGGTGCTCACAGGGCAGGCACGGGCAGAGAGTGGGAGCTAGCATCAGGAGGAAGCCCCCAAGGCAGCCCAGATGCACAGGCTCATGATTACCAGAGGGGGAAAAAAATCAGCCTCCAGATTGATCTAGGCTGGATAATGAGGCTTTGCCTTGAGAGTCTGAAGGGGCACAAAGCTACTAACCAGCCTCGGGGAGCCCATCAGCTGTCCTGATCCATTGGCATAAGCTCACTCTTCCCAACCAGACACCCCACCCCTGGTGCTCAACAAAGACACCTCAGATTTTGGGAGGCAACTCCCAGGCTCAGAAAGGTGGCGAAGCATCGGGAAGCCACAGGGTCAGAATTGAAAAAAAAAAAAAAAAAAACCTCAAAACGGAAGAAATGTCCTGTGCTCCCACCTGCATGAGACCCCTCTGACATTGAACGTCATCAGGTGAAACAGGAAGGCTGCATTTCAGGCAGAAGCCTGTCTGCTTTACCCAGAGACAGCGGGGCTGAGGAGCACAGAGCCCTGGAGGCAGGGCGCTGGCTGCTGGGTTCCTATTAACATGTGTTTTGTCATCTGCAAGCACTTCACAGCAGAAATGAAAGCAATAATAACAGGAGCTAGCAATTGGCTAGAACTTACTAAGTACCCGCGCGGCTCTAAGAGCTTTATGTATTTTGATTCCTTTAATCCTATACCATCCCCGTGAAGAAGGCACTGTCAGTGTCCCTCTTTTACACAAGAACCAGAAAGGTTAAGTCACTTGGATTAAGTATCTTGCAGGTGTCAGAGACAGGATTTAAATCTAGGGCATCTGGTCCCAGGATGCGTGGTCTTAAACACCATCTCCACCCTGAATTTCTAAGTAGTACTGAGAGCGAAGGAAAATGTGTGGGATGCAATGCTCAAACTGAAAAAAAAAAAATCCTATCCTGTGGTCCAAACTTTCCCCCTGAAGCTTGGGAGAGGGGCCCGACTGATGAAGACGGCTTAGAGTACTGGCACACTGGGAGCAGGGCTGCTTTGGGAGTTGAGCCTCCAATCACCGGGCACCGGATTTCCAGAGCTACCCGCTGCCCCTCACAGAAGGTTTACTTCTAAACTTGTGTTTAATAGCCACTGTCCTGGGTCCCCCAAATGCCCCTGGCCCCCGAGGCCTGCCTTCAGAATCCCCAGATCTCCCAGCAACCCAGCAACTGAAGAGGGAGCTCCTGGTGTGGCAGGGAGCCCCCAGCCCCCTCTGCCTGCACTCCAGCCAGTGTCCACTCTGAGCAGTTTCCAAGGCAAACACAGTATTAAATATTCTGAGTATCTCTCTGCCCACGTGTGTATCAGAGAGTGCTGTGAATTCCACCAAAGTGTTGTGTGCTCCAGGTCATTCCTAAAATTACAGCAAATGGATGTTAATTTTTGCTTGGGAGAAACCCGAGGGTTCCCTGGGTTGAGAAGACCTCTCCCCTGCCAGGGCTGGAGGACTTGGGCCCAGGGAAGGGCTGGCTTACCCCGGTGGTATGCAGCTTCATCTTGAACTTCTCCAGGTACAGCCACTGCTTGGCCTCGTTGGGATCCAGGTCATGGTAAAAGTCCCTGGCGGCGTACCCGAAGCTGTGGAACTTCCTCTCCGGGGTCAACAAGATGGTGGTCGGGGTCTTCTGGTTGGACACCCCAGGGTCTCCCCCTTCCCATCGCCTGACACCAAGGAAAAGCAGAGGTTATGGGCTCTTCCTTCATCCTCCCGGTTCAGGCAGCACTGATCCCAGCACCTCCTGTGTGCACAGTTCTTATAGGTGTGGGTGCTCACAGTAGCCGCTACCAGGGCACTCTGGTTCCACTGGTTGAGTAGTGATCAGAGACACGACTTCAGCCAGAAAGAAGGAAAGGGCAGGTGCCTGGGTGGCTCAGTCAGTTAAGGGTCTGCCTTTGACTTGGGTCATGATCCCAGGGTCCTGGGATCGAGTCCTACATCAGGCTCCCTGCTCAGTGGGGAGTCTGCTTCTCCTCTCCCTCTGCCCTTCCCCCTCTGCTCATTCTCTCTCTCTCTCTCTCTCTCTCTCTCTCTCTCTCTCTCTCAAAAAATGAAAGGAGCAAGCACCAGGTTCTTGCTCACACCAGGTTCTTGCTCAGTGACAAGGTCTGCTTCAACCTTCCACTCAGCGTTTATGGAGCATCTACTGGGTGCAGCGGCTGGTGACACAGAGATGAAACATTTATGTGTCTGCCTTCAGATAACTCACAACCCAGTAGGTTATATCTTTTTGCAGGGAGATGGGGGTCTGGTTTTTTAATTTGCAAGCCCTCAAAGCAAATGTACAGCTGGCTTATGTGGTCTCTAAAACAAGGTAGGGTATACATAAACATACTTGCCTTATCACACGGGAATGAGGGGTCCAGGAAATGCACTCAGGGGTCAGAGAAGGCAGAGGTGCCAGATGGTGGGGCAGGGGGAGGAATGCAGGGCTCCGGAGAGACTCGAAGGACCGACAGAGCTGTCAGGATCTTGAAGGAGGGAAAGGCACTGCGGGCTGCTCAGAGGTGGGTGAACCCAGGGCATGTGCGGGGATGCTGAGTGATTGTGTGAGGTAGAGAAGGAATGTGAGAAATAAGATTGGGAAGGTGTTTGGAACCAGGCTGCAGAAAACCCCGGGGCGGGGGGAATTAGTCAGTAATGGGGGGAGCCACTGAAGTTTGTAGGGCCGGAGCACAGCAGAATCAGAGCTGTCCTGAACTAGGCAGGAGGCTGGGAGGCTGAGGAGGAGGCTCAGGCCTTGTCTGGGAGCAGAGGTGAAGGGGTTCCGACCAGGGTAGAGGGAAAGCATGGAGGAGGATGAGCTGTCCCGAGGGAGCACTGAGCCAAAGGGCCATGGTGGTGAGCAGGAGCTGAGGCACCCAGAGGTCCTAACTTGGGAGCTCAGAGGAGAAAGCACCCTTCACAGAAACCTGGAGCCCTACCCAGGGAGGTGACAGGGAACGTGGGGAACTCCAGGCTAACCTGCTAGCATTGAACTCCCGGGAGGGGGTTGAAGATGGAAGCCTGGCATTCACAGGAGAGATCCAGGAGGAAACAGACTTGGTGCCTCACACTGGGGTGAGAGTGACAAGATGGCAGGAGAGCCCTGATGGGGGCAGTGGAGTGGGAAGGGACTGTGTCCCGTAAGGCTGTGTCCTGAAGAGGCAGGTGCCAGAAGAGGAGAGAGGTAAGTAGAGAGGTGAATACAGGCAGACAGAGGTGATGGGATTACATCCTGGAGCTGATGGCAGGGTGAGGGAGTGGGGCGGGGGCTAGGTGGAGCCCCAGAGAAGCTTCCTTCCTTCTCTTAGGAAGAAAGAAGAATAGGAAGGGGAGTAGAGAAGGCAGGTGACTCAGTGCTTTCCCCTCCTTCTCCAGGACCATGGCAGAGAAGCCACAGCTGCCAAGGCAGCCAGGATGTTCTCTTCTCTACCAGGTCCGACTTTGCAGCTGGCTCCCATCCTGCCACTGGCCACACAACCTATGAGAAGCCTCTGGTGGTGACACAGTACACGAAGGGAAACACACCTCTCTCCCCGGCCTGCAGGGTGCCTGGCTGAGCTCACACCTGCTCCCGACATGACATCGTTAAGCATTAGTGGGACCATCACAGTCCAGGTGGACAGCCAGCCTAGATTTGCCACGCAGATGGGTCTGGAATCATCCCTGGCAGGTTCCCTGGTCAAGCTCCACCAAGATGCAGGCTTCTACCCAGGGAGCCGAAGTCTCCATGACGACTGCACTGAGACCCAGGGATGATCACCTCCCAGGCAGATGCTGGGCACCTGGTGCTCCACACATGACCTGTCACAAATGGACTTTCTGCTACTATTAGAACTGACGTTTTCACTAGGTTCACGCAAAGAACCTCCTGAGTTTTCTCCCTTCCAATTTTTATTCCTTCGTTCCTATTAAAATACGAGAAAATGAAACTTTCTCAACCACAATTTTGTCAGTCTGGATCAAGGTTAACATGTTCTGATTGAAATAAAATTCACATACGACCTCCCTCTAGAATCTCTACAAGAATGGAGACGATGTCTCTAGAGGCCTAAACACTGCAGATACTGCGTGGATCCCTCCCAAGCAATTTTAATGTTATTTATGCTCTTTCTGCCCCCCCCCCCATTTTCCTGTAAGTCTATCCCTTTGAAATAATGTTTCTTAAAACAACTGTGTAGAAGCTTATTAATGCTTATTCTAGCTTTTAATAACATGTTCTTCTCCCTTCGGGGTTTCCGTCCCTGGGGACAGCAGAGCAGACCTCACGGCAGGTGTCTAGCTACCTGGAGGCAGAAATCTGGTGGCAACTGGACAAGAGGGCTATGCTGTCACCAGGGTTCCCCACGAGAACAAGCTTTTGGTTATTTCCTAATGATATGACACCCATGGGTCTCTGGAGCCTCTTAGGACCTCTAAACCAAGATTGGGGTGGAGGCCACCTCTATTATGACTTCTGTTTTAAGCAGCACACTCTAAAAATGCATAAGATCTTACTTTGGGAGCCATAATTAAATTCCACAATTGTCAACTAAAGGAGTTCCAAAGCCAATCACCGTGTATCTCTGGAGCTATCCTTGGATTTGGAAAATGAGAGTGATAAACTCCTGGCTCCTGAAGCTTTGAGGGGTCACAACACTGCAAGAGGACCATGCACCTGACTGGAGGAGCCTGCCTGGGTGCCAGGGTAGACCAGAGTCCTCACAGATAGTCCATCACGTGGGGATGCAGAGGACGAGAGGGCGTTCTAGGCTTCTGTGTGCATGGCGGGGCAAGGTGGAGAAGGGGAACGGTGTCCTGAGCACAGAAGGTGTCCCAAGAGACCCAGGGCAACTTCAGGCTGACCCTTTAGGTTTACCTGGCTGAAATTCACCCCAATCTGCTTTCTGGTTACTATCATGTAAGAACTAGCACCTTCTCCACTTATATTCAACTCTGTACTAAGTCCTTGACAGGAAATCTCATTTCATGTGCACACACACCCTGTGAGACAGATACCGTCAATACCTCCGTTTCACAGATGAGGAAACTGAGATTTAGAAGGTCCAGCAATTGCGTAAGATCACACAGTATGTGGCTGAGCTGACGCCTGGATCTCCTCCATCACAGATACCCTTTAAGTCAGCACCTCTTGCCCAGACTGCATGTTGGAATAACCCGGGCCAGGTTTCAAACACACTGTCCAGGCCTTTCCCCAGACCCACTGAGTCAGAATTAAACCAATGATGTTACACAGACCAGGAACCTGGAGCCCAGAGATGAGAGTGGTTTGCCCCAAAGTGGCACCGCGGGTTTGGGCTGAGCTGAGCCAGAATCCAGGACCCACCCACTAAGTGCCATTCACCTGCTTCTCAAACTAATGCCCCGCCCCTCCCCCAGGGTCCTCCTCCAAATCTGCACAGGTACGGTGCCCGGCGCCCGCACACGGCCCTCCCTGCCCACAGCACTCACCTCATCACGTGGATACATTCTGGCTCCTTGGTGAAGCTGTAGGCATAGCCACTGGACGTGGTTCCAAAGTCAATGGCCACCACCACCAGAAACGTCTGCTGCTCTGAGACGTTCGGGTCAGCATCATTCTGCAGGTGTACAGAGCAAGGTATGGGGGTGGGTGGGGGCCGCTGAGCCTGGTGTTCTACTCTGGCCAGCTGTGCACCCACTATAGACAGAATTCTGGCTCAAGTGTGCCACATGGTGAGCCCTATGGAGAGGGCAAGCCAGCCTCGGTTCTCCACCCAAGTGGCTCAAGGAGACATGGAGGTGCTCCCTGAGTGGAGGACCACGTTGAAGGGGGAAGGCACTTGCCTACAGCTTGTCTACCACTCCCTTCATCGACTGCTTATGAACATGACTAATTATGGAAAGTCATCCAGTCTGGAAGGCCAGTGGTTCCTTGAGTGACACAATCCTTCCCCTGCCCTCCCCAAATTCCCATGCAGACCTCCAGAACTGCCCAGAATGATTTGCCAGCTGTGGCCTTGCCACATCCCAAGTGAGCACTCCATCTGCTCAGCCGTGTCGTGTGTGGGAGTAGGGCTTTGCCAGGGACCCTGGCCATGTGATCCTGGCAAGTCGTGTCCCCTCAGGGTCCAGAGCCTTTTCTCAACATCAAGCCAGTTGATGGTCAGGCCATTCCAGGTTTCCAAACCTTTTTTTTTTTTTTTTTAAATAATGCAGTGTAGACTTTTTTTTAATATCCACAGAACTTTGAGTTATAAACCAATAAAGTTTGGGTTTGAAGTGTACTGCCTCAAGCAGAGGGTGAGAGCCCCACCCATCTGCCCCCTTCTCACACTGTCCTCCATCCCTGCACAGTCCAAGGTGACCCAGAACCCTCAGAGTGCAGTCTGGAAACCCTCAGTGTGAGGACTTGGCCATCGGTGGCCGGGCTTCCAGTTTCCCCAGGACTGAGGGAGTTCCAAGACCCCAAGTAAGGTAAAACCCAGTTCCAGGAAAACCAGGACAAGCCGGTGCCTCTACCTAGTAGTGGCTCCTGCAAAGCCACCCCTCCCTGGAGTGAGGCTTCCTCTGCCCTCTTCTCTGGTCAGCTACATGTAAGTCCCTTGGACAGCTGCCCCACAAAATCCATCTTCTCAGTGGAAGGGTAGGGTGGGAGCAAATGCCCAGTCTCCAGCCCCTTCCTCATCCAGGTTTTCTCTCCCAGGCTGGCTGTTGCAGAAGCAAGCCCAGCCACAGGCCTGCAGACAGGGCAGTTAGCTATAGTCGAAAAGTCGCTGCATTTCACTGATGCACCGGCCAGATGTGGCTTTCCCGTCCCAAAAGGACGCCCCAGTGTCTCTGTGCCCTCAATCTCTAAAGGGTGCTTCCATCCTGACTTCTATGCACCCAGGCCAGCAGCTCCAGAAGCACCAGCCACACCACAAAAAGCCTTTTCAGGCCCAGGGTAGCGAATGGGCTTGGTGGGCTCCCGTGGCTAATCTCGGCACAGTGTACTCCCCACCCACCAATGTGAGGGGCTGCCGAGCAGCCTGTCTCGTGACAGCAGATCTAGAAAGCAAAGATAGTCAGCACACACCCCCATACACGTATATACATTTCTTACCACAATATGGGAAGGGGACAGTGGTGTTATTCCTGTGTCCCCCAGACTCCGGGCTGGAGATGAATACGCAGACGTGGGGGCTGTTTCTGAAAAGAAAGACAAAGGTTGTCCTTAGAAGTGGTGTGGGCTGAGCCAGGGGCAGAAAGGAGCAGGAAGGCTTCACCGCTGCAGGCGCTGTGGCCCCTGAAAGCCTGAACCCGGGCCTGTTCTGGGTTCTGTTCTGGCTCTTTGTACTGGGTATTTAGAACCACCAAATGAGACATTCCTTCTCTCCCCGTGACCAGCAGGCCTCTCACTATGTCCCACCAACTCCCACTTAGCAGAGATACTGCTCGATCCCTGCATCGTTCTTAACCTGGGCAGCATGATGGTGTGCATGGTGTGCATTGTCTGTGTGCATGTTTTGGGAAGAGTATCCACGGCTCTCAGGTTCCCCACCCTGCCCCACAGATCAACAAGCCCTATTACAGGGATACAGGACAGGAGTGCAGCTTCCAGAAAGAACTTCCTTGTTTAGTGGACACATCACCTCCTCGCTCCCCCTGGCAGAAGGCTACATCACAATGGGGGGAACTCATCTCTCTTAGTGATCCTGAAGGCTTTTGACATTTAATAAGAAAAACCGCAGCAGAAAGTCAGGTAGATCAGCATTCCTGGACCTCGCACATGGGGCCCTACAACAGACATGAGGTCAAACCAGAGAAGAGCCAACAGCAGAGCAGCACCAGCATCACTTTGTTGATTGCCTTACTACTCTTATAATTATGCGGGGACTGAAATTTGTCGTGACACCTTGCCAGAGCCCGGTGACTCCCCCCGAGGAATGAGCACCCAAGGAGAAGTCACACTGTCCCTGCTGGAAGCTCCACACTGGTCTCGCTGCCCACCACCCCAGGACCGGCAGGGCCAGCAGAGCAGCAGAGCAAGGACTGCGGGCTCCCATTGTAGAGACGATGAGCGGCCCTGGGCACCTGCAAATCCCAGGTGCCATTGGGGATGCTCTGCAAATACTGCTCCATGTAGTACACAGCCTAATAACCTGGTAGGAAGAATGGGTAATCTGCTAAAACATACTTGTGGTCCAGGAAGCTCAGAGGGTGTAAGGTGTCTGAGAAAGTCCTGTCTGCTTCTAGGGGAGTGCAGGAATCGCTCCATCTCCCTCTGCTGCCAAATCACTTTGGTTAATCCCACACACTTACTGGTTTTTGTTTTTTCCTGCTTGGTGAGAACTCAAATAGCATCATTACAGTGGGTGCCAAATGGGCTGAGGGAATGAAATGAATCATGAAAGGGTGAATGTGAACCTTCAAATCTGCACAGCCACCTCCATTCTCTGCAGGCATCTGGTCTCTTTTCCTGAGGAGGCTCCAGTTCCAACCCCTGGGAGAAAATGTACAAAGGCCCGAAACCAACTTGCTGGGCAAAGGACTTCACCAGATATTTCTCCAAAGAAGATACACAAATGGCCAATAAGCATGTGAAAAGATGTTTAACATCATTCGCTATTAGAGAAATGCAAATCAAAACCACAATGAGATGCTGCTTTATACTCACTAGGATGGCTGCTATAAAAAAAAGAAAGAAAGAAAGAAAGGAATAAATAAATAAATAAATAAATAAATAAATAAATAAATAAATAAATGTTGGCAAGTATAATAGAGACCCTGGAACCCTTATAGATATCTGGTGGGAATGCAAAATGGTACAGCTGCTATGGAAAACAGTTTAGTGGTTCCTCAAAAAATCACATATAGAATATCATAAGACCTAGCAATTCCACTCCCAGGTGTCTACCCAAAAGAATGAAGCAATATTATTTATAATAACCAAAAGGTAGACAAAAGCCAAGTATCCATCAAAAATTGAGTAAACAAAATGTGGCATGTCTATACAATGGAGTATTACTCAGCTGTGAACCGGGAAGAAGTCCCCATCCATGCTATGATATAGATGAATGTAGAAAACATTATGCTAAGTAAAATAAACTGGACACAAAAGGACAAATATTGTACAATTCCACATATATGAAATATCTAGAATAGGCAAGGTCACAGAGACAGTAAGCAGACCAGAAGTTTCCAGGGGCTGGGAGAGAGAAGGAAGGAATGCGGAGCACCGAGTTTCTATTTTGAGTGATAACAAGGGTCTGGAAACAGTAGTGATGATGGTTGCATAACACTGAGAATGCAATAATGCTCCTGACTTGTACACTTAAAAATGGTTAAAAGCGCAAATTTTATGTTATATATACTTAATCACAATAAAAAGTTTTTTAATTAAAAAAACTCAACTTGCTCATCTTAGAGGGAAAGCAACTTCTGGTTCCTAGGTGCACTCATGGCTCAGTGCTCTTGAAAAGGGAACAGAGACATAAGCCCAGCTCCTAGCCCAGCCGACTCAAGTCCACCTTCTTTGCTAATCTCTCAGCCAAGGGTACCTACCCCCTTCCATAAAGCAAGGGGAATCCTACCTCTCTGCTAGGGAGTCCAGCCAGATGGTCCTTCCCACCTGTCGGCGAGAAATCTGCCCTGCCCATGGCCCCTTGGGCAGCCTGCAGAGAGATGCCATCCAGCACTGGGAGCCACCTTCTCTCCACCTGCTACCTGCGAGGCCCGAGGCCATGTGTCCACATTTGCACAGAAGGTCTTGGAAGACACCAAATGTCTAATTGCCCAGTAAATCTGGTGTTGGCAATTAGCAAACAAGCTATTATCCACAGACAAACCATCCACCCCGCTGTCTGCTTGGTTCTAATTATCCCATCACTCAACTCTTCTCAGAGCACGTCCCATTGACTTGCAAAAGAGCATGTGTTGGGCCACACATGGAACACATGCCTCAGGCCCCCAGAGGACTCTAGGATACTCGAGGACAAGAACCAAGGATTTTCTTGGTGCCCCCTGTACCTCCCCAACCCGGTCCCTTGCTGATTACTCACTCAGCCAGGCCTAGAGGCAATTGAACCTCATGGACTTTCGCTATCAGAAGGGAAAATGCAGCTGTACCATGCAATGATTTAATACTGATTTGCATAGAGGCATGGAGGAGTAACATTTTATAGATGCATGCTAATCATGCACGCATGCCCACATCTAGATCTCTGTATATCCCAAATCAAAGATAACGCACCAGTTAAGGTGTATCAATCCCGCACAGGAACAGAATACACAGAACCTGTAGGGACAAATTTTTTCTATTACTTAAGTTTTTAGGATGTTCAAGTGGTGCTTACAAATTTGTGGAGAAAAGAATATGGGATATGGAAAAAAAATACTTCAGGCCCTGAGGGGTATGGGTGATTTCTAATGTGCTAATAATCTCAACCGAGCTAGAGAGCTTTCATTCAATAGGTAGGTAATTAGGAATAAACACAATGGGGTCAATGGAATATTATCCATTGATCTATTGATATTTGACAGATCTGAGGTAACAGACAACAGAAAAAAAAAGTATATATATGTTATGTCTATAAGTACAAGGCACCTGCTACATATCCTGGCTACGGACCACTTACACATAGGCCATAATCCACAGCAAGAAATACCAACTGTCACTAGCTTGGACAGTTAAAGCCAATGCAATGACATCTGCCCCATGAATATACCCGCCTATATGATATTCCAGTTCAGGACACAGAAGGCCTAAGCACATCGGAACAGACAAGCAAGGCAAAGCTAAGTGCCCAACAAGGATAGAGAGCTTTAGAGTACAGGCTTGGGAGCCAGAGAGGAAGCTGATGGAAAAGGAGGCAGGGAGAGAAGACGGGCTGAAAATAGAGATGAGAGCAAGATAGTCCATCAGGATGTGTCACTGAGGGACCTGGGAGTTTTAAAAAAACTTACTCCACTCTTCCAGCAACATTAAATAGACACTCACAGCATCTTCCATGTCAAGCACTATGTCCCTCTGAAATGTAGTAACACAGAGAGATCTGGTGATTTCACATCACAGAATTAGAAAAACACTGAACATTTCAAGAATGCCATCAGCCACAGAATGATGGTCAAACTGAGGAGAAAGAGAGCCTGAGGCTTTCTAGTAAACCAACAGAAAATAACTGTCGATCTCCTTTGCTCTTAATTTCAGATAATTTCACGTCACTTGTGTCTTGCGTATTTACTATGCAATTTTTTTTTTAGTTTGTGTGAATCTAAAAATAATTTGGTAAGGGTGTTTCTAGGTTCACTCAATCCAGGACTCACCTCCCAACACATTCTTCAACCAAATCACTTTTAAAATAATTTTTGCAGCAAAGAGAGGTCTATAAATAAAGGAAAATATCTTTGCAGCAAAGTAGAGGATATAAATAAGTAAAAGTCTGACTCAACCAACAAGTCTCCTGCCACAGGATTTTTTTAGAACCCCAAACCAGATAGTGGAGGAGAAGCTAGCTTTTTACTCATCACTGGCTTTAGGGGTTAATATGCATCACTGGCCTAAGGGGGGTGAGAATTAAGACATAGGTTTCATCGGGGTTCTTGTTATAAAATGCCAGACATGTGAAAGTCAGACACATTTTTATTTGCTCCTGGATTTAATGGCTTTAATCAAAGCAGATGTTCTTAAAATAAAAAACAGTCTTGATAAGAAACGTCAAAGCCAGCCGTAATTCATGAACTTGCTTGTCGTTCTCTGCTGAAGACATTACTCAGCAAATGGCCGTGAGCAGATTTGTAGACTTTCTGAGATACATAAAACCAATCCTGCTCCATAAATACAGCATTTAAAAAAAATAAAATAAAGACAGAACCGTAGGGCTGACTTTCTTCTACAAGGCTCTAGGCTCCTGTGAAATGACAGGTGGTCTCAACAATGGTGACTCCTCAGCTTTTCTGAATAGGTCTTCTTTCTAGCTGCCAGATTTATGTATCTATCAAATAAATGCTCAATTTCAAAAGGATTTTTAGGTCTGGTCCTTACAATTTAAAAAATGCAATATATATTTTCATTCCTTTCCCCTCCTAGCTGTGAGATAATAGGTATTTGCTGACAATTGCCTAAAATCAGGCTTTTAAAGGAAGCTCTCCCTTTCTCTCTCCTTACTTGCCCTCCCTGCACTGTCATCTTTGAAAATTGATCAGCTCAAGGTCATGTGTAGGTTACGTGCAAAAATCTTTTAAGAAGGAAAATAAAAGAATTTTATTACCCTATAACAGGCTTCATGGCTAGCTGAACTAATGCATTATTACTGTAAGCTGAACTTCCATTTCAGTAAATAATTTATGGGTTTCTTTTTTTTTTAATCACCATGGTTGATGTCCAGAGTAAATGGAGATTTTATTGGCATGAACCGGGAGACCCTCCTGGCTACAAAGAACACTGAGTGTAAAATAGCTGCTCTCCAAATGCTAAATAATAATTATGGAAATGAATATTTATAGTGGCAAAACTGACAGCACGAGGCACCGCAGAGAGTGGGGGGCTGTACCAGGCCCATGCTGACACTGGGCAGCCAGTTGTCTGCCCCCCAGGACGGCTTAGGAGGTGCAGTGCCCCAAGAGAGAATGGGAGCAGCTGCTGGATTTCCCCAGAGACAGCCCCACAAGTCCCCGCGACCCCAGACTATGAGCAGGGGATGGTTCATAGACACATGCATGTCCAGGCCACTGCTAGGGGAGGTGAGGGAATGGCTTCTAGACCGACAGGTCTTCCTACTAACTTTCATGAATTACATCCAGCAGCCTCATGGCCCTGACCCCTGGAACCTAGCATTTGGAGGGGCTCCACAGCTCACCTCACACAGAGTATTAAGATACTAAGATACTTCTGTCTACCTGGCTTCTGTTCCACAGAACCTGGGCTCATCTGAGCAAGGCTATGTTTCACTTCCTCTCTGATTCGTCAGCTCCTGACATGTCACAGGCATTCAATAAATGTTGAGTAGGTGGATGGATGGATAGATAAAGTAATAGATGGACGGATGGATGGAAGGAATAGATCAAAGAAGGAATAGATGGGTGGATAGATGGATGGGTGGATAGGTAGGTGGAGAGTTGAGTGGATGGACAGATGGGTAGATAAAAGGATGGACAGTTGGGTGGATAAATGGATGGCTGGGTAGATGGACAGATGGATGTTTGTATCTTATGCCCCAAAGTGGATTCAGTGACTATCCACAGATTCGGAGGGTCACAGAGGTCTTTCCCGACTGAGGCATTGACCCCCCCGAGTCAGAATATTAGTAATACATGTGCTGAGTTACCTCCAACAACGTGTGCTCTGCTCTGAAAGCACCCAGACCTGCTTCTCTCCTTAAACATCCCCTTTGGTCAGTACAGCCACCATGGCTCCCAGATAGATTTCCTAGATTCCTCCCTCCCTTCTTACTACATTCGCAAGCCAACTCATTCCTGTGAGAGATTCTTAGCATCTTTCACATTCACTCCCTCCTCTGCCTAATCCAGATCCTACTGACACCAGGGTTCCTGCCCAGCGTCTCTCAGGCTCTCTGCTCCAGGTCTGGCCCCTCAAGGTCAGGCTCCCCTGCAGGCAGAGCCCATCTGGTCAAACCAAGGTCTGCTCATACAAGTCCACCATTGTCAGGGTCTTCCATTCCCATGCCCACACAATGAAGTGAGGCACAGCACCGGCACCCGGCCCTTGGAAGTCCACCCCCACCTCCTTCTGTGACCTCTCCTCCTTCCACAGCTCCCCTTTCCTGGCCATAGCAAGCCTTTCCACAGAGTCTGGAACATCTGTGCTTGCTCCAGCCCCATTCTGGGCCTGGAGGGCACCCCACTTCTGCAGGATCCTCCAAAAGTCAGCCCCCTGTGTTTGAGGGAGGAGAGGCCTCCCTTTATCCTCAGCAGGGAAGAAAGAGGAACCTGGCACCTGGGGATCAGCTGGCAAAACCCAAACTGGGGGAAACTGCTACAGGATGAGCGCCAGGTTCCTCCAAGAAATAAATTACAAAGGGAATACACAGGAAAGGAGGGGAAGCAGATAGATCAAAGAGTCTCAGGAGCACCTGGGTGGCTCAGTCAGTTAAGCATCTGCCTTCTGGCTCAGGGCCCGGTCCTGGGGTGCTGGGATCAAGCCCCACATGGTGCTCTAAACTCAGTGGCAAGTCTGCTTCTCCCTCTGGCTCTGTGATCTCTCTCGCTCTTGTTCTCTTTCAAATAAATAAATAAAATCTTTAACTAACAACAACAAAAAAAAACAAAGTCTCAGACTCTTGCATCCGAATCACCAGGAATGCTTGTTAACACAGATTGCTGGCCAGCCCCCACCCCAAAGTTTCTACTCTGACAGGTCTGGGAAAGCTGAAAATTTGCATTTCTAATGAGTTCCCAGGTCATCCTGAGCAGGCCCAGAGACTGACTCCTACAGCTTAAAAGACGCTTCAGAGACATAGATTCTCAAATCATTGCATTGCATGGACCTTTACTGGATCGTGATTCGAATGAACAGAAAAAAAAGGGCAAGGAGGGGGGCAGACCCAGCCACCAGCCTGGGCCACAGGGCCAAGGGGCAGGTCTCCTCAAAACCAAGCCGGCTTAGGAGCAGGAAGAGCAAAGCCAGAGGTGGCTCTTTGGCTGTTGTTCATAGAGGGATGTAAGGCAAACAAAGGGCTCCGGACGACGATGCAGAATGTGGGCAGCTGGAGAAAGCAGAGGTGTGTCTGCTCACCTCTCTCGGGGCACACCTTCTCCCTCTGCGAAGTATGAACCCATATTCTCCGGGCCTCTATCCCTATGTTTCAGTAAACAAAGGACATAATTCACGAGAAACCCTCTGAAATAAATAACAGCCCCCACCCACCATCGGCTGCATTCCTTAACGGGTCAGATGTCTCGGTACAGTTTTGACTCGAGGCTTGTGTACAAGTTTATTCAAACCCACATTATTATTAATATGAAATTATTAGAAATGCACAAACCCAGAAATCTATCAGGAAAGCTATCAGAGTCGGCACTCACAGACTGAACTGCGTGCCAAGCTAAGAGCTCTACAGGTGTAGCTCGTGAAATCCTGCTGTGTGCGGGGGCTGTGAAGTGTTGTCGTTCTTCCCATTCCACGGATGAGAAAACGAAGGCCTAAAAGGCTAAGAAAGAAACCCACCCCGTTAGGACACCACCCAGCTGCACAGAGTTCTCCAGCTCTGAGCCTGCATGCCTGCGCTCTGCCCAATGTCACATCTCCAACAGATGCCACTGCTCACGACAGATGAAGCTGCGGGAGAGATGTTAGAAACCGCCACTTCACAGGTGAGCAAACAGTGCGAGGAGAGTCAGGAGGGCACAATCACAGGGCACTCCCAAGCCCCAGCTGGCTGGCTCTGCCTCCGGGCTCAGAAGACTGTGGGGCTCTGCATTATGACAGCCTCGATTCTTCAAATCCAAAGATCAGGGCGTGGGAGGGGCTGCTGATAAATGGAAGTCAAAGGTACAAGCTCAGAGTCAGAAAAGCCTGAGTTCGAATCCCAGGATGGCCACCTCCCCGATGCATGACTTTGGGTGAGCTACTTTATTTCTCCGAGCCTCAGTTTTTTCTCCTGGAAACTGGGGGGAGTGGGAGGAAGGGAGGAGCATGGTGATGGTGATATAGGGTTTTACAGGGTCGCTCTAAGGACTAAATGAAATAATACGTATAAACCCCGATGCATGGCAAGCACTCAGTAAATTATAGATGTTACTTATTATCTTTACCATCATCATCATCTTCAAATAGGTACAACCGCTGTTGAAAAAAAGGCCGTGTGCCTACACCAGGGGATGGGCAGAGGGCCCACATATGTGCCAAGTCAGCGAATGCATTTCCTTTCCGTGGTGCTTCTGCAGGCTTGTTAATCAAGGATAAAAAAAAAAAAAAGACCTACCGGACAGAAACTTGGCATATGGAACCCTCAGGGAAACTCTCAGCGATGGGAACAGGGCCGGTGCTGCCACGGGTCGGAGAGACGGTCTGGTCCTGACTTCGCTGCTCAGCCCATCTGCTCACCCAGGCGCGCTTTTGGAAGGATGGAGGAGAATGGGGGAAGCCACATGCCCACTGCCACCAGGGAATGAAACGTAGGCTTTCCTGTTCTCTGCAGTGAAGCACGTTTCAGAACTGAACAGGTGAATGAAACTGCTCTGTCCCGCTTCAAAGGAAAGACTCCACTGCCTGGGCCCCTGGAAGACCCTGGCTTAGACTTGCCAGTTTCTATCATGAACAGCCTTGGGGACAGCTCATCGGCAGAGGCCACAGCACACCGGTGCTGACTGTACCGGAGGCATAGACAGAGGCAGTGCCATTCTGGGCCGCTGGTCTCACACGTCACCTCCTAAACATCCACCATCTGTCCCTGGGTGTGGGGAGGGGGCTGAGGGAGAGGCTGAACAGGGGGTGAGGGGAGTGGGGACAGACAGCTGGTTCACCCCCTTTGAGCTGAACCTTCCTGATGAGGGAGAGTTGTAGCACCTCCAGGTAGTACCTCCTGGCCCTAAGCCCAGGTGTACCCCCTGGGGAACCTGAGCACCAACTTGCCATGCCAGTGCCCTGGGAGCTGAGGCTTGTGCGCCCACATTACAGACCCCTCTCAAGAGTGTCTTAAGAGAGAGTTTGTGCACGGCTCAAAGGCACCTCCTCAGGGGAGGCATGTCTCCCAAGCAGGGCTGCGTCCATTCACAGGTGGGGTGCCATCCCAAGTTGTGAGATGAAGGGCTATATCACCTAGAGGAGGCACCACTTGCCAATTTTTGCCCCCAGAGCAGATCTTTTTCTAATTCATCTAAAAGCACTATAAAAGGTAGCCGTGGTGGGGCACCTGGGTGGCTCAGTGGTTAAGCATCTGCCTTTGGCTCATGTTATGATCCCGGAGTCCTGGGATGGAGTCCCACGTTGGGCTCCCTGCTTAGCAGGAGAGTCTGCTTCTCCCTCTCCCTCTGTCCCTACCACTACTTGTGCTCTCTCTCTCTCTCTCTTTCTCTTTCTCTCCTCTTTCTCAAATAAATAAAATCTTAAAAAAAAAAAAAAAAGGAGGGGTAGCTGTGGCACTTAATAGTCAAACAAAAAAAAAAGGAAATGCCTGTTAAGGCACTGAGTTCCACATCACTAGAGGGATTCAAGCAGAGGCCAGGAATCACTTTGTTGTAGAAGAGTAACAGCGGGTCAGGGAAACTGGGGGTGGGTGGGAACTAGACTGTTTAGATTCACAAAGGAAAATCACCTGGGATTTCTAGGAAAGAAATATTCTTGCTCTAAAGCCAGTGCCCAGAGGAAGAGCCTGTGCACCATCTTGCTGCCAGCCTGAGATGCAGATACCACCGAAAGAACCTCCATCCATTCTTGAGGGGGTCCACGAGCTGCCAAATCAACCTGCTTTGCAGCTTGCTGGACTCCTGGACTTTCCATGCCGAGTCATTTTTAATTTCCTTTTTCTGGAAACAGAATAAAGTCAGATTTTCCATACTCTGCAGCTAAAAACTAATTCATGGCTGTGCGGCCCTCAACAAGTTCCTGAACTTCTCTGTGGCTCATCAATTTTCTGTGTTTCTTTAATAGTTTTCTTTCTGTATTAAATAGGATAATAATAATAACTCTGACCTCTCAGGATTGATGGGGATTAAATAAAAAGAATGTAGGCAAAGGTCTTAACAAGTGTAGCTATTATTATTTATACAGTGTCTCATTTCATCCTTACAAACAACCCAATGGGGTAGAAAATAAATGGTTGTTAGCACCATTTAATAGCAGAGGAAATCATGGCACAGAGAGGTTAAGCATCTTCCTGAAATCACACAGGAGTAAGTACCTGTCTCCGATGCCTGAGCTCCTCCCCTCCACCACATTCCAGCCCCAGGGTTCCAGGCCTCTGTGGCCAGAGTCTGCACCCTGGGCAGCTGACGGCAGGGCATAGTGAGAAATGAGAACCGTGGAGGAGGTAACTGAGGAGGGACTGCAAGCGGGCACGAGTTCCTCTGCAGGGCGGTGAAAACATTCTGGAATTTGACAGTGGCGATGGTTGCACAACCTTGTGGATATACTAAAAGCCGCTGAACTGTATGCTTTAAAATGGTGCATTTTATGGCAGGTTGATTTTTTTAAAGATTTTATTTATTTATTTATTATTTATTATTATTTACACACACAGAGAGAGAGAGAGAGAAAGGCAGAGGGAGAAGCAGGAGCCATGGGGGACGTGGGACTCGATCCTGGGTCCCAAGGATCAGGCCCTGGGCCGAAAGTGGCGCTAAACCACTGAGCCACCCAGGCTGCCCAATTTTTTTTTTTTTTTAATGATATGTGAATCTCAATTAAAAAAAAAAAATCAAAGAGCTTCCAGAAGCCACCCAGGAAGGAAAACTGTCGCCTGTCCCGGGTGCGCTCAGAAGCGCGCCCTTCCTTCCTCCCTGGAAGTAGACAGCAGTCACTCCCACCACGCCGGCCACCACTCCCTCCTGCCCTCCCTCCATCCCTGGGCAGACGCCAACCTCTCTGCCTGGAAGAATTTGCAGCAATTCTCCTGGAACTTGTCCCGTAGTGACGCTTGCTGCCCATCCCGGCCTCGCCGAGTGGGCCAGGGTGACGGCTGGCACCGGCCCCTCCCCAGACACCCTGCCCTTTGGCAGCAGGTGAACGTGGGCCCGGAGCAGGGACGGCGCCCCAGCCACCAGCTGTGTTTTCACTTTTCCCCTGGATGCTCTGAAGCTGCCGGCTGGACAGAACCGAATGCCAAGCCCCATCCTGATGGAGAACTGCAGACAGACGACTTGTCGGTGCTTCCCCCGCAGACAGGCAGTTTCGAGCTATTCTGGAATACATGCTAGAAGATGGCCAATAACCTGCAGCCTTAACTAGCCCTCAGCGGGATCCCCACCTCCTCTTGTCAGGAGGGCAAACTGCATCAGCACTAGAACATTCTTCTGTGTAACTACTTGTATGTACCGCTGCCACTGAGCCAGGGTCCTGGGGCTGGCAGGTGTTCAAGAACCTGCCTGAGAAATTGCTGCTTCCAGAAGATTAAAAAGAGAGAGAGAGAGAAGGCAAATGCATGAACTATCTACTGCAGCCTGGACGGAGGGGCTCCCAAGGGGGTGACGCAGAAGGAGTGCTTCCCAGGATGCTGGACATCCATCCCCAGGGACCAAATGCCCTCTCAGCACAGGTGGCCCTGGCACTTGTACACAGAACACTGCTCACATGGTGGCAAAGATTTCCATGGTAGCAGGAAGGAGAGGAATCCCATGAAGAGACTTTTAAACACTTTTTAAGTTTAAAATCCCTCAATCTTACTTTTTTTTTATACAAAACCTTCCATGAGGGATTGGCATTCTTACAAAGAAAGAATTAACTGGGTTAAGATATTGATTAACTTTAGATTTTGCTAAGTTAAGCACGCATGGCAAAATTTCAAGAGAAACTACTCTTGAAAGGATTTCAAATAGAATATCTACTTCCAAAGTGACAAAGGGAGATTAAAAACAAAGAAAGAAAACCAACGAACAATTCCCTCAGGACCAAATTTGCTCAAAGTCTTTTCCCAAGGAGTGGAAAAGCCATGCAAAGGTGCTTTCTGGAGAACAAGGCTGACGTCCTCAGGCTACTCCACAGAGCAAGGGGAAAGCCCCCCCCAAGCCACAGGACCCAGAGTATCTCCCAAAGCATCCCGTGGCCCACCTGAGACCAAGCAGCTTTGATGAGGTATAAATATACTACATGAATCCCCAGGAAATAACAGACATCCTGTGTTTAGGGGCCACAGGGAGGCCACACAGATGGCCCTAGCTGCCCACACACCCTGGAGCATGTGTACATGTGGACTTCAGTACACTCAGCCTCCAGGACCCCTACCTATTTCAGGCACCGCAGTGACCAGGTAGGCAAGAACCGAGGTCCAAGGAATGGGGCTTTGCACCCCCACCCCCATCCATAAATGGCCAACTGCCCAAGCTGGCGACTAGGAGAGATTGCTGGGGCATCCGTAAGCCCAGGTGGTCTGTCTGTGGCCTTTTTATTACTGTTGTCCCACAAGCCTGTCCCTCCCAGGATGCGGGCCTGCCTGCTTCATTAAGCCCAACCATGTGCATAGGCAGGTTCTCGGACTTCATTGTTATCTTTAACAGCTCCTTCTGGAACTCAATTAATCAACAGCCATCTCCTCTGCAGAGCAGAATGCTCCAGACCCAGAGTGACCAGCCTGACTCCCCGCAGCCACACCCTTTCTGAGACGGGAATGTCTGAGCACAGGGCAGTGACCTCCTCCCCTCTAAGAGATGACCTCCAGGAGGTGCCCACAGGAATGCTCCCGACTGGGATAAGTGGGAGCTGGTGACAGGGCCACCAGCACAGATCAGCTCTCCCTGCCCTCGTCTCCCTGCCGCTCTCTCACCACAGGCCCAGTCTAGAAGGTCCCGATGATGTAAACACAATTCTGCGGACATTCCGGGTTGGTGAACAAGAAGACCCCGGAAGCTAAATACGTGCAGGGGGGAATCTCTACCCAAGCTAAACACACCCCTGCCCTAGACCCAGCAACTCCAGGACGAGGATTCTACTCAAGGGAAGTGAGTGTATATAGGTGTCCACAGAGAGATCTGTTCCAGAATGTTCGCAGCAGTTTTTTTCGCAATCACCAAAAACTGGAAACAATCTAAACATGCACCAACAGGAGAATGGATGAACCGAGTGTGGTATAGCCGTACGATGAAACTGTACTCGGCAGGGCAATCGCTTCCCATTACCTGGGAAGTTCCTTCACTCTGGTGCACGTGAAACAGTCCCCTGTCCCCCTTGAGCCCCGTGTGCCTGTGCATGCTCTCCTATGTCCCATCCCCATCGGGCTGCCATTAGGCTTGTCTAGTGAACATGGCATCACGTGCATATTTAGTTCAGGAGAATCCGACTAGGAGTTATCAGGCCAAAACAGAATGAATGATTTCAATTTAAATATTGTAATTAAGAAAACTGTAAAATTCTATTTTGCACTCTTTATTAGACACTGGGATAAATGCCACAGGGGGCCTGAGGTGGAGGAGGCAGTCCCAGGGTGGTGATACTTGACTGGCATCTTCAAGGGCAAGTTTGCTGAGTGAACAGGATGGAGAGAGAACACCAGGCAAAGGGAATAGCATGGGCAAAGGCAGAGAGGTGTGGAGAGCTTCTCGAGGGCCCCCTACTCTGCCTCATTGCTGCTCCCCTGGATCACATCACAACAACCAATTTCATCAGGTCACTCCAAGCCTTAAGCATCTACTGTGGCTCTCTATCGCCCGACATATCAGACTAGCTTGTTAACCCATCAGATGCCTCCATTAGCCCCTCACCACCACCCCACCAATATTATTGTCCCCATAACCCCCTGCACCAGCTGGACTGTTCTCTGCCATCTGGGAAGCCATCTGCCACCGCCCAGGCCTGGCTCATGCACCCGTCTGCAGGGAGAAAAGGCCACCACTGTCCTTCCCTTGGGAGGAGCTGACCCTCACAGCTGCCCTCCAACCAGGCAAAGCCCCGGGGCTACTCTTCCAGGGTTTGGGCTGGGATGGAAAACCTGAAGTTGGCTGGGCCCAGGAAAATACCCGGTTCCACCTTCACCAGCTCCGCCACAGACAGAACTGTGTCCTGGGCCTCAGTTTCCACAGCTGCAAAGTGGATAACAACTACTCCCCTTCACAGGGCTCTATGAAGATACAAGGGAAGACCTATAAGAAAATTCTAGCACTGTGCTGGGGACAGAGCACAAGCTCATCTGCTATCCCAAGGCCCAGAGCACGCATGTACTAGCTGAGGATTTCCACCTGAATCTCCACCTCAGAGCCACTAAGCCTCTGCCCTGGACCATAGAAGGCCCACACCATCACATACGCACCCCCAGAAACCATGGGAGGCCAGCAGGGTGACGACCAGCCCCCGGTTCCAAGGCTGGCCAAGCTGACTCATGCTGCACTTCATAGCCCCACAATCTCCTCCCACAATGAACACATCTCTGCCTTAGGACCTGTCAATTCCACAACCAAGATTCTACTCAAAGGAAGTGAGTGTACATACACATCCACAAAAAGATCTGTTCCAGAATTTTCAGTGAGTTTTGGGTTTTTTTGATTTTTTGGTTTTTTGTAAGCTCCCCAAACCAGAAACAATCCAAACATCCATCAATAGGATAATGGATGAACCAAGTGTGGGATAGCTAGACCTGAAACAGTACTCAGCAATAAAAAGGGAACAAAGTATGAATACACCCAGTAACATGAATGAACCTCAAAAGCACTATGTTGAGTAAAAGACTCTGGACCTGAAGGAAGATTCCATCTATGTGAAGGTCAAGAACAGGTACATGTGAAGTGAAAGATGTCAGAACAATGGTTCTGACAGAGTGGGTAGATATAGCCTGGGACAAGGCATGAGGGAATATTCTGGAATGATGAAAATATCCTGTATCTTGCCAGCTGGGGTGGTTACACAGCTTCCTAGTGCTGCTCTAATAAATTATTATAAACACAATGACTTAAAACCAGAGAGTTCTGGAGGTCTCACGCTTCTAGAGATCTCAAGTCTGAAATGGGTCTCACTGGGCTAAACTCAAGGCCCTGGCAGGGCCATGTTCCTTCTGGAAGCTCCAGGAGAAAAGCCATTTGCCTGCTTTTTTCCAGCTTCCTGAGGACGTCTGCAGTCCTTGGCTCGTGGCCCCTTCCTCTGTCTTCAAAGCCAGCAGCAGAGCATCTTCCCATCCCTGTCTCTGACCTTCTGGCCTCCTTCTTTTACATATAAGGACCTTTGGGATGACACTGGGCCTACCCAGATAATTCAGGATTATCTCCTCATCCCAGGACCCCCAATTTCATCACATCTGCAAAGTCCCTTTGCCATGTAAGGATGTTCCAGGGGAGTAGGACGTGGACATCTTCAGAGAACATTCTTTGTCCTACCACACGTGGAATGCATGCATGTAGACATCCATCGAGCTGTACACTTCACAATCAGATGTTTCACTGCATATTAAATACACCCATAATCACAGTTCTAAAGAGTGCACAGGGAGGGCTATGGGTGTCATGTTCCCAGAACGGCTTTGCAGGCACCCCCTCACTGAGTCCTCACTCCATCCTGCATCATTGCCCTGCTTTAGAGAAACCGAGGCATAGGTGAGAGAAAACCTCTCTTGCAGCTGGCAGGACACAAAGCTAGTCTGAGTCCCAAGTTTGAGGACTCCCTAGTCCTGCTCCCCAACCTCACCAAAGACTTCTGCTATGGGGGTCAGGAAGGCAGCACTAAGGAGAAGGGGTTTCCCTTAATGCCCCACTTTTACTGCGTTGTGGGTACAAGAATTTCCCCTAAATCTACTCTAAGAAAAACAATGGGACCAGGGGGATGAGAAAAGAAAAGTCGAGGTAGGCAGTGGAACTCCAGATGCTGCAAACCAGAGAGCCCTGCCTGTCTAGGGGGGCAGAGACCCAGGCTTTTATGGGAACACTCTCATTCATTGCAATTATAGGGAAGGCACTGAAATAGGTGAGCAAGCGTTTGTCCACAGGCGCCCAGCTAGCCACCTGGCACAGCCCACCGCCCCTCCCGCCTCCTCCAGGCCCACCAGCAAACAGCAGCCTCGGCCCTGCAGGGCCTCGCACTGAGCCTGCTGCAAGGAAATAAAGTTGCCCCAGTGACAAGGGACCAGACAGCTCCTGGGGGAAGGCCATGCTGGCAGCGGTAATGAGGCCTCCTGCCTGCAGCCGGTCCACCTTCCAGATGGGACCAAAGGCTCTGCTCCCACCACCAAGGCACCTGCAAGGAGAAGGGCTGGGGCTTCCAGGACATTTTCCTGGATGTTCCTCCGGCATCCCTGATCACACCCCAATATGTGGGGCCCCGATCACCTTTACCCAGGTACTAGCAGAGCTCTGGGGAGCCAGCCATGGCCAGAAGCACCCCAGGCAAGCACCTCAGGAGCTCTGGGATGAGAGGGTGAAGACTGCTCTCCAGCAGCTCGCCTCCCCCCGCCCCCCACACACACACATGCCTGCACAGAGCCGTGCACTGGTGACTGCTCAGCCCCCCTGCTCCCAGGGTGTTTGGTGTAATGGAGCAAGGCTTCTTGGGGGTGGCATTCTTGCCACTGGGAGCAAGGGATGGGAGTGAGAATGACAGAAATGATCCAGGACAAAAATTTTTGAAGAACACACACTTTGGGCTCAGAAACCAAGAGGCCCACCACCCACTCTCTCCCTGAGGAACTTTAAGCAAGGACCACAAACTTTCTAGCCTCTGAGTCCTTGTTCATAAAAAGAGGATAATACCCATTAGCTCTGGTGCTGGGTTTCACGAATGCCCATCTATTTGCTTTGTCTCCCTATGCCTGGCAATTCTGGAAGACTGAATGTCAAGGGGTTAACAGGGCTGACTCTGGGTGTAGGGTCCCGACTGGTCCCTCTTCTCTCTGGATTATGTGTTCCTTGATGAACATGCAATGCTTTGGTCGTGAGAAATAGAGTTCTCTTTTTTTCACCCAGTACATACCCAGAATAGCAGCATGGGGACAGAGGAGGTGGCTGGGTGGCTTGGGGTGAGGAGGGTGTGAGGTTGGCTTTCATGCATCACTTCCTGCAACCCCCTGGGGGTCCTACTGTCTGTGACAGAGCTGGTCCTGCCCAAGGCCCCCACCTGCTCCTCTGTTCCTGCACCAGGACCCCAGCCTCCATCAGCTCCCAGTGATCACCCAGCTCTCACCTCCTGGGGGCCAACTCCCTGCCAGACAAATCTTCCCAGCAGCGGCCCCGTGGATGGGCTTTACTCTTCAGCTCCAGCCTGCAGATGAGGAAACGGAAGCCCAGGGAGATTTCCAAGTCTACCCTCAGCCTCACAGCAGGTATTCCACAGAGCTGAGACTGGAACTCAGGACCTGAGTTCATCCTGCAACCCCACACTGCCTCCCGTGGGAGCAGAGACTGGAACTCAGGACCTGAGCTCATCCTGCAATCCCACACCACCTCAGGACTCCTCCTAGAAGGGGATCTTAAAATGCCTTGGCCTAGCCTCCTCCAGGACTAGGAGTAGAGGGAGCTACACTAGATGGGTGTCACTTCAAGACTCGACCCTCCCCCACCCAACGTCCCCAAATGCTCCCTGCCTGAAATGGGCCCTCCTGGTGCTAAGACACAAATCCTGCCACCCTGCACAGTCGGGGTGCAAGGTGGTGCAAGAGGGTGCTCTGTTTGGGGTCCCAGGACTCATTCTGGGCTCCAGCCTTTCCAACCAACACTGTCCGAGGCTTTAATCATCTACATCTGGTCAGAGCCCTGGTATTCAGTTGCCAGAACTGAGCACAACAAGCCTGGAGCTGGCAGTGTCTGGGAGGTGACCATATGGCCCCCTATGGCCCCCCTGAGCCTTGGGGAAAGCGGGCCAGGAGGGTCACCTTGAGTTGGAAGCATATTCACAGATGGAAACCAATCTGCAAATTCTCTGTGAGAGGGGCACCGGTTGTGAGCTGGGCCTGGGGAATGGTGTGAGGGAGGAGCTCTCAGGGTAGAAGTGGGTCAGGGGCTGCACCCCCGACCCGGAATCCCAGACTGCTCTTCAGTAGGTCACGGGATGAGCGGGGGCCATCCCTCTGCTACAATCACTGTGTTTTGGGTTTCTGTTTTTGTTTTAGAGCTTATTTCAATCTCACCATTAATGTTTCATTAGAAAGTGGCCCTGCACCCCTCCCCCACACTCAGATTTTTGATGGGCAATCCTAACGGGACCCCCACTGCATTCTGGCCTTACTCTATGGGAAGACGTGCCCCTCCCATAATATAACGCAGCGAGGAAGTCTGCTTCTCCATATGAATATGCATTCGATGCACAAGGTAGCGATACAGATAATAAGCAGGACAAAGGGCCTTCCTACTGCGCCTTGATAAATCCCATCCTGCTGGCTCCTCTTCCTTCCGGAAAACCTCAGGCTGTTCCCCAGCATGTGACATTTTGGGATTTCACTCCTGAATGTTCAGGAAGACCCAAGGAGTGCAATGTTAGGGCAGATACGATGTGTATGACCAGTTGAGTTCTTTTGGGTTCACTTCTGAATGAACTATACAAACTCCAAGGGAAGACCTAATGGCTTCTTCTTCTAATGGCTCTTAGTCTTTCCCTTCTCTGTCTGCCTGTCTCTCTCCCTCCCTCTCCTCCATCTCTGTTACTGCCTCTCTCCCCATGCACACACACACACACGAATACTTACATGTGCACGTGTACACACACACACACACACAGCAGCCCATCCTGAGATGGCTCCGATGGGACCCAGCCAGCCCCCTGGTACCATCGGGTCTTTGCTGGGTCTTCAGCACCTCTGCTCACCACTCTTTTTATGACTGGCCCCCAGGAGCTTGATGCTCAAGGTCAGACCATCCCCTGCTTCCCAAATCCCTCTGGGGTATCCCTGACACCCTCCGGCACAGGCTGGGTACGGCCACCCCGATGTCCCTATCCTCAGTGCCACCCCCATCCCCAGGATTTCAAGCCAGACAGGCGGAGTGTTAGTTTGCGTTAAGGGACAGCCTGACCTGATTCTGTCACTAGGTCACTGCGTGCTTGTAAGGTCACTGCCACTTTCTAGGATTCTGTGTCTTCATCTGGAAAACGAAGAAGCTGGCTCACAGGGTGCTGAAAGCCCCCACCTGCAGCCTCCAGCTCTACCCGTTTCTCACTTGGATCACCAAGCTAAACGGATGGCTGATAAACACCCAACGGTACGGAGCCCCTCCCTCACATCTCCACCAATTCCTTATTCCATGATGCCTCAACTTACCAAGCTGTAAACCTCTGCCCCAAATTGCTGACCTAGTGGTATGAAGTTTTTATTTTGCCAAGGACAGACACACCCTGAAACTCTTTTTTTTTTTATTAAACCTATCATCTGCTATTATATTTGAGTTGAAGAAGAAAGGAAAATAGGACTGCATTGGTTATCTGTTGCTATTAGAAACAAGAGCGAAATTTCCCACAGGTTTCCATCTATTCTCTGTCTACACAGCCCTCACCTAGGAACCGTCGACTGTCAATGACTTAATTCCTCACACAGTGACTGCATCTACAAGAGGCAATCACTTCCTGCCCACCGGCCAGGGCTCCCCGCTGATCCCCTCATCCAGCAAGTGACCCCGCCCCTGGCCAGGGGTAACAGTTCCAGGAGCAGACAGGCCTCCCCTGGGAATCTGGATTGAAGCGAGAAAGAGCCTGGGGAGCCCACACCCTGGGCGTGCAGGGAGGGAGGGAGAGGCTACAACCCCGGGTAAAGCAGAAGTTAGAGACCAGGATGGAGTGGGGGGTGGAGGGGGAGGACTCCAGGCTCCCAGCTTGTTCTCTGCTCCATGCAGCATGGAGGGAGTTCCAGAAGCCATCCCGGGATCCTCTCTTAAATCTCCTTTTGGGCTTCCTCTAGCTGGAAAACATTTAGTTACTCGCCACTAAAAGCCCTCCTTAATGCTGGCACGAAAGATGGGCCACCACCATTGTTGAGGCAGGAACAATGCCAAGGAAAGAGAAAAGGCTGCCTTGGGGCTTCACCAGGGAGGACTCGCTCAAAAGACTTGCTCAATTTGACTGAGCACCTGGGCCCTCTAACATAAACCGTTATCTCTTCAAACACTCCTTTAAAAATGTAATTCCTGCAGGGAGGGTCAAGTCATTACGGTACTGAGGGCAGAGAGGTTCAGATCCCCAAACTGTGGAGCCCTCGCTGCTTGGGAGGGGGCTGGCCGACAGGAGCGTTGAGAACATTCCAAGGCCAGCCCTGGGCTCAGCCGGGAAGCGTGCAGAGACAATCGGCCTGCATTCTCACGCTGGCCTTGCCAAGTACCTGGGAGCAGCCTCTGCGGGCCTCCTTGGCCTCAGTGTGCCCGTCGGTAACACCAGAGGGTTGGCCCAGGCCAGACATTTGACAGACTGGGCCCCATGGGGCTGGCGATGCCACCTACGACTCTGTTTCCTCAACAGCTTCCGTGACCTCTTTGAGAACAAGACTCCTGATGTCTGTACTGTACACAGTTGCTTATCCCAACCGGCAGAGATGGCCCCTCAAGGACAATGAGGAAAGGAAAAGAAAGGAAGGAAGTGATCAGAGGAATTTAGCCACTGGTCCATGGAAACATGGGGACAAACAGAGAGGCCAGCTTGTGACCTCTGAGGCAGCAGGCCTAAGCCCTGGCACCTGCATCATCTGTGTCCCGAGCCGAAACCAGGAATTGGGGCACAGAGAGCACTGTTCCCAGCCACGGGAAAACCCACAAACCCTAGGGTCTTATTTACAAAAAACACGAGCTAACAAGGAGGATTTTACTGCCACACACTAGCAAAACCCACCTCCCTCCGAGATCTGGGGGTGCTTAGCTGGTGAATCGTACAGAACTTACCTACACGGAGCCTTGGTGTTCTGACAGTAAAAGCGGAACACAGTAAGCGAAACTACTCAAAAAATATGCGATGAGAAGTAAAACAGTCTCAAAAGTTCAGCAAATGTATGAAGAAATGAGGTGCAGGTAAGAGAAGAGGCTCTGCCCGTAGGCCACGTCCTCTTAGGCCCCACTCTGTAACAGGGCAAATACTTGTAAATGGACACTCATCCTACAGCAAACAGAAATACAAGCATTTCTGCCACAGTGTGGTCTGTTTCCCCGAAAGTCCTCACACTCTGCAAAATCGCACACTAAAAATAAAAGGATTCACGGGAAAGACAGTGTTGGTGCCTATCACTCAACACTTACGGGACCTTGTCACTTGAGCCCTTCCCAAAATAGTCATGGCTCTAGTAACATCCATTCACAGTGAGCTGCACCGGCCCCTGGACCCAAAACCCCATCCAGTCATTCATTGTCTAGTGCTCCTTCTTTGAGATGACGGGCCTTGGGGGCGCTCACTTCCTACAAAGAGCACTTTCATCAAAGTCCAAACCCCTACCCAGGGTGTCTTAACAAGCTAATGCCAGTCTGGCTCCTTCATCAGCCCTCTTGGCTTCCCCATTCAGGGTGAGGGGGTGGAAAGACATTAAAACAGCCACAGCTTGCACTAGAAGATGTACCTGTAGACTTTCAGCCTTTTTTTTTTTTTTTTTTTGTTCTTCTGTTGCTCCTTAATCATGAGAAACAAGTTCTAATCTATCAAAACACAAACACCTGGGAAAAATTGTCAGCGAGCCAACACCACTTCCACACATACCATCATCCCCCCATTTAACAATCACGGAAACACACGCTGTAGACCAACAACCAAGTAATTTCTTGCTTTTTTTAAAAGATATTTATTTATTTAGAGAGAACACATGGGCGTGTGAGCAGGGGGAGGGACAGAGGGAGAGAGAGAGAATCTCCGACAGACTCCACAGGGATAGAACTCATGCCCTTGAGATCATGACCTGAGCCGAAACCAAGAATCGGATGCTTAACCCACTGAGCCACTCAGACACTCTCCACCTTTTTTCTTGTTTTTAACATTTTGTTTGACCAACAGTTTCAAGTGTAAGATAACTAGAAGTTGCTTTTCAGATAATTTGACTATAAGGAACATCTGATTTACCACAGGCAGGCTTCTTGACATCACACATTCACAGAAAGTTGTAAGAAGTGAGTGAATCTAACCCGCAAGCTGTTCTAAAACATAATGCAATTTTTTTAAAGTTTATACTTTTAGTCAAACTGACTCAGATTCAAAGTAGCCACAAATTCTTTGCAGCACCTCCCATGAAGAGGTAGATCTCTCTCCCTACCCCCCAGTATCTGGTGGGCCTCGTGACTTGCTTTGACTACTAGAACGCAGAAGTGAGAGCATACAACTTCTCAAAAGGCCTTCATTGTGACCTCTTACTCATCCTCTTGCCACCCTGAGACCACCACGGTAAAGAAGCCCAGCTGACAGCCAGCATCCACCCCTGGGCCACTGAGTGAGAACATCTTGGACTCTCTGGCCCAGTGGAACCATCAGATGCAGTCGGTGAGTGACCCCAGGCAAGACCAAGAAAAGAAGCATTTAGCACAGAATCCTGCACAAATAAAATGGTTACTGTTTTAACCCATTAAATTCTGGGATGGTCCACTGCATAGCAAACATAATGTGACATCTTCTAGACATTTCACCAATTCTTTGATATTTTAATACCTCTACCCACTTGGGAGCCACTAAACCTTTTATTTAGGTCTTAATGATTTTATAGACCCCTGAGAAGGGGCTAAACCAATCCCCCAAAGTGGTAGTATCTCCAAGGACCCTACCAGGCAGGAGTGATTAAAAGCCAAGGGCTAACCAACAACCCCAATTCCAGGAAGATATCATGTAGCTGGACATAAACATAAAACCCCAAAGAGGAACAGCTCCTAACATTCAAACGACTCCTGAGGGAGGCTGAAGGCTCTCTAACCAATGCTCCTTAGGCAAGACCCCAACCTTCCTGGCTGTAGTACACTGAATAACAGCACCCCACCAAATACATCCTGGTCCCAATCCCTCCAATTTACAAATATGTCACTTTACATGACAACAGGGATTTTGCAGATGTGATTGCATGAAGGACCTTGAGACAAGGAGACTGTTTTGGTTATTAAAGTGGCCTCAGAATAGGTCTTTTTTTTTTTTTTTTGGAGTTCAATTTGCCAACATATAGCATAACACCCAGTGCTCATCCCATCAAGTGCCCCCCTCAGTGCCTGTCACCCAATCACCCTCACCCCCCACCCACCTCCCTCAGAATAGGTCTTTACACAAGAGCCCTCAGCAGAGGGAGGCAGGAGGGGTGGAGTCAGCCAGAAGATGTGCAAGTGGAGGCAGAGGTTGGAGTGATGTGCTCTGAAGATAGAGAAAAGGGCCACGAGCCAAGGAATGCAGGCAGCCTCTGGAAGCTGGAAAAGGCAAGGGAGCTGAGCCTCCCCCAGAGCCTCCAGAAGGAACATGGCTCTACCAACACCTTGACTTCAGCTCAGTAGCACCCACTTTGGACTTATTTCCAACCTGCAGACAATAAGATAGTAAGTTTGTGTTGTGTTATGCTACTGAGTTTGTGGTAGCTTTTACAATGGCAATAGGAAACGAACACACCGGATAATTCCCCCTGCCTGCAAGAATGTAATTTAGGATTATTAATCATAATAACAGTAACAGCTAATAATAATAACTAATATTAATTCAGTGTCTGCTTTAGGGCTGGCATTGTTCTAAATGCTCTTCTTATATAAATTCATTTAATCCTCACAAAAACCACATGAAGAAGACTATTACAATCCATATCTTACAGATGAAAAAAACTGAGCTTTCCAGAGGTTTAGTAACTTGCCAGGGCCACGGAGCAGGTAAATGGCACAGCCCAGGGTTGCACCCGGGCAGCCTGGCTCCAGATCCCAGGTTTCATCATGACAACTCCCAAATCAAACCAGCAGTGAGAACAATCAATTACAGCCACTAAGTGAACATCTTCTATGTACCAGGCTCATGCTTAGCACTTGACTTATATTCTCTCATTTCATTTTCCTGGCACCCCACTGGAGCAAGATTACTAGTCATCCTTGTTTACAGAAGAAGAAATAGAAGAGCAGCAAAGTTACAGTGAGGAGTTAAACACAGCTGAACCCAGAAGTGTCTGAGCCTAAAGCCCGGGTTTAACCACACATCCTACTCTCATCCCACTTGAGGCCCACGTGGCTGAGGAAAGGACAGAGAGATAAGAAGCACAACCACAGGATTTATCTCTCAAACTGAGATACCCAGAAAATGAAAGAAGTCACTATTAATAATTTCACCGGGACAAGAGGTATAAACCAGAACTGTCCAGGCAAACCTGGACACAAGGCCACCCTCAAAATAAGGAGATTAAAACCCAGGCCATATGCTACAGTTCACAGTTCCCTGGGAGGGACCCTGTGGAGTCCCACCTGACACCAGCCCCACCTGACATCCCTAGCTGCCAGGTCATGGTCAAGGCTGGAAGAGGAGGGGTAGTCCTAGCAGAGCTCAGAGCAGTATCTGCAAAACTCCAGGTCTGGAGTCTCAGCCCAGAGACAGGGCCCATCCAAAGGCAGACCGGAAGTCCACCTGAGAGCAGAGGTCAGCAGCCCTGGATAGAGTCCTTGAACAAAAAGACCTTGAACCCTACTAGTGCTCTAATCAGGAAGCCCAACAGGGAGCTCAGAGGCTTGGCAAAGGGCCACAGGGGTGTTAAATGTGGCCAAGAGCCTGAGACACCCAGCTCTCCAAAGTTCTGGGCCTGCTGGCCAAGAAGCCATATGGACTGAGGCTCAGGCTGGGGTCTGCCCCTTCCTAGCTGTAGGATCCAACCCTCTTCCCCTCTGAGCCTCCTGGACAAAATCCAGCTACTGATAAATGCCCTACCTATATCTACAGGATCCATAATAATAAATAATAACAGACAACAGCAAATGAGCCATAACCTTACCAGAGGTTGTGGGAGTAAACAGTCTGCTTTGAAATGGGTACTATTGATTATTCCCACTTTACAGATGAGGAAACTGAGGTGGGGTGGGGGAGGGGCTAAGTAACTTGCCCAGAATCCCATGGCTGGTAAGTGGTAAAGCGAGAACTAGAATCCAAGCCAATTGTCCCTGTAAAATTGCAGGGAAACCTTCTCTCCTCCCTGCATGGTCAACGTAAAGCAGCACGTTCTTGTTCAGGGTCCCTGATGGGGGCCCACTGCCCTATGGCCAGAGTTGACTGTGGTGATCCATGGACTGGGCACTAGTTCTCACCTGATTATAAAATTTACTGGCAGGCTTTGCAAATCTACTTCCAGGGCCCCTTTCCCTGGATGGTCTAATTCCAGAAGGTCTGGGAATAAGAATCATAAGGACATTCCCCCAGGTGATTCCTAAAGCATTTCTCTTCCTGTTCAGGCCCTTCTGGAGACCGATTTCCAGAAAAGAGAATGTCTCAAGTCTGGTGCTCCTATATCCCTGACCTCCTCTAAAACTCTCTGGTCTCCCTCTTACCCAGAGTGCGGCCTCAGCACAAAGTCTTCCAAGGGCAACAGCATCTGCCTCAAGTGTTCTGACCATGTTCCTGGTTTCCATACATTTTCGCTGTGGTCACCTTCTGTTTATGGCAAGTGACACAGGTTTCCCATTTCTGGAACTAACATAAGTCAGACTCTTAAAATAAATGCATTTTCAACAAACATCAGATCAATTTTAAAAATAATTAACAAATTGCGGTTTAGGTGGCCAGTACATATGGAGTCAGGAAGGTACATCTCAAGTGGCTGAAGACTGAGAAGTTCCCTAAGGATAAGATGTGCCCGTGCAGGTTTTGCTGACAGCCCTGAGTTCTGTCCTAACATCACCCCTCTCCCTGCCACTATCTCACCCTGAGGAATGTACTCAATCCCTCGGAGCCTCTTTCCCCTCGTGTAAAACCTCCCACTTCATGGAGTATTTATGAAGATTAAATGAGACAATACAAGCAAAGCATTTAACACAGAGCTGGTGCTTACAAACTCTGCTGACTCGGTCTAGCACCAGGGAATGAACCGTGTCGGATGCTCCTGCCCTCCGCCCCCCTCATGCTGAGGTCCCAAGTCTGAAATCCAGATAGGTGGTAACTCACTGATTCTCAAACTTGGCTGTTCACCCAAAAAAAGTCCTGATATAATAATTCTGGAAGGAGGCGTAGGCATCAAGACATTGATAAAGCTCCCCAGGTGATTCTAATAGGCAGCCAGGTTGGGAACTAACCCCAGGGGGCTTCCGGTGACCAAGAAAGTGTAGCTTCTGATACTACATGCTCCAGGACCAGCCCCAGCTGCCTTCATTCTTGCTTCCCACCAGTGGACTCTGCAGACAGGGGAGAAAAGGCGCTCAAGGAGGGCTGACTTCATGTTTGCCAGGAGAGAGGTGTTCATCACTTGCAGGGCCTTGCTTCAGAACTGAGCACTGAAGATCCAAAAGCATCAGGACCTGAACATAATCTCCACATAGACCCAAGTCAGAAGAACCCAAGCAGAATCTGCCCTCCTTCTAAAGCCTCCAAAGAAAGCAGACCTGCTGGACCCGCGGCAATAATCCCAGGGGGCATCTAGGAGGTAGAGACAGGAAAGCCACCTCTCCCTTCCTCCAGGGAGGAAAGAACTTGCTAAATTCCTGCCCCTCTGATATCTGCTCTGCTCCCACAACAGACCTAGGCAGGCTTCACAAGCCCCTTGTCCAGACCAGGGAAGGAAAGCTTAGCTGAAGTTCACATGCGCTTTGGGCTCCAAAGCCACATTGCTCCTTTACCCCTCTGCACCTGTTATTGCCCATCTCGGAGCAATGGACTGGGAGTCATTTCCACTAAAGGGGAGGCAGCAAGGATTTGCAGAACCCAGTGCAGTGGGGTCAGCGTCAATTCTGGGCAGTGCCTGTACTTCTTGGTCCCCTCCTTGGCTCATCCTGCTTTCCTGGCAATGTCCAGACATGCCTGCAAGGGGAAGGCACTCGCTCCCCGCCACATGCTGCTCATTCACTAAAGCGCCTGGTTCCTCCCTGCTATTCTAATTATGCGCAGCAATAATAAAGATGCTTTCTCCCTTACCAGAAGCCTATTTATGCAACGAGAGAGCATTTCGCCCCCACGATACTGAGTCGTCACTCAAACCCTGGTGGGAATCAAAGTCGCATCTCCTCAAGGATTGACTGAGCCCTGCCTACCCCCCTTCAGCCCTACAGCTTCCACCCACTCCTGAGCACCCATGTTTCTAGAAGCACCGCTTTGCTGCAGAGTAGGCAGGATGCAGATGCCATTCCCCACCACTGTGCTCCCTGTGGATTACTGATATTCATTTGACACACAGTAGGGGGTTTATTGAGCACCTGCTATAGGCCCTCACCAAGAGCATGGAAATGAAAGACATAGTTCCCTGCCCTTGTCAGGAGAAGGGGCATTAAGAGAAAGGCACCAGCTTTTATGGTCCACAACTGATTCACACCCCAACCCCAAGCGTTCACTGGCTGGGTGCTTTGATTCCTTGGCTGGGCAAACTATCCAATTCCTCAAAAGCCTCAACTGCCTCATTGGCAAAATGGGGTAATAATAACACCAAGCTCATGGGGTTGTTGGAGGAGTCAGTGGGGTATACACATAGAAAATTGGAACCTTGTAAGCACTCGGTGAACACTAGGTGAGATTACCAACAGTCAGTTCCGGCAGCTCTAGTACCACGAAGGCAAGACCTCACCAAGATGGATGAGTCTGGGAAGGCTTCCTGAGAAGTGATACCTGAGCTGAGTTTTGAAGGATAAGTAGGAGTTTGCTAGAGAAAAGGAGGACGTTCCTGGCAGGGGGTGGCAGGAGGGCTAAGGGAGTTCACAGAACTTTGGGAAACAGGACCACGACCAGTGGCCTCCCACTTCCATCTATAGTTTGGTGGCCATGGGGCCATGGGGTAGCCAGACTCCACTAGTCTGTGCCCATTCTTTCGGACCCTGGGTGGAATTTCCTCAGGGTCCTATGACATGCCAGGCACGTGCTAAGAGAGGCTGGACAGCTTGACCACCTCCTCCCTTCACTCAAGCCCACTCGTGGCTGTGCCACGCAGGCCTGGCAGCTTTCTCCTGGGTGAAATGGGGGTAACGGGGCCTCTCTTGTAGCCATTCATTCCATAACAAATGTGGGCAGGGCCAAATGATATCATTCAATATTTTCAGATTTCAGCATAAACTGAGTCCTCAGTAAATGTCAATGTTCAAAATGTTTTTTTTTTTTTTATTGTGATTGACTGCCGGGATGTTAAGAATCCCGTCTCTAAACCCCAACACCTCCAGGAGGCACCCCCAACACAGGCAACCCCCCCGCCCCCGTCTGCCATTCCTTTCCTTAACCCTGTCCCCACCCTGGAGCAAATTACCAGGTGTCTGTTGCCCACACCTACCCCTGATTGGATCACCACAGGAGCTAGCCCAGCCTGACCACCCCTCGCCCCCCTGTTCATCTCATCCTTCTAGGGCTCCCTGTGTCAACTACTGCAGGTTTTCGTGGGGGCAGGATTGAAGGTCATCTCAGCTTTTGCTGTCCAAAGCTCTAAAGATTAAAAGGTAGCCCCACTGGCCTTATAAATTAACTTAAATGTTCTATTAAGGAAACTTGCACACATATACAAAGGGAATAGTAATGAACCACCATGCGCCCATCACCCAGCTTCCACAGCTACCATATTCTGCCAAAATATTTTCTGGCCAGCCTTTCTGGCACATCCCACCACCCAGGGCTCCCACTGCTCACAAGTCCTAACATAGTTTGATCCCTCCAACATTCATCCTTTTGCAGCAGAAGCATCCTTGAAATAATCCCCTGAAGAGCACCCTTTTTATGTTCCTAGTAGAGTAGTAATCACTGGCCACACCCACAGGAGCTACCTAGGATGGCCCCAACGGGCTGGAGCTCTGGAATCGGACCGCCTGAGTCCAAATCAATACTTCCTAGATGTGTGACCTTGGACAGGTCACTCAACCTATGTTTAGATTTCCTACCTGGGGGAAACATGAATTCTGGTAACAGATCTGTTGTTGAGGCTTTAACAAATGAAATAATGTATGCTCATTGCCCAGCACAGTAAACACTGAGTGAAGGAAATCTTAGAAATAGATGTGTTAGATGATGGGTGAGCAGGCTCTGCTCCTGTGAGATACTATTAATATCTCCCATTTTCGAGATGAAGGCATGGGAACCAAGAGAGACCCAGCAAGTTGCCAGGGACAGCCTGCTCTGTGTCCCAAGTCCATGTGTTGGATATTCTCACAGGCTGCCTTGAACTGCAGATCACTGGAAGTGAAGAAACACTCAGGAATAGACACAGGCGAACAGTGGCAGGTGGCCCAGCACACCCAGCATGTGCTTCCCCATCCTGGATGGGGAGCTCTCCCAGCCTGAGGATAGACAACCACACAGCGCCTCTGTGTGCATGTGTCTGTAGGCTAAAGGTGCTGAATTCCATTTTGCAAGACAAATGGTGTGGGGGGGAAGCACATCCCTGATCGCTCTTCTGATTTCACACATCCTATGGCCAACCTTGCATTCAACACAGCCATCCACTATGTATCCCAGCATGAGAAGCAAGAAACTGGTTCACTAACTTAGGCTTAGGAAATCTGATGTCCCTCTCTATCATCCTACATTTTCTTTTTTCCAATTTAAAGAAAAAGCTGGGGCGGGGAGCGGGGGGGGGGGGGGGGGGTAATGAATCAATCCAGTTGCTGAGTGATATCCAGACAAAGCCGCCAGCCCCTTGCCGGCGTTTGCCAGCTGGGGAAAGGCAGGGGCGGGGGCAGATTTGGATGCGTGTTAGGGCCCAGCCAGAGCTCTGGCCTGGGCTCTCCAAGGCCCCTCCCAAGAGTGAGCCCCGTTAGGATATCCCCCTCACCCCCCCCCGCACTCCCCCACTACTGCAGTGCCGAGTGGGGAGGCACCTCCCAGATCTGCAGGAACAATGGGCTGGGGAGGGGGCAGGTGCCTCTCAGAGCGCAGCAGAGGGCGGGGGCCGCGGCCCGAGACTGCAAGACTGCAAGCACCCGCCCGTGGGGGCTGCGCTGCCACTGGACTCAGTTTCCCCAGCTTTGAGGTCCCCGGCAGAGCTTTTCCTGGATGCATTTCCCTTACGTCCTAGGCATTTTAATTTCATCCTCGCCAGGCGGCTTCACCTGCCGCTCGCCGGAAGCCACCCGGCTACGCTCCCCTCCAGCGGCTGCTCCTGCTGAAAAGCCCCCGAGGTCAGGGGCGCGCGGCGCCTCCGTGCGCCCAACTTTCCCCACTTGGGACCCACGATCCCGGCCAGGCCGTCTCCTCCGCTGGCGAAACCATGATTTACAGCCCCGTGCTCGAGGCGCTGCTCCTCCTCTTCCCCCCGCCCCCGAGTCCTCTCCCGGTCCTTCCCCGGCACCCCCGCCCCATCTGAGCCCGAGCACGCTCCCCGCAGACAGCGGCCACGGCACATTAGCAGGATGCGAGCGTCCGTCCTCCGCACCGGGCGCCGCCGTCCTCTCCCCCGCCCCGAGCAGCGAGCGGACCGCGGAGCCCCCGCCGCTCCTCCCTCCCAGGCCCGCAGAATCCCTGGGGATGGGTGGGGCGGGCGGCGCGCTGCAGCCCAGCCGGAGCTGCACCCCCACTTCGCACGGACGGCCGACCCCGGGGGCGAGGGGCCGGCTCCAGACCCTCGGGTTGCCCCAGGCCCCCACCCCGCCTCGCTGAGTCACGGAAATGAGCGGCTGGGGCTGCCGGCCCTTCCCTCGGCTCAGGGCGCGGGGGTGCACCCGTGGGGAGGGGGTCTGCGCCCGGGTCGCGAGGGGCCCCGCAGGCGGCGCCCGCCCGGGCCGGGGGTGGCCGGGGCGCTCGGGCGGGGGCTGCGGTCCTCGCCGCAGTGTCCGCACCCCGGCCGGGAGCGCAGCACGTGACCGAAGGGCCGGAGGCGGCCCCCGGGACCCCCGCTCCGCCCCAATGGGGCAGATGTCCAGGGGCGCGCGCCCACTTTCCCGCGGCCCGCGGTGGGGGGCTTGCGGGGCGCGGGGCCGAGCGCGCTCACCCCTGCCCGGCCCGCCCGCCGCAGCCGCAGGACCCGCGACCCGCGCTCACCTCGGGGCCCCGCGTCGCCGCCGCCCGCCTCCTTGTCCGCCATGGTCGCGCAGCCCCCGCCCGCGAGAGGAACCTCCGGCGCAGCCCCCGAGCCCCTGCGGGTCCCCGTCCGCGTCCTCGGCGGCGCTCGGGCCGGGTCTGAGGCTCCGGGCAGCGGGAGCACTGCTGTGACGCGGCCGCCGCCGCAGCCCGGACTCCTCCCCGCGCTCCTCCCGGGCCCGCCCCGGCCCGGCCCGGCCCCGCCCCCAGGCGCACGCCCCGCCCACGGCCCCGCCCCAGGAGCTCGCCCCGCCCATGGCCCCGCCCCCAGGCACACGCCCCGCCCACGGCCCCGCCCCTGGCCCCGGCCCCGCCCCCAGACGCTAGCCCCGCCCCCCCGCCCCGCGGAGCCCGGCCTGCGGGGAAGGCCGGCGCGGGCCCCGCTCGGCGTCTGCCCGCCGCGTCTCTCCCGGTCCGGCCCCTCCTCCCCGGGGCTGGCCCCCGCGCCGGTCGCCGCCGAGGAGGGGGCGGGGCGGGGCGGGGCCGGGCGGCTCTCCAGGCGGACGCCGGCGCAGTGAAGGCGCAGGGCTGGGCGAGCGGCGGGGCCGGGGTTCAGGTCCCCTCCGCCCCCGCGCGCGTCCGCTCCTGCGGGGAGCCCGGGCCGAAGCCCCGCAGCCGGCGCCGCGCGCAGACCGCGCTCTCCCGAGGAACCCGCCCGGCCTCCACGGTGCGTTTCTCTCCCCCGGGGTCCCGGGAGGGCGGGCAAGGGCCACACCGGGGCGAGCCCGGAGCGCCGGGACTCCGCGGGATTCCACGCTGGCCGCGGAGGCTGCAGTCGCGCTTTTCCATATATGGGTTCCCAGCCCGGCCCTCGTGAGAAGTCTGAGAATAACGGCATTAATAATGCAGAGCTTCGGCGGCCAGTGATTCACCCTCCCTGTCCTCTGGCTCCGCGCCACGGGCACCTGTTCGCCACTGGCCGGGTGGCTTCTGGGGCCCGCTGTGCAAGGAGGCGATGAGGGTGGTGATGAGACCCTAAGGACCCCCGTTACTGGGCCTTCCGTTATGCCTGGCCCTCTGCTAGGTGCTTAAGAGCCTTATCTCATTTGCTCCGCATAACTCTCAGAGCTGGGGACTGGTGGTCCCCATTTTGCAGAGAAGGAAACAGGTTTAAGGGATTTCAGGGATGATCCTTAGAACAGACATATTAAGTAAGCGACCAAGCTGGGATAACGACCAGCTACCCCTCACACCCTGAGATGGGCCACAGCTCTCAAAGGGTGCAGAATAGAGGCTTCATCCTACAACCAGCTTATGGAGGAGGGGGAACAGGGTGCTGCCGGGAGAGCCCAGAGACCAGCCTCCGCCCAGAGAGTGATGGTAGGGTGATGAGTTAAAAGGATAAACTGGCTCTCTGTCTGCCTGAATTAAAAATCCACAACACGCAGTCTCTGGCTGTGCATGAGACCATGAGCTAATATTTAATCTCTCTGAGCCTCAATATCCTCATCTGTGAAATTGGGTAGGTGAGAACCCACTTCCTAAGAATGAAGAAGGCTAGATGAGCTGATGCACGTAGCATGCACTGCTTGGGGGTCTGGCACGTGGTAAGCAGTCCAAAAAGTATTAGATATTATTAAGTCACAGGCACCTTTTTACAGTGGACAATGGCCAGTTGTTCAGGACAGTGGGCAATGACAGACACTCCCAGGGTACAGAACACTGTTTTTCTGAGTGCCCCCCTACCAGGACTACTTGCCTGCTGAGACAATACCCCGCTATCTCAGAGGCAGACTCAAGACACCGCCCAAAGGCCAAGAGCACACAGCACCCAAATGCAGGCCGGAGAAAGGGTCTAGGCAGTCGCCCAAGTGACGAGACTAACCCTGCATCAACGCTCCTAGCTTGCCTTTCCAGGTCTGCTCCTGTATCCCTGCTGAGGGAGGCTGGCCAGGCTGAGGCCACATGGATTGAGGCAAAGAGGACAAGGACAGCCACCAGCATGTGTCCACTGAGCACCAGGGTCACACAGACTTGTACCTAACCAGTGAGGCCGGAAAGAGTTTTTTTATCTACCACAGTTCTGATTAAGTCTTCATTCAAAACCATGCTGGGCACCTACAAGAAAATCCCTAACTCTTCAGCTTAACGTTCAACACCTTTGACAACATGTCTCATCTGGCATCTCTCTCCCGAGAAGTCTTTCTTCCACCAGCCTTCCTTGGGCATGGTTACAGTCTCTGTCTCCACGTTGGATGCCCTCTTTGCCTCCCTGGTCTACCTGCCCACCTCCAGGCATCCTTCAGGGCCCCAGTCGGAGGCCCCCACGCTACCTCCCAGTCTCCCATAGTAATCTACACACTCACACGTCTTTATTTTTCTCCTCCTTCTACCCCACTGCGTGGGCAGCTCAGCACTCAGAAGCCTCTTCTGTCTATCTGCAGACATGCCCACCTTCACATCCAGGGCCTGACCTTCCTCTGGGGCTGCAGACCTCGTGAGAGTCTCCCAGGGCAGCTCCCGGGCCCTTCCCATCCTGCCAAAGCCAGCTCATCCTCTGCCGCCCTCCCTCCTGACTGCAGGATCCCTGTAAAGGCAGCATTGCCCACAAGCCACCGAGCCACACACCAGGGCATCGGCTCTCACTCCTATTTGTGTCTGTCTGAATTTGGTCAATCTCCAAGGCAAGCGCTGTCCATCTGCCTGTGGACGATTCCTCCTCCACCTTCACTTGTCCACATTCCATCGTGTCTCACTGCCTGTGTGTCTACAGGGCCACCTCGCTGGTCTCTCGTCCCTGTCCCAGCTGTCTGTCCATTTACTGTGAATCTGGTCTGCCCTGCCTACCCACCTCGCTGCTCCATCTCCCCTCACCCCTCATGACTTCTTTCAATCCCTCACACCCACCTCTGTCTCTTGTATGCCAGGATTCCAAATGCCTTAAAATGTGTTTGATGTTTGGACCACTTCGCCCTCATTCTGACACCAGCAGCCACCTGGAGAACTCGGAATGAACCTCTCCACTCCAGGAAGCTTTTCCTCCCCCGTCACCCCCATCCTGGCTTGTGTGCCCATCCTTAGTGTCCTCAAGGCACCCTGTCCCTCTCCATCAGGCTCCTGGCCCCCAGCATTAAGACATTGGCCTTGGCAGCCTGTCAGAACCAGCAGGAACTCCGCAGTCCCCACCTTCCTGCCACCTACGGTGGGAAGGCCTGAGGGCCATCTGCCCTCTCGCTGACACCCAGCTGCAGTGACATGAGGGCACGTGAGGACGATGGGGAATGACATGTGGGCCCTATGCTGCGGGCAGAGAGCAGAAGACAGTTTTGATTTTCAGGGAGCAGGAAGGGCAGTGCACACTCCGCCTGGGGTTTATCCTCAGGGCTTTACCAATTATCACACTAATTAGAAATAGCCCTGGTGAGCACACATTCAGCCAGCCGGGGGCCTAGGTGGGCGACTGCATGCCTGGCCTCACCTACTTCTCATGGCAGTCCTCGCTGTTTTATGGCAGAGCAGATGGAAGCACACAAAGGTCGAGACACCTGTGCAGGCTTCCTCTGACCACAAACAGCATGGCCTGTCCCTGTCACTATAGAGGGAAGGGCTCCCACTATCCCTCCTTGATGCCCATAGTTTCCTCACCAATAGCAGCATAAGATCTCATCACTCCTCTGCTACCAGGTCCTATGTGAATTGGCCTCCTGATGCCTCTTGATTCTAGCTCCTTCCACTCTCCCGTCCCTCACGCCCAAACACACATGCCATCCATGAGAACATGCCAAATCTCACCCCACCTCAGGGCCTGTGCTATAGGTAGCCTGCCTGGGACACAGTCCCCAAGACATGCACAAGGCTCGCTCCCTCACTCACTTTGGGAAATGCCATGCCCCCCCCCCCCAGCTGGTTCTAAGACTGCTATCTCATCCCCACTGGAAAGTGAGCTCCGTGAGAGTAGGATCTTGGACTATGCTGCTCACCTCTCTATCCCCAGGTCTAGAACTGTGCCCAGTGCATGGCAGGTGCCCAATAAATGCTTGACAGTGGTCGGACTGGTTCCATCAGTGAAACAGGAGCACAACAGGCTTCATCCAGCTGGGAGGACCAAGTCCACCGCGAGGACATCACACTGATTCCTGGCGGCTCGCATGGTCATTTCAGAGCACATCCATCCTCATGGGGAGGGGGTCACTCTGCAGCAAGTCCCCTACAGCCCCCCTCCAATCTCCCCCTTCACAGTACTCCATGTGGACCCCCTTCAGCACAGTCCGTAGGATCTCTTCTCTACCTTCAGGACGAGAGAGACCCAGGCTGTGGTCTGTGGTGGTGAGCAGCGAGAACATCCCCACTTCCACTCATACCAACCTCAGTCCATCTCAGCTGGTCATTTGAGTCCCCAAAAGGGGCCCAGCCCAGAGCCAAGTCACCAACTTCCAGTACCCTCGTGCTGGTCACTCCAGCCACGTGGGGCTATCCTCACATCTCCAAAACACCAACACCTCCCTGGAAGCACATTCTCCACTCCTTTTCCCAGTAAATCTTTCTCCTCCTCTAGGTCACACCTTAGATGTCATTTCTTCCAGGAAACCACTTGGCTCTCCAAGACAGCATGAGGCCCCAACTCTGTCCTCTGAGCCTGACTCCCCATGCCCTGCTATCACACTGCTATCACAGCTCTAGGTCACTATTAGTATTAACCCATTGTATAGATGACAAATGGAGCCCCAGAAAGGTGCAGCTGAGAAGCTGCAGAGCTGAGACTGGGACTCAGGTCTTTCCAGTGTCAGGTGGTCCATCTCCCCCTCCAGCTGCCAGCTTCCCACAGTTGGCCATGTCCACAACTGTAGCCCCCAGACCATGGCACAGTGCCTGGAGCAGAGTTAAATCTAAAAAGGAAGAGCCCCTCAGCCTCAGGCCCTCACCTGACTCATTTTCTCTGAGCTCCTCTTCCCCCACCCACAGATACTCCCTACAACAGTCCCCTCCTTATCCTGCAGGCCCCACACAAAGATGGACCCTCTTCCCCTCCTGATGCATCTGCCACTGAGGCTGCTGATCCTGAGGATGCAGCAAGAGAGGACAGGGCAAGTGCAACACAAGCAAGTAGAGTGGAGAAGAGTGTGGGGTCACATGGAGTCAGACCAATGTCCAAATCTGGCTGAGTCATTCCCTGCCCTCGTCAAGTGACCCGAGGACACACCCGTCTGGGTCTATTTCTTCATTGTAGAAGAGGTTGATAATCATAGGCAGGATAAATATGCGAGATAATATATGTAAAACACTCAGCATAGGGTTGGGCTACATATGCCACAGTAAATAGGACTTATTTAATTTGCAAAATGGGACCACAAAAATGCCTATTCCTTGTGTATCATAAATTACAGAATGGATCTAGGCAAACAATTGGGGGGTAGGTAAAAGACACATGGAAGATATGGGGGTGAGTGGCTTTTTAAAAAAATGTTTATCCAAAGAAAGGTTTATTTTTTTTAAGATTTTATTTATTCATGAAAACCCAGAGAGAGAGGCAGAGACATAGGCAGAGGGAGAAGTAGGGAGCCCTCCCTCACAGGGAGCCCGATGTGGGACTTGATTCCTGAACCCAGGATAACACCCTGAGCCTAAGGCAGACACTCAACCACTGAGCCACCCAGGTGTCCCACAAAAAAAAAGTTTTCTTTAATTTTGAGAAACACTGATACTAATCCAAATCTGAGCTTCTATGCAGGAAGCCTCCAGTAAAAGCTGCTTTGGATCTTTATGACACGCCACCAGAATTTTATCTCTAAAGTGAATATCATAAAAGTGCCTCCTTTATAACAGGATCAAGATTCAGATGAGCTAAGGCAACACGAAAGCTTAAGGGAGGGCCACCAGGGTGGTTCAGTCGGTTGATTTCGAGTCAGGTCAAGATCCTGGGATCAAGCCCTGCTTCGGCTCCATGCTGAGCAGGGAGTCTGCTTGAGGATTTCCCTCCCTCTCTGTCTCTGCTCCCCCCCACCCACTCATGAGCACACACATGCTCTCTCTCACTCTCTCTCTCTCAGATAATTAAATAAGTCTTTAAAAAAAAAAAAAAACTTAAGGGAAATCCCAGGCAATAGGTCATATACATCTTAAAAATCCAAACTCAGAGCTCAATCGTGGTATCCAGTTTATACATCCTTTTCCCTTAGATTTCCACCCCATCTGGTGTGAATCAGCCTCTCCGTTAGCATTCCAAAACACACTTCACATACACAACATGGGTTGCCACATGATTCTTCCCGGAGAAACATTCGACTTCCACAGGAAATTATTTCTCAAAATAGCACAATCACTCAGGCCTGCAATGTAAACTTGAGGAATGCCTGCTCAGGTAATGAAGGGTCATCCAAATATTTTTTTCCAAGTATTTCAAACAGCAGAGCAAACGTCTGTGGCCACTCTCACAGCAGTAGTCTCAGCTCTGGCTCTGCAAGCTCCTGGGGCTCCTAATGAGATGGGATGTTCTGGAAGCCACATATGAAGGAGGACAATGCAGAGTGAGATGAGAGACGGGGTCAGAGAAGGAAAACTGGAATGATCGCGTGGCCAGGAGAGCTATCTATATTGCAAGAGCTGCAACTAACTGTAGATTGATAGAGCCAGAAGGTTTCGTGTTACAGAGAAAAATTACTTCTTGCATCTTCTCGAGCTTGTAGCCCAGTGCCTGGCTCACAATAGGTGCTTGATACATGTTTCTTGAAGAAATGAATGAGTGGCCAAGCAAATAAATAATGGAGTGGCAACAGGGGCTCGAAGGAAGAGGCTAAATCTCTTGTTCAAAGCCATACAATTATGGTCAACCCCCTGCTTCTCAGCTCCGTTGGGCTCTCAGTGTCCCCCCTGCCAAAGGCCCAGCAGGAGGCTAACTGCATTTGATTGCTGATGACTGCCTGCCAGGGACACCGAGAAAGTACTCAGGGGCCCTTTCTAGCTCTGCGGAAATGAATACGGCGATGACTAGTGATGTCTGGCCCCTGCAGAGTGCAGGCTGAGGCATCTCTGTGATGCTGACCCCCAGGATCCCTTCCCTCCACCTTTCTAGAATTATATCCCAGGCAAAGAGAGCATTCTGCCCCAGGCAAAGATAAATCTGAGCAGATCCAGCCACCTGTAGTCTCAAATGCCTGGGAAAGTCCTTGAAAAAAAATCAAATCTCTCCTACCTTGGTGCTGCCTGGTTACCTGCCATCCTAGAGTGGCCTGTCTGGATGGTTCTACTCCACCACAGAACATCGGCACACCCCACATACATGTGCGAGGCTATGCTGCACCCCCTGGTCTGCACCGTTGTGTGTCTTCCTCCTGGTGAAAGGTCCCTGGTCACAGCATTTGCATGGAGAATAGAGGAAGGCAGCACCGGGCTGAGGGAAAGGTGACTTGTTGTTAGGTCACCAGGTTCTTGAGCTCAGGCTTGTGAGAGCTTGTCTCTGGGTCTCACCCATAAAGTGGAGAGGGACCATTAAGTCTTCGCTAAGAGCCCATGAAAAGATGTCCTTCACTTCTGAAAGCCATAGACTAAGGAAGAATGATTTGATAAGGACTTTAATCATGAGATCCATTCACTCCTTCCATAGATATGTACAAGGTTTTACTATGTACCAGGCACTATGTTCTAAGCTTGGAGGAAGCCAAACAGCCAAAACTTATATTCTTGGCCAGAAAGACTCTGCTTTTATTCTGGGGAAAGGGTAGCCACCGACCACCCCCACCATACAGTTCCAAGCTTTCAGCATCCTAAAACCCAGCTGAAGGCCCTTAGAACCCAGACTGAGAATCAAACTCCCAAGTCTCCATTGGTTAGCAACTAAACAAAATGGTGGCTTTCTTGTGGGTGCCCTTGGCAGAGGTGGCCAGGCCATGTCAGGAAGTGGGTTGTGAATGGTGGGGCAAGGGAAGGCTCTGGCATCAGGCAGGGTGCCCCGGGCAAGTTAACCAGCGTCCTCAGAAAGCCTGCCTCTCTCTGGAGAGAGAACAATGAATGGACACAGTGCCCTAGAGTGCTCAGACAGTCCACTCAGAGCAGAGCTACCCACACGGCAGGTGGGCCTGGCACGAGCAGAGCCACTGCACCCAGGCTGCCAGCCCACCTGCACCTCCCCTAGGCCTGGCCCCAGAGGCCTGCCCATCCTCACTCCCTTTACTGCAACATCCCACCTCCATTTGCTTGTGATGGATTTCCATCCTGGATGGTGCTCCAGGCCATCCGGGAACAAAGTAGAGGCATCTTGACCAAAGCGAGATGATGGGGGAGTGTGGGTTCTTCAAGGACTTTGGGATTCAGGAAAAATAATAGAAATATCTTCAAAATTCTGTCTCCTCCCCTGTGACTTTGGCCTTTTTCCTCGCTAACAAATGTATGATGAGCCTCACTTCTCTCAAGGGCCACCACCATCACACTGGCACAGACCAGCCCCTTCATCTCTCCTCAGCTTTCCGGGCCCTCCAGCTACCATCTTGGGCCTCCTTCAGCTCATCCCAAGGGACACCCGGGAAGGTGGTCAAGATCGACTTCTCTGCTCATAATCTTCCAAAGATTCCCCACTAGAATTCGGATCAACCCAAACTCGTTTCTAGGCCTACCAGGCCCTGTAGGATGGGGCCCTATCCACCTGCTGGCTATATCCCACTCACACACCCAGTCTCATCTCACCACTCCTGGGCCTCCAGTAACCCACATGACACATTTACAATTAGAACAAGGAACGCCTTCCTCAAGACACTTCTAACCACCGGAAACCAACATAATATCCTGACTTAGTCAAAATAACTCACCCATTTTATCTTCTAGAAAATGGAGGTGTAAAAAAAAAAAAGGCAAAAAACCATGTAGGTCCACGATGTCTAAGATATCCCCCCAGGATTGAACAGTTCACAACCTGAACAAGTGTACCCAGTAACTTGACACTACTCTGTCTCCTGTGATTCTTTAGCAGGTCCAGTTCTTCCTGCCTCATCGTTTGCTGACCTCCGTCCTCACCTCTGCCCCTGCTTAATATCATCCAACTGAATCACCTTAAAAATCAGCGCCCTGGGGAGGCCTTCTCTGGCCCCCTCTGAGCCTTTCCCCACTAGGCTGTGGCCTTCTTGTGGGCACTCGTAATAATGAACATATATTAAGTACTTGCTGTGTGCCAGACATTGCTCTGTTATTTCTATTGCCCTATTTGATCTTCACAGCAATGTAGAGGAAGGATCATTGTCCCCATTCTACAGACAAGGAGACTGAGGCCTTCCATAATTCCCCAAGGAGTAAGTGGCAGGGTCAGAATTTGTACCTGGGCAGTGTGATCCGAGGACAATGTCCCAGTCTATCTATCCTGCACGCCATGGAGAGCAGTGCAGGACTGTGTCCTGGCACCTAGCCTGGCACCTACCACGTAGCAAGGCCTCAAGAAATGTGTTGACTGAATGAACAAGTCACCCAATTAGAATGCAGAATTGCAGTTTACAAAGCACCCTGACATCTCTTCTCTTGATTGACTCATAAAGTACTTGGAGAAGTGTCACTATTCCTGACTTTTTTAAGATAAGAACATTGGAGGCCCAGTGAGATTATAAGCAGCCTTGGCCTGAGGGCCCAACTCTAAGCAGCTGCTTTAAGCCATTTGTTTCTTTCAGATCTACTGTTTGGTTTAAAATTTTCATGTACATTCTGCATTCTATCCCATGATACATCTGCATCTGTATTTTGTTCTTGTTTTTGTTTTTTCACTCTCTCCCCTACGTTGTACCTCTCACCCTATGACTTATTCACTGCATCACTGGAAGCCCGGACCTCCCACAGGCCTTCCTCCCATTTTGCCCAAACCCTCATCGCCATTTGTATTTGTTTTCTAAGCAGAACTAACATCTTAGATATCTATTACTTGCCTTTGAAAAACCTATGTTGCTGTGGCAAGTTTCAAGCATCCACGAAAGTAGAAAGAATGATATAATGAATCCCTAGGTACCCAACATCCAAGCTAACCCAATTTTTAAAATCCAACTCATTAAGTGACGTGGGCCATCCCAGGAAGCCATCAGAGTAGCTGTCATTCACGCATTATGTGTAAATATGCACATCTAATTTCCATGGCCCTCCCTCTGAAGCACAAACGAATACTGGCCCATATTTCAGATGTGGACATTGAGGGTAGTAAGGTCGGGTCACTTGCCTGAAGCCTTAGAGCTAGAAGGAGCGGAGCCAGGAGTCACCTAGACTGGCCAACTTCACCATCTGGAGGTGAAATACTGCTCCGTAGACAGGCATAACCAAAGTTCAAGGCAGAACTTGACCAGTACCCGGGCATGTAAAATTTATAAGGAAAATGCTGTGGGCCTCACCTGCACTCTGTCCCCTTCATCAGAAACCAAGGTCCTAAAGGACAGAGGGCCAGGAGCAAAAAGGTTAAGGTGCATGAGTTTGGGAGTCAGGTTAGCCTTGGGTTTGAATTCTAGCCCCATCCCTTCCTAGCTCTACAGTCTTAGGTGAGTTACCGACCTTCTCGGCTTCACCTGTAAAAGAGGGTTGATAAACCCCATATCCTAGAGCCTCTGGTGCATTCCATCAGATAAATGCCTCACCCACCTTCCTCAACAAAGGAAGCTTCTCATCAACGCTGGTCACTACAAGTGGTTATTACTCATAACCAGCTCTCAGTACTGAGCCCGGCCTTTAGGAAAGAGGGTGCGCTTTTCCTAGGAGACTACTTTTCTTAATCAGCCTCTCCTCGGAATGTCTGTAGATTTGGAGGAAGACAAACAAATTAAAAAGAAAAACGCATCAGCCTTCCCTACTCAGTCAGCGGAGGGATGGGGGCCACGTGTGAGAAGGCCGATCTGGTGGTCCCGGCGGCAGGGACAAAGGCGCCCTGTTGTCCCCGGGCCCTGCGCTGGCACACTGGCACACATGTGATGTTGCAGGGCACACCCACGTGCCGCAGCGCTGGGGTGGCCAGCACAAGAGCTTCAGGCCAGGCTCATCCAGCCTCTCTCCAGGACCTCCTCCTAGGTTGATAAGAACCGGGAAGGCCCCAGGACACCTGGCACATGGTGTGCACTTTGCTAACGGTGGTGATCGCCGTGTCAGCAGGGGGACAAGCACCAGATCTGGCATCAGGAACCCCATCCTCAAGACCAGGCTCTGCTGTGCCCATGCTGTGTGGCCTCAGGCAGGTGACCAAACCTCTCAGATGCCCAGTCTCCTACAATGCAGGTACAAATCACACTTATTCCTCCTGCCTCACTCCACCTGTCACAGACCCGGATTGGAATCCTAGCTTTGCCACTTCTGAGTTTGTGGCATTAATTACCCTAAACCTTATTTGCCTCCTTTGCCAAATGGGACTCATCGCCACGGCCTCCTCCCAGCTCAGAGGTGTGACAATGGGTGTGTGTAGGATGCCTGGCTGAGGCACTGGCATGGAAGTGCTCAGTGGCAGAGGATGGGTGCCCCCTGGCTAAAAACGACAGTGACACTGACTTTAGCCACCAGCAACAGCAGCCCCCTTCTGCATTTGCTTATTTTATGCCAGACAATAAGCCAAGCACCTGGTCGGGGTAGGTCATTTCACCTTCCCAAGAGAGCAACCCAGGTGGGAGGCGGGAGGGAAGAGAAGGAGAGGCCTCCTCCCATAACTAGCCTGCACCTGCAGTCTGCAAGGGGAAAACGGAGAAAGACGTCCTGAAAGCTCTGGTTTGCTCTGAGGGTGGAAGGTACTAAGGTCTGGGTCAGGGTGAGAGGGTCTCATTCATTTTACGTCTCCCAAAAAGTTGTGATTGTCTTAATTTTCTATTTTTTTCTGGTGTCCCGGTAAAGTTCTAAGGTTGGAGCGAGAGGAGAATTATTTTTAAATCAAAATATTGAACTTGGAAAAGTTAAATTTCTGTTTTTTTCCAGAAACAGTGCAAATTGAGAATAAGAAGGAAAATAGACGAGGGGCGCCTGGGTGACTCAGTTGGTTAAGCATCTGCCTTCGGCTCAGGTCATGTTCTCAGGGTCCTGGGATCGAGCCCTGTGTCCGGCTCCCCACTCTGCAGGAAGTCTGTCTCTCTGTCTGCCTCTCCCCACTGCTGTGCGCTCTCAGGCTCTCTATTTAATAAATAAATAAAATCCTTTTTGAAAAAAGAAGGTAAATAAATGAAGTAATAGGCTGCATAATAGGCGTGAGTGTGCACAAGTGTGTGTTTCTCAAAGTCCAGAGCTAAATACACAACGGTCACAAAAAATAGCTCCACAAAGAAAACAATTAAACAAGGACATGAAAAATTATCATTCTCGCCAATAATTTATATGTGTGTATATAATTAAACACTGAGAAAACATGGCATAAATTATAAAACAATGAAACGATAGTATCTAATAATGATGAGATTGTGTTAAAGCTTATCCATTCTTTTTTTTATAAAAAGATTTTATTTATTTATTCATGAGAGACACAGAGGGAGAAGCAGGCTCCCTGTAGGGAGCCCAATGTGGAACTCGATCCCAGGACCCCAGGATCACACCCTGCGCCAAAGGCAGGCACTGAACCACTAGACACCCAGGTGCCCCTAAAGCTTATCCTTTCATGCAGAAATACATAATACTGTCATAAACTAAGCTTCACACTTTGAGAAAAGCATATGTAACATTAAAAGCACTTTGATCAATTAATCCTTCTCTTAGAAATCGATTCTAGGTCACAAGAAAACAACTATTTTTATGCACATATGTTTCAGTGTTATTTCATGCAAAGAGTACAATTGAATAGAATTACAAATATAAATGAGAAGGCAGTACAGCAACATGAGAAGATGTCATAATATAATATTAAATTTTTGAAAAGCAGAAAAAGTCAATATACTAATGATTAACTGCTAAAATTACCCCTGCATGTGGATAGATCCTGACATGCAGAAAAATCAACAGTTGTGCTAAGACAGAGGGATAATGAGGGGCATTTGGTCCTTTCCAGATGCCTTTAATGACCTGTCATATTTTTCTATCCCCCTCTTTCTCCAAGCCCTGCCAGAGACTGCCCCCCACTTCCCTGGAAGGGCGGGGAGCTGCATCCTGCCTCTCAGTCGCTACTCCCACTCTGGCCATTTGATTTGGTTCCTAAATTGTGTTGCTGTTTCTTGACTCTGCAGCTCTCAAAACAAACCAGTGGTGTGCGTGTGAGATCAGAAGGCAAACAAGCTCCAGAAAACACAATCAACTCTGTGCGGGGGCCAAGGAATTTCACATTTGGACACGAAATGTCAGATCCCACAAAAGTCCTTCTCAGGTCCCACGAGTGAGCTCAGAACGTCTGCCCTTCCCCAAGCTTGCTTGGCAGGGCACCCGGGCACCCCCTGGGAACCTGCCAATGCAGGGTGGGGCTTACCCTACCCTGTCCCAAGGCCTGGGCCATCCTTCAGCACGTCTTGGGTCACATGCTCCTTTAGGAATCTGATAAGCACTCACACTTTGCACACCATTTTGAGGGGTTCATAGGTTTACATGGTGGGAATTTGTTCATTCATTTACTTACTCATGCATTAAAACAAGCAAGTATGAAGGGCCTATTATGTATCAGGCCAGGAGGGTAAATACGAGGGTAGAAAAACATGGTTCCTACCCTAGATGAGAGAAAGCATAGTTTCTAGAGGTAGACAGAAAACAAGAAAATACACTTTTAAAAAACGATTTTATTTATTTATTTGAGAGAGAGCATAAGCAGGGGGACTGGCAGAGGAAGAAGGAGAAGCAGGCTCCCCACTGAGTAGGGAGCTCAACTTGGGGCTCGATCCCAGGACCCCAGGATCATGACCTGAGCCAAAGGCAGATGCTTAACCGACTAAGCCACCCAGGCGCCCCATAAATACACTTTCTAATAAACTGTGGTTGGTCTGGTCTAGGTTTATGTTGTGCCAATATCAAAAGCTACTTTGAGGGACGCCTGGATGGCTCAGTGGTTGAGCATCTGCCTTGGACTCTGGCCGTGATCCCAGGGTTCTGGGATCGAGTTCCGCATCTGTGTCTCTGTGCATGAGACACAGAGAGGCAGAGGCATAGGCGGAGGGAGAAGCAGGCTCCATGCAGGGAGCCCGATTGGGACTCGATTCTGGGTCTCCAGGGTCACACCCTGAGCCAAAGGCAGACGCACAATGGCTGAGCCACCCAGGCGTCCCCCGTAAGCCCTTTTCTAGCATTAACTCACTTATTCTACTCTCTGACCTTGTGCAGAGGGAACAGGCATTCATCCCAAATCCACCTGAATCCATGGGTCCCAGAGGTCCCTGGCCAGGGACCACCCCACCTCCCTGAGCCAGAGACCAGGGAATCAGCGTCCTCCCTGCCTCTCCCCGCATAGCGGTGGGTTCCTGTGTCCTTCCCCTCTGTCCTCCAGAGTCTCTCTCTAGTCCATCCCCTCTCCCATCACTGCCCCCCCCCCCACTTCAGGGCCTCATTCTTCCATCTTACCCCCAAAGCCCCACCTCCCAGCCACAAATCTGACCAGGGCATTCCCCTGCTCCCAATCCTTCCATGTCTCCCTACTGCCCCAGCCCTGTCCCAGAGCCCCCAAGTTCCTACAGGACCCAGCCCCGCTGCCTTCCCCAGTTTCATTCCTCATCACCCCCTAAAAAAAAAAAAAAAGGCTTCCCACAGGGAGCCTGCTTCTCCCTCTGCCTATGTCTCTGCCTCTCTCTCTCTCTCTCTCTCTCTCTGTCTTTCATGAATTAATAAATTTTTTTTTAAACATCTTTTTAAACAAAAGCTACTTTGTACTGAGCACGTATTAGATGCCAGGCATAGCTCTAGGCCCTCTCCATAGAGTATACAGTTCATTATGGATTATTGTGGGTTATGTTTAATTCACTTACATTCCTAACAACCCTGGAAGGTATAGCATTATCCTGCTTACCGATTAGGAAACTGAGGCATGGGAAAATTTCAATAACTTTTTCAAGGCTGGTCAGCAATGAAGTTGGAGACCTGTGACCCCCATCAGAGTCAGGCTGGTAACCAGGCAGCCTCTGTCAAGATGTGGCTTGCTTATCCTGGGGCAGAGGGGCTTAACAGCAAAAGGAAGCAGGCCCACAGGATTCCTCAGGCTCTCCCCACGAACAGGCACCCATGGTGTTCTGAATTATGCCTGCACTCTCTGAGCTGGGCTAACTGCAGGAGTCTCCCTGGGAAAAGCAGAGCTCACGTGAGGTGACGCTCCAGGTTCTGACAGGATGGAGGATCAGGCCCCAGATGGAGAACTGCTCACCTGGGGCTTGCTGAGTGCACTTGTGTGGGCCTCCAGGCTACTTTCCCCAGGACACCTGACCTCCCTCTAAATACCCCTTCCCTTAAATGGCACGGACGACGGGCCATCCAGAGTTGGGCTCACCAAGTCCACACACACCAGATAGGATTGGACAAATACAAAGTCCCATTAAGAGACAGAATGTCTTTTTGGCTGAAGCCAGGGAGAAAGAAAGGCAGTATCTAGAGCTCACAGTTGAAAGCACAGGCCTGGGTTTGATTTCCTGCTGCATGGCCATGGGCCCTTCTGGTTACCACAGTGTTTTCATCAGTAAAATGGGGATAAGAACTGTACCTACTGTATAGGAGCATTATAAACATTAAATGAGACAATACTTGTACATAGAACAAGTGGCTGGCACACAGTTAAGTGCCAATAAATGTCATGTACTATTGATTACAGACAGATCTATATTAACATATAAGATAAATGCAAATCATATCAATCTACTTCTCTATTTTTCTATTATAGCTACACATGCATTTAAAAGACTAGAAGGAGGGACACCTGGATGGCTCAGTGGTTGAGCGTCTACCTTCGGCTCAGGTCGTGATCCCCTGGTCCTGGGATCAAGTCCCGCATCGGGCTCCCCGCAGGGAGCCTGCGTCTCCCTCTACCTATGTCTCTGCCTCTCTATGTCTCTCATGAATAAATAAATAAAATCTTTAAAAAATGAAAGACTAGAAGGAAAGACATTAACATAGTGGTAATCCCTGTATAATAAGCTTATGAGTGATTTTTATTTTTTTATTATATCACCTCCCCAAAATTTTCAACAGATAATGTTTTTCTTTCATAATCAGAATAAAATCAATATATGAATCTTTAAAACTGAATCAACAGAAGGGAGATAGGTGGATTAAATAGAGGGGAGAGGTCAGAAAGGCATGTCTTAATGTCAGGTGCCTGACACCATTAGAGGAAGGGGGCACCTTGATTTCTAAACTTTGGTCTCCTTGGAAAGTTCTGAGTCATCCAAGTCAGCACCCAGGTTCCAACTTCTGAGAACATTGCTAACTCTGTCCACCTGCACCCCACATTTGGTCCCCTTCTCTACACGTGTCCAGGCCTCCTCACGGCAACGCCTCATGACTTCATCTGCCAGTTATGGCTCACTGACGTGCCAGCCCCAGGATAGCTGCTTTACTGGGTGGTCTTTTAGTTCAGACCTAGAGACAGCAGGTGACTTGCCCAGGACCACCCAGCCAGGAGGTGGCCTGGCTGGAATTCAAACGCACATCTTCTCACTTCATCTTCTCACTTCAAATCCATGGCTTATCTGTAGACTCGTGACTATCTCATGACCCAGAGAAAACAAGGGTTACAAGGTATATGGAGAGGGGCCAGGGGATGGAGTTTCTGTTTTCTGATTAGAATTCTTGCATGTGGATAATTTGGGTGTTAACTGTGTGTAATTATGCGTGTGTGTACACGTGTGCACACGTAATTATGTGTGCGTTAGAGACAAAGAGAGAGAGAATATATCTATAAAATGTTTTTCAAAGACTAAGAATAGGTAGCAGCACATGGAGCTTGCTCAGGTTCTTCAAAGTATCAGAAAAACAGAATTGAAAGTGAAAAAAAGTATTAAGAGAATGGATTCAGGTGTGTAGAAAATAGAGCAACTGGGCCCCATGGAATGCTTTAGGATCGAGGCTCGGCTGATTCTAAGTCCTTGTTCCTGACCACAGAATCCTGGAAGTTCAAGATCGGAGGAAATTTAGAGGTGACCCTGTTGAATCTTCTCTCCATGCAGAAAACCCATCTGCTGCTCCCACACCACCATCTTGTTTAAATGCCTCCCCTGGTGGGAACTCACCACTTGAAGATCCCACATCCCACCACCTCAGAGTGGTGTCAGCAAGCTCTTCCTCTCATAGGTGAAATGTCTTCCTCATTACATCAACTTTTGGTCTTAGTTCTAACCTCTGGAGTAATAGGGAATCAACCTGCCCTTCTATCCCAGAGTTTCTGTATCAGAACAGGCGGGGAAAAAAAACAAAACAAAACAAAACTACCCTTCCTTGACTCAATGACAAGCAATTTGGAGATGGCTCTGTCTCCACCTCTGCTCAGTTACACTGTGGCTTCATGACCTCAGAAGGGCAGCAAGATGGCCGGTGCACTTCCAAACATCCAATTTAGCCACTGGGTGTCCAGAGGGAAAAAATAGGTCTTCTTGTGGGTCTTTCTTCTTTCCCATCCAGCCTCTCCTCACTTCCCATTGGACAAAACTAGACCGCATGACCACTCTGCAGTCTGAACCAGTCCTGGGCCAGGACAGTGGGATTATCTTCACTGGCTTAAATGGAGTTGGGTTTACTCCCAAACTGGAGACAGTCTCCTTCCGTGCAAATGAGCAAAACTGTGCTCTTCCCAAAAGAGATAAGGTGGAAATAGATTTTGAGTCAACAACAGTGACTTTAACAGTATCCAGCACTCAGTTTGCAGAGTGGTAGACATTGCCTGAGGTGGACACCAGGACCTGTGCCTGCCCGAGATCCACTCCCCTTCTGCTGTGGCAGCACTTGATTTTGCTCCAAGGAGTTACCTCTCTCTGAGAAGTCCTGGTTGATCAGCTACTTTAATTCTATGACCTGCCCTATATCCTTCTAGTACATTTTTTTTATAGCTTCAATAACCAGACCCAGTCTCTGTTGCTTGCAGCCAAAGAATTCTAACAAACCCATAAGATCTCAGCCCCAAAGGCACTGAGATCTCCAGGGTCCATTCTTCTAGGTTGGCAGCAGCCCAGGATCTGACTCTGGAATTTAGAACCTGGAATCTGGAGCGTCTGGATTAGAATCTGAGAATCTAAGCAATCCTCTGACTAGCTGTGTGATTTTGTGCAAGTCACTCAACATCTCTGGTCAGTCAGACCCTGACATCTCTTTGATCCTAGCAAGAATTGTCAAACAAACAACAACAAAAACCAGAACAGCAAACACACACAACACACACATGCACAGAAACCCCATACATGAATGTGCCCATCCAAATCAAGAAATACTGCAGTCAGAAGTCCCAGTAATAATCTACAAATCACCATCTATTTGCCCAGTTAATTACCAAATTTCAAATCACACCACCTCTCTTTTTCTCATTTGTAAAATGAGGATATTAATAGCATTGCATAAGGGCTTTTGGATGATAATGTAGAATAATATTTGTAAAAATACTTTCAGGATACCTGGGTGACTCAGTCAGTTAAGCATCTGCCTTTGGCTCATGTCACGTTCCCAGGGGCCTGGAATCAAGCCTCGCCTCCTCCTCCTCCTCCTCCTCCTCCTCCTCCTCCTCCTCCTCATGCTCCCTGCTCAGCGGGGAGTCTGCTTCTCCCTCTCCCTCTGCGTCTCTCCTTGCTCATGTTCCCTCTCTCCTCCCTCAAATAAATAAACAAAACCTTAAAAAAATACTTTCTACTTTGTTTATTGCCACCACATGCAAGGAATCAATATTCCCAATATCTGCTGAAAACATTTGCTTATTTATAAGTAATAACTAAAAAAAATAGTAAAGTATAAATATATATAGTCATCCTCTCCTCTCTCTGCCTCTAAAAAGAAACTTCTTGGGGTGCCTGGGTGTCTTAGTTGGTTAAGTGGCTGCCTCTGGCTCAGATCATGATCCCAGGGTCCTGGGATTGAGCCTCTCTCATCAGGCTTCCCACTCAGAGGAGAGTCTGCTTCTCCTTCTACCCCTACCCTCAGTTGTGCTCACTCTCCCACCCTCTCAAATAAATAAAATCTTAAATAAATAAACTAAGTAAGTAAAATAAAACAAAAGGATACATCTTGGGGCATCTGGGTGGCACAGCCAGTTAAAAGACCAACTATTGATTTCAGCTCAGGTCATGATCTTGCAGTGATGGGATCAGGTCCCGAGTCCAGCTCCACGCTCAGCACAGAGTCTGCTTGAGATTCTCTCCCCCTCTCCTTCCCCCCGCTCACTCTCTCTCTCTTAAATAAATAAATAAATAAATAAATAAAATCTTTTTAAAAAAATAAAAGCATGCTTCTCTGTGCATTTGAGTTTCTATGATATTAATGGAGAGAAAAGATGTAACAATGTGCACACACAACTGGAGAAGCCAGAGGCTAGCTGATACATGTGGAAAAGAGAATTCTAATTCTCACCAGAGTTGGCTTTTTTTCACCAGAGTTTTAAGACGAAGAAGAAAAGAGAAAAAGAAGACAGCTTTGATCTAAAAGTTGAAGGTGGAAGGGAAAAAAAGAACAGGCGCGAAGAAAGTTTGCAAATCTGAAAAGAGAGGAGAGATGTTGGGGGCGGCTGCCGTGAATATGGAAAAATGAGAATGTGGGGAGGCAGGCAATAGCAAGAAAAAAGGGATTTTTTAAAGTTGTGCTGGATGCCATGAATGTCTCCCTTTGCACTTTCCGAGCAGACAGCAGGAAAATTTTAATTTGGTTTCAGTTATTTGGGGATGTTGCACTGATGTTTCTCTGACCACTGTGGCAGTCCGGTTTTTTACGGTACCTCAAATATCCGCTGAGCTCCTCATATACACCAGGCACTGCTCTAGGCTCTGAGTACACACGGCCCTTGCCCTTGCAGATCGTGTAGAAAGCACTTGGTTTGCCTCATTCTCCCATCCCAGTGGTGGCTGGACCCCACAGACATCCACAATCACTCCTCCCCAGCCCCTGGGCACTGTCTCCGATGGGGCCTTGGCCATGTCACTCTAGATTATTCTATCAGGTGATGTTCTTGCCTCTAGTCCCACCCTAACACCCAGTCCAGTTCTACACTCCTGTCAAAATGATTTTTTTCAAAATGTACATCATGATCATGGCTTGCTCCCATTTGAAACCTTCAACCTTGAATTCCTCCTCACCCTTTAAGATTTTTTATTTATTTGAAAGAGTGAGAGCAAGAGAGATCACAGAGGGAGAGGAAGAGGGAGAAGCAGACTCACCATTGAGCAGAGAGCCCAATGTAAGACTCGATCCCAGGACCCCAGGATCATGACCTGAGCAGAAGGCAGCCATTTAACCAACTGAGCCACCCAGACGCCCCCTCCCCTTCCTTACCCTTTATAGGATGAAGTCCTAATGCCCCAGCTCTCAGGAAAGAGCCTTGGGATCTGGGTCTGGCCTAACTCCTGACCCTCCTCCTCCCCCTAGCTGTATCTCACATGCCCACATTTTCACACTGCATGGAAAACTCACCGTGACCCTCTCTTCCACTTTTCCTCTTTCACATTCAGATGGACCTTCCCCTTCTTCCCTGGGACTCATTCACTTCACCCCCATATCACGCAAAGCTAACCCTTCACTCTCGAGGACATTTCTCTCTTTACACCCAGCAGTGATTTATGTTCACCTGCTCCTGTTATCCAGCTGCCACCACGTTGGGGAGAGCACTGCAACATGACCAGCTCTAGCACAGCTCTAGGCACAGGGTAGATGCACCAAGAGGGTTTGTTGCTGATTGTGACAGAGATGATAAGGGATGGAAAAATACATCCTGCTGTTGGGAGAAGGTGGCACTACCAACTTGGTAATTCAACCTGAATTTACGCATGGTAGAAACTTGCTGCTTTTGAATGAATCTGTGTTTTCTATCTCATGGCACTTGTGGGCCAGGAGAAGTCAGTGACTTTTTAGCTAATATCTTAAAATAAATTTTTTTCAAATGATACCCATGAAATAGGATTGTTTTCAAACAATAACAATAAAATAACAATCAAGATAAAGAAGAATATTAAAACTTGGGGGGCACACATTGCCCAGAGAGAACTACTGCTAACATTCTGACAGTAGTCTCTGTAGGCCTCCTTCTGATGATTCGTTACATCTATCTGTATAATGTCATATGATCAAGTCTTTCCATGCCCACAGGGTCCCAGCTTCCAAGAATCTGTGTGGGATTGGCCCCAGAAGGGTGGGGCCAGGGGACCTTCTATTTGAGGCTTTGGTCTGGTCAAAGACATAACTGGCCCCAATCCCAATGTGGGGCCATCTCCGGGCAGATACAAAAGGGTCATTTATCTTTTCCCTCATGTACAAAGTGTGCTCCAGACCGTGAGTTTTTCTGGGTTATGAGATTCAATTCAATTGAAAAAGATCATCTGAGGTTTCCTAAGAAAGTCATATTTAAAGATGGCATAGACTGAAGCTTTATTTTTGTCCCAAATAGTCATGAATTATGAAAGCCATTGGCTGGAGGAACAGCAGGCTTTTGTGGACAAAGAAAAAGCGTGGGTAAGATCTAGATGCTGATAGGACCACTGAAACATCTGAAAGGACCATTGAGTTATGGGAGGGGCCCAGCAATTAGCCTCTCCTGCTTCCTTGTATCCTCCAGCAGGATGTTCACACAGTGAAATCTGTGACTGGTGGTTATGAGTGAGTTAATGTTTGGATTTGCCCGATGCCAAGATTGAGTCTCAGAGGTCCTCTGTGATGGCTGTCCAAAAGTGGTGAGTTCCTCATAACCCACTTTGGGGAAAGTCCATCCATTGGTTGACATCCATTGACCCTATGGTGGTCATAACTATATATGACTTTACAATTTGAGCCAGTAATTTTATATCTAGCAGTCTACCTACAAATGTGAAACAACAATGCAAAAGTTGGGATTATCTGTAACTGCAAAATATTGGAAACGACACAACTGATTGATTATTCATGAACTAGATGAAATTCTATGGAGCCATAGGAATGAATGAAGAAATTCCCTAGGGATTAACGCGGAGCAATTTCCAGGCTGTTTATTATTAAGTAAAACAAGTAAAATACAAAAGGCCATAAAATGTATCCCACATTTTGTGTAAGACAAAGTGAAATATATATACACACACACGCATAGCTTTGCAAAATGAAGCAAAAAATCAAAAGCTAATAAAAATGCACAGGCATGGGGAAGGGGCCGGAAATAGTCATTTTGTACATAGTTTCAGTTTGGAGTTCTTCATATATCCCAAAATCAAATTAAGTGCAAAGGATTTTTTGAAAGCAAACCCTAAATTTGACATAAAGAGAAGCAAATAAACCTTACTCTGCATCCTATGAGTGGTAGGTATGATATAACTTAACAGAGAAAATCACTAATTCAAGTAATTTGGGGCATAGTACTAGGACCATATATCTTTAATATGACATCTCCTCACGGTAAAAAGAACCACAAAGGCATCTTGAACTTAATTTAGCAGGTTTGTTGCTGGTAGAGGTATTGATGGCATAATTCTGAAACTATGTTTTTTTGTGTATTGAAGGGCAGAGCAAATGAGCAAATACTTGATGTTGTAGACCAGGGTTTGCCGTGGAGAGGAAGACACAAAACACAGAATAGGGGATAAAGAAGAAGAAATCTTATGTCACCGGATTTGAATGAGATAGATCAGTGTGTGCTCATGGTTTTGAAAATATAGAGTTCCTGGTTTCATTTGCAGAAAAAGGCCGAGAAGCAATGGTACTCTGGTAGCAATGAGCCACCTAGAGCTCAGATCTTGGTTTCTAAATACCCTTCCCCACTGAAAGGAATCTGGGCTTCCAGTTTGCCTGGGACTTTCTTGGTTTAAAACCTGAAAGTCTGGCCTTCCAGGAGCTCGTGTGTCCTGGGGAGGCCCGCATGGTTGGTCATTCACCTGGGAGCAAAGGGGCTGCTGCTCTGGAGAGGAGCCAGAATGTGCTCCCAGGTAGACATCACCCCCTTCCAGAAAGCTCCACCAGGCACCTCTGCCCAGGCCCCAGCATCTGGACAGCCTGTGAGAAAAATGCCTTGTGCCCACAGACACCTTCAGAGGAGGGTGCCCCCACCCCAAGGGCCCCTCACCGTGACTGTCTGGTCCTCTCTCAGAGGGATTCACAAAGAAGTATAAACTTCCCCTGGTGATCTTAAATGCCTAAAAATGGCATAACAAATTAACCCAGATTGTCATTTCCTCCCCTTGATTCAATCAGCCTGGCCGGGCCCAGGGGAATCCCCTTGTTTTAATCATGTTTCTCTTCAAATTCACTCTTGCTAGGAGCAAGGGATGCCATTCACGAATATTTGGTTCCAATTATCTCTCACCTCCTCCACCCTCGTAATTTAATGAACAATTTTGTGGAGAGACTTCCTTTAAAGAACATGCCAGAGACTGAAGAAAAAGCTCACACTGGCACATGTGGGGCCCCCAGGGAAATGCTGGCTTTGCACCACAAGTCATCCCCAGAAAGTTCCAGCAGGCCGACAGCCAACCCTGTCCCAGTGGGGAGTGGGGAGTGGGGAGCTGCAGTGCCCTCACTCTAGGGGGGCAGCTGATGGAGAGGACAGCTGCCCTGAGGTCTGCTCCCAACTCAAGTGTCTGAGGTGGGCTAGAGTCTAGGAGAGGAGAGCTGAGGTCCTGATTTGTCTGCCCCATACTGTCTCCTTCTCCCCCTTTTTTTTTTTTTAAGATTTTATTTATTTATTCATGAGAGACACAGAGAGAGAGGCAGAGACACAGGCAGAGGGAAAAGCAGGCTCCATGCAGGGAGCCCAATGCAGGACTCGATCCCAGGATTCCAGGATCATGCCCTGGACCAAAGATCAACCACTGAGCCACCCAGGCGCCCCTGTCTCCTTCTCTCCTGATCAACCTGGAGGGATAACTGCCCCAGGAGACCGGGCCCCAGAAGGAGGCAGGAGAGAGACCAGCAGAGGATGGGGCCTGGCACCGAGTGGCCACACTTCCAGGCTGGACGGGGCTGCGTGGAGAAGGGAGATGCACTGGCTCCCCTCCTTTGGTCCAGACCTCATATCTGGGACCTACCCTGCTTTGTTCCCTACCTCCATCAGTGATGGCACAGCGATGGCAGGTCCCCAAGACAGGACAGACCGGAGCAGGTACTGCCCCCCACACCACCCCAGACATCCCCCACCCCCAAGAGTTCTATCTGAGCCTTAGGCTCAGATCTGTCAATGAAGAGGCCCCTGTCCCTCTGGGTGCTCTTCCCTGCGGCTCGTCTCTCTTACCCTCTGTTGGTTCTGTTTCCTAATTTTACCTCCGTTCAATAGGGAGTGATGACGACCTCTTCGAATCCCTTGTACCCCCAATATTTCATGTGCGGGGCTACAGAAGCAGCCCGTGCAAACAGTTGGGAAATTCCTCTAAAAGTTACACCTAGAATTATCGACTGAACCAGCAATCCTGCTCCTCCGTATAGATCCAAAGGAACTAAAAACCCATCTTCATACAATAAGCGGCACACAAATGTTCACAGCAGCATCACTCACGGTAGGCCAAAGGCAGAAGCACCCCAAACTCCCTCAATGATGAATGGATGAATAAGATCTAGTTGATCCAGACAATGGAAAGAAATTCGGCAATAAAAGGGAAAAAGTTCTGACACATGCTACAGCATGGATGAACCCTGAAAACATTATGTACTAAGTGAAAGAAGCCAGGGGCGCCTGGGTGGGGGGCTCAGTTGGCTAAGTGTCTGCCTTCAGCTCAGGTCATGATCTCAGGGTCCTGGGATCGAGTCCTGCACTGGGCTCCCTGCTCAGTGGGGAGTCTGCTTCTCCCACTCCTCCCCACTTATGCTCTCTGTTGTTATCTCTGTCTCTCTCTCTCAAATAATTAAATAAAATCAGAAAGAAAGAAAGAAGAAAGAAAGAAAGAAAGAAAGAAAGAAAGAAAGAAAGAAAGAAAGAAAAGAAAGAAGAAAAGAAAGAAAGACGAAAGAAAGAAAGAAAGAAAGAAAGAAAGAAAGAAGAAAGAAAGAAAGAAAGAAAGAAAGAAAGAAAGAAAGAAAGAAAGAAAGAAAGAAAGAAAGAAGCCAGACACCAAAGGACAATATTCTATGATTCCATTGATATGAAACATGAAATGTCCAGAGTAGGAAATTCTCCAGAGACAGGAGGCAGATTCACAGATGCCTGGGGGGCCGAGGAGGGGACAGGTGTTGACTGCTCATTGGTATGGGGTTTCTCTTTGGGGTGATGGAAATCTGAAATCAGTGGTGATGGTTGCACAGATAATGAATATACTAAAACCCCACTGAATTTTACATTTTACCTAGGTGAATTTTATATTATGTTAATTATATCTTGACTATAAAAAAAAAAGCAGTCTGTTAAAGCCACCCTAACTTTGACCCCTACACAGCTCCCTATTCCTGGCAAGCTTGTTCTTTGACCCACCCCAAATACCTCTGCAAATACCTCTGCTGTTGGGGGAGATATTCAGGACAGATTTGGGGACGATGAGGGGGTGACATTCAGCACATCACACCAAGATGTATATTTTTTTATTTTTTTATTTTTTTTAAATTTTTTATTTATTTATGATAGTCACAGAGAGAGAGAGAGAGAGAGAGAGAGAGGCAGAGACACAGGCAGAGGGAGAAGCAGGCTCCATGCACCGGGAGCCCGATGTGGGATTCGATCCCGGGTCTCCAGGATTGCGCCCTGGGCCAAAGGCAGGCGCCAAACCGCTGCGCCACCCAGGGATCCCACACCAAGATGTATAAATCAGACATTCAACATCTCCATCCTTGGAAGTCCCTGACCTGGCCACCACCAGGTTTTCCTCTCATCACATCGGCCTCCTTTTCCTCCAGCCACCAGCCCTGCTGCTGGACCTGAAGGGCCTCATCTTCACAATCACAGAAGTTCAAGGTGTGGGGACGCCTGGGTGGCTCAGCAGTTGAGCATCTGCCTTCAGCTCAGGGCCTGATCCAGGGGTCTGGGGTCAAGTCCTACACTGGGCTCCCCACTGGGAGCCTGTTTCTCCCTCTACCTGTGTGTCTGCCTCTCTCTCTGTTTCTCATGAATAAATAAATAAAATCTTCAAAATAAAGAAGGAAAAGAAGCCTAAGGTGTGGCCTCGGTGGTGGTCACTTCTTCAAGAAGGCCTTTCCTTCCTCCCTGCTACTGTGCTACCAGAAAGGAAGAGGCTTAGAGAAAGTCCAATTACCCAGCTACCAAGGGAGCAGCAGATGGAGGCTCCTACATGGACTTGTGTGGTCTCCCAGGGTGGAGGCCGGGCCTGGGGCAGCCAAAGCAGCAGCAGCTGGCCCTCGGGAACCATGTGCCCCCGGCTGTTCCTTTTCCCTGGAATGAGCTGTCGGTAAGATCTGTCTCCCTCCCCCCCGAATATGCTTGGCTCAGGGCAGTGGCATGATCAGTCTCCCCATCCAAGTCCAGGACTGAGAAGCTCTTCGTGGCTTCTAAACATGCTAATTAGGTTTAGACAATCGAGGTCAATAAATTAGAGCAAAACAGCTATTGATTCTATTATCAACCCTCCTGGAGATGCACAAAGCACCGGAGACAATAGCGAGAGAAACGAGCAAAATAGCTCAGAAGAGCATTTATTCTTGAGAGGTTCGGTTTTCTTAGTAAATGTTTAATTTTTTTTTTTTTTTTTTTTTTTAAGGAGCATGCATGACTCTGGGAGAAGACATCTAAAGGAGTGCAGCCCTTAGCTCCTGGGCTCAGGGTTCATTCTATCCCAAGTACCCTCCTGACAGCACCAGCTCTCCTGGGAGAAAGCTCCAGGGGCTACAGAGCCCTGAGGTCATTCAGGCCATGGGCCCAGAGAAGTGAGGAGCTCAGACCTCTGCTCAGACCTCCTCCGGGTCACGTTCAGAGAGAGAGAGCTGACCAAGCAGGGAGGGGCTGCTGCCCTATCAAGCGTGGCCTCAGTGCTAGGCACTCAGTATACTGGATCTCGGTCTGTCCTCAAAAGAGCCCAAGGAGGGATCCCTGGGTGGCGCAGCGGTTTGGCGCCTGCCTTTGGCCCAGGGCGCGATCCTGGAGACCCGGGATCGAATCCCACGTCGGGCTCCCGGTGCATGGAGCCTGCTTCTCCCTCTGCCTGTGTCTCTGCCTCTCTATCTCTCTCTCTCTCTGTGACTATCATAAAATAAAATAAAAAATTAAAAAAATATATTTAAAAAAAAAAAAAAAAAGAGCCCAAGGAAAGACATGTGTTGTGAACCCATTGTGCGGATGAGGACACCAAGACCCAGAGAGGTTGGTGACTTGTCGCGGTTACACAGCTGCCAAAAAAAACAGAGCAAAGAACCCTGGCTCTGACATAATTATCCAGAGTTTGGCTTATGGGGACCGCTGTGCATCCAAAGCCAGTCTACAGATGAAAGGCTCCCTGCAGAACTGTCGACAGAGGCAGAAGGGGCAGCCATGGGAAGTCCCTGTCCTGTCCCGAAGCCACCCTCCTGTGCCTGGGACAGCCAGGTCTCCTGCGGACAGCACTTGGCCAGACCAATCAGATGCCTCCCTTGGGTCTGTGACTTTGTAAAGTATTTAGAATGACTTCACGGTAAATGTGATGGCTCAAAGCCAATGAGGCATAGGGGTAAGGAGCGGGGAGGCTGAGAAGGTTACTGAAGCCACCTAGGAGAAAGCAGGTGGCAGAGAGACGCCAGACTCCAACAAAGCCCACCCCAGAGGCCATGGCTAAAATGTCAGTGGGTCCCATTTTCCTAAAGGCTCCCCCAGCTGCCTGGTTGCCAAGAGGCTCTCCGCTCGGTGCTGCTCCTCGGTGCTCCCTAGGCATCTCACCACTCCCACCCAGCGGCCCTCCGTTCTTGAGAATAAGGAGCACTTCTCAGAGCACCAAACTTCTCTGAATTTGCTTAAAACATAAAAGCCTCAACCACCTAAAATAAGGATGTCTTCAGGTTGCTCACAAATCTCTCTGGAGGGGGAGATTTTTATTTTTATGTTTTATTTAAATTCAATTAGCCAACATATAGTACCTCATTAGTTTCAGATGTAGTGTTCAACAATTTATCAGTCGAGATTTTTATTTTTAAAGGAGAGAACTAGGGATGCCTGGGTGGCTCAGTGGTTGAGCATCTGCCTTGGGCTAAGGTCGTGATCCCAGGGTCCTGGGATCGAGTCCCACATGGGGCTCCCTGCATGAGGCCTGCTTCTCCCTCTGCCTATGTCTCTGTCTCTCTCTCTCTCTTTGTCTCTCATGAATGAATAAAATCTTTTTAAAAATTTAAAAATAAAAATGCTAAAGGTGAGAACTACCTCTTGTTGCCTTGGACTCTGTGTGTGCTGGGACGGGGGCAGCAGAGAGCAGGCTCTGGCTTTCTCAAGTGTGTTCAAGGGGCCTCAGTTTGCAAGCAGACGCTCCAGCTCCCAGCAATGGGGGTGCAGGCAGATTAAGCGCTGGCCCTGTGTGTGGAGATGCAGATAGCGTCTGTCCAGGTTGCGGACAACTTAAGCCCTGCCCCATTTCTATGATTTAAGGCCACTGATTTCCCCCCCTCCCCAGAGTGCCTGGTTGCCCCACTGACATTCTCTCAACAGAATCACATTCATAGAATAAAATGAGGAAGCTCACCCAGAGCTCCTGGTCTCAGCTCCCATCTGCAGGAGGGGAGGCCAAACAGCGGGAAGGGAAGGACGGAAGCCTTGACAGCTGTTTGGGACACAGGCCAAAACGGAAACCTAGGGGTGAGCCCAACAGTGACATCAGTGTCAAGCGTGGTGGGAGCAAAGCCTCCTCCAGGAGCTGAAATGAGAACTGAGATAGGAAAAGGGTTTTAAGCTGCCCAGAGTTCAGGGCAGAGGCCAGGTCTGAATCATTTCCTGGGCCTGGACAGAGGGGCTCCCCCCGAGGATGTTTCTGGAAAGAATGAATCTAAAGGGATGTAGGGAGAATGATGGTGGTTCTACTTTGGGCCGGCTGGCTGAGCATGTTTATGAGATGTCCAAAGGGAAGTGTCCAGACAAGTGCTCTGGGGACCATCAGCATGGGCAGGGGGGACAGGGGAGGGACTCTGAGAAACCATTGAGGGGATGAGCCGGTGTACAGGAGGAGAGGGGAGGGTCTGGGACAGCCCAGAGCCCCAACATGTGAGTGGTGGTGGAAGAAGAGGCCCTCAGAGTGCACCCCACCCACTCGAGGGCCAGGTAACAGGACCATGCAACACAGGGGCAGCTCTGCTGGCCGAGACTCGGTGCTAGGCCTACAAGCAGGCATGTTGGGGGAGGGGTGGCATTTGTCTCAGCTCTTTTGCAGATGCTGGAACTGAGAAGCACAGAAGTTAAATGACAACCAGAAGGCAGATGAGCGGCTGGGGGCCCGCCAAGGACGGAATGCTCTTGTCTCCCCAGAATCCGGAAGCCCTAATCCCAGTTGGGATGGTGTGAGCCAGTGGGGCCCTTGGGAGGTGAGTAGGTCATGAGGGTGGAGCCCTCCTATGGGGTCAGGGCCCTTACACAAAGAGACAGGAGAGAGCTTGTTCCTCTCCTTGCTCCTATGCGAGGACGTGATAAGAAGGAGGCCATGTGGGGTCATCTCCCCCAAACCTGACTATGCTAGAGCCCTGATCTCAGACTTCCAGCCTCCAGAACAGTGAGAAACAGATGTCTGTTGCTGAAGCCCCCAGACTGGGGTATCTCTGTGGTATCCCAGCTGACTGAGATGGGGCCAGAGGCCATCGAGAGCCCTGGCTAGATTAGGACAGTGACCAGGCCAATCCTCCCTCAAATACTTGCAACCCCAGAAGCTTCTGTAAACTCCGTGAAGAATGAGCCAGCCTTCCCTGTGCCCTCCTTCCTTCTGCTCTCTTTCCTCTGCGGAGGAGCCAGATGTCCCAGCGAGGCAGCAGCAGGCCCACGTGAGCCCAGGCATTTCCCTCTCTCCCCGAGAGAGGCCCTGACTGAGCTCATTCAGGTGGGCAGCTGCAGGGCCACAAAAGCAGGCCCTGCATGCCAACAGCAAGCAGTGGTTTACCCCCAGAAATGTCAGCTCTGGTTGGGACCTCCAGGCAGCCCCAGCCCAGCAGGCAGGGAAAGTATGGGAGGCCCCGGAGTCCTGCCTGGGTCAGAGCCACCCCCGTCAGCTCCCAGAGGCTGGGACTGTGCCTTTGCTCCTGGCACCCAGGTCCCTATCCGAAGTCTACGTCACCCCCTGGTCTTTGCTTGTCCGCATCCACATTGTCTCTCAGCACCTCTGTGCCCCTTAGGAGGCACCATGAACTCTTGTGGCTTCTCCAGCAGCCTCGCAGCTCTGGTGCATGTACACCTGGGAGCACCACCCTGGCTTCTTCTGCTTGGGCTCCTCCCTGCCCGGGCCTCTCCCTTCGCCCCAGGCTCTGGGTCCCTCTCAGAGTTTCCCCAGCTCTTGGCCACCTCGTCCTGCTGCTCTCTCATCACCTTCAAATCTCTCCCAGGCAGGGCGGAGCGCCTTCTCCTTCGCCTTCCTGTCTGCTGGCAACTTGGCTTCCCCAATGCTGAATTCTATTTATGGCTTATATAGTAAAGCTCTGTGATCAAAGTCGGTGGTGCTGACGCTTCCTACTTTAGGGGGAAGCTTTGGAATTTAAAAAACCTTTTTTTATCTTTTAACAAAGCCTGGCTTTTGAGACCATCGTTTTGCCAAGGAGGCAAAACCAAATAAAAAGTCAATTCGATTGTTGTAGCTGAGCAATGAATTTATTATTCTAGCAGAAGCCCATCCATTCTCTGAAGCACTCAAACCCACTGATTCAATGGGTGCCACGGAGCAGCAGGATTTAAAGGCAATTAAAAATACATCGGGTTTTTTTGTTGTTGTTTTTTTGTTTTTTTTTTTTTTTAGAATGTTATCTCTATTGGATGCTTAAAGCTAAAACTGGTACAACATGGACTTAATGTAATCTTATTAGTTAGAATTATAGACACTACTTAGGAATATATATATATGTATTTTTTGTTTTTACAGAGACCTTTAAAAGTATGATGTGAGTATGACAGACTGGGCGCCGCAATGCGTCACATAAATTGCTTAATGACTACAGTAGGGACCTGGACCGGGTTCAAGAACGGGAGATATGGACAACTTGGACTCAATTCAAGTTTGCTTTTAATTTGATTTACTCCCAAAGCACCAAAGAAGCAATGCACAGTGTAGATCAAGCCAAGAAAGCCTCTGCATGGACTGTGGCTCGGTGCGTCCCTCTGGGCTGCACCCAGACACCAGCCAGTCTGGAGCGCCAGGGACAGGGCCTCGACCTCAGACACACTCCCTGCACGTCAGCCTCATTGCCACCTGCTTGCTAAATATTTGCTGTGCAGCACTGGGCACTGTCCCCACATCGGGGCCTGCACGCGGTCTCTTCCACTTACGTACCCCTTCCCCCAGGAGCGCTCCACGGGCAGCGCAGGAATGGCCTGCCACGCTGGCAAGTGGCCAAAAGAATCCAAGTAGTAATAAAGGAAATCATTTAAAATAATGTATTTTAGGATAATGCTTGTCTTTCTTTTCCAAACCCCGCATTTCACGAACGTGAGGGGGTTAGAGTCACAGGGCGGCCACCCGCCCCTTCCACCTCCCTCCTTCCCCACCGAATCCCTCCATCCTCACACCGATTCCATGTGCAGCAGGAGGGCTGTGCACTCAGGGAGGTGCTGGTAAAGGTGCAACATGGTCCCTCCGTCCCTCGTGGCTGCTGCGCACAGCACCCATAGATCCCCGCCTGAGGTGTAAACGCTCCTACCGGGGCCCAGTGTAGGCTACCCACGTGGTGTCACTGAATGTGGGCAGAGCTGGGAAGGGACTTCCACAGCTATGGCCCATTTCCATCATATAAACACAGTAAACGTAAATAACCTCCAGCCCTGTGATGATAGTAAAGCCATTAGAAAGGGCTGCCTTGTCACCACCTTCGTTTTTTACAAAATTTATTCCATTGTAATATTCTTTGAATTTTCAATAACAGCTGTGTCTAACAACTGGCTCACAGAATTCCTGCAAATTTAACCTCCCAGGCGGTGCGACAGACCAGCTCCAGGATGTCACTGAGCACGTCCTGATGGTGGCCACGGCAGGTAGGAAACGGGAAAGGCATGTCCTGACACTAGACACAAGATGGTTCTTGATATATCCAAACAATATCCAGCCTTTAAATCAGCACCTGACTTAAAGATGGTTTTTATTTCCACAAACCTTGATTTCACGCAGTGCGGTTAATTCACCGCAGGACAAGGGGGCATTGACTCATCGTGGTAAAACCTCAAGGTGGCGCTCTAACAGCAGGCCTAAAATGGTGCAGAGAAGCCAGCTCTTCAAAGGAGGCCCAATGCCCTCAAGAAACCAGTCAAAAGGAGCTGCCCTCTGACTGAAGCTCTTTATTGTCCTGTCCATCTATGGACAAGAGGATTCTCCTTTCTTGCCCATGATGCCCGTAACCCAAGCCTGGCTTCATCCATGGGGGGTGAATGGCTTCATCCATGCAGGGTGTAACCCATCCTTGGGTCACAAAGGTGGTGAATGCTGATATAGGTCAATTCACCCTTTCCAAGTTAAGCAACAAAATATCCTTCCTAAAATTCTCAAACCAACAACCATCACTCCTGGTACATGGTTCGAAGCCATCCCGAGGCCTTAAGCAGCTGTGGCTTCTCTTTGCAACATCGCGGATCATCAAGTCACGGATGATCGTCAGGGGAGCTTACGCACAGCTGCAGTAGTAACCTGCCAACACTGAAGGTCCAGTGCAACTTAGAGCTGAAGCCCATCTGGGCGCCCAAGAAGCAAACACAAGACTATGAGGCGGAAGAGATTAACTCTCACAGAAGAGCCCAGGCAAGCCAGGGCTTCAGGTGAGTCTGGAGGAAGGGACAAAATTCCCTGACATGGGAGGGATGGGGAGGGTGAGTGCCTCAGGCCCATGGCCCCCTCCCTCGGAGAGGATTACATTCTTGCTCCACCGAACTCAGGTGTGGGCATGTGACTCTCTGCACAGTGACTTGTGAGAGGAAGTGACCCTCAGGGCCAAGATGCCATGTTCTTGCTTCCCTTGCTGGGAGACTGGGAAGGTTCTAGCTGGAGGCTGCTCTGTCAGCCTCTGGCCCCAAGTGAAGACCGTCTGCACCCAGCCCATGACAGAATCAGGAAGTTGTCTGTTCCCAAAGCTTTGCTTAATCTGTCCTGATCGACACGTGGGCAGATGGGAGCGTAAGCAAAGCTCCAGAAGCTGGACGGTGCAGGGTATGTGTGGGGAAGATCACAGAGCCCAGTGTGGCTGGGGAATATGGTGGTGTGTGCACGACCAGGGAAGAGGGGACAGCAAGGAGAGACGGGGCCGGGAAGGTGGGGTAGGGACAGACTCAGAAGGGCTCTGAGCCTTGTGTTCTCATAGCCCCCTACTTCCGTCTACATGCACCCACATGGGTGACTACAATGGCCAGAGGATGTGGATGATGCCAGCCCTCCCCGGAGGAGCTTAGAGTCTATTGACAGGAGGCGTGCCGTTAATTAGAGAAGGCCAGCAGCCGGCACAAGCTGTTTTAGCACGAACACATTCTCACCCAAGGGGTAGGGATCCATGTCATCTGAGTCATCTCCAGGGCCTGCCCAGCATGGGGCAGCTGGGAAGAGCAGGACTTCCTTGCACATCTGCAAACCACCATCACTTACTTGTGTCCTCCAGCCTCCACACACGGCGCTTGTCTGAGAACACAAGGCTTAGTGGCTTCCCTTGGGAAGGAGGGTCCTCGCTCCAGGGGCCCTTCCTTGATCTCCTGTGTCTCAGGGACCCTTTGGTCATCTGGGGAAACCTGTGGATCTCTCTTCGGAATCATGGCTTTAAATTCGTAAAATAAATCACATAGGAGACGCCTGAGTGGCTCAGGGGTTGAGCATCTGCCTTCGGCTCAGGGCGTGATCCCGCTTCTCCCTCTGTCTGTGTCTCTGCCTCTCTCTCTCTGTGTCTCTCATGAATAAATAAAATCTTTAATAAATAAATAAACAAACAAATCACACAGGATTACCAAGTAACTGAATTATTTGCCAAGATTATCAAAATCCCTGTGACAGAGTAATATATGTGCTTCTTTGTTAACACATTAAATGTCAGAGATCTAGTAGAGATTTATTACAACTGTAATCATGAAGTAGATATTTCAAAATACCAAAAAAAAAAAAAAAATGATGTGAGGGAAGAGGATCTGTGATGTCTCTGAGGGACAGGCCGCAGGCCCTGCTAACACTGTTTGGTTTGTTGCCTACGTTTATAATCCAAGGAAATGCTAAATTTCACCTAGAGGTCAGGGAAAATAAGGAATATACAATTTTTTTTTCTGTCCCAAATTTACTGATCCCTTGACTCTGGCCCCATTAAGGGCTCCTGCTCTGGGCTCCCCCGTGTGGCTCACCCTCTCGCTACCCCATCAGTGCCTCAGTGTCCCTATCTAGTATTATTATCACAAATGCTGCTGAGTCGGCCCTGAGCGATTGCACACACACATGTGCAGGTGCTCTCCTGGCTCTTGACAGTTTACCCTTCCCGAGGAGAAGATGCTCGTCCTATGAAATGTCTCAATAAAGGCTGACAGAGGTGGTGGCAGCAGGAGCCAGGTGGCTGTGGGTCCAATGTGAGGCCAAGCAGACAGGCTTTCCTGCAGTCTGTGCCTTGTTCTCGTAAAGTCCCTTCCTCTGCCCATCCGTGGTGATTGGGTAATTGTTGCTAAAAGGATCGAATTCAATGCACTCAGCCTCTCTCCCATCTTTCTCTATCATGTCCTCCAGTTTTAAATCCACCTCTCAGCTGTCAGCCACCTGGAGAGCCCCAGGGGCTGCACCAGGCTCTGCCTCCCCAAGAGCCCCTTGGCCACCAGAGCTGGGCCTGCTCATGGGTCCTGAGGTCCTTGGGTCCAGCCATCAAATCCAACTCAAAACAGTAAGGATTCTGGGGCACTTGGATGTCTCAGTCGGTTGAGCAACTGATTTAGCTCAGGTCATGATCTCAGGGTTGGGGGGATCGAGCCCAGCAAGGGGCTCTGTGCTTAGCATGGAGTCAGCTTAAGATTTTCTTTCCCTCTCCCTCTTCCTCCCCCTCTGCCTCTCTCCTCACTTGCATTTGCACTCTCATTCTCTCTCTCTCTCATTAAAATAAATAAATAAATAAAATCTTTAAAAAAAAACAGTAAGGATATCTTAAAACAAGGCTCAAAACATGCAAACCATAAAAGAATATTGATACACTACTATGTTAAAATTAGAACATAACAGTCATCAAAACACATCATAAAGATGAAAACCTCGGATCAGGAAATGATGTTTAATTATACCTGTAACTGACAAAGGACTGGTATCCAGGATGACAAAAAAAATGCCCACAAATCAATTTTAAAGAGACAATTCATTAAAAAAAAAAAATAGAGAAAACCAGTAACCAGGCATTTCACCGAAGAGGTCACACTAAGGGCAAAGAGACGTTTCCAGAGATGCTCAGGCTCAGCTGTTACAAGCAAAATGTGAAGTGAGGCCCTGGAAAGATGCAAACATTTAGAAATGTGATGACCCCCAGGGCAGGTGAAGATGAGGGTGAGCACTAGGCGCCCTTATGCACAACCCACAAAGAAGGCAGGGATTGGCTCAACCACTGTGGGGCGAAATATGGCAATCTCTAAAAAGTTGGAGCTGTGGGAAGGCAGATACCAGCACTGTTCAGAACAGCCCAAATCCAGAAAAAAACAAGACGTCCTTTGGCTGGAGAATGAGTATGTGAATTGTGGTAGAGTCACTCAGTGAAATCATCTAGCTACGAACCAAGCAGAGAAAAATCAAGCAAAACTCAACATATTCAGGTAAGGCTCACATATATGCAGTCAACTATTGAAAAACAAAAACAAAAGCCAAAAAGGGGGCTAAGTCACGCAGCCTTCAGGCTGGTGGCTGCGTGGTGGCGGGAGGGGTGGGGTCGTGGAGGCCTACACGGGGAGCATCGCGGCCATCAATAAGCTGCACTGTCAAATGTGCCAGCTGCTCCCACCCCAATCCATTCTGGCCCCCCCGCCAGGGTGCACCTTGAATAGGACAAATTAGAGCTTGTCATTCCCCAGATTAAAAGCTCCAGTGGTGTCCACAATATAATCTTAAAGGGGAAAAGAAAAAAGCAAGATATGGAATAATGGCATGCCAGCATTTGTGGTTTTTAAAGTTATATTATATGTAGATATATTTTTGCTTCTGTGACCATAAGCTCTCTCTGGAAAGACACCTAAGGACCTGTGAACAGTGGTGGCCTCTTGGGGAACCAGGCAGCTGAGGGGGGCAAAGACCGACCACATCTCTCCAATCCCATTTTCTCTTCCTGGGCACCCAGGAAGCACCCATTTCCCAGCTTCCTTGTGGTAACTCGGGGGCCATGGGAACTAGCTCCGGCTTGAAGTGATGCCCATCTCTTCCAAGCCAGGCCCCTCTGCAAGATCCTCTGCTCCCTCTTGCCCTCCCATAAAGCTGGAAGGGAAGCACTCTGGGATGGTGGAGCCACACAAGGAAAGGAGACGCATCCCAGATCACTGCTCGGAGTGGGGCCAGTCGGGGGAGCCCCTGACTATGTCGTGAGCAAGACATGCCTGTAATACGTCACGTCATTGAGACTTGGGAGTGCTTATTGTGGTAGCTAACAGGAGCCACCCTGACTGGTATAGCCGTGAGGACTCAGCTCTTCACTGTCTACCCTTCACGTGTTTTATAAGTTTAATAAGTGTTATAAAAGTGTTATAAAACTTAAAAGGGGTTAAGTTTTATAACACTTGCATGCATCACATATTCAGAAAATACAGTTGAAAGAAAATAACCCTCCATGGGTGGCTCCCTACAAGGCCCCAGGTGACCTTCTTGCTGGCCACTCCTGGCTTATCCCCCAATGCATTCAGGTCCCTGTGCCCTGTTCCCATGGCCTCTGGTGCTTGTCAGCCGGTCTTCACCTGGCTGGCTCCTTGTCATTCAGAGGCAGTGTAGAGTCTCTGACGGGCTTCTGTGGTACATCACCTTATGTCCTTGCTCTGCACGTCACGCATGCCCTGATAGCTTTCTTGCTTCTTTTTTTTTTTTTTTTAAGATTTTATTTATTTATTCACAAGAGACACAGAGAGAGGCAGAGACATAAGCAGAGGGAGAAGCAGGCCCCTGTGGGGAGCCTGATATGGGACTCGATCCCAGGACCCCAGGATCATGCCCTGAGCTGAAGGTAGATAGATGCTCAACCACTAAGCCACCCAGGTGTCCTATGATTCTTATTTCTTGACTGGTTTCTTGCCTTCTTCTTCCTCCTAGAGTATAGGCTTCATTACAGCAATAACGCCTTCTGTCTTGTTCACTTCTGTATGGACAAAACCTAGAGGGGTACCTAGACTCTGTAGGTGCTCAAGAAAGGTTTGTAAAATAGATGAGTGAGTGAGTGAATGAATGAATGAATGAATGAACATCTAACGGGTATGTCTGGGAAGTCAGGTTTGGCTTGTGGTTGATACGTAGGAGACTGCCCAGCACCCTGTTGGCGAGAATTGCCCCACTGCTCCCTCCACCCGGTCACCCTGGTTGACCAGGTCAACCCAGGTCCTGGCAATAAGGCTGGTGCCTCATGTCCCAGCTGACTGGCTGAGGGGGGAGCCCCTGAGCGAGCTGGGCCAAGGCGCTCCTTCCTGGAGGCCTCTGAGTGGAGATGAGAAAAGCAACATCAACACGGGCGAACTCTCTCTGGGTGGACATGGGAGCACAAGCCTGCGAAGGGTGAGGGGGAAGGAGCGGCTCTCAGGGAGGCCAGAGAGGGGCCCGGGCAGGCTCCAGTCCTGCTGGCCCTGGGGCCTGCCTCAGGGATGCTGTGGGCCCTAATTACACGGCCTCCTTTGCTTACACTGACTGGCGATGACTTTCTGCTACTCATAACCAGGAGCACTGGCGAGTACAAGGCCCTGGATGCTGAGACATTTCCTGGCCTTAGGGAGAAGAGTCCTGAAAACCCTGACCGTGTGGCCTCTGCACTGGCTCTGGGGCTTGGTTTCCCTGGGTGAGCTGGCAGACTCTTTCCCCCTCCCACCTGACCCTCCCATCAATGCAAGACTCAAAGCCTGGGTAGGGGTCTGAGTGCCTTCTGGAACAAGGGTAGGGTCCCTGCTGTGGAGTAACCAGGATGCACGCGGCCCAGACCTGCCTGCAGAGGTGGCAGGTGCACAGAGCAGCTGTGAGTACTGGGCCGTCCAGGTGGCTGGAGACATGGCTCTGCCCCCCTCTGCCCTCTGCTCCAGGACTACTGCCCTTTACCTGATACCTGCCGGCCGCCCTGCGTCTCCCTCTGAGGCTGCCCTTCAATGCAGGTGTCAGCAGGTGCTCACCCCCAACACTGCTCACTCCCCAGCCTAGGGGATGCATGGTGCTCTGCTGTCTGCCTATACCCTGCTCTCTCTCCCTCTCCTCCCCGCGACACACACACACACACACACACACACACACACACACGCAATGCCTGCCTGCCTGCCCACCAAGCACTGTCATCCCCTCCCTCCCTAGCCATGGTCCTAACCACCCTTCAGTGGAAGCCAGGTACAGGTGACCCAACCTTCCCCTGTCCTGCTGAGCCCTGCTGCCCTAACACCCCAGAATCAGCCCTTTCCTTCCCACGACCCTGCCCAGAGAGCGAATGCGCTAACAGCACATCCCTGCCCTGAAATCCATCGGCTCGGTCATGCAGCCTCTCCTATCTCTCCTGCCTCACCTCTTCCCTAAAACCCAGGCCCCAAGCTACTGGCAACTCCCTGAGGTGTCCACACCTTCCTGGCTGTTATGTCCTCGGCAGATGATGAGTTCCCTCACACCCTTTGGCCCCTGCCCATCGAGGCATCGCCAGCTCAGGTGCAGGAGCCACCCCCAGGGAGGCCCTGGCCACACTCCTCCTCAGTCTGTGCTCCACCTGAATTCACTGTCCCTCCACAGCACCATGGCACCCCCATCCCCACAGCCCCTGCCACACGGCATCAGGGTCGCCTGCCAACCGTGAGCTGAGGGAGGGGACTTCATGCTATGAATCCCTGTAGATTCCTGACGCTCACCTCAGAGGTGGGCATCAGGGAAGCCCCCCCACCCCCAGGAAGACCTGGGTTATTCTATAGGTACAGCTAGGATTCTGGGGCAGAGGCTCCTAGCAGATCTCAACAGGTGGGACACAAGGGCTAGGTCCAGGTGGGGCTCCAGGGAGAGTGCCCAAGGCCTGGGGTGCAGTGGGGGAGGCTGGCAGGGGCAGTTTTCTGAGTCTACCCTCAACCTGGGGCTTGCAGTCCCAGGAGGCCTGAGGATGAGCTCCAGAGGGTCTGTGATCACTTCAGTTGAGGCCAACGTGTGTGTACATTTTTCTGAACAGAAGATCCAGTGATTTTTTTTTTTTGGAACCTTAAAAGGTCTGTGATTCAAGAAAAGTCTAAATCACCATTCTCAAAGCAAAATGTTCATCTTCCTTTACATTTAAAGAAATGTACATTTAAAGCCATGAGATCTTTTCCATGTATCATAGTGGCTTTCATCCCTGCCTGCCCATTAGAATCTCCTGGGGAAATTTTTTTAAGTGCCAAGGCTGGTCCCTTTCCCCCTCCCACCCTCCCACCCCACCTGCCGACGCGCGTGCGCAAACACACACACACACACACAGTCACATTCTGACTTAATCAGTCTGGGATATGGGGTATGGCCCAGGCACTGGCATTTGTAGAAAGCTCCCCAGGTGATTCTGACCTCGGTCAAGATTGAGAACCAGGGACCTGCCAAACTGACAAAGAGCCCTCATGCTGGAATTGTGTCATCTGGGGGGGGGGGGGGGGGGGGTTCAAAACGTCTTTGGAGACCAATATGACAAGGAATACAAAAACTGCACCTACCTGCACCCTTGGACCAACCATCCCACTTCTGGGAACGTAGTCGAGGTGGAGTTCACACCTGCATTTACAGCTGGGCCTACAAATTAGTCACTGCCCTCTGTCCCCCAAGACACTGGAAGAGCTCAAAGATCCCTCAGTGCGGGTGGTTAAACCAACCTCGGTGCGTCCACACAACAGAATACTCGGAAGCCGGCTAAGGAAGTACCTGGGCAGGTGCTCTATGCACTGCTGTGGAGGGGTGTCCCGTGGCTCGGCAATGCAAACCAGGAGCCAAGTGGAGGGTGCGGCTTTTGAACACAACCGTGCACATCTGTATTCGCATATGCACCCAGAACCTCTGGGAGGAGACACTGCTAAAACCTCTTAGCTTTTATTGCCTTAGAGGAGAAAACTGTGAAGCTTGAACAGGAGGAGGGGAGACCTGCTTTTCACCAGCCTCTCCTTTTGTATTATTTGAATTTTTGTCATGAATATGCATTGCTTTTTTCAAAAAAAAAAAAAATTAAGGAGGTGAAAGAGAGGAGGAGGGAAGGGAAGACCAGGCAGCTACTTGGCACAGGGACTAAGACTTGAGGGACCGGGTCAGGATGTGGCTGGGTGGGTGGGGTGCTATCACAGCACCACGAGGTGGGGGGGGGGGGGGATGGAGGGGGGGCACACCCTGTATCCCATCCCTTCCTCCATCTGGGGTCAGTCCTGGAGGCCGAAGCTGGCTGGGCCCAGAATGGATGGGTGGGTGCAGTGACCTGTCCTGAGAGGGGCAGGAGGCCTGGGGGGTGGGGGTGGGAGGCTTGGAGAGGGCAGGGCTGCAGAGCGATCCCTCCCTCGTGCCACCTCCACTCAAACCGGGTGAAGGAAAAAAAAAATACGGGTCACAGCTCAAACTGGAAGCCACGGGACATACATCTCATCTCTGCTCTGGCCTCGCAGAGATGACATCCTGCAAAATTCCAGACCCTGGCGAGCCGCGGGGGGCGGCCCTGCGCACAGTGTCCTGCAAACACTGCCCTCTCGTGGTGCGCCCCGCGAACTGCGCTCAGGTCCACAATCGCGCGGCTTGGCTGTTGCTCGCCACTGGAGAAGGAAAAAAGTACAATTTAATGCTCGACTGGAAAGAAGGACTCAGTAAGAAAAGTACAGCTCCAAGCGCAAAATGTTTGCTGAGACCAACCAGCTCCCAATGAACTCGTCTCCAAGTATAAAATAGCTTGCTTTTTCCCAAAAAACCTTTTTTTTTTCAAATTCTAAATAATAATAATCATGAAGAGCACTAAAGAGAAGAAACACCTGTTACAACCACTAGGGTGTGACCAATAACTCCTGTTAGCTTGGTAGCGAGCATCCCTCCAGATCCTATAAATATATGCACACGGAGACAGACACAAATTTGCATCAATGGGACCGGGCAACACGTACTATTTTGCAGCCCGGTGTTTTTCTCTCCATAATGCATTGAGGAAAACTGCACAAGGAATACATGCTACATCGTCATATTTAATGTTTTTAAGTTGTAAAAAAAAAAAAACTCGACTTGTGAAGATATACCCTCGAGTAACACAAATGGAACATATATTTAGGAAAATATCCATTAATAGCAGACTGATTGAGTCAATTATGGCATGTCCATACTATGCAGCTATTAACCTAATGTACTGATGTGGCTAAATGCCAAAATAAAATTACCCTGCAAGATATTTATAGAATTATCCTATTTTTGCTTAAGAAGAATCTGTACACGTTTATATATGTAAAGAATAAATATACATATGGATATGCCTATATCTGAGAAGAAAATGTTTCCTGAAGGGCATCCAAGAAGCCCTCTTGGGAAATGTGATTGGGAAGACCAAAGATAAGTGAAATTTTTGCCCTTCACTTTTCCCCTCGTGGATTGTATGATTTATTAAAATACTATCAGCTTGAAGATATTATTTTAAAGCCCAAATGGACCATGGCTTAACTGAATGCTCCTTTACTGATGAACATTCGGGTTGTCCACAGTTGTCCTACTGGGAACCACCTTGCAGGTGGATCACCCCTTGTGCATTTGTCTGGCTATCTCTCTGGGTCAAGTCCCGGGTGTGGAATTGCCAGGTTAGTTTTTAAATGTGTGCCCTCCATGACGTTGACTCTTAAAACTTCACAGAGTGGATCTCACGTGACTGCTCTCCACCCCGTTGGGTTCTTGAAGTGCCTAATACCTGTTTCTAGGTGGGCAGAGCATGGCCCCTGTCACGCTTCAGATTTCGGGAGGCTCTACTTCACCAAACTATGGGTCGGGTTCACTGGATCATCCCTCTTGCTGTCTTGATTCCATTTGTCACTACACTCCCACGTCTGTTGCCTTTGCTCCTCTCAGCCTATTCTCCCCACAGCAGCCAGGGGGAGCCTTTCCCCTCCGACTCTGCTCATACCCTGCCAGTGGCTTCACTGCGCTCTGGAAATCAACCCAAGGTCCTTACCATGATCACTGGGGCCCTGCACCATATGGCCCTCATGACCTTCCCCACCTCACATCTTCCTCCTCTTCCTGGCCTCACTCTGCTCAAGCCATACTGGCAAGCTTGCCTGACATCCCAACCACATGCCAGCCCCAGGGCCTTTGCACTTGCTGTCCCCTCTGCCTGGAATACTGGCCCTCAAATAGCTACAAGCCTCTTTAGCTCCCTTCATTCATGTCTCAGCTCAAATACTGCCTCCACGGAGAAGCCCTCCCAACCACCCTGCCTTCAAAGGCACCTCTCTCTCTCCTGACACGGTCTCTTTAGCCAGGTTTTTGTGGGGTTTTTGTTGTTGTTGTTGTTGTTGTTTTGATTTTTGTTTTTGTTTTACCTCCTAGGCCTGAGGTTGTTATTAGATCTCTACATGGTCATTTGCCTTTGGTGTTCCTCCCTTACTAAGTTAGAAGCTCCATGAGAGCAGGAGGCTGTCCTGCTGGTGCCGTGCACCCAGCACCCGGGACAGCGCTTCACATGTGTAGCGCTCAATGAGGACGTGTTGCTTGAAAGAATGAGACACTGGTAACACGGTGATGGCCAAAGCTTGACTAGCCTCAACACGCCATTTCTCTCAACTGCTCCAAATGAAGTCGGGTGTGTTTGAATCATCTTTTCCCATCTCAGGAGTGTTATCAGGAAAATCTGACAGAGCCTTTTAAATGCAACAATTTGGGAGAAAAATTGCAAATGGGTTATTATTCAGGGGGAAAAAAAATACCTTTCCTCCAAACCAGAGCAGCACATCTACCCCACGTACTTGCTCCTTTAGAGAAAAACAGAAAGGTTAATATCGCCCCGTCAGAGGAAAGGAGCCAATTAGCACAACCGCGATTCAGGAGAAGAATAGAGGTTAATTGCTTGGAGTCCACATGTCTCACATGCCTAATGCTATATCATTATTTTTTAGCTACATATTATTCATTTCATACACTTAAGTATTCCACCTTATTACTAATTAGTAATTCCTTATCCTTAAATTTTACCCAATTCAGGCTGTCATCATAGGGCCCTCCTCAGCCCCCGTTTCCCCCAAGATGTAACGAAATTGTGGAGAAAATGTTGGCACCTCCTATTCATCACCTCCCACCCAACCCCCACCAGCATTCCCTTGGCTCACCTTCCCTTCCCTGGGGACACACCTCTCCTCATCCCTGCCTGCCCATCTCCTGTCTCAGCGTACAGGCTTCACCCCTACCCGGTGCTCCTCCACAACCCCCACATCCCAGGCACTGCTCTAAGCCTATTAGTTGGGCAAAAGGTGCAAATCCGATCTGCTCCAGTGACCCCGTTCTTTTGAAAAGACCCACAACTTGGCACCTTGGACATGTTGACTCAACAGACCAGTATTCCCTGGGAATGTCATAATAATAGCTACAACAAAAATGATGATGGTTGTAAATACTTTTTGAGCATTTTTGTGTCTCAGGCACCATGCTGATGAGTTATACAGGCATGACTTCCATCCATATGAAGCTATGTACATCCACGTCTATCAGTCATTTAAGCAAATGCATGAAGCAACCCCGACCCAGCTCCAGTTCTGCGACTACTCAGTGTGGAAAGCCCACGGGGATGTCATTTTCTTTCTATTTTTTTTTCTTCTGTCACATGGATTGTTTGAGTCTGCTGCTCTCCTGATCATGGTCCTATCTCAAGAGGCTCCCATGTGCCTAGAAAATCGTCAGAGCACCCCTCTCCCTTAGACTGGCCTATTTGGGATTGAAACCATGGTCTCTTCCTATCTCCGTGTCATAGAGACATGGAGGAGAATAGCGCCGATGCAAAACGAGTCAGAATCCCAGTCCTAATTTGGACTTCCCAGATGGCAGAAAGTTTGCTGTAGGAAATGACACTGTTCTCAGGGTTGTTCCTGGAAGCAGAGCAGTGTGATGAGGCGTGTGATATAGATGTCTGTGTTTCTCCTCCTCTTCAGAGGTAAAGATGTCTCTGATCTGAGCTGAGAACCCATACTTCATTTTCTGGAACTAACATAGATTGTAAGTCATTATGTTTACTGAAAGACAAGCTTGGGGGCACCTGGGTGGCTCAGTGGTTGAGAATCTGCCTTTGGCTCATGTCATGATCCCAGGGTCCTCCCTCAGGGAGCCTGCTTCTCCCTCTACCTATGTCTTTGCCACTCCCTGTGTGTCTCTCATGAATAAATAAGATCTTTTAAAAAAAAAAAAAAAGAATAAAATAAAATACAAGTTTGGGGATTTGTGAAAGAAACGATTATAAAGAAAAGCCAAACAGATTTGAAAAAGAACCATTCAGAATTTCTGGAACCAAATATTATAATAATTAAAACTAATACCTCCTGGATAAGAGAATCAGTAATTAGATCAGAAGAAGTTATCCATCCGGAATACAGATCCTAGGAAATGATCCTTCAAGAGACAAGAATTGGATATAAAAGGAAGTTAATAGACCCAGAGTATAGAGTAAGAAGCTCTATAATGAAAAGGGAGACAATATAAGAGACAAGGGCTGAGAACTTTCCAGACTGATGAAAGCTACCAGCTCCTAGATTCAAAAAGCCCAATAAATCCAAAGCAAGAAAAATGAAAAGAAATCCATGCCCTGACACATCATGATGAAACTGCTGAATACCAAAGACAATGGGAAGATTTTAAATGAAGTCAGAAAGAAAAGACAAAGCTTCCAATACAATAGACTCACAACTGACTTTTTTTTTTTTTTTTTTTTTTTATGATTGTCACACAGAGAGAGAGAGAGAGAGGCAGAGACGCAGGCAGAGGGAGAAGCAGGCTCCATGCACCGGGAGCCCAACGTGGGATTCGATCCCCAGTCTCCAGGATCACGCCCTGGGCCAAAGGCAGGCGCTAAACCGCTGCGCCACCCAGGGATCCCCACAACCGACTTCTTATCAGCAAGAATGGAAATTAGAAGACGGGAAGGATACATTCAATGTGCTGAGGGAAAAACAACTATCCACCTAGAATTCTGTGCCCTCTGAAAATATGTTTCAAGAACAAGGTGACATTTCAATTGACATTTTCAAACTAGGAAAAAAAAAAAACCCTAGGATTTTCCACCAGCAAAACTCAGTAAAGGAAACTCTAAAGGATGAATTTCAGACAGTAGGGAAGTACTTCCAGTTTGAAGATCTAAGATGCAAGGAGGAATGAATTGCACAGAAATGTAAACAAACATCGCCTATAGAAAATAACAATGATAATGTCTTATGGAGTTAAAAACAGAGAGAACTAAAAGATACCACAGGAATAGCGTCCAAATCAGGACAGGAAGAATGAAATCAGTATTCTGAGATCCTTGTAGTATTTAGAGGGGAGGTAAGGGTATCTGTTATCTTTAGATTTTGATAAAGTTGGGCCATATTGTTAACTTCTAGGGTAACCACTAAACTGATGGGAAAAAAGTAGGTGACTCGCAACCTAATAGAGGGCAAAAATTAAGTAAAATAAATAAACAAATAAATCCAAAAGGTGACAAGAAAAGGAAAAGAAAAAGCATGAGATGAGATAGTAGACACTCATTCTAATTTATCAATGATTATAATAAATGTAAAGGGATCAAATGGTCTTGGTAAAAAAATAAAGATTTTCAGGCAAGATTTTTAAAAATCCAAGTATCTGCTGTTTATAAAAATCGCAACAAAAACTTGAGATGATAGAAAGCTGAGAAGTAAAAGAGTAGGAAAAGATAAACAAGGTGAGCAAATAGAACATTTACAAAAGTGACCACATATTAGACCATAAAGTGTGTCTTAATAAATGTCAAAGGATTGGAAACATACAAGTCATGTTCTGTGATCATAATTTGTAAACTGGAAATCAATAGTAAAATGATAATTATTTTTTAAATCCAGGTGTTTCGAATGAAGAAGCATACTTTTAAATTACCTTTTGGTTAAAGAAGAAATGATAATCAGAACTTAGAAGATATTTAGAAGTGAACAAAAAATAAAATACTCCAATCAAAATGTACAGGATATCGCTAGTGCAGGGGAGAGAAATTTTGGCCCTCAACTGCTTATATATATTTTTAAAATAAAAAAGAAGAAAGGCTGAAGATTCATGAGCAAAGCATCTGTCTTCGAAGCTGGATAAAGAAAAGCAATTAAATCCAAGCATTCTTAAAGCAGGTCCCTACGGACCACAGTTCACTCTCAAATCCAAAAATGTAAATTGGCTTTCTTCCACCCTGGAAGGTTCCCTTCCACTCCCCCCGCTGGAGGGGTCTCTTCCATTTCTAAGGCAGTATTTCACCAAACCTACCTGGCTGTCTGCTGGTGGCACAGAAGAGGGTTTTTGAAGATACCTGGGCAAATCGTTATTTCAATAGATTTTAAAAATAGTTTCCTCCAACTTAAGATAGGTAATGCAGTTTTCCATTTATAGTAGGAAAATCAGGTTTCTTATTAAAACTTACTTATTTAGTAAGAGGATGGAATTCAAAGGAAACTATTTTTACAATAATAATACTGTATTCTTTGCCCCAAAACTCCTCATTCCTAAAATGGGAATAATAATAGTTCCTACAATACAGCACTGTTATGAGGATTAAATAAGTTATACCCAATATAAAACAATACTTCATGAGTTAACAAAACACTTGTAAAACGTCTGAACAGTACTTGGCATTTAATAAGAACTCAATAAATGCTAGTTACCATGATAACAACTATTATTGTTACTTGAGTGATTAAAATTTGAGAACCAGGGGCACCTGGGTGGCTCAGTTGGTTGAGCATCCAACTCTTGATCTCAGCTCAGGTCTTGATCTCAGGGTCATGAGTTCAAGCCCCACATTGGAGCCTACTTAAAAACAAAAACAAAAACATTTTGAGAAACAGCAATCCAACTTAAAGTTCCAAAAATAAACTTTGGACCAATGGCAAACCCTACAGGGCAAAAAGTACAAGTAGAGAAAAGGCTGGTCTTTGCAGTGCTCTCTGTCCCCTTCTGTACCCTCTTCTTCCCCACAGGGCTTGCTGCTCTGGGACCTTGGGCCCCACGCGGGTCCTGCCCCAGGATTTGGGCCTGCTCCTGCCTCACCATCCCCACCAAAATCAATTTGGCCCCAAATGATGGCATTCATACTACAGAGCCCCATATAGGGCTGACGGGATTTAGAATATCACCCTTCCACAAAATCTTTGCTTAGAAGGGTGAAGGCCTTTAACACAGAAAGAGAAACCTCCAGCTGTGGCCTTCGCAGCATCCTCAGGGACGCACAGGACAGAGATTTGGGGGTGAGTCACCCAGTCTTGAGGCATCTCCTCCAGGGGGCACCTTCAGCCCAGCTGAGACCCTCTGCTTGGGGTAGAGAGCACAGTCCCAGAGCTGAGGGTAATTAGCTTTTATGACAACAGAATCATTTTCAAACTCTGACTCTATCATCTCCCTCCCTCTTCAAAGGCGAAGATTAGCAGAGCTGCCTGAGGGGTTGGCTTCTCCACTGCAATGATTTTTACTTTCCTTGTTCTTGCTCCTTGGGGCCTACTTCTGAGGTCCTGGAAGGAAACCCCACAGAAGTGAGGCCTGGCAGCGCTACCTTTCCGCAGCCGCTAGGGGGAGCTCCAGCCTTCTCTTAGGAGCCTCAGGCCTGGCTGCTCAGCTGTCCCTTGTCCTTTGCAAAGCTGTGGCCTATGAGACACTAAAAACACACGTGGGATAGGTCTGTGTAAATCCTGTCCGCTTCTACTTCTTGGTTGGGGTGCAGGGCTGACAGCGCCTCGCTGAGGACTGCTTCTTCAGTTGGGCTCCTTAGGTGGTGAGCCACAGGCCTTGACCCCTGGGGGCTGAGTCTGTGTGGGGTATGGAAGGATCCAGAGGCCAGGAGTCCGACGCCTGGCTTCCACAGGATCATTGGTCAAATGTGTGCTATGAAAGAACCATCTGTTGTTTGTGTAAGTGGTACGTGTGGCAGGGACATATACACGGCACCACGCAGCGGAGGGGAAAATCTGTTGGCTCCCTCTAAGGACAGGATGCTGGGAGACCCTTCCCAGAGGCCCAGATGGGACAGTTGGCTTTAGCCAGGAGCCCAGAGAGGAGAGAAGGACACTCCCAGCAGAGGGCACAGTTTGGGCAAAGATACAGAGGGTGGCTGCTTTGAGTAGTTTCCATGTTTCTGGAGCAAAAGATGGCAAAGGTAGGGGCCGGCTCATGCAGGGCCTTCTCACCCAGGCTGAAGAGTTTGGCTCTCATACTGTGGTGGTGGATCTTCCTGGGCTTCGGGCAGGGTAATGACGTGAGAGGGCCACTCCTCTGCAGGATGGAGGGCAGAGGGCTGGGGCGGGGAGGCGAAGAAAGAGGCAGGAACCCCGGGCAGGAGGCTACTGCACTCCCCTGGAAGTTCAGCTAAGATCATAGGGCCATGAGCGTGACCATGCTTCCCAGGGGGTGGGGCTGGGACTGGGACTGAAAGGGGGTTCCCGGGACCCTAGACTTTCCATTTTAAAACCGGGAAAGTCCCAGGCACACCCAGATAGGTTGGCCACCCCCACAGCCACCAGCCACTAACCAGCTATGTCTCTCCCTTAAGCTCTCATAACCTTATTTTTCTCACCTGTGATCACAGTCCAAAGCAGTGACTTTTATTTTATTTTATGTTTATTTATTTATTCATGATAGACACACACAGAGAGAGAGGCAGAGACACAGGCAGAGGGAGAAGCAGGCTCCATGCAGGGAGCCCGATGTGGGACTCGATCCCAGGTCTCCAGGATCAGGCCCTGGGCTGAAGACAGGCGCCAAACCTCTGAGCCACCCAGGGATCCCCCAAAGCAGCGACTTTTAAATGAGTTTTAGTAACACAGCACCATCTTCAAACAAAATCTTATGCAGAACCTCAGTGTAGAAAACACACAAAGGCAAAGCCACTGAGGCCCGAGTGGGGGATGGGCATAGTGAGGGGGGTGGGGGACCAGCCTGCCCATTCCCTCCAGGCCCCGGACTCACCTCTGCAGACCACAGCACTTGACCGCTACTGACCTCCATGGCAGAGGGTCCTGCTCGGCTTTATGACCACATTCATTTGTTGACCTGAGAACCCAGCAGAACTGAAATCCATGCTTTGATTCCATCGCAGGTTACACTAAAATTTAATTTAAACCCATTCCAAAATTGGTCAACCTCTTTGAACTGGGATGAAATCCACATCATTTCCCCATTTGCAACAAACTCCAGTCCACCTATGAATTGACCTTGACCCAAACAGTCACTTCCTTGTGCTTGAGTTCCCTACAATACACTGCTGGGCCAGACCCAACCATGACCATTCTCTCCAGCCTGGGCCACTGGCAGGGAATGTGGCAGACAGGGCCAGCGGGCGGGATGCCCACTCACTGCTGGCATTGGCTGAGCCTCAGGCCCCCTTTGGGGACCTGACTCCCTGACTCTCCCTCCCATAGCCCAGAAAGGATCCCCACTTCTCACCCTGCCTTCTAACCCACCCTTACCTGCTTCCCCGCTTCAGCGTGTCCAGGATGTTACACTGTCCCTGGCTCCAAGGCACCCGCCACTCCTGGCCGTGGGCCTGATCAGGTTTGCCCTGACCCCCAGCTCCAGGCCACTGGGCATCTCTGATCCTTGACTGGCTGTCATTCCTGCTCATGGAGTCACAAGCACAGATCTTAGCACAGACTTCCTCTGGTGGCCTTCCAACCTGCTCTGGGCTATGCCCTGAAAACAGGGGCATCTGTCCCTCCATCTACTAGACACCATCTCTGACACCTACTTTGCGAACTGGACACTGATTTGCAAGCAGGAAATGTGAATTCAGATTCTAGCTTCCCACATAGTGCTTTGGAGGACACATCAAGCCCTGCAGCTTTCAGAGAGCTCAGAATGTGCTGCCCTGCCCTCCAAAGGTGGCTCTGCTGGGCCCATGCCTGCTCGGCGATGATCTCTTTGCCGGTCTGTCCTCTAGACTGCGAACCGCACAAGGGCAAGGACTGATCTGTTCCCTCTGCCTCCAAGAGCTGGACATGGAATAAGCGCTCAGCATCTGTTTCATGAGTGACTCATTGCTTTCCATTCAAAACGATTCAGTGAGCACTTATTACGGGCCGGGTACTGTTCCAGGAGCCTGAATACAGCAGTGAACAGAACGACAAAAATCTTTCCCTACAATGTTTTCTTGGAGGTGCCTGGCTGGCTCAGTTGGTGGAGCGTGCAACTCTTGATCTCAGGGTTGTGAGTTCAAGCCCCACGTAGGGTATAGAGATTATTTAAAAATTAAAATTAAAAAAAAAATCTTTCCCTGCATAGCACATATGTATCTTATGGGCAGATGGATAAGTGGGTGGGTGATGGTTTTTTGTTACTGTGGTTTTGTTTGGTTTGTTGTTGTCCCCCCCCCACCCCGCCCCAGGGTATCCATTAGGAAACCTGCTTCCTCCTACGCTAATTCCATCTTGCCTTCCTAATACCCACAATGGAAGAGATGAAATAGAAACCCACTTCTCCTGGAAAATGAAAGCAGGGAAGCTGATACCCGTGGGCGACTGGATTTGTGCTAATAGAAGGTTCCAGGGTAAAGCTACGATGGCACTGGCTCAGTACTAGCCAAGTTGGTTTTGAAGGGAACTCAAGCTTTATGTGGAGGCTCCAGCTCCCCTCATTCTCTCACCCCCAGCTCTGAGAGCTGATGACCCCCCACCCCAGGCCTGCTCCATCAAGGGGCAGCTGGCAGAGACTTAGCAGGTGTCCAGCTACAGGCCACCATCAAAAAAGCAATAGACTGGATGAGTTCCACAGTCCTCTCCAGCTCCTAAGATCCTGCTAGGTCCCCAGAGCAGGGGACCTGGCTTGGCATAAAACCCTGGTGCTCAGTCATGGGAGCTGAGACCACCTTTTAGTGTGTGCGTGTGGGGGGGGGGGTTCCCAGTACTGCCCAGCTTTGCAACTACCCCTCCTGCACATCCCGGTGCCCCAGAGAACTTCTCGTTCTGTCTTTTTCCCATGTGAATGCCAGCCAATACCAAGAAACTGAGAAGTGGCTTGCACCTCACCTCCAGGATTGATTTCCTGGCTGCAAAGGACAGGGTAATTCACAGGGGTCATTTACACGGTGCACGTACCTCGCCTCATGTACCAGGCCATCCTGGGCTAAGGGATGCCCATCATCTAACAGGTCACACATCTGCACCATCGCTTTCTCCATTCAAATAATAGCCCTCAGGAAGACCCCATATGAATGCACAAAGCAAGGGTACCATCAAAACACGTAGCCTTTAAAAAATTCTTGTTTCAACTGCAAAGGTAGGGACAGCAGGGGGTGTGACAGGGCAGAGGCACTTCAAAATCACATTTCCTTGCCCCGGGCCCCTGCCCACCTGCAATTTGCTCTGACTCTCTTTTTGTCTGTTTCAGAGAAATATGAATCACAGTTAAATTCTACCAAATAAACAAGTCATGTTTTAAAGTTCCGTAAAACCTACAATTTTAGAAAAGCTTGATGTGGTTGACACTAAATTGATTTCAACACATCCTATTTCCGGTCTAATGCTGGGTTCCTTTCATCAAGAACAAATGCACTCATAATGGCTTGATTCTAAGTGAAAGGACTCAGTATAAACACATAGGAAGCACCGGCACTCACATTAATTTTCTTCCTTTTTTAAGTAAAATGAGATGGCGTGTTTTACTTCTCGAAGATTAATTTCCCATAAAGTTTTCACACACACTCATCTGTGGTTTGCAAGTCTGAATAATCAAGCTGCCAAGTGAAAACCCACTCTGGGGTTTGCATTTTAACGAGCAACAGAAAACGGATGCTTTCCGAGGTCAGGAGGTTGTCCTGGGTGTTAGAGCCCCTGTCCCAAGGGTACTCGAGGGAAGGCTGGAAAAAAAGCAGATTTCTAGCATCTGCTCTCCTCATGCTGCAAACTGACAGCCTGCTCACACTGGATCTAGACTCAAATATTCCCACCGTCATAATAACTCAGAAGGATGCAACAACCACAAAAATAAATTACACAGAGCACAAAAGGTTTATTTCTTATAAACAAAATTAGTATGTATTAAGTTTAAAAGGTCGGTGGCAAAACTATACATGTGATAATGTCTATGGGACTGCTTATCAAAAGAAGAAAGAAGTGTGCGCACAAACCCAGGTGAAATCCAAATAAGACTTAGTTTTGTATCAGTGTTGGTGTCCTGGCTCTGATAATTCTGATTACGTAAAAGGCTATCTTTGGGGAAAGCTGGGTGAAGAATACACTGGTGATACCAATTTTGTGTCCAGCCAATGCTTGTACTACATTTGCACTTTTTGTGTCAATTTAAAATTATTTCAAAGTGAAAAATTCAAAGAAATGTGAGGGCCAGGTAGAGTAGAAAAAGGCACACTAGCTACATTGGTGAGGGTATAAACTAGCACAGCCTTTCAGGACAATAACCTGGCAATATCCACCACCATGTAAAGGGCACTAACCCGGCAATTCCACTTCTAGGGATCCAGCTTACAAACAAAACTACTTGTGCGCATGCATCTAGAATGCTCTTTGCAGCATTTTTGTAACAGAAACAAAATGGAAACACAGTAAATCGCCATGAGTAGGGAAACACTTAAGTGTGAAATGCCCATGCCATGGAATACTGTGCAATCATAAAAAGAATAGGGCGGCTCAGCATAAAGATGTCTGAGATGTGAGGCTAACTACAAAGTATAGTCACAAAATAATGTGGATACATACCTAAAATTTTATTTGTGTGTCCACACTTTATGTGGTTGTACAAGCATGAGAACTGTCTGTAATGATGCACCCCAAATGGTTCATGGTGATTGCTTTGGGGATGAAAAGTTCTTTAGTAGGCACGATAAAAGGTCACTATCACTCTGTTCGAACTCATTACAGTGAGGATGTGTTGCTCTTAGAATTAGGACAACAACAATAGAAACACAAAAGAAGGGGCACGTGGGTGGCTCCGTTAGTTGGGCGTCGGACTCTTGATTTTGGCTCAGGTCAAGATCTCAGGGTCATGAATCAAGCCCCATGTGGGACTCCATGCTCAGTGTGGGGTCTGCTTGAGATTCTCTCCCTCTCCCTCTGCCCCTCTTCCTGTTGTGTGCTCTTGTGCAAGCTCTTTCTTTCACTCTAAAAGAAATAAAATCTAGAAAGAAAGAAAGAAAGAAAGAAAGAAAGAAAGAAAGAAAGAAAGAAAGAAAGAGAAAAGACAAAAGAAACAAAACGGAGGCAAAAAAGAATAAGGAAGGCCACTGGCAGAGTGCAAAGACCCGATTTGGGAGCCCAGGATGGGCTGACTCATAAAGCCACAAGAAGGCAGCTTAGCCCACGAAGGCCTGGGAGACGGGAGGCAGGCTCCTTCCATCACCAATCGCCGGCCCCTCCCTGTGAGAGAATCAAACATCCCGTCTGCAGCCACAGGATGTGCAGAACCTTCCCCTAGAGGAGTATCCCTCCCTGCTCCACTGTTAGATTTGAACATGTGACTTGCTCTAGCAATCAAATGTGAGCAGATGAGACACGCAGAGTTTGAGCAGAAGTTTTAAGAGCCATTGTGTGGTTCCACCAGCTGTGTTGCTCTTTCCTCTTCGTGTGTTCTTGACAGCGGCAGCTCCCTTAGTCTGGGCCCCAGAATGAAGACACATGGCGCAGAGCCACAGCCAACTGGCAACCACCACGTAACAGAAGGGTGAAGCCCTAGTGCAGCAAGCCACTGAGCCATGGGGATGTTTGTTATGCAGCTTTACCTCATCCTCATGAAAGCTAATACATGAGTAAAAAGCCCCCCCCCCAAAAAAAGTATTTATTGAGGGCATATTGTGTGAAGAACCTAGACTCAAGCTAAGAGCGAAAGGATAAGTATAGAGAATGTGAGAAGTGTGCACACTGTAAAGGATCAGAATATGCCACCTCCCAATATGCCACGTGGGCATAAGAACCATTTTGAGCTAGAAGTAAATGAGAATCAAAAGATGCAGAACAACATCTTCCCAGAGTTTCTCTTATCTGAGTGCAGAAAATTCTGGAAAATGGGACTGCCATAAGTCCCCACCTCCCCTTATATTTACCTTCCCACAGCTTGCTGCCCTTGGAAATCTAATAACCTTTTCCTTTGTCTTGTCACTTCTTTACTAATTTATTATTCTTTGCTAAGAGGCTATATAAGTAGCCAGGTCTCACCACCGTTTTTCTCTGTCTTTTGTTGGTCGAATTTAACAGAGTCCCAGTCTGAGAATCTAAAAGGGTAGAAGGAAGAAAAAGTTCTTTCCTCCCCTACAAAGGCCGTACCTGGGGAGATGACACACATACAAACACACACCTACACCTGCTCGGAGCTCACAGAGCAGTGCAGTGTCGTGTGAAAGGCCTGGCAGTGAGGACAGAGGTGATGGGGGGAAGGAGGAAGATGGCACAAGCCGAGCATCACGTACCCCCTTCCATGTAGGTATCTAAGGCCCATAAGCACCCATCGAGCTGAATCAGGGCATTCTAATAAAACACCAAAACAATCACCAACAGTTTAATCACCCTTCCCTTTGAACCAAAGGCTCCAAGAAAATGCCCACCACTTAGGGATTCTGAACTTTTTGTTACGAGGATACGTATTCTCCATGGTGTGGAAGAGCCGTTCTTGGATGATACATCCTGTGTCTCTTGGAAATGATCAGAGCGTGAACCGTATTTCCAGAAACCAGCTTTCTCTTCTGAACAAGGCACATCTTTGTGCAAAATGCATTCTCTTAAGGGAGACAAAGGGATGTGAACAAGATGAAGGGTATAAATACCAAGTTCCCTTCGCCTCCTCGTTTGCTGTGTTACCATGGTTCACTCATAATCTACTTCGTACGAATAGGCCACTTGTAATGATCTCCTTCCTCTATATCTGGACATTTCTGTTTAAGATCTTCACGCCCCCACACAGCCCTTTTGGAAAATGACACAAAGTCCCTTGGTAAAATATTGAAACCCATAAGCACATTGAGCAAAATGTGAAAGTCGCCCTTCACCGAGGCCCTCCACCCTTTCCCCTGCAACTGTCACACTGCCCTGCGTGTGCCTCCCCAGACAGGGATATTTGCATTTATAATTTATATGCAGCCTTTGTTTCCCTCCCTCCCTCCTTCCTTCTTTTCTTCCCCCTTCCCTTCAGCAATGGGAAGCATGCATTTTTCTTTTGGACCACTCACTATTCTTATTTTCTCCTCCTAGTCATTTCTAGGACTGACTTCCTGGAATTTGAATTTATTCACTTGTCTGTTTGTTGTTTTTGGCTAATCTCGTAAAACATCCCACGTGTTGACTTCCGCCAGCAATATCAAGGGGGAAGAGGACTGAGGTGGTCTGCCAGGAAGTTATTTAAGTTATTTAAGCCAGCCTGGGGTGAAGGTGGCACCAGACTCTGTGATTTGAGGAGCTGGGCCTTGGGAGAGCAGAGCTCGGGGTATCCTGCAGGGCCAGTGTTTCCAGAAGGGGCTCGAGGGCCTCATCCTGCACTGGACCTGCCCTCTCGGTGTCCGTGGGATTCCCAGCCAACTGCGCATGGTCTCACTACCCTCACACCCCCGACACCTCTGCTTCCCAGTCCCCTCCTTGCACCCCAAGGCCCACCCACCCCTGCCTGGACCATAGCAAGATCGCTCAGCTGAGGGCATCAGGCAAGTTTGTGGGAAAAAATGTTCCTGTGTGTTTCTATGCAACAAAATCAAGTGTATGTGTAGGTGTTCTGTGTTTTTACAAACTCTCCTCCTTGGTTGTTATAAGATTAAAACAATTTTCTCCCTCAGTAAATGCTTCCCTTCAAAACCACTGGAAGCACATAATTCACCAGCCCATTTGCGGCTTCTATTTTCTTGGAGCTGGGAGGAAATCATGATTGTGGGGCCTGTTTCCTTCTAAGAGGCCAAGGTTGAGCAAGTGATGGACAAGAAGAAGTAATGTTTCGATGACATCTCTGATCAATGTTTCATTTATTTTGAAGTTCAAAAAAGATAGGTGAGCATCATAAGTCCTTTGGGAAAGGCAGGGATAGCAGGTTTTGAGGTAAATTACTCTTTTATCCTCAGTAAATTTAATGGACACTTTCATTAAAACTACAGGGAATTCTAAGGTAGTTCTATTCCTATTTTAAAACTATAGCTGAGGATTTTTTTTTAATCCCTGGATCATTTTTGCTGCTGAGACATCTAAACATTTCAGAGATGTGGCACATTTTATTTTCCTTCCCCATTTATGGGGAATTCACATGCACCAGAGAACACAGAAACGTTACTTTAAATCACAACGGATTTCAAGGAAAAACATACACAAAAGGAGAAAATTAAAAAGCCTGCCTGGCTGATGGGGGAGGGGGGGCGGTGAGGGCGGGGATACCAACTTTCGTTTGTCCTTAAAAAAATAAATTCACCTGCCACTGATCAGCAATGTCAGTTTGCTACCACGCTATTGAAAAAGCATTCCCGCTGGCTGTAAACTGCTCTATATACGTGACTGTTTACATAATTACACAGTGAAACATTGCAATCTTTTGGATTTAATACATGTTTTAACAAGCCCTTCAACTACAGTGTAGGCTTCTATAATCAAATCAAGCCTTTTCAATTAAAACACAATTAGAAAAGGTGTCATGGTATCACTGTTACCCTTGGCTGCATGAAAAGATTCAAGAATCGCCTGGCTGGAAACCCGAGCTAACCCAACATGCCTGAGCCGAAATGCCATTTCAGACTCCCAGGGAGGGCACCTGCGGGCCTTGGGTCCCGAGTGAGACACGCAGACCATCCTCCTTGGGCCATTCCTCTGTGTGGGACAGAAGGCTACCGATGAAAAGCCCCAGGGGCCTGGAAATGTTGAAGATATCTGTGGCTCTGAGCTTGACCCCAAGTGCCAACAAGCATGCCACGGACCAGAAGTGGTGGGTGCAGGGTTACCAGGGAGGTATCCACCTCACCCTGACATTAGTTTGTAGCACATGGGATTCTAGAGGTAGAAACTCTTTCCGACATTGCCTAATCTCACTGCTTCATTTTAGTGATGTAGAATAGGGGCTCACAGGGGATACATGATTTGACAAAGGCCACAATGTGTAGTTTAATCGTGCTCTGAAATGAGGTAAAATGTGCACCCCCTCTCTTGGCCCTAACCTCTGGTTAGAGCAGACATGCAAAGGAGCTCTAGTTCACCGAGCTCAGGGTGGCCTTCAGGAGAAATGGCTCAGTTCCTTCTCACAGCTCAGTAACAAAAAGTCAGACGTGGAAGGTTGGTGGAGTGGGTTGAATGGTGGCCTCCCTAAAAGACATGTCCATATCAAATCCCTCAATCTCATGAATGTTATATTTGGGAAAGGGGTCTTTGTAGGTATAATTTGGGATCCTGAGATAAAATCATCCTGGATTATCTAGGTAGGCCGTAAATTTGATGACAAGGGTCCTTACGAGAGGCATATAAAGGACACATATAGAGAAGATGCGATGAAGGTAGATGACATGGATGTGAGCCAAGGAACACCTAGGGCCATGAGAGCCAGAACAGGCAAGGAAGGATTCTTCCCTGGAGGCCACAGTGGGCACTGCAGCCGTGCCTTTGCCTTGATTTTGAACTTCTGGCCACAGAACCATGAGAGAACAAACTTCTGTGGCTTTAAGCCACCCAGTCCATGGTATTGGTTACAGAAACCTAATACAGCCAGCAAAATGCAAGGGCCCACTCAAGCTCTCTGCCCAGGGAGGCTGTTACAAACCGAATGTGTGTGTGCCCTGAAAGTCCCTATACTGAAACCCTATGCCGCAAGGTCATGGTGTTTGGAGGTGGGGCTTTTGGGAGGTAAGTAGGCTTAGATGAGGTCCTGAGGGTGGAGCACTCATGGTGGAATCGGTGCCCTTCTAAGAGGATGAAGAGACCAGAGCTGTCTCTCCCCACCACGTGAGGGCACAGAGAGAAGTCAGCAGTCTACCACCCGAAAGAGGACTCTCACCAGAGCCTGGCCATACTGGCACCCTGATTTCTGACTTCCAGCCTCCAGTGCCGTGAGAAATAAGTTTCTGTTGTTGGTAAACCGCTCAGTTTATGGTAGTATTTGTTATAGCCCAAGCTAAGACAGAGGCTGACCAAATATATGACATCAAGGGCTCCTTTGGCTTCAGGCTGGCTTAGCCACTGCACAGACTGGGGGAGGGAAGGAGGGAAGAAGGGATGGAGCGGGGCAAGAGAGGTGAGGTACTAATCTCAGGCTCCCCCCCATGGAGTCACTGTGAGCTGCCTGTGCCTCTCATCCCCATGGTCACAGCTCCTCTCAGGGCGGCCCTCCCCATGGAACCATCTGCTTCTAGGTCCACAACTGGCTCCTTCCCCTCACCCCTAGAGATGTAGAGGCTACACCAGCCCTGCAGTCACTAGCCGCAGTCCTATGTACAACTCTGCAAACAGTCCCTTTATCAAAACACCTTCACATTAATCCAGCTGAGCACGCCATGCATATGCTGCCAAGACCCCAAGTAACACGGTCTGTTGAAGCAGTGATACTTCCATGTCCTCGGGTGGCATATTTTCCCCCAGGAGGTCAGTGCATTGTCACCGTCTCTCTATGACAGAGGGGTGGTGCCTGTGACCGTGCCACTCTGCCCAAGAGGGAAGTGAGGCTCACAGAGGTGAGCTGAATTTTCAACGGTTACAAGTTTGGTGCAGAGTGAGGATCCCCATGCAGCCCGTAAGCCCCACTTCTAGCTCTTTCCTATATTAAGTTGTAGTCTTGGGGCAGCAGATCTGTGATCCTCAGGCTGTGCCTCCTCGGTCACCGCCGTGGCAGACATCACTGATCAATCACGACACTCTTTCAGATTCACACCAGCCTTTGTCATGGGATCTTTCCCCTGCACAGCACTCTGGAAGGCCATAAGACCCATCAGCATTGGTGGGCCAGTGTGTCCTTCCTGCTACCATCTCACGGGTGCACCTCTGGCCTTGGGGAGCTGGGAAGGAGGGGAGCAGCCAGGAAAGTAAGTTTAGATGCAGGTGAGACCATGTAACCTCCCCCTCTGTTGATCACCCTTAGACACCTTCAGCAAAAACTCACATGACCGAGATCCTTTTGAGGTCTGATGTATGTGTTTTGGGATGTAACATGGTAGCAGGCTCATTTCCAAGCTAAGCACTGTCATGATCATATGAGCACCTTAGAGGCACTACCAAGTCCTTCGGTCAAGAGACCTGTGGGGCTTTCAAGCATTGCCCTATAGCTGCTTATTTCCAGAAGCTCTTTTTGCACTGTTCAACTGACCCATATCCAGTGGACATCCTGTCTCACAGAATAGTTTCTGCTGTAATTATGACAAGATTCACAATGACCCTGCCATCTTCCTTTATTCTTTTTTTTTTTAAGATTTTATTTATTCATTCATGAGAGACACACAGAGAAAGAGAGAGAGAGGCAGAGACACAGGCAGAGGGAGAAGCAGGCTTCCTGCAGGGAGCCTGATGTGGGAATCGATCCTGGATCTCTGGATCACAACCTGAACCAAAGGCAGACACTCAACTGCTGAGCCACCCAGGTGTCTCTATTCTTATTTTTTTATTTTTTTAGTTTACTTATTCCTGAGACACACACACACACACACACACACACACACACACACACACAGAGGCAGAGGGAGAAGCAGGCTCCCTGCGGGGAACCCCATGTGGAATCCAATCCCAGGACCAGGGGATTATGACCTGACCCAAAGGCAGATGCCCAACCACTGAGCCACCCAGGTACCCCATCTTCCTTTATTCTAATCATGGTTTCAGAGTGCCTCCCTTGGAGGACAGATGGCTTTTCAAGTCCCGGTGGTCCTTGGCTTTCATAAGTTTGAGCAGCTCACTCTCTTGTGCCACATTTATTTAAGGGCCCCCTCCCACACCTTCCCTGTCCTGCTCAGACTTCCCTGCAGCCACTAAGGTGGTGCCACCCACCAGGCAGCAGTTGAGTGGGGCTCCCCCAGCGGGGAGGTGAGGCAAGTGAAGAGGGACAGTTAATCTGGGGAGGAAGAAAGCAGCACAAACCACCACCACTGGGGCTATTCCTAATTGTAGCTCTCTGCTAAGGGGGTTCCATGTGGCCCCTTCGCACAGAGGGAGCTCTGCAGCGAGGCACACCTGGATTCAAAGCCAGGCCTGCGCCTTTCTAGCTTGAGTTTGGTCAACTTTCTACTTCTCTAAGGCTCTCAGTGTGCTTGTTTATAAAAATCGAGACAAAAATGGGCATTTGTGCTCTTAGGGTTAAGAGGAGGATTAGATGGAAGAGTCCAGTGAAGGGAACAGCCCACTGCCTGGCTCACAGGAAGTGCCCACGACGACGCTGAGGAGGATGTTTCTATCAGCCATGCGGGGGACTGCCTGCCAAAGGAAGTCTCTCTTCTGGGACCCGGGAGTCCTGGGTCACTCCCTGGCTGCACCCAGGCTGGAATGCTCTTTGCTCTCTGGCGCCTCCCCAGGCTGCCCCTGCCACTGCGTCTACTCCCGAGGGGTCCCCTGGGCTTAAAGGAGCTCAGTAAGGAGCCCTGTGGGGACACCTGGGTGGCTCAGCAGTTGGGCACCTGCCCTCGGCTCAGGGCGTGATCCCGGGGTCCTGGGATCGAGTCCCGCATCAGGCTCCCCACAGGGAGCCTGCTTCTCCCTCTGCCTATGTCTCTGCCCCTCTCTGTGTGTGTCTCTCGTGAATAAATAACTAAAATCTTTTTTAAAATATTTTTTTTTTTTTTAAAAAGAGCAGTGTTGACACTCTCCCAGACTGATGCTTCTCTTGGGTGCAAACAGATGGGAGAACACGGAAAGGGGAGACCTTCAGAGCAGACAGCGGGACCCTTACAGTCTCATGGCACAGGGTCCCTGGGTAGGGATGCAGGTGGTGGGTGGAAGGCTGTGTGGACGACAGAAGCAAGCAGGCCAAGACCCCCGGAGTGTGAACTCTGAGCCGCCAAGCTTAACAAACAAACCCTCCAGCCAGGTGAAGGCAGATCTCCAGGCCAGGAGGTGTGTCCTGAGCGTCACAAGGGGTTCCTTCTTTTGTTTTGTTGCCTCCCTGCCTTGGCCTCTCACTCCCCTTATTAATTGTGATTCTCTAGCTTTACCCTCCGAGGTGGAGATTAAATGCTGAGCTGGCGGGAAGCGCTCTCGAAACCTGCAAGCACTGCATTTGCAGGCCTTGCTCCCAGGGACCTGCTCGGCCCTCCGCCCGCCCAGGCCCAGGCACTTCCATTCATCTGACCTTTTGCCATCATAGACATTATCAGCCCCATCGGTAGGTGCTAATCCCTCCTGATTGGAAAAGGATTTTTCCCTTTCCTTGCCTTCCACCACCTCCCTCCCCTTTTATGCTTGAAGGTAAAGTTATGTTTCAAAATAATCTCTTGCATCTAAATATACTGTTTTTAGAGGCTCCTGGGTGGCTTGGTTCAGTTGAGCGTCTGCCTTTGGCTCAGGTCATGATCTCAGGGTCCTGGGATCGAGCCCCCTGTGTTGGGCTCCCGGCTCAGAGGGAAGTCTCTCTGTCCCTCTGCCACCCTCACCCTGGTACCCCCTGCCCTGCTCCTGCACTCGTGCTCTCTCTCTCTCAAATAAACAAATAATTCTTATAAAAGTAAATAAGCATACTCTTTTTGTAAGCATAGAACTTTCATTTTCATTTACTCGATTTGGAAAATTTAAAAACAAGTGCCTCAGAGGACCTGCAGATTGTCAAATCCAATGGTTTCCAAAGTGTGGCTCTGTGGCCAGCAGCATCCACACTACCTGGGAACTCATTAAAAAGGCAAATTTTCGGGGCACCTGGGTGGCTCAGTGGTTGAGCGTCTGTCTTCAGCTCAGGGCATGATCCCGGGGTCCTGGGATCGAGTTCCACATGAGGCTCCCCACAGGGATGAGGTGGTCAGGGAAGGCTTCCCGGAGGTCACGTTTGAGTTGGATCTAAAGGATGAGCAGGAGTTGGTGACATGAACAAGAGAAGGCAGAGGCCACGACTTATGCAAAAATGTTTTGGAGCAGAAAGCACTTGGCCTTTTCCAGAAACCCTGGTATGGCTACAGCTTGGTGAGTGAGGAGAGCGGCTGAAGCAGAGAGAGAGAAGGAGAGCCAGGCACACAGAAGAGTGAAAGAGAAGATAGAGAGGGGAGCTGAGGCTGCGTGGGCCTCTGATGGCCCCACCCAGGTCCCCTAAGACAGGCTTGGGCTCCTGACCCTCCGGCCACCTCTGAAGGGCTCCTTCTACTACCTGCACTCCTGCTCTGCCTGCTAGAGGGGCCTCATGCTGGAATCACACAGCCTCTGCTTGGATCCTCCAGGTGTAGGAAACTCTCACCCTCCCTCATCTCTGAAACAAGGTAGCCTGTCCACATCTGGAAAGTTCTATCTGGCCTTTCATTATATGGAGTCCAATTCTGATTCCTCTTTCTTCAGGTACTGAAAGAAGTGGTCAGCTTGCCCTCCCCACCCCTTATCTCCTCTTTGTCCAGAGTCCAGACATCTTCACACCCATGACGAGGCTGTGTGGCAGCTCTGGGATCAAATCGCCTGCATGCCAGCCTGGCTCTGTCACCGAAGCATGACCCTCTGGGCCTCAGTTTACTCCTATGCAAACTAGGCTTAGTAGGAAGAACCCCTAAGGTGTACGTTTGTTGTGACATTTAAGAGGCATAAAGCACATGAAGGGATTCAGAAGCATTCTGTGAGGGCTAGCCACTATTGGGGCTCCTCTGGGGCCTGCTTTCCATTTGTAGGGCCGCCCTGCTGTCCCTCCCTAGATGGCACGATCCATCACGATCCATGAGTGGCCACCGAGAAGATGGCACAATACATGAGTGGCCACCCAAATTGGCCACAATGCAATGGGCTTATTCCCTCCCAATCCAGCATCTGCCTTCCAGAATAAAAGCAGAGTCTGAGTAGTAGAGAGAAGGCTTATCGCTATAGTGATGGGAAAACCCTTAGGCCCTGCACCTGTGACATGAGCACACTGTATATTTGCTCCCAGCCTTAGTAAGAGGACAGGACGTTCACACTGTCAGGAGAATGGACACATCTAGAAGGGAGCAGCTTCTGCTTCTGGGTACAAGGGGGTGGCTGGCGGCAGACCACCTACCTCTCCCATGGGTAGCAGGATGGAAGCAGAGGTCCCTGATGATCCAGCTGCATGAAGGCACGAGAGCTGCGGAACCAGCTAGGACCGTAGAGCAGGGGTTCACACAGTCTGCTTTTGAACCCAAGTGTGTGTGTCCCTCTCCTATTTTTTTATTAGCAGTTTCATCTTCTCTCAGGCTTTGGGGATTGCTGTGAACCCCGCAGTTGGGGAATGCACCATCCTGTCCCTATCTGGGTCACCTGTAAATGGCCAGAGGGGTGCATTTCCTCTGCCTCAGATCCAAAATGCAAAAATAAAACAAAAAAGCAAGCAAACAGTAACCCAGGGAAGGGATTTGGGAGGTGCTAACAAATCAAGCAGACTGTCCAAGGTGAGGTGGACAGGGGGAGGACTCACTCTGCCGTTCCCCCTCGCACTGCACACCCCGTGCGTCTGCCCCCAGGTGCCAGCTGCTGCCTCGAACCTTTCAGTCTGTTCTTCCTGCTGCTTGCCATCTCCTGGGGATGATGCTCAAAACCAGAAAGCTTGTCATTGGAAGGGCTGCATCCCTAAGCAGCGCATCTATCGGACAAAATAGCTACCTCGAAGGATTCGTGTTTCTGCTCTGGCTCTCTCCTCCCACACCCCCAAGACAAAGGAGTTGTGGCACTGATGGTAACACACATTTATTGAGCATTTACTGTGTACCAGACACTGAGCCCTTTACATGTATTAATCTCCTAAAGATCCTCTCTCGTATACATCTAGTGTCTTCATTTTATGAAAGAAGAAACAGAGCTCAGAGAATAGGTCACCTACAGAGTTCGTGAGCGGCATATCCAAAACCCAAGTGCCATCTGACCGCATGGCCCTCGTGCTTAACACCATTGGGTTTACCCCGTCTTTAGTCGCTTGTGGCTCCAAGCATCTACTCTCTGAAACATCTGTAGAGTCTGGCCCCTGACAGAGGAATGAGTGACTGAGCTTACAAATCCCCTACATCAGTGGAAGAACATTGGCCACCTGCCAGGCCAAAAGAGCCTCCAAATGAGGGTCTGATCCATGCCACTCTTTGACCTTTCTCAGGACCAAGCCTGACTTCACAGCCCCCGAGTCATTTCACTGAAGGAGCCAGTGGATGATGGGCTTTATGTTTCAGGTTCCTGACTTAGCATCACATGGCTGATGTGACATGACGCAACTGGAGGCCTTAAGGGGTGCCATCTTGCTGGCATGCGACAGCTCTGAAGTCTCATTCAGGTGGCCTGTGTGGCCGTGGGCTCTAGGAAAATCTGCTGTTCACTGTTTTTTTAAATGGAGGTTTTCCTTCTTTTCAGGGTGACTGAAGTCTTTCTAATGAGAAATGCCAAGTTTAAGGTCACCTCAAATCCTCAACGGTTTTTTGGAACACGCCTTACGAGATTCCTTCTGAAGCTGAATGTTATAAAAGGCTCCCAACTACCCATTTGTTCAGCTATTTTACTGTGACTGAGTTTATTTTCCTAATGGGAAAGCAAACAGCAAACAGCAAACAGCAAGGGCTGTTTTAAAATCATTCCCAAATTGGTCAACGAGGGAGAAAAATTCAGCCACCTGAAAAAAAAAGAAAAACAAAACAGAACTGAAGTATTATTTCAGCCATTCGAGTGATGACACGGATGTTTCACCTCTTTCCTCCCTTTTATCAACTATACTGTGGATAGTTGATGAGATCTACAGTTTGCCAGAACCATCTGGATTGCTAACTCTAACCTGTATTCTGGAGTTTGGCAGGATTAAATAATTATTGGAGGCTATTCCTTCTCTCACCCCCATCCAGATTTTTTTTTTTTTGACAGCAAACAAATGGAGAAACCCTATCTGCCACTTGTGCCCAGGGATCTGGAATTGGAACTTCCACCGTCGATGGCTTATGATTTTCCTCAGTGCTCTAGAAGCTTCTGAGATCTAGTTTTTTCCTAACAGAGGCTTTGTCTGTAGTGAATGAACCCTGACTACAAAGCTGGCTTGCTTAAAACAATGGAGTTATAAAGACAATAGGAAAGAAGGTGCTGGCTCAGTGTGCTCAGCACAAACGCCCTACAGAGCCATCTGTGGTGATCTTAGCTGAGCCACCCCTGATGCTGTCAGGTTCAGGGACAGGTGCTCTTCTATTTACCCCTTCCACGGCTCTGGCAGAGGAAGTTCAGGGCAGGCTATGGCACCCACTAACTATACGTAATGATTCTGTTTAAAGTTTCCCTGTGCTCCGCCACTCGAGATATGCCAGGCTGCCAACAGAATGAAGAAAAGCGGAGAACTGAGACCATTGTTTGAGTATTTTAGGCTTGCTTCCCCTGTGTCCCTCCCCCCTCAAATACTTCCAAATGTGGGTCACTCAAGATAATCCGCAGAATATGAAGAGGGTATGAGATCATCTAACTGCTTTCCAAGCGGCAGTTGACAGCAACAGCATGGGTTCGGTGGCCTGGGTCAGGCACTGGGCAGCCCTCTGGATTTCACACAGCAGCCAATGAGGCACCGATCCCTGCTGACCCGACCTCCACGAGGACATTCATCCCCAGCTCCCTTGTCCCCTGCAGGGCCAGGTCCTCATGGCCTCCCACCTGGGCTGCTACATCAGCCCCATCTGGTCTCCATGCCCACTGCCCTCACCCCACCCCATCTCGCCCCTGCCACACGCTGCCACTGGGTTGCTCCAAGTAGGAACCAATCTGATCATATCGGTCCTCTCCGTAAGGGCGCGGACAGCTCTCCCTAAGCCACGGAATAAAGTCTAAACTGGTTGCCCCATCATCAGAGCTCCAGGCCGTAGCCTCTGAGCCTTACTGCCCCTCAGTCCCGTGAGCCCCACCACTCAGGGAAGCCCACGTCGCCCACTCATCCTCTCCGTTCTGCTCGGCCACTCGATGCTGAGCAGAACCACAGTGACATTGGGAGGGGGGACACAGATGCATCTCCACACACCGCCCCCACCAAAGCGAGCACCACAGCATGTCCCCGAGGGAAAATGTACCTGTCCGAGATGAGAAATGTTAGAACAAGGGATGTGGCCGTACGTGATTCACAAATCAGTTCCATACGATCGGTTGGTGTGAAGAGCAACATTTGTCTTGATGAGACAGAAATTTCAAACAAAGGAAAATAATGGACACCAAAAGGCGGACAGACATCCCCCCATCACATCCCAGTGAGCCCCCTGAAGTGGCAGTCTTGCCTGCTGGCCACCCCTCCTGGGGCGCTCCTTGCCCTGGTCTGTGAACACCATGCCAGCCCTCACTGCCCACGGGCTCCTGCTTCCTGTCTCTGGGCCTCTCTGGTGCTCACAGCTGACTGGGCACTTTGGTTCCATCCTCTCTAGGAAAGACCTGCAGAAAGGTAGGTAGTCCCTGACCTGGGACCCCCTGATTTTCTTCTTCCTCATGGAGAGCCCCACCTTGGGCAGCCCAGGCCCTGTCTCCTGGGACTCTATATTTTACCCACAGTGGTTATTTACTGGTTCCCAACCCACATTTTCCCAGCTTCCAAATCCTGCTTTTGCCAGCCTTTCTGCCCGCAATGCTCATAAACCACCCTGCAGCCCCCACACCCTCTTGCTATACAGCTCCACTTCTTAGATTTCCTGGATCCACCCACCCCCAACCCCAACAAACAGGAAAGAAGTGTCCCCATTATGCGTTACCTAGGATGGGTAGGAACTGTCTACAGAACAGTGACAATATGGGGATGTCATTGTATTAAGTAATCTGCGTACTGGAAATGTGCCTTATGAGGAGATCTGTGCGTGGTCATATGTGTTTAGGAATAATTTATATGTTTCTAATGGTAGAGATAGGCTGTATGAATCAGCTGTATTAGACAAATATGTCTTAATCAGTAAAATACAGAAAAACCAAGGAAAAATAATACATTTTCTGCATTTTGACAAACATCTTGGTCAACAGGATACTTTTTGACATAGGAATATCAAAGAGAAAGGGACTCTTTTTTGCCATTTTAGGGACCACAATAGAGGTGGGAGGTGGATTTGGGGATTTATGCAGAAGACAGTCCCTGTGATCACCTGGAGGGACACAGGTGGCACTCAACCCATGCAGGGACTCAGGAGAGGCACCTGCCGTTATTTCTGCCGCTGGTGCAGCCACCAAGATTGTAAATACACGTCAGCCCTCAGTCCTCATCAGACATGACCCATCTGCACCAGTCAACATAGCAGACCACCCCCTCCTCCTAGAAATAACTCCTCCATTTGACTTTTAGGACATCTGATTTTCCTCTTCCATCCACGGTGCAGCAACTCGGACTTCTTCACTGGTGGGTTTCTCATCTCTGTGAGCTTTCATTGTGGGAGAGTGCCCTTTGGCAGCCATCTGCACCTCAGCAACTGATGACTCCTCTTGCCATTTGCTCAGACCAAAAGTTCCAGCATTGTTTTTGCCTTCCCTTTGTCAAACCCCACATCCAGTCACCAGAAATCCTGGGGCTCCCCCTCCAGCATCTGTCTGCATCTCACCACTGCCACCCCTGTCACCCTAAGCTGAATCAACACTGTCTCTGTACCTTGCAATAGTTCCCTAACAGGCCCCTCTGCCTCTCCTCTGCCCGCCCCACTCCCCACCAAAGTGTACTCACAGCATGACCTCTGGGATCCTTCAAACATCTAAGTCAGATCATGTCACTCCTTCACTCAAAACCCTGGCTTCTCAGCTTAGAGGAGAAGCTGGCCATCCTGCAAGGCTCCACCTGGCCTCATCTCCCAGATGTGCGGCCTCTTTGCTGGACCTCCAACACACAGGCAACCCCTACCTCAGGACTTTTGCAGCTGCTGTTCCTCAGCCCAGGTTGCTCCTCACTCAGATATTCACATGATTTGGTCACATACCCTCCTCAGGTTGCTGCTTAAATGTCACCTTCTCAGTGAGGCCCCGTCTGGACTTCTTATTCTAAATTCTAACCCCATGTCCACCCCATCCTTCCCTCTCCCCCATTCAGCTTTAGTCTTTTTCTATATCATCTGACAGAGTTGTTAAGATTTGTGTATATACATGCATGCACACAAACACGCACTAGAATGTAAGCTCCATAAGGACAAGAAGTTTTATGTTTTATTCACAGGTGTATCTTAACACCTAGAACAGCACTTGGTACATAATAGATGATAAATAACACTTTTTGACTGCTTTGTGGTTCCATTTTGATTCACCGGAATCACTTGATATCTTGACTGTGTGGGAAGAATCCCTGGGCCCCAGGGGATAGGATGGCAAGTCAGTCTACCATAGTACCCACTGTGGGCATCGCAGGGCTGGACTCACCTGTAAAGTTTCTCTGTGCCTCTCACATCTCAAGATCTTCAGAGCCTACCATGGGGCCTAAAACAACATGAGTCGATAGATGCTTTTTGAACTAATAAAATCCAGATAATTCAGGTCAAAGAGGAACCTGAATTAAAGGAGATAATATGATACCACAGATGTGGTTCAAATGATTCTTTTTCTTGTTCTGCTCATCCTCTGGTGGTTGCTGAGGCAACCACATCACTTGTATGTAGCAGTATATCACTTTGGGCACAGTAAGTTGAACACCTGAGTTTACCTGAGGATGTGGAGTTTCTGAGTAGCTTCCCACATTCACACTTGCTCCTGTCATTGTCAAATAGGAACCTCCTCCATTGTGAATGGAGGGGGCACAGAATAAGTCATCATAAGCCTTGGATTCTAGACTTCCCTCCACACTTACCAACCTTATGCATGATTTTAACCCATGTGATCCTGTTTCTTCATCTGAAGTTAATTCTCTTATCATAAGAAAGTAACTGGCTAGTGAATTTGGTGCATCCAATTCAAAAATGACTTGTTAAAGGAGACTTATGGTTTACGAACAGATAGAAAGCAAGAATCACCAGGACCCACTGCAGGTTCAGAGAGAAAAAGCTCTGTCAGATAAATTGTCTCTTTCTTTGATAGGATTACTAGACTGGTAGAGATGAAATAGATCAAGGATTTAGGAATTGAATGGGGCATTAGATAAGTTCAATGGGGTTGCCATATGGATTGGATGTAAGGACTAATGAATTGGGTATGAAGACCACTGGGTGGCTTGGGGACTGGTTGGATACTGTTATTCAGGGGCTGAAATTCAATGATCTCAGAGAGAGGTTCTGAACTCAGGACCTCAAGCATCTGTTCTTGGCAAAGTCCTGCTGAACATGTTTAGCATTGGCTTGAACGAAAACCCTAAAGAGGATATGTCTATTACATTTGTGGATAGGCTGAAGGACAAGGGTCAGAATCAATATACAAACCAATCTCATAAACTATTAACAGTGGGTTGAATCCAAACTTATTAAATGGAAAAGCCAATGTGCTACCTTTAGCTTCTCAGGGCAACCAGTCCAGGTATAGAGTGTGGGAAGCACAGCACAGAAGCAGAAGACCTGAAAAAGTGTGATGGGTTTCTCTTGACATGAGTCAAATGAGTCAAAATGTGATGTTGTGTAGACCACCCCACTCTATTCTATGTCATCCCCTCCCACAAAAAGCTATCTTTGTCTTTGGTTATATTCGTGGAATTGTATCCACAGGTGTGAGGACCATCCCACTGTGCACACTCCAGTGGTTTTACATCTACAATACCATTAAGAACATAATAAAATTTTAGGAATAAACTCAACAGAAGTGTGAAACTTATACTCTGAAAACCAGAACACTATTAAAAGAAATTAAAGAAGACCTAAGTAAATGGGAAGACATCCTATGTACATGGATCGGAAGACTTACTATCGTTGGCATGGCAATACTCCCCAAATGGACCTACAGTTTAAGCACAATCTATGAAAATCTCAGCTGGCTTCTATGTAGAAATTGACAAGCTGATTATAAATTCATATGGAAATGCAAGAGATCCAGAATAGCCAAAACAATCTTGAGAAATGAGAACAAGGTTGGAAGACTCATACTCTGTAATTTCAAAACTAACTACAGAGCTTCAATAATTAAGACAGTTTGGTACACGATAAGGACAGACAGATCAATGGAGCATACTTAAAAGTTCAGAAATATACCCTTGCATTTATAATCAGTTGATTTTTGACAGGGATGCTAAGACAATTTAGTAGGAGAAAAGAATAGTATTTTTAATAAATGGTTCTGGGACAACTGGGTATCATACAAAAACAGTGAGCTGACCTCTTCATCACACTATATTCAAAACTGGATTCAAAATAGATGAAAGACCTAAATGTGAGAGCTAAAATGATGAGACTCTTATTAAAAGAAACAAAAGAAGAAAAAATTGGACATAATCTCTGTGACCTTAGACTAGGCAATGGTTTATTAGATACGACACCAAAAGAACAAGCAAAAGGAAGGAAAAAATTAGATAAATTTGTCTTAATCAAAATTTAAAACTTCTGTGCTTCAAAGGACACTATCAAAGGAATGAAAAGACAATCCACAGGATGGGAGAAAATATTTGAAAATCATGTATCTGATGAGGGAGTATGTATATCTAAAGTATGTATCTAGAATATATGAATAACTTTTATAAGCAAACAATAAAAAGATACAACTCAATTTAAAAATGGGCAAAAAATCTGAATAGACACTTCTTCAAAAAAGATACAGAAATGGCCAACAGGCCGACATCTATAGATGTTAGTGAAAAGCAAATCAAAACACAATGATATATCACTTCACACCCACAAGGATGACTATAATCAAAAAGACAGATAGTACCTCATGATCCAGCAATTGCACTACTAGATAATGACCCAAAGAATATAAAAATACTAATTCAAAGGGGCACATGCACCCCAATGTTTACTGCAGCATTACCTATAATAGCCAAATTATGGAACAGCCCAAGTGTCCACCTACTGATGAATGGATAAAGCAGATGTGATATACATATACAATGGAATATTACTCAGCCATAAAGAATGAAATCTTGCCATTTGCAATGACATGGATGGGGCTAGAGAGTAGTACACTAAGTGACATTAAGTGAATCAGAGAATGACATATATCATATGATTTCACTCATATGTGGAATTTAATAAACAAAACAAATGAGCAAAGGGGAAAAAGAGAGAGAGGGAAACCAAGAAACAGACTCTAAGCTACAGAGAACAAGCTGGTGATTACCAGATGGGAGGTGGGTGGGAAGGTTGAGTTAAATAAGTGATAGGTCGGGGTGCCTGGGTGCTCAGTTAAGCATCTGACTCCTGATTTTGGCTCATGTCATGATCTCAGTGTCATGAGATCGAGCCCCATGTCAGGCTCCCCACTGGGCAGGGAACTTGCTTAAAAGTCTCTCTCTCTCTCCCTCTCCCTCTCCCCCTCCCTGCCCCACTTTGCTCCCTCTCACTCTCTTTCTCTCTCTCTCTCAAAGATAAATAAATAAATAAGCAATGGGGATTAGGAGTGTACTTGTCAGATGAGCACCAGGTATTGCATAGAAGTGTTGAATCACTATTTTGTACCATAAAACTAATACAACACTGTATGTTAACTAACTAGAATTTGAATACAACTTTAAAAAAAAAACCCACAGATATTTGAACCCTCACACACTGCTGGTTGGAGTGTGAAATGGTGTAGGTATTTTGGAAAACAGTTTGGAGTTCCACAGAAAGTGAACCACAGACTTACCACACAACCCAGCAATTCTGCTCCTAGGTTTATACTCAGGAGAAGTGAAAACACACATCCGCACAACAGCGTGCAGTGCACAGCATTATTCTAAGAGCCAGTAAGTGGAAATAATTGCCATGTCCATCATCTGACTAATGAATAAACACAGTGTGATATATCCACACCCTGGAGTATTATTCAGCAACAAAAAGAAGTGAAGTAGTGACACAGGCTTCCACAGGGACCAACCTTAAAAACACTGTGCCAGAATGGAAGAGGCAGTCACAGAAGATCACATCCTGTACAACTGCATTTACATGAAATACCCATAACAGGCAACTCTAGGGAGATGAAAAGCAATTAGTAGTTTCCAAGGGCTGGGAGTTAGGGGAGAAATGGAGAGTGAGTGCTAATGGGTATGGGATCTTCTTTTGGGGTGATGAAAACATTTGTAAAATTGATTCGTGATGGCTGCACAACCCCAAGATACACTAAGAGCCATTGGATTATAAGCTTTAAATGAGTGAAATGCATGGCATGTGAGTTATAGCTCAAAAATATTATTAGGAAGAAGAGGAGGTCAGCAATAAACCAGGCCTCAAAACAACAAAAGGCTGTAAAATCACATCCTAGGAGGAAAAGCTGAAAATACTAGCAGTAAAACAGAAAAACTCTAGGGAAGAAGCCATCTTCCCATATTTGAAAGGCTTGTACATGGAGAGGGAAGTCGATGACCATGTGGCCTTGAAGCAGACTCCGCTCCTCCGTCTGGACAGCTCACTCTCTGCCCACACCCCATAACTCCTATACACTTTTCACAGCTCAGCTCAACTGTTACCACAGGGATACTCTTTGGGAATCCTTCCCCCAACTTTGCTGTGCATTCTCCTAGATTCAGAGCACTCCATTTGTAATAACACATTTTTTAATTTAATCATTGGGTTATAGTCTGAGGATCTCACTAAATTACAAGCTCCATGAAGGGACCTGTTGGCTTCCATGTGCTGTTGCCTCCCTGGATCTTGCCACGGTTCCTGACATAGAAGAGGCAGTTAATAAGTATTGGTTGAATGAAAAGGTGAATAAGCCCTAACTGTTAGGAATTATAAACAGAGAGTGTAGGGAAGAATCTTCTGGAATCAGAGCTGCCAACAGGTGCAAAGCGCTGTGTTGAGTGCCCTCACACCTCCCGTTCAAGCATTTGGGGAACAAATGTGTTATCATTCCATGACTCCTTTGTGTCATGATTAAAGCACCAAAGAGATGGTCAGATGGAATTTCTTTCCTTTCTGTTTTAAAATCTCATAAATAGTCCATGTACTCCGGAAAAATCCTAAAAGGCAGGTAAGAAAAGGAAGTAAATCAAATCACCCATAATCTCCCTACAAGGGATGGCCACAGTTAGCACAACTGACCCTTGAACAACACAAGAGTTAGGGGTGCTGACCCCCAAAACTTGACTACTAATAGCCTACTGCTGATCAGAAGCCTTGGCAATAATATAAAGCCAATTAACACGTATCTTGTATACGTATTATAGACTGCATTCTTGCCAAAAAATAAGCTAGAGAAAATGTCACTAAGAAAATCATAAGGGAAAATACATTTACAGCACTGTCCTACATGTGCCAAGAATAAATCTGCATATAAGTAGACCTGCACAGTTCAAACCCAGGTGGTTCAAGGGTCAACTGTATATCCTTCTGGACATTGGCTGCATAGCATTTCATTATGTGGACAAATACTGCTTTCATTAGTATGGGATTATGTCAATCTTTGTACATTCCATAATGTTTAATCATAGCTCCTAGCTCAAATTTATTGGATATTTAATTAGCACCAGGCACTATGCTAAACATTTCATATGCATTCCTAAAACCCAATGAGGTGAATACTTACTATTATTCACATTTCATAGCAGAGATGGAAAAACTGGGGTTTAGAGAAATCACCTAACTTTGTCATGGCTATAGACCAGTGAATGGCAGAGCCAGATTCAGACACCAGTAATCTGACTCCAGACTCCAGGGAAGGTCTCACTGATGTTTGTTGAATGAATCACCGACTGGATGCATGAGTGAATGAGTGTGTGCTCAACTGCCCACACTGGGAAAAATTAAGCTTCTCTTAATCAGCTGGTTGATTCTTATCTGACAAATGCTCCAAATCTTATATCACTCATCTCTTCTTGGGTTACTCTATCTTAAGGCGAAAAATGGGGTCCACCTCCCACCAGCTATTGGAGAGACTCTTCCTCCAGGGAAGCCCCAATACCTTCTTGTATGAAGTCACCATGGAGCCACTGCGGGCAGAATACAGCCTGGGCCACTTCCAGCCACCTGCACCCACCCCCCCAATAGGCGCTGAAGCCGATGGGCCCCTGCGGCCGCTGGGCTGCTGCTGCGTCCATTCGTCCACTTCGAAGATGCGGTGCCACGTCCCGCTGGTACAGACGCTGCAAGCGCGGGTGCCACCGCCACCGCCAGTGCTGGTGCCACCGCCACTGTGCAAGTGCCACCAACACTGCCAGCGCCGGGCTCACCGCCTCTGCTGCTGTTGCCGCTGCGTCACTGGAACTACCATCCCATCAGCGCTGCAGGGGGCTGGAGGGGGCAGGCACGGGGCCAGGAGCTTTCTGGAACTGTTGGCTCCATCCCCAGTCAGTCTGAGGCAGATGAGGGACAGACTGAGAGACAGGACATCAAGGAGCCTTGAGAATTCCCCTCTCCTCCAAAGGCAGCTTTGCTAGGAAACGTCTGGGCATCTCCTGGGGGAGGACTTCTTCCCTCATGCAAACAGAATCCTAGAAAGCCCAACCCACTTTCCCCAGATGCCTCTAAAGACCAGGAGGGAGCAGGGTAGCCCAAGCTGGGACCTGCTTCCCAACCCTTCCCCTCCCACCTGCTTGAGGCTGACCATGCACCTTTGTCCCACTAACACAGAGGCTGACGGCCACCTTTGTGCCTCTCTCTTAAAATGCTGCAAGACCTCATGGTGTGCATTTGTGAGCTCAGCTTATGACCTGGCCCTATTTACCCTTCAGCCCTGTTTCTCAAATATACCATTTTTATTATTTGATCATATGTATATCTCCAAACCCTCTCAGAATAAAGCAGGAAGTTAGAAAAATGAAAGGAGATATGAGGAAGAGCATTGATAAAAATTTTTATACGCACATGTTGCAAAGGGAAGCTCATTTCTGACTTTGGTGTGTTTCATTAGGGATTTTCTTTTTTCCTGAAGATTTCAAACAAGCAGAAATTCTTGGCCAAATGACTTGGGAATTCCAGGTGAAAAGCAGGACTCTCTCGGGAAGCTTTCTGAACCTGAATTACAGAATTAAAAACTGTTCGCTCCCTGCTTTTTGTAGGCACACATTTAGAATGCTGCTGGGCATGGCTGATCCTGGGCAATGTTGGCATTTAGGGGCCTCCACCTTCCCTGACCCTCCACGGTCTTCAGCCCAGAACTCCCTCCTTAGAGAGCACCCAGATTCGCACCCTACGCTAGGTCGGCCATAACCAGCAAATACATGTCAAGGCTTTACTGCTGTCTCTCCATGCTTCCCAGTAAGAAGAATCACAGAACTGCAAAGGGCCACCTACATAACCGACGGGACCCAGTATACAATGAAAATGCAGGAGCCCTCTTTCAAGTTATAGAGAATTTCATAACGGTAACATCCGAGCATTAAAACAAGCCCAGGGCCTGTGCGACTACAGGGGCACGGGTCCAAGCTGGCCCTTCCTACCCAAAGGAATGTAATGATACACCAAGGACACTCAGATGCATAGCTTAGAAAACTAGTTTATATATATCTGCAAAGCCCTATTTTTAATGGAAAAACACTAAAAATTGGAGATTTTTTTTTTTAATTTTAAACTTCAGATACACCATTCCTGCAGAAGTGCTAGTTGATTCAGCTCTGTAATTAGGGCTCTTTTGGTTAAAAGCATGAGAGACTGTCTTAACTTTCACCCTGCTTCCCTCCAAGGCTTTATACCCTGAAAGCATTTTGTATATTAAGGCAGAAGCTTGCAGCAATTAACAAGATGCTGGATGCCATAGCAAGACTGGAAAGGGTCAGATCCCCATGGATCCAAGTGGTTCTCAAAGGATAGACAGGATCTGGCCAGGCCAAGAGGAACGATTCCAGAAAGGGAGCAAAGGAGCAGAGAGAGAAGCAAACGGCATGACTGGTCAGAGGCAGGAAGAGGGTCAACAGGACATCGAGGAGGGCCCACCCAGGGCCACTGAATTACTTTAGAAAGGCAGTAAGAACCTAACAGCTTGTAAAGTTTTAGAGTCTGTTTTTAAAACCAGGTTTTCATGCTTATGGTGGGTAAAAATAAACATGACAAAAGGGCACTTGTATATAAATAACACATGAACTTTTTTCCCTCTATAAGCAGGCAATAGTGTGAGCATAGAATCCATAAAAGAATTTTTTGCCCTTGAGCTGGCTATTACTGAATCTTCACCCAACTTGCCAGATCTCACATGTGCCTCTTAGCTCTAACAGAGTTTTGGGGTTTTGTGCCAAGGCTACTCTCTGTGCTGAGTCTTAGTCAGTATTGCCCTTTGCATAACACACAGCACCTTCCAGGAGGCTCTGAGCTCACATGCAGCAGAGAATGAGACCCATGCTCCCCATTGCTAAAAATGCTTAGCATTTTAAAAATGAGAAGTCTTAATGGTGAAGAAAGGCGTTTGGACAATGTAGGACTCATCTCTATACCTGGGACAATGCATAGCAAAAAAAAAAAAAAATCACAAAACGTTCTTTTACCTAGACATCTGCCTCCTCTGATAACCATCTGGCTTAAATATAATGACACCCAGGGCAGAACCTGGAGCGCTTCAAGGTCTATCTTTAGGAGTACCCAGGCCAAGGTACATGCTGCCTCACCCGTGCTACAAGATAACTAGGTTAACACAGACCATAAACTCACCATCCAAAGCCAGAGAGATCGGAATTCATCTTATTCCTCCCAACTGAGACTGATTCTCCTTCTCCTTGCCTCTCACTGTCTTTATATACACACACATGTCTGCTTAGTGAAGTATAAATACCTACATATACATATATGTATCTTGTGTATATAACTATATACTTATGTATGTAAACTATGTATGGAGTGTGCATTTATATGTGTATATAAAAGACATATATAGCGAAAATAAGAGAGGCAGGGAGAGAGAATCACACATACATACATATAAATATGTAGTACAATTCAATTCCCTTTAATTTCATTAAATTCAACCAACATTTAGAGTTTCTGCCATGTGCCGCCCTATAGAAGAGTGTCACCAACCCCTGTGAGCTCACCATCTAGAGGAGAGACAAACTAAACCCAAACAAAAGCTTGGCGGCTGGCGGCCTCTTACAATGGGGGAGGGGGGGGGGGCAGCATAATTTGGTGGTTCTAGATCAGGCGTGGTTATTACGTGTGCTTGAATCATGCCGACTGGACTCAGGCCCCGCTCCACCACTTTCAAGTTGTGTGACCTTCAACATGCAACTTGAGCCACGGTGTCCTCATCAGTAGAATGAGCATCAATAACAGTGTCTTCTTCACAGGGCAGTGAGGAATTAACGATATAACCAGTGAAACCACTTAAACTGGCACACAGAAGGTATTCAATAAAAGGGAGCTTTTATTATTACAGTTTTTATTCTTACTGAGAAGAATGTGAGGTTGTGCAGGTGGGGTGCAAAAGAAAACAAGGTCGATCTAACTTGGGGGTGTCAGGAGAAGCTTCAGGGAGGAGGTGGTGTGAGGAATAGGTTTTGGTCAGGGGGGACAATAGGGAGAGAAGGCATTCCAAGGTGAAATAGGAGTTTGTTCAAAGACCCTGAGGCATGAAATATCCTGGAATATCCTGAGTACTGCTGGCAGATCAGCACAGCAGAGTAAGGGTTCAAAGTCAAAGAGAAGCCAGAATCAGATCTGGAAGGACCACCAGAAAGCCCCAAGCAATGGAATAATGAAATCAGATTTGCTTTCAGAAAGATTTAGGTAATATCCAACTGAACGTGATTTCGCCATTGTGAGGACCAGCTATCACAAACACCACCGGAGTACATATGCACCACAAAACAGAGGACTTAACTGTCATTTATATGTTCTTTCCTCTGTTCACAAGTCTTCAAGGGTATTTTTTTGTTGCTTTGTTTCAGTTGTAGTAAATGATCGGTTTACTTTTTCCATGCTGGTTTCATTGCTGCAGAATATTTTACCACTAATATCTTACAGAATGATTTTTAAATACTCATCTTCCTAACCACAAGGAGGGTCTTCATTGACCACTTCTTAGCATTCGTTAAGATCCAGACAGTAAATCATTTGCCCTCAAAGCAGGCAGACAGCCATCACAGGTGGTGGTTTGGGTCTGGGAGATGGAGGTGGATGTGGGAGGCAGAGCCACGATCCAGGGTCAATACTGGAACTAGAAGCAAAATCATATCCACGGATAAGAACAGTATGAATGAACCAGGAAGGTCACTTCCAAAGAAAAAGAAAAGAACATGTGCCATGGCACCGAAGGGAGAGACGAGAATGCAAAGTGGATCTTTTAAGCACATCCAGTGACCAAGGAGGTCCCTGGAGGGAAAAATTGGAGACGGGCAATTGAACCATCTGAATGTGTCTAGATTCATTTGCTCACATATCATTCATGAGGTCAGCCTATGAGTCAATTGTATTAATTCTCTTTGTTCACATATGTCCTGGGTATGGAGAGAACACCGTGATGCCGCAGGACTGCACATACTTTCCAACCATGAAGGACTCAGGGCAGCAGAAAGGGAATTCACTGCGAGCGGGCACCTGATATGTACCAGGTATTGTCCTAGATGTGCCTCTATATGCTGGCTCATTTAATCTCCATTCTACGCTGCTGATAAAAATCAACAGATGTGAACAGTCTATTTTCTGGCCCCATTTTCATTGTCATCTCATAGCCGAGATAACAGAGGTGGTAGGTGGGACAGAGAGCTGAAAACTGCAAATTTCAGACACCTAACACTTTATCTCCCTCCTCCTCCCCAAAACTAACCTCTTTGGGTCTGGTCTTAAGTTTTTCATAAAAGGAACATTGCCTTTTCTCAATTCATTTTTTCCCCTTTGAATTAGCAAGTGGGGCCCCCAAATGCTGACACATTAAATCCTGCCAGTCCCTGTCAGACAGACCACTAACATGCTCAGCATGTGTGTGTGTGTGTGTGTGTGTGTGTGTGCCCAAGCATGGATGTGTCCAATTCAGGACAAACGGGGAGTGGTGTCATCCCCACAGGACCTACCAGTGTGTCAAATCCAAATTCTACACTCAGATGTCCTTTCAGTGCTATGGGAGGTGCTGGCTGCTGCAGCTTAAGTTGTTAAAAAAATAAATCTAAAAAATAACAAAAAATAAAATAGTTGTATTAACCTCTCACGTGGCATTCCAGCTTAGCATGTATTTAGTGGTCAACTGAGAAACTCAAAGAGCATTGTGGGAATAATCAAAGTAGTGTGAAAAAGAGCAGGATCTCTATCAATTGCTCTCTGTTTTTCAAACATTTCTCTCTTGAAAGATCAAATAAGCAATAACCTGTTTGTTGAACACCTACTATGTGACAGGTACTCTGTATCCAGCTGCACATCAGAGGATTTCTTCTTCATCACTGGCTGCCCTTTAAAACATTCAAAGCATTGATCAGGATGCTTTAGCTGTTTTCTTGTCAAGCAAGTGTATTATTATGAGCGTCTTCAGAGGCTTAACACTCTGATGGCTATGCAGAGCTTTCTGGGGCCTTTTTGGTCTGTTCTGTTTTCTTCCTACTGTTGTTTTTGTATGTGGTTTTTTTGTTTTGTTTTTTTTTTACTTAAAACTTTCCTTTTCCTACTTTCCGATTTTAGGGAGGAAAAAAAAAAAAAAAACCTCGCATCTGGGGCCTGAGACCACTTGAAATGTCTGGGCCGGGGATTGCTAATGACCTCCCAGAGATAACCCAAATTGCTGATTTAGCAAAGCCCATTCTTGACCTTGACACAAGACAAGACAGGCAAAGGGAGAGGACTTGCCAGGCAGCCGTGAAAGAAGACGGATCATGGAAGCGCTCAGATCTCCCCAGGCCCCCTCCCCCATTCAGCAAACACCTGGCTGAGTTGGAAAACATGACCGGTCCAACCTTCCTATTGGCACCAATTGAAGCTGTCAGCTCTCGGCTTGTCACCAGTTGCACTGGGAGGCCCCGGACAGCCACAAGAGCCCTAATTAGGCAGAAATGACACTTCTACAACTGACCTGCCAGGACCTTTGGCAAACCATTTAACATCATTAGTTAACATTTTTAAAAAGTGTGAATGTAAATGAACAGCCAGTGGCTTTCAATGGAGTTTGTCGGTGGCATCCCCCCCTCCATCCCCCCCCCCCCCCCCAGCTCACTCTTTCTCTTTTTACATGAATAGTCCACTTGTTTCCTCCAGAATTGGAGGGAGGCGCTGGGGAAGAAGGAAGAGGACTGGTCCTCTGCGGGGAGAGACATGTTAAAGCATAAACAAGCTTGGAGGATCGAGAGACCATCTCTTCCAGCCTCAGCATAGGCCTGAACACGCACAAGCCCCCAGCAAGGCAGGGCAGGGTGGGGACAGGAGTGAGCTCAGCCAGGTCCCTCTCCTGGAGCTGGGCCTGTGAGTGTAGATGTCAACCATCGCCCATTCCGGGCTTCGAGGAGCTGGGAAACAATCTCATTTCCCAGACTCAAGGGTGCTTCTGAAATATTCTTTCTCTGGTACCTCTTCCCACTCACTCGTTAGCACTCGGAATAAGCAGATGTTCCTGCAATGATTTAGCAAATATCTTGTGTGTGCTTCAGTCTCACTGTACCTCGTCCTTCTCCAAAGGAATGAAATCTCAGGGTTGGGGGTGGCGGGGTGAGGACTTCCCCGATGCTAAGGTTGGTACTTACGCAAATCAGTTTGTTTCCTACCTGAAGCTGGTATTTCCCACCTGGAATCACACTTCATTTTGCTCTTTGCTGTACACCCACAGAGTCCGTACATGCCGACACTGTCCATCTGTAGGAGGGGAAAAGAGTTTCACTGTGAAAATGTCACTGTGTCCATCTGTTAATGAGCTGCTCCAAAGTGTGTGTGTGTGTGTGTGTGTGTGTGTGTGTGTGTGTGCTGGGTAACAGCTGGATGAGGCCTCACAGAGTAGAAGGGAAGCAAAGGCACAGGTGGGCAGCACACGGGCTGGGTTCCTGGAGGGCCTCTGCACTTACCACCTACTGGTTGTGTGGCCCTGGACAAGGGGGGTGGCCCTGGTGCTCTCATCTGTAAGACAGAGATAATGCCTCAGTACCTCCTGTGAGGAAAACAGAGTAGATGGAAATACCATGTGAACCGGCGAGCCCCACGTAAAAGTAAGGATTTCCAGACATTTTAGAGCTGCCAAAATTGAGGCGCTATACCAGGTCCCCAGCTTAGTGAGAATCTGCCGTCTTGCTCCTCAAGGCGAGCTGGACAAAGCCACTCCACCACCACCGGCACATCCCAGGTCCCCCCCCTTCACCTCCACTCCCGCTCATTCTCCCAGGGGCTGTAAGTACCACAAAGGAAAGTGCAGGGGTGCAAGACGAACTCCTAAAACCCACGGTCATGGGAGCCCCTTGGCCTCTCTGCTGGATCCTCAGCAGTAGGAGAGGGGAAGCACGTTTGTCTACCTCTGCATTTTCAGAAGCCCCGAGGACAGTCGTGGGGACGATGCCCCACAAAGGTTTGCTGCGTCCAGATGCAGTGCAGGGGGGTGGGGGTGGTGGGGGGATGTGTGCTTTACGAAGGCAGCCCAGACCCCAAATCCGGAGAGCTGGGCTTGCCCCTGAATTAGAGAAACGAGCGAGAGCGAGGGCAGCCCGGGGCGGCTCAGGGGCTTAGCGCCACCTTCAGCCCGGGGCGTGATCCTGGAGACCTGGGTTCGAGTCCTGCGGCGGGCTCCCTGCGAGGAGCCTGCTTCTCCCTCTGCCTGTGTCTCTGCCTCTCTCTCTCTCTCTCTCTGTGTGTGTCTCATGAATAAATAAATATAATCTTTAAAAAAAAAAAAAAAGAAAAGAAACGAGTGAAACCAGGCCGAAGGCTGCATGGGGGTGGCGGAGGCCTGCTAGGGAGCCACGAGGCGCACACACACACAGAGGGAGAGAGAGAGAGAGAGAAGCAAAAGCAAACAATCTTCGTTTGGGGCAGAAAGAGAGAGAAAATACCGGGAAACGTCCTTAATAACAGTAAATGGGAAAGGGAGAGAAGAGCTCCTCCGTGATGGAGTATTTAGTGCTTTTAAGCTAAATACCTCCGCATATTAAGCAAATAGGGAAAAGCCAGCTAGAAGGTGTCAGCAAATTGAACCGAACGGCGCTCGGAGCGCTCAGAAAGCCGATAGGAGGTGTCTGGGTTTGACCCCTTTCCCCATCACATGCCTGGTCGGCGCCCGCTTGTTTGGCGTTGCCTCTCCTCTCCAGCTGCGGAGCTTATTGAAAAGCTCTTGCTCCCCGCCTGGTTTTGGCACATTTTCTGCAGGTGCCTCCTACTGCGGCCACAATGGGCTGCGAGGGAGGTTCAGACCTGTCAACAGCTCCGGGGGCGGGGGCGGCGGCGGCGGCGGCGGCGGCGGCGGCGGCCGGGCCTCGGTCTTAAAGGGCCAGTGACACCGCGCGCCGCCGCCCCTCCCCCCCCCCCCCCCCCCCCCCCCCGGAGCCCGCGGCGCCCGCACCTGCTAATGAGATGAATCCCTTCTCCCGCTCGCTCTTTCTCCCTCTAATGATTTCACTTGATCGCTTTCGCTCCTTCCTGGACAGGGAATCGCTCCGTTGAAAATATAAAGTAATTGCCTGGAAAACACTGCTCCGCCACCACCGCTCCCTTGCCTGGCTGAAAATGTCACAGCAATTGAAAAGCTCTTAGCCCCGGTTCCGGAGCGAGGTGGCTCAAGGGGACGGTCTTTGCAGAGGTCTCCGGGCGCCCGCGGGTCCCCCCGAGAGCCGCAAGTCCTCCCGGGCGCCTAATTGATTTTGAGGACTGAGCCTTTTCCCTCCAGCAGCACGGTATGATTTTGTGGGCGACTGTGGACAATGAACCAAACTAAACTAAAAACTCCCTTCGAACCCTAGAATCAGATGGAGCTCGTCCAGAGGATAGACTTTATTTTTCTTTAATTGCCCTGCCATTCTTTTCTCAGAAGCCCTGGAATTCGGAGGGATGGCTACATGGGTCAAGTGTGATTTAGGAGAGAAGAGCGGCCTGGTTCCCATCATAGAAAAAGAAGGTATCTTTGTCTAGAAGGGAGTGGGGGCCTTGGTCCTGCAAAGTCCAATCGATGCTCTAATTGTCTAAGATGTGCTGATTTCTTTCTCCTTTTCGGGTCTGTCACTTGGCGGCAGCAGTGACACACTGTGGGAATGGGGACCACACACTTGAGTTTTCATAAATACTTTATTAGTCATCGCCACGCCAACGTGGGGAGTAAATTCACCTGGAGGAGAAAAAAAAAAAAAAAACAACACTTTGTCGTAGGCATGAACCTGCCAGCAAAATAAACAGTGGTTGGTGACGGTTTCAGTTTCCTCTGACAGGTGAAAGCCTAAGTCTGCATCTGAATAAGAGAGAGAGAGACTTTTTTTTTTTTTTCTTTTTCAGTTTAATTGGTGAGAAGCACCACTTGCTAAATGAGATGCTGGCGTGTTACTAGTTCCGGGAACAAAGCTGCAGGTGAATCACCTTCCAGCCAGATGAACCATGAATATTTTTCGTAGCTGATGAAGTAAGGGCAGTGGACATGCTTATTACTGCACTTTATAAGGAGGCGAAAACATCTGCCTCCTTACTCCACAAACTGGAGTATAGAGAACCACAGCTACAAAAAGGCCACTGAAAATTATAAATCTGAAGAAAGCCATAGAACTTTTTACAGCTAACCCTCTGAGAGGCCATGGTACAAGTTCCACAACTGTAAACAGGGGCAGCACTTTTTCCTTGGAATTTAGGAATTTGGGACTGTAGATTTTTAAATCTTGTAATATTGTCAGAATATGCCTGACATTCAGTTGGGGCAATTACACATATTATACCAAAATAACCATGTATCATAAAGGGTATTCTTCCTTTATCCATAATGAAGAGAATTTTTAAAAATCTTTAAGTCCATTAAATAAATTGATTCCTGAATAGAAGAATTACGTTGACAGCTTTTCAGCAGCAACTAAAGGTTTTTCTATCTGATTATATGAAGATGTGTGTGTGTCTGTGTGTGTGTGTGTAAAAGGAGGGCATGGAACTAAATGACCCAAAAGTCATGGCTGGCTCTATGATTTTTTTTTTTTATCTATAAAGATGATTCCTACAATGGAAACAAATAAGCAGTAAATATGACCACAGAGCTATTTCTAACAGCTTTGCCTATTAGACAGGCGGTCAAGACAGAGTAAGAATGGGTTAAGTCCCTGCAGCCACAACCGAGGAGCCTGGATCCTCTAGGGCTAGAATCCCAAACCCCCTTGCAAAAGATGGCCCAGGAGGCAGGAATGTGGGGAAGGTGGTGGCCTGCTGCTGGTGCTCAGGCTGCTGTCCTCCGCATGAACTCCCAGAGTGAGACTGGGTGGACGGTGTGAACACCGTTTCACCATATTTCTGGAGGGGGGAGAAAGAACATATGAAGGGGACAAAAACAGGTCAACAAAGCAGGCGGTCAGTGGAACCAGCGTCAAAGCTGACAGCAGCCCCAGGACTGGTTTCGCTTCTACATCCTCCTTTTTCATGTATCCGTACGTGATGTAAAAGGTCTGGATAGAATTCCAAAGTTCAGAGACAACAAAATGGGGATTCACATCTCATTGCTCACGTGGGTCCTTGCTGCACATTTGAAACCACCTGACTCCACAAGGTAGAAATTAATTAGCTTTGGGTTACGTGCATTTGACCTTCACACTAAATAGGGTTTGTCAAGATGTTGGGCATGTGTTTAAAAATAAAAGACTATATTTTAAAACGCTGCATCATGTCTGTGTCTGCACACCTGACTGATGATATGTTCACACGGCAATGAGAGTTATATCCCAAGGCTAAAATATGTTTGTTCTCTAGGGTAAAAGCTAACATTCTTCATAATCAGGTCCTGTATATTTACCTATGTAGTGAGAGCCACAGGTATTTCAGCCTGAGCCCTTTATTTGTTTAGTGTTTACACCTGCTACTGACATGCATCCACTGAAATGTTAAGATCCTTTATACTCAAATAAAAAGTTCACATCAAGCTGATGGACAATAAATAGTACCTGTTGCGATGTTTGTATTCCAGCTGTAAGGTGCACTTCCTTCCCAGTTAGAAAATGATGTCAGTTTAAAATCTGCTTTATAGCTCCTGAATTAACATAGAACCACTGGCTAAGGGAAGAAAAAGATTTTGCTATCTCATTCCTCGGCAGAATGCACGGGCTCATCCTAAATCAACACTGCACCTACAGTGTTTGTGATGCCGCCAGACAACACCGAAGCTATGTGAGCACAGACTTCGCCCCCCACCCCCACGAGGAGCTTGGTTCTATTTTGTTTCTTACAATTTTCTTAGAATTACATGCTGCCAAGTTGCCTTGTCTTTCAACAGTCAGAATGCACTAAGTAGCCAAAGAAGCGTTACCATACGGTTTCTCTCCAGTTTGTGTGATGCAGGATCACAGCCCCTTTCTTCCAATCCAAGCCTTCCAGAGTCCAGCTTATTTTAAAATATCCAACTGAGACAGATGCCCTTGAGTAATCAACGCACGTAAGACCAACCCAAAGGACTAGTTGTAGACACCAACCATTAAAAACCTTACGTTTTTACCTACGTATCTTGTGAAAAATAGACGAGATAGGCTGGTGTGAGGTGTATATCCTGCAGTCTAAATTTGGAGAGTGAGGGGGAGTTGCTCATAACCACAGTAATCACAGGGGCTGATCCTGATGTGGCAGCTGAGCCTTCACCCCAGAGAGCAGAGATGCATGTATGTGACATTTTCTGATCCACCAGCCAGAGCCAAATTTTGTGCCAAGTAGCATCACGTTTGTTTCTTAGCACTAGGGCTTGGAAAGAGTGTGAAAAGTTCAAGGCACACCCCTAGTGGGTTAGAACCAAACCCAGACAACATACACAAGGGAAGGTAAAAATGATTATTTTTAGTTAAAAAAAAAAACACGTGGTGATTTCTTCTATTCTCATATAACAAATAATACTTGGACATAAAGTCTATTGCAAAAACAAATGAAAAGATCTTTAAATTGTCAATGCCTCATTTTGATTGCATTTCTTGCTTTTACAGATTTATAACTGTCTCAAGAAGCCTATTTTATTTCCAACAATAGCTGCTTTATAAGAAATATACAAAAAAAATATTAACTGACCGTACATTTTTCCTGCTATGGCCTTAGTTAAGAATTCAGAATGCCTGGATTTTCAGGAAAGTAATAAATAATGATACAAGGGAAAATATACATCTTAAAGCTTATAAACTGATAGCCACACATTTTTAATTGATCCAAACATCATACTTTAAGAGTTGTTTTTTGTCCTTATTCTACAAAACGTAGTCTTTGATTCTTGCCTTCTAAAAGACAGTCTTTGATGTTGTATCCTCAAAATCAACACAGGAGCCTAACTTTCCCCCCTTGTATACCATCAGCTTTGCTATCAAGAAAGAAGAAAGCAACTTGTTTAATGATGAGACCACCAAAGTTTAGGTCAGACCCACAAGTTAATAAAAGTTCCAACAACTGTTGGCATGGAAGAATTTTTACATCCAAAAGAAATCTGTTACTAGTGCTCTCAAACAGGAAGTCTACCTTTAATACTGTAGAAGTAGAAGACTTCTCTAGAAGGCACAGAGACTTCATGTTAACTGAGAGGCTCTTGCTGTGAAATTCTCTACCTTGTGAGTTCGTTACACGGTCCTCTCTACTTTCAAATTCCCATAGTGGTTCTAATGCTAGAGTGCAAATATTTGGCCATGAACTTTGGGATAGAAGGTTACCTACAATGGTGCAGGGATATTTTAAATTACCCGGTTGTTCATAAATCAACTCAGATTTTTACAACAGTCTAACAGCAGCTGTTGTGCAAGGGCTCCTCCTCCTGGGAGTCTGGCCAGTTCTGACAAGGGCAGTGGCAGAGACTGGATCCTTGGTGACCCATGTTGCTTTCTTTGGCCGTATCTCTATACACACAAAAAGAAAAGAAGGCCAGGGCAGGCACCCAGATACTTCTATTCCAACCTCACTTTGCCTCAATTTTTTATTTCACACGGAAGTGCCTTCACACAGAATCATTCTCATACCCAGCACTCTTAATTCCTGAGCATGACTGTGTTAGATTCTCTCGTGCTTTCCTTTTCCTATCCCCAAACTGTAGCATTTAAAGATGGTTATGCTGACTGTAGCCCAAGAAGAAGACAGGCATCATTAAAAATATGTTAAAATTATTTCCACATTAGAAATAACATTTTAGCCTTTCATCCTGACCACATCTCTCCTTAAGTGTTAATGAAAACATTTTTCTGAGAAACTAATTCTGATCATTACTTCTTTAACTTCTACAGTATCCACTTCAAGTTTTGAATGTACAATCACAAAATATAATAATGGTATTTAACTAAAAACAGGATCCACTGTCCCTTGTTAACATACAATGCTGTGTATTTTTTTTTAATTACACAGAAGCTTAACACATTAGACTGGCATTAGAGATGCATTCACAAATGTCACCTTAAATAATTAAATAATTTTGGGCCCCAATGATAGTAACTTACATATAATTGTCACATATAAAAGTGATGCAATTAAATCAAATCAATACTGAGAAATTTGCCTAAAATGCTTTTGCTAAAAATTCCTGGGAATTTCCTCCCCAAAATTACTCCCCCCAAAGAAATAAGCCTCATCTACATCTATGACTACAATTTTTTTTAAATTACTCCCGCAAAAGAAATCATTCCCGTCTGCATCTATGACTACAACTTTTTTTTAATTTTAAAAGATTTTATTTCAAGGAATAAAAATTCTCAGATGTCTGAAGCAGGACCCAAAAAAAGGCAAATCAAGGAAGAAAAAGAAAACAAATATGACTCTACATTTTGTCAACAACAAATATCAAAGGTCAAGTCCTAAATTTTTGACAACTGAATTTTTTAAATCCCTCAAATAATATTTGATGTTTAACATGACCATAAGATTCATGACCAGGCCCATAGAAATCATCAGTTAGAAAGGCACAGAGTGTTTTGATTTCACTAATAAGAAATAGATAATTCCCCTTAAGCAGATTAACTTAAAGTACATTTTCAGGGAAGCTAAAATCCCCTTCAATCAAGTTCTTAAGTTTAATTACAAAAGTCAAACAATTTATTGGCTCTCATTCAAGCGCAACAACAAAATAGTTGGGCACACCACTCTCAGGGCCAGGAAACAAACCAGATCAATGTTTGCAGCAGTTACAGAGAAAACATTTTCAGCTATAACTTGATAAAACATCTAACTGGTCCTCTTAACTGAGATTTCTCCTCTTTTTCTTCTTTGCTGCCCCCTCTGTGGGAAAGATGTTTAACGTTTTCTTCATTCACAATAAACACAATTACGATATTTATTTTGCTACTTTTATATTAAGAGAAGAAGTACAAATTAGAAAGCCTGGCCTTTGTAGGATATTTCATATGTGTTCATTTTGCTTTATTAACCCCATAATTATGTCACAGAAATCCTCTTAGGTTGTATCTACTTCTACAAAGTTAGAAAAGTATCTATTTTAAAATGGCAAAATAGCTTGCTTTAAAGAATTTCTTTTGCCTGATTTTCCCCCTTTCTTTTTAATGTCTAAACTCACTGGATAACTGCCCTACTTCCAGTTTCATTCTGCCTATATAGAAACTGTGTGTCTATATCCTGAAAAATGCCAATTAAACTGCCAGCAATAGCATCTCCCACAGTATCTTTTGGTCTTCAGTGTCAAAGCCCTCTGAACAAATGACCGGAAGGCTAGATCTAAAACAGCCTTTGACAGGATGCCAGCTTTGAGCACTCACATTACAACCACGGCTCCGGCTTTCTGCTTTCTTTGGGAAACAAGAGAGAAATAATGCATCAACTATATAATTTTGCACAAATGGTAAAGGTTAAAACAAAAGTGATAGATTACCAGGAGGTCTGATTATCTCAAAAGGTCACTAATACTGTTTTAAAGGGGGGAGGGGCTCCCTTATCATTTAATTCAATTCAATTCCACCTGAATTTCTGTACAAAGCTAAATAAAGGTTTTAAGATAAATACTGCAAAACTCTAAAAATGTTATTTTCCTTCTCCTTAATTTCTTTGGTAATAATGACATCATTTATTCTTTGTTAGACATAGTGGGAAGAAGTTTCCATGGATTTTCAAGTTTAATCCAATAGCAATACTACGAAATTGAAAGTATCAGTTGATGAACAAATGGGCTCAGAGAGGTCAAGTAACATGCACAAGGTCACACAGCTAGGAACTGGAAGAACCAGGGCTTGAACACATATGGTCTGGTTCCAAGGCCCAACATTTCCAGGCCTTCTTGGCTCTGTCCACTATTAAAGCATTCCTGTGTGAAGCCTTACCCATTCTCTTTCTGACATGATCCTCAAAGAAATCTCTTAGCAGAATATTTGGCTGCATATTAATATCACATATTTAAAAAACACCTGTGTGAGCCCCACCCCTGAAGATTCCGATTTAATAGATCTGGGATAGGGCCCCAGTATCAATATATTTTTGATACTACAGCAGTGAATAGATAACCCTCCTTTTCATGGTGCTTAAATTCTAACGGTGCTCATATTCAACCAGAATCTAGTAGAATCCCCAAGTGATTCTAATGTGCAGCTTAGATTGAGAACCAGTGATCAAGAGATTAATACCATCTACCCAGGCTTCTTTCTCCAAGATCTCAGTGTGAGCAACTCAACTGGCTTCTCCAGGAAGGATGGCCAAGAGCCTAGCAATTGCTGACATGAGACAGATGGATCTGACTACAAGATTTCTAGGTTCAATCTCTACAAGATTGAGGTAGTGGAGCATGGCAGGGCAGGATGGGGAGTGGAGATGGGGTGTAAATGCATGAGCACTGGAGTCCTCTGGATCTGGGTTCAAATTCCATCTCCAGCATTTGCTAACTATGTCACTTCCTTCAGGCCAATTGCTTACCTTTTGTGGTTGCTTTGCAGATTCAATGCTTTGCAGATATAAGAAAAACCCCAGGCAGACAAAAGTTCTCCATCAATGTAGTTGCTGCCCTGGTTTTTGTTGTTATTTCTAGCACAGGGGTAATGACTACTGCTGGGAGACATCGGTAATGAAAAAAATCAAATTACAAAAAACATTTTATTATTAGTCAAATCATTCCTACTCTCTTACTTAGTATTTAATTTATAGCTCTTTATATTGCAATTAGCTTGGCAATCCTATTTCTCATTCATGACAACTGGGCGAGGAGGGGTAACATTATTAATCCCATTTTCTAGATGGGGAAAAGGCAACATTTCCATCTATTCTATCTCCGGTTTCTATGATTCTATGATTAAAGGCACCTGCAATCATGTTCATTAGTTCCCTATGAAAAATGATATTCAACACAGATGGCAAATGCAGGCAAGAATTAACAAGCACTTGATAGCAACCCCAAAATTACATCTAAACAATCACTTCTGAACATTAAAGTCATGGCAAACAAGTTCCAATTTATATAAAGGTGTTGGAAAGGATTAACAGAAAATGAACAAATATATTTTTCTTTATCCTCATTCATTTAGGAAACGTCTGACATGGCTTAGAAATCCTTTTTGAAATGCAGACTGAAGAATGATTTCCTCCATGAAGGGCCTTCATTTAGCAGATAGGACTAGGCTAATATGTCCCGATGTTTTCTCTTGGATCAGAGCTACAAAACAACTGAGGTCTAGGATGGACAGGCCTGGTTCTATGGTTCTCAGTGGAGGTTCCTGAGAAGCCCACACACTGTGGGCAAGGGGCTCACCATGCCAAATGTTCACCAGACACACACCTGACACTGGAGAGAGGCTCGCCTATATGTGTATTCTTTCTTGTATGGATGGAGTTTACATGAATGAAATACAATTGCTCCAGACATACTACTGAATTTATCTTCACTGCTTATAACCACTATTGCATGGAAGGGGCGGTTTCCTCAATTTTTTGTTGTTAAAAAGGAATCTTCATATTCAAAAAGCTTAGGAAACACTGATTGATGAGATCTAGATTTGGGGGAAAGCTGGGACTTCAATCTGTCTTCTAATCCTCAAACAGCCCTTATCCTACACCATACATCTCTTCCACTGCTGGCACCCCACCCATGGGAAGCCAATAGTCATGTCTGTGTCCTCGCTCTAAAGGAGGAGAGTATAGTCCCATCCTCCCTCCCGGGATATGTTCCAAAACTTTCTTTATCCCCTGAGACTTTCCTCTGATTTTCCTTCCTTTCTTTTTCTTCCCCCCTACTCACACCTGTTTATAGGTATAAAACCCCTGTTTATACTTTTAGGGTTAGCAGCACTCAAAGCCTTTCAAGCTCTGATGCTCTGTGAGCACCCCTGGACATTCGGTCTCAATATGAAATGGAAGTACAGTCACTAAGGTACTAAAACAAGGAATGTGAGAAGTATGTATACAGTAGTCATGCACATGAATATATTTTACAGCTAAAACCCAGTGCTTCTAATAGCTATAGAAAATAAGAAAATTGAAATAGTCATGAAAAGTCATTTTATTTCATCTGGGTCTGTCAACACTAATAGGATGTTAATAAACCCCTAGCATACCAACTTTTCAAAATGCTTTCACGTCTCTTAATGCAGTTTATTGTCCTGAAGGCTCACCAGGATATAAGTGCTAGGATCAAGGGCCACGAGAACTTAAGTGCCATAAAGGGAAGAAATGTTACCTATTTTATTCACAGCTGTTCTCAGTGCCCAGAGCAGTATCTGGCACATGGCAGACATTCAATAAATATTTTTCGATGGGCTGAATGACAGAAGTAAACAACGATGGTAGTTTTAGCTACTTATTTGGCCCACATGTAGTTTTATTTTTAAGAGAATGGGATGATTCTATAAGGAAACAACTGTGTTCTTAATGATTTTTGTCAGTCTTTAATTCTTCTTTAATCTCAATCTTTAATGTGACTTGATATTCTTCCTTCAAATATTTTAATGTCATTGTTCAAAGTCATACAAGTAGTACATTCATTTTAGGAAAATCAGATACTACTAATATATAAAAAGAAAATTAAAGCTCCCAATGATCTCATTACCCTAGGACAACACAATTAATGTGCTTAAAGTATGTTGTTTCAGATTTTATTCTATGCGTATATACACATGCACATCTAACACAAAACTCTCTGCCTCAGACCTCATGAGCTGGACTCTTTTCTCTTTTCCCTAAGCTCTTTTTGCTTATTGCCTGTTATAGCACCTTACCCTCCTCCTATGTCCTAAATATATTCCTTTCTCAGTATTTAGGTCCTTGCTTCAAGAGGACTTTTTTTTTTTTTTCGCTTTTCCCTCCAGAGGATTCATCTATTTTTATTTCAACTTTAAGTTCCATGGATGGATGAATGAGTGATCTCTGAGATACCAGTGTTCCCCAAGTTCCACACACCTAAAACCAAATGCATCATGTTCCTTCCATCAAGACCTCATCACTTGTTCATCTACCCCATTTCTATCAAGTGTAAAAGAACTCTATAAGCCATCCTCAATAGCATCATCTTTGGTCCCCCAACCCCACAACCACTCACTCACAATGACTGCCATTCTTCTTCCTATTAACTCTGTCATCCGTCTCTTGTCATTGCTACCAGTGTTGTTCAGGCCCTTACATTGACATGATTTTCTACCTGGGTCTCCTGCTCTCTGTACAACTAAACACTCACCAAGCTTACTCACTGCTGCCTGCTAACTCTCTAAAACACCACTTCCATCTTGCATACCCTACTCTTCCATCCTGATGTCTCATTATTACTGAAAACAAATCTTTTGCTCCAGCCAGTCTGCTGTATTCATTATTCACTCAATTTGAAAACATTTAGAGTTAAGTATTTATTAAGCATTTATTATATATAAAATCCATTCATTCATTCAACGTATATTTACTGAGCAATGATTCTGTAAGGTAATCTACTGGGGACACAATGGTGGACAAGACAGACCACTTCTCTGTCCACAAAGAACCTAGAAGCCAGTGGGTTATAGATGCGAGATTCCAAAATGTGGTGGTCCCAGCCCAGGATACTTTCAACCTTCCATTAAAGGGTCAAATGAGTCAAGATATCTCTGAGGGCTAAGCTTTGTGGTCCAGGCTACAAGTGGGGAAGGAGTTCAGAAAAAAGGAAGGGCTGAGTGAGGAGAGCTGGTGTGGAGCACGGTTTCTCTGCAGATGTGGGACTCAGCCAGGCATTGAAGGATGGGCATCTAAGGAGAGGGGGTGCCTTCCATCCACGGGGCTAGGAGGAAAGGCACCCAGCGCAATGGGCACAACAACAGCAACTGTACTGGCTTCTTTTGTATAAAGGTTCATTCAACACCTATGCAGCAGAGCACATGCTCTGTCTCCTGCCCACCCACGCTCTGAGCGTTTGTGAGGGTGACTCAGACTGTGGTCCTACCATGGAGAGATTTCCATTTAGCAAGGAGGATAAGGCAGGCCTGTGATGATCTGTCGCACCCCAGAAAGTGAGACGTTCCATTAGAGATTCAGAGACAACTCTGAGGGAGTCCAGAAAGAGGTACATGTCTGGGTTCCTATAACAGTATTTATTGAATCACATATTTTATACAGCTACATGCACCTAGCGAAAATACCTATCTGGCTTTAAATTGTTTTCTCATTCATTTTCTCATTTTATCCTAAGTGACTTGTGAAGCAGGCAGACTAGATTGGATTGCTTTCCGGATGAGCAAAACACAGCATAGATGTTTTAGGTGATCTGCGTAAGTCAGGAACACAAACAGGCAAGAGCAGCACGAGCACACCCTGTCCATCTCGGCCCATTCCTGCACAAGTATCTAGAGCAGAAGGCACAAGAAGCTCTATCGTTGCGCATGACACCTGGCAGGTGCAATGAAGCCATGGAGGCCGCAGGATTTAAAAGGGCAGAGAGGGACGCCTGGGTGGCTCAGTGGTTGAGCATCTGCCTTGGACTCAGGTCATGATCCTGCGGTCCTGGGACGGAATCCCATAACAGACTCCCCACAGGGAGCCTGCTTCTCCCTCTGCCTCTTTCTGTGTGTCTCTCATGAATAAATAGGTAAAATCTTTAAAAGGGGGGGGGGGGGAGGCAGAGACTGAAGCAGCCTCCCAGGATACAAGAGAAGGGATAGGACCCAATGACGTCTTATATTCCCACTTTTCCTTCCCAAGTCTTGCCTGTGTCGTTCTCCACCCCTAGGCCTGTCCGAGCCACAACCACTTGGGGGCCACACTGGTTTTCCCTCCCACTGATCTCCTGGGGTCGGGGGGGGGGGGGGGGGGGGGGCGCGCAGCCGGTTCTCTCCTGCCCTCCGCAGGGTGCCCGGCCAGCACACCGCTAGGCTCAGGGCAGGCGGCTGATGCCTGGTACCTCCAGGGCCCAGGGAGGGGACATCCGCCCCCAGGCGTGGGCCGGCACGGGACGCCCTCGCCACCCCGAGGAGCGCACGGACCCTAAGCCACGAGGGAGTGGGAGGGGCGCGGGGAGGGGGCGCGGGGAGGGCACGATGGCCCGGGGCGGGGGGACCACGACGCGCCGCCCGAGGCTCGGGTCTCCCCCTGCAGGCAGGGGCTAACGCTCCCACGCTTCCGCAGAATGCATTTCCTGAGAGCGTGACCCCCATCGGGGAAATTGTGGGGGAAAGTGGTGAAAGACGAAGCCAGCAGATTAAGAGAGTCGGCGGGGGGGGGAGGGGGGGGGCAAGGGAACCCGAGCCCCGGGCCCAGCCCCTCGGGGCGGGGAGGCAGGAGGGCGGGGGGGAGCAGAGCGCAGCTCCCGCCGCAGCCGGAGACCCGGCTGGAAACCTCGCGAGAGCTGGGGTCGGGGATCTCGTTGCGTTGCCTAGCGACGGGCAGGACGCTCGCAGGCCCCCAGGCTAACCCCCGCTGTAGCCTTAAATCTCCTACCATGGGAGAAGAAGGCGGCGGCCGTAGCTTTGGGACCGCTAGGGAGCTGCAGAAGCTGAAGCAGCAGGCGATGGAGTACTACCGGGAGAACGACGTCCCGCGCAGGCTGGAAGAGCTGCTCAACTCCACCTTCTACCTCCAGCCTGCCGACGTCTACGGGCACCTGGTAGGGACCTGGGACAAACACGCTTCCCTCCAGCCCCACTCCCCCTCCCCCCGCCTCGCGCTGCGGCAGCGCCACGCGCCTGCGCCGCAGAGATGCGCACGCGCGCCGCCCCCGCGGGCTTCGGAGCCGAACGGTGCGCGGAGCCGGGGCGGAAGGGATCCCGAGCGAGAAAGTGCAAGCGGCCGGAGGACAGGGGCGGTCTGGGCTCGGGGCCGGGCAGGCTTCCTCGTCACCTCTGCGTCGGCCCGCCCGGTGGGTTGCCAGGTGTCTTTTACGCAGATCTTAACACCGCGTAGCTCAGCTGCCGCCTGCTGCGGCCCCCGCTCGCCCGCGGAGGAGCGCCCTGGCGTTTGCTGCAGCTTGGCTCAGCCTTCCCCGGGGCCTCGTGCCCAGCCTGCGCTCCTTGCTTCCAAGTCCCACTTCCAAGCCTGCGCTCTCCTTGCAGTGCGCGCCCTTCTGCTCCTGGATGCCCAGCCCCACCCGACCAGCTGCACCCAAAGTCCAAATCCCCGTCGGTCTTGCCCGCTTCGCCTGGACTGACTGCCCTCGAGTGTTCCTAAGTCATTTCCTGCACACGATGAGCCCCTGCCCAGGCTTGCGAGCAACGTAGACAGCAGGGGCTTTTCCCTAACACCTGCCTGGTCCCCGCGCCCAGCGCAAGATCAGGTACCTAAACAGCCCTAAGCCCCGAGGCTTGAGCAAGCCTGTTATTCCCAGATCCGTGAAGCACTAAGCCAGCGCCTTCCTTCTGGGAGGCAGCGCGGTTGGGACTGGTAGGAGCTCGCAGTCGGGTGAGGCAATATGACAGCAGAGTGTGTAAACGCAGTAAAGACGCGCAATGTGTGTTCAAGATTCAAAACCACGTGCTGTTGAGGTGGTGGATACGGAGGATGCTCCCTGAAGGTTTATTTTACTCAGTCGTGGCCTAGAAGTGAAAGCTGAAAGTTGGGGCGAAGTGAGGAGGGATGAGCTCGCAGTGCTATGTGATTTATGTCATTTTACCTTTTTTTTTTTAAGATTTTATTAATTTATTCATGAGAGACACACAGAGAGAGGGGGATAGAGACACAGGCGGAGGGAGAAGCAGGCTCCATGCAGGGAGCCCAACATGGGACCCATCCCGGGATCTCCAGGGTCAGGCCCTGGGCTGAAGGCAGGCACTAAACTGCTGAGCCACCCAGGCTGCCCTATATCATTTCGCTTAATTATTAGGACCACTGAGAGGTAAAGATTATGATTTTCATTTTACAAATAAGGAAACTGTGGCCCAGCGAATTTAGATGGTTTTCCCAAGGGACACAGTGAATGACAGTGACGAGTCAAACCAGGTCTGTGTCCCTAGTACCTAGCACATTGCATGGTACCTGGTGGACACTCAAGCACTTATTTGTGGCACAGAGGAATGAACACGACTCAATTCCATTCTCTTTCCACTGTCTCTTGCAGGAGGAATTCTTGAAAGTCAACTAGTCTAACTTCCTCGTTTCACAAAGACCACAAGCCCTTGTCTCGCAGCTACTTAGTGCAAAAGTTAAGACTGGAAACTTTCCTCAGTGTGATGTCCTTTCCAGTCTACTAGGCAACCAGGACTTTGGTTTGTACAGCTCTCTGGGAGCTTATACCTTGGTTAGGGACAAAAGCCACTGATTCAGAAACTAACTGGAGTACTTACTGTTGATAAGGTGATAAATGGTTGTGTGCTAGACTGATAGGCCTGTCAAGGAATTCAGGAATGAGAAAAGATCCTTGTAGGCTGTAGTGTCTGAGAACGTTTTGGCTTGGACTTTGAAGGATGTTCAGGAATTGGACTGGCAAGGAGACAATGTCCTTTTCATTTTGTCGCTGCCCTGGTTTTGGCCATCCATATTTTCATCTGGCCTCTCCCTCTGTTGAGTCTAGCCCAAATCGTGCTGCTAGAGCAGCATTCCTAATCCTAAATCTGACCATCACTCATTTGCTCAGAAACCTCAGTTCCTCACTTCCCTCCCCTTGGCTTATCCTATTCCTCCTCCCAACGTAGTGGCTCTGGGCTTCTCCCCCTGGTCTGCCTGGTGAAATACATATTCTCCACCATTCAGCTCAAATGCCGCTTCTCTACTTCTGTTACATACTAGAGGAATTAAGTAATGAGGAAGACCCTTGGGGGCAATTGCAATACTATTTAGTCCCTCATCATAGAGCTTAGTTGAAAGAGTTTGGGATTGGGAGTCAGCAGATCTGATTTGATTGTCATCCCTGCCACTTAGCTATAGCAGACTATTATATTGATGTTCCCCCACTGTGACTATCTTATGTAAATCCCTCCCTCACTGGCTTGGAACTGGGCCTCGGGACTTGCTTTGATCAAGAGCACCTTGCCAAGCATGATGCAGACAAAGGCATGGTAAGTGCTGCCATATTGAGGCTTGTACTATTGGGACACTCCCTCCTGGAAGCCAGTCACCATGCTGCCAGGAAGTCCAATTACCCTACTGGAGAAAGAGATCAAGTAGAGAGGCTCTGGCATATGGAGTACCTCCAGGAAATCCTGTGAGAAAGACATGCCCAGCCAGCCCCAAGGATGTTCTAACCATCCTGGTTGAGACACATGAGTTAAATCATCCTGGATACTCTGGATCCGGTCATGCCTCCAGATCACTGAGTCTGAATAGGAGACCGCAGGCAAGACAAGCCAAAAGAATAACCCAGATAAGCCCATACATTCTACATGATTGTAGAATCATGAGTGAGTAAATGTCTCCAGTCACTAAATTTTGGGGTAGTCTGTTACTAAGTAGTGAATAATGAAAACATTGGTTATTTTACTTTGTACAATTTTTCTGGAACTCAGTTTGCTTATCTGTGGGATGGAGATAATAGGATTTACCTTACAGAGTTGTTTTGAGTTTTACGACACGATGTATACAAAGATCCCTGGGATGTGTCTGACACCTATTAGTTTATACATGATTTAATTTATGGAATCCTAAAGGCAGGCACTGTAGTGTGTGATACAGTGACAAACAAGACAGACCCTCTGCAAGGCACATATTAAATACTTAAAAATGTTAGCTCCTTTCTCCGCCTAACATAATATTGTACATTGTGGATCCATATTGCTAGTTGCATCAAATTCACTATAATGCACAACATGTAAGCTAGATAATATTTTTCTCTCCTGACTCTATCTAAATTCATTGAGGCACTTACTCTGTAACATACAAACCATCATCCTTAAAATATATGGATGGTTTGGGGTGCCTGGGTGGCTCAGTGGTTGAGCTTCTGACTTTTGGTTTCAGGGTCATGATCTCAGGGTGCTGGCGTAGAGCCCTGTCTGGGGTGGGGGGGGGAGCTCCACGCTCAGCAGGGAGTCTGCTTCCCTTCTCCCTCTGCTTCTCCTGCTGCCCACACTCTAAAATAAATAAATGAAATCTTTAAATATATATATATACTTAATATATATGCATAGATGGATGGCTTGAAAATTGACTTTTGCTTTAGTTGTTCTGGGGCAACACCTGTGAGCTGACACGTTGCTGATGGGTAGTAGGTGACCTGTTATGTATGTTGAGGTCATCGGATTTTTTTTTTAATTTTTTTAATTTATTTATTTATGATAGTCACAGAGAGAGAGAGAGAGAGGCAGAGACACAGGCAGAGGGAGAAGCAGGCTCCATGCACCAGGAGCCCGACGCGGGACTCGATCCTGGGTCTCCAGGATCGCGCCCTGGGCCAAAGGCAGGTGCCAAACTGCTGCGCCACCCAGGGATCCCCAAGGTCATTGGATTTTGAACTGATAGATCAGAGGCCTGGTCTGCAACGAATGCAAATAAAGAGCCAAATACAGTCTGGTGATAAAGAGGTCAAGGAGGGTGTGCCTTCACCGCCCCCCTCCCCCCCCCCAGTTCCTGCTCCCCTGTGTGGAACACCATCTTGTATCTTTTTACTCAGGTTTTTTGAGTGGCTTTCTGCCTCCACTTCATTCTCTTCCGTCCCTTTCTTAGATCACTTCCAAATGGCTTCTGCTTTCCCACATCAATGAAACTGCTATTACTAAGGTTCTGACAACCCTCTTTGAAAATGTTCTGTATGTGAACCTCTGGCGAGTAAATACGGCCTCTGCAGAAGCCTTCACCATTTAAATATCAGATGCCTTGTGGGGAAGAAAAAAACTGGACCCCAGAAGGTTTCCGAAGTTTGCATCACAGCGTTCTAGAGACCAGCTGACTTTTGTATCTTGAATAGTAGGATGGATTAAGGCCTCCTAAAAAGTGACAAGGGGTCTCTAAGAAATGTATGTGATAACCTTCCAAAATGTGTCATGTTTGATGGACAGTTTCCTTCCAAGTAGGAGTCTCTTCAGAGAAACTAAGTAATACTTTGCAAACAACTATGCTCCTCCTTTGGGTAGCTGGAATCATCTAAATAAAACAAAGGTATTTGTTTCAGGGTAAGTTAATATGGCTAAGCCTCTAATCCTGAGTTTTTTGTTGTTTTTTTCTCCTCCCTTAAATTCACATGTACTACATTTTTCACTCTGAGGCACCATCACCAAAACAGAAATGGAAGACAGCGTGGCAGATGGAAGATTATCTGCTTCTGGAATAGCCAGAGTTAGTGTGGGCCTCATATTCCTGATAAAAATAGGGAGTATAACCACATTCCTCATGCTAATTTTTCTTCCTAAAATGCTATGAATTTGAAGGTATGTCCTTCTCCCTTTCCCTCATCAACGGATGCGATTAGCATGAATTCTGGAGTCAACCTGCCTAGATGCGAATCACAGCTCAGCCAGTTATTTTGCAATCTTGGGCAAAAGATTCAATTTCTCTATACTCAGTTTCTTCATTTGTAGAGTAGAGATTTTAAAAATAACACTGATTCCATAGGGTTGTTATAAGGTATAAATAATGTGGGTAAAGCACTTAAAACAGTGGCCAATACAATCATCTGTTCTTTAAAAAAAAAAACTTGTGTGTGTTTTAGATGCTTTTAAGTTTTATATTTTGTTAGATACTGTTCTGTAAAATGGAGACATTGATTTGACTTCTCAAATTATATTGTGGGTTTTTGTCATTTAACACTGATTTTAAAGTAACTCTATGAGAATAAAAGAATTTTTTTAAAAAACAAAGTTTGTTCAAATACTGTTTCATTTTGCTTGTAAATAAAGTCATGTTTTATAATTATAATAAAAAAAATGTATGTGAGCTTTTGCTGAGAGTTCAAGAGAAAACAAATTGCTCTGTGTACTAGAGACCCTGCCATCAGGTTAATCCAAATCTCAGCAGCGTGTGAAGGCAGGGCAGTTCCCACCAAGCTGCTGCTAGCCTAGCTGCACCACCCCCCACCCCCTGCAGGAGGACACTTGGGAGAAGTTGAGAAGAAGGTAGAGTAAATTTTAAAGATAAATTAGTCATGGTATTTTAATTTTTGTTTTTTTGTGTGTGTTGAAGGCAAACTGCTTTGCTAAACTTGCAAAGCCTCCCACCATATGCAAAGTAGTGGGGAAAAATGTATTGGATGGACTGGGGCTTCCAACCCTACAAGTGGAAATATTCTGCACCATTCAAAATTTTCCCAAGGTACGAAGCAGCTTAACTGACTCCATTGCATTTATTGTCTAAATTGTAGAAAATTAATGTTTTGAAATTCAGCATTTGTGAAATATAGACATACACACGTACATAAAGCATGAACCACACAAGCATTATGGTTTTATTAGGTTTAAGGCTAACATTGGTACAGACATGGCATGCTAGCTTGAAGATGATCCAAGATGGAGAAATGGGACAAAAATAGTTTCAAAACTCTGACATCATTAATGTGATGAGGTCTATAAATCGATAGGTATGTTTATAGATTCACACACATTTATAGATAGATTGACATAGATTTATAGATATGTATGCTGATCTATGTAAAGAAAATTTGTTTTCATAATTATAACAAGTCATTTTAATTGCTGCATATTTGTTAGAAATAATTTTGCTACAGTCTCTGGGAAGCAAATAATTATGATTAAATCTGTATCCTTTTAGCTATTTATTGGAGAGGTAGTGATAAAAAAAATGAAGTTCAGAGTAAGATTTTTATAAGTGTACTTTAATAAGGTATTAATTTTAAATGTTCCCCTGAAGTTGGGTTCCATACAGTTTCAACAGTTATAAAAATATCTCAAAGAAAATTATATATTCTCATTTTCCCTTTGAAACTGGTGATAAAATATCGTGCACATTAAAAGCTGGATACGTTTAATTTCTTCTTTTCTGCAAGAGGGAGGGAAAATGTAGGACCCGTTTATGTTATTTTCAGAACATATGTTCGGTGGTGATCTCCACACACTTTGAAGTCCATGAGAACGTTTCACCCGAGCTGGCCGAGGCGGAGCAAGTGGAAAGGTTGGCGGCCGTCAGCACCGCTGTGCAGTGGGTCAACGGAACCATCACGGAGGAGCTTTGGGGCATGGTGCCCTCCCACCAGGCTGAGGTGGACCAGGTGCTCAGGTAAATCTTCCACTTGCAAACAGAAGTGTCCAGTACAAATACTATCTCTTTACTTTTTATTTCACCTGCTAACAAAACAGGTCTGTCCTACCTAGAGGGTACAGTCAGGAAGTTGGGTAAGAAGCACATGCTGAAGCAGTGGAATTTAGCACAGAATGCCATTTCTCATCTGAAGAGCTTATTTTTAAAATACGGTTATTTAAAAAAATATATGGTTATTTAAATTTTTTAAAAAATTTCCTTATTTTTTTCTGTCCCACTTTCTTGGTTTTCACATATTAGAGTCAGTCTGTGGGCAAAGCATGGGAACCTGTTGTGGTTGGAGGATTGACTATAAGCATCATCCGCTGTGTCTACGTGAGAGTATAAAACCCTCAAAAGTGGTGTATGCGGTGGGGAGACAGGAAGGTGGGGAATCATCATCTGGATTCTTAATGCTTTTCCTGAGAAACTTTCTACTGAAACTTTTACTGAATCTTAAGCATGGAAAGAGGCCAAAGGGCCTCACGTCACCTCACACAGGAAAATTTTTTAAATAATGGGACGCCTGGGTGGCTCAGTGGTTCAGAGTCTGCATTTGGCTTAGGTCGTGATCCCGGGGTTCCGGGATGGACTCCCGCATCGGGGTCCCTGCAGGGAGCCTGCTTCTCCCTCTGCCTATGTCTCTGCCTCTCTCTCTCTCTCTGTCTTTCAGGAATGAATGAATGAATGAATGAATGAATGAATAAATAAATAAATAAAAATCTTTAAAAAAGTAAAAAAAGAAAAGCAAGGAAGTGTTTGCTAGGGCTGAATAAATATTGTTCAGTGCCCAACCAAGTAAGAGTAGCACTACTGTTGCTCTTGTGCAGGTCCGATGCCACAAGCCCCTCGGCCAAACGAAGGTCAACTGGATTCTCTCTCAAAGCTTCATCACATTTCAGTTTGCTTCAGACTTGTATCATAATCTTTGTAAAAACATTTTTTCAATTGTTTTTGGTTTCGTTTGAGTTTTTTCTTCTCATCTGCTGTGACCATATTGCCCATTTTATTTCCCAAGGTAGTTTTTCTCAGACCTTCTGTTCTATGGCATTCCTTTTCTCCTGGATTTTTTCTTCCCCAAACCTCCCATCTGGACTGGTTCCCCTCTAGCCTACTATAGAGATGCTTTATTGTCCTGCTTCTTCTATCTTATATCTTCCTCTTTCTGGACTTGCTGGATTACATCCTTTATTTTTTAAATTTAATCAATTTAGTTAAAATATACTGTATTATTAGTTTCAGGGATAGAATTTAGTGATTCATCAGGTGCATATAACACCCAGTAGTCATTACATCAAGTGCCCTCCTTAACACCTATCACCCAATTACTCCATTCCCCACCTACCTCCCCTCCATCAACCTTCAGTTTGTTTTCTAGAGTTAAGACTCTCTTATGATTTGCCTTCCTATTTTCATCTTATTTTATTTTTTCCTTCCTTTCCCCCCATGTTCATCTGTTTTGTTTCTTAAATTCCACATGGGTGAAATCACATGGTACTTGTCTTTCTCTGACTGACTTATTTTGCTTAGCATAATATCTTCTGGTTCCATCCATGTCATTGCAAATGGCAAGATTTCATTCCTTTTGATGACTGAGTAATATTCATATATACATATATATGATACATGTATATATAAACATATATATATATATAAACATATATATATATATATATAAACATATATATATATGTATATATGTCGCATCTTTATCCATTCATCTGTCAATGGACAACGGGGCTCTCTCCATATTTTGGCTATTGTGAACATTGCTGCTATAAACACTGGGGTGTAGGTGCCCCTTAAAATCACTATGTTTGTATCATTTGGATAAACACTAAGTAGTGCAATTGCTGGGTCATAGGGTAGTTCTATTTTTGACTTTTTGAGAAACCCTCCATACTGTTTTCTAGAGTGGCTGCTCCAGTTTGCATTCTCACCAACAGTGTAAGAGGATTCCCTTTCTCCACATCCTCCCCAACATCTGATGTTTCCTGAAGTATTCATTTTAGCCATTCTGCCCAGTGTGAAGTGGTATCTCGTTGTGGTTTTGATTTATATTTCTCTGATACGGAGTGATGTTGAGCATTTTTTCATGTGTCTGTTGGCCATCTGTAGGTCTTCTTTGGAGAAATGTCTGTTCATGTCTTCTGCCCATCTCTTGATTGGGTTATTTGTTCTTTGGGTGTTGAGTTTAATAAGTTCTTTATAGATTTTGGATACTAGCCCTTTATCTGATAACTCATTTGCAAATATCTTCTCCCATTCCATAGGCTGCTTTCAGTCTTGTTGACTGTTTCATTTGCTGTGCAGAAGCTCTTTATCTTAGTGAAGTCCCAGTAGTTCATTTTTGCCTTTGTTTCCCTTGCCTTTGGAGACATGTCTAGCAAGAAGTTGCTGCAGCCAAGGTCACAGAGGTTGCTGCCTGTGTTCTCCTCTAGGATTTTGATAGATTCCTGTCTCACATTTAGGTCTTTCATCCATTTCGAGTTTATTTTTGTGTGTACCTTTTAGGACTTCCCAAAAGTTTGTTGTCGTTTTTTTTAACTATTCATTTTAAGTTCTCCTCCCCACCAAAAAACGAAAATGAATTCCTGCCCATTATGCTGTATATTTCACTGTTTTTCTATTCTTGACTCATTTTTCTTTTGATGGTCACTTATTCTAAAAGAAAATCCAATAGCACTTAATCAAATTAGGTCTTCAAATTTTACTTTAAATATATAAACAAATAGGCTCAAATAAAAAAAAAAGCACCTAAAATCTTTAAACATTTATTTCCAGGCCAAAATTAATTTCAGCTGTTGAACACAGTTTTGCAACAGCATCATTATTTTTGAGGCCTTGGAAAGTAAAGCTGATTTGTTTTTAAGTGGCCAAAAAGCAGAGTTAATTGTTGAAACATATTGAATGGAGGTCAGCACTCAAACTGGCCAAAATTACCAGTGATATTCATTGTAAAGCCATATTTTCTTGCCACAAAGGACATTCTTTGAAAATAAAGTACAGGAAGATAAAGAGAGGAGAGAATTGGAAAAGAGCCTGGAAGACCCAACAGCGCCCATCCCTTTACCTCTGCCACCACCACCTCCTCCTCCCCCACCTCCAGCAAAAAAAAAAGGACAAAAGCAAGGTCAGTGGCTCATCTTGCAGAACCTTTGATAACTAGCGTGCAACGAAGAAAGGCTGAAAGGCCGACTGCCTTTCCAGTTAGTGTCTTTTTGTTGCAGACCTAGGTCAGGCTCCCCCCAGGTACCATCCATCCTCCATGCTGCTTCCTTGCTTAACACTGCGATGTCGGGGAAGGCAGGGTTTTACCCTCTCCCACCCTTCCTTTTGTTTGTAAGAAAAAGATATCTCTTACCCAGAGGTGAACATTCACCAGGCAAAGTCATGGAACCATGGCAGTGCTGGGGACAGGGAAAAGAAAGTAGCCTGGGGGACCTTTAACTGCCCCCCCCCAAATATTCATTAGCTCATCCAAAGTTACTCCATATTTTAAAGATTAGCGATATCCTTTGATGTGCATAAACAACACTTTGTCAGTCCTATTAATAACATATTAATGAAAGTATTCTTGGGGTACGTAATTGGATCAGTCAGTTAAGTACCCGCCTTCTGCTCCAGTCATGATCTCAGCGTCCTGGGATCATGCCCCGCATCAGGCTCCCCGCTCAGCATAGAGTCTGCTTCTTCCTCTGTTCATGCTCTTTTTCTCATTCACTGTCTCTCTCTCAAATAAATAAGATCTTTTAAAAAAAGTTTTCTTTGGATCACTTTGCTATTTTAAAGCAAATCTTCAAAGTTATCATGGCCCTTTGTTCCATGCTTTCCAACATGTTGTGAACATCAGCCCCTTTGGTATGTTAATTCTGGAGCTGCTGCTAGTATTGTAAATAGTTTCATGTCCTTCCAACATACTCCTTGAGGACATGAATCATGTCTCATTCACTTTAGTACCACCAATACCTACCATGATGCCAAAGCATAAAGTAAACCCCCAATTCTTTTGAATAAGAAAGCACCAGAACCACAAGGGGATCAAAGAGACCATGGAGACATGGTCTCCATGGTCTGAGGCCAGAGAGGGAAGGGGAGTCTCTCCAGGCAAAAGAATCATATAAGACCAATCTCTATGGATGGGGGATGGCCACTGCTGAATTACAGGTCGAGACCAGCAATGGGCATTCATTTGGTGGTTGCTGTTGATTGATGGAACTTGGAACATAAGGGATGAAGTAGGAGGGGACATAATTTGCTAAACCTTTGCTATTTGTTACACACTTACATACTTTCTTCCACTTATCTTACATACCAGACCCAGGCCAGCAGCTGGGGGAGGGACCAGAAGGGCACTCGAGATTTACCATGGATGGCGTGGCACCTGAGCAGGCTGGGTGGTTGGCAGCAAATGAGAGTGGAAGACAGGTGAGGCCGAGGATTGATGGCTGCATCTGGAAGCCATTTCTAATACAACAAGGCATCTGTTCGGGGTTGGCCAGCAAGGTAGCTAGTTAGATATACACACACATGAAGAGACGTATTCAACAGAAAGCTGGATATGCAGGAGCTATGGTGACTGTAGAAACAAAGGACTTGGAATTCAAAGACTGTCCAGGTCTTCTTTCACTTTCTGTTGGATATTGGGCAAGTCTTTGACCTAAGCCCGCGGTTACTTATATGCGGGTGTGGATAACAGTACCTGCCCTATATAATTGTCAAAGGAGTTAATATTCATTGTCTGAAAATTTCTTAAGAGTGGCAAAATCCATGGCTATGGATGATGAACATTAGGGAGTAGTAAGTGAAAGCACACAAGCTTCTTCTTAGGGGTTGAGGTGGAGAGCCTGATCTACCCAGCCTCAGTTTCCCCCCTTTCTTTATGCTGGGCCCTCACATCTGTAACCAAAGCATTATAACATAGAGTTTTATCATAGTCAAAAGTCCTCAGAAGGAATCCCTTATCACTTTTTGCCTCCTAGGGAAGAATGATACTGTCACAGAGAAACCTATTCTGCCTCCAGAACCTGCTGAACCCGTACTCAGTGGCAGCATGGCCATAGGGGCCGTGTCACTAGCTGTGGCCAAAGCCAGTGCCATCCTGGGCAATAACCCCTTCTACTTAAATATCGCATTACTGAAGCAGCAGGTCAGTGCCCGTTGAATTCTGTTCCAAGGCCCCATGAGTATCTCAATACCAATGAACCGTGTTTCTGGTTTCTCCCTGTTTTTCCGTCTTCCAGGAGCAGCCTGCAAAGCTCACTGTACCTTTGCTAATGGTGTCTCTGGTCAGCTGTGGGAAGGCATCGCCGGGCAAGCTGAATTTAATGAAAGAATTGATGTGTATACCGCATCCCGGGTTAACAGCTAAACAAGTACCTTCTATTATCTCACCTACTTTTTCTTAAAACAGAAAACAAAAACAAAACAAAACAAGCCACCACATTCCATCACCTATGAGTATTTGGTGTAGGGCCCCAAGGTTTATGATACCAAGGGAGAGAGAATTAAATATAAAATGAAAACAATATATATTTTAGTAGGGATCCCTGGGTGGCGCAGCGGTTTGGCGCCTGCCTTTGGCCCAGGGCGCGATCCTGGAGACCCGGGATCGAATCCCACATCGGGCTCCCGGTGCATGGAGCCTGCTTCTCCCTCTGCCTATGTCTCTGCCTCTCTCTCTTTCTCTCTCTGTGACTATCATAAATAAATTAAAAAAAAATTTAAAAAAAAATATATATATTTTAGTAAATCAGAGAAGTGGGGAGAAAGCAAGACATCAGGCATAAGGGGCCACATTTAAACCGCCTCCGATCTCTGGCTTTCAGCACCGAGGACACCAAGGAGCCCTGCCTGAGTAACTTGGCGGGCCTTGGTAGTGCTGGCAGATTGTTATGTGGGGGAGTTGAAGCATCTCTATTTACTGGCCAAGGCGCTGTGGCAGCAGCAAGAGGAAGCTGGCTCCTTCCTAGCAGCCAGTTCTGTTGGCTAAGAGCTCCGGGGTGGAACAGACTGCCTGGCACAAAAAGAGAGGTTCAGCGCATGCTTATAGGTAGAAGGAATCCTAAGCTGCATCGTTATACCTAGTGGTGTGCTAGCGTCTATACTGTTCCTCAGTGACCTGAACGAGTCATTGTGCCTCTTTAAACCTTCATGAAATGTTCTACCAGTTGGGCATCAGGAAGAACTAATGTTCATGTTCTACAGTGGATGTTTTCAGCAGGAAGTCCAGGAAGTTCCATCCCCTCTGGTAAAATACATAGAGTGATACTTTTTATCTAAGCTAGTGAGCATCATTATTAAAAAAAAAAAAATCTCAAGAGAATTTCTTCGTGATAAAGAATTATTTTTTTTAAAAGAATAAATATTACCTCATGATGGATCAACTGTAAAATAGTAGAAATTCATAGCTGGCTCACCATGTGTCAGATCACGTTCAGACTCTAGCACCAGGATCTTCCCTGCACATAGTATCTGTTGTGCTATTTGGGTACCAGAGCATGCCATTCTTTGTCTTCGAGTGCAGATCCCACAATCATTGGAATATACTTTTCTATTTTTAAGTGACAGTGGCTTCATACTGGTTCAAACACACTGTCACACAGAATCCCTTGGTGACCTGTGACATACATTGCAAACAGGTTGGCCAAGACACTATGAGAGAGAATGAAGCTGACTTGATCCAACCAATTGACCCAGTCAGTTCTGAACAATGAAGAAAGGATAGTGAGAAGAGCCTCATTCATATTCAACAAACTACAACTTGAGGGCTGAAGATTAACATTTAATCTTTTGATTTTGTAGACCACATCTAATCTACTAACTAGGAGGCCTTATCAGAGACCCTACAAATATTCAGTTAGAAATAGCCAGTGTGTGCTGTCAAGTTTTTATATTTATGGGATTCCTGGGTGGCTCAGTAGTTGAGCATCTGCCTTTGACTCAAGGCGTGATCCTGGAGTCCCGGGATGGAGTCCCACATCGGGCTCCCTACATGGAGCCTGCTTCTCCCTCTGCCTGTGTCTCTGCCTCTGTGTGTGTGTGTGTGTGTGTGTGTGTGTGTGTGTCTCATGAATAAGTAAATCTTAAAAAAAAAGTTTTTATATTTAAAGTTTCTGGACTACAGTTGTGGAAGATCATGGTTATTATACTTACAGGGTGTGGAGATGCTTCTGGAAATTCAGAAACATATTAACAAAACAATCGAAATGGTACGTAAAGAGAATCTCTGGGATCTGACTGCTGATACTGACACCTTCTAGCATACAAATTTTTATAGTTCATTATGAAATTAACTCAATATTGTTGTTATTGATATGTAAAATGTATTCATTTGCCTTGGGTTTCTCATACAAGCCAAGATTATACATTCCCTCATTGGCCATGGATCCAGTTTCTAATGGCACTTAATCTCATCAGTCTGGCTCTATACTAAGATCATCCCTTAGGATTTTCAAAGAAAGGATTTGCACATCCTTTAGGATGTGCAAGGCAGTTTAGTGTAATGATTAAGGCACAGACTCTGGTGTCTGTTTAGAATCCTGGTGTTGGGCAAATGGGGAGCCTTTGGCCAGGCAGCCCTTGCAGGGAAGCCCCAGAGGCAGGGTGATGACAGTCAGCTGTATGGATGAGTCACTGCTTGTGCCTGTGTTTATCTTGTTCACCACAGTTATGTCTCCTGCCTTGCACATTGATTGGCTTCCTGAGCGTGGTACTTTTACCAGGGGATAGACAGTTCAGCTGTCTCCCTAGTGAAAAGAAGCAGGATAATTGTATTTGCATATACGCCGGTGTGAGCCATGCTGACTCTTGCCAAACATGCCCCAATTTACAGAGCCAGTAATGCTGGGTATTAAAATGTATCCTTAAAGGGCTGCATGCTTGCTCCAGAATGCTGCCAACACCCCACACTATGGTATTGAAAATGCCCAATAATCTTTGGGAACTAGCTTTGCTTTTCATCTTAAATGACATGACACATACCAGGTTCATCAGATTTGATGACCTTCGGCTGTTTCCAAAAGTCAAATCCACCCTGCAGAGAGAGTGTGTGGACTTTAACAATGTTCAAAACAATCTCAAAGCAAATCCCACAGTGGTGTTGCTCCTTAAGGGCAAGGAGGGCACCTCATTTGAGTGAATAATACTTTATTTATGCAAGTATAAATGCACTTCATGTGTGTGATTGGAAGCAGAATGTAAGGATGAACTAAAGGGAACAGGTACCTGAAACTCAGATGTTTCAAAGTTTGGAGTTTTTCAAAACCAGAGGGGATGGTATGGTCCCTGCCTCTGTGTGTGTGTGTGTGTGTGTGTGTGTGTGTGTGTGTGTCTGTGTGTGTGTCTGTGATTCCCAGTGTCCCTGGTCCAGCCCCAGAGCAGTGGACGGGCCACATGCCCTGAAGCTCTACTTGCTACCAGAGACAGGTCTGAAAACTGCAAGTGATTTCTCTCTTATCTTCTGTCCCACAGACCCCTCCTCCAAAAATAGAGACCAGAAAAGGGCATAATGGAAGCAAAAGAGGTCAAGTAAGTTTATGCATTTCTTTACCACCCTTCAGTAGGACACAATTCATTTACATACTCCCTGCCCCGTTCCTCTCCCGGTCACTATGCGCCAGGACCCAGGCTAACACACATGGAAACTACCAAGTGATGCTCCTGCAAAAGCACTAAACAGGACAACCCCAGAGCTGGACTCTCATTCTGCTGCACCTCTCTGGCCACAGGCTGCCGGGCCAGCACTTGTCTCTCCCACTGACATCCCAGAGTGTGTGGAGAAGCATTTGCGTATCCCATAGAAGAGATTATATTTGAAACTTGATAGGTGAAGCATTGGGGAAGTTATCAGTTATCTCTGATAACTAACTGAAAGGCATATAGAATGTTTTCGATTTTGATCTGACTCCTGCCAAGTAAGGGAGAAAGAAAAGGCACAAAATGATAGCCATTTCTTTCATTGGGTCTGAAAAGGCATTGAAACACCATTTCAGATGAACCATTACTGGAGCTCAAGATTTTGTCAGTAGCGTCAGACAAACAGTTCTCGTCAAAATTGGTCAGCGTGGTTGAAAGAGCCTGAGGAAGCCATCTCAGCCTGATTAGGCAATGGCTTTGGTGACTGTGGGTGTGCTGACAGATACACCTCTCATATGCCCGAACATTCAACAGTATGGTTGGAATAACCCGTAAGAACCCTGAGATAATGCACGTGGTGATGGGGCTAGTAAAGGTGAAACATTAAATTCCTCCTCACAATTGGGAGAGAAAAAAGAAATGTGTGAAAAAAAAATACACCAGAAAGTTAAGTACTTGACAGTTTTATCTGTTGGGATGAGCGCGACACCCTAACTAACATTAGACCTCATAAGAGAGCCAGGGCATGATGAACAAGCAACCAAGTATCAGCACCTTTCCCTACTCCAGCAGGTTGTCCTGCGTGGTCTGAGAAACTCTAACCCAGATCCGCCCTCCCCATGATCAGCTTTACTACTTTTTTTTTTTTTTTTTCTGTTAGAAACAGGTTAGATGGTAGATTCTAGAGAGGTGGCCATACGCAGCTAAGAAGCATGAACTCTAGAGCTAAGTTTCGTGGATTAAAATCTGTTCCAAGTTACTTACCTCTCTGTAAAATGGGATAATAATATTATCTGCTTCATGGGGTTGAAGGAGTAAAATGTATTTATGTTAAGTGCTTAGGATAGTAGCTGGCATTTGATAACCTCTAAGTAAGCGATACTTTTTTAGTATTTAGAAGACTAACAAAACTCCTCAGTTGACACACAGCAATTGCCCCAGCTATTCCTTTGCCAAATAAAAGGTTCCTCTCCCTGACATTAAAATCGTTAGATGGTTCATATAATTAACTCGTGCTATCATCAGAGAAATGGGATATTGATATCTAGGTTCACGTTTGCCCTCGAGGTTGGCGTGCCTGCACACACGCAACACCCTTCAGAATCACCGATACCACTTCAACTGTGCTATAATTGCATAGCAGCAATTTAGGAGGAGGGCACATCGGGGCTGACCTTGCAACAGAAATACGTGGCTGCCTTTCCCTGGGCTGCTTTGAGTCCCAAACCTTCCACTGAAAGCCATCCACAGGGCTGCATCAGGTGGGCAGAGATCTTCTATCCTTTTTCAAATAAAACCTTTTCCTGAAGGAGGGTTCTATGTTAAGACTTATATTCAAAGGGAAAATGGGACACAGGTAAGAGCAGATCTGGAAGTGGGTGGAGGAGGACAGAGTTAGGGACAGGCCAGACAGACGTTTACAAGGACAGCCTGGAGATTCACCAACCTGGTGGCTGTGGCTCAGGTCAGCTTGCGGTCAGAGTTGATAAACAGATTACATAGGCACACCAAAGAGAGAAAAGCGTGTTCCCAGGTCAAGCCTCAAATCTTGGGGGTAAGAAAATTGCTCCAGACCCTTTGGGCAATCATATGCCCAAATGTCATGCAGAGATGAGTGACACCTGGCCATAGGTTAATGGAGACTCAGAGGCCCACGTGTTTAGAGAGCTGTGTCTAGTTATCCTGGTGCCTAGTTTATAACCAGAAAGCTCCAGGAACCTTACTGCTCTACATTTATATGCATCATTTGCTTTTGGTCCTATAGCAGCCCATCACTGGCAAGATGTCCCATCTTGGCTGTTTAACCATTAATTATGACACCATAGAGCAGCCACTGCTCCTGATACAAGGCATCTGTGCGAACCTGGGGCTGGACATGGGGACAAACCTGCATCTAGCCATCAACTGTGCTGCACATGAGCTGATGGATTACGTAAGTTTCTGCTCCAGAACACTCACTTCTTGTTGGGTCCCATTATTTTTAAATTAGAACTCAAAAGAAGAGCCTATCTGAATATTTTCCAAACAGATCCTACTGCTTTTATTAATATTGTGTGCAGGTTCCAAGTATAAATGGAGTCGAGAAAGCCAAGTTAGCTAATGACCAGAGAAAAACATAACCATATAATTTTTTAAATTAGCAGAAAATGTCAAAATAATTACATATAGAAATTCAGTAACAAAAATTACTAAAGTGGGTTGCTTACATTGCAATTACGAGAGCTATTGAAAAATAACAAACCGGTATGTTCTCCTGAGTTCACTCATTTAGTTGGTAGATGCTGAATTTGTCAAACGTGGAAAATGGACCCATTGTAAGTATAACTTGGTAAGCCCTTCTGGACAAGTGGTTCTCAGGGTTTCTGCTGTGACTCACTTTTTAAATATAAAAATATTTCCAGGGCACCTGGTGGCTCAGTGGTTGAATGTCTGCCTTTGGCTCAGGTCGTGATCCCAGGGTCCTGGGACCGAGTCCCTCATCAGGGAGCCTGCTTCTCCCTCTGCCTATGTCTCTGCTTCTCATTCTGTGTTTCTCATGAATAAATAAAATCTTTAAAAATATTTCCAAGTTATTGACATTTATGGAGAATATATTTTTATCCAATTAAGCCCATCCACAGTGTTATCCACAGCCTGGGTTAGGAGGACAGGGCTTTAGCAATGAATCTTCACCCAGAGACCACACCACGTGGGGGCAATTATTTTAAAAAGAATGGAAAACAGGTTCATTTTTAAAAAGCTGCAGTCTTCACTTCCTCATGGTAACACACCAGCAGTTCACCCTTCAACTTGGCAAACTGGCATGTGAGGGAAACGGATAAGACCTATCTGTCTTCTACACATACTTCCCTTTTTCAAATACACAAATGCTAGGTCTGTGTTGTATGAAATGCTCAGCATGTTGACATACATTTGTGGTGACTTGGTCATTAATGTCAAATTCAGGGGATGTGACCAAAGAGAATTCTGCTTTAATTTGCAATTCTTTTTAACTTCAAAGGAAAACTCGAACAGCATACAAGAACCCTAAGTTTCAGCTGACTTCTAAGTCCTTTTAACTTTTCTAAAGATACTAAGCGCATGAAGGCATGTTTAATGTAATTTCCTATTCTCCACATAATGATTGGTTCCTAGGCATACTATTACAAAAAATAATTGCATGTTTTCATCAGCAACGTATACCGAGAACTATGAATATACTGACTGCCAGTGCTAGCTAGAATGGGTATTTTTTTGCTTATATGCAGTAAAATGTATTAGCTTGATATCAAATAATTCTTACAATGTTAATTCAAGGTCATTAGCATTTCTTTACTGACAAGATAGGATTTTCAAGGTTTTGCAGTCAAGAAACGAAAAGTTCTGGCTGCTTTTAATCTGAAAAAAGTATAAAATCCTTTCAAGCATGGACTTCTTTGGAAGCTACTTAATTCCAATGGAATCCATTCCATTAACAGCCATAGCAGAAAGGTGTTAGTAAACCATTCTGTTCCATCCTGCCTCCTTCCTGGTACCTGAAAAACCCAGGTACACAGACTTGGAAATCAAAAATATGTTTTGCAGAGACACTACACTAGATCCGTTAGCCCTGTTTACTTCCATTCTTGAGGACTCAGGGGCTTTCCAGACTTTGAATGAATGGGATTGAACTAGAACTCTATACTTTCAGGACCATATGGCTACTACTAGAGCTTGCCCGCTACCTGAGAAGGAGATGCCTTCACATGGGTCACTTGACATTTCATAGTGGCTGTTTGTATATGAAAAGTCTCACTCTGCTTTCAAATTTTAGGATATTCACAGTAGAGGAGACAAGCTATTTGTTTACTGTGAGTTGAAAGATGGTGGGTTCTGGTGAGTGGGAAGCTGTGCACTGCTCTTCTGTTTTATAAATTTATGTCATCACCCGTTGACCCAAGCATCCAGGTAGCTGGCACCACGTCACAGACCGAAGAAATTATTCCCCTCCTACTGTGTACTTGGTCTTTTGTGCAGAAGTCTTCATCTGAAGTCAGAGGGTGGAGTTCCATGGAGCATAAAAAGGAATGATGACTTGATTTCCCCAGGCTAATATTTAACAGTTATTTAAACTAAAGCACACAGATTTCTCATGGGAATATGGCCTGAAAGGAATGTTTACAATCTTTTATGTGCAATGAATAAACACAAATGGGAATCCCACCTTTAGCATTTGAGGAATTCATCATTTATCTTTTTTATTGTCTTAACACTTACCAGAATAAAGGAAAGTATGAAGTAATGACAGGAATACACAAAAACACAGCTGAGATGCTTGACCTGTACGTGGATCTGATCAACAAGTTCCCTTCAATTATCGCCTTAATTGATCCTTTCAGGAAGGAGGTAATGGGATTGAACTTGAATTTTTTAAGCACAGAGAGCAAAAATCTCATTCTTTTGGGTTGATCACTCGAAATACTGCAATTTGGGTTGGGGTGGAGGTGCCTTCCTTCTGCACACCTGAGAGAAGGCACACACCAAGCACACACGCAGCTGAAGCACAAGCGCATGGGAGTGTGCCCGTGTGCAGGTTGAGGGGAGCTATTCCCAAGCGCTGGAGGGGCACTCACCCTGCAGCTGCTGCTTCAGCTGACCCATCACATACCAGCATTAAGTGCTCCCCGAAACAGGACATCAGCTGGGCTAAATGTTTATAACCCAGATCCACTTACCACACATGCATCAAAGTCACAAAGCCGTATTTTTGCAAAGGTTTCAGATGGAGAGGTGTTTCGGTCCATTCCAGCTACTGCATCTGATGAGGGTTGCTCATGTGCAACAGAAGGCCATCATTGTCCTTAATGCTCTGAAACTCCAACTTAAATTCTTGATGTCGTGAATTGGAGAACCATTAGATATACTTAACAGATCCCCTCTCTGAGATAATGCATGGATTTAAATTTGGGGCACAAGAAAAGAGCAGCATCCCGCTCAGGTCCCAGCCCCCCCGCCCCATGCCACATCCCAGCACTCACGGAGCCATCACTGAGCTCTTCATCCTGCCAGCCCCATCTTCCAGGGCTTGTCCTGGGCTGACCTCAGCTGGTGTGAATGTGGTAAGGTGCCTGTGTTTAGTGTGTTCTAGTGGGACAGCGGCTTGGGAGACTTTGTAGATCATCAGTTAAAAAATAGCATTTCATTTCATGTGATGGTCTCACCAAAAACAAACAAAAAAAACAAACAAAAAAACACAACAGTGTTGAGAATGAGGGCCTAGAGCCCTTGCAGCCACATCTCCTCCTGTTCTCTGTTCACCAGAAATAAGTGACATGTTCTGGCCAGCCAGTCATTAGTAGTGCCATGGACAATACAGTGGGTAGGAACAGCTCAGTTTTGAAGGACTTGAGAATCAATGTGGAGCATTTAATGTGTGTTAAACATTTGATTCACCAGATCTTTAAGCTCAAATTTAAGCACTTGAAGTTTCTGCTCCATGAAGTTGGTTAATTTGTGGGGCTGTGGTTCAGGCATCATTCAGCCACAGATACAACAGAAACGGTTTTGTGGATCTCAGTAAGGTGCATAACTCTGATTAGGTGCTAGAAGATTCCTGTTGTTTTGTGATCATGCCCTAATATATTATAACGATCAATTCTTAACTATTTATCTAGGATTCTGAACAGTGGGAGAGCATCTATAATACTCTTGGTTCCAGGTGTTACATCATCGCAGGAGCTGCATCCAAAAGCATTTCTCAGCTTCTAGAGGGTGGCAACAACAGCACCCCCAAATCCAGTGGGGTGATCATAAAACACACCAATCAAACGACGGTGTCTGACTTGGTGGAAGTAACCAATCTTCTTGACAGTGAGTAAAAGTATAGGTCTGTAAGACTCATAACAAACTTAACTTGATTATACAAGGAGCCAAAAATATGCAGTTTATCAGTTAGTAAAAAGCATGGCATTAATCTTAAAAAAAAGATTTAAAAATTTTCCAACCATTTGAGAGAGCTTTGGTGCTGGAAGACAACCTGCAGCTAGCTTACCGACTGACTTCACAGCATTCCAACAACAGTGCCAGTTCAGGAGGCCGCCTCTTGAGTGAAGCTGCCACACAGGTGTGGCTAAGGACAGCGCCCCATCAGCTTCACAACACATGACAGTGATTCCCCCACACACACACACACAACCCACAATGTTGTTTTAAAAATTCCTCCCAAGTTTCAAACTCTTTACCACCTTGAGGTCTTTGAACATGCTTTGCCTGGTACCATTTACCAGGTTAACTACTCCAGATTCTTCAGGTCTTTCCTTAAAAGGAAATCTTTTCAGATATATATGACTTTTCTGGCTTTCCCAACCCCTCCCTGGTTGCTCTCGACCTTCCTCATGGCATCCTATACTTTCTCTTTATAGCATTGGCCATAATTACTTGTATGATTATTTAATGTCTAGCATCCCTCACTAGACTATAAACTTGCATGAGTTCACAGGAGTCTTGTTCATTTACACACAGCGCCTGAAACATGAATGGTCTCAGGAACCAGGCAGAAGGCTTGTCTAAGACCTGGAGTAGGACTCAGAGCCAGGCTGGCAGCCCGGGGGGCCTGGGCTGGTGTCAGAGAATGGAATAGAATGCCCATAGTCCCTTGTCCTGTGGATGGCCAGTCTAGGAACCAGGCAGGACTGTCCTGTAGGTGGTAGATGGAGGCCCAGCCCTGGCCTTTCCCCCTGGGCCTACCCCTCAGCCAGCATTGTCATTCACTTTGGATTGCTACTATAGCTCTGCCTCTAAAACAGTCTCTAGAGGAAGAACCTTGGCTTGCATTCTTTGCAGACTGGCAAATTTCAAGGGCTTCTGAGATCTTTGAATTTGGATTAAGTACCATCAGCAGTGCTCTTCTAATAAGTTAACATTCAGAACAACAGATTCCTTTGAATAAAATTTTACACGATGAATTGTGAAATCCAACAGGGCATATTAAGTCCCCAGATGGTGCCCTTGCCCTTACTGTGTATTTTGTCTCAAAGATGCACACTTCTCTACACTGAACATGGACAAAATGGAATCCTATTTTAACAGTTGTGGTCTTAGAAGTATGTCAATCTAATTTGAGCACTTTCCCCCTTTCGTGGTCATAAAGGTCTATCTTACAATTTACAGTTATCTTAAATTTGATCAAATGGGGTATTCATGTAGTATTTAGCATCTGAGCTACTGGAAAGGGTAATAAAAATACAAATGGTTAGGTCAGAATTCTCAGGTGGTCAAATCACTGACTCTTCACAAGAAAGTTATAAATTTCTGGCAAATTTTAAATTTTGGTTCCAGAGGCTCATATATACATGTATATATATTACACACACGTATATACACATATAAATACATGTATGCACACACATACATGTAGACATATACATACATATACATGTATATATGTATATGAGCTTAAGCTCATTGTTTCTATGCCATCTAAACCTGAAAAGAATTGCTCTGCTCACAGGTAAGCAGCACATCACCGTCTTCGGAAGTACAGAAGGAGAGTCGTCTGATGACAGCCTGGTCGATTTGGTAAGTACTGAAAGCTGGTCAATTGCAGAATTGCCAAAACACTGCTTTTTATCAAGAATGGGTATTTCAGAGAAAAGCAGTCCTTGGCGGAGAAAGTCATGTAACCTTTTATGAAATAGACTTGCTTCCTCCCAGACAGCTACCTTTTGCAAAGAGCTAATCTTTGAACTTTTAGAAGGAAGAAAAATTGAAGTCCTGGGAAAATGATGAGCACACTTAAATGGCTGGGGTGAGCACTTGCAATCTTACCACCTAAAATGAAGCGGGGAAAGGCCAGAATGTTCTTAGATAAAATCAGCATGCTCACATGACTAGTAAAGCATCTGATGTGTAGTCATGCTCTTTACCTTTTGCCACGCTCAGTAAGCAGGCCACCCTACCTATGCAAAGATAAAATACGAAGGAGTAAGAGAAAAACCCAAACAGCACACAGGGTCAGTGCCCTTTCTCCCTAAAGAATGATTAGTATTTTAGCAAAATATGTGACTTCTCATTTAAAATCAGTTTTGTCCTCCCCACCCCCGCCCCCTAAGGCCATTGGACTCGGTGTCCGGTTTATCAAGTTGGGAGGTCTTTCTCGAGGCGAACGGGTGACTAAGTACAACCGCCTTTTTACTATAGAGGAAGAGCTTGTCCAGAATGGAACACTGGGTACGTGCTGCTTTCTTGCTTTGTTTTCACTTAGCCATGAATAAGGGAACAAAGATTGGAAGAAGGGGAATGGGAGGCCCTCGGCAGGAGGGCAGGGGGATCCAAAGACTATAACTAAGTGCTGACAAAACTAGGGTGGCATTTGCTACAATGTGCATTGTTTTCTTAATGGATTATCTATTTACCTGAATGTTGAAAACTCTCTCGCCCTGCTTCTTGATGAATAAGCTGCGTGGTGCTTTTCAATAGAATTAATTGATTGGAATCTCCAAGCCTACCTTTTGTTATGGTCCAAATTATAGTTGAGGTCTCTCTGTACAACCCGTGAAGTTAAAGGCAGATGTTTTCCTGATGATTCTTACAAACTCCTTTTACTTAAGACAAGCAGAGACAGCATGTTAAGTTTAATGTCATACGCTGGAAAGGCTGTGGTCTCAAGAGAAACAAACCAGTCATTTATGAAGTTAAGCCTCTGCAAATTTGCACGCATAGAAGGCACCTTGTGTACTGGCTAAATGGAGAGAAACACCCCAAATAGGCATTTTTACGCTTCATGTTACTGTGATGGCCAAAAGCAGGTGCACAGTACAGAGTAATATTTAAAGACACCGAGTTATTGTCTTTGGAATTCTAAAAATATTTTGCATTTTAGGATAGAATAAATCCACTGATAGGCTGGGAAAAAAGTATGTGTTATTTAGGGAGTATTGACAAAATATGAAATGTTCTTGGATGGTATAAATGAAATCTATTAAGTGATAAATGTATTACAGAATGACTGTAGGGCACACCAGTTATCGCATATGACAGCAAGGACGTAGTCCTGTATTGGGCCTCAATATGCTACGCATTGAAGAAAGAAGCCAATAGAAATCGTAATTAGGAATTTGTCATGTTTAAAGTACATAATGACCCTGAAACACACCCTAAAAATTTAATTGAGAGGCTCTTTCTGTGTTATGTAAGGGCAATCAAAAGTTAGTTGTTTAGTGTGTGACACAGGACTTGTTTTTTCAAATAGGTAAAATCATATTGTTCCTATGTATTACCTGTTTTTTTTTAAGATTTTATTTATTTATTCATGAGAGACACACAGAGAGAGAGAGAGAGAGAGAGGCAGAGACACAGGCAGAGGGAGAAGCAGGCTCCATGCAGGGCATGCAGGGAGCCCGACGTGGGACTTGATCCCAGGACTCCAGGATCAGGCCCTGGGCTGAAGGCAGGCGCTAAACTGCTGAGCCGCCCGGGCTGCCCTGTTCTTTTTTTTTTTTTTTAATGTGATCTTGACATGTGGAAGCCTTAAGTTCCTAAATGGCCCATCACATTTCCAGCCAGACTTCAGCACAGGAGAAACAGCTGCTCCTGGGCATCAGAAAGGACAGTGACTAGAGGTCCCCCCGGCCTTGCTTCAGGGCCAGGCCCAAACTCTGGTCATCCTGGACTCGCCTCATGATTGTACTTTGCTTTACTGGACTTCTCAGATACTGCGTTTTTTACAGGATGGAGGTTTGTGGCAACCCTGTGTCAAGCACGTTTCTGGGTGCCATTTTTCCAAGAGCGTTTGCTTACTTTGTCTCTGTGTCGTGTTTTAGTCATTCTCACAAAATTTCAGACTTTTTCATTATCCTTCTATTTGTTATGATAATCTGTGATCAGTGATTGATTTGCTGAGAGCTCAGATAATGGTTAGCATTTTTTAGCAATAAAGTGTCTTTATTTAAGGTACGTACATTGGTTTTTTTTAGACCTAATGCTATTGCATACTTCACTGACTACAGCATAGTGTGAACTATTATATGCATTAAGAAACCAAAAAAAATTCATGTGACTCGCTTTATCGCAGTGGTCTTGAACCATAGTTATCTCTGAGGTGTGCCTGTAATGTGAATTTCTCTGTCATTGGCCTGCAGTCAATACACCCTATTGACAGTGGTCAATACATGGTAAGGGGACCAAATACCAGAAAAACAAATCTCCTCACTGAGACAATAAGGAAACCCCATAAAAGCTCAGCTATTAGCTGAGAGCTGTCACGGTCACTGCCCACATGGACCCGACTGGAACTAATTCTGCAGTCGTCTACGCGGGAACAGTTAGTTGGCAATGGTTTGTACTTGTGTAGAGGACTGGCCTCTCCTCTAGCTCATCATCTTCCTCTGCTCCTTCTCTGCTAAGCCTCTGCCCCAAGTCCACTGCATAAAAAGCGTTCCAGAAGGGCACCATGTAGACTGAGCAAAACAAGTGTATTGTACAGGTAACGTGTGAGCAAAGTCAGGCCTGGTTCTAAACAGTCCCGGGACCTTTCCTAGTGGCCAGGGGACATACCTGGGCACTGGGCACTTATGAAGATGGTCTCTCCTTTACCTTCCAGAACAAATAACATCAAACTCAGCACCACTGCATCCGACAGTAAACTTTATTGTTGTTGTTGAATAGGTTGCAATGAAGGACACACATTTTTTTCCTTGAATGACGAAGTGGAAACGGGGACCAAGGCATCCAAGGCCGTGGCCCCCGTGACTGGTGAGCTGCCGGAGCTGCCAGAGCTGCCGGAGCCTGTCTTCCCCATTGAAGTGATGGAGGCATCGGCCAACGCATGAGTGTCTTCTGGATGGGACCGTGGACGCCCGGCTTAGGGCCACACAGCCAGCAGGAGACCCGCAGAGCCCAAGGGTGTCTTCACACTGGTTTTGCTATAAAACGCCCCTAACCAGTACACTCTTTCTATTCTTATGATTTCACTGTTGAATAAATTGATATGTAGTATTTCTGCCTGAAATTATACCTGTGGGATGTGTCTTCCAGACATCTCATTTCCATGGGAATTTCATCTGTATACCAGCAATCCTGTCCACTTGGGGGGCTACGGCCTAGTAAGAGTCCAGGACCTCTGTGGCTGACATATCCATGCCAGAAAGCACAGACGCATTTTTGTAGCCAGCCTCATGCAGGAAGAAGTGTGAGAACTTCGGTTTTTGTAACCACCAAAGGCTTCTTTTGACTTCCTTACCCTTAATTCTTTTCCCTGATTCCCTCCTCTTTCTAAATTTTCATCTTTATTATTTTACTTACATGCTTGTGGGCGTCCTAAGATCCTTTTTGGAAAAAGAATCAGTATAAGTGAATAAAACCATCAGTAAGTGCATAAATAGTCTTAAGATAATTAACTGCTCAATTATTTATGCAACAGCATCTCAGAGGCGACTAAAAATGATACGTCGTATAGGCTGACTGAATGAAGTGCTTCTCTTGTAAGCCAGTATGAGGGTTATAGCATAAAAGTACTAGAAATGAAGTTATTCACACATCTACAGATATAATAATGTCCTACTGCTTTATAGAATTTAGATTCTCTGTTTAAAGTTATCATCATTTGTTTTCCTCCAAAATTATAAAAATTGTTAGGTACTGACCTGTGGGAGAGTTGGCTGGGTTTAGATTTCTGATATATTCCCTAAGTTTTCACTAAGCACATTGAGAACTTTTCCTTTTGAAGAGTACCCATAGCGAAACTTAATGGCCTCATGGTAAAGCCAGGGCCTTACACTCAAAGCAATGATTTAAAATTGGCTCATGGCACATTCTCTCAGAGCAAGGGGCAGGAGGACTGGCTGGTATCTAAGTTGGGAGAACCATGTCTCAGTTTGTGGTTGCTAGTGCTTGTCCTGGTGCTTAAGCAACACATAATGAAGTTTGAGAAAGTGGAAGGAAAATTCTTTTTTTTTTTTTTTTAAGGGGGGTGGGGGAGGAGCAGAGGGCAGACAGACAGAATGTCAAGCAGGCTCCACACACAGCATGGAGCTGAACGTGGGGCTCGATCTCATGACCTTGAGATCATGACCTGAGCCAAAATCAAGAGTTGGATGCCTAACCGACTAAACCAACCACCCAGGAGCCTCTGGGAAATTCACTTTAAAGGCAGGCAGAGGGCAGCCCGGGTGGCTCAGGGGTTTAGCGCTGCCTTCAGCCCAGGGCATGATTCTGGAGTCCCAGGATCGAGTCCCACGTCAGGCTCCCTGCATGGAGCCTGCTTCTCCCTGTGCCTGTGTCTCTGCCTCTCTCTCCTCTCTGCGTATTCTCATGAATAAATAAATAAAATATTAAAAAAAAAAGGCAGGCAGAACATGACTGGTTGTTCACGTAGCCTTTGAACATGTATGTCCACATACAGATGAAATACGGGAGATCATCTGAGCGTCTGCTCTGGAACTAGAACACAAATGATAATTAAGCAAATGGAACCAGAGCAAAAATATACAAACTAAGTCAATAACTAAGTTAACCAAAGAGGTAATTTATTACCTCCACCAAGATAGAGCTCTCATTTCAGCACGGGGCACACGCCCCAACCACCATTTCTCCCCTCAAGGACTGGGGTCACCCATGGAGAGGCATCGAATTTCTAATAAAGTGATGAATACTGCTTCTACTTATATTTTTTCTCTCTCTCCATACGTGTATATTAATATATCAGAGATAAAAAACCTGTCATATACACTACATAGAACTTACTATCTATAAAAGAGGTAAGAGAGACTAGTCATATCCCATGGGAATCAATGCCAGCGGAAGTAGGGAACGTCAGTGCCAGGAAGAAAATCCAAACCAATCCAATCTGTTAAATATAAAGGCAGCTTGATGATCCTTCTAAGGTCAGTGATGATGACGCATGGTTGCCCGCCCCCCAACTTAATGCCAAAGAAGCTGGTGTTGTTCTGTGATGAAAGTAATTAAACACACAGAAAAATCATCCAGGAGTCTATAATGTGGACTACCACTGACCTCATGGACAACCTAAAGATGGTCTGGAAAGATAATGAACAATCATTTCTATCTGTACCATTCCATTTCCAAGCAAACACTGTTTGTTAACAAAGAAGGTAAGGAAAGAGGAATTACTGGTGAGTGGCCAGAGCCACAACACCTGTCCTTTCAACTCAGGCAACAAGGCTGGATGGGGACAGCCAGGCTGATGCTTGCCACCCAGCGTTTCCACAGGGCGGACCAGCTGCTGGAGTGCTGGGGGCTGAGGAGTGTGAGACCAGCCCAGGTACAAAAGGGTGTGGGAGTTTGCATTCAGTTCTTATTCTTTCGGAAAAGAAGGGAGACATCTTTCACAGCAAGAGCCCTTTTTGCCCCACTCTGGCAATAAAAATGCATCAGTATAGGGACACCTGGGTGACTCAGTGGTTGGGCATCTGCCTCTGGCTCACGACATGATCTGGGGGTCCTGGGATCGAGTCCCACGTTGGGCTCCCTGCATGGAGCCTGCTTCTCCCTCTGCCTGTGTCTCTGCATCTCTCTCTCTCTGTGTTAATGCAGTCTCTCATGAATAAATTAATAAAAATAATAAAATCTTTAAAAAATGCATCAGTATTAGTTCCAACTCTGTAGCAGATGAGACATAATTCTTTCTCCAAAACAGAAGAATAAGGTTTTTTTTTAAGATTTTATTTATTTATTCATGATAGACACAGAGAGAGAAGAGGGTGGGCAGAGACACAGGCAGAGGGAGAAGCAGGCTCCATGCAGGGAGCCTGATGTGGGACTTGATCCCAGGATTCCAGGATCATGCCCTGGGCCGAAGGCGGGCTCTAAACCGCTGAGCCACCCAGGGATCCCCTAAATACAGTTTTTAGAGAAAACAAAAACATAAAGATGGCAGTCCCTTTTGACTTAAAAATAGTATATATGTAGGTCATTTACAGTTTTGGGGGGCAAATAGCTAAGAACATACCCGGAAGCTAAGAGCACTAGTCTTCCTGTGTCTTTCCTTCCTGGACTGTGTGTTGACAACTGCACCCCAGCAGGGACAAAACCTCCTCCAGACTGATGTGAATACTGAAGGCAGAACAAGAGGAGGAAAAGCCTAGATCAAATACCTTCCTATCAAACTAACTGTCAAATGCTCTGTGATCACCTCGAGGTAAGGAAGCCACCTGGAGAAGACAAGAACACTTTCAAAGTTGCCTGGCCCAGCGAACACATCTCCCCCAGTGGTTACCTTCTTACCCTGGCAATGACAGTGTTTTTGTGGGTGCATCATCCTGTTGACATGTGTGGAGAAATACGGAGTGACGCGTCTGTGTGTCTTTATATCTCTGCGTGTACGTGAAACCCGCGCCAGCAGGCTCAGACAGAGGAAGGAAGGAGGGCACAAAGAAACACGGGATCAAGTTCAAGAGAAACCACCGTGCGGATTACTAAAAAATATGAAAGTGATCAATGCCGATGGGATTTTCTTATTAAAGAGTGACAAAAAAAAAAAAAAAAAAGAATGACAAGTTGAGAGAACTAAACCAAAAATGTCAATAACCACAGTTGACCTTTAGTGGGAAACTGTCAGTGCTTTTTAATAAGTGTGGTGAGGAGAGTTCAAATCACAGCATAACAGAACTGGCTTAAGGGTTAATGCAGTTTGCAGTTAGTATATCATCTAGCAGTATTATTCAATGAGGGAAGTTACAGTTGGAAAACATGACATTTTAATTCCCCGTGAGTAAACTGATCAGGAACTGTAAAATCATCACCGGAAGAACATGGACACAGTCAAGCATAACAAACCTACAGAAGGAGAATCATCTCCAGATTTAGGAAGTACATTGATTTACCTGCCTACCCGCCTCTTCAAGCCTATGCTTAGCACACGTGCAAAAATAAAACACAACTACCGCCATTATTACTATCATTTTCTTTTGCCCTTAGGTGAGAAACACCGGACAGCTACATGCTGAGCCACGCTAACAAAACTAAACCTTTCACTTTCTTTAATAGTAAAATTACCATTACTGAATCATTGTCATAAAAAATGCATTCAAGTACATTACCACTTATTTTAAATAAACACCAATTTTGAAACAATCAACTTGGAAAAGCTGTATAAGTTTTTTTTTTTCCTTTTTTAAAAATCCCTGATTACATTTCTATTTGTTCACTGTGGTAGGCTGAAACATTGTATTTTTAGAGACTAGCTACCACTTAATTTCTTTAAAAAAACAAAACAAAACAAACACAACAAACCTGTGTAATGTAGAACAGCAGTGAAGCAAGAAAATTGTGTGCTTGTCACTTCTCTTCACTGTACAGAAGAATTGTGATAAACCATGGTACTGGTGCCACTTAGTACATGAGGAAACACAATTAACTCCTAGCACAGAGCACATGGTTTACTAAGATAATACTCTATGAATTCCAAAGTTGGGATGCTCCTCTGCATTCAGGCCACTGGAGCATTCCCACTGGAGTCCTTGGGAGGCTTTGGACGTAGTCAATAGTGCATATTTCCCATCCCGTAGCTGACAATGTGTGCAATTAGCAGGGACTATGGGAGTACTGGTCTGATGCCTGCAGCTCCCGAATTTGAAGCTTAGCTCAGTACATCCTAGAAAGTAATCTGCACACCACAGTGCCTAACAGTTTCTATGCTACCGCAGTTTCTCTCTCAAAAGAAGATCAGACCTAAAACGGAAGCTTCTCTGGGGGCTTTTTAAATCGCCTTACATCGGTCAGTTTTGTCTATCCATTCATCCACCGCGCTGCAGCCTTCCAGCGTTACATTTGATTAGTGGTATGCACGTTACCTAAAAAGATAGACACCTGAATTTTTTGTAACCTTCTAAAAGAAGCTGCACTTAGTACAGTAATTCGAGAAAACATCTTATCCCTAGAAAGAAAGAAAAAAAAAACCCTACATGGGATGTGTATTTTGCTGAACAACTTACTTATGTTTATAGGTAAATTACTTACAAAAGTGACACCAGAAAAGGAACCTGTATCCGGCCCACGGTGACAAGAACAGAATGTCTTACGGCCCTTGCCAATGCACCAGAATTGATCGTGTACGCGTGGGAGAGAACTTGTACACACGTCAGCCTTCCGGGTTACGGATCAGCAGTGGGAGCTGTCTGTGTCTTTCATTTTGTCAGTGCTGTCTTCTTTGTCTCCTGGTTTAGTTTCGCCTCCGTCATCCTTGCGTTGAGTTGAATCTTTCTCAGTGACCTGGTCTTTGGTTTGGGGTTCGTGTGTGGAAACAGGATCTAACACTATAACGGGTCCAGCTTGCTGCTCACTGCCACAGTACTGGCTCTCGCATCCAGCGTTACTGAGAGGCCTGGAGGAAGGACAGTTACACAAAACAATAAAAAGCAGAGAGAGAAAAAATATTTGGCTTTCATATTCCTGGATTCAGACCAACAAAAAAAAAAAAAAAAAAAAAAACCCAAATGCTCTAAGTCTAATTAACATGCACAAAGTGGTCTTTGAGGTGCCAGCCATTAAAAGAAAAAGGAGCTATTAGATGACATTAGGAGCATGAGGCCAGAAGAAAGAAGGCGGAAAAAGTCAGAGCAATTAACTAGGGAAGTGTTAAAAAGCCAAATGCACCTACCTGCTTAATTACACACTCTTCTCAAGAAGTGCAAAGCTCCTGGGTGCCGTGTGCGGGCCTCCCCACTGCCTGCCGCCCAGACTCCTGACCCACCTTCACTTAGCCGGAAGGAACCATTACCACCACCACCACCCCCACCCCAAGCCCCTCGTGTCCCTGGGGACATCTGGCTGCAGACTAGCTCTGAGGAGGCTGGTGCTGAGGGAAGGAAGCCACCCCGTCACCAGGGACAGCTGGGAGCCGCGCCCGCCTCTGCCATTAGTGACAGGAAGAAATCTGGTCAGGCCCGGGGAGGGGTGAGCGAGGAACAACAGCAGATGGAAGAATCCAGAGAGTAAGCTAACATGCTAAGTGACCATAAACTTTTTCTAAAAAGGAGAATCACGTCTCTTGAGAAAGTTCCTAAGGAATTTCAGAGAGCAAGTTTCTTTTTTCCACAGCCACTTCCTCTCTTCCCTTCTACTCTGATGCAAGAGGCTACTGCTTCTCAAGCTACGTGACAGTTTCCTTGTAAAAACAGAGATGTCCACGTCTTCCCTTGTCATGTGTCAGGAAGTTAGGCTGTTCAGGCACCTACTCCTCACAGAAGTCACGGTCAGAGGCCACCATCTGAAGGTTCGGGGCTGCTGACCTGGGGCCTGAAGGCTGAAGGGTGTGTGATAGGCAGGACAGGGGCTCTTCAGACGTATTTGGTCTTCCTGGCAAATGCTAAGATGTAAAGCATGAACCAGCCCCCCCTCATTCCACCTCTGGACATCAGGACATACACTGGCGAGCCCACTGCTCGACCCGCCCTTTGTAGGACTTGATGCTACTGTTCCCTGACCCCTGGAGCAGGCCGGAACCGCCAGCTAGACACTCCCTTACCACCTGCTACTTCTCCCTGGTTGGACTCCCCACAGTCATAATGAAATACCGTGTAATTAGCTGTTTAACGCCTGTCTCTTCAAATAGAACGTAAGCATCCACGAAACAGGGACTGTTTAGCTTTGTTCACACTTCTACCCCGTACCTAGCACGGATCCACTTGTGGCGTAAATGAGTGAATACTAATAAAGTGAGAAAGGCTCAGAAACCCAGGCTTTGGTGTGAATAGGTCTGGAGATCTCTCTTATACAACAAAAAAACAGCAGAACAAATGCTCAACTACTGAGAAAAAGCAGCCTGCACGATCCAGCGACAGGTACAAAGAGCTCAAACCCCACAACCAGGGTCTTACCACTTTCTGACCAGCACTATGAAATCTGTCAAATGCATGGAAACCTTACTCCCTCTGGCTATCCGGTTATACGGTCACTTGTCGATGATGACCAGGTCACACACACACAGCTGTCTTCTGTGGCAGTGGTGAAACCACTGGGATGACCAGGAACCTGAGAAGGAGGCCATGCTGCAGGGAAGACAGATTCTTTTGTTTTTGCCTTGACTCACCAATGCCCCTGTCATTAGAAAACACCATGACACTTTCCTGTCAACCTTGGCCAAAGATCCACTTCTCAAGCTGGCTGTGGCTATGCTCTGGGAATCAACAGGGGATGTGCTTTCCCCAGCAGTACCTGGTTTGACATTCTCTGACCCAGGCAATACCTGGAAGACTGTGTCCACTGGGGCACAGGTAGAGGAGCGGAACCCTGTGAGATATCCTTGGGCTCAATGATCCAAATTAGATGTCAGGCCAGGGAGAGAACTAGGCAGGAAGTCTAGAAAAGCCTGTCGCCTCCGTGTCTGATGCTGGGCCCGAAGCCTGCAGTTCTGGCAAGGAACTGGACGATGGGCGAAGAGTGACCAGAGACTGAAGACAAACCAGAGGTGCATCTGTCCTTTACAGTTTCCAATCGACACGATGCAGACAACCTGCAGGATACACCAGAGCCTTCTACAGGCAACTACACACATACTTGGTCTAAAATTTGGAAAAGCTGAAGGAGGAGCTGGGGAGGCGAGGTGTGGAGCTGGAAAAACTGTGGGCCAGCTGCTATCACATGCCAGCTAGGTGACACCTCATATGAACTGTAGGAGCACCTGCCCTAGATGGACCTTTGGAGCCTTCGAGACAAAACAAAAGAGAAATAACTACTGTCACCTCTTCATCCAAAATCTCATGCAAAGTTTTCTTGTGGTCAAACCTAACCTGGAAACAAAGGGGCAAGGGAATTCCAGGAAATGAAGAGCCTGCCTAGCTAGGCCGTTCCAGTCAAAGCCACAGTAGTCTGCAGGCCGGTCACCCGTCTGGCTCTGCCGTCTTGGTTCAGAGCCCACCTCTGCTCTAAGCATGCAAAGGAAGCCTCACCTCATTCTAGGGGAGCAACTTCCATCAGCTCACACTGACCTTCATCACTTCTGCAGAACTACCCCGGTGGTATGTCTGCAAGTCAAGGAGTGATGAACACATCCTTAAAAAGCTTTCTGCATCAACTGGAGGTGAAAACTTCCAGGAAGTGCTCTCAGGGCACAGGTACAAAAACAAAACAAAACAAACAAACAAAAAAAAACAACTGGATGCCGACTGAACTGAAAACTCAGAAGTCTTGTCTGGTCAGGATGAAACTGGCCTGGAATTATCTCAGTCCAAAGAATTGCTCTTCTCGCCTGAAGTAAGTTTCTCAACTGCAGCTTAATCTATCATTAAGTCACCTGTAGGCTACAGTTTGAGAATTCCTTTATTGATTATTGCTGAACTTGGCACAGTGGGCAGTTTCTCTGAATCTCTGTGTTGAGAGTCAGAGTAACTGATTTCTCCAGGATAATGACCACTGACTTGGAATCCCGATGGGTTAAAGCTAAAAGGGGTTATGGCAATCATCGAGTCCAACTGGTCCCTTTGGAGGGAAGAATCTGGCCTAAATCATATGTAGCCCGTCAGCGGCAGAGCTAGGAGAATTAGGAGCCAACTCCCTTTTTCTGCCTTCTTTCATGGTGCCATGCTGCTTATTCAAGGGGTCTTCTAGAAATAGGATAATGATGCCACAGGTTATTTTTGGCATGTTTACTTGTTTCTTTCTTTCTAACTCCGTTTTCAGGTGCATCTTTTAGAGTCTGTCCCTTCAAGCTATCGCTTGCTGTTCTTCCCTTTGTGACTGGTAGCTCCTCTGGATTTGACACATTAGACCTATTCCTGGTTCCCATGGGGAGCTACCTAGAACTCCTTCTGGAACGAGGGCCCTTCCTCTGCTCATTCTCACGCCATCCCCATCTCATGGGAAGAGCCAGAGAGTGCCATCAGTGATGGTGCCAAGAACCCAGGCTCTTGCTCCAGGCAGCCACAGTGGCAGGTTCCAGGTTAGAGCTTCCCCCCGCCCAAGGTAAAGTCGCGGGTGCTGAAATGTTAACAGTCCAGTAGGAATTGCAGTATACTACCATTTTGTTCAATTTTTCTGCTTTAATTCTTCATCTAAGAGCAGTGACCACAAATAAGGAATTAATATTTAGTACTCAAGAAAAACATGGCAGTTCCTCTCCTGTATGCTACAAAATCTCCAAGTAAAACTTCAATTTTATAGGCGCTATAAAGGCTAAGATCACGTGGCATTCAGGTTGAAAGGCACTACCGACTTGAACTAGCCCAACCTTTCCATTTGTCAGATGAAGACACTGAAGAACAGGGAGTCAAATGATCTGCCCAAGGGCACACAACTTGTGAGTACCAGACACAGGACTAAAAATCTTAGAATCTGGATTTCCTGTCTGGTATATATATATATATATTTTCCCTATCACAACATACTGGTAGTCATTTATGATCCATTCCAAATATTTTCATGGATCACTTTAGACGGTTTGCTCAAGAGCTTTTTCAAGACAAAAAAACCGAAAAGCAAAATAAAAGCTAAGAGACAATGTAGCAATCTGTGCCACTTTACGAAGCCAGATGTCCAAGTGCAACTCGGGCGCCCTTTTAGAAAGCAGCTTCCCCAACTGCCAGAGAGCCAGAGTGCGGGGCTTGGGCATGGGGGGCCACTTGCTGGTCGGAGGAAGGACCTGACTCCAAAGCACAGTGGTACCGGAGGAACCCGAACAACTGTAAACAGCACTGCCAAAGCTGAACTTTCATAAAGGGACTCCGTGATTTCTCAGACTGTGTTACAAGAGACGAAAGAGCAGCATTCTAATTTTTAAAAAGCACATCATTGTTTGCATTCAATGAAACTCCTTTCAAAATCAACTTTCCACATTCCAATTATATTCAACAACATTCTAGCTAACATTTCGGCTGCAATTCAAATTAACTAATGCCCAAAAGAGCCCTAATAGACGTGGTTCTGAGCTCAATTGAATACAATCAAAGCTCATGAAATGAAGGGGGAAATGCTTATTTCATGCAAATTCTGCATATCACTCAAGCTTAATTTTACTGATAATATAAAGGTGGGACATTTTGAACATTACAGTGAATGAAACTTTTAAGCGGTGAGAGTTATTTTATAAAATGCTACCTCTGAAAAGCTGATTGCCAAACAGTATAAAAATGGTTTGAGGCATAAATGCCAAGTTCATTTCTACTTCACTTCTGAGGTAACTATCTTTCAAATCGCAACAGCTGGACTATTTAACACAATCTGGTGAATCAAAGTATAGTTCTTCTCTGGTCTCCCAGTGGGACGTCTGCATTAGTCGGTGGCAGCCATCCAACAAATGACGCACAGCCGGACGGTCTGAACTCTGTTTCATTTACAATAAAAATGAATAAAGCTGCAATCATATTTACCACCCTCCAAGGACAGAAAACGGAAAGATTTAAATTTGTCTTTATAAAGTAGTTTCCTGGGAAAACTCCAAAGAGGAAGTCAGTTTTATATTTTCCCCTTGTGTAAAAATAAGAAGTCTTACTTTGTTTTCGAAGCCCTTTATACAGTTGCTCGGGCAGTGAACAGGAGCGGCTTTACAGCAGAGGTAGTGTTTATTGTTTTTCTCAGACACCCTCTTTTTCAGGAGATTTGAATACACTTGTCCCCAACCGCCCGGAATAGTTTCAGATATAAGGTGAAGCTGTCTGTGTGATCACCAATTTTAATACTTTCAAATATAATGAAAGTAGGGCAAGGCTCAATTCTCTGGGCCTTGTGCACTTTTCAAAACTCCGTGTTAGCTCAAAGAACAGTTTCTCAATTTGGGTCAGCTTCTATCTGATGGAAAAAAAAAAAAAAAACAGATACAATTTTAAAGTATGGGGCAAAAAAAAAAAAAAAAATCATTCAACAACAGGATTGCACTGTGGTTTGAAAATCTGACATCAGCTATCAGATGCTGATCTGCCCTGAAGATTAACAAGAATTCCTTCTTAACAGAAGTAACAATGGCTGGGCACAGACGTCTGTGTCCACACGGAGCTGTACTTTCTTTAGTGGAATAAGGGGAGCACGGGGATGTCGGGGCACTGGTTCCATCCCAGACTGTGGGTGTGCCCCCCAAAACTCATCCCACTTCCTTGGATCCTAATGTGCGTTGGACTGGACCATGGACATTCATGGGTCCCGAAATACCCTGGGGCCCAGGGAGGCTCAGGAACCCGGGGCTGTGCTCACCAGCAAAATCAACACCCTTGAAAGACTGATTTCAGCTCAGGCAAAGATTCTGAAATGTGTGTGATACTTTTCTGGGGCTACTTTTTAAGCTTTTTGTAATTTTCCACAACTTTAAGTCACCATGAGAAATCCACTTCAGATCCCAGCTATTAAAGTGAATGTTATTTAAAAGAAGTATTTTAAGAGACATAGTCTTCTACAATATTTACTACGTCTGTACCACTGGCTCCTCAAAAAAGCCGCCAGGCATAAAATGTATGCAATTTTAGGTTTTGAGAACAATATTTATATTTTTTAAGATACTTTTCCTTAAATTTATTTCATTATGTATTTTAAACTCTCTTTTCAGATGGGAAGTCACGAAGAATTCCGTGTTGTCACTTTTCATACGGTTATAGGACAAAGTATATTTCAAATGAAATGTGTTCATTGGGTTCCAGAAGTTAAGTCAATTTATTCTTAGATCTGAAATTGCATTTAAGTTTTCGCCGGCTACTTCTGTTTGAATAAATTAAAAACAGCCCCTTGGCACCACCAACCACAAATAAAAAGCAACACCAACACTGTAGAAACTATTGAAAGATGCTTTAAAAAAAAAAAAAATTGTGAAGTACCGAAGGCAATTTGGTTCTCCCTGCAGAAATGATGCATTTTATGCTAAGTCTCTTAAAATCATAGGTGTTCGCAACTGGAGGCAAATGTTAGGAGGCAATTAAATCTTTGAGAGAACTGAGAGTGACTCAGTAGCATTTTAACAGTCTTTCTGAGGTCTACTCAACAGAATTTTAACACTAGATGTCATACAGCCTCAACAATTAACCTGGGAGAAGTTGTTGACTGTCCTGGTGACTCAGAACACTTGTAAGACAATACTGATGGGGGACCTCTCGCTGGTCCACGGAGGACTCCTGGGGCGGGGTGGGGGGAGGAAGAAAAGAAGAAGTGAGGGGATCTCAACTTCCAGAACATCCAGTTGTTCTGCTAATTTTGTTGTTAAGACTTAATTATCCATGTACAGGCACACAAGGAGGTCCTTTGTCGCGGTGCTTTGCCGAGCAGAGCCGCTTCCTGCAGTGTCACTACACAATCCGACAGAACTAAGATTACAGTTGAGGGCACAGCAAATCCTTTAATTGTGTAAGAGCATCAGATTAAGCAGTAACTTCCATGTGGTTCATTCTGCTGGCTAGTAGTCTCTTCTCAGAAGCAAATGTTGACTAAGTACAGGGAAGGGGCCCTCCACGCTCCCCTCCACGCCATGCATGCACACACGTACGCACATACACACACACGTACACACACAGGGAGAGAGAAGAGAAGAGGAGAGGAGAGGAGGGGAGGAGGCAATGGTGTGGGACGAAAGAACGGGAAGAAAATCTACCCTTTCCACCACAGGGACTGAAAGAACTCTATTTTCCATTTGAACAAAATGTTGACCCAAACCTCTCTCAAGGAGTAAGTATGTGACCAACCAAATTGATGTCCAGCTGAGATCAACGTTTGAGAGAAGAATTTTATGCCAAGTTTCTCTAAAAGTAAGTTAAGAATTTCAATTTCTATTTGGTAATGTATTTCAAAAGCTCCAATTCTCCGGCTCCAATCCAAAAAAAGGGCAGTACTTTTCAATTTCATTTTTCTACATGAATTTTGTACTGGAAATAATGACATAAAACTGAGAGACCAGTTAGAGGTCAAATGATGATAAAAATCAATCTTACTTTTAATTCAGAACCTGAAAGGCAATTAGGTTTTTTCTTTCATAGAAATGGTTGACTGATCACACTAACCAAGAGACATCTAAAATTTATCTTTTATCAACTACCCTCTGCTATTCAGTTAATGGCTCAAACAAGATGAACTTTTATAAAAATAAATCTATGTGGGGACAAAAGACATGTGTATTTAGAGACACCACAGATCTAGAAATTAAATGCAAATTATAATCAAAATGGTTTCATTGGAAATGGACATTTTTTCTATTGAAATTGAATTCTGGTTATTGCTACATAGGCTTTTTTTTTTTTTTTAATTCTTATAGGGCACAGTGTGGCCTGTTTTGACCTCCCAAACAAACAAACAAACAAAGGCAAGCTAGCTGTCTGTCTCATGGCTAAAAAGTAGAAGAGTCTGATAAAGCTTAGAGTTGTGGGGAGATCTGAGGTTGAAAAAAAGCATGAGTGAGAAGAGCATTAACTGGAAGAGTCTCTGGTAACTGTGGCTTTAACAGTACCTCTGAGAATGAGGGCCAAGGGATGAAGACCCAGCTATGAAATCACTGCGAAGTACACCAATGGCAATGGAACTGGAGTCTACTTTCACACGGGTGCCCCACCTTGAAGCAAGGTGTTGTAGAAGTAACTAGATGAAACGAACAATCATCTTTGAGCCTGACAGCATTGTCTGATTGACTTAGGAGAGTCAACCTCCTGAAAGTGATTAATAGGAAAAGTACACATGGATGAATAAAAGCTCAATACGGATGAATAGGGCCACCTGTACATGATACTCTTCAGAGAAAGAGAAGCGAGACAGCATGAGCACAAGATCTCACCTTGGGCCTCTGCCTGACTGTGATGCCGGACTCTTCTAAAATCTGCTCACCTCTTTCTCCATACTGAAGCCCCACTTGTCCTGCCTGTCTTTACAACAGAGAGGTCCTAAAAATATGAAGACCGATGGACACATAAGCACAAACTCAAAGGAGCTAAGAGGAAACTGACCAAAGACGGAGAATTCTCAAAAAGGCTATAGAATGTATGTTCTGGATTCACTGGATTCACAGTGATTCACCTTTGTGTTACCACATTATGTTACTATTTAGTAAAGCACCTTTTACTCAATGATTAGTCAGATATTTTCAAGATTTTTGACTTCTGGGGAATTAATTATTCTTTTTTTAAAGAAAGATTTTGTTTATTTGAGAAGGAGAGTGAGAGAGCATGAGCAGGGGGAGAGTTAGAGAGAAAAGCAGACTCCCTGCCGAGCAGGGAGCTCCATGCCGGGCTCCATCCCAAAACCCTGGGATCATGGCCTGAGCTGAAGGCAGACACTTAACTGACTGAGCCACCCAGGTGCCCTGAAATAAATTATTCTTCAAAATGTTTGAAAATGTCAAAAAATAAAAAATGAGTAAATGAAATTTATGCCACAGACTCTAAAGTCACTTAGGCTGGTTTTGGATAAATTTGCAAAATTTATGAAACCGGCCTTTTACTGGACATTTGACATAAAAAACATTAAAATGATTTCTTTTTTGACTACTCTTTAAGTCTTTGTGCTAATTCAGATTGGCTCCTCTTTTCAGAACTGTTTTACTGGCTAACACTTTCTTCCCTTGGCAAGAGATACTGCCTCAGGCAAATAGATGAACTACTGGTAAGTGCGCAGGGGCAGAGGAGCAGGATGTGTGTGTTGGGGGGGGGGGGCGGAATGGAGGGATTTAACTGCAGCATCACTGCTTCAAATAGAAGACAATCTCTTGATCGCTTTCTTCCCTCCATTCCTCAAGCTCTTCATACGCTCAATTCAGTATGCTACAGTTCAGAAGCATGGGCTCTGGAGGTAGAATGAAACAGGCGCAAATGAAATCTGACCCAATTCTCAATGAGGAACAGAATTTGGGGCCAAGAGTTTGCCTCACCGAGCCTCAGTTTTCACATCTGTAAAATGGAGATGTGCCCAATCTGTACACTTAGAAGAATTAAAATTACACATGAACATACAGGCCTTAATAAATGTTAGCAAAATACAGTAACAACAGCAAAACATCATGGAAGTGAATTCCAAAGTCCAGAACCTCCAAAGTGGAAACTGGTGCCATTACCTATCACCTCATCTATAATCAACATATATATCCTGAAAAAAAAAAAACCATATATATCCTGCCTGGAGAAATTAAAGTACTTCTCTTGGACAGATTATTATAATATGAATACATACTAACACCTATGTTATGAAGAATAACAAAGAATATTAACTTAAAAAAAAGAGAAAAAGCACATACAATGGAATGTTGTAGGCTTTTCCCCCACAAAATGTTTTCCCGGTTTCCTTCAACCTTTATCAATCAAGAACACCAGACTCCTACATTCTATTAATAACAGAGCTAACATGTTTCAGGGACTTCACACAGGTTTAGGACAGAAGACAACTTCACCCATGTCTAGGCATATTGTGTCACATTAAAAAAAAATATGTATCTGCAATTGTGACAAACTGATGGTTATTTCTAAAAACTGAATTCCCTTTTAAAAGCCAAAGTCATTTGGAAATATATATTGAATGTACAGTGGAGATTAAAATGGGCCATATCATTCTTCACCAAAATAAATAGTGGGACACGGGGTGCTCCTGGGTAGCTCAGTAGGTTAAGCGTCTGACTTCAGCTCAGGTCATGATCTCAGGGTCCTGGGATGGAGCTCTGCATGGGGCTCACTACTCAGCAGGGAATCTGCTTCTCCCTCTCCCTCCTGTTCTGCCCCTCTCCCTGCTTGTGTGTGCGCAAGCGCATGCATGGGTTCACGCGCACTCTCTCTAACGTAAATAAATTCCTTAGAAACAAACAAACACTAGTACTAACTCCCCTCTAGGGCCAGCTGTCCAATTTGTCTCCAGTATGATCACATATCTCTAATCTAGGCAGGCCTGAAAGCATTTGGAACAACAGGGACAGGGCTAGAGTGAGTATCCTGACCCCCAGGAGTACTTTTCTGAAGGATAACAATCATTTTGATTTATAAATTCAGGTAATGTAGTTTTAAAATTATTTTACATTCTTGGGTTAGTGTGTGTTGGTCAATCTGCATTGAGAGACATGTCGCAAGCAGAAAATATGTGCTTGCCTGTTGTTGCTTATCTTAACTGTGAACATCTTTACTAAGCAACCACATTTATGAGGAATTACTGAGGCAATTCCAGAGCTGGGGGGGGGGGGCGCTTTGGAGAGTACTTAACCTACTTGCCTCAATTTCAGGTAAGAAAAATCACAACAAAAAGAAAACATAACAGAGAGGTTGCATGACCTTCCCAAGGAAACCTGGCCCCACCAGTAACACAGGTGTCTGGTGTCTAAGCTTTGAACTTAGCTCTGGTCCTGGATGATGCAGCAATGGCCTTGCATTCCATTTTAATGTAAGATGGCAAAGGAATTTACTGAAGTACTTTTTATATATTATATAACTCACATGAGAACTCTACGAGATAGGTGTTATCACCCTCATTTTACACATAAGGAAACAGAATCCTGGGCTCAATCACTTGCCTAACGTCATAATGTACAAATGGCAAATCCAAGATCAGGACTCTAGTTCATCTGGTGTAGAGAAAGGTCCAGTTCCAGCCACAACCTCATGCTGCTTGCTGCCGCCTCATGCACACACGGAAAGGCACAGGCTTTGAAAGCTGATTATACTGTTTCCCTGCTACACTGCTCCCCAGTCTACAGGCTTTTACAGATGAAAACACGAATCATCCTTGTCTTTCTGACCCCATGCAAGCAACACTCAGCCTGTTTCCAGGTATTATAGCTTTCTGAAAGTCATAAAATAGCTATCTTTAAAAAAAAAAAATCTGTTATTTGGAAGTTTCTCTATTTGACATTGACCATCCCACCCATGGATTAGCTTGGATCAATGAGTCTTACTATATTTTAACATGGTCAGATTTTTACTCTCAATCAATAGGAAAGAGCATGAAAGCAAAATCAGGTTTGTTGAGTGGTTGGTTATATCATGTTATGTATGTATGTTTGCTTTATTTATTTATTTCCTTATCTATCTTGGCCAACACTTCACCCCTCATAGCATAAAGGAAGACTACTATTATCATTCCTGTTGGAATTATAACTGATCAGAATTAATGAAATTCAAATTCACCATCAGATTTAAGATATTATTACTAGATAATATATACTTATTAGAAATAATTAACAGGACACAAATATTTCTAAGGCTATTATTAAAATAGAAATAATTAGGCTTCCCAAAGTCTTGATTATCTTTTCCTTTCTTTTTCTCCTTTTTCCTTAAAAAATAAAACGCTTGGTTTACTTAGGCTGATGACAAGAATGTTAATTTTAATTAATCCTTACAATTAAGTATTAAAGAGATTCCTTGCTATCTCCTGAGTCCCTAGGAAATAAATCCATATATCTCTGGCTCTATAATTTACCAGACTGGAGTTACTCAATTACTTAGAATATATACATATGCTGATTTTAGGAATTTATTAAAAGGAAAAAACTTTCCAGGAATAGGTTGGTGTTAATAATTTTCTAACTAAGTGAAGATCTTACACATAAAACACCTTTGTTTCTACTCTTTTGAAACCTTTCTTAGTAGGTTTCCAATCTTTCTTGTCCACCTGAGGCCATACAAGTGAGCATAGCTGAATCTTTCCTTTAAAATTGGGTATACTATTGTCTCTGATACTTTTATCTTGTGTAGGTACAAAGATGCAGAAGTTACATAAAACTGAACTGACTGGAAATGACCCCTAAGCATTTAAAAAAAAAAAAAAAGATATTAAAACAAAGAAGCCAACCACAGGACACACAAAAACCTCCAATATTTTACTTGCGAACGTGTGAGACTTTTGAATAACAGGGGAAATGCTGGCTGAGTATTCTAGTTGACATTCTGCTGCTTAAGTGCTACTAAAAATGTACTCATCGTTCATTTATTCAAGTATTTACAAAATTTCCAGGATTTTCCTAGATGTTTGAAATACACCAGCGGGCAGACAAAAACAAAAACAAAAACAAAAACAAAACTCCTACTCCTCCTGGTGGAGCTTACATTCTAGCAGGGAAAGAATGGAGGAGGGTGAGGAGAATCAGTTTAGAGGAAGAAGAATTACACTTTTAAATTGGGTGGTCAGTGTAGGCCTTATGGAAAAGATGACATCTGAGAGCAAAGAAATGACGGAGAAAAGTCAGGTGACCACTGGGCAAGGACACATGTGGCAGAGGGGATAGCAAAAGTAAAAAGGTAGGGTGGAATGATACCTGGTCAGAGAGGCCAAAGTAGGAAGGGAGGCAGGGGGGCGGTGGGGCAGGGTGGTAGGGACGGGGGTGTGCATGTGTGTACGTATGCATTTGTGTGTGTGTGAGAGAGGGAGAAAGAGAGAGAACGAACATATGTACTAGAGGGTACTGTGACTGTAATCTTCCCTTGACCTTGATTCCCCGTCAAGAGCCAAAAATGTCACTAGGCTGAAATATCGTGGTGGTGCAGCCACAGATCAAAACAAAGATGCAATTATTATCATAGAGACAGTTTTAAAAAACAAAGATAACATTTTGCTTTTCGACTGCTGATCTGATTTCCAAGTGCTCTGACAATCCAGGTCTATGAGATAACACAATGTAGTTGCCTCTACCTTCTGGCTAGTATAACAGAGCAAATTTCTCAGTCAGAGCCAGCCAGAAAACAGCCTCCAAAATAACCCTTCTCATTCCTGGCAGCTAGACCAGTTTTCAAGGAATCCTGATAAATCACATGAGGTTTTACTTTTAAAGCTTACACGTAACTACGTTAACTTCTTTTACTCAGTAAAAAACTAGGATTAAACATAAATGAACAAAATGTACGAGAATTCTGTGTGTGCCTGTCTGGGAAGTGAATAATTACCAGGTACGTACACAAAATACTGGGATTCATTTGGATAGTCTAATTATACTTAAGAAACAGATTTTCCAGAAAGGTACTCTGCTTTGCTAAATGACTGTCAATATGAAAATACATGGCATTAGTTATTTCAGCTAAAGAATGTCAAGAACTGAATAATCAAGCATTGGGTTACAAAGTTTAAAAGTTAATACAGCAGCACAGAGTATTTGTATTAGTGCTTTAAGTAGCTAAATTAAATTGAAATGTGTCTCTTAAGCAGTCATTGAACAAGCAAGATGAGAAATAAATTGAGCTTCACTTAGGCCTTTATGGCATCTAACAACTGTGTCTGTCAACACACGGATCCTTTTCACTGTCAATTCAACACACATTTTGCAGACCTTGGGCCTGCAATTATTTCATTTCCTTTCTTGGAAATGTAATTTCCACTTACTTTTGGAGAATAAAAGACAGACAAAAGGAGGAAGGAGTTGCAGTATTTTCTGATTAAGATTATCTGTATAAAATGGTAAAGGGAAAAAAATCTATATGCGCACACTGAAGCATTTCTCAGCAACTAACCTGTCTCAGCCAAATTGCTTTTGTGTCTGGATATTGGTTCAGATGTAGCCAGATTGTTGATGTCAAATTAGGTGTTAAACAAATTTAATAGGAAAGATGAAGAATGAATATAGATCATCTTTCTGTTAGAATTGTTCAAATGACTCCAGTCAAAAGAAAGGAAACGCATGACCGCAGGAGAAAGTGTGCTTTTAATTAAACACAATGAAATGAGATAAAACTGTAAATCAGCAAAGAAGGCCATTCATTCCAAAAGAGAGGGGGGGAAAAAAGTTAATAGGGCCAGGGAGAGAAATGCAAGAGTGCAAGAAAATACCAGTTGGCAAAAATAGATCTAAATTGAATTTCAACTTCATTTGTCCAGGCTTCACCTTTTAAACTAAGACAGGTAGAGCTACAAAAAAGAAAAAAAAAAAAAAAAAAGCGGCTTCTTTCTCTCCTGAGAGAACAGGAAGTCAGAGGTTTTAATTAACCATGATTACAATATTCGGCTGATCTGATTTGTCTCACCTCTTCCTTTTCTTCAAGTGGCAAACCGGTTGACATCCTGGCAAGAGAACTAGAGCAAAACCAGACCAATTTCAAAAAAGGGCCTGCCCTCTGTTATAAAACGAATTGACCCTCCACCAGATCTGTCTGAAACACATTCAACAGCAGGATTAACTCTTCGACAAAGTGCTACTTTCCCAAAGCAAGTCTGGGGAGGTAACTCTTGACACAGTATCTCTTCACTCTCAAGAGAGAGCAGTACTAAGGCACATGCACATCTTTAACTCAGGACCAGAAAATCAGGTTCTAAAAACATCCCCTTCAAAGTACATTTCAAAGATCTAGTATCTTCCTTGACTGCTCATAAATCATCAAGAGAGATGATCCAAACATTTAATCCCGAAAGAATGATTAAGGGCCTTGTGATGCTGAATCATTATCATCCAGGGGAATTCTCTGTGTGGAAGAAGAACCTGATTACCAAACCAGTTTAGGGAAGGAATTCTCTTTATGCATATCTGCTTTGGATCAGAAAAAGACCTCTAAGCTAGGAGCCTCGAATCTCAAGTGAGCTCATCAAACAAAGGAAGAAGAGTAGTTATTGGCTAACCCGATCGAAATCTGTCTAAAGAGGAATAAAGCAAAGTAACACACAGTTTAGTCATCACAGATTCTTCTACACACTTAGTAAAGAGCATCATTACTTACTGAAATGTAACCTTGGAACTTGTGCATCCTTCCAATTTACACGACCCTTCACCTGGCTCAGGTGTTGGGGGGGACGGGCTGTTGAATTCTGCCTCCAGAGTTTTCTTGTTCAAGGCTGTTTTTGTTACACTGGATACAGAACCCAACACTGGCATGGATTTGGACTCTGAGGTGGCTAATATCCCGGTTGGACCTTAAAACCAAACACATACCTCAAGTTTAATAATTCTGTGCAATGCTTATTAATATGGTACTGAAAAACAGATTAGCCGAAAATCCCTCAGGAAGTGAGAAGGCCAAGTTTTGTTAAAATTTAGAGAGCATGCTGGAAAATGTTCCTATTAGAAATATGCTCTGTTTGGATGGTACTACTGGCTTTTCAATGCACCAGGACCACGCTGAGAAATTACGTACAGACCTTTAAGAAAGCACAAAACCCCAGGCCACGGTTCCCTCTCTGACCGGAGTCCTTATTAATACCAGAATTGGGAAAATTCTTTTCTTCTCGGAGTATGGCTTTCTGACAGCCCTACTTGAAAAATTTGGCCTCTCAAGAGTTAATTCTTCCCAAAACTCAGCTTTGCGTTTTAAACCGCAAATGGAACAATGTCAAAAGGCTCTTTTTAAAAGGCTCATGAAGGCTTCTTAAGCATTAAACAGCTTTTAGGAACATTTTCATTTTAATGTGATTGAGAAGTAAGTGGATTTATTTCCTGTTAAAATACAGACACAGGATTCTAAAAATTAAGTGGCAAAGAGTTTGGCTGTTTACCTTTTGGCCCTTTCTGCTCTTTGGGATAGGACTAAATGACTGTAATAGAGCTCGTTACTGAAATTATTGGCGTACCATCCCAACTCCCGGGCCCTGAAGCGAAGTTCTCTCATTCCTTGGGTTGTTCTACCTTTAGTTAGAAAGACACTACCCCTCGCCAGTAGCTTTTTTCAAAGCAAGATTCCAACATGTCTTTCCTGAAGCCTCAAAAGAAATCTTCATAAAACAAAGAGACTTATGTAATAAGTCATAAATGTACAGATAAAATTAGAAACTTCTAAAAATTCAGCTAGAGGACAACCTTGAAAGGTGCCATTGAAAAAAAGGACAAAACTTGGGAGTCTCTTATTCCTTGAGAAATGTCCGATCATCTCCTAAAATGGAAAGTACTAGTGGGCACAATCCAATTAAATGCTAGCAGATCCCTGGTCATTAATGTTAAGTGCTGGAATGTTACTCTCACATCTGCAGATGCCTGCGTCTGAGGCATTCCAACAGTATAACCCAGCAGCTCCAAAACTGAAGTTCTGATGTCAGAAACCTCCTGAAAGAGGGGCTGGGGAAACGCTCTCCCATTCTGTGGCTGCACCTCCAATGGCCACCCTCCCTGTGGGAGACACAGCCAGACCCTCTATGGCTCCAGGGGAAAGCCTCAGCTCCCCAAAGCTTGCCTTCCTCCTTCAGGTCATCTCCACCAGCTGCACAGACAACCTTGTGACATCACTGAACATCCTGATTCAAAAGACCTCTCCCTCCCACCCAGGATAAGCCTCCTGGTGCCTGGGGATGCAGGAGTAAAGACACAGAGGTGCAGAAAGATCAAGGAAGATCCTGAAAATACAAATAGGAAGTTGAATTCAAGATTTGCTTCTGAGCTGCTCTGTTCTGCCCTTGGGTAGTTGCCGACTACAATGCTAGACAGCTTTAAGCAATCTGTCCTTGTAGGAAAGCAGATCTGCTTCTGAAAACATCAACACCTGCTGCTTGTTCTGTAAATGAAGCCAGCCACAAAGGACAGAGAGTGGGTGAGCTGAGCTGGAGCTCTAGTTTTTCTTACATACAAAAAGAAATAAAGAAAAATGCATGATGTTTTAGATTATTATTATTATTATTATTATTATTATTATTATTATTATTACTGTATCCTACTTAAGCTGTCCAATGTTTTCCAAGAGGCACTTACTGCTCTTTGAAATGTCGGCCTGGGAGGCCATAAGTCTTGAAAGTGTCAGTGAGGTTTGATAAGAGAAACCCTAGATAGAAAGTGCTTCGCTGGCCCCTGAGGGAGATACCAACTATCCTGGGATCCGAGGTCTGCAAACCTGGGGCTGCCCCCCACCTCGCCTCTCTTACCATGCTTCCTGTCTCCACCGTGACCTCACATTAGCTTCCCCATAAAGCCTTTGTGTGCAAAAGGAAAAAAAAAAAATCTCAAGAGATCCAAGCGCATCTGAAGCCATAAACTTACCCAAGTCATCTCTAATTTGCAGCATGCAGCCTGCTAACTTTAGCTTCTTATTCTGCGCCCCTCCCTGAACCCCTCCTGGATTTTCACTCCGTCATTCCACGACCCTTATAAAAAAGGTTTATTTGGTAAATACCTCTTCCAGTTCTACACTAGAAAAACATTGGTATCATCTAAAAAAAAAAATAGGTATGATTTCTTTTACTAGATGACAGAGTTTGTAAGTTTGTCTCCTCCCCTCATTCCTGCCTTTTCTTTTTTTTGCTTTGGCTACTAGGGAGCTCCAAAGAAAGTTTCTACTCAGTTACAGGTCACTCTCCTCAGTACGGTTCTTCTCCACTCTGCCAATTACAGAGTTCTTGTTTCTCTATGCAAATACTGATGATTCTATTGAATATATACCTTATTATAACATCCCTCAAACGATACATTAAATATCTATAAATTGGTGAAATATAATAAATAAAATGAAAGATTCTCACCATGCCTATACAGTGTGCTCCTGCCTTCTTTCTCCGTTCTTTGAAATATTCAAATTACCATATTGACTAAAATCAAAATGTTTCCTTGTTTCTCCCACTGAAAACTAACTCTGGAATAGTGCTGTACATCTGACCAAGTCCATGAGTGAAGTGACAAGGCTTCCACAGGAACAAAATACAAAATGTAAATGACAGAGAACAAGAACGGGACCCACAGAGTCCTAAACAATAACGATGGCTGTATGACTCCTTCAAGGATGCAATGCTGGAAGAAGTGACTGTCACAAAATGAATAATGATTCGTTGTGGAGGCTGGTAAATGCTTATAAAGCAATTCTAAGGAAAAAAAAATCTCTTAGAACACCCCTTAATTTTCCTGAGAGGTGATTATTTTTGGGGGGAAGGAATTCTTCTAGGATATTAACAGCAGAATTTCCAGACCAAATTAAAAACTGAATGGCTGATTTTTTTTTTTTAAGGAGAAAACTAAAGTTTCATCTTTTTATAATAAAAGTTTGGTTGGTATTATGCTGCTCCTAATACAAGAAACCAATTCACTAAATTGTCTGAGTAAAATCCCTATGTGGAAGCTAGAGCCTGATTAACAAACATCTACATCCCTCCTATTCTAGCAACTTAAACTTGGTAAACATGACTCAGTGCAAATTTAAATGGTTACAATGGACCAAATGGAGTTGACTGAATTGAGTCTAGAAGATTCAGCCCATTAGCTACGGCCTGGTTAATTTTACTTTAGAGTAGTTTTTCAAAGCTAGCCTCCTGGCCACAGGGAAAAACCTCATACAGGTTTCCGCTAATTCCCGTGACCAAGCTGGTGGGGGAAAAAAAAACAAAAACAAAAACAAAAACAAACCAGAAGACATGCAAAGTTAGTTCTGAGGTCTAATCCATGCACATCATGACACAAATGCAGACTCTCAGCTCCAGACTTGCTCAGATGGTCATTTATAGCTGGTGACAGAGCTGAAATTTCTCATTCGCCTGGTTCACAGGCAGAGACGATGAACAGAACGCACACACAAAGGATAAAGCCGGTGCCTCTGCATTTGTAACTGATGCGTAATTACTACTCTTATTACTAAATCACTGCATGCTGACTTTGTGCCATGCACACTACCAAGCACTTTCCATATGCTGATTTATTCCATCCTTAGGATAATCCTATGAGGTAGTGCTTTTGTTACCCTCATTTCACAGGCAAAGAAACTGAGGCACAGAGAGGTTGAGCCATTTAAGGGCAAGCTGCTTGGAGAAGGCAGGGCAAGGATTGAAAGTCACGTGGTCTGGCTCCAGAGCCTGTACTCAGTGCTACACCATTGCCAGGGCTCCTGAATGTCTGTACTTGGTGGCATCTTGCCTTAAGCAAGCCCAATCTCTAAGACCTTGATTACCTGCAAATAGAGAAATACATAAACAAACATACCAATGAACTAAGATACAGAAGTTCTTATGAGATATCCATGAGTGCCTTTGCCAACCCAATACTTCTCACTCACATTAAAAAAAAAATTAGTAATTTTAAGAGATCGTTTTCATGTTAGCACGGGACTTAAAGGCAGATGTCTCAGAGAGGAAGGGTAGAACTGTGGAGAATTCAAACCGGCTTACTACTGCTATCTGCTTCTGCTGTCACCTTTCTGCGACGTAAAATTCTCTCTAACTCAGTTTCACTGTTTTCTGTGTCAAGGGATTTTAAGCTTCTTGAACTAGTGGATTTGTTAAGTGTCCCCTAAAGTGAAAACAAAACAAAAACAAAAACAAAAAGGTTAATGTCTTAATACAATATGCAAAAGAATATTAAAAACCAAATCAGCAAAACATTACCAGAATTTGAATGGAATTAGGAAATAGAATGAATTTGCTGTATATATATATATATATATGTATATATATATACACACACACACACACAATATATATACACACACACATTATTTTTTAATGTGTGTGTCTTCGACAACACATAGTGTTGGATCATTTAAGAAGATGCTACTGAGGATGTAAGACGTTAGCTTTCACACCAAAAGGACAATACGAGAACATCTCTCGATGACTAACTATGAAATTCGGTGGTAGGAAGGTACTTGCGCATTGACGGTTAAGATGCTGATGTGTTGATCGATCTTGTGGAGAAGAGAAGCATATATTGAACTCACCTTAGAAGGTTTTCTTGATACAGCAGCCACGAGCTACTGAACCCAAATTCTTGTGGCACTGAAAAAGTGTGACTGAGTCTTCAGAATGACCCTGGTTCCACACTGGTGGCAATGGTGTCGTGGCGGCCAAAGGAGGTGCATAACACTCTCCTGTGGCCTAGCCAAAGAAGTGCTGCCCTGGGCACACCTTGACATCATTGTGAAAGGGGAAAGGTTATAATGACATAGGGAAGCAATAAAGGGCCTGGCATTGTAATTCCATATTCCTAACAGAGGAGGCAGTGAATACATTATTCAGGGCCCAGAAGATGCTGAAGGAAACAAGAGATGCCATACATCTGTGCACCTACTAAAATTGGTACTGACTTTCAAGATAACAGAGAAAGACCCTGCCTCAGCTCCTCTGGGAAGCATGTTATGGAGGAGACCTATGGCTTTCCGTCTCCCATGACCAGTCAGGTGTTTGTACAGAACGCTGGGTAACACACTTCACATCCTGTATGTGAGGACTCAGCACTGCACCATTACCAGGGCTCTGTTTTCTTTCATAAGAAATGCCCACTATTTCTTTGAAATGGCCCTCCTGAGCTGTGCCACGTGCTTTGGGTAGGTGGGGGAGCCAGAAGATCCAGTCTTTGGATTACAGTAAATCAGAACCTCAAGTCTGGTATAACTTGCCAGACTTAATGCCAAAGTCAGAGGTAGCTTTTTGTCCACCAAGGCTAACAATCAGGCCAGCCTTTGTCACCTCAGCTCGCTATGGGTTTGCCTTAATCCTGCTCCTGCCCCCTGCCAACTTCCTGAAGGACTTTAAGAATTCGATTGGCAAAAAATCGTAACTCATGTTTCTTCTTTAGCCTATAAAAACAAGAAAAAGTGGCTTGTAATATTAGGTAGTTACAAATCTCATGTGATATAGGTTATTATGTTTTGTTTAGAAAGGTTTCTTCCCTAACTGGGTAAAGGCTTGGAGAAGCTGCCTGTGGGGATGGGAGGATTGACAAACAAAATTAAGAGATTTTATTCTTCTATCAGCTACCCTAAACTAAGACTAATGTGTAAAATATGTGGATAATCAAGCATATGATACTCTACCCCCCCAAGTAGCTCTTTCTGCTTTTTTTCATTTGTTGCAAAAATTCATAAAATATATTGAAAGGAAAATCACGTTTCATGTAGCACTGTAATTGTTTATAACTTAAAAAGTTGGATGATGTGGTTTATTTATTTAGCAGTTAATGCAGATCTGTACCTGCTCATCAAGGAATTAAATAGTAAAATAAGATCAAGGCTGATAAAGTAAAAAAAAAAATGGAACTAAAGCCAATTAAGATAAATTTGAAAAAAATATTAGAAAAACTACTCCCAAATCATGCATTTACAATTTTTAAAAACTTACCAGCTAAGTAATTTGTAAACATGTAAACTTACCATTACCATTAAAATAACTCATGAAACTATTATGTTGTTTGGATGTCAAGAACATTCTTTGATTTTCCCAATGGTTGGAGTTAATTCAAGAAAAAGATACGTGTCTATGTACACACGCATTCACATACACTTTGCAAGGATATCTTTTAAGGAAGAATTTCTCTCTCATAATAATCTCTACTTTTCATTTGAATAACAGCATTAATCATCCAAATTCTGATCGTGGTGAGCTACCCTCTCATCACACCTGATACTGAAAGGTTCTGTTTTCCAAGTTCTAATCTTTGGGTCTCAAACTTTTGTCTCCGTCCACTGACCAATGTGATTGATTCAGCAAATATAGGAGTATGCAGACACTATAGGACTCTCAATTCAAATGACCAAGGAGCTCAGCTAATAAAGTACCAAGACTGTCTTGTCTATCTTTTTGTATATTCGTCATATAGTCTGAGAATCAGAAATTAACTTAGAAGGGACATGATATGCAGAATTCCCTCACTTTACAGAGAAGAGAATTCAAACTCAGTGAGCCTTGGGGTTTGGGCTGGGCGGCACAGTACATCAGTGATGAGGCTAGATGGATTCCCAAACCAGTGTTTAATCTTAGTTCCCACATCGGTTAAATGTTCCTAACACTGGCTAATCTCACTGTCAGGTGACAAGATCAACTATTCTATAATTCCTTCTGAAAAAAAAAAAAAAAATGAAGATGTTCGGGAAAAACCTAAAAGAGAATTTCTTAGAGGTTGTTTATTTGATTTAGAGACAAGCGAACTTAAAAGAGATTTAAGATTAATTTGTACGGATTTAATCTTGAGAGATTGCTGTTTGCACTTAGAGAGACTTTTATATGACTGGGGTGATTAGAGAGGTTTCCAAAACTTCCCAAAAAACCTTGTGTGATTATGAGAAATAGGTTTTTAAAATCTACAAAACATTCAGCTTTTAAAAATTCAGTGTAAACAGGTGTGGAAAAATAAGTTCAGTTGACACTGAGGCTATAGCAATTGGCTTGGGAAGTGTCCACATCCAAATGGGGTGAGATTTTCCAAATCCCGAAATAGAGATATATTCCTACTTGTGTGCTAACTTTCAGCAAAAGGCTCAATCTCTAAGTTGCAGTGCCCCTACAACTCAGGTCACATTTGATTTCAGCAAAAACACCAGTTTTTCTGGTTTTCTTGGTTTTTGTTCTACAGTAGAGCTGACATGGGGTTTCTTGGTTTCCAGGCCTCTCTTGGCACAGGTGCTGGCTTTCCACCACAGTATATCCCTCGCAGGCTTTCCATGCTCATATGATTTGCTGAATACTAACTCTGAAAACCCTAACGTGCTGGCAAGAAGCACCAATATATCCCCACCTAATAGGGGCTTCTTTTCTTTCTCTTTCTCTTATAAGAAGTTGTATGGTTTCTTGGCCCCCAAGTGACAGGGGGTTACAAATGATCCACCCCCAAAGGAATTTCTATGGGGGTACTAGAGAGTTGCCATTTGACAAAGAAGACTAGGGGAAAACACTGTGAATTCCACTTTTTAAAAACACTTAATGCAAAGACATAACATTGCCAGAATAATAGCTATCAGTGATAACATTAATGCCGGATAAGGTACAGAAATTTAATGATAAATCCAGACCAAGGAAGATGGGGGCAATCTGCAGAAAATAAAGATGTTTTGACAACTTTTATAACTTGTAAATTATTTCCCAAAAAATCTATTCTGCAAATTTCTCTCCTTGAAGTGGCGCAAAATTATACTGAATATGACTGGATAGTGAACATGATCTTTAAGAGCAACGCTGTAATTCAGTAAACCTGTAACCATCCAGCATTATCAGGGAGTGGGATATCTTGGCTAATCAAGTATCATCTGTATCTTAGACAGACGTCTGATTGTTCAAATAAACCTGATTTTTAAATAGTCAACCTCAATGTACTCTTCCACAAATGATCAGAACTCTACTCTGGGGCATCTTCACGGAACAGGAATTAGCATCCTAATGTACAGACAACCAAAGAGACTGGCATAGGGAGTTCTCGCTGGATAACGAAGTTTCCTCTTCAAAGTATCCATTAGATAATAACCACCTACTTTTTCAACGGTTGGTCGTCATACTTTGATTCCGTAGGTGGGCCACCACTGTGAGCCAGGCTATGCCTGTCTTTAGTACTAATTCCACTCACCTAAGCCTAAAGCAAACTGATTAAGCCATCCTGAGTTAAGTCTGCTGTTGCATGCTTGATGAAAATAATTTTGTTTACCACAATTATGTGGATGTCTACATGCATCACATAATTAGCACCGTAACAACAGGGGAATATCAGTTTTGTGCCTCCGCCCCCACGTTTGTTGACTTACTGTGCATAATAACTGGTGTTGAGACTATAACAGGATCTGAGAATAGAGCTCTCAGTATCCGAAACATTTTCTAAGTGAGGAGTTTGTCTCTGCTGGCAACTGTCAGGGCAGTACTCACTTCTATTGGCAAAAGCTCATGGTTTGGAAGGAAAAAAAAATAGCTGGAGGCAGGAGATACTTTTAAATAGGGGTTACTTTTAGAGAATGAAATTCGTAATGGGGCGCCTAGATGGCACAGTCTCTTGAGCATCCAACTTAGTTTTGGCTCAGGTTGTGGATTGTGATCTCAGGGTCATGAGATAGGGCCCCACATCAAGCTCCGTGCTCAGGGCAGAGCCTGCTTGAGATTCTCTCTCCTTCCTCTACCCTTTCCTCTCTCCATGCTTGCTCTCTCTCTCTAAAATAAATAAACCTTAAAAAAAAAAGAAAAAGAAAAAATGAAATCAGGAATATAAAAACAGGAACTTCTATTTTCCAATTTATAATCAAATAATTTTTTAAACTGTGAGGAAAAGCAGACTGACCCTGAGCCCTGATACTAACATAACATATTTGGGTAGGAGCTCAGAATGACATTTTGGCACCAACGGCCCCACTCTCATGCCTTCAAATCAAGTACGATCCATCTAAGAGACTCTATTGTGTTTCCATTATGACCAAGCATGCCCTGATCCTTAGGTCTAGGTGCTTTGTCTTGAAGCTGTCAGGCAAGGATTGGAAGGCATGCCCAGAACATAATGATGTGGTGAAAGGGTAACCGTTCTTCTAGAACAGAAACAGCAGAGTATTGATGCATAATACATATATCAACATGCCCCGATGGAGGAGTCCACAGCACAATCAAGACAACTATCAGAGGAACTGAGGATTATTGTGAACGAAAACAAAACATACCAAAACCAATTACCCAGAAAAACAGATTTAAAAAAATATTCTCCTTTCATTTTCCCATAAATGAGGTAATAAAACCAGGCGGGATCCATTCTTACCAGTATTCCTTTTAGCTCATTCACGGCACTCTCAGAGCTCTTTGAAGATTCCGGCTACAATTTTAAAAAGAAAGCACAATTAATAATTCAGTTTTAAAATACTAAACAGACATTTCTACCTGGCAAAGTGTTGGCACTATTATGGACTATTTTTTTTTTTAAATTAGGTCTATGTCTTAGTTAGGAGAGAAGATTAGACAGGTTAGTGCTCCCAAGTGGCGGCTAGATAGAAAATTAGGAGAAGTAGTCAAAGCCAAAGGACTCAAGCTTCTTCTAAATGCCATTTTGTTACTTCTTGTTATCATCATATGGAGAAAAGATCTGGTCAACTCCTGGTTTCAAAGATTCACTTTTGGATTGTTCGGAACGTTCTGCGGTAAGCTGGTCCCCACTCGCGTTGCTGGACCCCTGCCAGCGAGCGAGGACCAGGAAGGTGGCAGCGCAGGGCAGGCAGCAAGCAACGGGGCAGAAACCTCTCTCGGCTCCGGCTTGCAGGGGACTGGCATGTCTCAGTTCAGGAATTTCACAACTGAGTCAGGAGCGGGGGTCAGCAAAGAACCTGGCCTTACACGAGAATGTTAGCATCACTGGCGACTGAAGCAGGAAGGGCGGCCCAGAGGGCGTAGAGTCTGCCCCCATCGTCCTCCTCGTGAGGAAAGGTCACCCCGAGAAAGGCTGCGTTTGAGTCTTGATTACAAGCCCCGTTGCAACCGGGCTTCTGGCTACGCCGTGAACAAAATAATTTGAAATGCAGTTCTGGGCAATGTTCGCCTACCCCACAAGGCCTAAGAGTCTCTGGGGATCCCCCGACAACTAACTTCTTGGAGGGGAAATCTAGCACGAGGGTCTCAAAGACAGGCCTCTGGTCTCCCCCATACCACTTCCTTTCACAAAGGACGGGGAGGAAGAGAGATCCTTTAGGGAACCCCCTGGCCTCTCGTTCCTGGAAAAGAGGTAAAGCTCATTTCTCTCCAATCGAGAGATGGGAAGTGATTAGTAGTGACCTCTAACCCTTTCTTCACAAGAGCTAATAAAAGAGTAAGATCCCATTTCAGTTTTTTTTTTTTTAAATGGACAGTGAGAGAAAGAGGGAGAGAGAAGGAGCAAGAGAGGGAGGGAGGTGGAGAGAGAGAGAGAGAAAGAGGGAGGGAGGGAGGGAGGCAGAGGGAGAGGGAGAGAGGTTTGCTGCTCATGTATGAATTGGACTAAGACATCCAACTTTCATAGCCTACGCTTTCGGGAAAATACACGTGCCATGAGCGCCAGTCCGAGGGGCCAAAGCTCTAAGACACTAATTATAACCACAACGGTATCGACAACGACATCAAGGAATTTAGAAGGTATGTGGTTAAATTAGTATTCTCAAGGCAGGTGTGACCTGTGCAGGTACACTGTTGGGGGACAAGCTGTGACGTGTGAACAAGCGCCCTCGGCTACAGGCCCCTCAATGCTGCCATGCCACCCCAGCCACCTTCGGGCCCCGGGAGCCTCCGGCAGCGCGGCCCACGCGCTCCCGCAGCCCGTGACCTTGGCAGGAAAGCACTGAGTCCTGGGCAGGGAGTCTGTAGCGCATGCAGTGATCACTTGTTTCAAAGGTTACTGACCAGGTCATTCAGCACTATCTGTACACAGTTTAATGATTACCAGCGAAAGACCCAGTCGTCCACTGATGCTTGTTCAGTTGCTCTCCAGTTCTGAACTGACATTAAATAATGTGTAACTGTTGGAAGAATCATGGCAAGAAAGAAGAAGGACAAAGTGATACTCTGAAAGTGAAAGTACACACAGAACATCCTGATCCAATTGCTTAGGATGTAACAAGTTTTCGACATTTTTCTCTCTAAACTAATTTTGCTTCTTCACGACACTGCATTTTTCTCTAGTCTGTCAGGTTTGGTTTATTCCTTCCAAAACAGTTGGGACATGAACATCTTAAAAATGTATTTGTTTCAAAGATTCCACTTAGATCCCCCGTTTTCACACTACTTTCCATCTGAGCCTGGCAACGACCCTGTGAGTTGGAGAGGGTGGGCCCTCTGCCCATTCTGGGGAGAGAAGAGCCTGGAGGTGGGGGGTGGGGACAGCGCCTGGTCCCAACACCAGCTACCATGAGCTTCATGCGCCAGACACCAGTGCTCAACACTTGTGCCAAATTGTCTATGCTCTGTCCCTTACCTGCAAAACTGCTCTCAAAACACTAATGCAAACCAGTACTCCATGCAGCTGGCTAAAGCTTCCATTCCACTGTCAGCCTACTCCTGGAATTGGGTATTCTTTCCCTCTTTTCAACCCCCTTTCCATGGACAGCCCCCACCACAACTCCTGCCTCACCTGGCTACCTTGCCTGCCTGTAACCACATGACAACTTTTAAAGTCCAGCAGAGTTTGTACTGAATAGTCATGATACTTGGGGACACTGAAGCAGCTGAAGAGGAGCATCCGTGAAAGTAAGAAAGAATCTTAAAGGTTGGTTTAAAAGAGGAAGGAAGAGGACCAATCTGTTGATGCTTTAAATTTTTGTTTATTAAACAAACAACTTCTCAAGACAAATATCAAAAACTCTATTGTTGGTCTATTTCAACGGGACACACCTACAAGAGAAGGGAGAGGCCCTGGACTAGAGCTAAGGTGCTTTGCTAGAGCTTGGCGCTCACTGTGGTCTAGTTCGGAAGGCAGCTGGTGATACACATACACAAAACTTTCTCCTTGAAGTGGCCTGGAATAGGTTTGTAAAATAAATGAAAATAGTCCTAGGAGCCTCACTAATTTTCAAAAACTGTTGTAAATCCATTCTGACACTATCATATGATGCCACCTGCCTACCCGGCCCCTTTCCCCCTCACACTGAAACAGGAGTCTCAGGAAGGCAAGGATGGCTGTCTCTTTGGTTTACTGCTTTATCCCCAGAGCCTAAAACAGTACCTGGCACATGGCAGATGCTCATTCAATACTTGAGTTACACAAAAGGACTTAAAGAAAAGAAAGGGTACGGTAGTTCTTGGCTTGGTCTAACAGTCCGTATCAAGCAGAGAAGAGCACTCTGCAGCAACAGGACTTTCTTTTTGTAGGGATTGAGGTTAACTGCAGCTCAAACAGAGTCCTGAAACACGCTCGTCTAAAAGTAAAGGCTTTTATGACACATTAGCCTTATCCTAAGATTTCACAGTCAGTCCTCATACAGCTTTCATCAAATTTCAAACTTTGACACCTGAAAAAGGAAGCACCGCGGGAGGGGAGGAAATGCAGTCATTTCATACCTTTGCCTTCGGTCTAGCCGTCTGATTAACTGGTCTAAGATGAACTCCCTTTTTAATTCTGTCCATCATCTCTTCAACTGCTTGCCTCTTCAGATCCGTGACTTCTTCAGCTATCAAAGAACACATGCAGAAATCATCTTATGTTACAAGAAAACTGCTACTTTCTATTCCAATGTACTTTGTAATTAACCACGGCCGCTTTTCAGACAGAATCACAAAACATCACAAAACAATTTACCGAGGTTAACAGCTACCAGGCAGCCGTATTTTTTTCATTTAAAAAAAAATCTTTTAATAGAAGATTTGTTTTAAAAAAAAATAGAGTTAAAAAAAATTAGAGTTATGGGGGGCCTGGGTGGCTCAGTTAAGTGTCGGCCTCTTGATCTTAGTTCGGGTCTTGAGTTCAAACCCCACCTTGGGCTCCACTTAAAATAAAATAAAATAAAATAAAATAAAATAAAATAAAATAAAACTCAGAGTTATAAAATTTAAGGTCTAATTTGTAGCCTGGAAATCAATATTGGCTTATTAATCAATTAATTTAAACAATTAAAGTGGGTCTGGTTCCATTTGTTAGCATGATAGAACTTGAATTTCTCCAGCTTTCCACCTAAGCTCAAATAATCATTCACCTTTGCCTCAGAGATGTTTTCATAACTTGTAACATCCCGTGTCAAAGAAATCAGCCCCAAGAAGGAATAACTAACAAAAAGCCCATTTGGAAATAAAAGATAAAAGCGATCTGTTAACTTGTTGTAAGAAATCTACAATCAGAAGATGAACACCAGATAGGTGAAATCTACTTTTAAATTGCCATCTTTTGTTTAGGAATCAAAGAAGCATTTTAAACAAACCTTTTCAAGTCTTTTTAAATTGTCAATGTTAAAAGAAAACATACACCCAGAAAGGATTGCAATTAAGTAATTAAATTTGATTAAAAATTTTTTGAACTATCTATTGTTTAACCTCTGCACTGTTTTGCTGCAAAAAACAATAAAACTGTTGAAATATACATCAATTAGATGAATACAGCTAAGGTGGAGGCTTAAAGCTATTGGTCAGAATAATGAAATTTGTCTGTTGCACAATAGCCTGACCAAAAGCACTCAATTGTTTTTGCAACATTTATCACCATCAGTGCCATTCTAGATCTCCTGCTTACATCCGTCTCATTCCCTGGAACTGATAATTTAAGTTTAAATACCTCATGAAGACCTTCCTCTTAGGCTCTTTGAGCACACTCTACAACGTGGGGCATATGGTAGGCACGCAGCAAGTAACCACCCACTGACGGACTTATTGGAAGTTTTGGCTTTATGTGGCTATTAATATTTTTGATATTTGAGCAGAAACAGCTAAAGCTCAAAAGGACAGCTTCTAAATGGAGGCCATCACGACGATGCCCCCAGGCCAATGGACAGGCGTGCTGGGCTCTGCACTAATGAAGCCTACACCGTGGCTTTTTTTTCTGCCACGTGGAATTCACGCTAACGCTGAGTAGCTATTCCTCTTACGTCATGCCTAGGGGAGCAACTAGAAGAACCCAGAAGGTTCCACCATTCTCAGTGAGGCAGCACCACAGTGATGAGATCACCTCTACATTCCCTGTACAACCTACGTCTTCTGATAAAGTCCTAATTTCAAACAGGGTCATGTCATCTTCATAGGCCATTGAAATGCAGGGAATAAAAAGTTCTCAATATCCAAACCGTATGTTTCAGATCCAGATGGCAAGAAAGCATCTTTTGCCAGGCAACGTGGAAAACATGGCACCAGAGTCAGAACTCACCCACTAGTAAATGAAAGAACGCAAACTGTGGGTGGATCAACTCTGCCCTTAAGCAGCATTTTCTCGGGCAGCTTCTGCAGATGGCTCCCAAACATCAACAAGAGGACAGACAAGAAAATTACTGTGGATTGAAATTCATTCATTCATTCACTCACTCACTCATTCAATATCTGAATACCCGTTATGTACTACATGGTGCTTGTGCTGACCCCATTCAGAGTCCGGGGAGATAAAACACAGATCTGCCATTTGAGCACCTGGTAAGGGTATGCAATCTATTCCTGAGAATTTTTTTTTTTTTTTAATCCTAAAAAAACATGTGATTTTTCAGAAAGCCTGCCATTTTGAGTGAGACTTGAGAAGAGCTGCATGGCAACAGAACACCGCCGACAAACAGATTAGCGCTCTGTAAGGAAGGACTGAAACCCAATTAAATGCACCATACAAAAACTAATTAAGGCAGACAGATGGAGAATTATGGTCGACACCATTCAAATCTGCTGCAGCATCTAACATAACAGGAATTTAAAGTAGTTTCTTATTTTTGCTTGCCAGAATCATAGTGATAATTCAGAGAAGTGCTACTATCTGTATTGTGTACAGATTATAAACCAGGCTTTAATTTCTTAGTCTTTTTCAAATGTAAAGGCTTAATTGGTCTTAAGGAAAAGAAATCACTTCTTATCAGATTCCCTATGCGGGCACAATACAAGGGCAACGCTAGGTTAAGCTACACAAGCCTTCTCTCTCACCGACCCTGTTTTTGAACTAGCAAAAAGCAATCTATACGAACTTCCAAACTATTAAGCAGTTCTAATAAATCTGCAAGAATCACCTACAGAGAGCTCATGGCATGTTTTGTAATTCTTTCTGTGATCACACAGTTGGTAATTGTCTCACAAAAGCATGTAATCAGAAGGACAATGGAAATGTGCAGGATACTGGAGATTAAAAAAAGGGACAAATGGAGACAACAGGTCTAATGTCACTGAACTGCCACAGGAAAATCAAATCAAATGTTCTCTGAGGTAGTGCTTCAAGGTCAGTCTTGGATCAGAAAGCTACATGTAATTAATTGAGACTTAAATTTTAAGACCCACTTGAAAAATAAGTTCGTTCTTCAAAGAAAAAACCCACAGACAAAACCATCACCTTGTTGCTCAATAAAACCTTTTGTTATTACCTAGAAGAAATGACAATTATTTTATAAATTCCACAGGATTACTTTTCTCTTTCACTAACATTTTTTAAAAAGGCACTTAAAAAGAATCTTATGGCACTGTGACGAACAAAATTTCTGAAGAACACATCGTGGTTGAGTAAGTTTGAATTTAACCTCAGGTCATAAAGTTAAGGATATTTCCTTAACTACAACGATCACAAGAACCTGCCAAATGAGGATTTCTACCCTTCAAAGAGTGGTTGGAACCCTTTTTCTTTTAATAGCTAACATTTTGGTATTTTCTATATGCTGGGTACTATTCTAAGTACTTTACGTGTTAGGAGACTCATTAATTCTCACCACCACCCTATGAAACAAGAACTATGATTATCCCCACTCAGCAGGTTAGCAAACTAAGGTAAGAAAATGTCAACATAATAATGACCTAGATATTTGATAAATACCAAGCATATCTCTGAAACCTCAGAACTTGTTCAATAAATTTATTCTTCTCAAAATTAGTTATTAATTCAAAGTCTGTTGATCATTTCTGACATTGACACCGTAAAACTACTTCTAAAATATTGTACAGAGGGCAGCCCGGTGGCTCGGCGGTTTGGTGTGGCCTTCGGCCCAGGGCCTGATCCTGGAGTCCCGGGATTGAGTCCCACTTTGGGCTCCCTGCGTGAAGCCTGCTTCTCCTCTGCCTGTGTCTCTGCCTCTCTCTCTCTCTCTCTCTCTCTCTCTCTCTCTGTGTGTCTCTCATGAATAAATAAACTCTTAAAAAATAAATAAATAAATAAAATAAAATATTGCGCAGACCTTCCCCTACAATTAGACTTTTTAAGAGCCATACCCTAGCAATAAAAGTTTCTTCATTCATCAGGTCTGAGAAGCATACCAATCAGCTGATGAGAGCCATCATAAGATGCTAACAAAAGATAATACGGTGATAGCAAAACCGGTCCTGACTTACAAATATAAACTCCAAAGTGTCACAGATGACTACAATGCTTGATGTTCTTCATTCATTCATCATGCTTTTAATCATTGTTGATTTATTCATTCAACAACTATTTTTGGTGTGAACTGTTAATAAGACACTATAAAAAACTACCCTGCCAGACAGGGAAAAGCTCCAACCATGTACGTCTATGGTTCACATCATTAAAGGCAGTGGCTTCAGTTTAAAATCTCATGAGTGACTTCTAATTCTACTTAGACATACATCCCTGGTAACAATCCAGTAGCTCAAGAATGAGGGAGAGAATACTGCATCATTTCATGAATTGTAAATGAAACATCACTTTCATAAGGAAAACTGTATGGTTTCCAACACCGGGTTTAATAAGCTTAGAATGCTTTTTTTTTTTTTTTTTTAATTTAAGGGTGTTATCAAGGTTGACAAGCTAATAATGTCATTTACTTAGACATTAGTAAAAGGGAAATTTACTTAGACATTAGAAGGGGAAATCATTTTATTCTGACTGCCCTTCTCATCCTCTACGTCTTATCGATTGTTACAAAACAAGATTGAAACAAACAAAATTTTAATTTTAATTAGAGTGTCAAGAAGGCTTCTAGACAGTAACACAGAGCAGGACTGCCCTGAAATGACCAAAGACAGGACTTCAGAATCCCCAATGCCTTGTGGCAAGCAGAATGTCCTTTTCAGCAGTACAATGAGAGGAATAGTTTCCAAAGGGTTGTAGGAGGCAGGCACCAAAAGTAATTTATATAGACAAAATCAATTAGCTTTTATCTATAATGGTGCTGCGAGTTTCTGGCTAAGAAAGATGGAGCTAGGTCTCAACTTAGATTCACTGAAGGTGCCTCCAAGCTGTGGGAGACTTGCAGACAGGAGTAAGCCCTCAAAGCCTGCAACCGATTTAGGGAGAGAGATGTGGAAATAACCCCAAACAGGACAGAGAGGCTAGGAGATGGGGCATCATAAAATCTGAAAAACAATGCTACAGCAACACGCAGCAATGAGCCAATACTAAGGAGCTCATAAGAGGAAGTGGAGGAAGAGCCTGGAACCTACACAGGAGATGTGGAATTAGAGCACCCTGCCCCAGAAAGCTCTGACTATAGGGAAGGCGGCAGAGCAATTCTGGAATTAGGATAAGACAGAGCATGTGCACGGGGGACTTCTAGGGAATGGTCCAGCCATAAGGTAGGGCAGGTGTACAGAAATGAGGCTGAAATAACAGCAGAGAACCACCCAAAAGCAGCCTGCAGGGTTTGGATTCTGTTCTGATACAGCTAGAGTAAAGTGGCCGGACCAGATTGATGAACCCTGGGGGCAGGAAGAGGAGGCCAAGACGTCTGCCTCAGAACATCTGCCCCAGACTGGGCTTGAACCAGGCAAATGTGCCATGCTTTGTAAGTAACAGGTGCTGAGCAAACATGCTGAGTTCAATGTGGGTTCTTCTGGTCCCTGTTGCCCTGGCTGTGGCTGCACACCCAACTGCCCGCAGCTCCACGAGCCGCCCAGGCTCCTGCCTGCTGGGTGCCTCTGCTCAGTGGGAAAACCCTTCTCCCTTCACTCCCATCTCTTCAAGTTACCCTCTACTTCTCCCTCTCCAGCGAGTCAGACTCCCATGAACTGCACCTCCCAGAGTTGCTCCTGGATTTACCCACTTCTTTCTGTCTCCACTACCACCCTCGTCTGAGCCACGTGCATCTGAATGACAGACAGCCTCCCCTCATCCTCTCTCATTCTTCTGCAATCTATGCCCTGTCCTCTTGCTGCAAACAATGTGATTTCTTTAAAAAGACAAATCTCACCATGCCACACCCCTACTTAAAACTTCTACTATCCTTAAGATACATTTCAAAATCTTGACCACAGCCTCCAGAACCTGGCTCAGACTTCCTCTCTTGCACCGCATGTTCCTGTAATACCAAGCTTTAGTTTCCCAATATGCCAAGCTCCTTCCCCATTCTGGACCTTTGATTCTATTGCCCCTCTATGTGAACTCCTTTCGTTCTCAACACTCCCAATCCAACTTCCTAAATCCAAACTACTTGGCTTTAGCATCGCTTCCTGACACCAGCATCCACCTCCATCCTCTCTTACAAACGTGTGCTCTTCCTCTAGGTAATATCCTTGTTTGTTTCCTGTCTCCCCCAACTCAACGTAACTTCTATGTCATCTGTCACCAGTTTACAGCATGAGTCCAGCACAAAGCAAGTGCTTCATCAAGTCTCAGTTTACTGGCTATCAACTCTAAAAACTCTTTCCCCAAACCCCTTACCTAGAATTGCTCCCTCCCTTTCTTTTATACCTCCTCCTGTAAAGTGCCTCATCCTCTAAGAAGACACATCCCCGCAGACCACACATTACAGTTGACCTGCTGTAGACAAGAAGCAACAGGAAGGCTCACTGGTGTTCCTTCTTATCAGCTGTTAAGTTCACATTTCTCCCCAATTTGTTCACAAGGAACTCGAAAAAATGTATTGTTGAAAAACTGTGCTGAAACCACTGAAAGTAAACCAAAGGGGATGAGAATTACTTGTTTCTGGTTGAGCTGCCTTTTCTTTCTTAGCACCACTGCCGCTGGGATGGGATCGCTTCCGGATCATGGACATGAGGGATCTTTAGGAGAAAGAAAAAGAATGACAGGAAATTACTGGATGCCTGACAATCCAAGAAATAAAATGTATTGATTCAAAATAATCAGTAAATATCCAATTCTTCTCTAGGTGCATAAATGGATAGCTAGAATTTAGGAATCTACTTTCTACTTTTAGTAAATTATTAAACTTTTCAACACTGTAAAGAAGAGAAAGAGGTCTCATCCTTTTCTACATAAAACCAAACTCATTACTCAAAGAAGGGGGCCACTATAATTACCAATACAGTGCTAAGTAAAACAGAAAAATAAGTCAATATTCATACCTAAAATTCAGACATAGCTATCTATGTAATATGTTTGAGGAAGAGGGAAGGATGAAAGAATTAGGGGATGTTTTTGGTAAATATCTATCTGTGAAATACAGGCATAAAAATATCTGAATCTGAATGACACAGACCAGATACTTAAGGGATAAAATACATTTAGACCACAGTCTCTCTGGTCCATGTTTTAAAAATCTGTAAAATCCAAATTGTGATAGATTTGACTACAGGAAAATTTTATGACCTGCATATATTAAAAGACACCATAAAGAATAAAAAGAGGGGTGCCTGGGGGGCTCATGTGAAAGAAGTTGGAAGAGCATGTGACTCTCGATCTTGGGGTCATGAGTTCAAGCCCCATGTTGTATGTAGAGATTACTTAAATAAATAAACTTTTTAAAAAAGAAGAAGAAGAAAAAGAAACTCTACAGATCAGTAAGAAAAAGCTTATAACCCAACAGGAAAATGGACAAAAGCCTTGAAACTCCATAAAAGAGGATGTCCAAATTTCCAAAACAAAGTGCTTGACTTCATTAGCTACTAGGAAAACACAAATGAAACCCACACTGAGATATTACTACACAGTCATCAAACAGAAAAGAAATTTTAAGTCTGATAATATCAAATATCGGTAGGTTTGTGGAATAACAGGAATTCTCAAACTGAAGATTGTGTATGAAATAAAACTGCCGCTTTGGAAAACCATTTGGCAGTATCCAGGGGAGCTGAAGACACACATATCCTAGGAGCCAGGGATTCCATTTCTGTATACCTTATAGAAATGCAAGCACTTGTGCACCAGGATTCATTTACAAGAATGCTCGTGCAGAATTTCCATAACTTCCCTGAACTGGTAATAACTTAAATGTAGATGTACCATAATGGATAAACACACTTTCAGACATTCATAAAATGGATTATGTACCCATGAATATGGATGAACTTGAGCTACACAACATAACATGGATGAATCTTACAAAATAATGTAGAGTAAAAAGAACAAGACCCAAATGAATACAGTAAAATTCCAATTATATAGTTAGAAAAAACCCACATATATATTTATAGGAGTTTAGGGATATATATGTCAGGCAAAAAAATTTTTCTTTAAAAAAAGGATAAAAGGACAAGATTCTAGGCTACCAGTATTTTTCTATTTCTTGATTTGGACAGTGAACACATCATGTTCACTTTATATTACTTTTAAACTGTATATAAGTTGGTGTATGCTCTTATATATATTATCAGTCCCCCTCAATAAAGCTTACAAAAAGAAAAAAAAAAGAACCAAGAATTCCTGAATTCTTTCAACTACATTATAAATGTTCTCGGTGTGGTAAACTGGATTTGACCAAATACAGTCAGTCCTGAGGAAGCCAAGCAGGCAAGGCGTAATGCTGACTCTAGAAAAAGGGGCATCTGGATTCAAACAGCAATATCTGGCTGAGTAGAAAACAACTCAGTGTTTCTTAATTTTTTACCTCTTACTTCTGCCTTTAGATTATTAATCCCCTCTTTACCTGCCTTTTCTTAAAATTCCCAAACACACCGAACAAGAAAGCACTACATTCTGCTCTCCCCTGTGAGATTTCTAGAACTTACCGACAAGCACATTTTATTCCAGAAGCTGGGAGAAATGAAACAATGCAAACTTTATTTGCTCCTTCTCCCCATTCTGTCACTGAAGGCAGGACTAGTCAAGGTCTACAGGTTAACATTCCCCAGTAGGTGGGGTGGCGCTGCCCAGTCGAGGGCCTCATCTTACCCTCTCACAACACTTTGCAGGTGAACCCACCACAGATTCTAAAATGTGCAGTGCTGTACTATCATACGTAAAGATGACAAAGCAGGAATATTTGTACTGCTCGGAATATTTGTATATGTTTACATAAATAAAGTCAAAAATCTACATTCATCACTGGAAACCACCTAAATAGATGAGAGAAAGTGCTTTCACTGTTCAGAACTGAGGTGTAAGCTGGAAACCCATATGGTGCCCAGAGAAAAATCATCTGTAATATTTTTTAAAAAGAGTCCTCTGTGACTACAGATAGAGCAGGTCTCACAGGACAGATCAGAAGACCAGGATGAGATACCTGGGACCCATAATTCAACCTCTGGCTAAAATTGCCCCACTTCAGAGCCAGTTCAGCTGAATGGATAAAAGCTTCAAGCAAGAGTCCCCAGAAATGGAACAGTTTGGTGGAAAAATATTTACCTTGAAATTCTTTAATAAGTGTTCCTCACACCCACTGAAGTTATGAGTCAGCCTGACTGGATCATGGGATATTCAGGTATGTGGCCCAACACTATTCTGGGTGTTTCTGTGCGAGTTCTGGATAAGATCAACATTTAAATTGCTAGCCCAGGGCAGCCCAGGTGGATCAGTGGTTTAACACCGCCTTCAGCCCACAGGGTGTGATCCTGGAGACAGGAGATCAAGTCCCGCATCGGGCTCCCTGCATGGAGTCTGCTTCTCCCTCTGCCTGTGTGTCTGCCTCTCTCTCTCTCTCTCTTTCTGTATCTCTCATGAATAAATAAATAAAATATTTTTTATAAATAAATAAATAGCCCATGTAAAGCAGACTATTCTAATGTGGGTGGGCCTCATACAATCAGCTGAAGGCCTGAATAAAACAAAAGCATGACCCTTCCCCAAGTAAAACAGAATTTCCTCTGCCTGACTAGCTTAAAATCAGGACATCTGCTTTTCCCTGCTTCTGGATTTGAAACACTACGTTTTCCTGGGTCTGGACTGCTCAAATGCAGACTGAGACCATACCATAGGCTTTCCCTGGGCTCTAGCTTTTTGACTCACCCTGGGGCTTGCCATAGTCCATAACCCTGTGAACTAATTCCTTAGAATAAACCTTGTATGTGAATGCACACAATATATACATAAGTATGTATATACGTACATACACACACCCCTTCTACTTCCGTGTCTCTGGAGAACCCTAATATACTAGTACACCCTAACACCGCCTCATGAGCCACACCTGCCCAGGATTTATCCCGTGTTCGCTATGGCTGGTACAACATGACTAAGGTCTACCTTCTTCCTCCAACTCCTCTCTCCCACCTGTCCCCTGGGGCAAAAGAGCAGGTACTAGTTTTTTTTTTTTTCTTCCAGTTTTCATTTCTATCTATGATCTATGTTAGTGCAAAACAAATGTGGCTCAGGACCAAAGTTACAAAATCTTGATTAGTGGATTCAGAGTCCATTGAAACTCAATAGATATGCAAATGTATTTCTTTGACAAGAAAGTACTCCTAACTCCAAAAAGAAAAAAAAGGAAAAAAAGAAAAGAAAAAGAAATCTCTGAGAAATTACATCTTTTACTACTTAAATTCATCTTAAAATAAAAACTGTTCATGTTATTCAACGAAAATTTCTTCAAAGGGCCTTATAAAAGAGTTCATGCTTTAGATATACACAGTCTGAATCCTACATTCATTTCTCAGTAAAACTATAAAGTGCTCTTTGGGAAAATATCCTATTTAGGTTATACTTTACTTTTAATTCCAAGGGTTTCCAGGCTTGTGAGACTAAAAATTAAAGGCCAACAGCAAGACTATAATCGCATTTTTAATAGCCCTCCCTCCTCATACACAGTAGTGACCTTTATTACCAGCACAAAATTCTACACCTTAGAAAAAGAGCTAAGTGATGAATTTCTTGTTTTAAATGTCACATTCAGAATATCTCCAACGGATTTAGCTACCCAGGACAGAAAGAATTTAAAATACCTGAAATTCTTTCAATGGACTCTTCCATCAATCACGTGTAAAAATTATTTTGCCTCAACTACTTCAATGGCTTAAAGTAGATTATGTCCTACCCTCCTCAGTAAGAAAAACTAATGAGAATCCTTTTTAAAAGGCAAAGTCCCATTTTCATAATCATGTGGGAGGAACATGCTACACATTCTATTCACATGCATCGGCAAAGGTGCAAAGTACGAATAAATGGCCCTGTGTGAAAGGATTAAACAAATTGCATGAGTTAATGAAAGGTAAAAAAAAAAAAAAAAAAAAAAAAAAAAACCTAGCCAAATTTTAAAGTCCATTTGTTCAAGAATAAATTATACTGACACAGCTAACATCAGGACACAAGGAGGTAAGTCGTCACAGTGGCAAGCAGGTTGTGTCTTCTGTAATTCTGGACGGTGGAATGAAGAACCACAAAGGAGGCAAATCTTGCCTCTAGGCTTCCTGGGGTGTACTGTGCTCGATTCAGGCACTCAAAACCACCGAGTCACCCCAGGCTTCAGAAAAAGTGAATTCTTATCTGTATATATGATTCCGTGTCACAAGAACGTAAACATAATTTCTTCTTCTTATGGAAGATTCTTCTCTCAGCATTACTAAAGGTTTAAATATGAGGTTAGGGATAAAACGTAATTAGCACTTTGAGTTTAATTATTAGTGTGTAACAATTAGTACTGGTAAGTTTTCGTTTCGTTTAGTACTTTTATTTTTAAAGTAAATGAACAAACCAAGGCTTTTCAAATTCAAATTAGGGCAAGGAAAGATAAAAACAATTAAAACATCCAGGAAAAGTTCAAAATTCCTTGGTCTTCCAGTTAAAGGAAATCCTAACATCATGGGCTGAAATCTTAATACTGAAGTATCTAACTTTTTAAACAAATCTCCAGCTCCTGGGTTTGGAACATCCACATGTCATCTGAACATCGGTAGCAGAAGGACATGGAAGGCTACAAGAATGTTTCTGCCAGGTGTTTCTTGGGCCTTTTCTATATGTATTACAAGAAGGAAGTGACACATTGGCCTTTAGGAAATTTTCTGAGAGGGATGCCTGGGTGGCTCAGGCAGTTGAGGGTCTGCCTTCCGCTTAGGGTCATGGGATCGAGTCTCGCACTAGGCTCCTTGCAGGGAGCCTGCTTCTCCCTCTGCCTGTGTCTCTGCCTGTGTCTCACAAATTAATAAAATCTAAGAGAGAGAGAGAGAGAGAGAGAGAGAGAGAGAGAGAGGAAGAGATAAAGAGAGAAAATATTTCTGGGAGAAATCCTGGCTGGTATGTTTCAGAGTTTTTCTGACCCCTCCTTCTAATGATGCAATCTAAGACTATAGTTTTGGTTCTGTTTTTTAAGAAGGGACACCTCTAGCATACACTTCCAGTTCTCTGACGGGGAAAGACATGATGCAGAGCAGTCCCCCTGCATGTGCTTACCGGATAGGGTTGGGAGGAGGAGGGGGAAGCGGCGGTGGAGGAGGAGGTGGCGGAGGTACAGAGTTCTCAGACTGGTTCACCCGTTTCTGGAGTTCATCAACTGCACGGAGAGCAAGCATTCAGAAGAAGAGAGCTGAAACAAGCAACTTAGCACCTTTTACCCACACAAAGGAGAAAACATAACCTCTTTCAAAATCAAGTTCTTTGTATTAAGGCAAAGTTAGAAATCTCAGTATGAAACTGCAGACCGTCTTAACCTTTTCATCATCTGGCTGCTACCACTAATGCAAGGGAGGCCTTACACAGGTTACAAGAAAACGTCACTGTCTTGTTGCTGTATATACAACTGTGGAAAGGAAAAAAAAAATCAGGACAATAGCTGGACGGGTGGGAAGCAGGGATCGAGTAGGCTGAAGAAATATTTGCTAACAATGGCATGTATTACCCAGAACACTAAGAAATTGTGAATACTTGACTTTTAAAATGTATAGACCAGGAATTAATTTTAAAGATGCCATTTAGTAATGAATCTTAATAACATAATTTCCTCCTCCACCTAATTTCCTTCAAAAATTGCAAATCCCAGAGTTCTTGATTTTGACCAGACTCCGACACTGTCACTTCAGAACCTTTTTGCTCTTTTGAAGGAGGATTCTGGAAATATAATTTATCCCCTCAATTTATTCACATCCTTAATGGAGCAGGTATTTTAGCCCAACAGTGTGAAAGGGTCCATGCTCAAAGCTGTTCAAGATACAGTTTTGAGTTCAAGGAGCTCAACTTCAATCTATATCGCAGACACAAATACCTCTAAGACAGGTCCAATAGGCTCTAGGTACTGAATACTGTTTGCACTCAGGAACGGCTCCCGCTGACCCCAGCCTTTTCTCTCTCCATGAGTAACTGCACCCCCAATGAGCTTGCCTGTTTGTTTCTAGGCTCAACACTTTAAATAAGCAGTGTGGGCTACGCTCTCGGACAGCCAAGAGTCCTCTAGTTGTAAGTGTGTGTCTGTCTCTCCAAAGAGAGTGTGAGTTCCTCAAGGACAAAAGGCGTGGTTTCTTTCCTTCTAGATTTCTTATAGTACCCTAGGGTAAGGCTGGCTGTACACACAGCAGATACTAAATAAAACATACTCGAAACTGAATCTCAGGTTATCTCTAGTGTCTGCCCCTTCTATCAATAAAAAACATGGCTCTGGCCATAGGCTGCCTGGATAGTCACTTAAAAAGAATGGAATCTTAATTTTAGATCAATTTTTTAAGAAGTAAATTGCAATTCATGTTCATGGTTAGAAAGCATTGAATATTTTTTAAAGGGGAGAAAAGGCCTACCTGGTTCTTCTATACGGATTTCAAAATTCTAGTATAAAATTAACCAAAAATATCTCCAGTGAATACTGAAGCTGTTATAAAAGGGAACAACCTGCTTCCTTAAATCACCTACCTTCCAACAGAAACTTATTACTTATCCCTGTGTAATAATCCAATTCACACATTCCTGTCAAGCCTTCTGGAACTGAATGAATAAATCCTTTGATTTAAATATCCCCTGGTGTTTTAAAAGTTTTTCCACTTAATATACATATTGTTGCCCATTTTATTGTTAGGTGTGACACTGAAAGTATTAGTTCATGGGTATAATTAGACCACAAATGAGGGCTGTATGAACCTTAAAAGTTTAATTCTTTTTAAAAATGCTCCCTAAGGGACGTCTGGGTGGTGCAGTCAAGTAAGCATCTGACTCCTGACTGACTTTGGCTCAGGTCACGATCTCAGTGTGGTGAGACGGAGCCCCGAGGTGGGCTCTGTGCTGGGAATGGAGCTTGTTTGGGATTCTCTCTCTCCATATCTCTCTCTCTCTCTCTCTCTCTCTCTCTCTCTAAAAAAGGAAAGGGGGACAAAAAAACCACTCTCTAAAACGATCAAAATAAATACTCAATAAATACTTCTATCTGTCCCATCTGAAGCCCTGAGAAATGCCGAAATGTTGGTCAGATGAGCAGTATCTTTGTCTCTCCATTCTGCATGGGAGGCTTGCACATGCTCTCAGTCCACAGAGGTGTACGTGATTGTGAATCCCTGGAGTACAGTGGCCACTCTACTGAAGTGATCTTGATATTCCCCTATAGCATTCAGCCAAGCGTTCTGGACTAGCTATGGGCCGGGTTTTGTGCTGGGCACAGGGGATTCACACACTACTCAGACACAGTGGCCCAAGGGACACTTTTACCAGAATGCTTTAAATCTCTGGCTCTCTCCTCCGAATTCTGGTATTTCAATTCCAGTTCTCTTTTATCCTCTTCCAGAAGCCCCAGCTGCTGTTTGAGGCTGCGTATCTCTCTGTGGAGTGCTGCGTTTTCTAGCTGCTCTTCTAAGTCTTTCACCTGTAATTCATAAACAGACATTGACAGCTTTGCCTTTGTCAAGGAAAATTAAAGGGGGAAAGATCAGTTTCCCTTTACTTTGCAAGTCACAGCAAAGAGATTACCAATCCATCTTAAAAACCATGCAAATTCTGGAGTACAGATGATAATTGAAAATGCCAGCTATTTAAACCAATATAAATTTATTGAAGACTAATGTCCCAGATAATTATGTGTTGAAACATGGGTCGAAAAGGTAAAATAATACCTAAGACATTCATTTAAAACAGATTACTACCTCATACTCATTTTCAAGAGAAAATTCAGGTAGCATGAAAAAGAACCTTTAGGGGGATAATTCAGTAACAAGTATCAAAAACCTTAAAAAAGGAAGAAAGCAAATGGAAAGACGGTTTGATTCAGCAACACTACTTTTAGAACTTGCTTTAAAGAAATAGTAAGGGGGCACCTGGGTGGCTCAGTTGGGTAAGCATCTGAGGATTCTTGATTTCAGCTCAGGTCATGACCTCAAGGTGGTGAGATCAAGCCCTGTATGGAATATGCTTAAGATTCTCTCCCTCTCCCTCTGTCCCACCCCCACCACCCCACTCACAGGCTTTCTCTCTCTCAAAAAAAGAAATAGTAAGACAAGTATTAACATTATTCACCACAGTGCTCCTTGTAACAGGAAAGTATTGAAAATAAGTTAAATATCCACCAATATTATGGATTTAATAAATCATGGTATATTCACTAACTAAAATACTATACAACCATTTAAAATCATATAGTTGGAGCACCTAGGTGGTGCAGCTGATTGATCATTCTATTCTTGGCTTCGGCTCAGGTCATGATCTCAGGTTGTGAGACTGAACCCTCATAGGGCTTCGTGTTGAGCATGGAGTCTGCTTGAGAGTCTCTCCCTCTGCCCCTCCACTCGCACTCTCTTTCTCTAAAATAAATATGTAAGTTTTTTAAAAAATAAAAATAAAATCACAAAGCTCATTATATGCTAACATGGGATAATATGTTACCAACTAAAAACAAATCAGGTTGAAGAACAGTATGCATGGTACATACATTCATAAAATTAACCATTTGTGTAAAGTTTGGATAGGTACCAAAATATGGAATTCTTGGGCAATCTTAATTTCTTCTTTAACTTGTACTGTATTTTCAACATCCATTTATGAAAAGAAACATATATTGTTTTTATCACCATAGGAACAACACAGTGTTTAAAAGACAGCTGGAGAATCTGCAGGGGAACTTACAGGCAGGTAAGAACCATTTAAACCATCACCACCACCACCCCCCCCCCCCCCCCAGGAAAGATTACACAGTTCAGTCTAACAGTCTTAGAAGTACTGATGGGAACAATTTACAACTTTCAGCCAATCTTCAGCATCAGGTACTTGCTCCTCCTACCCCAACAAGGCACACAGCCAACGATGGAGCCCCATACCTCAGTTCAACTCAGGAGGCTCTAGACCTGTGTGGTTTACTAAACGGGTTAACTACTACTACCAAGGTTTTTCAGAACTGAAAAATTTTAGCATGAGCTACATAACAATAAGTATTCCTTTATTCTTTATTTGAAATGATAATCCCTGTTTGTGGGGACAAGAAGGAAGGGAGGGAGGGAGGAAGGGAAGAAGGAAGAAAGGAAAGGAAGGGAAAGGACGGAGGGAAAGAAGGAAGGGAGGAAAGAGGGAGGAAAGAAGGCGGGGAGGGAAGGAGGAAGGAAAGAAGGAGGGAGGGAAAGAGGGAGAGAAGAAGGAAAGAAGAGAAAGGAAGGGAAATAAAGAAGGAAGGAGATAATAAGGGATGGGAGGAAGGAAGATAGAAGGAAAGAGGGAAATCTCTCCTCCCTAGTCCTCTTTCCAGGGGCAATCACTGCTCCCAGCTACTCATCTGGAGGTCCTGTGCATACATCAACATTTCTTACTGAGGGGAAAATAAAAATCCGCTCTGCCTCAGGACCAACTTTGTAAAAACTTCAGAAACTTCCGAGGGTTAAATGTCAATATTATTGCTTAAAGAGACTTTGACAGGTGATAAATAGCAGCCAACAGCCTTTTCTTCACAAACGAGGTGTACTGTAAGTAGTATAAATATTGATGTAATTTTTCTTAAGTGGTTTCCTTCACTTCAAAGTCTCTGTTCCACCTCTCTGCCTCCTCCCCTCCCGCCTCCTCTCTCACCTACCACAACAACTACCTTTTCTGCCTGGCGCACAAAGGTGGGCTGTGTCAGCTGGAATAGTTCCACTCAAACAAAATAAAATAACCACTTAGGAAGTCTTTAAACATATATATTTGTGGAGGTTCACACAATCAGAAATTTTTTCTAAGCAAGCAATTACCCCTAACGATGGACTTTTCCTCCCTCTTTTAATAACACTTGTGCCTTCTCGTAAATTCGCAGAGACGAACGCAGTCTCCCTGTGTATGCAGTCCCCAATACACATTCGACTCACAGATGTCCCAATTGTGCATTCCGTGCACTATGCATGGTCTTTTTAAATTCTCTCTCTTTCCTTTGCTTCTTCAGAGCTTTGGACAGGTTAAAGACCACAATGAAGTCCACATAGTGCACTATAAATTGGGCACTAGGGGATCCCTGGGTGGCGCAGTGGTTTAGCGCCTGCCTTTGGCCCAGGGCGCGATCCTGGAGACCTGGGATCGAATCCCAGGTCAGGCTCCCGGTGCATGGATCCTGCTTCTCCCTCTGCCTGTGTCTCTGCCTCTCTCTCTCTCTGTGTGACTATCATAAATGAATAATAAATAAATAAATAAATAAATAGGGCACTAAATTAAGTTCATTTGGTAGCTACTTTTTTCTAAAAAAGCAGAAAAACCAGAAAGATTTATTAAGACCAACAAGGGGGCTTTAAGTGACCAGACTTAGCCCTCTCCTGTCTGTGGCTGTTATTAAGACACCAGAAGAAAATCGGTTACCTTTTTCTGATGCTGAATTCTCTCTTCTTCAAGTTGCTGGATGAGTTTTGCATTTTCTTCTAACGCTTTCAAAAGCTGCTGGTCAGGAGCAGAGCTCTGCAGCAGAAGGTGGCTTTGCCTCTTTAGCTTGTTCTGTTCAATGAACATCTGCAAGAGTTAATTATAAAAATGTACATGCCAATCAATCTCACGTATCTCCTCAACTGAAAGCAAAGCAACAGGAAAGTACGTGGAATTTTTATTGAAAAGTTAAAGGCAATTTCTGAATTGTACAGTATTACATTTTTAGAAGTAATGATCGTTATGATTTCATACATAACTTTCATGCAATCTTCAAGGACCTTCACCCTTGCCCCAATGAGGCATATATGTGATAATTGTGTCCTATGCTTCAGTTTTTAAGGTTTTATTATTGTCTTAAAATACATTAATACTGGGTCACCTGGGTGGCTCAGTGGTTGAGCATCTGCCCTTGGCTAAGGTCATGATCCTGGAGTCCTGGGATCAAGTTCTGCATTGGGCTCCCCACATAAAGCCTCTTCTCCCTTTGCCTATGTCTCTGCCTCTCTCTGTGTCTCTCATGAGTAAATAAGTTAAAAATCTTTAAAAAAAAATCTCTTCCTTTAAAAAAAATACATTAATACTATGGTACAGGCTGGTATTGATACAGGCTGGTATTGACCAAGAACTCGTCTTACCTCAGGTACTCTGCTAAATATTTTATACTTATTATTTTAAACCTTACATCAGTCCTATGAATTAAACACTTGCGGTTTGAATAGCTAACACTGACTAGCGCTCTGTGATAGACACGGTGATGATTTTACATATAACACATCGTCTAATCCTTAGAATAACACTGTCAAGTAGATACTATTATTATCCCATTCTTACTAATAAGGTAAGTGAGGTTCAAAGGGATAAAGTGACTTTTCCAAAAACACATGGAGATAGCAAAACCAGGATCTAAACTGAGATCTGTCTGATTTAAATGTCAAAGCTCTTAATCATCTGGCTAACCTCCTTCCTCTGGTATTTACAAACCTAATGTGTTTTGTTTTATATCAATTAGCTTTTCCCCAGTGATGAAAGTAGTTAACAGTCAGGAGGGTAAAAAAGATGAGATACACTTATATTATTATTCATTTAGCCTTTACAAGCTCACATTTTTTGATACATTATTTTCTATTAACCTGTTACTTCTTTTCCTTAATACCCTATACCAGTTAGCCAGTAGATGATTCTACACATATTTTATAAACCCTGAAATAAGGCCCATATTTCATATTCTTCTTCCACCTGAGGCTTTCTGTGTAAGAAGGCTTGGGGGGAACGTGTGTGTGTGCACACACAGGTGCTGAGCTCGAGGACAGTGAGACCGGGAGCATCCACACTCCAGGGAAGAGTCATCCATATTTCATCCATATCTCATCTAGTATCTGATATCTGAAACCAATGGTATAATTGAAACAAGCTATTTCGATTTACTATTACTATTGCAGTCATCTTAAATACATCTTTCCCCTCCTACAATTTAACTTGGCTGGGGTCCCTTACCAGGGTCTTAGCCTCAACGAGCTAACAAGGAGGCCTGCAAATAGCAGCTGGACTCAGTGAGTCCTCTGGCTTCCCAGCAAGCGAGGCCTTTCCCCAAGAGTGCCCAGAGGCCAAGAGCAAGCCGAGGGCAGCGTCGGTGTGGGCAACGAGGGCGGGGACGGTGAACTCAGCAGTCAAACAGTACTGGGCTCAGGCCATTGTCAGAGCACAACTGAGTCCCTCACTGCACTGCTTCTCTGAGCTCCGGTTTTCACTTGGAAAAAAGTGACAGTTCCTCCTCTCTATGCGTACTCAGGAAAACTTGTTCAACTTTACATGATTACAAACAATTTAACTTGGTTATTTTAGAAAGAAGAGAGTGATGACTATGTCTTGGGGATGTTAATAATATGAATTTCTTTCACAAAACCCTGTAACCATTCCTAAATAGTAAAAGATGAAAAGAGCATATCGCAAAGAAATTCCTTAGATAGCCATGGTAACTTGAAAAAAATACTCATTAGACTACCTTTTCTAGACCTTAATACATTCACATGAAATATTCTATATAACACCTTCTAAAGATGTGCTTAAAGAAAATTTAGTTACCAAACAGTAATGAATTTGGCTTTGAACTATGGTAAGAATCTGATATCTAGGGTTAGGGAGGTGGTCTCTTATCACACAAATGACATCATGAGTGTCAGAATTTCAGAGAGATTTCATAAATCTTTTCAAAGAATGAAAGAGAGGAAAAAATCTTATGTCATTAATATAGAATTCATTCTTTCTGAAAGATTATTAAAATGTCATCTGCATTGTCTAGTGAAAATAGGACTTACTACAAAACAGTCTCACGGCATATCCACCCTACACATTTGAAGGAGGTATCCATGCTGTTGGAAGATCCATGAGGTATCCTCCAACCAAGAAAACTGCACATTTGGGAACTGTTTGTATTTTTTACAAGGTATACACACTCCTTTTATAATTAAAAATATAAAGTAAATTAATTTAAAATATTGAATTCTGGGATGCCTGGATGGCTCAGTGAGCATCTGCCTTCAGTTCAGGGCATGATCCTAGGTCATGGGATTGAGTCCCTCACTGGGCTCCCCACATGGAGCCTGCTTCTCCCTCTGCCTATGTCTCTGCCTCTCTCTCTCTATGTCTCTCATGAGTAAATGAATAACATCTTTAAAAAAAAATTAATTTTAGGGCTCCAGACTATAAGCTCCAAAGGGGCAGGGATGATAGTTGCATTCGTCACCATCATATTCCCAACAGCACAGTGTCTGGTTTATGAAGATGTTCACTGATGCACTAAAAACCAAAATGCAAGACTGGCACTTCTCTCGTTAAACCAAGTCCTGCACCTTTTAGCAGTAGTCCTCTGTTTAAAAGTTGAGAATTGGGGCGCCTGGCTGGCTTAGTTGGTTAAGCATCTGACTCTTGATTTCCACTCAAGTCATATGATAAAGGTCCTGAGATGGAACCCTCCCCACCCACCCTCACCCCATCCTGGGCTTTATGCTCAGCATGGAGTCTCCCTCTGCCCTCCGCTCACTCATGTGCATGCTCTCTTTCTCAAATAAATAAATAAATCTTAAAAAAAAAAAGCAGCTATGAATCTGCAAACCATACATAGAAGAAGGTATATGGGTTCTAATCCAACTTTATTTTAAAGAACAGTTTCTGGGGATCCCTGGGTGGCTCAGCAGTTTAGAGCCTGCCTTTGGCCCAGGTCGTGATCCTGGAGTCACGGGATCAAGTCCCACATCTGGCTCCTTGCGTGGAGCCTGCTTCTCCCTCTGCCTGTGTCTCTGCCTCTCTCTGTCTGTGTCTCTCGTGAATAAATAAATAAAATCTTTAAAAAATAATAAAAATAATAAAATAAATAAAGAACAGTTTCTGGGGTGCCTGGCTGCCAGAGTCAATAAAGCATGCAACTCTCAATCCTGGGGTTGTACTCAAGCTCCACATTGAGTGCAGGGATTACTTTAAAAAATAAAATCTTAAAAAAATTTCTTCTCACTACTGTGTAGATAGAATCTAGATACTGTAAAACCACTAAGCACCCTTGCAAATCCTGATGCTACCCAGAAGAGGAGTGCGACCGGCTGCCACACCTCCATCCCCTTGTGCCGAGGTCACACGTCAGCATCGCCGTTTCCACCAATCACTACCAGGTGAAGGACAGAGTCAAGCATTCATTTTCATATTCTTTGCAGAATCTTGCTTCTATCTATCTTCTCTGCTACTGCATGGCCTTCAAGTTCTCTTTGAGCCTCTTTGTTTTCTAACGTCACTCCACAAACAACCGATAGAAAACTGAAAATGTCTCTCAAAATAAGACCCCGGCATTTGGGTCAAAACAAGCCCACCCTTTCAGTTTTACGGTGGAGGCATCTTCACATTATCCCCAGTCTCCCTCCCCTCTACTGTTTATGTTGTTGCAGCTCTTCCAAGGGACTCTGACACACTTCAATTCTTTTCTTCTTTCTTCCAAGTAATAAGAGGACAATTTTTACTCACCTTTCATTAAACTCTCTGAATAAAATGAATCGGAATATTTCAAATCACATCTTCTTGGCCTAAAGCTTTTATACAGTTCATTGCTAGCACAGCTACATTCACATGCAGAAAGACTCCTGAACAAAACCATGATCTGATTTTTAAATGTCATTCCCATAACCCCATGCTTTGTCTTCCTTCTGCACCTTGGATACTTCTACCTACGTGTGTTTTACATTTCCTTAGCTACTTTCCTTCTCAACCTGCAGTGTGCATGCAGATTCAAGATACTTAGACATGATGGAAATCTCAGACCAGCAACATCCTTGAGCTGTTACAGTTCAGCCAACTGGCGCCTCATCATTTCCATGTAAACCAGCCCTAGGGGCAAGAATACCCAGCAACAACGTGTCAACAAAGGGAAGCTGAAACATGAGAAACTCAAAGCTTATCTCTAACAGGAGAGGAAGAGTGTTACTCTGGTGAAAGGCTACAATAATGGATGTATGTGGCAATGCTCCATAGCAAGTGGAAGAATCAACTAGAATAATAAGATCACCATCTAGTAGGTGAGGAGAAACACTAACACCATGATACTGTTATTTGAGATGGTATTTGGAGATGTCACCTAGATTCCTAAGGCTACTGAAATGTACAGAAATCCTATACTCCAGCTGGACTCCCCATCACAAGTTTGCAGGTAACCCTAAATGTCATTTCTTTCCCCCATGCAGCATTTTATTGTACAAAACCCTTTTGAAAGATCATGCCCTTTTCAAAATCCACATGGCTGGACTTGTAGCATCACGCATTTTAGAGATGGTGAAAGTGAAGCCCCAGCGAGGCTAAGGGCTGCTCTCAAGTCACATGAGTGACTGTTTGACACAGTCAAATCTGAACCCAAATCTTCTAACACCAGGTTCAGTGAACATAACATTATTCCACAGCTGGCCTCCCTTAATTCTAGGTGGTAAGTTCTTACTCAACTTCAAAACATATTTTGATATGTCATCTACAAAGTCCTCTCAGAAATAAAAATTTAAAACTAGGTCTCTGGACACTTACCTCTTGTGCAAATGACTCCGCTTTCTTTCGAAGATCCTTCTCCAGTTCCAAGTTTACTTGCATCTCCTCATACTCTTCTACTGCTAGCATGGACACTTAGGAAGACAAGGAAAAGAAATGGACAAAACACCACACAGACGGTCAGGAATCTGGATGAAAAACAGTGTTGAAAGGATTCTTTGTACCAGCATACAAGCGCCCTCATCCATTGCTGCTTGGAATATAAATGGATCAAACCATTTTGCAGGGCAGCTTGGCAATGTGAATCAAAAACCTAGAACCACTCGTGCCCTCTGACTCGACAATCCCACTTTTGGGAATATACTGATTCCCCCGAGAGAATATAAATCATGAACATGTCCAGTGATGAAGCTGCAAGAATGCTCTTGGCATCACTGCTAATAACAGTGAATGATCCAGATGGTCTCAGAGGCAGAACCAGGAAAGTATGGTACGTATACGAAACACGATTCTGCCACTGAAATGACACTGTAGAAGCATATTTATGGGACCAAAAGACATTCATGATATATATTTTTTAAATGAGTTCATTTCTGCTTTTTACAAGCTGCATACACAAAACACATTGACATGGCACTTCACGGAAGAGGAAACCTGTGAAAGGCCAGTGAATGTGCAGAAAGATACGTACCTTCACTAGTAATCAGAGAAATGGAAAGTAAAAACACAGGCACCTTTTTATACTCACCAAAAAAAGAACTGCAAAAGTCAAGAAGTAGAGTTACACCAAGTTTGGAGAGGATACAGAACGATGGGAACAAACACACTGGTAACAGGAATGGAAATCTACTTAAAAAGCAATCCGGCATCATGTGCTGGCACTGAAGATAAACTTTTACATTTGGCATGTTATCTTAGTGAAACTCTTGAACACGTGCACCAGGAGGCATGTAAAAGAATTTCTGTAGCCGCATGACTCAGAATAGCAAAAAAGTGGAAAAAAACCTCAAACATCCACCTACAGGACACTGGATCAGTGAATTCTGGTATAGACACTGAATGGCATCCTATACAGCAGGAAAGTCAACATACCACAGCAGAGCCCTTTAGCAGGAACAGATCTCAGAGACACAGAAAACTGCACAGAGACATATGCAAAGTGATACCATTAATATAAAGTTCAAAAACATGCAAAATCAATCAACATGCTGGTTAGAGATACAGACATACTTGGTAGGACTGTAAATAAAAGCAATGATAAAAATCCGAGGGAGGAGGGGGTACAAGTAGAGATTGATGTTCAGGGACCTGTAAAGTGCCAAGAGCTAAAGAGGTATTTCTTGTACTGATACTTCCCATCATCCATAAATGTTATGAACACACTATTTAACGTGTGTGTGGGGTGTGTGTGTGTGTGTGTGTGTGTGTATGGTTTTCTTAAGGTTGGAAGAATATATACGATGTCAATAGTGCTTATTTGGACTGTAAATATTGAGGTTTTTTTTCTTTTCCTATTTTAATTTATGCTTTCCACCAAAACGTATACTACCTGAAGAAAAAGAAAAATACATATACATATATATATATATATATATATATATGTTTGCTATTTTTAAGCATCTTCCATGTTTACAAAGAGAAACAGCCCTAGATCCATTCAGGCCGAGTCAGAGCCCTGAATTAAAGAATCAATGTAGGGCAGAAATTTTCAAAGGGGAGGTCTTGTCAAATAAGAGAACACGAAATCTTTACTACTTTCTGACGTTCCGTGGCCCGTTTAACGCTATAGACAGGCTCAAGGGGGTGATGATGCTGTTAGAAATTAGGCACAACACAGGTAGGTATCACACTGGCCTCTCCATCTGCCTCTGCAAGGCACTTTCAATCCTGAGCTGAGTCATATCAATAAAATCTTTAAAAAGGCACTCTTAATGGCTGCTTTCACACAATGTTCCGCCAGGACACTTCAGTCCTAACTGACTAAGGACCGGTTTGCTGGGTAATGACATAGAATTTCAAGCTCTGTGCTCTGTAAATCTACTGCTTTCTCAGAGGAAAGACGAATACTCTTACTCCAGCAAAGCAATGTAAGTGGTGGTTTGTGATGTGAATTACAGGTCCCCGAGAGCCCAATGATTTTCAAACCTATTTAAAAAAAAGAAATTTCATGAAGAAAACAAAGACGACTATGACTATCTGGAGGCCTGGGCAACACAACTGACTCTCTTTTCTCAGTCTTGAACGTCACAATAAAAAAAAAAAAGAAGAAAAGAAAAAAGTGAATTTTCACCTGTCCTGGCCCTTTCGACTTGGATTCTGAAAGAAATGTGGTTGGTCCTCATCACACATTTAGTTATATAATCTCTCTCTCTTCCTAGAGAGCGGGCTCTCTGAAGGCGAGATCCACGTGGTTGCCCTCTGCAGAACTGTTTCTAGCACCACGCATCAAGACCCATTTCTATTTTCTTAAATGTGGAACGAGCTGAGACATGTCACAATCTTTTTTTTTTTTTTAAGATTTTATTTATTTATTATTGAGAAGCACAGAGAGAGAGGCAGAGACACAGGCAGAGGGAGAAGCAGGCTCCATGCAGGGAGCCCGACATGGGACTCGATCCCGGGCCTCCAGGATCACGCCCTGGGCTAAAGGTGGCGCTAAACCACTGAGCTGCCCTGGCTGCCCTGACATGTCACAATCTACCGTATCTCCCACACTGAACTGCCAGGTCCTTTATTTATTCAAAAATCTCAATTCGGGAACCAAAGGTAGAGGACTAGCACCAGTAACAACAGGGAAGGCTGGAAGGTTTTCTTTCAGTGTTGCAGCTTCTGAACTAGAAAAGAGAGTAGATGAGGGGGGGGGGGGGGGACAGAAAGTACAGGAAATAAAAAAAAAAAAAAATCAATTAAAAAAAAAAGTACAGGAGATGCCCCCTGCTCAGAACTGTGTTTGCAGAAGCGCCCCCTGGTATCATTTGCTTGTCCTGAAGCAGGGGGTGTGGAAACCAGCCCCTGTGAGACTTGATGCCACGTTTTAGAACAAGGATTCCGTTTTCTCTGGTGGTAGCCCTTGGAGAAAATTCCTTCCCCCCATGAGACCAGGTGTGCTTCTCGTGATCAAGAGGTTCATTTTCATATGATTCACAGAAATGATCATGAATCTCTTACGGGACAGCTCAGAGCCAGACTTCACTGCACACGGGCAGGACTGTGCAGGGGCCTCACGGCTGGCAAGTGACGTTGTCTATCAATATTTAATCTTACTTTTGCTCTGCCTCATTTTCTATATTCTCTTTAAAATTTTTTCACATCAGGTTGCATGTATCCATGTAGATATCCTAATCTCTTCTGGATTAAAAACAACCTTCCAACTCCATATATATTGAGGGAAGAGCCAATAATGCTATTGTCCCAGAGTATATGTAGATAGAACACTGTTTTGGTTTGAAGTGGGCCGTAAGTTGCTCAAGTGAAAAGCACTTTTAGAAATCCCAATACTCTGAGGTTGGGTGATAAAATAACCAGAAAGAGAGAGAGAGAGACTCGAGGCTAGAAATCAGGAAAACCAATACAAGGATATTCTTGTTACAAGACTCTTTAGGCAGAGGTATAAAACAACATAAAATGTATGTAAACCAAATAAATTACGTACATAGCTGAGAAAAAAAAAAGACTGGAAACACCTACCTCTATTGCATTTTTCTAAGACTCTTCTCTGTTCAAGAACTTCTGAATTTAAAACATCTTTTTCTTGTTTAACTTTATTTACCTAAAAATGTGAGATTGTAAGGGAAGAAAACACCCAACATTGTAAAACACGACATAGGGTGATGTGTGGTACACAAACTGCTGTTCAACATTCAACGTAAAGTTTTATCATTTAAAGCAGTAATTGGCTTTACTGTGTTGGGCTTTTATTAATGTTCTTCTTAAGGTTTCAAAGGTAACTACTTAAGTTAGGATGTACCTTTGGTAGAAAACTTATTTACAAATTCCAAACGGCACTGGTCCCTAACCCTATAAAGATATGTTTAATGCAAAAATCCAACTAGAAAGCACCCAGAAAAAATACACTAATCATGCAGAGATCCAATACTCAATCTTAATAGTAATTTCAAACTCTGATTAACTTTTAGCTTAAGTAAAACACATGTGAATTTTTTAAATGAAAAATACTTTAAACTTTGATGACTTCTGGCTTAAATAAAGCACACATGAAAATCTTCCCCAAAAAACTTATACTTCTGAGAAATTTTTGGTATCAATCAATAGGAAGAGAATATCACAGGATTGTTCAAAAAAATAATGTAAAGTTATATGTACCAAAGTGGATAAATCTCACATGCACAATACTGAATTTTAAAAAGCAGGTATGGGGTGCCAGGCTGGCTCAGTCAGTGGAGCATGTGACTCATGATCCCAAGGTCATGAGTTGAGTTCAAGCCCTACACTGGACGTGGAGCCAACTTAAAATAAAAATTTTTTAAAAGCAAAAATAAAAATCAAGTATCATTTAAAAACACTCAAAGTACCATGTATTATAGCAAGAAATATAAGTAGATACATGTACTGGATGACAAAAACCAAATTCAGAATGCTGGGAAACAGGGCAAGGAGTGAGAAGAACGCAGTTTGGGAGAATGATACCGGGGTTTTCAAGACTGTGTATTAAGCTAGATAGTAGACACACAGATCTTCATTATTTTGTTTTTTATACTTTTCTTATGTCTAAAATAGTAATAATAAAAGTACTTCAGAAAGGGCTTCCACTAACATCTCTATGTGGGAAGGCGACAGGATGATCAGTAAATAACCATAACTGAGGAAGAGAGTGCATCAAAATGTGTTTGTCTCTTTCTTAAGGTTACAGTCAAGAAACAAACTAAGATAATGGTCCTGGAGAAGGACTCTGAATCCACCAGCATGCCAGAGAGCCTGTGAACTGGTTGTTTCAGTATAAGCTCTATTTTTGGTTTTGGTTTGAATTAGTAACTGGTAACTCTCCAACAGGAGAGCCACTTCCGAAGTATCATCATCCTCCTGATCATCCATCCCATTCATTAGGATGCTCTGCCACAGGAAGTAAATACGACCAAGGCTGAAATTAGTGGACACTACCTCCCAACCTCTCTCTCATTATGGCTCTTATGAAAATAAGATAGGTACACAAACTGAGGTAGCCAGATAAGGCCGCTCACTTGAAGGGATCGACGCCTCGATCGATGCCTCAGCATTACTTGTAAGTCACCTGAGGGATGGGTCTGAAAGCTTGGGATGTGGAATCTGGGAACCACGGACACAAGTTAAATCATGATCTCAAACGCAGTTCCTGGAAGCATCGTGCCAAGAAAGGCAATTATGGGCTCCTGTTCTTAAAGACCATCCAAAAGGAAAAATTAAAAGTTTCTCTGAACACCCACTTGAACCCATTTTGCCATCTATCACATATGCTTATGTTGGAGGTACACAAGAGGACCCTTCCCAACTGAGCCAACTATCCGATGGAGAAGCAAAATATGTCTTCAGCAGCAGCAATAAAGTAGATGACTCAAACTGCAGGTATTATTCTTTCAAATGTGCCTCACATAGTGAAATATGGGGATAACAGGAACACTTCTTGTGAGTTTGATGCTTTATTTACTGAGCTAGGTAGTGAGTATATGAATGTTTATGATCTTATTTTCTACACCTTTTTGTATATTTGAAATAGAGATAGAAGATCAAAATTGGTACATGGTTCTCACGTCTGAAATTAACTGCCAACACCAAGTTTTTAACTTAGCCAGTCTCCAAACACCCTAAAAACACCAAAAGTCTTGCTTTTCAGGCCTAAGATACATACTTCTTCCATTACTTCTACAAGTTTGCTCTTGAGATTTTCCAATTCAATCGCTAATATCTTCTTCTCTTCCTGAACCGATACAATTTGATCTCGAAGCTCTGCATTTTGAAAGAAAAAAATAAAAGGAGGGACACAATATAAATAAAACTTATTTTTAAAAGAATCAATCTTGTAAAAGAACTGGATATGCCAGTCCCTGTGTAGCTTATGGTCAAGGTTACTTACCAGTTAAAAGTAAAATGAAGAAGCAGAGAATGATGGAAATCTCACTTCTGTGCCTCTGCATGCAGCCAAAGTTATTAATAATCTTATATCACACTATCTCACTGTGTTATTAAACGTACCAGATCATGTTTTCTCTGCATTCTAGCAAGCTCGTATTTTAGAAAACTCTCTGGCATTTTACAAGTAAAATGTTTTAAGATTTCAGCAAAACAAATTAAGGCATTGTATTAATTTCCTATTTATTTTAAAATGGCCATGGGCTCTTGTCACAATAAAATGTAATAAACAATGGGGCAGTTGATAATTGGCAGAAAAAAATCCTGACCTGCTGCCAATTTATAGCACTCAAACATTATTTGAACAGACTCAAAATATAACCTATTTGAAAAAGGGTTAATTCTAGTAATTTTCTCTCCAAAGTTGTTGGTATTCTGTTTCTTAATTTATTTCATATTTTTTACTGTTGGAATTTAACAAAAACTCTTATTACCAAAATGAAAAAATTAGCAACCATTAAGTGCAAGAGCTTCTGGTGGTAGATGAAACTTACTTTCACCACTCACACAGTAAAAAACATACACAGAAGGGCAACTGGGCAGTCGACTGAGTGTCCGACTCTTGATTTTGGCTCAGATCATGATCTCAGGGTCCTGGAATTGCTGGAGTCAGGCTCCATACTCAGTGGGGAGTGTGCTTGAGGATCCTTTTCCTCTGCCCTTCCCCTTGCTCATTCTCGTTCTCTCAAATAAATAAATCTTTTAAAATATATATATATTATACAGATTAGCATAGTCTTAAATTGATGCCCAAGGACTCCAGTTTTGCTATTCAGGTTTTACCTGCTTTCAATTTCTTACCCTCTCCAAGGACAGTTAAAAAAAAAAATTCTCTGAGGTTATTTATAAATTGAATCAAACATTTACAGGAACCCGGCCTGGAGGAGTTCTCAGACACTTATATCAAAATCACTTTCTCCAAAGGCTAGCCTAATCCTGAAGGAAGAAATGACGGACTATCGCATCCAAGACCTAAGAGAAGGGGAGGATTATGGACAAAGGAAAATCCTGTCAACTTCTCCCTCTCCACCAACACAAATGTTATTTTGTCTTAGGTTAAGGGGGTGGAGGGCCAGATAAAGAGGGTTTTCTTATACTTGTCTCTTATCTATGCCGACAAGCTGACAAGTATTGCTTCGGGCATATGCCTAATGCAAAAATGCCCTAAAAGTTATTGAGCTTCAGACTGCTTTCCTACATCTTTAATATAAACAGTATGTACATATAATCATGTGTGTGTGTGTATATATATATATATATAAATCATAAATAAAATTAAAGTGTATTTACTAGTGGTACCATGTGATACTACACCTCACGCTTATCAACACATCAGTTGTCTAACAGTGTTTATGTTGGACACTGCATACTGCTCACAATTCAGTGTCTGAATCAGATGAGGAATCCTCTGAGGGCAGAGACTCCACAACGTGGGGAGGAATCTTCCCCAAAGATTCCAAAAAAGAACCAACAAATAGGAGGCACTGGCTAAATATGTTTTTATCTATTCTTTCTTTCACTTAACAAAAATAGCTCAACATATAGTCCATATTTTTAAGAATATTTACAGACTGGCTGTTTTCATCAAGATAATGCTTTCAAAAGTGCCTACTCCCGAACAAGAAAGTAATTCATAATGCACAAATGTGATGTCCTACAGTGATTCTCAACCAGGCAACTACCTGGGAACATTTAACTCCAAAACTTTTTAAAGGAGGATCCAAGGCTAAAGTTCTCAGGTGATACCAATGGACAACCAGGGCCGAGAAATGTCAGAAATACCCCCAGTGATGAAACCAAGTCTCACCTTTGATCTGCTTCTGACACTGCACGGAAACACACGTTTCTGCAGTGCCTTCTGGGTCGGTGCTGGCATCTTCGTCATCAATGTTGATCTCCTCAGTGATTACATCTGGTCCCAGCTTGGCCATGTACAGCATGCTGATTCTTTTCAACGTTTTATTTTCTTTATTTAGCTAAGGCAAAATGCAAAAACAGTTATTTTACCAGCAGTCAAATGAGTGTCTTGGATTTTTAAACAATAGACAGATTAAGTGTATTTCTGTCCTTACATATTCATCAACACTCACAGCATGAACTAACAATTAGAAGATTCATGAAGTAAGGTTTTATTTACACTTTCAGCATTAAACTTATTAAAGACCTGCTGCCTGGATTACAGGTGGTGACATGGGAAAATGCTAGTTATCATTGATCATGTAAGAGGGCTGAAGATAAAGTATCAGTATAGACTTTGTCACTTCACATGAGACCTGATGCCTGGATTACAGCCAATAGCATGGGATGATGCTAGTTATCACTGATAACAAGAGAAGACTTAAGATAAGACACAAGTAGAGATTCAATCACATTTCAATTTATTCCATCCTTAATAGTGTCAATTAAGGCATTTTATTTCAAGGAAATGTTTTATTTGCTGCTGTGCACACTCTTTACATGTTTGTTAGCCCAGCCCTCCCTCTTCTCTGAACTCCACTACTTCTCTTCAGTGTCCCACAGGATCTCATGGGAACAGCTGTGTTCCCCCAGGGAACCCCAGTGGCTCCCTCCCCCTCTGGAAGCAGCCCAACAAGTCAGGCAAAAGAGCTCAGGCTCCGTCAGTCAGATCTCTTCTCTAGAAATTTGGAGGCTGGAACAGAGAGATGAGTTTCCTCCCACGCGTCTGGGTGGACAGAAGCTGTTGGCAACCACAATCCACTACTGAACTGAGGAACAAAGGAAGGTAGCCCAGAGCAAAGCCAAAAACGGAGCTGATTGCAGAGATAGGCCGAGAAAAATAATGGAGACAGGTTTCCCACAGGACTCTGGTCCATACTCGAAATGCTCTTAGCTCATGGATTTCAGTGGGATTCTCCAATATCCCTCATTAACAAATTCCTTTTTTTTTTCCTTTTAACAGTGGAAGAAAAGATATGTTGCTGTTATCTCTATAAAAAGAGTTCTAATTCATAGCAGGAAAAAGAAATCCTAATTCATTAATGTATTTGTTATGTGCATATAAATACTAGTGCAAAGCACACACAAAGACTAAACTTGGTCCAAAGTCCATAGAAGGAAAGTATGGTTGCCTTATGTTTTCTCTTCTCAAGACTAAAAAATAAAAGGTCTCCTCTGAACACATGAACATAGAGAAATGCAACCTCTTTTCTTTTACTAAGAGCCAATGACCAGCAAGACAAGTTCTGAATTAAATAACTGACACTGGAAATAAATGCAAACAGAAACTTAATTCACTGGAAAGCTAACTAGCCTTCTCCACTTATAAACCTATGTCAGGGTAGGACGTGCTACTACTTGTCCAGTTCTGGTCCTTCACTTGTGATCATAATTAGGACCCCTCACAGACTCCCTCAGGGAAAAGTCCAGACCATTTCAAACTGGGAGAGCTGATTCTCACCCACAACAACGCTGAATCTAAATATATTTCAAGTAGCCCGGTCTAGAGCACAAGAGGTTTCCCTGACCTCTCTAGGGAATCAGGAAGAAATCTATTAGAAATGGCTAGGAACTTTTCCACAGATTCCCCCTGGGAAGTCTAGTGAACTCTACTGGGGGAATCTGACACAGTCTTTTTTTTCCCTGACCCCACTGCATAACTCCAGCTTCTAGCTCCCCCAGCACATTAGGGGGATCAGGGATAAGATAGTAGCTCATGATTCCACGCCTCTCTCCCTAAAGATGAAATTCAAGGAAAGACTGTTGTGAGTTGCACCATGGATGCTACAGCATGGCACTAGAGGCTCAAGGATCCTGGCCAATACTCAGACATGCCATCTTGTCTGAATGGCAGGAGAAAATAACAATTTAAGGAAAAAGTGAAAATATTCAAGCCTTCATTTGTAATTCTGCCTCCTAATACTTTAATGGTTTCCAGCTTTGCACATTAGAGTCTCTAGAGAGCTTTAAAAAAAAAAAAAATCCCAGTGCACAGACTCTCCCAGACCCAAACCTCTGGCAGTGGAATCCAGCACAGTACTCGCCCCAAGTTCTCAGGTGATGCTAACCCACATCAATATGAAGAATCCTTGATATAGAGAAAGGCAATGCTGTAGTATCTGTTTCTATAAAATCAGAATTAAGAATTCTGCTCTATAATCCAATGTCTCTACCTCTAGAATAACCTCATCTTTCAGAGTAGTAGTCTCCTCATCAGCAAACTAAAGATAAAAATCACCTCTGCCCCATAACATGAAGATTGAATATGATATTACACAGAAAGTGTTTAATACAGTGATGGACACACAGGAAAGTGTCAGCTGGTGTTAGCTCCCGACAGTAACAAAAGAGGTTTAGGTTGTGTGTCTGACTTTTCTTTGGGAATACTTTACCAGCTAGTTTTCCTCAACCAAGATATATATCTATGCAATTTTTTCTTCCTCCGGGATACTCACAAAAGCACAAAAATACTAATTGTTTCTACCTGGTCCTTAATATGCTCATTCCTAGGCCATTGTCAGAATCCTACTTAATAATCTGATTGTTAACAGTTCTACCATCAGAAGAGTTTTAATGCCTTTCTCCGCCAAGCCAGGTACCAAAATCCACCAGCACTAGCTGGCTATACTACAACTACTCTATTTAACAAAGTTACTAATTCAAGAAAAAAGCCATATATGGGGCACGTGGCTGGCTCAGTTATTAGAGCATGCTTTGATTCTTGATCTCAGGGTCATGAGTTCAAGCCCCACATTGGGTGTGGAACCTATGCTTAAAAAAGGGGGGTGGGGAAGCCACACAGAAAATTTCAGAAGTCTTCTCTGAAACATCATTCTCACATTCTGAAGGAAAAAAATAAGATTTATATACATAAAGATCTCATGACCACATTAAGTGCATATTTTTGAAAACTGTGAATTCACAAATTTTGGCTAAGCAATTTCACTGAAGTTATTATTCATCAAGTTATATATGTTAATGGCATGCTGATTGTTTTTTGGAATCATTCTAAGTCCAAAAGCAAAAATAAATCTTTTATAACCGTACAAGTAACAGAATCTTCTACTACATTCAAATTTAAATAGTTTTTATATTGGGTGCAGCTTAATGAATATTTAAAGATATGAAATAAGCAAGTTAAACAGACTTGGACCATATGGTTTAAAGAACTGGTCTATATTTATCAGTTTAACCTACACATTTTACCAAAGTATCCACCCTTGCTTTTAAGAAAATTATGCAAATTGCATCTTAAGAATTAAACATTCCATTTGTAAAAAATAAAAAAAAATAAAATAAAATAAAAAATAAACATTCCATTTGTCATTAATTTGAGAGCAAAGATTTAGAAAAATAGGAATAAATTTACAGAAACTTTGTTGCTTTAAAAATGGAGTCTAATTTTAAAAATGACAATTGGGGGATACCTAAATCAGGATGTGCTGCTTATTGATCACACATATAATGAAGCTTCCAAACTTTGCATTCAAAGCTGTAGTATTCTCCAGATCTAGTGAGCACATCTATAGGTTTTTTTACTTGTTTTTTTTAATTCCAAGTCCCACGAGGGACTTGTATCCTCGAAAACAAACCATATGACCATTTTCGAAAGACTTTGTAAAGACTAGAGGACAAATCGAGTAAGTGAAGGATCCTACTGTCAAGGTGAAATTATAAAACTGACTTTTGAGATTAGTAACATAGTGGTTTATAATAACCAGGAACGAACCAGGTGACAACAGTCACCTAGCAGTTTTCTCAGCACACAGCTGGCCTGGGCTGCACACCCCGCATCAGTGAGTCTGGGGTATTCTTAAGAAATCAATGCTGGTCCACCCTGACACTTAGGACAAGGCAACTGTAGCTCAGAGAGGTGCATTCTCTTGCTCAAAATCACCTGGCAGTTTAAAAAAGGAAGGAGGGGATCAAATCTTTTTTTAAAGAGGCCTGTAAAAACCCATGAGTAGAGTGCTTCATGAAAAAAGGAAAATCCGCCCCATTCTCCCCACAGTCCTAACTCTAGTCCATCCTGTCATTTAAGATGAGACTACAGCAATGCGGAGACCAGAACTTGTAACTGGCCCAAAGTCACATATGCCCCAAATGACATCACTGGGAATAAAACCTGTATATGCTGCCTCCCAAACCCTTGCTCTCCATTAACTCATTCAGTCCTGCGAGGTAGTCAGGTTCGCACCTTGCATGTACCGCTGGCAACAGGGATACTTAGCAATGGCAAGAGAAAATACAAGGACTGTCCTTAGCCACTGCAAGATTCAGAGCAGCTGGTATGCTCCAAATACATTTTTTTCTCCTTGTTCCAAAAGGAGGAATAAAGGATATGAGAATTCACACAGTTTTATGGACCAGTGAACACTTAGTGAAGTGTAACACAAAAGAAGTGATGGGAGAGCACCCATACTATGATTGTTTTAAAAGCAATGGCCTGTATTGCTATGTATTCTTCAAAGGAGTAACAGAAGTTGCATGCACACGTTTATATTCTTAGGTTCCGACTGCATTATCTTATGAATTCTAATGTAGTGTCATTACACAAACAATTAAGCAAATACCTCTAGCAAGCACACTGCTAATGCACACAAATTAAATACAGAGATATATAGACAGACTGGCTGATTGATTTGCAGAATTTCAGTCACATCCAAAGACATACTTTGGAGGTAGGTGATGGGGAAGAGAGGAAGACACACAACTGGCATTGCTAATGATATTTGGTTAAAAATTGCTGTAATCCATTTTCTGATGAAGTGGTTCAGATGCATTTTACCCAACCCCAAAAACGTAAGACAGAGATAAAAACATTCTTTAATAATAATGTACTTCTGATGAGACAGAATATAGAAAATTATACTCTTGGTAAATTCATCAGCTAGAAGCAATCAGTGGAGCACTGGAGGTCACCTTTAGCATGCCCTCGCTCTGCTTTCACAAATAATCACCTGAAACGTACGGCTGGAGGCCGACTTTAAATCAAACATGAAAACACTCATTGCTCCTTGATGTCACACCAGGTTAGTTTTAAACTTGGCGAACGTTTGCACCCAATGCACAGCCACGTAGAAAGTCCAGCTGAACACACCAGTCTGGGGCCATTTTTCAGAGGCAAAAATCACAAATGCTGAAATGCACACTACAAAATGCCCCTTTTACAATCGATATGACCTAGGCACTAAGATCTGTACCTAATCCTATTCCAGGATTTTCAAAACTTACGACACTTTTTCCTCCTCATCCGAAGAGAGACCGTTGATTAGGACAGCAAAAGCGAAGAGAGGTCACTCTGCAGAAAAGCAAGTTGAAATTAAAAAGCTCAAGTAGAGAATTCCCTTATTTGAAGAGTCTCACCTTTGTTGCCAGAGCTTCAGCACTTTCTCGACAAGTCTTCTCTATTTCAAGATGGTTCTGCATAAAATTGACTTCCTCTATAACCATGTGAGAAACTAGGAATGAGGGGAAAAAAGTCTCAGCATTCAGAGATTAGTCAGCAATTCCAGAAGCCCACACATTGCATCCCATGACTCAGAATACTTCAATTCTTTAGCTAGCCAGACCTTCAGCTATTGAGGGGGGGGACAGGACGGGAGGGGGGAGTCTTGAAGATGCTGCCCTGATTAAATCTTAGCTAATATGTGAATGTGGAGCAGGAAAATAACACAGTGAAGAGCCTTTACTGCTAGCGCACACATTTTTAAGAAAGCTAGTTAGGATGTTTTAAGTTTTTTTTTCCCCCTATGTAGCTGCACACATAGCCACAGACACGTCCACTTAGACAAAAGAATCTCTTCTAAATAAAAAGTGGCAAACACGATTTTTCCTTTTCTTAGCAGGACAGAACACGTGGGTCTAATACAGAAAATCTGCTAATGAAAAATTTTAAAAAAATAAATCTTAACTTGATGTTCTTAACTGGAATAACCATGTGGCAGTTGAGCTGAGGTCAGTATGCAACTGCCTTCTTTATGAGTGAGTGACAAAGTAGTTACTATTATTTAATAAATTCCGGGGCAGAAAAGTATAGCAACAAGAGTTATGTATTCTATGATGATGACAGCAGATGTTTCTTGCATCACAGACTATCAGGAAGATTGGAAGAAAAAATACAATTTTACAGTACACTTTACCAATGCTTGAAAAATAGTAATTTTCAGGTTCTTTTAGTAGCTGGTTTATAGAAATTGAGATTCAAAGGTACAAAGTGATTTAGAACTTGCATTATACTTTGAAGATCAAGTAAAAGAAAAGTGCCAATTCCTTTCACCCATACTTCTAGTTAAAAGAAAATGTTCAGAATCTTAAACTTAACTGTAAACGTGCATACTTATTGACATTTGTTTGGCTTAAAAAAGAAAAATTAAGTATACCCAAATGTGAAACCCAACAAAGTTAGGCAAAAAGCACACTGGGCTCACATAACACAAAGAGAGATTACTTTTGCTTCATTTAAGCTTAATTAACCTGCAATTATGATTAAACTCAGGGGAAAAAAATTTCTCTCCAAATTAAATACAAAAATGTATTACTTCCTAAGTCTGTCCAAAGTTCTTATTATGTTAATATTCAAATTCATAAAGCAGCACTAAATGGCCAGAAACATCTCTAACCTTGACATTTTTTCAGGGGTAATAATAATCTGCAGCAAATGCAGGCCAACCAAAAACCACTTAACTAATTAGTAGTTGCAGTCACCGAGAAAAACATGAATCAACACTGTTATTACAAGTGGCACATTTGAGTGGCATCTAATTATGACTTGATGAGCACGATACTTGCATTATCAACATTACTACTGCATCCCATCAGGTCCTAAAAGCTGCTGATGGCACTGACTTCGAGAAACTCCCACTCAATGGTACAGCAGCACCCAACAATCGGCTTGGCAGGGGCCCCCCTCACTAAATGACACGTTAAGCGTAATTACTGGTAGACATTGTAAATAAACAGGATTGGAAGTGAAAATTGTACCAAGTGCATAAGACACAATCTGACACATTGGAAGTGGCAGCCTTAATTGAGAGTTTCTTTGACTGCTCAAGATCATTTCAACTGCATTTCTCAGAGGACAGTGATTATAACTGTGGAGACAGACGGCATAATGGTATCAGCACTGCTGACAGAGCAGTGAATTAAATTGTATCTGCTGTTGTGTGAAAGCCTTGATGAGAGGTACAGATGCCTTAGTGGTCTTATCATTATAACACAATGGTCATGTTGTCATCAACCTTTCTGGCTCCAATTGAAAAGAAATGATTGTGTGTTGAGGCTCTGCCCCCCTTTCCACGCCACCCCCCTCTCCTCTTCTATCTCTTGTTCTGAATAGAACCAATTTTCAGAGAGCTATGAAATCACGCAATAGGTCCTAAAATGCAGCTGCTTGGCATACAAACGGGTCCCCATTAAACTGGAATCACACACAATATGTGTTTATGCCAGAAGAACAAATAGAAGCTGAACACAGGCCAAGTTTATTCACACACACAAAGCCCATGTAGCTCTTCATCAATATAATTGCCTTTTATATTGTAGTTTAAATAATAGGCTCTATTATTTCCTTAAAATCCTAATATTCTTGGCATTTTATCACTATGTTTACAAGGTAGGTTCTTCAAAAATGTGAAGGAAAGAGAAAAGAAACCTATACAATTTTTACAACATCAAATATTACTTTGAATTTTTAGCCTTAACTACTTGACTTCTTCTGCCACAATCTGGTATTTCCACTATCATAACAAAAACATAAACACTCTGCATGTTTCATAGGAATTTGACTTTTTATTCAATAACATTCTTGCTCATGGAAGAGTAAGAAAAATCATTCCACCATAGCAAGGTTTAGGCCCAGCAAAAAGAAAAAAGACACACACACACTTATTTTCTGAACATTGTGTAAAAGGCTGCCCTGTAATTTAACTTGATAACCTTACATAGGCAGCACTAACCCACATTTTCTCTAATCCTCATACAGCAGACCCCATCAGACAGGTTGTTGTTGTTGTTGTTTTTTTAATCTCTGCCTCTTAAAAGGAAACAGTAAAAAATCAAAAGTTGGGCTTTGATTTCTAGTTTAAAAAATTATCTCAATGCTAAATAGGGAGCAAAGAAATCTATCGACTTTCTAGATTCAAAAGAAAAGAATATATTTCAGAGGGCATTTATGTCCTTAAAAAGCACGGTCCCATTTCTAAAACTAAAAGTCAGGTTACGTGACACAAAACAGAAATTTTTGTAGTATATAATTTTATTTGCACCTTTCAAACAATGGAAGTTTAAAAAAACCTTTAATTGTTCACTTAGTGATTTGCCGTATGGTGCTGAATTCAGGCTTGTCTCATAATATCCACAGACCATGACCACTATGCCTAAACTATCTGTAATTTGGATGGCATGAAAGTTTAAAAAAGAATAAAGATCAATCCTAGTCTTTTAGAAATACTAACTGAAATATTTATGATGAAATTATCGTCATTAAATGATATGATGAATGGAATTCATTTCAAAATACTCCGAGGTGGGATGTATGTACACAGAGATGAAAGTAGCCTGGCCAAGAGTTGGTTAACTGTTGAAGTTCTATGATGGATACATAGGGGTCCGTTGTAATATTTTTTCACTTTTGTATAAGCTTGATATTTGTCATAATAAAAGTTGTTTTTAAGGACTCTGACAACTCAGAAGCATAACCTAAAAGTACATCCATTATTGCTTTCATCAGTCTAGTTGAATTAGTAAAGTTTGTTTTTCCTCTTCACGACACGCTTACATACTTGCCATCATGGAATGCATCACCCTGTAGGGCAACTGGGCTTTCCTCTCTTTCACTTGTGTCTGTCTCTAATTATCGGCGAGCATGACAGCAGAGATTTTGCTTTACTCACGTCTGACTCTTCTACCTAGCAAAATGCTACGTATAAACTAGGTAGTCACGTGTGTTTGTTTGAATGACTGGAAAAATCTACCAGGCCTACGTTCATCACACCTCTTTACAAGCATGTTCTCTTTAGAACATAACTGCTTAGGACACAATACCATCACCAACTATTGGGCTTATTGTGTGCCCAACCTGTGCTACATCCTTTCCATGTTCTCTGTCCTGAATCCTCACGATGGTCTTACGAGGTAGGTATCATGACAGCAACTTTATATTGGAGAACACTGAAGCCCAATAAAGTCAAGTAACATGTATCTCAAATTACAGAGTTCTGACTGGTAAAGCCCAGCCAAACCAATTTCTAGGTGACTAATTTTCTCGGTTTCTCTCTAACTTGTATTTCAAAGTGACACCACCAACGGTACTGCCCTCAGTAGCACTCCTCTCCATCCAGCCAACTCTTAGCAATATTTAGATGCAGGACGTCTCTGAAGTGTATGTGGTGAACACACTGTAAGTTCTCCTGCAACGTCAGATTTTTTGAAAGGTATCCACATAGTGTGAAAACAGTGATGAGAGCTGGCAGGTGTGCAGGAAAACGGGTGTGTCCCAACACACAGCAAAGGCTCTCATATTCTGTCTGAAGGACCAGAAAAGCCTTTAGTTACTTCTTCTGTCACACGAATCTGTCTTCCTAGGGAACGTGGCTTTGCTATGAGAAAGGCTGAGGCCCTGGGAGAGGGCAGAGAATGGAGTAATATGGATGAACCAGCTAAGAAGAGCATGCCAAGCTAGGTGAGTTGAGCCCCACAGCCTAGGAGAGCTCATTCAGCTGCTCTTCCCTCACTTTGAGATGTGCACCTGGCAGGTAAATGTAATAGGAAGGCAGATTTCAACTTGGCACCCACACATACTCTCCCCCTCCCCAGAGCTGCCCCACATGTCAAGGCCAGTGTCTGAAGGGCACTCAAGCTCTGGATGGGGATAGTGAATGAGATGGTGGTAGCAGCAGCTAACATTTATTGAGCACTCAAACGATAATGCCAGGCACTGTGTTCAGCACTTTTTACATGAATTATCTCATCTAATATTGAACAGTCCTTGAGGCAGGGTCATTTATTCCAATTTCACTAAGGCAGAAACTGCTCAGGACTACATGGATTTACATCAAATGGTGCTCTTTACTGGTGGGAACTGATCCATTACCTTCCAAATTTGAAACTCTACCCTCTGTTCCAAAGTCATCAACTATTTACCCCAGACACAATGTTTTAACAAATATTTATAGTTTTCGTCATCCCCATTTCCTGTTCTTTTGAGACGGAGTCAAGAGTCAGCATTCTGTTCTACCATCCGACCTTTAAAATAATTAATCAGACTTACAGTAAGTCAAAACTTCAATGAATACAACAATAAAGATCATTGTACTACCTTTTCAATGGATTCTCTCATGCTTTGAGTTGCTCATAAGGAAAAATGTGAATTTTTAAAACTATCAAAGATATTTAGAGTTAGAGACAAAGGAAGTGGGAGAGGAAAGGAGTTTACGGGTTACTCTTACAGGTAGGCTGATTTGGGGGGAAGCGCCTTCCATTTCTGCATAATGCAAGAAGCCAAATGCCCACTAGTTGCCCAACAAAAGCATTTTATGTTAAGCCCAACCATAAGAACTTGAACTATCCCCACTACGCAGAGCATGCCAACCCCCCATCAATAATTAATTTGAGAACATGAATTGGTAACAATATCAGTGGCACAACTCTCTCAGTGTGACCTGGTGTCAGCCAAAGTGTAAGCACATCCCATTGATCCTGCATTAGGGAAGAAGAAAGTCCTACACAGTTTCAATTCATACATTCACAAATAAGAGATATTTCTGTCACAGCATATTGGCTTCCAAAGAAAAGTAACATCAACAGTATTTCCCTGGGATTTTGTTACAGCCAGACACTTGAAATAAACTGGCTATTGAAATCAACTATAATGTTTCATTCTCATGGCTGTTTAACCTTCAACAAGAAGAAAATGTTTTGTTGTGTAGTTACCAAGTCAACATTTCATGATTTAATGGAACAACCTAATACAGCATCTGCAAAAAGATGGAGAAAGACCCTGTTTCCAAGAGGGAGGATCATCTTTTCCTGCTAAGGTCTGGTCCTTTTCCAATGACCTATTTCCTTCTGATCATTCTGAGCGCCATCAGATACATTCTATCTTAGGGGCAAGGTAACGACAGATTTGCAGGAAATGCTACAAAAATAGCATAGCAAAAATTTAGAAGATTCATTACAACTTTTGTGGGAATACCACATTCCTTAGAGAGAGGGCCATTTCAAACATCCAAAAATGTATAAGTTCTGTGAGCCAGAATTCATTTTCTATGAATTAATGTAAGAAACAAATCAGACCACTGTACAGACATATAAGAATACTTGACGTGGTATCACTTAAAATACCCAAAATTCAGAAATAATCCATCTATCGCTGAAAGAATGTTGAAATAAATTGGGGTACTATCGTGTAATAGAATACTAACACTAATATACAGCTCTATCAACATGCAGAGATGACCATGATATACTGCTTCCTGAAAAACGCAGGCTGCAAACTGAATGTAAAGCATGCCTTTATTTTTGTAGACATATGTATTGAGCACAGATAAGAAACCAAGAAAGACAGACTATAAAATATTAACATTAACATTGTCTTTTCTCCAAGAGTCAAGATAACAAGTAATCTTTGTTCTCCTTTAACTGTTTTGCATAGTAAAAATTTTAGAAGTGCAAACTGTTTTTTATAATAACATGAAACAATAATGCTCATTCCACTTGTTTGAAAATCACAGTAATGCCAGAACTTTCGGGGAGGGGGGGAGGACTAATGGGAAGACAATTCTCGCTTTCTTGGATGCCTAAGACAGCAGCAACCGAACACAGGGGACATGCCTACCCACATAATTCCCAAACAGAGTTATGTGTGTTATAATAATTCCAATGAAATGCTTACATACTTTTCTGAAATTCCTCCAGTTTTTTAACAGCTTCATCTCGTTCTTGCCTAATTTTGTCACACTGAAATGAGAAAACACAGAAATGTTAAATTTGTATCACAATTTTTGGAAGGCAAGAAAGAGCAAACATAAACAGTAACAATTTTATGAAAAGAAAACAAAAGTTAAAAACCCTTTAAAAGCATTAATGTTCACATGGTACTTATTGGTACTTATTCTCCTCAACCAGCATGGTCTTTGTACCATTTGCATCTGTCCACTTGCCTTGGACCTTCTAAGATAATGAGTCATCATCTTACTGCTCATTATCTCCTCAGGAACAAAACAATTTAACATCGTTGAGTTCAAATTACTTATTCTTAAAGAAAATATTATTCTTAAAGAAAATGTATGTGCCTCTTATTAAGTAGGTATTTTGCTAACACAGTGAACACCCCGTGCATCTACAGGTCAGATTCTCTGAAACTGGGCAGGGAGGAACTCTCCAGAACTCTTCAGAACACTGATGCACAACCAGAAGTGACCCCTACAGAAGACAAACTGCTGTTGGGCACCCCTTGAAATCTTCAGTTGAGGAAAAAAATGTCTTCGTATCCTTAGAATTCCAAATAGAAGGTAGCAAACTAAAATGAGAGAAGATAAAATATTCCACAATAAGCATATATCATTCACATAAACTAATTTTTACTTTTAAAAGGTGGAAGGACAATTAAAAAAATATAAATAAATAAATAAATAAATAAATAAATAAATAAATAAATAAATAGTGAAAGGAACATTAGGAGGAGGTAAGATCATAAAAAGTAAAAGTAACTATTAAAGTATGAAGATATCTTACTGGTATAGAAATGAGTATCCATTAGTTTATTTTAACAGGCCCTCAAGGTATTAATGATTTCAAGGTATTAATGATTAATTAATGATAAAAACCTCATGTTCATTATGAGGACTGATTCAACTTACTGGGAATTTCAGAAAACAGGTTAAGTATAACACATTGTAGAAAGATTTTCATCAAGTCTAAAACTTTAAAAAGTGATTTTTAACTATTAATAGTAATAATTAAAAGTTGAATGGTCTAGGGCAGCCCGGGTGGCTCAGCGGTTTAGCGCCGCCTTCAGCCCAGGGCGTGATCCTGGAGACCCAGCAGGATCGAGTCCCACGTTGGGCTCCCTGCATGGAGCCTGCTTCTCCCTCTGCCTGTGTTTCTGCCTCTCGCTCCCTCTCTCTCTCTCTGTCCCTCATGAGTAAATAAATAAAATATTTTTAAAAAAACTTTTTGAATGGTCTATACTATACACTATAAACTATAATGAGGGTCGTGTGAGTAAAGTACAACTTTAAATTATATTTTAATCCTACCCTGCCAGATAAATACATTAGGATTTCATGCTTTTGGATATTTTTTATTTTAAATTTCAATGGGTAGGGACGCCTGGGTGGCTCAGCAGTTGAGTGTCTGCCTTCGGCTGAGGGCAGGATCCCAGGGTTCCGAGATTGGATCCTACTTTGGGCCCCCTACAGGGAGCCTGCTTCTCCCTCTGCCTATGTCTCTGCCTCTCTGTCTCTCCCATGATGAAATAAATAAATCTTTAAGAAAAAAGTTTCAGTGGCTAAAAAATTATGATGCCACTGATACCTTGGTAAACCTAAATTAAGACAGTGAGACAGTCTCATCCAATAGACTGGAAGAAACTGAAAAGGTTTGCTTTCAGGAGCTGAAAACTCTCACATACTGCTGGCAAGAGTGTCAACTACATAACTAGCTTGGAAACAAACCTAACTAGTTTGGGAACAAACTATAAAAATTGAAAATAAACATACACTATGACTCAGCAATTCCACTTCTATTTTTTTTCTTAAGGTTTTATTTTTAAGTCATCTCTATACCCAGAGTGTGGCTCAAACCCACCACCCCTGTGATCAAGGGTCACATGCTCTTCCAAATGAGCCAGCCGGGCCCCCTGCAATTCCATTTCTGGATTCTAATACTAGAATCTCTAGTAATGTGTATGAGATGATCTTTACGCACACAACTGGCATCTATAACAACAATAAATCATGGTATATTCATATAATGCACTAGAGAACAGTGAATGAATGAACGTAAGCTGCATGTATCGACATATACCTCAAAAGCCATAATGGTGAATAAAAGGCTTTGGAGAATCCATGTCAATATATACCGTAAGCAAATAAAATCACTTTATATACTTATATTGTAAATGTACATTTCATGATCCATATACAAAAACACAAAATAGAAGGATATGTACAAAACTTATCATGGTAGTTATCCCATAAAATACAGGGAAGGGGAAGGGACCCAGAGCGGGATGACAGAAGATCTTCAATTTTATCTGTAGTATATTTTTAAGTTTTGTTTTTAAATAACAGTTAATTCATTCATTCATTCATATATTTTTTTATTTATTATTTTCAGAGGGAGAGAGCACACAAGAGCAGGGGGAGGGCAGAGAGAGAAAGAGCATCTCAAGCAGACTCTGCACTGGGTGCAGAGCCCAAAGTGGGGCTCAATCCCCAGACCCTGAGATCACAACCCGAGCAGAAACCGGAGTCAGATGCTCAACCAACTGAGCCACCCAAGTGCCCCAGAATAACAGTTATTTTTGTGGGTTACATATTTGTTTTGTTATTCTCTGTCCTTTTCTGTGCTTTTAAACTGTTTTTTTTTTTTTAATTAAAAAAATTAAGTCAAACAGTTTGGTTTTCCCCGTTAATGTCTCAAGAACTGAAACTTGCAAAAGCCTATCTCCATTCATTTGGGTATATCCATTCTGGCAAGACTACATGAAACAAGTGCTAGTGCTAAATTAGCAAGGTTGTTTACTAAATCCTGACTTAGACCCTCCATAAGGAGGACCATTTCCTTCCAGAAGAAGCGTACTCTTTCATGAAGGCTTGAGGAATCTCTCCTCTATAAAAAAGTAATGCTGTCTGATATAGTTTCTAGTTCCAACCTAACAGATAAACTGTATTCATTGTTTTGGGGGGTTTAAAATTCTAAACAGTAGAGTTCTGGATTCTCAAATAAGCTTTATGAGATCCTTCTACCAACCAGACAGAATTAACACATAATTTTAGGAGACTTAAGCTAACCAGTTGTTTCAGGAATATTCTCTTGTTTTCTAGAATGTGGCTTATTTATGTTGTACTTCCTCAACCACCTCCAGCAATGCATAGTTTAATCTAAAGCACAAAAAGAAACATAATTTCTGACCAGACTCACACTCCTGAGTTATGATTGCCAAATGAAATATATCTGGAGTTTTACTTTCAAATTAATTTCATATTTCTTCATCTGGCATTTCTGAAGCTGGAGGATGCCCTGTGAAAAAACTGTCTTTACTTAAGAATTGGTGCTTGGGAGCCTTGCCCCTGACCTAATACCACTTGGATTCTTCTATATACTTCTCAAAGCTCCACCTAAAGGAACCAGAGGTTAATTTACTTAAACCAAAAGCTGGAGTTTTCACTGGCACTTTGCATGACAAGAGCATTAAACAGGACGGCACACTACCTAATTAGATCTGAAAAAGCCCACCAACTGACATCACACACCAACCACCAATGCAGCCACCACTTACTGGTCATGAACAACACATGGCAATTTTAGGTAGACTTAGACCAGCTTCCTAGAAGGAAAGCTTTATACCCATGCTCTCTGCTCATAAGGCCCAGGTTAATAACAGATCTCAACATCACAATCCTATTCCATCATGCCAGTAACCAGTTTCCATCATCCAGCCGTATGTTTTTACAGGAACCCTACAGACATCACCAGAGAATTCAGAAGCTGTCACCCAACCCCAGCTGTATTCTATCAGGGGTCTTCATGTTGCTTTGCTTTCTATTTTCTGCAACCACATTATGATAGAACTGGCAGCCACAGAATTTACCATCTGCTATGGATACTGAAAGGGGTGTGTGTTGGGGGGAGGAGGGGGCCTATGCATAACGGCAAATGCAGCTGACTTATTCCCAACCAGAGCTGAACAAAATATGAAGGACGTACCCGTTTACTAAGCAGAAATCCAAACATCCGCTTATTTCATCATTTTAGGTCAACTCAAAAAAATATCTTGCAACCTTTGTCTCATTCTACCCACAGAGGGAAACCAGCAAGGATTCTGGGCCTCTACAGGAGAATGTTAGATCTCTGTGTCCAGCAGAAGCCCCGCACCCATCCTGCCCCTTCCTCTACCCTGCCCACGCAGCTGCGGCATTTGTAGAAACTGCTTCTTTTTGTGTGAGAATTGCTCATGAAGACTTTGCAATGGCAACAGATGTGAGGGCCCACATCACTTAATCATGATGCCCAGCAACTCTCTGGATAGCCTGTGGCTGGGGTAGAACCCGGCAACAGGAGCCCTGGCTGCTTTCAAGAAGCTGGATGACACGAGGTCTCTTCTAGAGTCTATTTTGGCTCTTTATGAAGTGGTGAATGGACCAGAGGTTGCCCTTGCTGGTTCTGAATATTGGAAGCCCTGTTCTTAAAAGGAGAGGCCCTGGCTACGTTCAGTATCTGTTCCTTAAGTCTCACCCAGCCAGATACCTGCATTTCAAAGCACTGGCAGAGTGATCTGCAGAGGTGAGTGTCTCCAGTGTGAACTGGCCACGAACGCCCCCCTCCCCCAGCAACATGGGCAGCTCCCTACCTCCTCCTTCACACATCGACTACGGTTTATACCAAAATGTCTTGCTTCACAGGCTCAGCAGAAATACAGAGAAGTTGTGGATACGAAGACTTCTTTACATGTTGCTGTGTGTATATTTCATGCAAGAGAAACCCCAATATTCTCAACTGGGTCTAGCCTCCACGAATGTGAACATCCATTTCGATCTCCGTGGTGCACAAACCCAGTGGAGGGTTGCCAGCCCACAAAAAGGCCAGTTTGAGGTCCAAGAAGTGCGCACATGTGCCGTGGACACACAACATCAACCAAGTTAGGCAATGTGCACACGGCACGTACCTTAGTTGGGTGGACCTACCGTAACTGTGGAATGCTTCGGTGTCCTTCCTCGGAGCCCTGATCAACCTGTTTACGCAGCACCCACACGTGCCGGGCGCTGCCTTAAGCCCTGGGGCACCCCGGGGGAAACCTAACGGACAGCATGATCTCACCAGGCTGGACCATCCAGCAGAAGGGAGAGCCACAATGAAGAAGCGATGGATAAGGGCACTTGCTCTCACGGGACAAATGCTGTACTCCAGGGACACCGCAGAGGCTCTGACACCAGATCCAAAAACGTCTCTGCAGCCCTCCGCCATTCCTACTTATTTTTCTTGAAGTTTCCTCCTTTATGACCAGTTATGACATTTAACAATTTAAACGTGCATAGCATCAGAACGGCACATAGTTACCTATTTTAGGATCTCTGGTGATGCCTTTCGAGGACCATCAAAGTCATTTTTAATAATACTGGACAACCCTATTGTCCCACCTATGGAAGTTTGGCTAGAACTTACTGTGCTTGTCCTTAAAGAACACAATAAAAGAAATCATTCCCACTTAGATGGAATGCCTTTCACTCTCTTTCTCTTTTGGTGGTGTTCTTTCTCTCAATGCAAGGTTCTTTCCCTCCAATTTTCAGTAGCTGCCCCCTGAAGCTGTCTTACAGCATTCTCCAAATTCTAGGTATTGTGTGTTAGATGGAAACACATGTCATCAGAACAGAGATCCTTGCTCTTTGTTTCTGGATAGATTGCTGTTAATAAGAGACTCATTTTCACTTTCAAACTGCTAAGTAATTACTTTTTCTCTGGCACAACCACTTGCCACTCTGTTCTAAAGAAACTGCATGTATGTGGATGTATTATGCATGAACAGTTAGCATAATGGATGCATATCTTGCTCTTTAAAGTGGCTTCTTTACTGATTTTTTTTTAAATAAAATACTTGGGGACCTTCACCTCTGAAATTGACACAAGAGAAAGAAATTCTAACAATAGACAACTGAGCCAAGATGCAAACAGTATCATATAGCTTGCTTCTTGAAACATAAGTCTTGGAAAGTGTCTGCCTCATTCCCTTTCATTCATTGTTCCTGGCAAGCTGACAGAGCCGCCTGATGCACTGTTACAGTAGCTCATCCAAACGACTTCTAATCAGCCACTTAAACATTTATTCATTTCAAAACTCAATCTCAAGACATAATATTAAATATAAATACTTGCTGTTTAAAGGCAGATATGCTTCTATTGTACACATTTTCTTCTTTTTGTTCACACTCCACACACCCCACCACCATCCTGAGAAATGTGAAAGCTATTCCATTAAAAGCTCAGCGAGGTTTTGCCCCCATATAGGAAAAAGCCCCAATTATGACAAAGATCCTGAATGAGTCATAAGGAGAATGCCCTTCAATTGTGGAAGCATGACTAACATCTGAATATGGAGACTGCTTCATGAGCACAATCACGTTTTATTTCGTTGATTCCAAAATATAGAGTCTTCTATTTTTCATCCTCAAAAAATAGATCTGGAAGGCTTGTTGACTTCAATGTGATAGGCTTTCTTACTTTTTAACATACTCCTGATAATGTCATTGAGAAACTAGGTAAAAAATAATAGAAAGTAGCATCCTTTCCATAATCTCCACTTACTCTGACATTTAAAAAAAAAAACTGAACTTTTTTACATTATCATTCAACCCTGTATGACTTCTTATACCCTATATGATATTTAGATAATAATTTTGGTCAATAAAATGTGATAAGTACATAAGAAATACACAGATGTTTCATTACAAAGAAATAAACAATTCTGCTTGAAAAAAGTTGGAGAAGACTTTAAAAAAAAAATAAGGGACATTTACGCCAAGCATTAAGAGCTTATCTGTCACGTGGTCTAGGGTAGGATCCTTATCTTTTTGTCCTTTTCCCACCCTACCCCCCACACTTCAGGCATTCACTTATAACAGCACAAATTTATCATTTGTCCACTTCCCTGTGTCCCTCATTAGAGTAGCTTTACTCAAGAGTAGGACTTTCATATATTTTTCTTTATACTCCAGTACTCAGGAGTCATCCAACAAAAAGTCTTCTCTTCCAAAAAGCTTTCCTTATAAACTCAAATAGATTAGGATTCCATCCTCAAAGACAAGAAAAACCACAAAATGATCAACATCACATTTTTCTTAAACAAGGATAACTGCAAAGGCAAAGATCACTGACACACTGGCCCACTCTTCTAAGCCTACTCTTCCCCTCCGCACACCTATGTCAAAATCTACATGCACATGTACTCACACACGATTCTTCTGAGTAAGACTGATTTGATATCTAACTTTCAGTTTTCAAGTACAAACCTACAGGTGGTCAAAACAAGTGATCCAGGAAAGTACTGGGTCCGATAATTTGCTATGAAAAATCCATGAGCTAACGACACAGAACTAAGAATAAAACCAAGACCTTGGTGGGAAGAGTCAATCCGCTCCCGTGAGTTTACTGCTTCAAAAAGAGCATCTGCAGTCAGAAGCCCCACGTATGAACCTAGACACTGTTAAGGTTCTGCTCTCTGTGCACTGGAGCTGACGCAGGGCTGCTTGGAGCATCAGATGAGGAACATAAGGGAGTGTGTAAGATCCACAGTAGCTTCTTAATAAACACAGCCCCTGAAGCATAATCTCATATCTTATCAGTAGTCTCCACAGAGGAGATTCCAAACAGAGCAGAAAAAGTTCTTACCCAAAGGAATCAAACCCATTATCTCTTCTCATTGATAAGGTTCATCCTCTAGCAACAAAGGCAGACTTAATGTGGACACATGGAAGGGAGAAATAATTTGCAGTGGACTTACTTCGGTCCCTTCCACCTGTGAAAAACTCCCCCCAGATCAAATTGACTATGGAAAAAGGAGTCTCATTTTAGATTCCTGTCCTTGACTAGTTTTAAACTCTGATTTGGGGCTACAAGGGAAGCATGAACATGCGTATTTACGGATATGGACTGGATAAAGCTCACTCAGCCAGGCACATGAAAGTGCTTTGCCAGAGAAAATGGTGTTCTCCATTTACCAGCTCCAGAACTAAAGCTGCTTTTTACTCATTCTATACTGTATAAAAGGCTTTTATTATATGCTTCCATCCTTTGTAATACAGCCCCCCCTTTTTGGGAAAAAGTCTGCAATAATAAGCCTGTTAGTCTTTTAATAGAAGATAAACAGAATGCAGTGAACTTAAAATCACTCTATTTTGTTTTAGCCAACTGCAGCATTCCATACTGCATCCTTTTCTTCCATTTCTGTTAATAGTTATTTTTAAAGAATTAGCACAGGAGAAGGTCAGTAATGTGTACAGATGTTACAAAAGTATTAGGCCATACCCCACATAGAAAAATATGCAAATAGTTAATAGGCAAAAGTAATTCACAGTCCTCCTTTTACCAAATGCATTTTACCTATAATTCCACTTGTGTAGTAACAGATGGTTCACTTAAAACCTCGCTGCAGAAAGTGGCTCTCGGTTAAATAACCAACACCACCAACAACAATGGATGTTTATAGAAGATCAGTATTTTTAGGGCAATCCTAGGTCTATAGGTAAGCAAGGACTAGAGGAGGAAAAGAAAAAACAAAAAACAAAAAATTTTCTCTTCTGCCTCTCATGTTATTCATTTTCTTCTATATCCTTCCTTCTCTATCACATAAAGTCACCTGTTTGCTTTCTTCCCTCATATCTTCTAGGTTAAGTCAAAGAGTTCTCCTGAGTTAACCCTTTCATCATATCTTACTCTTCCCCTCCTAGGCCAGGAACACCACAGAAGAAACTCAACTGATGAGCTTCTTGGCTCTTTCTCCTACAGCTGGAAGATGGTTGCCTATCTGGGCAAACAGGCTCAAGCTACGTGGCCTCAGCATCCCCCTACTCTGGTTCCACTCTGAAATTGAGGGGCATCAGGGAACCAGGATCTAAGCACAAACTCCCCACCTGTTGGTATCCTCAAGACATCTATATGATTTTTGGTGGTTATTAGAAGTAAGAATCTTGTCAAACTATTTTTCTGGGACTTTCTTGCCACATTAGAGATGCATGCACCAATCACTTTCTATCAGAGATTTTCATCACCCCTACCTACTTACCATTCCCTAAATCACCTGATGGAAAAAGGAGACGAAACTTAAGATTTCACAGAACATTTGCAAATGAGCAAAGGAGCCTTAAAACTGGGTGAAAAATAATGATCTCAAAATCCATTTTTATGTGAATTGGAGTTCATTAATATCACCAACCATGTTACAGTCAATATAGGTAACCAATTAATATGAGTGAAAAACTTAAATATGATTCTTAAGAACCCAATAAATATGCCAAAGGCTTTACAAATATGCAGCTCACTGCCTATTTTCATTACAGACCTTACTTTCAAATTTTAAAGACAAGGTCTCTTAACTTAGAGCTATGATGACCATTTGCTTCAGTAACTACGAAGGATCTATTTTATTAATTTTCCACTATGAACACAATGTTTTGAAATATTTGGTCTATCAAACAAAGTAATTTCTAAACACATATTTTGTTTCTATCTAAAAACAATAATGTACAGTTCTGCTCTCTCTCCTCCTTTCTAGTTCAATTTAGCACTCTTTTTTTAACTTAGACCTCCTTGGTGTCCCCTCCCTGAATTTACAGAGGGAGGGGGAAGATACATAAACAAATATTCACAAATCTTAATAGACATGTGCAGAGCCAAAAAAGTTAGTCGTTTATAGGTAAGTAAAGGTAAGTAAAATTCAATGATTTCAGTTTAACTGAAAATATTCGCTGGGCATTACTATCTTCATTGCAGGTGATTTTCAACTTCCAGTATATTATTCATATACTCAGCAGACATGGGCATGAAAAAGGTTTATGAAAGAAGACAGGCTAAACACTGGCGACTAATGCCAAAGAGTTCTCTCCAGAATCTACTATGTCTAAGCTCCAAAGATACCATGTCTTCCCTCCAATTCCATCACTGGAATCCCAAATCGGGTTGTTAGGAAAAAGTACAATTCTCAGGGGCTTGAGTTGCTTGGCCTGGTGCCTTGCTGCACATTTAGCTGTGCGGTTAATCTCCCAGAGCAGCGCCCACTGTGGCATGCCTGCTATTCTTTACCATCTGGAGCCTGGAGTTGATATTAGCTTGAACCACACATGCAGGAGAAAAGAAAAAAGAAAAAAACTCTCATTCGCATTTAACTGAAATTGGTGGCAGAACAATGCACCATGCCGTCTAGGCTTTCACACGTGGAAGAAAGGAAAGAAAGGCTAAAGTACAAACCTTCTCTTTTGTTTTCTGGTTCTCTGCTCTGAGGTCTTCATATTCGCCTATGGCTAAAAGAAAAAAAGGAAAGCAACATTATAACACTATCAAAAGTTTGAAGTTTTTAGGAAAACCCAGGATCCAACTAACCTCTATTGTCTATTTACTAGGTTGGTGGTAGGGTAGAGAAGTGGCCATAGAAGGGCTTCTGCTTTTAAGAGTAAGAAAGAAAAAGAGACCACAGCAGGTGTGAGCCCACTAAGCCAAATTTCGGATCTCCCTAGGTCACAGAAAGACCTCAGAGCCATAAGTGACCTATGACAAATCACTTCTCGGCACTCAGCACTTGGTCCTGTGAAAGGGGACAGGTGGCTGCTCCCTGAAGTTCCTTCTAGCACTGTTAAGTCTGTGGTGCTGTAATCAGAGGTTCATTTTTAAAATCAGCCTCCAGAAAATAATGTAGGCTTACACATTCAGTTCAGTGTCACACATTTGCTTTGTCCACAGAGTGAAAGGGTTACGCCATGAGCATTCAGCTAAGAACTATTTTTAGGCCCTGCAAGATCATCGATCACCAAGCTATGACCAGATACCAGCCAGATTCATTTCACTAAGTTGGAAAAATATGTGAACTGTTGGGAAATATTTCTTATTATGTGGGAGGAAAAAAAAAAAAAAAACCTCAGCAGATTATTTAAAACCCTCTACCGCCAGAAAAATAAAGTAGCCTGAACACCCACATTCATCTCTTATCCAAAGCACCATTCTTGGATATCCTCACGGTTGAGAATATGATGTTATTAGCATATGATGGTTAGAAAAGGCATGATCCAGGTTTAAGGATGGATCAGAATGTGTAAGGTGGGGGTACTCCCAGACCAGCATTTTGACTGGCACCACAGAGCCAGGCATTGTCAGATTGGATCTTTACACCTAGACTTTCAAAAAATATAATTGGGATTTATCTACAAAAAGCTCAGGTTTTCTTAAAAAAAAAAAAAGACAAAGAGGGCTTCCTATTTCCATGAATACCCAAAAAATAGAAAAAAGAATCTGAAACCAGTGACTTCAGGAACATCCCAAATAATCTAGTTATTAATTCTAGAGGTGTAGGATTCTAACCATGGAACAGAGAAAACCCCCTAAAGAAATAATTCACATGGTGAAGTATATCCTTTGTATCCTCCAACAGTGAACCGAAGGATTTAGAATACCTATGGTGATTGTGGGGCCACCACCTTAAAATCCAACCAAATGAACAAATATTTATGAGATTACACCCACTCCATGACCATCTACATAAGAGTTAATGGACAATTTTATTGAAGCCACACCCAGAAAGAATCCTTGAAAATTAGCCCATAAAATAGCCAAATGTGTACATGTAAAGATATAGCCCTTTTAAAAATAATTACATTTTCAACAGAAAATATTTGGAAAAAAAAAAAAAAGAAAGAAAACATTTGAGTAACCACAGAATGAAGTCCTGTGCACACCAGCTCATCAGCCTCCACCACACACAAAGCCCAACCAATGGGTATAAACTAAATTGTCCTAGTTTATGAAAAATCAATAAAATGACCCCTTCTTTTTTTTAACAGAGAGAAATAAAAATAAGAGATTCTAAAATATACACTCATGCACCAGGTAGTCTATGGTTATGGCCCCAAATCTTATTACCATATCTGATATTCTTTCAAAAAATAAATATATATATTTTATTGAGATACTTTACTTGACATTTAACAGTTTAGCACCGCCTTCGGCCCAGGGTGGGATTCTGGGGACATCGGGCTCCCTGCGTGGAGCCTGTTTCTCCCTCTGCCTCTGTCTCTGCCTCTCTATGTCTCTCATGCATGAATAAATAAAATCTTTAAAAAAAAAAAAAAAAGTAGGTATCTATAGATAAAGCTGAAAATCAAGATTGATTTACTACTCTATTCTTGATGACCTACTTTATAGACGTGCAAACAAACAATAAAGACTTATAAAACCATGATCTTATATTGACATTAAGAAAATGTTTTTCTATTTAAAACATTAGTTAACAGCTTTGAAGCTTATTAAAAATACCAATACGATTCTTCCATTATATTGCCAATAGAATCCAGATGAAAGTAGACTCCCAACTACAGGGTCTTCACGAAAAGCATTAATTAAGAACCCTTCACCTATCATGCCTTAATGGAAACCACAAAGTGCTTTCTTGTGACTATGTGCAACTTAAAAAAATAATAATAGTAATAAAGCCAGGTAAAGGGAATAAAGAGGAAGAGTATGGGAAACGTATGAAGAATTCCCAGTGGGAAGGGAGCACCTGGGGAGTGGAGCATAAAGGGAAGAAAAACATTAATTTATATTTTTATTTCACTGAAGTCAGAAAACCAAGCTCACTGCCATAAACAAGATTTACACACACACCATAGTGAATACACATGTAACTCCATCCTCACCGAAACTGGCAAAATCTGAAGTGACCTATAGTATTCTGCTACGTTTCTGGTAATGCTAAAGGGTAACAGAGAAAGCCACCTCTTTGTTTCAGAACTGTCACAGCTTGGAAATTTTTAAGTGAGTCGCACAACTCAAGTGATTTGATGATACAGATCCTCCAAATCTTGAAGTAACCAATGCAAAAGTAAAGGTGAATTGGACCAACGCTCTGCTATGAATGGTAGGCACAGCTTGGGAAGACGTCATCTCCTGGGTGGGCTTACAGGTACAGTTTATTTCAATGTGCTGTAAGGTCACATAGCACAGTAATTAAAAGGTACAGCCAAGAGACTTTGGTCTAGTTGGTAATCTCTCTAAATCTCAGATTCCCCATCTGGAAAATAAGAATGAAAATTATACATCTTTCTCATAGTGTTGTGATTAAGAATGAGTTAACATGTAAGATGTAAGTTTTAAGAGTGCTTAGGTATATTATGTGTTCAATACACGCTAGCCATACTTATTGTTACTGATACAGCCAAGTACATCAGATCCCTGTGTATGATAAGAGATCAATCAGGCTGTTTCCTAATGCCCTCCAACTCAGGCTGACTTTTGTCGCACATGTCCCAAAAGATGGCAGAGCAGAAAAATCTCTGAAACCCTACTACTACTACCCTCTGCCATAAAGAAGAAGAAGGAGGAGGAGGAGAAGAAGAAGAAGAAGAAAGGAGGCTAACAATCAACTGTAGTGTGTTGTAGTTTAAAAAAAAAAAAAAAAAAAGATGGCAAAGAAGTGGAAGCATGTCTGGGAGCTGTACTTTTCAATCCTGGCTGCACATCAGAATCACCTGGGGAGCTTTTAAATCATACAGCTGTCTAGCCCCCTCTCCACCCACCCCACCCCAAGATTCTAATTTAACTACTCTAGGGTGGACCTTGGGCACCATATTTGTTTGAGAAGTGAACACCCCAGGTGATTCTAATGTGCAGCCAGGAAAGGGAATCTCTACCTAAGAGGACAGAATGGAAGAAAAAGGGAGATGGGCAGAAAACAAGGAGAATATTAGGCAGAGCACGTGTTTCAAGAATCATGCTGGTTTTCTATTTTCTAACTCCCTAATGCCAAGAAAGGGAGCTTTCTTTCCAGGCTGCAAATCATGACATAGCCAGCCCAGAGATCAGATGAGTAGACTTAGTCGTTTTAGAACCATGACACTTAAAGTTCATAAACACAGGCAATAACACCTCTAGCTGGGGTGAGTAACAATCATAGTTTTCCCAGGACTTTCCCAGTTTTAGACTGAAAAGCCCATTTTCCCTGGAAGACCTCTTTGTCCCAGGCAGGTTAACCACCCTATCTCAAGTACAAGCACCAGATCAGTACTTCCCAACCAATACCCTCTAGGTCTGCACTGGCAAATACAGAGCCACTAGCTACAAGTGGCTACTTCCATGTAAATTAATTAAAATTAATGAAAACTTAAAATTCTCTTCTTTGGGGGCACTAGCCATATTTCAAGTGCTCAGTGGCTACATGTGGCTAGTGGCTACCACAGCAGACACAGAACATTTCCATTTCAGCAGGAAGTGCTGCTAGACAGTACTATTCTGGACATCTCTATGCAGAGAGCCTATAAGCACCTCAAACTCAACATGTTAGAAAGTGAACTCATCAAACCCTCTTTAACTCAAACCTCCTCCTTCCTCTATATATGATGTCTTTCTGGAGTCATCGCCTACCTGGTCATCAAGCTAGTACCTCAAGATCTACCTTGATTCCCCTCTTTCTCCCACCTTCCAACGAATTATCAAACTGCTCCCATCTCTTAAAACATCTCCCCAATCTGCTCTTCCTCTACAGTGTGTCTGCCTTAATTCTAATCCTCAATGATGGTAAAATCCTCTCATGTAGCCTCTAGCCTCCCTCTATCCCAAGTTTGTTCTTCCCAAAGTAGATGGTTAGCATAGTAACAAAGCAATCTGGTTACATCATCCTTGGTTTTAAAAGCCCACAAAGATGTGAACTTTACAACCTGCACCCCACTCCTGCCATTCAGCCTTAGGGACCACCACTCAATCCATCACACCTCTAAGATCTTTCAGACCAGGCACCTTATAAACATTTTTCCCTTCGCCTACAAGGTCTCCCCCACCACCCATTTTCCATGGCTCTTCCTTGACAATGCAATTCAACTGTCCTTTCCTGTAAGAAACCCTCCCCACATACCTAGGGCAAAAATCAACATTTATATTTCTAATATACTACCAGAGTATATTACTGTTCTTATAGTTCTACTAGAGCAACTATATATAAGATTATAAATTATCTGAGCATTAGTCTGTTTTCTTGTCTTCTCTCCCATTCCATTCATTGCTATAAATCTCACACCCAGCAGAATATGAAGCAGAGTTGGTACCTATGTTGACCGAACAGCTGGTTCATATAAATCTGTGATGTAAAGCAATTAAGCCAAATATTAACATCCCCATTTTAAAAATAAAGATACGTAGAAAAGTCAAATCCAGGCAGCCCAAGTGGCTCAGCAGTTTAGTGCCACCTTCAGCCCAGGGCGTGATCCTGGAGACTCGGGATCGAGTCCCAACGTCGGGCTCCCTGCATGGAGCCTGTTTCTCTCTCTACCTGTGTCTCTGTCTCTGTGTGTGTGTGTCTCATGAATAAACAAAATCTTGAAAGAAAGAAAAGAAAAGAAAAGAAAAGAAAAGAAAAGAAAAGAAAAAAGAAAAGAAAAGTCAAATCCCACATTAAGAAACACTGGAGGCAGGACCAGTCTACTGATTTCCAAAGCCATTTAAAAAAAAAAAAAAACTACTGAGCATTACTATGTGCAATGTGCTAACACACTCGACGTGAAATAATCCTCTAGGGTAAGGACTATGCCTTTATGCATACAGATACCAACATCTAACACAATGCCTGAGATATAGCAGACTGTATAAATGTGTGTTAAATTAAGAAGAAAGAATGGATCTAGGTTTTCATATGAACAAATCGTGAAAGAGCACATCCTTTCCTCCTCATATTAAAAGGGTCTCTCACGTCACGTGTTACAAGATACTCAATAAAAGTGAAGCTTTAAAGAGCCATCAAATATAACCAGAAAAACACTGCCTCATAAGATCTTCTAATGTAGATTCTCATCCATTAAGTCTGCATCTTTGAGACTCATGTAGCCTTGAAACACCTCTTACTAATGGGGAACGAGGACATGAGTCATAAGAGATAATGTTCAATTAGGACATTATTCCCTTCTGCACATATGCCAATGGGTCCTCTCTCAGAGCCAGAGTAGAAAGAGAAGTCATTTATACCTCCCTTGTTAATTAAAGCATCAGAAAAGCCTGAAAAAAACACTGCTGGAAAATCTGATCAAAAAACAAAGATGACAGATTTCACATCTGAAAAGAAATTATGGCAAACCTGAAATTTACGCATTATTTGGTAGGACACACAGTTCGGTGCTAATGAATTAATGATGCTTACGAAGTACTCCCAACGAACTACAGTAATGACTTCAAATTAACCAACAGAAAAGAAGGAAACTGAGTATGTTTAAAATACACACGTAAGTCTGGTTTCCAGTCTGGCATGGAGCTTTTCTGTCAACACTCCTGTCCTCACAACAGAAAAGCTGAACAAACTGAAAATCAATGACTCTTCTTGGATCTACCCGAGAACTGAGGTCACAGGGCAAACTGCTATTCCAAAAATTGGGAGGGACAAGCAAGAGACAAACCATCAGAACTTCCTGGAGCAGCAGCCAAGGTGCAGAACTTGCTCAACAACCAGTACCAAGACAGGAAAACTTCAACTGTTATTGGCGAATTGCTGAAGGCTCAGTCCTAACACATTTGAGAGTTAAAAATGCCAGTGAGTAGGCCAGTCTTAGGAACATCCGAACCAGGACGCCTGGGTGGCTCAATGGTTGAGCATCTGCCTTGGGCTCAGGTTATAATTCCAGTGTCCTGGGATCAAGTCCCACATCGGGCTCCCCATGGGGAGATTGCTTCTCCCTCTGCCTATGTCTCTACCTCTCTCTCTCTCTGTGTCTCTCATGAATAAATAAATGAAAGCTTAAAAAAAAAGAAGAAGAAGAAGCATCCCTATCTTTTGCGAGTTTTATCTCCAGGAGTGCCACCACAGCCCTGTAGTGAATATCAGAGGCCTGCCCTAGGGAGAAATGATTTCGCTAGAGTCTAACAGACTTGGGGGAAGGTGAGAGCTCACTCCAGGCCCCTCTCTAGCCTTCCCTTCTCACTTAAAGAAGAAAGATCAACACTGAGAAGCATATGAAAGTCATAGCCCAGGGGCACAGGCTCACCAGGAGGCTGAGACCCTATCACACAGGACCACAGGAGGCCTCCCCTCCCCTATACCTACCCTCATGAACGTTTACAGCAGCGTTATTCACAATTGCCAAAACTTGGAAGCAACCATCATGTTCATCAACAGGTGAATGGATAAACAAAATGTGGTACATCCATACAATTGAGTATTATTCAGTGATAAAAAGAAATAAATGCAGTATCAAGCCACAAAAAGACAAGGGGGAACCATATATGCACATTGCTAAGTGAAAGTCAACATAAAAAGGCTACATACAGAACGATTCCAACTCTATGACATTCTGAAAAGAGCAAAATGACAGAACCAATAAGAAGATCAGTGATGCTGCCAGGAGTTCAGAGGTAAAGAGGGAGCGATGAACAAGTAGAGCAGAGGGAGTTTTTGAAGCAGTGAAATTATCCTGTATGATAATATAATGATGGGTACATGTCATGCATCTGTCAAACCCCAAAATATGTGTAACACAAAGAATAAACCCCAATTTAAACTATGGACTTAAGTTAATAATAATGTACCAAAAATGGCTCATCAATTCTCAGAAATGCACCACACTAACACAGAATGGTAATAATAGAGAAAATGGGGAGTGGGGGAAGGTGAGGGGTTATGTGGAGATTCCTGCTCAGTTTTTCTGTAAACCTACCCCCCAAAAGTCTTATTTAAAACAAACATATAGGGGCTCCTGGGTGGCTCAGTAGTTGAGCATCTGCCTTCGCCTCAGGTCACGATCCCAGGGTCAAGTCAGGCTCCCTGTCTCTGTCTCTCTCTCTCATGAATACATAAAATTGTTTCTTAAATAAATAAGTAAAACATACATACATATATATATATGTGTGTGTGTGTGTATATATAAAAAACAATCATACTCAGATTTGTGCCACAGATTATTTGAGATAGGATCAAGTAACTAAAAGGATCCTAATACATTACTGTTCATTGTACCATACAAAAAATTTCAGAGCTCATGTCTTAATATTTAAAATACTTACCAACATGGTAAACAGACAACAACGAAAGCCATGTTCCTTCTACATTTTAAAGCAAAGCCTGGTTGTGTAAGAGAATAAAATCTAATATCCCTACGTTTTGGATCCAGTTTTGAGAATTTTTCCCACAGCTGCACTTACAAATCAATGTGTACAAGGATATAAGTTTTTAAAAAAAAAGGATATAAGCAACATTTTTATTTTAATAAACTTAAATCTTATAAACTTTAGTTTTACAGCAAAATTGCAAAGACAATTCCCATAAGCCCTACCCAGTTTTTCCTATCATTAACATCTTACGTTAGTATGGTACATTTATTAAAATCAATGGACCAATGTTAACATTTTATTATGAACTAAGGTCCATACTTTATTCATATTTCCTTAGGTTTTACCTAACATTCCAGTTTTCTTCTAGGATTCTATTCAGTACCCCATTATATTTAGTGGTCAGGTCTCCTTACACACCTCCTGGCTGTGACAGTTTCACACTATACAGACATACACATATCTATAAATATTTCTATATGTAATCAATCATATGTAAGCAAAACATGAATTCATACCGATGTCTCCAACCATTATCTATTGCCCAAAGCATTATTTCTAATAGCAAAGACATAGAAACACAGAGGTGTCCGTCCAGAGGACATTAACTACATTGTCAGAAATCTGTAGAGTGGAACATCATCCAGTCAAAATTTTTAAAAGATTTTATTTATTTGGAGGGGGGGGATGAGCATGAGCAGTGGGGAGGGGCAGAGGGAGAGGGACAAGCAGACTCCCTGCTCAGCAGGGAGCCTAATGCGGGGCTCCATCCCAAGACCCTGAGATCATGACTTGAGCCAAAGACAGAAACCTAACCGACTGAGCCACCCAGGCACCCCTATCCAGTCAATTTTTAAAGATTTAATTCTATAGGTACTGATGCAAATTCTATAATATATATTCAGTGATAACTACAGAGGTACATACAAGCTCACAATTTCCAAAAGGAACTACAACAAAAAGTTAGAACTGTGAGCAATGGAAAGGGGGGGTAGAGCATTCATTATCAGTGGGGTATACTGCCCTCAAAGAGGAATGTGATCCTGGGGAGTACAATGATTTGCAGCCTCCAAAGGATCAGAGTACATAAAAAGATACACAGTACCTCTATGGTATTAATATTTCATGGGAGGCAGGAACAATTAGGCGGAAAAAAATGTTTATAAAGACTCCCCAAGAGAGTATAATGAAATAAAGATGAAGAAACAATGAACAAGAGGCCACAGTTCATTGTACTTTTCACTTTCTATGCTTGTTTTCCTATAAGCATACATTTATTTTTAAATTTAACTTTTAAAAAATCAAAGTAAGATTTATCTACGCAACAAAAGCATTACATGAATAAGGAAATTCTGACTATGAGATGTCATTCGTCAGCCCATGGTGAGGGTCCATCTCATGGAGGGTTGCCCATTTGGTGTCTCTTAGGAGCTCACAACTTCAGGAGGAAATTGCATTTTTAATCAGTATGTTGGTTTGCAACAAACACCAAGTGTCCCACAAAGCCTAACATGCCTTCTATCTGGCCAGTTACAGAAAAAGTCGGCTGACCTCTGGTCTACAGTATATTCACTTAAAAACTTTTTTTTGGTGTGTACATATAGTGGAACACTATTCACCAAATAAATGAACTACAACTACACACAACACTGTTGATAAATCTCACACAGAACATGTGAAACAAGACAGAAGCAAACACTGCATCCTGTAGGATTCAATTTGTCTAACTCTCAGAAACTGGCCAAACTTACCTTTGGTGACACAAATATCTTTGGGGAAAGGCAAGTAGTAATGATTGGAGGGGTTATGAAGGGGTTTCTGGAGATGTTCTGATTTAAGTGTTGTTAGACACATTTTTTTTTCAATAATTTCTTGAGATGTTCATTTAGAGTTCATGCACCTTTCTCAACTTACGTTATACTTTGTTGTAAAAGCAAAACATTTCAAATACCGATTTTACAAAAATATACCCAGATGAAGAAAATTAAATTTACCAGGTTTTTTTTCATAAATAAGTAGGTAAGAAAGTGCATGTGTATCCCAATTACTCAGAGACGGGTGGCCCCTAAACCACACTTGGAAAAATAACAATGTAAAGCCAAGTTTGCACTTGACACCATGGCAACCATTTAAACCCCAAACTGTTTTCTACTGACTTTGTATATATCCAAGATTGACAATGCTTCCACTTTCCTGACTTGATATGGTCCCAGTGGTAGGCAATCATTTGGCCCCTTTTGTCAAAATAATGCTCAAGCTACTTTTTGGCCTAGCAGTCAAGGGAACACTGGGAGCCTCTTTTAATTACTAACTCAGCTCTAAGAATGAGCCTGGCTAAATTTCCAGCTGAAGCTGAAGCACAATCTCTATAGTCTTGGGGAAAATGATAACTCTAAAGAGAAGAGGAGGTTACCTAGCTTCAAAACCCATGATCTTATCATAGGATAGTGTGTTCAGGGTGGTGGTTGTAATTTTGGTCTTACTTTCTAACATCCTCACTGTTGGGTGATGATCGCTACCTTCAACACTTCCTCACCAACTTCCAAATGACACAGCATTACTATGCTGACCAGTTGAAGGGACTCTGTTGTTTGTGTCTGTTCAGCCTGCATCCTCCACTTTTGGTAGTGGCACACCATTCTTTTTTGGACAACTACTCTAATCCATTGGTCTTTGTGGGGGCTGCCAATCAAGGTGCCCTGCTGTTCCCTGACCAAAGAACTTAAACCCATGACCCAAACTGGGCCAACTGGACACTCTTCCTGGAATTCACATGCCCACCATCATCTCTAGACTAGGAACTCTTCACCAGTTGGGACAAAGTTTTATTCATCTATCTCTGATGCCTAGCACAGTGCCTGGCTATGAATATTCAATGTCTGTGGGATGAATACACTACAAAGAAAATCATGTACCTTAAACAAACGCTGAGCTAAGTCGATCATTTCCCAGCCGCATTCTGGAGGGGGAGCAAATTGTATGATGTTTTGTAAGGGAAATGTCCACTTTAGTAGCTAGGAAATATGCATCGGAAATAGTACCCTAAGTTGCCATTTGTCAGTGCATTAAAGACGTCAATCAGTCCAATAAAATAAAGCTCCAAAAAGGACAAAAAGAGAATTACCTCATTACCTCAACATCTGCTTGAACATAAGCAATCACACACTGGCTAATTTTTTTAAAGGGACATAATATAACTTTCTAGAAAGACATAATATAGGTAATTATACCATTCACGAGAAGGGAACATACAATGTTTTGAAGTAATTCAGAAGTGGGTGTGATTTATAAGACATAGAGCTTAGGGAATGGTAAGTATAAATTAGAGATTGTTCATATTATGACAGACTCCGTCATTACATTTCACAACTTTTGTCAAAAGCAACCTTAGTCACCACACCAATGAAGACTTCACATTAGGGAAGGCTGCTGTCAGTGCTGCCATTCAGAGTAGATAGGAATCCTCTTTCTCAACACCCTCTCGGGAATGGGTTCAAATTTTTGACTTAAAAATCACTGAGGAAAAAATGAAATAAGGAAACCTCCATGGCCAATAAACACGTATAAAGATGTCAAACCCCGCTAAGAACCAGGTAATACAATTTTTGTAAAGGTACTATTTCTGACCATCAGATTGGTAAAAATTGCAAAACTTGTCAGACTGCCAAAATTAGTAAAGACTGATGTTGGTCAACATTGACAACTGTGGGGGGAAACGGGCACTGCTGGGGGGAATGTGAACTGGTACCATCATATGGGGGGGGGAGGCACTTTGGCGATGCCTGGCACAACTTTATGTCTACTGGCCCTCTGATGCAATGATTCCCTTTCGAAGACTCTATCCTAAAAAAAAACGATGTGTGATTATACACATTTGTGTGACTATTTGATTCATGACTCTCTACTAGACAATAAACTTGGGTAGAACAGACTATCTATCTGGTTCACTACCTCTACCCCCAGTACCCACCATGTGGCGCTCAGATATGGTAGGTATCTGCTAAGTATTTGTTAAAGGAAGAAATGAGTGTGTTGAAGTGGTATCAAAAAAGGAAAGTAAAGTGTTCATCATAATTGGTTCTTCTTGTCTACATTAAACAAGAGTGGTAGAGTGGTCACAATGTTAACAGGTATTTTTTTTTAAATGTCTATTTTCAAAAATAAATCAGGCACACTGTCAGCTTACAAAATTAATTATCATACTGGTAACAGCCCAAACACCTAGCAGCCTGTCTTTCCACCTCAAATCCCTAGCTTTCCAGTTAGTTCCATGGGTCAAACAGCTATTAAATGCTCTTGAAATGAGCCAGTTGTTATCACGGTCTATGATCCAATGACAAAGAAATGCCTGGTTTTGAGATGGGCTGAAAATAATCCCAAAACCTGTGTAACTAGACTCAGCAACCCCCAAAAAAGTGCACCTTTTAAGAAACACAAATTTCCAAGTCTACCCGTTCTATTGCCTTTAACATGCCCATAATCAAGGAAGTATATCCTCTAAAAATACCAATACCATGGATTTGTTTTCCCATATGAGAAAGAACCAAAAACTTTAGAATCTTCCTTTTTTTCTCAGCTCTCAAATCCAACATAGAGACAGAGGATGTGTTTCAAAATCAAGTATAAACAACTTGTGGATTATGTGCTTTGATAAACCTACCCTTGGAATGATTATATTCAGAAAAAAAAAAAAAAGATGTGAAATTTTTAACTGTATCGCTACTTGAAAACGGACCATCCATCAAAAGCTCTGGTATCCACCGGCAGCTATCACCAATGATGAAAGCTCCAACCATCTAGAATATGAAGTAAGAATCTTTATGTTACTGGGGGAAGAGGGCTATTGGAACTAAGATATGGACCGAATCCAGCCCCTCACTAAACCGCTTGAGGAATGCCCCCTAAGGGCATTTTGCAAACCCACTAGATTCACTGATGCTTGGGACTTTATGACCCTAAGGCTTAGTCCAGGACGGGTGTTGAAGGTACTGAGAAGGCAAAACCCATGAACATTTATCCAACACTTTCTAAATACTAGATATTACAAAGAATCCCGTTCTGTCCATTTCAGGGAGGTAACAATTTCCCCAAGATAACAGGGTTGGCAAACAATCGTGCTGAGATTTGTTTCCAAGAGTGTCAACTCCAGAGAGGTCTACATACCTCGTGCAAATGGTATGATTGTGGTTTCAAGGAGCAACAGGTCATACACTGGACAGGACCTGATAAAATCGTATGGCTTAGCCCATGTCCTTAGTCGGGTAAGGAAGGCATGATAACCACAAGGCCCCTGGAGGGGCAGAGTTTCTTCCAGGTTCACAAGAGTCGATAAGTTGAGCCAACAGAAGCAAAAGAGCCAGAAAACAGCAGGATTGGCCACAGAGCAGGACCTCCTCCACGATGTGGCCGCGTCAGCAAGTAGTGATTCGGCAAAAGTGCACGTTCGTACGCATTTTTATTTCCTAAATCTACGCAGTTCCTCTCCCTCTCCCTTGACCCATATTCTCGGGCCACCGTGGGCCTGGGTAAGGACAGGCATTTTGAAAAGTGAAGAGTGTCGAAGTCACATGTGCTCGCCAACGGGGCTTTGTTGAGAAGCGCAGGAGGAGATGTAGGCGAGGGATCCGGGAGCAGGTGCCCCGCGGTTACCTGGCGGGGGTAGAGACGCGAGGGCACGCGGCACGCGGGCGGCTCCCCCGCAGGCCAGGGCCGGACCCGAATCCAGGAAGCCCGGCACAGGCAGGGTGTTGGCTACTGACTAAGAAACTGCTAAAAATGGTAGGTGGTAAAGCACATCACGGCCTGGCATCGCGGCTGGGGAAGGAAAGAGGAACCAGACCGACGCCGAGCGAAAGCCGGGAAGGCTGGTGCGAGGCAGCGCGCAGGCCTCCCTGCGCCCGGGTGCAGGGGTGGGGCCCGGCGGGGGCGGGCGGGGACGGGCGAGGGGGGCCCGGGCCCGGCCGCCCCCAGTCCGGGCCCCTTCCCCCACCCCCGCTCAAGCAGCCCGCGCCAGCTGCCCCCGCAGCCCCCGCCCCCTGCCTGACCCCGGCCCCGGCTCCGCCAGGCGCGCGGGCGCGGAGGGCGCTGCAGCGCCGGGGCCCGGACACCTCCCAGCGCGCCCGCCGCAGCCCCGGCCCCGCGCCCGGGAGCCGTCCCCGCCCGCACCTGGCGGCCGCGCGCCCGCCTACCTTGCTCCTTCAGGCTGGTGATGAGCTGCAGCTGCTTCTCCTCGTCCGAGCTGTTCATGTTGGCAGGTGGGGCCGGGAATAAAGGCAAGGAGGGAGAGGCGAGGGGTGCAGCGGGGGGAGGGGGAGGGGGAGGAAAAGCAAAAGCCGCCGGTGGCGTGCGGCGGCGGCACTACCCGGAAGTCGGGTCCGCTCCCGCTCCTCCTCCTCCTCCTCCTCCTGGCGCCGAGCGCGCGAGTGAGATCATCCCCACGCACCTACTCGGCGGCCGCGGCGGCTGCACCTGCGGGCGCGGGGGGCGGGGCGGGCGGGGCCCGCAGCCCCGGGCGGGAGGTGGGGCGGCTGCGGCGCCAAGCCCTCCCCGCGAGGATGCCCGGGGCGGCGGGGGGGAGGGGGGTGCTGGGAGCCGCGCGGGTGCGCCCCACCCCTGGACACGCGCGATCGGGGGGAGGGGGAGCAGCCGGCCTGGGGGCTGCGGCGTCCCTGGCGACCGCGCTAGGGGCGCTGCCGTGGGCCGACCTCGCGGGCCGCCAAGGGAGGGCGGGACGTGGTGGGCAGTAAACACCAGTTTAACCCAGTTCTCACCCCGTGGGAAATCAGCTGCCCGCAGGGGGCCAGCTCAGGGGACGCGGTTTGCGCCTCGGAAAGCTGGCGGGGACCCAACAGGCCAGCCCGGGGCGCTAACGCCTGCGGAGCAGAGGAGGGCGTGGCCGTCAGCGGCGGCGCCGGGGCCCGGCGGCCTCCTGCAGCGGCGCGGCTCGGGAGGTGGTCGGAAGGGGGGCGCACCCTGCGGCACGTGGACCGCTCTGCGGGGGCAGGACCTTGACCTTGGAGAGGCAGCCGCCGGGCAGCAGAGCTGGCCCAGTGAAGCCCAGCATCTGTCCCACTTCACTGCGCTCTGCACGGTTTAAACCCGGCTCCGGGTGAGACCCTGACCACGAGAGGTGTGGCAGGCCCGGCACACATCAGAACGGCTCGCCCCAGGCCCCAGTTGCTGGTTAGTCTTTGGTCAAGTCTCCTGACCTCTTCCAACTCCCATCTAAAGAACGGGAAATAATACCATACTTACTCTCCAGGAAGATACAAAGCACCAAATCTACAATTTGACACACAATGGGTGTTCTTTTTTTCAAGATTCAGATCACAGGTCAGGAAAAAAGGGGTTGTGAATGCTAAATTTAAACTAAAACGGGCATAGTTCTTTTACACTGATCAGTAAGCATCCAAAATAAATCCAAACTGAATTAGACCCACTGCATAGCTTGGTTTTTCTCACTAACAAGCCCCTACTGTGGTTACTACACCAGCACAGCGCTTCTGCTCAATACTCACTTGCAAATGTCCAACTCCATTTACTGAAGGGGGTCTCTCTGACAGTGGGAGAGAGGACTGGAATAAAGGTAGTTGCTGCAACCAGTATCTGTCTGGTGCACCTACTAAATTCTAACTAAAACTTTGGGGAAAAAAATCATAGCTCTGATTTCTCCAAAAAAAAAAAAAAAAAAGGTGACATAATATTTTTAGGATGGGTGATTTAGTGGCAGAATGACCCAAAAAGGCAGCACAGTATTTTTAAATTAGAGTGAATTGGAATTTTGAAAATTCAAAAATAATTTTGGTATGGTGTCTTATTATCCAATCCTTTCCCTAGTTTTTCATGAAATAGTTTGGGACTTGCGGATCAACTGTCAGGAAAATCAGCAAGAGATTAACCAAAAGGCCTTTGCCCTGAGATTACCTGAGGTTATATCTTAATCTTCAAAGATAAAGTGCCAGGAAACATGAGACAATTCAGATTCAGCTATGACAAAGTATGAATGATATGTGCTGTTGCCAGGTATTTTGTATATAGAGAAATCATTTCTTTTTTTTAAAGATGTTATTTATTTGAGAGAGAGAGAACAAGCAGGGGAGAGGGGCAAAGGGAGAAGCAGTGGACGGCAAGGAGGGAGCCAGATGACAACAGACAACAATGTGGGGCTCCATCCCAGGACCCTGGGATCATGACCTGAGCTGAAGGCAGATGCTTAGCCAACTGAACCCCCCAGGCGCCCCAAAAGAAATCATTTCTTTCCAGAAAAAAATCAAGACATTGGGCAAGAAATGGCCACCTGGTTTTTGTAAGGCAGCCAGGAAACCTGTTAAACCTGATCAGTCACCCTGATTGCTGGGCAGTGTCCAAAGACCTCTTCCAAAACTACCTGATCAGAAATATTTTCTCATACTCAACCAAATATCAGGACAGTGCCTATTAAATATTTGAGTTAGTTCACAAAGTTCCATTATTTTAATGGCTGATTTAATCATCTACTCCAATTATACGGTAATTAGGTATCCCTTTTGGAGGTTAAGAATGAGTTAATTAATTATCAAATCTATAATCAAATTGAGTGCTTTGGTCCCTGGCTTAATCTGAAGCCCCTTGAAATCAATCCTGTTTACCTTCCCTGAAATTAAAATAGCCTTCTGAAATACAATATGGTATTATCTTCAGGGCATGGAATGAATTATTAGGATGGCTATTAGAGTCAATTATTGGGATTCAGATCTCCCATTACGCTATGGTTTATTTATATGATATGAATATTGATGGAAAGGATAGAAGTGATATAATTAGTTTTTGTTCTGCTTAATAATGCACATAGGGATTTTTGTTGCAAGCATCACAATGGAATTATTAACCTCTATATAACATATAATTAAAAGTCTTTAAAAAATGTGTATATATATATATAGAGAGAGAGAGATAGAGAGAGATATGGAGAGGACAGACTTTTAAAAGATGAATTGGAAGAATATTTACCAAACTCAGGATAATGGCCACCACTAGGAGTAGAAACAGGCCCAAGCAGTGAGGAGTAGAATGAGAGCAGTGGTCAAAAGGATTTTCTCTTTAATGCTTATTTGCATTTTCAGGAAATAATAAATTTACATGATTTATGTAATCTTTTGAAGTATACAGATAAATAAGATCAAAATAGAACATGAAAAAAAGGTTGATTTTCTTTGATCTAACTCCATTTTAGGGAATTATCTTCAAAGTCTTTATATGTAAAGCTATTTATTATTATGATATAAAATTGATAGCACTATTATTTAACAATAAAAAGAAATAAAGTGTACATGCTACAACATGGGTAAACTTTGAAAACACTATGCTAAGTGAAAAAAGCCAGTAAGAAAATACCAGATATTATATGATTCCATTTATATAGAATGTCCAGAAGAGGCAAAAGCCATAGAGAAAGTTGAACAGTGATTGTTGAGGACTGGACAGCAGTGGGGGAAATAGGAAGTGGTTGCTTAAGAGGTATGGAGTTTTTGTTGGAGTGATATTTTTCCAAAATTAATTGTGATATTTGCACAATTCCATGAATAAGTTAAAAACCACTAGGACTATACACTTTATACACTTTGGGAGAATTTTATATGTGAATTACATCTCAAAAGCTGTTATAAAAACAGATTTTCAGAGGAAAAAATGTTTTACATCAATACACACATAACTCTACTAAAGTTTCTTATACAAGTATTTTTCATCTTTCAAATCTCACTATATATAATAGTTTGTTCCAAGTTTTACTAAACATTATTTCATATACACTTTATCTTGTACCAACATAATCTACATATTTATTCAATCCCATTCCATTACGTCAAATGAACAATTAACCATTCTCAGATTCATAGATATTTGAGGTGTTACTAATTTTGTCTCTTTATAAATAGTACAGCAGGAATATAAGGGCTATGCCAAGGCATGTCATAGTCAAACTGTTAAAAAGTAAACATGACACTCAGGTCTTAAAGCAGCCAAAGATAAGTACCTATTACATTCAAGAAAACGACGAGAGTAATGACAGACTCCTTATTATTTAATGTTGTAATCATTAAAGAGTTACAACAATATTCAACACTCAACAATGTAAAATTCACAATATCCAGCATCTAAAAATTAGAGTAAGCAAAGAAGCAGAAAAATATGATCCATGATGAGAATCCAGTGAACAGAAACAGTATCATGACAGAGATGATGAAATTAGCAGACAAGGACCTAATAGGCAAAATTATAAGTCTTATAAATATGTTTAAGATATATCAAAGATAGGGGATCCCTGGGTGGCGCAGCGGTTTGGCGCCTGCCTTTGGCCCAGGGCGCAATTCTGGAGACCCGGGATCGAGTCCCACGAAGGCTCCCGGTGCATGGAGCCCGCTTCTCCCTCTGCCTGTGTCTCTGCCTCTCTCTCTCTCTCTGTGTGACTATCATAAATAAATAAAAATTAAAAAAAAAAGATATATCAAAGATATAAAAGGAAACATAAACAAGATGAAGAGGAATCCAGGAGTTATAAAAATACTCTAACAGAACTATAAAAGATAAATATAAGAAATAAAAAATCGGGCAGCCTGGGTGGCTCAGCGGTTTAGCACTGCTTTCAGCCCAGGGTGTGATCTTGGAGACCCCAGATGGAGTCCCATGTGGGTTTCCCAGCATGGAGCCTCCTTCTCCCTCTGCCTGTGTCTCTGCCTCTCTCTCTCTCTCTCTCTCTCTCTCTCTGTCTCTCATGAATAAATAAATAAAATCTTTAAAATAAAAAAAATAAAAAATCCTACACATATCATCAGGGAGGATTTACTGCAAATTAGATAATACAGATCAATGATCTTGAGATAGAACAATAGTAACAATCCAAAGTAAAACACATAGAACAGGGGCACTTGGGTGTCTCAGTGGTTGAGTGTATGTCTTTAGCTCAGGGCGTGATCCTGTGGTTCTGGGATCAAGTCCCACATCAGGCTCCCCATAGGGAGTTTACTTCTCCCTCTGCCTGTGTCTCTGCCTCTCTCTGTGTGTCTCTCATGAATAAATAAATAAAATCTTAAAAAAAAACAATAAATTAAACAAGCAACACAGATCTGGAATACAACATCAGGCAGGTGAGCACACATGAAATTCATGGCCCACAGGGAGATGAAAGAATGCTATATGAAAAAATGTGATCTTGGGGTTTTTGTAAAAAGATGTTATATATTTATTTGAGAGGGAGAGATCATAGTGGTGGGGAGGGGCAAAGGGAGAGGGAGAAGCAGACACCACCACCACCACCACCACCACCACCACCACCCCACCCCTGCTGAGGAAGCCCAACGTGAGGGCTGGATCCCAGGATCCCAAGATCACAACCTAGGCCAAAGGCAGATGCTTAAGCAACTTAGCCACCCAGGCACCCCTGAAAAAATGTTTTTAAGTGACAAAATGCGGCTACAAAGATCCCAAATTTGCTGAAAGATGAATTTATAGGTTCAAGTTCAATGATTAATTCTCTACAGGAATCCTCAATATGATTAACAACAAAGTTCTTATCAGAAATTGTAGAAACCCAGAGCACCTAGGTGGTACAGTCAGTTGAGCATTCAATTCTTGGTTTGGGTTCAGGTCATAATCTTAAGGTGATGAGATAGAGCCTCACATCAGGCTCCATGCTTAGCAGGGAGTCTGCTTGAGATTCTCTCTCCTTCTCCCTTTGCTCCTCCTACTCATGTGCTTGCTCTATCTCTCTCAAATAAATAAAATCTAAAAAGAAGAAAAAAGGAAATAAACAGTGGAAACACAAGGTAGTGGGATGGCATATTTAAAATGCCAATTTTAATAAAACTGTCAATCAAGAATTCTATATCCAGCAAAAAATGAGGAAGAAATTAACAAAATTAACAAAAGTTAAAATAAGTCATTACCAGTAGACCTGATCTAAAAGAATGCTAAAGGGAGTCCTTCAGTTTTGAATGAAAAGGCATTAGACAGTAACTCATAAATGAAGAAATAAACATCTCTGGTAAAGGTAGATACATGAGCAAATATAAAAGTCAGTATTATTGTATTCTTGGTTGTAACTTCACTTTTTATTTCCTCCATTATTTAAAAGACTTGCATTAACAGTACTTATAAATCTGTGTTATCAGACACACATTGTATAAAGATGCAATTTCTGACAACAATAACGGGCAGAGCTATATTGGAGCAGAGTTTTTGAAAGTTGTTGAAGTTAAAATTGCATTAATTCACAGTAGAATGTTATAAATTTAGGATGTGAAATGTAATCCCCATAGTAACTACAAAGAAAATATCAATAGGATATACATGAAATCAAAATGGTCAACTACACACACACACACACACACACACACACACACACACACACAAACCCTTAACACAAAATAAGGTAGTAATATAGGAAAGGGGGCCAAAAGTTTTAAGGCATATAAATAACAAGCAGCAAAATGACAGAAGTAAGTCATTTCTTATCTGTTAATTACTTTAAATGTAAATGTATTAAACTTTCTAATCAAAAGACAGAGATTGGTAGAATGCAACAAACAAACAAACAAAAACACAACTCTATGCTGTCTACAAGAGACTCACTTTTGATCCAAAGACAATACTTAGGTTGAAAGTAAAATGGTAGGGCAGCCTGGGTGGCTCAGGGGTTTGGCGCCTGCCTTCGGCCCAGGGCATGATCCTGGAGACCTGGGGTCAGGTCCTGTGTCAGGCTCCCTGCATGGGGCCTGCTTCTCCCTCTGCCTGTGTCTCTGCCTCTCTGTGTGTGTCTCTCATGAATAAATAAATAAATAATCTTAATAAAAAAAAGAAAAGAAAAGAAAGTAAAATGGTGGAAAAAATATATTCCATGCAAATAGTAATCAAAAGAGAGCTGAGGTGGTTATACTAATATCAGATAAAACAGACTTTAAGTGAAAAACTGTTACAAGAGACAAAAAGCACATTTTATACTCACAAGGGGTCAGTTCATCAAAAATATGTAATAATTGTAAGCATATATACAGCAAACAACAGATTCTCAAAATATATGAAGCAAACATTTACAGAATTAAGAGAAATTACAGAACTACTTAGAGAAATAGTTCAACTATAATAGTTGGAGACTACAATATCATTTTCAATAGTGAATGTAAAATCAAGATGGAATATTGATAAGGATAGAGAGGGCTTAAACAACACTACAAACCAGTGGTATATAACATATATAGAACACTCCAGCCAACAAAAGCACAATTCACATTCTTCTCAAGTACACATGGAACATTTTCCAGGATAGATATTATGCTAACCCAATAATTTAGTCTCAATAAATTTAAAAAGATTGAAATCAGGGGATCCCTGGGTGGCTCAGCGGTTTGGCGCCTGCCAAACCCAGGGCGCGATCCTGGAATCTCAGGATCGAGTCCCCTATCGGGCTCCCGGCATGGAGCCTGCTTCTCCCTCTGCCTGTGTCTCTGCCTCTCTCTCTCTATCTGTGTCTATCATAAATAAATAAATCTTTAAAAAAAAAGATTGAAATCATAAAAACCATACAAAATATCTTCTTCGACCACAATGAAATGATAGTAAAATCAATAACTGAAGGAAATCAGGAAAATTCACATAGGTATTAAACAACACCCTCTTTAATAATCAAAAGTTCAAAGAAAAAATCATAAGGCAAATCAGAAAATACCTAGAGAAAATTAAAAACAAATATACAGCATACCAAAACTTATGAGATCCAGTGAAAACAGTGTTCATAGGCAGTTTATAGCTATAAATGGTTAACACTGCACCATGAGAAAATAGAAAAATCAAAATAAACGCAAAGTTAGCAGAAGGAAGGAAATAATGAAGACTAGAGATAAACAAAATAATAGACAAGAGAAAAACAATAAGAGAAGCAATAAAATAAGGTTATTTCTTTGAAAATATCAACAAAATTGACAAACCTTTAGCTAGAGTAAGAAAAAAAGAGAGCCAATGCAAATAAATCAAAAATGAAAATGGAGACATTGCTACCAATCATACAAAAATAAAAAGGATTACAAGAAAATAATATGAATAATTGTACACAACAAATTAGATAAAATAGATGAAATGGACAAATTCCTAGAAACACACAAATTACCTAAACTGACTCAAGAAGAAATGGAAAATTCAACAGACTCATAGCAAGTAAAGAGATTGAATCAGTAATTAAAAACCTTACAACAAAGAAAATTTTAGGACCAGATGCTTTCACTGGTGAATTCTACCATTTAAAGAACAGTTAACACCAACCTTTCTCAAACTCTTTCAAGAAATAGAAAAGGAAAAAAAAAGAAAGAAAGAAAAAATAGAAAAAGAGAGAATTCTGCCTAACTCATTCTGTGGGATGAGTATTACTTGCTATCAAAGCTAGATAAAGACATCACAAGAAAAGAAAATTAGATACGAATAACCCTTATGAATACAGATACAAAAGCCCACAACAAAATTCTAACAAACCTAAGCCAACAGTACACTGCAGGGATTATACAACATTACCAAGTGGCTCAATATAAGAAAAAATCAATGCAATACATCATATTAATAGAACGATAATAACAACAACAATAAAAAACACCCATAGTAAAGCTAATAGAATTCTTAAGTGAATTCAACAAACTTACAAAGTACAATATTAATGTGCAAGAGTCTGTTATGCTTCTGTATGCCAGAATTGAACAACCTGAAAGAAAAATTAAGAAAACAATTCCACTTATAATAGCTTCTTCAAAAATTAAATACTTAGTAATAACTAACCAAAAAGTTAAAAATTTATATCCCTAAAACTACAAACATTGCTAAAAGAAAATAAAGAAGACCTAAGTAATAGAAAGATATCTCATCTTCATGGATGGGAAGACTTAACATTGTTAAGATATCAATAATTCCCAAAGCAAACTACAGATTCAATGCAATTCCAGCCTCTTTTGTTGTAGCAATAGATGAGCTGATCCTCAAATTCATACATACGTGAATACCAAGGAGCCCCAGATAGCTAAAACAATCTTGAAAAATAAAAATAAAATTGGAACCTTCCCACTTAAGATTTACTACAAAGCTACAGTAAATAAAACAGTATAGAACTGGAATAATGACAAACATATCAACCAATGGGATAGAAAAGAGAGCCCCAAATAAATTCTCATACATATGGTCAATTGATTTCAACAACTTAATGAGAAAAGGACAGTCTTTTCAACAAATGGTGTTTGGGAAACTGGATATCCACATGCAAAGGAATGATATTAGACCCGTATTTTACAACATATAAAAATGAACTCAAAATGGATCAAATCCAAAGTATAAGAGCTAAATAATCTAACTGTATTACTAATGTGTGACATTATCTCACTAAAGGGGATAGAGGGAAAAGGAGCTGACCTTAGTACTTTGGACTGCATGGCTAAAAACAAAATGAACTGTACACAAACACTACCCTAGTTGACAAATAGGTTAGCAATTCTGAAACTACTCAACATATATACTCAGATTGAGTAAATAAGTAAATAAATTGTAGATAACAGGAGGAAGGTTTCTCACTGTCAGAGAAAGAATTTATAGTCAATCCTGCTACAACATAACATATGTGTTCTAAAAAATAATCACCCTGCACAAAATTGCACAATAAAAACTGTACATCTTATGGGGAAAATGAGATTGGTCACAGCATTCAAAAACTTTCAGTGGAATATTGTAAAAAAAAAAAAAAAAAAAGGTAGGAACCCCAACAAAAATGGAAGCATAGTTTTACACATGTTAAATGATTAGGAACTACAGGATACTAAAATTGATAGGACATCATAAGGGCTGCAGTTTATGAGTTATTGTGAATGAGAAAAGAATGGTTATCTGACATCCCCTTTAAACAGACAAGTTTAGTGGAACCTGGGTGGCTCAGTTGGTTGAACGTCCAACTCTTGATTTCAGCTTAGGTCATAGTTTCAGGCTCATGAGAGCAAACCTCATCTCAGTCTCCATGCTGAGTGGGGAGTCTGCTTGGGATTGTCTCACCCTTTCCCTCTGTCCCTCCCTTTCATTCTCTTCCTCTAAAATAGATGAATAAATCTTTTTAAAAAAAATCTGTTTAAACAGACAAGTTTAAAACCATATATGGTTGGGTATGGCTCACTGTCCTTAATTAGGTGGGTGGCCCTGAACATCACAGTACTTTCCCAATCGTAAATCCTAGGCATGTTTTTTTTCTTTTTTTTTTCCAAGTTTTTATTTAAATTCCAATTTGTTAGTGTACAGTGTAATACTAGTTTCAGGTATAGAATTTAGTGACTTATCACTCACATACAACACCCAGTGCTTTTCACAAAAAGTGCCCTCCTTAATGCCCACTGGGCATATTTTCTGACACTGAGAAGTAGGTCTTTCAAGGAAAGCATTTATAATAGATACATGTTTTGTCATAATTAGAATTTTTGATCCAATACATAGCATTCTTCTTCAATTAACTTCTATCACTGTTAGAAATTTTTTTGCTACTTTCTCACTGGTACTTGTCTCTCTCAGCTGGATTCTTTGTAGACACCTGTTGGCTTTGAAAATTGTAGTGATGTTTAAAAGCATGAAAGCAGCCACTACCAGCACTAAAAGGAACCACTTTTGCAGGATTTGGTAATTTACACAAGATCTTTGTAAATAGTGCTTTCTAACTCTGATTATGAGAATAGATGATCCGGAATTTTTCTGTTTGGTCTTCAATTCACACACCCAACTATCTTTCCATTTATTTTAACTTTTTAGGCTTAGTGCTTACTGACTTCACAACACTTAGAGTTGTTCCATCAGAGAAGTTTCTTTTAACAGCACTGTCTCAGGTAATCCTCAATGTGGATTCTTTTATGCCCACTGCTTAAGAGACATCACATGTTCTCTTGTTTCTTTCAAAATACTTCATTATTTCTGGCTTCTCCTGGATACTTAAAGCTTTCCTTTTCCCTTCATTGAATGGAACACTTAGATATGTTTGTGAAATGAATGAATGAGTGAATGAATGAATCACAAATGCGAAAGAATAGCAAAACATAACCTTGTGGGATGAAACATGCAATGAGTTTAAAAAGCTGTGGATATTTGAGGTTTATGTATGTGTGTGTTTTATGTACTCCAACATGGCTTGATTCAGCTGGGTACAGTTTTCTCTGTTCATCTAGTGTTACCCAGGGATAAAGTCATGCAAAAGAAAACGTGAAATGTACGTCATGTTCAAATTATTCCTAAATATATCTATTGCACTCAAATTCATGTTAGAAAAACAAGCATTATATTAGAATTTACTATACCAATAGGCAAGGAAGGAAGGATAGAGTGAACCTGTTGATGCTGGAATAGAGAGATAGCATTATAAATTCATGTCTATTTTAACATATGCACAGATAATTAGGCATATACATATAGATATGTTTATATCTATAGGTGGGTTAATCTACATAATTTATTTCCTAGCTTTGTCCACTGAGAAGGCCTAGAAATTATAACATCCCAGTCATCAATGAGAGCCAACATTCAGATTTTCGTTTCTAAATACCATTCTCTAAGGAAAGGAATTGGAGTGCCTTGGGGAAATTGCTGATTCCAAGGCTGAAGCAGAAAGAATGCAAGAGGAGCCTCAGGCATCTTGTAGAATGTCAGGAGAGGGAAAGAAGAGAGGGAGTGTGTCAAAAGGACTCAGGAGTCAACCGGAAAGTGGATACAGCTGAAACAATTTGAGCAACAAGACAAATAATAATAGCATGGGATTCTAACTCAAGGATTAAATAAATACCCATGAGTGTATACTGCAATAATTAAATGATTAACTACATTAATGGGGAATGAGGAAAAAAGACTTCCTTTTGGAATTTGGTGTAATATATGTAAATATCCCCTCTCCCCCAGGAGGTGGAATTTAATTCCCCTTGAGTGTGTGCTGTATTTAGTGAGTTTCATCTAAAGGAAAGAGAATGGAAAAGAAAAAAATAGTAACTACAGAGGAAAAATCTAGTAGACAGCACTTTAACCAAGAGATCAAGAGTGATCAAAGTTAACATAAACAGTGATAAATCATGCTGATATCTTATGTCCAGTGATAGGATGCAATGAGAAAGGTACTTCACATCTGTGGTATTTTTCATGAAACCCATAATTACAGTATTGAGAGAACATGAGACAAACACAAATTAAGGGACACTTTATTGATTCCTTCCTTCATTCATTCACTCATACATACATATATACAAAATACCTGCCCAGCACTCTACAGCTATTGAGATCATGGAAACCATGGAAAGACAAACTGTCACAGATTAGAGAAGATTAAGCCATAAAGTAATGCAGTATCCTGGATTGGATCCTGGTACAGAAAAAAAAAAAAGCATCAGTGGAAATGCTGGCAAGGGACCATAAGGGAAGGAGGGGAAACTGAATGGGGAAAAATCAGAGAGGAAGACAAACCATGAGAAACTCTTCACTCAGGAAAACAAACTGAGGGTGGCTAAAGGGGAGGTGGGTGGGGGTATGGGGTAACTGGGTGATGGGCATTAAGAAGGGCACGTGAAGTCATGAGCACTGGGTGTTATACTATATGTTGGCAAACTGAATTTAAGTTAAAAAAGAAAAGAAAAGCTGGTAAAAATCCAAATAAAGTCTGCAGTTCTGCTAAGGGTATTGTGTCAGTGTTGCTCTGTTAGTTTTGACAAATATACTGTGGCTGTGTACCCAGCAGGCTATGACTACATAGGAAAGATATGTAGGAACTCTCAGGATACTCCATACTATCTTTACAGCTTTTCTGTAAATCTACAATTATTTCAAAATAAGAAGTTAAAAATCAGTCTGCACTCACCATATTAACATACTAAAAATAAAATCCTGCTTGATCATCTCAAATAGATTCAGAAAAAATCTCATTCAAAACTATTCAGTACTAATTCATGATGAAATCTCAGCAAGCCAGAAATAGAAGAGAACTTCCTCAATCTGAGAATGGGTCTAGAAATCTGAATCTAACACATAATGATGAAAGGCAAAATACTTTCACCCCTTAAGATCACATGTCTGTTCTCACCACTTTTATCAAACAACATACTGGACATCCTAGCCGGTGCAGTAAGGAAAAAATAAGTAAGTAAAATGCATACAATCTAGGGAAAAAAAATAAGTTAAACTGTCTTTATTTACAAATGACATAATCTCATGAATGAATAAATAAAATCTTTTAAAAATGACATAATTATATACACGGAAAAACTGAAGGAATTGTCATAAAAGCTATTAAAGTGAATAAATGAACTTACCAGAGCCGTAAGATATGGAGCAATATATAAAATCAATCATATGTCTATGTAATAGCAACTAATAACTAGGACTTGAAAGTTTAAAGTGATTTCATTTATAATAACAGTCAAAATACAAATAATTGAGTAATACTTTTAACCACCCCTGCAAAAAATGTTCAAGACCTATACACTGAAGGAATATTTTTAAATCCTGAAAAATTGAAGACATAAATAAATAAAGGGGTATACCATGCGTAGGAATCAGAAAATTTAATATGACTAAAATGTCAAATCTATAGATTTATAGTAATTTGAATAAAAATTCCAGCAAGTTTTTTTGTTAGAAAATAAAAATCAATACTAAAATATATGGCAAAGCAAAGGACCTAGAAAGGACAAAAGAAATCTTGAAACAAAACAGAAAATCGATAAGGAAACACTGGACTTGAACTACACTTTAGACCAAATGGGCTAAGAGAAAATGTATGGAATATTCCATCCAACAGAAGCAGAATACACATTCTTCTCAAGTGCACGTGGAACATTCCCCAGGATAGATCATAGGTTAACTGCAAAACAAGTCTTAACAAATTTAAGATTGAAATTATACAAGTATCTTTTCCAACCAAAATGGTGGCCATTTTGAAATATGCCCAGAGAATTCTATTATCCTTACTTAGGCCTGTCTTCAAGAGAAACTATTTTACTAGAGCCTAACCTAATGAGATTTTTACCAGAACCTAACTAACCAGGAGAATGGGAATACCCAACTGTAGCCTTCTCCAATTTCCCACATACAGGAGGAAAACTACCCAACACCAGTACTTTCTAACCTTCAATGTGGAATAAAGGAAATACCCGACCCCAGTTCCTTACAGCTTTCCCATTTCTCTAGAGAGGCTAAATGAGAAGTAATTTTTAAGATCACAGCCCAGAGGTACAGGCTCACTACAAGACTAAGATCAAATCATAGGACTAGGGAATGCTTCCTTTCCCTTTAGCCTTTTCCACCACATCTATAGGTTTCTATAAAAACAGGTAATTATAATGGAAAGAATTTCACATCTCAGGCTTTAAGAAGAAGTCTTTCAGGAAAACCAAAGACACCAGAGGAATATTTAGCCTCTGACAGGACACCTACACCTACAGCTAAACAGTAAATACAGCCTAACTCCTAACCAGATAAACATTATACTTAACAGTAAAGGCCTATTTACCTCACTTCTTTTTACCCTATGGATCTTGTCTAGTTTTAAACAAAAACAACAAAGCATACTAAAGGACAAAAAGCACAGTTTAAAGAGAGTAAGCATCAGAACCAGACTCAAATGACAGAATGTTAGATATTTCAGACTGAAAATTTTAACTATTATTAGTATGCTAAATGATTTAATGAAAAGAGTAGACAATATGTAAAAACAGATGGACAATGTAGCAGAGAGATAGAAACTAAAAAGAATCAAAAAGAAATGCTGGAAATCAAAAATACTGTAACATAAATAAAAAGAGACTTTGATAGGCTAATGAACAAACTAGATATGAGAGAGGAAAAAAAATCAATGAGCTTGAAGATCCATCAGTAGAAATTTCCCAAACTAGAAAGCAAAGGGGAAACAATGAGAGAGAGAAAAAAAAAGGGACACTATATCCAAAAATTATAAGACAATTACAAAAGGTGTAATATACATGTAGTTGAAATTAAGAAAAGAAATAAAAAAATATTTAAAGTAATCTTGACTGAGAATTTTCTAAAATTAATGACAGACATCAAATTATAGATAAGACAAATTGCCTGACAAATTACCAAGCAGAATAGATACCAAAAAGTCATAATTAGGAATATCGTATTTAAAAAGTCAAGAAAAAAATGGCCAATAAGCACAGGAAAAGGGGCACAAAAGCATTAGTCACTAAGTAAGTGCCAATCAAAATCAGAATGAGATGCCATTTCACACCCAATAAAATGACTATATTCAATAAGACAGATAATAACAAGTGTTGGGGAAAATGTGGAGAAATGGGAACCCTCTTACATTGCCAGTGGGAATTTAAAATAGTGTAGTCATTTTGGAAAACAATTTGGCAGCTCCTCAAAAAAGTGATGTGGGATCCCTGGGTGGCTCAGTGGTTTAGGGCCTGCTTTCCGCCCAGGGCTTGATCCTGGAGTCCCGGGATCGAGTCCCACGTCAGGCTCCCTGCAAGGCTTCTCCCTCTGCCTATGTCTCTGCCTCTCTCTCTCTCTCTCTCTCTCTCTCTCTCGCTGTGCCTTTCATGAATAAATAAGTAAAATCTTAAAAAAAAAAAAAAAGCAAAATAGAGAGTTACCATGTAACCAAGAATTTCACATATATACCTAAGATAATTGAAAATATTTTTCTAGATATGTTTCCTAAGGCAAGAGAAACAAAAGCAAAGTCAAATCGTTGAGACTAAACCCAAAGAAAAAGCTTTTGTACAGTGAAGGAAATCATCAATGAAACAAAAAGGCAACCTATTGAGTGGGAGAAGATATTTGCAAATTATATATCCAATAAGGGGTTAATACCCAAAATATATAAATAACTTATACAACTCAACACCCAAAGAGTAATCCCATTAAAAATAGGCAGAGAGGGGATCCCTGAGTGGCTTAGCGGTTTAGCGCCTGCCTTTGGCCCTGGGCGTGATTCTTGAGTCCCGAGATTGAGTCCCACCTCGGGCTCCCTGTATGGAGATGCTTCTCCCTCTGCCTGTGTCTCTGCCTCCTCTCTCTCTCTGCCTCTCTCTCTTTGTCTCTCTCTCTCTATCTCTCATGAATAAATAAATAAAATCTTTTAAAAAAAATAGGCAGAGAACCTGAATAGATATTTTTCCAAAGAAGATATATGGATGGTTGACACATGAAAAGATGCCCCACATCATTAATTATCAGGGAAATCCAAATTAAAACCATAATGAGATATACATTACAGATATCAAAATGGCTTAAGTCAAAAACAAAAGAAATAAGTGTTGGTAAGGATATGCAAAAAGGAATCCTTCTGCACTGTTGATAGAAATGCAGCTGGTGCAGCCATTGTAGAAGACAGTATGGAGGGTCCTCAAAAAATTAAAAATAAAATTACCATATGATCCAGTAATTTCACTACTATTTACCCAAAGAAAATGAAAACACTAATTCTTCAAAAAGATAAATGCACCCCTGTGTCTACTGCATTATATACAATAGCTAAGATATGGAAGCATTCCAAGTATCCATACATAGAGGAATGAATACAGAAGATGTGTTATATATATTTACACACACACAGTGAAATATTACTCAGCCATAAAAAATGAATCAAATCTTTTTATGCAATAACATGGATAAAACTGAAGGGTATAATACTAAGTAAAATTAGTCAATCAGAGGAAGACAAATACCATATGATTTCACTCATGTGGAATTTAAAAAAAATAAAACAAAAAGAGACAAAAAAACCCACCTTCAAATACAGAGAACAAACTGATGGTTGCCAGAGGGGAAGCAGGTGAGGGGATGGGCAAAAGAGATAAAGGGGATGAAGAGTACACTTATCTTAATGAGCACAGAAATGTAGGGAATTATTGAGTGGTTATATTGTATCCCTGGAACTAGTATAATACTGTTTGTTAATTATACTTCAATAAAAAATAAATAATAACAAAAATAAAAAATTATAATATTCTGTAACTATAGTAATAAATGTTATCTAGACTTATGGTAATCATTTTGTAACCTATACAAATATCAAATCATTATGTTGTATACCTGAAACTAATATAGTGTTATATGTGTGTGTGGGTATGTCAATTATATCTCAATTAAAAAAACCCTAGGGTGGGGCACCTGGGCAGCTCAGTCAGCTGAGCTTCCAACTTGATTTTGGCTCAAGTCATGACCTCAGGGCTGTGGGATGGAGCCCTGCATCAGGCTCTGTGCTCAGCGTGGAATCTGCTTGTTTCTCTCCCTCTACTCCTCCCCCTGTTCACTTGCTTTCTCAAATAAATAAATAAATAAATAAATAAATAAATCTTTTTTAAAAACCTAGGGCAGTGAATGATATTTTATGATAGAATAATGATGAATACATGTCATTTTACACTTGTCCAACCAAACACATATAATGTACAACACAAAGAGTGAACCATAATATGAGCTATGGACTTTTGGTGATTATGATGTGATGTGACTTATGTGTGATTATGATGTATATTTATCAGGTGTAACAAATATACCACTCTGATGAAAGATGTTGACAATGAAGTGGGGAAGGGCTATGCATGTGTTGGGGCAGAGGATACATGGGAAATCTTTGTAACTTCCTCTCAGTTTTGCTGTGAACTTAAACCATTCTAAAAAATTGTCTTTAAATACAAAAAAGATTTTTTAAGTATAATCTACATCATTCAACACTGAGAAGTTGTTAGGCACCTACTATGGACCAGACACTATTAGACTAGAGATGAATACAATTTGGCCTTCACTCTCAAACAAACCCATCTGTTAAGGAAAGAAAGCATACATATCAAACGGCAGTTGCTGTATAGTGTGGTGGAACTGTGATGGTTCTGATATTCTGATACAGCAGTGAATGAGTTAAAGGAGGCAACGATGGACCCCCTTTGGTAGAATTAGGGTATGATTCCTTGAGGATTAGAATTTCAAGACAGATCTTAAAGAATGAATAGCACCTTGCAGGAGATGTGCAGAGAAAGAAAAACCCCAGACACTGGGAAAAAAAAAAAAAACATATGCAAACATGAAGGCTTATTTGCCTACTGAAAAAACTACTAAAAGTCAGCTCAATGGTATAGCCTCAACCAACTCTCTGAAACAGAACTGAGTTGCCTTCCTTGAGTTAGATGCTATTAGTGTGAACTAGCTAAGCTACTGAAGATCAGGTTTCTGTAATGGACCGGTAAAAGGGGCATAGTCCAGTGAGAGAGAGGGGAGCCATACAATCACCACACGTACAAACAAACTCTAATAGTAAACACCGCAAATAAGGGTATGGCAGTAATTCTTGCAGTATATAATTAACACTATGAATAAGACTAAGTGGATCTATGTGCCAAGGTAATGTAAATATCCCCATCAACTCAATCAGACCCAAATAATGACTGTAGAATAACTTATCTGAGTAAATAAAAGCTCTTATTGTTTTCATATTCTGATAACTAACTAATCAACACTCTTTCATAAAGAGTACATAACTATGATTAAATATAAATTCCATACAGGAAAGATTCACTTTACAAGTTTCCCAGTTGATTAGCCACATCAGCACAATCTTGCTACCTACCCCCTTCTCTGAGGCAGACTTCATCAATCTGGGAAATGAAGGCAGACCACTGATTGGAGGGCAAACCTGAAAAGGATTAAACACTTAGCATGGCATTCTAAAACACTGTAATTACAGTGCAATTAACCATACTGCATATTAAACGTGCAACTCTGAAATGTGTTCAGACTCCCCAATTATAACTAGTTATTCTTCAAAGAATTTTGCCGCCCACATTGAATTTTCTCTAGTGCTTCTTTGTTATAATTCAGGTGTGACAGTCGCTAATATATCTAAAAGGACAGTTAATAAAAAGTAGGTATTCTTTACTGTAAACCCAGTGCATGCATGCCAGGTAATACCCAACCATTACCACTAATAATCATGTTTCAGACAGGCAGATCTATTATACAATTGGACTCTGCCCTCTTTAAAACATATTTAGTGGTCAGCTATGAAGAGGAAGTGAAATTGAGGCAAGAGTTAAAAGCCTAGGTGGGAGTCTAGAAGCCTGCATATGTTTTTGATTTTCCCAACTGAGCAAGTCACTTAACCTATCTAAATCTCAATTTCCTCATGTGTAATTTACGGTTTATATCTTCCCAGGATTTTGGTGAAGATCAGGAGGCTCAACTGACAGGAGAACACTTATAAAGTTGATCATTTCACCCAAATTTACTCTACTCTATTTACGCTACTCTATTATGGATTCAGATTGTATTCTAAAAGAATGGTCAGTGGAAAGGGACAGGTAGAGATTATAACTGTTATAATCCAGCCAGGCATAATATACAAAATATTTAACTACAGCCCAAATTAATTGGAAAGAAGTCAGCTTTAAGCAATTGGTATAACCTGTAGAGCACAGACCAGTTTTAGATTATCCTAGATTAAAGACAAGCGGAGAATTCTGAAAATAGAGTAGAAAAAGTACAAAAATACTGATTCAAAGGGATACATATACCCCAGTGTTATAGGAGCATTATCCACATTAACCAAAATTTGGAAAGACTCCAAATATCCATCAACTGATGAATGGATAAAGATGTCGTGTGTATATATACGACGGGATATTACTCAGCTATAAAAAAAAATGGAATCTTGCCATTTGCAACCACACGGATGTAGCTAAAGAATATTAAATTAAGTGAAATAAGTCAGAGAAAGACAAACACCGTATCATTTCACTCATATGTGAGTGAAATTTAAGAAATAAAACAAGCGAACAAGCGAATAAAGAGATGAAAATAGGGTAAGAAAATGACAGAATTTGTTGCCTTTTAACCTAGCTTTGTGTTAATGGCAGTAGAATTTCTGCAATAATAGGAGATAGTGGGCACTCTTGAAATTAGGTGTTGTATTATTTGTCTTCTCTGACAAAGAATAATGAGAAGAGGGAATATGTCTTAATCATCTCTATATTCCTGCTGAGCACAAAATCTGCTATAGGAATTCAGTAACTTTATTGAATGAATAAATGATCAAATGAATGAAAAAAAAAAGAAAGGAATGAATAGACATTTCTGCTCTATTCTTCAGTGGCCACCCAGGTCCAGAATACTGTGTTCTAAGTGATTTAAGAGATTTAAGAGAGCTAGAGATAAAGGAGAGAGTCTATAGTTAATGAAATGAGAGGCCATTAGTGTAGGTACTAAAGATTTCATAATATTCTACATCTTAAAATATTTTTAGTATAAAAATATATCAAAATATATGGGACACAGCTAAAGTAGTACTTAGAGGGATATTTGTACTGAAAATACATACATTAGGAAAAAGGTCACAAATCAATAATCTAAGTAACTACCTCAAGCAAGCTGAGGGAATGAAATCATTACATTAGGAGCAAAAATAAATGAAATTGAAAACAGGAAAACAATAGAGAGTATCAACAAAACAAAAATTTACTTCATTAAAAAAAATTGGTAAGATTGATAAACTTCTAACATGATTGAGAAAGATAGAAGACATAAACACCATTACTAAGAATGAGGCAGAGGATATCACTATGCCCATTAAAAATATAATACGGGGTTAAACAACCAATAGGTTAAAGAAGAAATCACAAAAGTAATTAGAAATACTTTGAGATGAATAGAAGTGAAAATCAGTATAACAAAATGTAAGAGATGTCACAAAAGCAATGATCAAAGTGAAATTTAGAGTTATCAATGCCTACATTGGAAAAAAGATCTCAAATCAGAATCTTACTGTATGTCTTTTTTTTTAAGATTTTATTTATTTATTCATGAGAATATACAGAGAAGAGAGAGGAGTGGGGAGAGACACAGGCAGAGGGAGAAGCAGACTCCATGCAGGGAGCCGGACTGGGACTTGATCCTGGGACTCCAGGATCACTCCCTGGGCTGAAGGCGGCGCTAAACCGCTGAGCCACCCAGGCTACCCTCTTACTGTATATCTTAATGAACTAGAAAAAGAAGAGCAGATGGAACCCCAGATCTAGCAAACAGAAGGAAACTAAAGATTAGAGCAGACATAAAACAGATGATTAGAAAAACAATAGAAACAATAAAACCAAAACTTAATTCTTTGAAAAGATCAACAAAATGGACAAATTTTAGCTAGAACAACTAAGGAATAAAGAAGACCCCATTACTAAAATCAGAAATTAAAATGGAGACATGATTACTAAACTTACAAGAAATTGAAAAGATTATGCCATGAACTATCTTGTGCCAAAAAAATAGAGAACCAGGATAAAATGGACAAATTCCTAGAAAAACAAACTACCAAAACTAAATGAAGAAGAAATAGAGGGGGATCCCTGGGTGGCTCAGCGGTTTGGCGCCTGCCTTTGGCCCAAGGCATGAGCCTGGAGTCCCGGGATCGAGTCCCACGTCGGGCTCCCTGCGTGGAGCTTGCTTCTCCCTCTGCCTGTGTCTCTGCCTCTCTCTCTCTATCTGTGTCTCTCACTAATAAATAAATAAAATCTTAAAAAAAGAAGAAGAAGAAATAGAAAAGCTTAATAAACCTATAGAAAGTAAAGAGATTAAGTCAGCAATAAAAACTTATCCAGGAAATAAATGCCGAAAAGTAGATAACTTTCCTGGTATATTCCACCAAACTTTTAAAGATGAATTAACACCAATTTTTCTCAAACTCTTAAATAGGAGAATAATGACCACCTGACTCATTCCATGAGGCCAGCATTATCTTGATACCAAGTTCTACAAAGATATCACAAGAAAATTATAGAGAAATATTCTTTATGAATATAGAAGCAAAAAATACAAAAATACTAGGATACCAAATTTAGCAGTGCATTAAAGGGATGATGCGTCATTTTGTAATGAGATTTATCAAAGCAAAGCAAGAGTGGTTCATCATGAAAATTCATCAATGTAAGACACCATAGTAATACAATGAAGGGAGAAAAACAACCCAATCATCTTAATAGGCACAGAAAAAGCATCTGACAAAAGCCAACATTCTTTCATGATAAAAATATGCAATACACTAGGGATAGAAGAAAAATCTCCTGCAACAGGTTAGAGGGCATTTATGGAAAAAAAAAAAAAACCACAAGTAACATCATACTCAATAGCAAAACACCTGAAGCTTTCCCTTAGAAACATAACAAAAATGACAACTCTCACTACTTCCATTCAACTTTGCACTGGAAGTCCTAGCCAAAGCAATTAGGCAAGAAAAATAAATAAAAGACATCCAAGTTAGGAGGGAAGAAATAAAGTTATCTACTCTCTGATGGCATTATCATAAATATAGAAAACCCTAGAGATCCACAAAAACCTACTAGAGCTAATAAACAAACTCAGCAAAATTGTATGATAAAAAAATCAGTTCTGCTGTATCTATATATACTAGCAATAAACAATTGAAAAAATACAGAAAAAATTCATTTTATAATAGCATCAAAAAGAATGAAATATTTAGGTATAAATTTAACCAAGGAGACATAAGACTTGTATACTAAAAATGACAAAACATTGCTGAAAGAATTTAAAGAAGACCTAAATAAATAGAAAAATTCCCATGTTCATGAGTTAGAAGATTTAATCCTAGAATGGTAATGTTACCCAAATATACCTACATATTCCATGCAACCCCTATATTCTAAAATTCATATGAAATTGCAAGGGATTTGAATAGCCAAAACAATCTTGAAAAAGAAAAATTAGAAAACTCATACTTCCAGGGCAGCCCGGGTGGCTCAGTGGTTTAGTGCTTCCTTCAGCTCAGGATGTGGTCCTGGAGACCCAGGATCGAGTCCCACATCAGGCTCCCTGCATGGAATGGAGCCTGTTTCTCCATCTGCCTCTCTCTCTCTCTCTCTCTCACATAAATAAATTAAATCTTAAAAAAAAAAAAAAACCTCACACTTCCAATTTCCTAATTTTCTATAAACCTAAAGTAATACAGTAATCAGTAATCAGTATGATACTGGCATAAAGATAAACATACAGGTCAATAAAATAGAAATAAGAGCCAAGAAACAAAATCATTTATTTGTTAATAGTCAACTGATTTTCAAAAGATGTCAAGACCATTCAATGAGGAAAGAAAAATCTCTTCAACAAATGGTGCTGGGAAAACTGGATATACACATGCAAAAGAATGAATTTGGACCCTTACCTAACACTATATATGAAAATTAACTCAAAATGGATCAAATACCTAAATGTAAGAGTGAAAACTCTTAGAAGAAAACATTGGAAATGATTTCTCAGATATGATGTCAAAAGTATACACAACAAAAGAAAAATAGATAAATTGAACTTCATCAACATCAAAATCTTTTGTGCTCAAAGGACACTATCAAGAGAGTAAAAAGACAACTCATAAAATAGAGAAAAAATTATAAATCATATATCTGATAAGGGTCTAGTACCTAGACTATATAAAACTTTTACAACTAAACAACAAAAAGACAACCCAATTTTAAAATGGACAAAAACCTTGAACAGATCTTTCTCCAAAGAAGATATACAAATGGCTCATAAGCATATTAAAGGATGCTCAACATCATTAGTCATCAGGAAAATTCAAATTCAGGGACACCTGGGTGGCTCAATGTTTGAGCATCTGCCTCTGGCTCAGGGCATGATACCAAGGTCCCAAGATTGAGTTCCCCATTGTGCTCCCCATGGGGAGCCCGCTTCTCCGTTTGCTGATGCCTCTGCCTCTCTCTGTGTGTCTCTCATGAATAAATAAATAAAATCTTAAAAAAAAAAGAAAATTCAAATTCAAAGTACAATGAGATACCACTTCATACCCACCAGAATTTTTTTTAATGGAAAATAACATTTGTTGGCAAAGATACGGAAAAAATAGAATCCTCTTATATTGCTGGTTCGAATACAAAATGATGCAGATGTTAAGGAATATGGTTTGGCAGTCCCTCAAAAACTTAATAGTATTACCAAAAGAACTAGCAATTCCAGTTCCAAGTATATGCAAAAGAAAAATGAAAACAGCAGTTTAAGCAAAAACGTGAATACAAGTACAAGAATATTCATAGCAGCAATATTCACAATAGTCAAAAGGTGCAAATAACCCAAATTTCTACCAACAGTTGAATGGATAATTAAAATGTTGTGTATACATGGTACAGAATATTATTCAGCCATAAAAAGGAATGGATTATGATATGTGCTACAACATGGATGAAATTTCCAAAACATTATACTGAGTGAATGACGCCTGACACAGTCTATTTACATGACACATACAGAATAGAGAATATTCTAGAGATAGAAAGCAGATTAGTGGTTTCCAGGGTCTAAGGGGAAGGAGAATATGAGAAGTACCTGCATAATGGATGTGGGTTTCATTTTGATGTGTTGAAAATTTTCTGGAACTAGATACCAGTGATGAATGTACAATATTGTGGATGTACTAATGCCACTAAATTGTACATTTAAAATGGTTAAAATGGGGGTGCCTGGGTGGTTCACTCAATTAAAACGGCTGCCTTTGGCTCAGGTCATAATCTCCAGGCCCTGGGATCCAGTCCTTTGTCAGTCAGGCTCCCTGCTCAGCAGGGACTCTGCTTCTCCCTATGCCCCTCCTCTCACTCATGCCTTCTCTTTTTCTCTCTCGAATAAAAATCTTATAAAAGATAAATTAAATAAAAAAGTTAAAATAGTAAATTTTGTATTATGTGTACTTTACCATAATAATAGCAATAATACTAAGGCAATAAAAGAATACTGTAAACAACTTTACATTAATAAATTTGACAAATTAGGGGAATCCTTAGGTGGCTCAGTGATTTAGCACCTGCCTTCGGCCCAGGGCGTGATCCTGGAGTCCCGGGATCGAGTCCCTCATTGGGCTCCCTGCATGGAGCCTGCTTCTCCCTCTGCCTCTCTCTCTTTCTCTCTCTCATGAATAAATAAACAAAATCTTTAAAAATAATTTGACAAATTAGAAGAAATAGATCAAATCCTCAAATACCACAAGCTACCAAAATTCAGTTATGATGAAATACACAACCTGGGTAAGTCCTATAACCATCAAAGAAATCAAACTTGTAGTTGAAAAGTTTCTAAAAAAAAGTTATCATCAGAGCCAGATAGTTTCATAGGATAATCCTACCAAACACATAAAGAAAAATTAAGAAAAGAAACACTTCCAACTCATTTTATGAGGCTGGTAGATATCAAAACCAAAGACAACACAAAAAAATTAATTAATTAGTTAAAAAATTAAAAAGAAAGGAGAAAGAAAAAGAAAATTACAGAATAATTATCTCTCATAAACACAGATGTAAAAACCTTTGACAAAATATTGGCAAATTGAATCAAGCAATGTATTTATACACCATGACCAAATAGAATTTATTCCAAGTATGTTGGACTGTTTCAACATTCAAAAATCAGTCAATGTAGGGGAGATGTTGGGGGGGATAGGGTATTTGGGTGATGAGCATTAAGGAGGGAACTTGAGGTAATCAGCACTGGGTGTTATATGCAGCTGATGAATCACTAAATTCTATCCTGAAATTAATAATACATTATATGTTAACTAATTGCAATGTAAATAAAACCAAAAAAGGACTAAATAAATAAATACACCCCCAGCAAATCAATCAATGTAATGGCTCACTCTATCAATGAATTAAAGAGGAAAAATTTCATGGTCATGTCAATTAATGCAGAAAAATTACTTGACAAAATCCAATACCCAAATCAAATCCGACACTTTTGGCAAACTAGGAACAGAGAAGGAAATGTCTCACCTTGATAAAGAGTACCTACAAAAATCCTAAATCATATAAATCATATGTTACCAGGGAAATGCAAATCAAAATAAGATATCACTATACACTTACTAGAATGGTCAAAATCCAGAACACTGACAACGCCAAATGCTGAGAAGGGTGCAGAGCAACAGAAACTTTCATTCAAAGCTGGTGGGAATGCAAAGCTGTACAGCCACTTTGGAAGACAGTTTGGTGCCTTCTTACAAAACTGAACATACTCTTGCCATAAGATCCAGCAATCACACTCCTTGGTATTTACCCAAAGGAACTGAAAACTTAACATCCACACAAAACCTTCATGTAGATGTTTATAGCAAATTCATTCATAATTGCCAAAACCTGAAAGCAACCAAGATGTCATTTAGTAGGTAAATGGATAAATCCTGAGGTATACTCAGACAATGGAATATTATTAAGCACTCAAAACAACTGAGTTATCAAGCCATGAGAGGACATAGAATGAACAAATGCATACTAAGTGAAAGAAGCTGATCTGAAAAGACTAAATACTGCATGATTCCAACTCTATAATATTCTGGAATGGGCAAAAATATGGAGACAGTAAAAAGAGCAGTGGTTGTCAGAGGTGGGGAGCAGAGAATTGATTAGGAGCACAGAGGATTTTTAGGGCAGTGCCTGCATCTGTAGGATACTGTAATGATGGAGACATGACATTATATATTTGTCCAAACCCATAAAATATACAAGACCAAGAGTGAAACATCATATAAACTATGGACTTTGGATAATTATGATATGTAATAAATGTCTCACTCTGGTGTAAGATGTTGATAATCGGGAGGCTATGTATGGGTGGGGACAAGGGGTATATGGGATCTCTCTGTATCCTCCCCTCAGTTTTAAGTTGCTATGAACTTAAAACTTCCCTAAAGAAGTAAAGTCTTTTAAAAAAAAGATACAAAGAAGGAATATACAGCCAGAAAGAGATTCAAGAGACATATCAATTAATCATACCATTCTATTTATTCATATAAATGAACTATAAAAAAAATAAACTAAAACAAAAAAAAGCTTATGAGATAATTAGGGAAATTTGTACACTGAATGTTTGATACATTTTTAGGCGTGATAATGGCATTATGGTTATGTATTTTAAGACCTCTTATCTCTTAGAGATACACACTGAAATTTTTATGGGTGAAGGAGCACAGTGTCTGGGATTTGTTTCATAAGTGAAGAAGGGAAGAGTATGGGCATGTGTTGACATATGTTGAAGCTGGGTGTGGGTATATGGAATTTATTCAACTATCCTGTTTGTTTGAATAAATGTTTGAAATATTCCATGATAAAAACATTTTAGAAATCCAGTTAAAATAAATAAAATTTAAAGTAAAAAAGAAAATCAGACCCTGCACAAAATCATATTCCACCTGGCTTCACTATGCATACCCTTGCAGAGTTGATTGGCAAGGTTAGCCAAGCACTTTTCATTAAAAAAATGTATTGCATCTAATACTATTCTGGATTGTGAAAGACTGAATGCTTTTCTTCAAAATTTGGAAACAAAGTAAAGATCCTTAGTCTCACAAATGCAGTTAAACACAGAAATGGAAGTTGTAGCCACTGCAGTGAGGCAAGAAAAAGAAAGAAAGGCAGACCAGTTGGAAAGGAAGAAATAAAACTGTCCCTTTCTCAGGTAACAATCATGTTATCTGAAATAGGGAATCTACCAAAAAAAAAAAAATCTAGAACAAATAAGTAGATTCAATAACGTAGCAGGAAAGAAGATGAATACACAAAGATCAATTCCATAAAACAACAAATGTATAAAGCCAAAATTAAAAGCACAACACAATTTGCAATCAACCCAGATGAAGTAGCTAGGTGTAAATTTAATGAAACATGTACATTATCTGAATCCTGAAAATTACTAAATGCTGACAAAAGAAATCAAAGACCTAAATAAATGGAGGCATTCATGTTTATGAATTGGAAGAGTCAACAGAACAAACGTATCAGTTCTCCCCACATTGATGTATAAGTTTAATGCAATTCCTATCAAAATCTCAGCAAGGTTTTTGGTAGACACAGGAAAGCTTACTGTAAAATTTATATTTTATATTTTAAATGGAAAGGCACTAGCCCTACATGAGCTAAAATAATCTTAAAATGAAGAATAAAGCAGAAGGAATCACTCTATCTTATATGAAAACCTATGATATGGATATAGTAATCAACACAGGAGATATTGACAGAGGTATAGACACATATATCAGTGGAAAAGAATAGATAACCCAGAAATCAACCCAAACAAATATCCAACTAATTTTTGACAAAGATTCAAAAACAATTCAGTGGTAGAAAGATCACCTTTCAACAAATGGTGCTGGAGCAACTGGCATCCATAAGCAAAAAACAACAAAAACAAGAAAAAATCTCAATCTAAACCTCACCCTTTGGGGCACCTGGGTGGCTCAGTGGTTGAGCATTTACCTTTGGCTCAGGTCGTGATCCCGGGGTCCTAGGTTCGAGTCCCACATTAGGCTCCCTGCAGGGAGCCTACTTCTCCCTCTGCCTATGTCTAAATAAAATATTTTTAAAAACACACAAAAAACCTCACCCCTTATGCAAAATTACCTCAAAATGGATCATGGACTTACATGTAAAACATAAAAATATAAAACATTTGGAAAAACATGGGTGAAAATCTTTGTGATTCTTCAACTTAACACCAAAAGCAAGATTCATAAAAGGAAAAGTCGATAAATTCAATCTCATCAAAATTTTCAAATTTCACTCTGCAAAAGTCCCTGTTAAGAGGATGAAAAGACAAGCTCCAAACTTAGAGGAATATTTGTGAACCACAAATATAGTATCTAGACTATAGAAAGAACTCTCAAAACAGAACAGTAAAATTAAAAAGTCCAATTTAAAAATGGGCAAAAGAAATGAACAGACATCACTACAAAGAGCAAATAGCCACCTGAAATGTTCAACAGCATTAGCCACTAGAGAAAAATGCAAATCTAAGCACTAGGTATCACAATACACCTATCAGAATGACTAAAATAAAAAAAAAATTATGGCGAGGCAGAGCACACAAAATTTTTAGGGCAGTGAAACTCTTCTTGGTGGATAATGGTGGATACATATCATTTGTCAAAGCCCAAGAATGAACTCTAATTTAAACTATGAATTTTGGGTAATAATGATGTGTCAATGTAGGTTCATAGATGGTAACAAATGTATTACTCTGGTATAGCATGTTGATAATAGGGGAAGCAATACATATGCGAGGTCAAAGAGTACATGGAAATTCTACTTTTTGGTTGCTCAAGTTTGCTGTGAACCTAAAACTGACTTTTTAAAAAAGTCTATTGAAGAAAATATTCCCCAGAATATTCCCCAGAATATTCCCCAGAATATTCCACCCCCAGGTGGGTGTCTTCCCACCTAGACAATAGTGACACTGGCAAAATCCAATGTAATTATTTTGGAACTCTGGTCTACTGAGGACTTGCAACTTCCAAGGGAAGTCTTGAATGGTACATTGTGGTTAAATGTCCTCAATTTCAGCCCTTAGCTTAGCAGCAGCTTACCATCTTCTAGTCCTAAGCTCACATCAGGTAGCCATACACCTGTACTGGGAGCATCTTGCACACAGCTTGCGAGGGCCAGGGTGCATAATAAGTACTCTGTCCCCAAACACTGGGGAACTGTGTTCTGACCACACTGGTTGTTGCTTCTGATTATGGAGGTGCAGACACAGAGATGGACAAGCCATTGTTGCAAGTCCCTTTCCCCTCTGGCTAACCAGGGGATTTAAAGGATTGGCATCTCCCCCCTGCCATTTTTCTCTCTTTCCTTTTTGGGAGCCAAATGTTTAACGACTAAGACATTCAAAAGCAACTACATGTACAGAGGAATTTAGAAAGTGACTGCACATGCCCAGCAAACAGCACAGGCACAGGCTTAGAAAAGACCTGAAAAAACTTGAATTTTATACTCAGGCTGATCTCCAGCAGAGCCTACAACAATCAGAAAACAAAACAAACAAACAAACGACAGCAGCAAACCCTGAGGTAGAGGAAGAATTTGATATCCAAATTATTCACTTAATTATCATTAGCCTCAAATGTCTAGTAATCATCAAAAAACCACAAGGCATAACCACAAGAAACAGGATATTATGATCTATTCAAATGAAAAAAAATCAATAGAAATCATCCCTAAGAAATACCAAATGGTAGACTTATTAGACAAAGACTTTTAAACAACTATCTTGGGGCACCTAGGTGGCTCCATTGGTTAAGCATCTGACTCTCAATTTCAACCCAGGTTATAATTTCAGGGTCCTGAGATCAAGCCCCTCATCAGGCTTCGCACTGAGCACAGAGTCTTCTTGAGGTTCTCTCTCTTGCTCTCCCTCTGCCCCTCCTCCTCACACTAAGTAAATAAATAAATAAATAAATAAATAAATAAATAACTTTTTAAAAAATAAAAAACAACTATCTTAAATAACTATCTTAAAGATGCTCAAAGAACTAAAGGAGGACATGGATAAAGTCAAGAAAATGGTATATATACAAATATCAATAAAGACATAGAAAACATACAAAAAAATCAAAAAGAAACCATGGAATCATTCTGTGTTTTCTACATGACTTTAAAAACTAACACATTAAAAAAAATAAAAATAAAAAAATAAAAAATAAAAAATAACACATTAAAAAATGTGTATTAATCTAAAAGATAGTACTATTGTAACTTTGGTTTGTAACTCCACATTCTGTTTTCTTCATGATTTAAGAGACTAACACATTTAAAAACCAATTTTTATTTTATTTTATTTATTTATAGAGACACAGAGACCCAGGCAGAGGGAGAAGCAGGCTCCATGCAGGGAGCCTGACGTGGGGCTTGATCTCGGGTCTCCAGGATCACTCCCCGGGCTGCAGGCAGCACTAAACCGCTGAGCCACCGGGGCTGCCCTAAAAGCCAATTTTTTAAATGTTTTCAGACACACAATGCATAATGTAATATTGTGATATCAAAAACTGAAAGGAGATGGGGATGAGCTATACAAGAGCAGAATTTTTGTATGTTATTGAACTTAAGCTGGCATCAATTCAAATTGATAATTTTAGGATGTTAAGTATAATTCCCATAGTAACTACACAAAGAATATAGGCAGAAAATGTATATAAAATAAAATGAAAAATCAAAAATACTTTACTATTTAAAAACCAACAAAAGAAGACACAAACATAGGAAATAAGAGACAAACTATAAAGCTTATGAAGAATAAACAGTAAAGTGAGAGAAGTCCTTCCTTAATAGTAATTACCTTAAATGTAAATGGTTTAAACTGTCCAATCAAAATTCTATGCGCTAACAATGAACAATCCAAAAAGAAAATTAAGAAAACAAGTCCATTTACAATAGCATCAAAAAGAATAAAATATTTAGGAATGAATTTAACCAATGAGGTGAAAGACTTGTACAACAAAAATTACAAAACATTGCTGAAAGAAATTAAATAAGATATATATAAATGGAAAGACATTCCACGTTCATGGATTGGAAGACTTAATATTGTTACGATTTCATTACTACTCAAAGCAGTAGAGATCTAATTCAATTTCTATTGAAATCCCTCTTTTTTTTTTTACAGATATAAATCCACCATAAAATTTATATAGTATCTCAAGGGACCATGAATAGCCAATACAACTGTGGAAAAAAAGAATAAAACTGGAAGACTCATAGCTCCCAATTTCAAAACTGACCACAAAGCTACAGTAATCAGAACAATATAGTACTGGAGTAAAGACAGACATATAGACCAATGGAATGTACTACAGAACCCCAAAATAAACATTTGCATATGTGGAAAAATTATTTTTGAGCCAAGACCATTCAATGAAAAAAGGACAGACTTTTCAACAAATGGTGCTAGAAAAACAGGATATCCACTTGCAAAAGAATAAAGTTGGACTCTTATCTAACATAATATACAAAAATCAACTCAAAAATGGATGAAAGATCTAAATGTACGATGTGCTAAATCACAGGGCATAAGCTTCATGTCACTGGATTTGGCAATGATTTCTTGTATAGGACACCAAAGGAATAGGCAACAAAAGTAAAAATAGACAAATTAGAATTATGAAAGCTAGACCCCTTTGTGCATCAAAAGACATTATCAATAAAGTGAAAAGTTACCCACAGAATGGGAGAAAATATGTGTAAATCATACATCTAATAAGGGATTAATATCTAGAATATATAGAGAACTTTTAAAATTCAAAGACAACAACACAACAAAAACAATTTTAAAAATGGGCAAAGCTGTTGAGTAGACATTTCTCCAAAGAGTATATGCAAATGGCTGATAAGCACCTGAAAAGATGCCCAACATCACTAACTATTAGGGAAATAATAGATCACCTTTCACCCACTAGGATGCCTGTTTAAAAAAAAAAGTGTTGGTGAAATGCTGGATAAATTGCAAACCTTGTGTACTGTTTACTGATAATGTAAAATGGTGTAGCTGCCATGGAAAAGAAAATGGGGGCCCCCTCAAAGAAAATTAAAAAGAGAATCACCATATTATCCAGCAATTCCACTTCTGAGTATGCCCAAAAGAATTGAAAGCAACATCTTTCTGAGATCTTTGTACGCTTATGTTCTTGGCAACATTATTCACAACAGCTAAAATGTGGACATAAACCAAGTATCCACCAACTGATGAATGGATTACCAAAATGTGGCCTACATATACAATGGAATATTATTCAACCTTAAAAAGGAAGAAAATTCTGAAAATGCTACTATATAGAAGAACCTTGGAGACATTATGCTAACTGAAATAAACCAGTCACAAAACAACAAATACCATATGATTCCACTTATATGAGGAGCCTGGGTAATCAAATTCATAGAGACAAAAAGTAGAATGGTGCTTGCCAGGTGTGTGCAAAGAAGGAAGGAATGAAGAGTTGCTGTTTAGTGGGTATAGAGTTTCAACTTTATAAGATAAAAAGAGTTCTGAGGATTGGTAGTGTTAATGGTTGCACAACAATATGAATGTATTTAATACCACTGAATTACACATATAAAAATTGTTAAGATGGTAAATTTTATGTGTATTTATATTTTTATAGAATTAAAAAATATCCACCCCCTCCCCAAATAAAAATAATAATGACAACACTAAAAATTGGCAAAGATGCAGAGAAACCAGATCACTCAGAAAACCAAAACTCAAAGAAACCAGATCACTGGTGAAAATGTAAAATGGAACAGTAATTCTGGAAAACAGTTGGCCGTTTCTTATAACACTTAACATGCAACTATCATACAAGTAGCATTTATACTCCTGGGTATTTTTATCCCAGAGACATGAAAACTTACAAACACTTGCACACAAATGTTCATGGCAGCCACATTCATAATAGCTACAAACTGGAAACAATCCACATGTCCTTCAACAAGTGAATGATTAAATACACTGTGGTACAGTCATACTGTGGAATACTGGTCAGCAGTGAACCCAAACCCTTGCTACACACAACTTGGATGAATCTGCAGGAAGTTATGCTAAGTGAACAAAGCTAATCCTAAAAGGCTGCATATATTCTATTTATGTAGCATCCTTAAAATGACAAAGTTATAGAAATGGAGACTAGATTAATGGTTGCAAGGGGTTGGTGGCTGGGGGAAGAGGGATGTGGCTATCAAAGGGTAGCAGAAGAGGTCCTTGTGGTGTTGGAACTGTCCTACATCTTGACTGTATGGATGACTGTATGGATATTATACTATAGTTTTGCACGATAGTACCATTGAGGAAAACTGGGTAAAGGATACAGGGGATCTCTCAATATTATTTTTTGCAACTGCATGTCAATCTACATATGTCACAAAATAAAAAGTATAATTAAAAATATATAATTAAATATAAATTATTATATTTATATATACATTTATATATAATATATATAAATATATAATATATATTTACATATAAATATAAATATATATTATATATAAATTATTATATTTATAATTATAAAAATATATAATTATATAAAAATATATAATTAAAAATATATAGTTATTTTTATTTTAGTATGTTATTCATGTTAACATGTAGTGGTTTTGTATTGTTTTTAGTGAAGTGAAATAAATATATTTTTTAAAGATTTTATTTATTTATTTGAGCAAGAGAGAACAGAAGCAGGGGGAGGGAAGGGAGAAGCAGACTCCCCTCTGAGTAAGGAACCCAATGCAGAGCTGGATCCCAAGACCCTAAGAGCACAACCTGAGTCAAAGTCAGACGCTTAACTGACTGAACCACCCAGGCTCCCCAGTGAAATAAATATGTTATTTTATGGATTTTTTTAAGTAGGCCCCACACTCAGCATGGAGCCCAACATGGGGCTTGCACTCATGACCCTAAGATCAAGACCTGAGCTGAGAACATGAGTCTGAGCCATCCAGGCACCTCTGAAATAAATATTTTAAATTTCAGTTTTAATTTCTAGTAGAGTTAATGTTAATAGATAGAACACACTTGGAGAAAAGCCTGGGGTCCTCAATAATTTTTAAAATGGGGTCTTTGGACTAAACAGTGTGAGAACTGCTCCTCTGCCCCACAGCCAATAGATTCAGAATTATTGCTCAGTTTACAGCGAAGCATGAAGAGCTGTATTTAACTTGGACCCTAGGTGATTTTGAAGAGTCAAGAAACAGAGCAAGCAATGTTTAGTCTTTCTGACTTTGTTTATCAAGGGAGCAGCTGCCTACAGTAAGTCAACCAAGGCACCATGCCCAAAGTGTGTATGATACACAAGAACCTCACCTTGAGGAGATAACAAGGAATATAAAAGGTCATAAATTTCAACCAGATGATATGATTTTCATAATGGCAATACTGCCTTGAAGTTTACCTCTTAGCCTAACAGCTGTGTCAGAAGTAATTCAGGTTAGGAAAGCTCATGGTATTGTAAATGGTCTCTGGTATGAGAAGTAAGAAGAAAGGAGCCCTAGAAATGGCAGCTACTCTGACAAAAACCCAGGGTGGTGCATGCAGGGATTAGAACAGAACATCTCTGTTTGCAGTTGATTCTGTTAGAAAGACTTGGCTTCTAATTAAGAAGAAGAAAGAGGAAAGAAGAAGAAGAAGGAGAAGGAGAAGGAGAAGAAAAGAACTAATGCTTACCTAGAATAGGAATCCAATTTGGAAGAAATGACAACACATTTTTATTCAAAATGGTCAAGGCCTACTGCCATTGTTAATATTATGTTAATAGACTATTACTATGCATATTCAGAATGAAATATACTGTTCCTATATCCCCAGAAACTTAGGTATGTATTCTAGGTAACTCTTAACTTCCCAATATCCCTGGCAACTTTGGTATATATCTGGATAACTCTTACCTTTTCGTACAAAAAGGGCAGGTCGTCTACGGCCATACCACCCTGAACACGCCCGATCTCGTCAGAAAGGGCAGGTCACTCTACTTAAGTTTCGGAGAAACCTAACAATACTTATAACCAATTGGCCTACTTCTACAAAATGTTCCATACTCTATTTTAAAGTCGCACTCTTGGGGGGCATGGGGAGCTCAGTCAGAAGAGTGTGTGATCTTGATCTTGTGGTCGTGAGTTCAAGCCCCACACTGGGCATAAAGATTACTTAAATAAACTTTTTCAAAAATAAAAATTAAGTTTAAAAAACAATAAGATAGCATTCTTACTAATGTCAGCATGGTGTTTCTCTCAATTGAACTGTAGGTAAAGTATAATGGTATTTTATCAGTTTGGTTTATCAGTTTTTTTTTTAAGTTTTTTTACTTTGAGAGAGAGAGAAAGAAGGAAAATTGTCAAGCAAACTCCCTGCTGAGCATGAACCCCATCTGGAGAGGGGGCTCCATCCCAGGACCCTGAAATCATGACCTGGGCTGAAATCTAGAGTTGGATGCTTAACCAACTGAGCCACCCAGGTGCCCCCTTTATTTTCCAGGTTTAAATGATCTCCAAACACTATTAGCTTTTGCATAGCTCCCAACCCCTAAAAAAGGTCGGATAAGTACTAATGACAAATTTCAGCTCTCCCTCCAGAAGAATTATTTTTCCTCTTGGATACTGTGGCCTCATCAAATTATCTGCATAAGGTTTTTCACTGGCCTATCTCGTAACTAAACTTTGTGTTCTCAACAAAATCAGCTGATGAGAAATGAGTCACCTTCTTGACTCTCTCTTCTTAAATACCTGCTAAGTTATAGGACATCACAGCATCTCATTTAATGCTCAGAACAAACCCATAGAGTGAGAGGGGGAATAAATCTTACAACCTTTCTGCTATGAATAAAACTATATGATTTAGGTAAAAGTGAGAACATTTATGCTGTAGTATATCCTGAGTACAGTGTCTCCTGCTCAACTAACACAGGATTCCCACTGAGGATCTTCTCATAAGTCAGAAGAAATTGAACATGAGAGAAATAGGAGGTTCCTATTGAAGAGCTCATCTCAAATTGCAGACTGGATACTGTGTTATAATGGACAGAGCCTGGCTTTGGGTCAGAAAACCCTACTTCAACTGTCAGCACTGTTACTTACTAGTTTACCTCCCTTGGTCACAATCACTTCCCATAAAATGGAGATCATAATGTTTGTTGTAAGGATTCAATAGACATTGTAGAATGTATAACCAAGTAGGTATTCAACAAATGACACCTATCCTTATCATATCCTCCTGTATAACTCATAGGTATCTTCGGGAAAGAGAATATGAAATCAACAGGCTTTAAGGTAAGTAACCCATAGAAGAAAATGACTTTGTGAACACCAGGAGAGAAGGTGTCACTTCAATTGACATCAATTGACAATTGACATCAATTCTTCTGCAATTCATGGATTCTCACCCCACTTCTCACTTAAAACTTTTGCTGACTCACACTCTATTGTCTCTAACCCACCACTGTCTAGTTTGTTCAACACCCACCCTTTCTACTCTGTTCTGTAATGTTGTGGCTAAAAGTCTATGAACTATATTTTTCTATTAGCTTCTACTACTAAGAGGTATTGGCAGGAGAGTAGAAGGCAGAGGAGGGAGAAACGTGTTCTCTCTCTGTCTTTCTCATTCTTTCATTCTTTTTCTTGCTGTCAATGTCTCCCTGCTTCTTTTTTTTATAATAAATTTATTTTTTATTGGTGTTCACTTTGCTAACATACAGCATAAAACCCAGCGCTCATCCCCTCAAGTGCCCCCCTCAGTGCCCGTCACCCATTCACCCCTACCCCCCGCCCTCCTCCCCTTCCACCACCCCTAGTTTGTTTCCCAAGTTAGGAGTCTTTATGTTCTGTCTCCCTTTCTGATATTTCCCACACATTTCTTCTCCCTTCCCTTATATTCCCTTTCACTATTATTTATATTCCCCAAATGAATGAGAACATATAATGTTTGTCCTTCTCCGATTGACTTACTTCACTCAGCATAATACCCTCCAGATCCATCCACGTTGAAGCAAATGGTGGGTATTTGTCGTTTCTAATTGCTGAGTAATATTCCATTGTATACATAGACCACAGCTTCTTTATCCATCATCTTTCGATGGACACTGAGGCTCCTTCCACAGTTTGGCTATTGTGGCCATTGCTGCTAGAAACATCGGGGTGCAGGTGTCCCGGCGTTTCATTGCATCTGAATCTTTGGGGTAAATCCCCAGCAGTGCAATTGCTGGGTCGTAGGGCAGGTCTATTTTTAACTCTTTGAGGAACCTCCACACAGTTTTCCAGAGTGGCTGCACCAGTTCCCATTCCCACCAACAGTGCAAGAGGGTTCCCCTCTCTCCACATCCTCTCCAACATTTGTGGTTTCCTGCCTTGTTAATGTTCCCCATTCTGACTGGTGTGAGGTGGTATCTCATTGTGGTTTTGATTTGTATTTCCCTGATGGCAAGTGATGCAGAGCATTTTCTCATGTGCGTGTTGGCCATGTCTATGTCTTCCTCTGTGAGATTTCTCTTCATGTCTTTTGCCCATTTCATGATTGGATTGTTTGTTTCTTTGGTGTTGAGTTTAAGAAGTTCTTTATAGACCTTGGAAACTAGCCCTTTATCTGATATGTCATTTGCAAATATCTTCTCCCATTCTGTAGGTTGTCTTTTAGTTTTGTTGACTGTATCCTTTGCTGTGCAAAAGCTTCTTATCTTGATGAAGTCCCAATAGTTCATTTTTGCTTTTGTTTCTTTTACCTTCGTGGATGTATCTTGCAAGAAGTTACTGTGGCTGAGTTCAAAAAGGGTATTGCCTGTGTTCTCCTCTAGGATTTTGATGGAATCTTGTCTCACTTTTAGATCTTTCATCCATTTTGAGTTTATCTTTGTGTATAGTGAAAGGGAGTGGTCTAGTTTCATTCTTCTGCATGTGGATGTCCAATTTTCCCAGCACCATTTATTGAAGAGACTGTCTTTCTTCCAGTGGATAGTCTTTCCTCCTTTATCGAATATTAGTTGACCATAAAGTTCAGGTTCCACTTCTGGGTTCTCTATTCTGTTCCATTGATCTATGTGTCTGTTTTTGTGCCAGTACCACACTGTCTTGATGACCACAGCTTTGTAGTCCAACCTGAAATCTGGCATTGTGATGCCCCCAGCTATGGTTTTCTTTTTTAAAATTCCCCTGGCTATTCGGGGTCTTTTCTGCTTCCACACAAATCTTAAAATAATTTGTTCTAACTCTCTGAAGAAAGTCCATGGTAGGGGATCCCTGGGTGGCGCAGCGGTTTGGCGCCTGCCTTTGGCCCAGGGCGCGATCCTGGAGACCCGGGATCGAATCCCACATCGGGCTCCCGGTGCATGGAGCCTGCTTCTCCCTCTGCCTGTGTCTCTGCCTCTCTCTCTCTCTCTCTCACTGTGTGCCTATCATAAATAAATAAATAAAAAAATTTAAAAAAAAAAAAAAAAAAAAAAAGAAAGTCCATGGTATTTTGATAGGGATTGCATTAAACGTGTGAATTACCCTGGGTAACATTGACATTTTCACAATATTAATTCTGCCAATCCATGAGCATGGAATATTTTTCCATCTCTTTGTGTCTTCCTCAATTTCTTTCAGAAGTGTTCTATAGTTTTTAGGGTATAGATCCTTTACCTCTTTGGTTAGGTTTATTCCTAGGTATCTTATGCTTTTGGGTGCAATTGTAATTGGGATTGACTCCTTAATTTCTCTTTCTTCAGTCTCATTGTTAGTGTATAGAAATGCCACTGACTTCTGGGCATTGATTTTGTATCCTGCCACGTTACCAAACTGCTGTATGAGTTCTAGCAATCTTGGGGTGGAGGCTTTTGGGTTTTATGTAGAGTATCATGTCATTGGTGAAGAGGGAGAGTTTGACTTCTTCTTTGCCAACTTGAATGCCTTTAATGTCTTTTTGTTGTCTGATTGCTGAGGCTAGGACTTCCAGTACTATGTTGAATAGCAGTGGTGAGAGTGGACATCCCTGTCTTGTTCCTGATCTTAGGGGAAAGGCTCCCAGTGCTTCCCCATTGAGAATGATATTTGCTGTGGGCTTTTCGTAGATGGCTTTTAAGATGTCGAGGAAAGTTCCCTCTATCCCAACACTCTGAAGGGTTTTGATGAGGAATGGATGCTGTATTTTGTCAAATGCTTTCTCTGCATCTAATGAGAGGATCATATGGTTCTTGGTTTTTCTCTTGCTGATATGATGAAACACATTGATTGTTTTACGAGTGTTGAACCAGCCTTGTGTCCCGGGGATAAATCCTACTTGGTCATGGTGAATAATTTTCTTAATGTACTGTTGGATCCTATTGGCTAGTATCTTGTTGAGAATTTTTGCATCCATGTTCATCAGGGATATTGGTCTGTAATTCTCCTTTTTGGTGGGGTCTTTGTCTGGTTTCGGAATTAAGGTGATGCTGGCCTCATAGAACGAATTTGGAAGTACTCCATCTCTTTCTATCTTTCCAAACAGCTTTAGTAGAATAGGTATTGTTTCTTCTTTAAACGTTTGACAGAATTCCCCTGGGAAGCCATCTGGCCCTGGACTTTTGTGTCTTGGGAGGTTTTTGATGACTGCTTCAATTTCCTCCCTGGTTATTGGCCTGTTCAGGTTTTCTATTTCTTCCTGTTCCAGTTTTGGTAGTTTGTGGCTTTCCAGGAATGCGTCCATTTCTTCTAGATTGCCTAATTTATTGGCGTAGAGCTGTTTGTAATATGATTTTAAAATCGTTTGTATTTCCTTGGTGTTGGTAGTGATCTCTCCTTTCTCATTCATGATTTTATTAATTTGAGTCTTCTCTCTCTTCTTTTTAATAAGGTTGGCTAATGGTTTATCTATCTTATTAATTCTTTCAAAGAACCAACTCCTGGTTTTGTTGACCTGTTCCACAGTTCTTCTGGTCTCGATTTCGTTGAGTTCTGCTCAAATCTTAATTAACTCTCTTCTTCTGCTGGTGTAGGATCTGTCTGCTGTTTTTTCTCTAGCTCCTTTATGTGTAAGGTTAACTTTTGTATTTGAGTTCTTTCCAGTTTTTGAACGGATGCTTGTATTGCGATGTATTTCCCCCTCAGGACTGCTTTTGCTGCATCCCAAAGATTTTGAACGGTTGTATCTTCATTCTCATTAGTTTCCATGAATCTTTTTAATTCTTCCTTAATTTCCTGGTTGACCCTTTCATCTTTTAGCAGGATGGTCCTTAACCTCCACGTGTTTGAGGTCCTTCCAAACTTCTTGTTGTGATTTAGTTCTAATTTCAAGGCATTATGGTCTGAGAATATACAGGGGACGATCCCGATCTTTTGGTATCGGTTCAGACCCGATTTGTGACCCAGTATGTGGTCTATTCTGGAGAATGTTCCATGTGCACTTGAGAAGAATGTGTATTCAGTTGAGTTTGGGTGTATTCTGTAGATATCTGTGAAATCCATCTGGTCCAGTGTATCATTTAAAGCTCTCGTTTCTTTGGAGATGTTGTGCTTAGAAGACCTATCTAGTATAGAAAGAGCTAGATTGAAGTCACCAAGTATAAGTGTGTTATTATCTAAGTATTTCTTCATTTTGGTTATTAATTGATTTAAATATTTGGGAGCTCCCACATTCGGGGCATATATATTGAGGATTGTTAAGTCCTCTTGTTGGATAGATCCTTTAAGTATGATATAGTGTTCCTCTTCATCTGTCACTACAGTCTTCAGGGTAAATTTTAGTTTATCTGATATAAGGATGGCTACCCCTGCTTTCTTTTGAGGACTATTTGAATGGTAAATGGTTCTCCAACCTTTTATTTTCAGGCTGTAGGTGTCCTTCTGTCTAAAATGAGTCTCTTGTAGACAGCAAATAGATGGGTCCTACTTTTTTATCCAGTCTGAAACCCTGCGCCTTTTGATGGGGTCATTAGGCCCGTTCACGTTCAGAGTTACTATTGAAAGATATGAGTTTAGTGTCATCATGATATCTATTCAGTCCTTGTTTTTGTGGATTGTTCCACTGAACTTCTTCTTAAAGGGGAATTTTAAGAGTCCCCCTTTAAATTTCTTGCAGACATCAAAAGATGAATGGATAAAGAAGATGTGGTTTATGTATACAATGGAATATTACTCAGCCATTAGAAACGACAAATACCCACCATTTGCTTCAACATGGATGGATCTGGAGGGTATTATGCTGAGTGCAGTAAGTCAATCGGAGAAGAACAAACAGTGTATGTTCTCATTCATTTGGGGAATATAAATAATAGTGAAAGGGAATATAAAGGAAGGGAGAAGAAATGTGTGGGAAATATCAGGAAGGGAGACAGAACATAAAGACTCCTAACTCTGGGAAACGAACTAGGGGTGGTGGAAGGGGAGGAGGGCGGGGGGTGGGGGTGAATGGGTGACGGGCACTGAGGGGGACACTTGACGGGATGAGCACTGGGTGTTATTCTGTATGTTGGTAAACTGAACACCAATAAAAATTAATTTATTAAAAAAAGAAGAAAGTGTTAGGAAGTCTAATGCAAATTTAAATTTTGAATAAAAAGGCAAATCCAGAAAAAAAAAAATAAATTTCTTGCAGAGCTGGTTTGGAGGTCACATATTCTTTCAGTTCCTGCCTGTCTTGAAAGCTCTTTATCTCTCCTTCCATTTTGAATGAGAGCCTTGCTGGATAAAGTATTCTTGGTTGCATGTTCTTCTTATTTAGGACCCTGAATATATCCTGCCAGCCCTTTCTGGCCTGCCAGGTCTCTGTGGAGAGGTCCACTGTTACCCTAATACTCCTCCCCATAAAAGTCAGGGATTTCTTGTCTCTTGCTGCTTTAAGGATCTTCTCTTTACCTTTGGAATTTGCAAGCTTAAGTATTAGATGTCGAGGTGTTGAACGGTTTTTATTGATTTTAGGGGGGGATCTCTCTATTTCCTGGATCTGAATGCCTGTTTCCCTTCCCAGATTCGGAAAGTTTTCAGCTAGGATTTGTTCAAATACATATTCTGGCCCTCTGGCCCTTTCGGCACCCTTGGGAACCCCAATTAAACGTAGGTTTTTCTTCCTCAGGCTGTCATTTATTTCCCTTAATCTAACCTCATGGTCTTTTAATTGTCTGTCTCTTTTTTCCTCGGTTTCCCTCTTTGCCATCAACTCGTCTTCTATGTCACTCACTGGTTCTTCCACCTCGTTAACCCTCGTCATTAGGACTTCTAGTTTGGATTGCATCTCATTCAATTGATTTTTAATTTCTGCCTGATTGGATCTAAATTCTGCAGTCCTGAAGTCTCTTGAGTCCTTTATGCTTTTTTCTAGAGCCACCAGTAGCTGTATAATAGTGCTTCTGAATTGGCTTTCTGACATTGAAGTGTAATCCAGATTTTGTAACTCTGTGGGAGAGAGGACTGTTTCTGATTCTTTCTTTTGAAGTGAGGTTTTCCTTCTAGTCATTTTGCTCAGTGCAGAATGGCCAAAAACAAGTTGTATTGGGGAAAAGGAGAAAAAGAGAGAGAAAGAAGGAAAGAAAAGAGAAAAAGAAAAAAGAAAGAAAAAAAGAGAAGAAAAAGAGAAAGAAAAAGAAAGAAAGGTGAAAAAAAGGGTGGGGGAAGCAATCAGAAATCAAAAAGAAAAAAAAAAACACACGGGGGAGTGTCTTCTGATTCTGTATACTTTAAGTCCCTTGACTTCCCCTGGAACTGGTCCGTCTCGCTGGTCTTCTGGGGGAGGGGCCTGCTGTGCTGATTCTCAGGTGTTAGCACTTGGGGGAGCTGCTCTGCCCCTGCCTGGTGCAGGGCTCAGTGGGGGCTGTTCACCCCGTGAGGCCCAAGGAGGAACAACCGCAGTGGTGGGGGCAGCTCTGCAGCCCTGGAGTCAGCCCCCGCAGTAACTCCGGGGCTCTCCGTCTGCAGGGCCTGGAGGCTCCGGGGCGGGGCCGCTGATCTGCTCAGCTCGGGGCAGGAGCGTCCTTGCTGGCCTGGGCCCTCCCGGCCTCTGCCTGTCCCGGGGGAGGTCGGATCCTGGGCTCTGTCCCGGCGCCCTTTGCTCTGGAGCCTGCGCTGGTGGATTCGCGCTCCCGCCCCGCAGCCCCCTCCGGAGCCGCCGCCCGAGCCCCTCCGAGCTGCTCCGGGTCCTGCCGTGCGCTGCAGCCCTCCAGGGAGCTCGGCGCACTCTCCCCGGGGCGCAGGTGCCTGTTAGTGTCCCCGGGAGCCCGAGGGCATCCCCGCCCTCCTGGGTCCTGCTCTAACTCTCTGCGGGCGCCTTTCTGCCGGGGAAGGTTGGTGCAGCTCCTGCTCCTCCGGGACGGGGCTCTCCTGTCCTGGGGACACTCGCCCCAGCCTCAGCCCGGCTCCTCGGGGGGCTCCTCCCCCTTGGAGGCCTTTTGTTTCTTTATTTCTTTTTTCCCATCTTCCTACCTTGATAGAAGCGCGAACTCTTCTCACTGTTGCATTCCAGCTGTTCTCTCTTTAAATCTCAGGCCGAATTTGTAGATTTTCAGGATGAGTTGAAGGTTATCTAGGTAATTTGGTGGGGACAGGTGATTTGGGGACCCTACTCTTCAGCCACCTTGCCCCTCCTCCCTGTCTCCCTGCTTCTGACACCAACTATAGAAGCAGTTCTTTCCTTTGGTGATCCCAGCTCCTACATCAAGGCCTCTACCCTCTTATTCTGTGGTCTCATCACCTGCCACAGGGTCCTTCTGGGCTGGGTTCAACTAGTACCACCAGTCCTCTGGGGTAGAAACTGCTAACCATGGTGCTAGTATCAGGTTATCTCACTGGATACCCATAGCTTTCTCAGCCCTCCAGTACATGTGTAACCAAAGTCCTGTATTAAACTCCTTCTGCTGAAATACACAGAGAGCGACGTGTAAAGTCCAAAACTTTCATTGTGGCCTAATGATCCTGCGTGATCTAATTCCCACCTGCCTCCCAAGCCTCATCCAGTGACCCTAGTTCTCTGGCTCTCCCAGGGGTTTTTACTTCCTCAAATACTCCAATCTCCATCTTGCCTCCTTAGCTCTGTACCTGGTTCCTTCTATATGATATTTCCTTCCGTACACCAGTCACCTGGGCAATTTTTATTCACCCTTTAGGTGTCAGCTTCAATGTCACTTTCTCAGAGAGGTCTTTCTTGCGATCCCCTAAATCAGGTATAGTGTACAGTCTCACAGCCCCTCCTGTTTTTCCTTCAGAGATTGTATTATCACAATTGTATGCATATGATCTTTTGTGGACTTATTTTCTCAACATGTGTCTTCCCTTAACCCCACTTTGCAGGACACAAGAACAGAGACCAGATCTGTTGTCTGCTCTATCCTTAGTGTGCATAGAAAAAAAATAAATGTTCAATAAATATTTGTCAAATAATAATAAGCGTCCTTTACTTATTCTTAGAAAGTGGTAAACAAAACACATTCATAGCATTACTCTGTTACAACAGCTTTGTGGAGTACATCAGGCGGGTGTGAGAAAGGGATAAGCTCCATCCCCAGAACACAGAGGCCAAATGGAAGCTCATTCGGCCTGCAATGACACAAACTTGACCATACTGGGGCAAAAGGGGTAGATTCCCAGATGAAGTAAATGCAGAGGCCACTGGCCCAAGTTTGAACAAAAGGAAGGGAAAGGAAGGAAGGGATTTAAAAAGAGGGCTATGAATACTGAGAATCTAAAATGAAGTGATAGCAACTGTCTGTTGCCTACTCCTCTGTTCATCAACCTCAGGTCCCTGAGGAAAGACTCCTGAAGCTAGGAGGCTTGCAGTGGGCTGTGGACGCTGCACCGTTATTGACTACAACCCTTCCTAGCCCATGGCCTCGCTGCTGAGCACCTCCTAAGGCCTCTTCTGGGAAGAGCCAGAAAGGGGACCCAGGTCCAGGGACACTGCTAGGCCAGGATGCCCATAATAGCGACCACAGCAGCCCTGGGGTTAGTCCCCAAGCCAGGCCTTTCATATACCAGAAAGGATCTTTACAACAGAGGTCTTCTTCCTCTCTGCCAGAGTCCTTATATCAAAATCACAGGCTTATCTTTTATTGTCCTGTTTCCTGCTAAGATCCAGTCAGAACAGCAGGAATCTAATTATTATTGCCTCAGCTGCTTCATTTCACTTAGAGGAACAAATTTAATAACTCACAACACACCTCTGGCCAAGTTTCACTGTGTGTAACAGAGTTATTTCTGATTCATTACATATTTCAAACCACAAAATGGAATATCTGATAGAATCTGTAAAACAGCTACTAGAAAAAAAATGAGTGTGTTTATCAACAAAGGTGTAAGACACAAGGTCGAGATACAAAAATCAACTGTATTTCTATATACTAGCAATAAATCATCAGAAATTGAATTTATTTTTCAAGAGAAAGACGGTGTGAGAGCGAGCTGGGGAGAGGGGCAGGGGGAGAGAGAATCCCAAGCAGACCCCGTGCTGAGTGCAGAGCCTGACACAAGGCTCGATCCCACGACCCTGAGATCATGGCCTGAGCTAAACTCAAGAGTCAGATGTTTAACCCACTAAGCCACCCAGGTGCCTCAAATTGAGTAAAATTCTGAAATTATGTTCACCTAGCAGTTTTCTTTTCTTTTTAAAATGTTGCTGGTAGAAAATTGTAAACTGTATGTGTGGCTCATAGTTATGGCTCTCATTATATTTCTGTTGCACAGCGCTCTGCTAAAGACTTAGAAGCCTAGGTGCTGGAGATAGGAGTGCTACAAGAATTCAGAAAGGAACGACCAATAGCATGTGATCTTCAGGAGAGCATGAGCTCTTCCTTCAAGTATGAAATGTTAGGTCTTTGTCAAAGAGTTCCATATCCGCTTCTCATCCTTTCGATGCTGGTATTCCCCTGGGATCTGTCCTAAGACATCTCTTAGATCCATCCTAGATCCCTGGGCTTTACATTGACATCATTGACACCTCAATGTCAAATGTCTCATATCAAACCTCAGTGGTCTGCTCCCAGACCCACTTCAGTGAACAGTGGCACTAAGGCCCATGAAACCAGAAGGTCTCTGAGGGCAGAGCCTCGGCCCAGTCGCTGGAAATGCGCTTTCACATCCCACTGCCTTTCCAATCAAACCTCCCTTCTCCTCCTCCCCTCATTGTAGCCCAAAGTCCTACACAACTGCCAGTGATCCAAACTGAACCTTGGTGGGTGCTCTCTGGGCCAAATCAGTTAGCCTTATAATGAGCCTCTGAAATAGGTTTTCCGAAGTTGAATTATACAAACTGTTGCCTCCCTCTTTTGTTAAAAGGCCTCTTTCAGAAGGGGCCCTGCTTACTTTTCTTATTCATTTTCACTTCTCCTAGAGCTGTAAAGTTGGTTCTCTGCTAACGTTAGCATGTGCTTAGCACCTCACTCAAGCAAGGTGGTCCAATGGAGAGTGTCCAATAAATAGCCCCCCCGCATACCCATAAAAAAAGGGAAATTAGGAATAGCACAGAAAAAGCTACACACAGGTAACGTGCCTAATAACAGGACCTACAGACAGTTTGTTTACTTTTGAAAAATATACTCCATGAGAAATAGGTTTGTCATTTTCCGTTATCTCTCCTAAAGTGTATTACCTCAACTGCTATCATAGTCATTAATTTTTCCACTAATTCAACAAATATTTGTAGAATACCTACAAGACACCAATGAACAGGTTAGATGAAGTCCCTTGTGTCCCTTGCAGGAAAAGAGAAAGACGAAAAGAACAACAAATAAAAAGAAGCAAGTACAGTGCAGAGAATCAAAAGTAGCACATGTGATGGTAACCATGTGATTGCATTAGACCTGTTGTCAGGAAGGACCCTTCTGAGAGGCTGATGTTTACACTTAAGTCTAAATGACAAGAAATGGGGGTGCCTGGGTGGCTCAGTTGGTTAAGTGTCTGCCTTCAGTTAGGTCATTATCCTAGGATCCTGGAATTGAGCCCCTTGTCAGGCTCCCTACTTGGCGGGGAGTCTGCTTCTCCCTCTGCCCCTCCCCCTGCCCAGCTCCTGTGTGAGCACTCTTTCTCTCTCTCTCTCTCTCACACACACACACACTCACTCACTCTCAAATAAACAAAGTCTTTAAAAAATAAATGACAAGAAACAAAATGAGCAAAGATAGAGGGAGTTTTTTAAAGATTTTATTTATTTATTAGAGAGAGAGGTAGTGGCGGGAGGGGCAGAGGGAGAGAGAGAAGCAGACTCCCACTGAGCACAGAGCCCAACTCACGTCTCAATCCCATGACCCTAAGATCATGACCTGAACCAAAATCAAGAGTTGGATGATAACTGAGCCAACCAGGTGCCCCTAGAGGGAATATTTCTTATTTTATTTTATTTTATTTTATTTTATTTTATTATTTTATTTATTTTATTTTATTTTATTTATTTTATTTATTTGGAAGAGAACATGAGGGAGGGAGGGGCAGCAGGAGAGGAAGAAGCAGGCTCTCCGCTGATGAGTGTGAGGCTCCATCCCAGAATTGCAGGATCATGACCTTAGCCAAAGGCAGACACTTAACGAACTGAGCCACTCAGGTGCCCCTAGAAGGAAAGTATTTTAAGAAGAGTGAGTAGTTAGTACAAAGGCCCTAAGAGGAACAGGCTTACAGTATTTACCTCCACACTACCTTGTTTCCACTTTCAAGTGTTTTCTGAAAATTCAACTGAATTTTCTTTTCTTTTCTTTTCTTTTCAGGCAAGAGCACAACTTTATTTTCACCTATAATAAACCACAATTGACAACAACAAAGGAGACTGTGCAGTTCAACTTTTTATTTTAATAAAATCAGAATATGCACAGCACATGCAGTGCTAGCATCTAAACTAATACAATAAGCAATTACTAAAGCTACAGTGACTTGAAGTTCAATCTTTACATTCAGCAAGTTTAAATCCATTCTTATGTGATTTTTTGAAACGTTTATTTAACTGAAAATATTGCTTACTGATAAAACTTGCTTAAATGCTGCCGTTGAATGTACAAGTCACCGAATATGCCAATACAACAAAGATAACCACATGTTTGAGGATTGCAATGTGCCAGACATTCACTGAAAAAAAAAATACACACAACTAAACAAAACTCACACAACAAACATCTGATAATCTGGACACTTCTTATCAGTGTTTTTGAAGTGTATCATTAATATCTTAAGACAAGTGTATCAAAACCTTGGCATGATTTAATTTCAAGTCGCCAATTTTGTTTTTACTAACATCAGAAAGTTATGGCTACACGGCCAATGCCGGGTCTGCTTAATTTGACTTAAGAGTTTAATATGACTTAATATTAAAAGCTCACACTACCCCGAAATATATAATTTCACGCATACGGTGACATTCAACATTCAAGTGCCAGTGTTTTTGTACTGTCTTTTGGTCAAGTTTCTTTAAACTTTCAAAGAATCATTTTTAGGTTTACAAAAATAAATATTTGTCAAAATGTTCAATAAATATTACATAAAACTAGCAGCAAAAAGTATCTAGAAATCTGTCGTGTGCAAATAGTTTTCTTCCCAACTATTATTCCCGTGGTCCCAAATAAATTTTAGAATCTAGTCCCATCCCCTTCCTAGAGAAGCTGAGTTCAACAATCTCCAAGAGACAAAATAAGATTGGAAGTTTAAGGACACGCACACAAGACATATATATAAAATTCTCTGAATGTGCAATAAAAGAAGTACTTTGTAAAAATCAACTGAATTTTCTAAGGCCTAGATGCTACAGCAGTGCCTATCACACAGAATACCTACAACACTAAGAAATAGGCGTACACCAGAAAGAAGTTGGGAGTAAGAAGAATCATGACTTCATCCATTCACCTAATATTTATTGAGCATTTTCCTAATACCTTACTCAGACCACAACCATAAGTAAGACAGAAGATATCAAATGAGCAGTTACAAATCTATGAAATTAATGTTATAGCAGGAATTGAAACCGAGTACCCCCAGGCAACCTCAGCCCAGACCACAGGCACCTGACTCAGGTTTGGGGAGTGATGGAAGGCTTCCCTGAAGGGTTCATTATTCACAAAGATCTAATGACAAGTAGGATTGCAATTTGAAAGAAAGGGTAGGGAGAGGAAACAAAAGAGCATTCTGGGTGGAAGGAACATCACAGGCACTGGCCCAAGTGAGAAAGGGCAGAGAACAGTGGAGGAATGTATGGATAGAGCACATGGTATCAGAAGAGAAAGAGGCGAATAGGGGCTAGGGAGGGTAGCAAGCACTGGGTTTTGAAGGCCTTATTAGATGCTAAAATTAATCCTGAAAACGACAGGGGGCTCTGGAAGAACTTTAAGGAGGGGAGTGTCAATGACAAGATTTATACTTTAGAAAGATCTCTTACTGCATGGAAAGGATATCCTCCAGGACTAGAAATAGGGGACCATTTAGGATTTGCAGCCATCCAGGGGGAAAATGATGACCTGAACCAAGACAATGGCAGAGAGGATGTAAAGATATACTGAAAAGATATATAGGAGATAGAATTAATAGTTTTTATTTTTTTATTTTTTATTTTTTAGAATTAATAGTTTTTAGTAACATAGTACATATGAGAAATAAGTGGAAATGGGGAGATCAGAGAAGAACCATAGGTTTCTGGCACAAACAATCCGGTGGATCAGCCATTTCATGAGAGAAGAAGCACAAGATGAGAAGAAGCTTTCAGGGACAAAAGAAGTTGGAAACATGATTAGTCTAAAGTACCAGGGCACCTGAGTTGGCTCAGAAGGTTGAACATCTGACTCTTCACCTCAGGTCTCCATCTCAGTGTTGTGAGTTTAAGCCCTGTGTTGGGCTCTACAGGTGGAGCCTATCAAATTAAAAAAAAAAAGTGTCTGAAGTACCTTTGAGGCTTCCACATGAAGCTACCAGAGGCTGGCTAGCCTCTTGGGCTTGGAAACTGAGAGAAGGGCCTGGTCTGGCACAACTAGAAACAGAGACCCATACTAAGAGACATCAATTGAATGTGGATTCAAAGCAACTTTGAGTCAATCATAGAGATTTAGGAAGTGTTAGATGACATTAAGTAATTACACTACTAATTCTGCTTAGGTATAAAAATGGCATGGTGGCTATAATTTTCAAAAGCCCTTATGAAGCATGTATTGATGTATTTACAAGTGAAATGACAAGATGTGCAAAATGTCAATAGCTGTTGCAGCTAATTGATGGGATCCACGGGCATTAAACTATGACTTCTACTCTTCTTTGTGTTTGAAAACATCTGTAAAACCTTTTTTTTATGAAGCCATCTGCCTAGTAAGGTCACAGCATTCTGAGGAATCGCAATATTTAAGAAAAAACACAGGAAGAGGAGTAGCTGCAGAAACTTGAAGACTCTTCTGGAGAGGAGAAAACCCAGCCAAGGCACATGGAGAAGCCAAGTGGAGGGCCATAGGAAGGCAGGAGTTGCTGGTAGGGACCTGAAGAGGTAAAGAACTGAAGTATGAAGTAGAAACACTGAACAGGACTCACAGCATGTAGCAACCAGAAGGTACTATGACTCTTACTAAGTCAGCCCAGCACAGCAGTGGACCCCAACCCTGGATTTCAGAGGGCTGAAGAATGAATGCAAAGTCAGGAAACAGGAAACAGGCTACAGCCCACTCTCAAGTGGCTGAGCCCTGTAGGGCAAGAGAAAAGGGTCGTAGCTAAAACCCTCTGGGACTGACAAAGGGCTTTTGGTTAAGATGGAAAAGACTGGAGCTTGGTTCAAGGAAGGAAGGGGAGGCCTCAGTCACTCACTAACCCTGAACTTGAGCAGGTCATATTTATAAAATGGGATAATAATTAGGATAAACCTTCAGGATTCAAACAAAATAACCTACATGAAGGCCTTCTGTAAAATGTCAGAGCATTACATACATTACTGTTATTAACTAGGTAAATGACTACGTTGACATTTGTAAAATCTAAGTGGCTTTACCCTTATGCTTGTTTCTTCTCCATAACCAGAGAATATTATATCTTCACTGCTGGAGAGGAAAATCCTTCACTGCTAGTGAGGATCAATCAGAAGACATACCTGCCATTTTTCTGTTGGGCATGGATGAGGGTGATGGTTTATTCTGAAAAGCAAATGAATCAGCAACCTTTTTCTTTTTTAAAAAGATTTATTTATTTATTCATGAGAGACACACAGAGAGAGGCAGAGACATAGACAGAGAGAGAAGCAGGTTCCCTATGGGGAGCCTGATGTGGGACTCGATCCCAGGACCCTGGGATCATGACCTGAGCCAAAGGCAGATGCTCAACCACTGAGCCACCCGGGTACCCCCAGCAACCATTTTTTTATTCATGGTAAACAGGAAAAATATCTAAAGCCTAGCAGTATGCAACCAACAGATTGTACATGTTACAAAGGCAAATGTAATAATAAAGGAACTAGAGTTCTATAAAAATTAAATAATGAAAATGGTATTTCAGAAAGCCATTAGCAAGGAACTATGATGCTAGGAACAGTCGCACTTTCAATGTAAGCAAAGACCTTTGCTTTTAAAATCCTTAATGAAAATAAGTCCAAAAAACAGTACTAAAAGCTACGGGAAAGTCTTGAAAATCAAACTGTCAAAAAAAAAAAAAAGAAACCAACCCACAAATCCAGGCTGCGTCAATGCCCATAATGGGCCCTGAAGTCAATACCATGCATGTTCATTAAATGTCTACAAACCACCGCTAAGTGGATATATACAGTCCATTTTGTGTGTTTATTCTAGTGTGCAGGGTTTTTTTTTCCCCTCCTTGTTTAAATGAAAAGCCTGTTGCCAGCACTAAAGAATTTCAAAATTTCAGATTCTGGCTTAAAACTACAGCCAGTGGAGAGTTCCCGTGGAGCTTTCCATTGTCTCTTGCCCCAGACTTTTCTCCTCCCCTGTGTGCCTTTCTCATCTTGCCCCCTAGCCTCATCTCCCCCACCTTCTGCACCCCTGGCAAAGTGACTGCCAAGAATGAATGGGCTAAATTCAGTTATTTGATTTTTCCTTTTTTAAAAAAGATTTTATTTATTTATTCATGAGAGATGCAGAGAGAGAGAGGCAGAGGGAGAAGCAGGCTCCATGCAGGGAGCCTGACATGGGACTTGATCCCGGGTCTCCAGGATCATGCCCTGCGCTGAAGGTTGGCAGTAAACCGCTGAGCCACCCGGGCTGGCTGCCCAGTTATTTAATTTTTCATCATGAGTTTTAGTTCCCTGAGAAGCATTTGTATTTTCAAAGCTATCTCATGGTTAAAAGGAAGTCTTCACATTCTGGTAAGCAAATGAGACACAGATTCTCTTGTGGGGAAGGAACCAGAGGCTCACGTCCTTGAAATCACATGACACTGGCTGCAGCACCCCTGGGTGGTTGCGAGAGGTCAGTCTGGAAGTAAAACTTCCCCCTTGGCTCTCAGCTCACTCTTCCAGATTTACTGAAATTGAATATCAGATCTTTTTTTTTTTTTCCTTCTCCTAAGAGCAGGCTTCAGCGAAGATAAAGTGAGGGAGAATGCCATTCAGGGAGCGGTAAGCCCAGCAGAGAAGAGTGTGTAATCTTCACCAACCCATGGGCAAAGGGCCCTGAGCTGCTCTGCAGGAGGTGTTTTAATAAGGATACGAAATAGACTTGGGGATTTTTTTTTTTACCTCTAAATAAAGGTTTGGAGAAATCAGAACTAAAATATAATTTTGCTTTATTTTCAAAACATGTTATTTGTACTCTTCTACCTTCTTTAACAACAAAACAGCAATTATCTGAATAGGAATAAAAATAAGATTTAGTAAAATGGCATTTTACAAGGCTTAAGCAAAACAAATGTCTGAATTAGTTTTTAAAAGTAATTTGTGAAAAAATAAAAATAAAAATAAAAGTAATTTGTGGGAGGCCTGGGTGGCTTAGTGGTTGAGCATCAGCCTTCAGCTCAGGTTGTGATCCCAGGGTCCTGGGATCCAGTCCCACGTCAGGCTCCCCACGGGGAGCTTGCATCTCCCTCTGCGTATGTCTCTGCCTCTCTCTCTATGTCTCTCATGAATAAACAAATAAAATCTTTAAAAAAAAAATTTGCTGTGCTACCAATTATTATGAGGTTTGCTCATACTAAACACTTTGCATTGGTGAAGTACTTTATTAATCTGATTTGTAAGTATATGTTCAATACCTCGTGTATGACTATATTGTCAAAACAAGCTTAATGCTGGAGATACTCTCCATTTGGTGGCCCTATAAATGGCAATTAGGTGGTGAAGAAACTGAAATCTATTGCCTGCCAGGAACTATGCTCTAAGAGCGTTACTCAGTAATCCACCCCAGTGGCTATTATCATTCTTTTCATACAGATGAGGAAACTGGAGAAAAGTAAAATTAAGAAATCAGCCCAAGATCACACAGCTGATAAGTGATAGATGTGAGACTGACCCTTGCTCTGTCACTACCATGGTCCTTTCATATTTGTTGATGGATCAAATAAGTAATTTAAATCATGAGGTTGCTGGACCCTGACCAGCCATCAGAGTGGGGCTTTGGGGGCATCAAATAATATAAATGCACAGCCTGCTTGTTTGCTTGGCTTGTGATAAGGGTCCTCTGCACTGCCAGAAAACTGCTGGAGCTGTCTTGAAACCCAGAATCCTGTTGTGTTTGAGCAAACAGGGAGCATCTAAGAGTACATAAATTCAAATTCCTTACGGTATTTCTTATAAAATAATTTATCAGCTTAACTAAGATGTCATTCTGTGAAATCAATATCTAAGACCTTTTTCCTGTTAGGAAGTTTGTTATTCATACTTAAACTGTGAATATCAAACCAGTATTTCTTACTTTCGGCCAACAATGACTACAATAATGAAGAAAACTTTTGTTCAAATACACAGATGATTTCACCTAGCAACAGAACCAAGACAGGACCCCAATTAATGAGTTAATAGTTCAAGCAATCATTCACCCATTGATTCATTCAAAAATTAACTAAACACCTAAAATGCACTAGACCTTGTGCTAAGCCAACTAGAGATATAATAATAACTAGGGATGCCTGGGTGGCTCAGTGGTTGAGCGTCTGCCTTCAGCTCGGGTCATGATCCAAGGGTCCTGGGATCGGGTCCCGCAATGGGCTCCCCACAGGGAGCCTGCTTGTCCCCCTGCCTGTCTCTGCCTCTCTCTGTGTCTCTCATGAATAAATAAATAAAATCTTTAAAAATATATAATAATAACTAACATTTATTGAGCACTTTATAGTCTATCAAGCACTTTCTAAAGACTTTACATAGGGGTGCCTGGGGTGCTTAGTCGGTTAAGCATCCAAATCTTGATTTTGGCTCAGGTCCTGATCTTGAGGTCGTGAGATCTAGGCCTGTATGGGGTTCCACACACAGTGGGAAGTCAGCTTGAGATGTTCTCTCTCCCTCTCCCTCTGCCCCTCCTCCCACTCTCACTCTAAATAAATAAGCACATAAAATCTTTATTTTAAAAAAAGAAAGAAATTCTTTGAGGCAGGAAGAATAAAACAAAACAATAAAGGCTTTACATGTAATATCTCATGTAATCTTCATAACAATCTATAAGGGACTGGCCTATCTCTAGCATCTGCCAGATTAGAAGCAAAAATAAAATAGAGGACCCTGGCCTACCTCCCTTCTTTTCCCACCAGCAACATATCTTGCACCACAGAAAGAACCTTGGATCAATGGGTGTGGACATCTCAGACAAAACATCCAAACTGTGCCCACCTTCCCACTCTGCAAATAGCAGATCTTTAGTCACATAAGGTTTCTGGCTCTGCACACCGGTGACAGTCTCCTTTTGAAAGGATGGACCAGGGACAGAAGCCCAACTGGCTCCAGAAGCATGCTTAGAGTTCTTTGAGTAGGGGGTCCTAGGATCTCAGGCATCAGAACTATGGTCTAATGGAGACAGAGGGATCTGAGACAGGCCTGGCCCCCCAGCGGTAGTGCTGAGTAGTTCATGAGCCAGGCCCCAGGGCTGCTCAGACCCACAGGTTCTTTACCACTATTTGGAAAGTCTAGAGGTGTCCTCCACCCCAGGGCTTGCCCACTTAGGGAGGACACCTGGTCTGAGAGATGTGGGCAGTTTTGTGAACAGCGTGATAGAAGTGCAAGCCTGTTGGTTTCCCTGCCCATATTTTGGAGGTGTTGAATTAGCCTGGGAAGAAACCCATCATAATGAACCATGGCCCATGTCATTATCACTTTTTTCCTATCAAGTCCTTACCCTCCCCTACAGGATGCTCTCTCTCTCTAGGGTTGGAATGCTGAAGATGGAAGACAGCTGCATCTGGAGTTTGGGAGTTGGTTGGGGAATATAAAATATGGGCTTACAGAACAGAAAAAGTCTTCTGAGGGGAGGGAGTCCAGCACAGGAGAAGTTCTCATTAAAGCAATGGCTTTCCAACAGGACTGGCCTCTGAACTCACTCTCTTTGATACCATCCTAGCAGAATTCAACCTCCTGAAAAAATTTTCCCCGGTGGAACCAATTTGGGGATTTGGGCTGGCATTTCATTCATTGCTTCAGTAAATGTTTGGGTGCTTACTTTGTGCCAGGGACACCACAAAACTGAACAAAACAAAGCCCTGTGTTCATGGAATTTAAAGTGGAAAAAAAAAAGAGAGAAGAAGTATGGTCTAAAAGAAGCAGGTACAGGCAGGGCACCAGAGTGGCTCAGTGGGTGGGCATCTGCCTTTGGCTCAGGTTGTGATCCCAGGGTCCTGGGATTGAGTTCCACATTGGGATCCCCATAGGGAGCCTGCTTCTCCCTCTGCTTATGTTTCTGCCTCTCTTTGTGTGCCTCTCATGAATAAATAAATTAATAAGATCTTGAGAAGAAGAAGGAGGAGGAGGAGGAGGAGGAGGAGGAGGTGGTGGTGGTGGTGGTTCAGGCATGTTCCTTTGGCCTTATGTAGGGTCTGATTATCTGTGGGGTGGCATAGAGCCAGAGTGGTATTGGAGCAGTGTCCTCTAAAACACCAGGCCTTGGGCAGCCCAGGTGGCTCAGCGGTTTAGCACCACCTTCAGCTCAGGGCGTGATCCTGGAGACCTGGGATCAAGTCCCACGTCCGGTTCCCTGCATGGAGCCTGCTTCTCCCTCTCCCTGTGTCTCTGCCTCTCTCTCTCTCTCTCTCTCTCTCTCTCTCTCTCTCTCTCTCTCCCTCTCTATCTCTCATGAATAAATAAATAAAATGTTTTAAAAATAAAAAATAAAAAATAAAGCACCAGGCCTGGCAGGAGCCCCAGGTTTCAAGGATGGAAGGGAAGTATCAGGGAGGACGACACTGTTACTATCCCCAATTGGATGATGAAAAAACTAAGATGAGAAGTTAAGTAATTTGTCTCAGGTCACGTAGCTAGTAAGTGGCAGAGCCAGAGTTTAGATGCAGGCAGTCTCTGGTGTCAGACTGCATGGGCTCAAGTCCCCAGCTCTACCCATTAGACTATGTTGCCTCTCCACAGGTTCGTGGAGAAAACAGTTCTTTGTTGTGATAGAGCTTATCATGTAGTGGGAAAGGCAGACAATAAACAAGGTTAAAAAACCCAGATAAGTATATAATTATATACTTTCTGATATACAAATCATATAAATTTTATGTGCTGTAAGCAAAGGGTAGTGATAGACAATGTAACCAGTGGGGCCAGGGCAAGGAAGCTCATTTGGACAGGGGTCCTTATAGAAGGTCTTTCTAAAGATCTTGCACTAAGGTGATAGCTAAACGCTAAGAAATAGTCAGTGGTCGTTCAAAGTCAAAGGGAGCAGGGCAGCTGGGTGGCTCAGGCAGCTAAGCATCTGCCTTCGGCTCAGGTCATGATCTCAAGGTCCTGGGATTAAGCCCCACATAAGGGCTCCCTGCTCAGCAGGGAGTCTGCTTTCCCCTCCCCATCTCTCATGCTCTTGCTCTCTCTTTTTCAAATAAATAAATAAAAATCTTAAAAAAAAAAGTCAAAGGGCAGGACAGTCCAGTGAGAGGGTCTAGCAAATATATATCTATACATACATCTCCACTCTGCCCCTCCCAGATTGGGGCATCTATCCAAGTTTATTCAAAACTTCTATTTTTCAAACCATATTCACATCTCCTCATTCACTAAAGCATTCGTTCATTTATTTATTCAAAAATATTTCTAGAAGCCTATTTTAAGTTTCATGGTACAAATCTTGACATTTGGAAGTTTATAATCAGCATAGTAGGGTAGCATAGATGTCCAAATAACTACAGAAACGGTAAACACTGGGGCACCATGTGGCTCAGTGGGTTAAACCTCTGACTCTTGGTTTCAGCTCAGGTCATGATCTCAGGGTCATGAGATGGAGCCTGGCATCCAGCTCTGTGCCCAGAGAGGAGTCCGCTTGAGATTCTCTCTCTCCCTCTCCTGCTCTCTCTGCCCCTCTGCTTGCTCCCATTCTCTTTCTTTCTTAAATAAATAAATAAATAAATAAATAAATAAATAAATAAATAATTTTTAAAGTGTGAATGTTTAGCTGTTTACTAGACAATAAGCACTGTACTAAATCCCTTACTTACATGCATTATTTCATTGACTCTTCATGATAACCTTATGAAATACATACTATTATTGTGCACATTATATAGATGAGAAGCTGAGCGGCTAGGTTAACGTGCCGTGGTTGCATAGCTGGTAAGTGGCTGAGCCATTTAGCTACCACATTAAAGTATATTTCTAATACTCACACAAATTAGAGGAGAGAAGAGAATTTGCAGGTAAGGAGAAGAAATGCCACTCTGCTTGTGCCTTTCATTGATTACCCTTCTCTTCAGAGCCTACTAACACCGGAGAAGGGTGAGTCCTGAGACTCCACTGGACCTGCTCTAAGTGCTAGCTCCCTTCCTCAGGAGCCTGATGGGGCCCCTGGAGGCTACTGGCTGGAAGACTACTCAGTAAATCCCAGTCCACTAATCCTGTCTCGTGCAGGTGAGCACAGAGAGATCCACTCTGTCCCAGGTAGTCTAGGGTTTGGCTTCTGTACCTGGTCATGGCCCTTGGGGTAGTCAACAGCACTAGTACTCTGTAGGCAATGTCCTCTCTCTCCAGAGCTTCCTACAAATAGAATTCCAGCTGCCCACTGCCCCAGATCCCTCCAGTCATTGCAGACTATATTAGACTTTTTGGAATGGGGGGAGGGGTGAAGGCAGCACATGGTTGGGGAGAGGTAGTGGTATTTAAAAGATAGTCAAGGTTCTTTGAAAATATCAGTTTAAAGCACATGGTTTTCCCCCTTTTAGCTAACTTCAGCTAATTCTCATTTTTCTGCATCCACATATTTTCATTAGAAAGCTAATGACCTCAAACCACTCTCAGCAAATACCGAATGATCCTATTTTGCAATCCCTAATAGCCTATGTGCTGACACAGTGTCATAAATTAATAAAGTACATGTCAAAGCATATAATCAAACTCTGTGATTGGGTGCACATTCTGGAAACTTGTTTCATTTTTAATAACAAACTCATAGGCAGAAGTGTCTCTAGTACTTCTCATTCTCCAGACCCCAAATCTTGGGAGAGTTCTTCCATAAATATATTCCAGCCAAGATCTTTAACTTGTAGTTCATGGATGCTCTGAAATTGTATGCAAAATTGAGAAGGTGTAAGTACATCTTTCTGGGGAAAGGATCCATAACTTTCATCAGATTCTCAAAGAAGCAACAATTCCCCAGAGGTTGCGAATTATTGCATTTCAGTGATCTCACCACAAATCTTAATTCCTCTCTTGTACAATTTCGATATGTGTAAATTTATTTCTGTATTCTTCAGGGGAACTATAAGGATTTCAATTTTAGTAACTTATTCCATTTCTATTGGGGATAATTCAAAGAATAGAGAACTGACACCAGAAATAGGAAATGCTACAATTGGCAGGGCAGGCATGGGAGTTTCTGTGACATCTTGGGCGAGATAAAGGAGTCCAGGAAAAATAAACCTGCTTTTGCACTGCCCTCCCGTGTCTGCAGGGAGCATGGGCAGATAACACTGCTACAGCTTGGAGTTATCCTATCCAAAGCTAAAGCTTTCAATGGGAGGAATTAAGAAATACAGGAGTTCTCCATGGGTTCAGTTCCTCAACATCTCCATGCAGTTTGAATTTGAAAAAAAGAAAATTAAGATCTTATATTTTAAAAAAAAGGCCCATTTGTAGTTTCTAAAATAAAAGGATGTAGACACAATTAACTGAACTGTGTACATCTTAAATTACTAGAAATGGGAACTGTTCTGTTTTTTCCACTTACCTTTTCCCTGAGTGGTAGAAATGTTCTAGGCTCTCCTTTCCTCAGAGGTTAGAAGCAATATTTAGAAATCTGCTTTGCTTCATTGTAGATATTCTGTATCTAGAGAGTCATTATTTCTCAAGCCTCAGAGAGGCTTCCTAGGTTTCAGATTCAATGAGCCAGAGCTGTCCATTCCTGCCCAGAGTTCCATCTCTTGAGTTTTGAGTGATCCCAGCATAAATCACAGAATAACTTGTCCATTTGAGCTGGTTGCATAAATCAGAGGTCCTTGATTTGTTCAATTATTTACCAAGTAGATTCTGAGCCTCTTCTTCCTGCCAGGCATTCTGCTAGGCATGGAAGATGTGACCGTGACCGAGACAAGCATGACCTGGGGCCTTGTGGAATTTCCAATCTAGTAGGTGACACAAACTAATAATTAGGGGCAATTATCACACACTGTGATGTTCATTGTGACAGGAGTCACATTAAAAGGGGACCTAAATGGGACTTGGTGGGGGATGGTCAGGGAAGACACAAGGCGGTAATGGCTCAAGTAGAACCTAAAGGAAGAATGAAAATTAATTAGAAAAGAAAAGAATGAGTGAAAGGAAGAATCAAAAAAACATACGACAAAACAACAATAATAATAAGTATAGTACTACCAAAACAATCAAGTGGCTGGAGATAAGATAGACTGGGGGGGGTGGGGGGGGCAGACCATTAAGTATCTTAGGTCATGTTAAAAAGACTTATCCCTGAGAGCAATGGAGAGACTTTAAAGGATTTAGAGGATTTTAATCAAGAGGCTGACAGGATGATTTGTATTTTAGAAAGATAACTTTGGGTATTACATGAAAACAGATTAAATGGACCAAGATGAAGCAAGAGAAGCCAGTTCCAAAGGGAGATGATGGCTGTCTTAATTTAGCAAAGTGACAGCAAAGGGAGAAAGAAGGAAAATGATTTGCAATACAGTTATGTCCTGAGAGCTTTCTGCTAGAAGGCTGCTGTAAGACCCTGGGTTTTCTTTGCTTCAACTTTCTCCATGTTCCTAGGAGTTCACTGGAAAGACCTCCACATCTCCTCCATCATTTGCTTCTCTCTCTGTTCCATTCCTAAATCCACCATCTGATAAAACCAACACAAGTTACAACATACTGGGACAGAAATCCTGAAGCTTGCCCAAAAATAATGTGCAGAAATAAATATATGTATATCATAATTTCACTTAAGATGACAAATTACTGAGGATAAAGGAGAGTCGCCAAGAGATTTCATCCTTTCAAGCACCCAAAATAATTCGGGATCTCTGACTTGAAGTTGGAGTTCCTACCAAAAAAAGTCAGTATTAATCACGATTCATAAAATCTGAAGAATGTGTCATTTTGGCAAAGAGACTAGGAGGAAAAAGTGCCTCCTGCTAACTTGTCCAAGATCACAGAGAGCCCTGAGTTTGCATGTTATCTGCTTTAAGGTGAAATGGATTTACAAGTTTCTGGGGGGGGGGGGGGGGATGAGTGGCAAATGGAAAGTAACTACACAGTATCCATTATTATTCGCTTAATATGTATAAAATTTCATTGGTGTTGTGTATAGTGTTCTCACTAAAGTGTGTGTATTTTAGTGGGAGAAAGTTCTAAGTGCTTTCACTAGTATATTCATCCCTCAGGACCTCTCCTTTTATTTTTTCATACTAGATCTTAAGCTCCTACAGCACAAAAGCCCTCACAACTGAAGAAGGAATGTGCAGTTACAAAGATAAAAATGCCTCTAGGAATAGCTTTCCTTAATTGGCAAAGTAAGTCATGAGTTTCGTAACGATTTTCCCCAAGCAGAAAGTATGATAGTATGTCAGCTATTCCCAATAACTGATCAGAAAGAGATGTCAAAGGAATTTTGATTTTAAAGAGTTTGTATTTTGACAGAAGACAATGGCGCTAAGATGGAAAGACTCAGGATAGCACATAATCTCTGACTTTGTCAGGGGTATGTGTGTAGAGAACAAGTCTATCTCAGTACTTAAGGAAAATGGGCTTTTCACTGGCAGGTTTGCCCTGAGGAGAAAGGATAACTAGATATTTGGAGCAATCAGGTATGATGGAGCAATCATGGAAATCTTTAAAATTATGATTTAGATAGACAAAGCTCCACTTTGGAGGAATTATCAGGTGTATCCATTTTGATCACTATCTCTACATGCCTCAAAGGAGGAAAAAAAGAAATTGCAAAAGAACTAAGGTCCAAATCATTTTCTCCCTAAACTTGAAATACTTAAAAAAAAAAAAAAACTGTGCTAACATAATAGGAATTTACTTTTAACTAAATAAAAGTTAATGTTGTATAGAAGTTATATATGGAAAAGTACAGTTTATAATATAAATCAAAAACCAGAATTTTAAGAGTAAATTTCTAAACATAAAATGGAGCATTAAAAGATTTGGGTTAGCCAGGGGCACGTGGGTGGCTTAGGTTGGATAAGTCCCCAACTCTTGATTTGGCTCAGGTCATGATCTCAGGGCTGTGAGATCAAGTTTGAGGTTCTTCTATGATAAAATGGGAGCAGCTAACAAGGTGTCAAGATAGACTTTAGGGAAGAGAAAAAGAAAGAACCCTGTCGTCTTGGTTCAGGGATATGAGGAAATGTTTTTAGAAACCAGAAGAAAATAGTTTCATACAAAAGGGAAGTAAAGGGTGGGGGTGGGGGGCACCTGGCTGACTCAGTCCAAAGAACATGCAACTCTTGATCTCAGGGTTGTGAGTTCGAGCCCCACATTGGGTGTAGAGATTACTTAAAACTAAAATCTTTTTTTCTAAGAAGTGGTACATGGGACGCCTGGGTGACTCACTAGTTGAGCGTCTCCCTTTGGCTCAGGGCATGATCCCAGAGTCCTGGGACCAAGTTCCACATCAGGCTCAGCAGAGGGAGCCTGATTCTCCTCTGCATGTGTCTCTGCCTCTCTATTTGTGTCTCTCATGAATAAATAATTAAAATCTTAAAAAAAAAAAAAGCGGTACGCAAAGGGAGGAATAAGGGGTGCCTCAATTGTAAATATATATGAATTGAGTCAATAGAAGAAGCTGAGCAGCAGAAAATACAATTGAAACAAGCTGCCCAGGGGCACCTGGCAGGCTCAGTCAGAAGAGTATGTGACTCTTGATCTCGGGGTCATGAGTTTGAGCTCCATGCTGGGTGTAGAGATAATTAAAAAAATAAACTTTAAAAACAAATAAACAGGGCAGCCCCGGGTGGCTCAGCGGTTTAGCGCCGCCTTCAGCCCAGAGCGTGATCCTGGAGACCTGGGATCGAGGCGCACGTCGGGCTCCCTGCATGGGGCCTGCTTCTCCCTCTGCCTGTGTCTCTGTCTCTCTCTGTGTGTGTCTCTCATGAATAAATAAATAAAATCTTGAAAATAAAATAAAAACAAATAAACAAACAAATGAAACAAGCTGCCCACGTGATGCCATGGCTTGTTCTCCTACAGGACAAGAACCTAGGAGAGCATCCAGGACACCCATCAGAGAGGAAAGCACACTTGTGCCCTGTTTTAACAACCACATTAAGACGCTTGGAGGTTAACACATCCCTGTCCAGAGAACAGAGATGCACAACTATAGTGAGAAGGAAAGGAGGGAAATCTGGGACCACTCTACCCAGCACACTAGAGAGCTGTTAAAGATTGGCTGATGCATCTGTGTGACAAGGGAGTGAAAGGGTTGTCTCACATATGACCCTATGCAGCCTATTCAGCTCGGACAGAATGAGGCCCATTAATAATAATACATAATATAATAATAATAATAATAATAATAATAATAATAATAATATTTGCTGCCCTGTATTCCTTTGTCAATGACTCCATTAACAGCCAGCCCCCCCCAAAAAAATAAATAAAATAAATAAAAATTTTTTAAAAAATTAAAAAAATAAAAAATAAATAAAAAACAGCCAGCCCAGGGCAGCCCTGGTGGCTCAGCAGTTTAGCACCACCTTCGGCCCAGGGCACGGTCCTGGAGTCCCGGGATCGAGTCTCACATCAGGCTCCCTGTATGGAGCCTGCTTCTCCCTCTGCCTGTGTCTCTGCCTCTGTGTGTGTGTGTGTGTCTCATGAATAATTAAATAAAATCTTAAAAAAAAAAAAACAGCCAGCCTAGAGAGACTTCCCATGGAAGAAGATTTTCAAAGCTTGAAGGCTGTAGCTGCTCCTGACTGGATGGACAGAATGCCAGGCTCAGTGATAGACCCCCTATTCAGAGAATGGCTGATACATTTTTAGGGCCTGGCCCCCAAGGTAGAAGATTCCACTAACTTTGTTGGGAAGTCTATGCAAGAGGCTGTGGTGATTCAGGATTGAAAGATGCCCAGGATAAAGACAGATGGCCCTTAATCTAGTAGGAATCTCTTCAATCTGAGACAAAATGACAATCAAGAATAACAAAACTCTCCAACAGGACCTACCTATGGACAGAGCTCACAACACAAGAGCTCCCACAGAAGAGATTAATGGGATAAACACTGAAGAAATTCAAACCAGGGATCAAGCCATGGGAGTCCCAAGCTGGCAGCTGTCCTGGTTGAAAGGTACCATTGTAACACCAGTTTCATCCATAGAGCTCCCTCCATCTCTCTCTACTCCATCAACTAAGGAACTAGGTGGCTACTCAAATGTCTGAGCCTGACCTTGCACCACTATGTCCTGATTTAATAGCCTCTAATGATCAGGGGAGACTATGGGTGAGGCCAAGATCTTTCCATCCCAGGGGGAAGTGAAAGTCTCAGGCTCTGCTGTTAGAACAGTGGGATGGGGAAGAGGATACAGACTTTCATAAAAGTTTATCTGACTATAAAGTTATGCCCTGTCTTAAATGGTAAGGTTTGTGTGCTCCAGTGGCCAGATACAAAAAAAACAGTAAATTGGCTGAGAAATGACCATCCAGGTGAGGCTGTTCAGACCAGTGCTGTCCACCACTGTTGTTCCCACTGCTGAATATACAGTTGGTGTTGAAATTTTACATGATTGCACAGTGAAATCTCATAAAGTCCAAGAGTATTTTCTCAATCAGGAAGAGCCACTTGAAGGGTGCCAGTGGAACCAGGGCACAAAAGACCAACAACTGGGCTTCCAGTTGTTCCACAACTGGGCACAAAAGACCAACAACTAGGCTACCATGGGGCTTCCCATGATATGTTAAGAAAAGATAGAGACTTTAAGGAAAAGGAAAAGAAAGCACAGGCTTGGTGAAGGATATAAAGCCAACAATGGTATTGAAAGATGCAGTATCTCAAGACACCAGCCCTGTGTGCCAGTGAAAAGTCTAACAGGAGATAAAGGCTTACACTGGATTATTACCAACTGAATTCACTTGAATACTATGGGTATCCACAAGAATCTACAACCAGACAAAACTAAATAAAACAATGTGGTCAGTCAAGCCAATACAGCCCAAGTGGCCAGCATCATTCTTGCATTTCTCATGAGATTAGGCACACCAACCTTACCAACATAACCCAAACGGCTCAATATACAGGCTTCCATTTATAAGACAAAGAAACCTAAATGGCCTACAAAGATGGTGGCATCCGTTAGTAGCTTACTAAAGATGAGTATTGGCCTGTTCCTGGCATATAAACTATATTAGGCCTCAAGCACAATCCTGTGGTCACCACTTGTGTCTAACAGCCTTTCACATTTACACTGGCTATGGAAATCCACACTGGCCACACTATAACACTTGAGTCCAAGATCTGCTATGATATGGGAAATAGGGTGCCATGTTGATGTTCCTATGCTATGAGTAAAAAACTGCCACATGGTGACCTATTAAGTCTTGTCTACTGTGGACATCTATAGAGTTTTGCTTGCTTGCCATCTTGTAAAAGGCTCAGGTTCTTTGCTGACATAAAAGTTAATAGAATTGTCTTCAGAACATGTACACACACAGCTTTAGTAAGAGGCACAAAGAAAATGACCCCAGATGGAAGCACAGAAACATAGGAAGAAATAACAAGAACCAGAAGGGTAAAAATAGGTAGCTACATATAAATGAATAGTTCTTTAATAGATACAGGTCTGTTCAATATTTCTCCTTGTGTGACTTTTGATGGATTGCAGCTTTCAAGGAATTGGTCCATTTCATCTAAGTTATCAAAATGGTGGGCATGAAATTGTTCATAATATTCCTTAAGTATCCTGTTTTGAAGTGTAAAACATGCAACATTAGATTCAGATGTACAACATAATGATTCAAGATTTGAATACACTGTGAAATGATCACGTCTAGTTCCCATCCATCACCATACAAAATGACCAAAACAATTTTTTTCTTGTGATGAAAACTTAAGATTTGCTCTCTTGGCAAATTTTAAATATGCACTACTTAAGTATTCTTTTAATGTCCTCAGGATCAGTATGAGGGCCCTTCTTTCATTGCTGATATGATGATTTGTATCTGGTTGGTTAACCTGGATAGACATTTATCCATATTAATAACAATCTTTAAAAAAAACAGCTTTTGGTATCACTTATTTTTTCTATTGATTCTGTGTTTAATTTCACTGACTTCTGCTTTAATTTTTGTTATTTCCTTTCTTCTGCTTACATTGGATTTAATGTACTACTCTTTTCCTGGTTTTCCTAGTAAAATATGACATTACTGGGTTTAGGTCTTTCTTCTTTTTTAAAAAAAATATTTATTTAATTGACACAAAGGGAGAGAGGGAGCAGGAGCATAGAAAGGGGTAGAGGGAAAGGGGAAAGCAGACTCCCCACTGAGTAGGGAACCTGATGTGGAGCTGGATCCCAGGACCCTGGGATCATGACCTATGTCAAAGGCAGACGCTTAACTGGTTGAGCCACAGGCACCTCTCTTCTTTTTAATGTATGTATTTACTACTATTAATTTCCCTCAAGGTACTGTTTCCACGGTATCCCACAAATTTTGATAAATTATATCTTCATTTTCATTTAGTTAAAAATATTTTTAAATTTTCTCTGAGACTTCTTTGATGCACATGTTATTTAGAATTGTACTGTTTAATCACCAAATATTTCAAGGATATTCATTATATTATTAACCTAGTTTTGCTTACTTAAGGTCTAAATACAAAACTTTAGAAAAACATTTTATTTGATAAAGAAAACAGCATGTTTTAATGCTTTTCAATGTAATTAACATTTGTTTCTGTTTAACAATTATGAATAAAGGTACTTTAAAAAGAATGAAAATTTCCTTTATCAAAGCAAAGTGGAAGCATTAATTCATAGCTGATTAAAGCAGAATATAAGGCATTGACTAAATCTTAATATTGATATTGATTGGCATAAAAGTTACTTTTCTATTTACACTTTCCAACTTCTCTATTTCCTTTTAAAGACATTTTCAGTAGGCCAGAAGGTTAGAAATAAGAAGGAAAATATCAATATGTCCATTTCAGAAAGAAACTGAAATTATAGCTTGAAGGAAAGAAAGAGCTGAGTCATTCCCAGGAGAATGATGAACTGGAAGCTTTCAGAGATGCAATTTCCTCCCCTCTAATTTGTCAATTTCATGGTCATCCATTAAGAAGTCAAAATGTCTGTGCTCAGCAAGTCCTCCAATACAGGTGTGCAGATGGTAGCACCTGTAATGTGAAGGTTGTTTGCTTTGCAAGAATTTTGTCCTTGGCATTGCTGCTTGTGCCTCTGGAAAGACTCTTTGATCAAATTCATGCAGGTGCTGGCTTGCATTAAGTCTGTCACTAAAACACAGATGCCTCAGGTCTACTTTTAGGCATATTTCCTAGACCACACACACATCAAGGACCTAATTTAGGAGCACTTTCAGTGAGATATACAAAAGTAGCTCTCAATAGACCATGAACTCTTCCATATAAGTACCATGTCCTATTCCTCTCTGTATTCTGATGGCCTGGCACATTATTAAAGAACCCTGGTGGTAAAGGTAAAATGAAGTCCTATATCTGGTACATAAATAGAGCTTCACAGACCCACCAACCCAGGTAAGCCCAGTGCCTGATTTAGGAGTAGGTGGGTCAAAGACCTGAGCTCTAGTCTTGTCTCGGACTTACTGTGTGACCTTTAAGCAAGCCACCCAAACTCTCTAGATCTCATTTATACCATCTTTGTAATGAGATAGTTGGGCCTAATCTTCATCTTAGTGTCCCCATACATCCTCTTTCAGCTCTCAGATTCTAGGACCCAATAAGTTGAAACCTACTGATTTCATCAGGCCCCATTAACTGATCAGTCTACAAATATGGAAAAGTACCTCAGTAGGTACTGTATTAGGCACTGTGGGATAACACTTAAGGTTGGACAGACTCCTGTATCCAAAGAGTTCAGAGCCCCAAAATTTACAGGGAGATACAAAGGATCTAAAATAGCCAATACAGTTTTGAAAAATTACAAAGCATGAAATTGTATGTTACCTGACTTCAAGATTTATACAAAGCTATAGCTATGGAATCTAAGCTATAGCTATTGGCTTAAGGACAGACATATATAGACTAAAGGAATAGAAGAGAGTCCAGAAAAAAGACCATATATATGTCCATTGATTTTCAACAAAGATTTTCAAGAAAGAATTATCAAAATTTACCCATTTAATGGGTAAAAGACAGTCTTTCGAAGAAATATTGCTAGAACAATTAGATAATCATAATCACTTAGGAGTACCTCAATCCTTAGTTCCTACCATTTAACAAAATTTATTAAAAATGGGTAACAGACCTAAATTTAAGAGCTAAATTTATAAAACTTCTAAAAGAAAAAATACATAATGTTTGTGATCTTAAGATGGAAAATCTTAGAACATAAAAAGCACAAACCAAAAAAGAAAAAAATGGACAAATCTGACTTCATAAAAATGAAAAATGGTTCTGGAATGCCTGGCTGGCTCACTTGGAAAGGCATGCCACTCTTGATCATGAGTTTGAGCCCCATGCTGGGTGTAGAGATTACTTTAAAAATAAATACTAAAAAAGTTAAAAGTAGTTCTTCAAATGATACCACTAAGAAAATGAGAATGATTCTAGGAAGATAGAGAATTAGGAAACACCAGGAATCTGTCTCCATGTCTAGACAACAATCACACTGGTGGAATCTATCTGATATAACTGTTTTGGAAACCTGGTGTCTATTGAAAGCTTGAAAACTTCAGCAAAAAGATTGGTGGTAAATTGGGTTAATGTCAGTCAACCTCAGCTCTTAGCACAATAGTAGCTACCCATCTCCCGTCCCAGTCACATGGCAGGCAGCACTGCCCCAGAGCAGCCTACACACAGCCTGACCCTCAGCACATAGACAATGATCATGTTGGATTTATTCTTGCAATGCAGAGATGGCTCAACACATAAAAATCAATCAATGTAAACAGCACATTAACAGAATGAAGGAAGAAAAATATGATCATCCCAACTGATGTAGAAAAAGCATTTGACAAAATTCAACACCATCTCATGATAAAAACAATTTAAAAACTAGGAATAGAAGGAAATTACCTCAACATAATAAAAGCCATATATGCAATACCCACAGCAAACATACTCAAAGGTAAAAGACCACTTCTTCTAAGATCAGAACAAGGCAAGGATGTCCACTTTCATCACTTCTAGTCAACACAGTACTGGGACTTTTAACCATAGCAATTAGGCAAGAAAAAAATAAAAGACATTCAAATAAGAAAGGAAAAAGTAAAAAAAAATTAAAAAAAATAAAATAAATAAAAAAAAGAAAGGAAAAAGTAAAAATCATCACTGTTTGATATGATGTAAAAAATTCCGAAGATTTCACAAAAAAAGTTTAAATGAATTTGGCAAGATACAAAGTCAACACATTAGCATCATTGCCTTTCTACACACTAACAATGAACGATCTGAAAAGGAACTAACAAAAACAATTCCATTTATAACAGTATCAAAAGGATAAAATATTTAAAATTTAATCAAGGAGGTTACATTGAAGATACAAAACATTGCTGAAAGAAATTACACAAGACATATAAAAATGGAAACACAGCCCATTTTTATGACTGCAAGATTTAATATTGTTAAAAGAACAATACTATCCAAAGCAATCTACAGATTCAATGCAATCCTACCAAAATCCCAATGACTTTTTTGGAAAATAGAAAAATCATCATGAAATTCATATGGAATCTCAGTGACTCAAATAGCCAAAACAATCTTGAACAAGAGCAATAAAACCAGAGGACTCACACTTTCTGATATTTCAAAATTTACTACAAATCACAGTGATCAAAACAGTGTGGTACTGGCATAAAGCCAGACATGTAGACCAACGGAATACAATAGGAAGCCCAGAAATAAATTCTTGCATATGTTGTCAAATGATTTTTGACAAGGGTGCCAAAACCATTCAATGGAAAGGGCAATCTTTCTAACAAATGATGCTGGGAAAACTGGATATCCACATGCATGGGAGTAAAACTGAACTCTTACCTAATATCATATACAAAAATTAATTCAAAATGGATCAAGGACTATATGTAAGACCTGAAACTACAAAACTCAAGGAAAAAAACATGTAACAAAAGCTTCATGACAAATTTGATAACGATTTTTTTAGATATAATACCAAAGGCACAGGTAACAAAAGAAAAATAGACAAATTAGACTTCATGAAAATTATAAAATTTTCTGCATGAAAAAACTATCAACAGTATAAAAAGGCAACCCACAGAACATAAGAAAATATTTGTGAATCATGTATTTGATAAGGAATTCATATCCAGAATACATAGAGGATACACAAACTCAACAACAACAAAAAACAAAGCAAGCAACTGAATTCCAGGATGGCTAAGGGACTTGGAAAGACATTTCTCCAAAGAAGATATACAAATAGCCAGTAAGCACATGAAAAGATGCTCCACATCACTAATCATTAAGTCAATATAAATCAAAACTACAGCGAGATACTACCCCACGCGCATTAGGATGGTTACTGTAAAAAAAAACAAACCAACCAGGAAACCATAAGTACAAAGATGTGAAGAAACTGGAACCCTTGTGCACTGTTAATGGGAATGTAAGTGGTACATTTACAAAATGTCCATTACAAATGGAAATAATACAGGTAGTTCCTCAAAAATTTAAAAGTAGAATTACCCTATGATTCAGCAATTCCAATTCTGGATGAATACCCAAAAGAATTGAAAGCAGGGTCTCGAAAAGATCCTTTTACACTCCATGTAAACTCCATGTTTGTAGTTGTGGTATTCACAATAACCGAAAGGTAGAAGCAATCCAAATGCCTATCGAGGGATGAATAGATAAACGGAACGTGGTACACACACACAATGCAATATTATTCAATCTTTAAAAGGAGGGAAACTCTGACACCTGCCACAACATGGATGAACCCTGAGGACATTATGCTAGGTGAAATATACCAGTCACAAAAAGACAAATACTGTGTGATTCCACTTATGTGCAATACCTGGAGTAGTCAAATTCATTGAGATGGAAAGCAGAATGGTAGGTGCCAGTGGCTAGGGGGAGGAGAGAATGAGGACTTGTTTAATGGGCATGGAGTTTCAGTTGGGCAAGATGAAAAAGTTCTGGAGATTGGCTGTACAACCACAGGAATATACTTAGTGCTGCTGAATTGTACACTTAAAAATAGTTAAAAGGGGGGGTGGTTACTCCTCTGTCTCAGTCGGTGGAGCACACAACTCTTGAGCTCAAGGTTGTGGGCTTAAGCCTCATGTTGGATGTAGAGATTGCCTAAAAATAATAAAAATCTTAAAAAAATAAATAGTTAAGGTGGTAAATTTTATATTTTGTGTATTTGACTACAATAAAAAATAAAATTAAAAGGATTACCACTGAATGGGCTCAAACAGGAGTTAAGAATTCAGAAGGGTTGGGGCACCTGGGTGGCTCAGTGGTTGAGCATCTGCCTTTGGCTCAGGTCATGATCCTGGGGTTCTGAGGTTGAGTATTGCATCAGGCTCCCTGCAGAGCCTGCTTCTCCCTCTGCCTGTCTCTGCCTCTCTCTCTCTCTCATATAAATAAATAAAATCTAAAAAAAAAAAAGTTTTCGACTTTGTTAAAGATTAGCACAGGGTGGTTTGGAATCACTATTTAGAATCTGCATTTCCCTTTCAAACTATAGTATATGCAGCAGTATGGAATTCTCTACAAGATAAAATTGAAAGAACTGAATCACCTTCTTAATTTCTCTCACTGACTTCTGTTTCCAAATAGCAGATGATGTCATGCTGTAAAATTCCACCATTTCTCTTAGTTAAATCCTGCCTTCTTCCGATTGGAAACTCTCTGGGACTAGTTCACATGTCAATGTTAACATTGATTGAGCCCTTCCGTCATTCCAGGTTCTGTTCCAAGCACTTTACATCTGTTCCATCACTTAATCCTGAAGTATCCTGGATGGGGTCACAATGCTCTTACTATATAAGCATTTAATTTTATAGATGATGATGCTGAGATACAGGTTAAATAATAGTATAAGGTCTCATGGTTGGTAAGGAAAGCTCTGGAAACCCATGTTTAACTTTTCCTCAAATAATTGACAAGGTCTTTCCCTACAGATGACCTTTCCCTTCGGAACAAAAGCTAAACAAATGAAATAAGAGCTGCCATTCTTGGGGCACTGGGTGGCTCAGTGGTTGGTTGAGCATCTGCCTTTGGCTTGATTGTGATCCCCGGGTCCTAGGATCGAGTCCCACATTGGGCTCCCCACAGGGAACCTGCTTCTCCCTCTGCCTATGTCTCTGCCACAATCTCTGTGTCTCTCATGAATAAATAAAATTTTTTTAAAAAACTGAAAAACTTTATCCCCTTTGGGGGAAAATTAAACAAAAGCAAAGGGGGAAGAAGAGGATGTTTTTCAGGCCCATCTGGCTGCACCCAATGCAGAAGGACCTGCCCATTGTGAGGCAACAGTACCCAGGTGGTGTAGGTCATGGACAGAGAAGCTGCCTGCATACAGCTTACATTCTGGAACAAATGAAGGTGAGCAAATAGCAGGTTGTGGAGAAGCCTGGACTTATTTCCTACTGTCTCACTGTCTTTGGAGAAGGGACTTTTTAAAAAAGTCAGTGGAGGAGCACATAAGAGAGGGTCTGCAGTTAAAGGGTTTGAAAGAAAAGAGGATGGGTTCATGCATAATACCTTAACCTCACAGATATGAAATGCCTAGAAGAACCGTTCCACCAGGGTCCCCTAGGACCCACATGTGAAGAATCTAGCAGAGCCTAAATTCCTCAATGACTCTGAGAGCTTCACAATGAACCCAATAGCAGCAAACATCGGTGTCTACTGTGTTCCAGCCTCTGTGATGTGCATTAAATGGGATAACGTGGGGATCCCTGGGTGGCTCAGCGGGTTAGCCTTGGGCCTAGGGTGTGATCCTGGTGTCCCAGGATCGAGTCCCACATCAGGTTCCCTGCATGGGGCCTGCCTGCTTCTCCCTCTGCCTGTGTCTCTGCCTCTCTCTCTCTCTCTCTCTCTCTCTCTCTATGTCTCACATGAATAAATAAATAAAATCTTTTTTTAAAAGGGCAGCAGGCACGGTGCGCGGCACTGGGCCTTCCATCAGTGTCCATCGTAGTCATTACGCCTATTATTACGAACGTTACCATCACCAGCTCCTTTATGCCTCACCCCGACACCCCACTGTTAGCAGACCCACGTTCCCCGGGGGAACTCAGCGCTGACAGGTTAGGTAACAAGCCCAGGTGTACACAACCAGAACACAGAGGGGACACGGCCCGGGGGGACAGAGCCTAGGGCACCGACGGCGCTGCTGTCGGAGTAACAGTGGCCACCGTTGACAGCTGCTAGGACATCCTGTGCTGAGCTCTTCACCATGGTCTGGAAGCCTCACACCGACCCTGCAAGGCATCCTCACCTCTTTTAAATATGAAGAAATTGAGGCTCGGGAAGGTCATATCCGAAATCTCACAGCTAGTAACAGAGGCCGGATCCAAGCTCTGACTTACCTGACCCCCCAAGGCCGTGAACTTTTCAGGGACAGTAGGCTCTCAGGTCATACATTGGGCTGTAGCACATCCCCCCAAGAGTGCCGTGGACACTGTATTGTGCCCCCACATACCGGGCATCCACTGCAGGGATTACACTTTGCAGGGGGTGGGGTGTGAGGAAGGCATGCAGGGACCCAGATCCCCGGCGACATAATTTTCCATGCATGACTCCAAGTGCAAAACCGAACGCTTCCTGTCGAGGGTAGTTGCAGGTGCACAAACCTGCATAATAACCTATGCAGGTGACAAACCTACATAATAAAAGGTTCAGGGGAAAACACAGGGCTTTTCTGGAAAAATGATTTTGGGGAGGCTAAGTGTTCACAGAGATTACTTTTGGGAATCAGGTCTGACACACTTGAACTCCATGTGGAACCCAAGATGCGTGGGCTTCCCTGTGGCAAGAGCTTCGCAGGCAGGAAACAACTCATGGAGTAGTTCTTCTCCAGGAAGTATCTCTGTTCCACTGCTCCTACTCTGAGGCATTACATTGCTCACATTTAAAAACATAAAACAAAATACAAAAAAACAAAGGATTGTCCAGAAAAGCCCTAGAAAACATGAAAAGCAGCAAAAACTACAGAATCTGCCTTATTTTGGTGTCACAGATGTTGCTGCACAGTGCAAACTGTATGATAGTGTCTGCTGGCTGCAGTCACAAGAAATACACTTGGCTTTGGACCCATGTATCATCAGCACTGTGGGAAGCTACAGGTCTTACCTTGCCAAAAAAAAAAAAAAAAAAAAAGTTTAATTTCCATTCAATCTGTTCATTCTTCCTAGGGATTCACCTTCACCAGGTATCCCCTCCTCCAGAAAAAAAAAAAAAAATCTTTAAAACCATTTCGTCAATAAAAATAAGGTTTGGAGTTTCACGGGGGTAACCGTGTCACTTTGTGCTCCTTGACTATAACCGGGTGTTTCTTTCGAGCGCTTGGGTCAGTTGTCTGACTTGCAAGGCTCCGCCGGCGCCCCCAAAGCATTTGTCCCAATTACTGCTTGACGCACTCCCAAGAAGCTTCCCAGAAGGCACGCAAACTTTCATAATCATTTCCCTGGTTTGATCTCAGAAAGAAATGTAAATATATATTATCATTAAGTGAGTTGTGATGTGAATTACCGAAAAATGCTATTAATGCTGATAAGGATTATTCCAGAGGTAATAAAGATTAAAGCTGTCAAAATTAATTAAGCACATACTCATTAAATCCAAGGTAGCTTCTGTTTCTTTATTGCACAAATACAATTAACACTTAATCTGAATCTCGGTAAGTTACATAATCATGTGACTCAAAATAAAGGGAGGATACAACCTTGGCCTTCTCCGTTTTACATGGGAAAACATTAATGACGCTGACATCGGAGACAATTAGACAGTGTCAGCCAATTGTTTTTAGCCAGCTTTCTCTCACATCTGTGGTGTCTACAAGCAAGAAGGCTCATTGTTTCCACGGGCCTCCTTCGGGCCTTGGCTTTTTGTGTAAACCGTCAATCTTTTGGCGAATATCAAAGCCGTGAGGAAATTAGAACAGACCAGCTCTGCTGCCCCACACTAAAGCTTAGCAGGGTGCATCCACTATGCTACTAATTAGGCAGTGACCAACAAAATAACCTGTCAATGTCCGCTAGCCATTTCCCACACACCTGCATTTCATACCCTAATAAGCATACAGCAAGAGAGAAAAAGGGATAACTGCTCAAGTGTGAAAAATGAACAAAATATAACAATGTTTCCATCCCCACCTATACTTCTGGCAATTACCATTTAACATTAGGGGGACTCAACATGTCTGAAGACTCACAATACAGTATCTGAAACCAACACCCAGGGGGGAAGCCACACATTGAGACTGTATTAAGGTTTGCTTCGAAAATATCACACTAAGAGGAGTCTAGAGTTATGCATAAAACCCAGGAAACTGAAAATGACCATAATTTAGATTAGGGGCCCGGAGGCTGACTTTTTAAAAAACATTTTCCATTCAAGCCATTGAAAGAGAAACGCATACTATTCTCTTCATCGTTTGCTTCTGGGAAACAAAAATACATCACGGGGCAGGAAACACAGTATCAGGTACTCACAGTCGCCCCTATACTTTGCGCCTGGACTCAGCACATTTGTGATCACCGTCGTTCTCTGGACCTACCACACGTTAATTAGTTTCTTCCTCGGGTTTCTCGTCCCTCCCCCATGGGTTCCTACTGTAAATTCTGAATGCAGCGTTTTATTTTCGAGTATTTTCACTCACTGATAAGGAAGCTGGAGAGGCTTGGATTGAAAACACTCCTACTTTGCCCTGGAGCTTTCACATGGATCTGAAAACTCTCATCATCCAAGTGTAGGAGCAGGTTCCATTACAACTTTGACAACATTATTCTTAATAGATTCCAACTGGATCTCAATCTAAGACTCTTGATAATTACCCAGCTCACAAAATCTCTTTAAGTCTAATATAATTGATTCAAAATTATGTACCGCCTCCTACAAAAAGTTTCAAGGTAAAAAATAAGTGTAAGGATCCAATGATTGTGATTTAAAACTGAAAACAAAAATTATGGTAACTGGGTGGCGGGCGTTAAGGAGGGCACGCAATGTGGTGAGCACTGGGTGTTATCCTTTTTACTGAAATGGAATTTCAGTAAAAATAAATGAATGACACAAAAATAACTAGGCCCCTCTCAAACCGAAGGGTTAAGGGGGAAAAAAAAAACCGACAACAAACTTTGCACAATGCCTCTCTCTACTTTATTTTGCCCTAAACAAAGATTTTGTGGTCCAGGTATCCATACGATAGATTTCTTATGAAAAGGCTACTGGCTTTTAAGACCATATATCCTTTGGAGCAGCTCCTTTTTGTGCCTCGGGATCCAGCTGAACTTTTTTTAAACAGAGAACAAGAGACATGTAAAGACAAAATTGCTATGTGAAGAAACATCACTTCATCTCAATATGTGCCCAGGGAACAGGCTATACTGAGAGACCATCCTCGATAGAATCACATACAATATAGACCAACATTCAAATGGCATTTGTTAGATACTTCTGAACACTACTTTTCTTTTCATGAGACTTTATCCAAAAACAGCATTTTCAATTATAAATAAAAACTTTCCCCACCTCTTCCTACTTGAACTCAAGTACAGAAGGCTCCTATTTAAAATGCAGCTCTGGAGCAGCCACCAGGCTGCCTGTTCAGCTGCCAGTGGCTTTTGTGTACAAAGATGTTAATTGGTCCTAATCCCCTCCTAGAAGCTGTTTTGGTAGCCTGACCTGGCACCCTGAAGAAGGACACCTTGGTGTGAAAAACGAAAGGGTCCATTGAGGAGGGAGTGAAAGGCAGCCAAGCATTCCAACACATTTTAATTTCGGGAATTAAAAAAGGGGAACATCATCGTGGAGATCCTAGAGAAATCTTACAAAGCTTTAATAACAGTGAAGCAAGTCCTACAAACACCCAAGCTACACACACACACACATACACACACACACACACACACACAAGGGAGAGAAGGAAGCCCCAGAGTGTGGGCAAAGAGAAATTCAGAGTCGCAAATTCTCCATTTGATTGCTTCAGCTCATAAACCAGTTCTCTGAATCTCAAAGTTTGCGTTTGAGGAGCTGAGACACATTTTTCTTCCATCCTCCTTTGCCAAACTGATAGGATTGTGAGTCTCACTGCTACCCTGTTCAATCCCCCAGAGATTCCGCTAGAACATGTGGTCTTATTTGGTTCAAGTGTAGGATCTACCTCAATGACTAGATTTAAAGTTGAATTACAACTCAGTTTCTGGAGGAAAAAGTGCAGATAAAAGGAATACTAATTCTTATGGGAAACTTTAAATTCACTCTACTACATGTCAAATAATCTTTTCTCAACACACTGCAAAACACTATCTGTATTATGTACCACTTTAGAGAACATACATTTACAGCCTGGGTGGCAAATTATGCTAATGGCATGCATGATCTACAACTGTGGGGTTTTGAATTTTTTTGACAGAGTTCACAGATCAACTTCATGGGTCAAAGGAGTTTGCCTTTCATCTGATAAAAGCAGAAAGATATGAAGGTTATGGATTACTAAAATTGCACCAAAATGCCAAATTTTTAGCCACAACCTAGCTTATTTTTAATCTCCCACACTGTTTTTTGAAGATTCGGTTCTTCTCCATGAGCACATCAGACAACATAAGAGAAAAGTGAGGGAGAGGAATGCCTCTAGTGAGGATGTTTGCAAGTGCATCCTGTAAAATGGAATCAGAATATCCTCAAAGAAACTGAAGAGGCACAGAAAGGGAAGGGCAAATTTTTTTTTCTGGCAGTGGATGATCATTTGAAATTTGAGATGAAATTTGAAATGATCTAGCCTATATAATGAGAAATTTCAATCATCAAAATGAAGTTTATATAATATAATCATATACTAAAGACAATCCTTAAAGTAACAGTAGCCCTGTTTTGGTCATAAACATCTTTCTCACAAACCATTTGACTCTTCCCACTACATCTTCTTGAAATGTTTGCCAACTGATTTAACCATGGACCACACCAAAGTCCACTGTGACTATGACTCTCACACAAGATCATGATGTGGCCCGTACACGTCACTCTCTCAAATGATTCCTTTGTCACTTAGCAAAGAATGTAGGACTTGAAAAGATACTCATTTTCAAACTTGGTATCTATGTTCTTGAATCTCCTTCAGATGCTGCTGGGACAATTAATGCTCCATCACACAGGCCAACTTCTTAGAGACCGACCAACCCTGAAGGTGACATAGAGAATGGCTGCCTCCTTTATTTTTAAAAGACTTAAAATTAAAAAGACCTTATCAGTACCTAGTACAGAAAAGAATTCGAATAGTATAAATAAAAAGTGCAATGTCTCTTCCAATATAAAATCTCATTTAAAACTTATTTTCATTGAGTCCCACCATCTTCCAATATCACTTAATTTTTGGGGGGGGCTCAGGATATTTAGGCCAGAACTTAAGTAACTTACCTATGTTGGCAAAGTCATTAAATAGCAGAGTTAAAATTGGAGTCATGTCTGATTCCAAAGCTCACTTTCTTTTTGTCACACCACGATGTCTCCCCAGATTATTTTAAAATCTTACTGTGTAATCAGGTAAAAATAAAGGATAAAGATGCTAGTCTTTTCAAGCATTTGGTACTACCATAATCATAGGGTAGGGACCCAATAAATAACTGTTGAATTAAAAATTGACCATTTCCTTTCTCTTGTATTCGAAAGCCCAGGTTAGAGTCCTAATTCCTTCCCATGCTAAGCTGGGTGGCTCTAGACAATTTATTTCACCTCTGTGAGCCTCTAAAGTGGATAAATAATTGCCTATCAGACTGTTATAAAGAGTAAGTACACGTAAAGCATCTGGTGCACACTAGATCAGGGCCTGGAAAACAATGACCAGCAGTCCAAAGCACCTGTTTCCATAACTAAAGATTTATTGGAACAGTGCCATACTCATTCATGTATGTACCATCTATGGTTGCTTTCAGGCTAGAACTGCTGACTTAAGTCCAAAAGAGACTGCATACCCCACCATGCCTCAAATATTTACTATCCGGCCTTTTACAGTAAAAGTTTGTCCGATCTCAAAGTAGATGATAAGTGTAAGTTCCCTTGACCTTTCTTCCCTTTACTGAGCACAGTCACTTCAAGTTGAGAGAACTACATTTTAAAAAATGTTTTTAAGATAACATACTGTCACCACCTACCCCTACATTTCCAGCATGCATATGATAGAACTTGCATAGAATTCATATCAGTGGCAATAGTCACAAAAATAGTTGGGGACAACTCAAAAGCACAGGCTGAAGGCTTGGACTATGCTCAGCTCCCAGGGTATGGGATCTGATTTGGCTACCACCCATTTAGCTAAAATATTTCTTCCAGGTTTTGGAAGAGCTACTTGGAGAAATGATATCTGCACTGAAATCTAGAGATTATGAGTGAAGGAGGCAAAAATTGAGGGCAGAAGCATTTGAGGAAGTGGAAACAGTGTAGGCAAGGATTCTGAGGTTGGACAAATCTTATGAAACAGGGTGGCTGGAGCATAATGAATAACATAAAGAAATGAGGCTGGGGAGGTAGTCAGGATGGAGTAATACATACGATGGTAGACCTTTCAGGCCTCAGGAAAGATGTTGGGCTTTAGGCTAAGATCTAAGTGGATTGAGAAACAATGACACAATCCAATTATAATCTTATAATGTAAGATCACTTTGCTGCATGATGGTTACATGCATAGCTGGAGAGGAGTTGAAGCAGCGAGCACCTGTGACTTGAGAAAATGCTAAAAATCTAGGTCTCCTAATTCCATTAATTTCCTTTCTACTACACTGGGCAGGTCTGAAGAAAGCTTCTCATGTAACATTGCATCTGGTCTCCTCCAAGCTTTTTTTTTTTTTTTTTTTTTTTTTTTTAGGGTTTTATTTATTTATTTGACAGAGAGAGAGAGAGAGAGAGAACTAGCACACAAGTAGGGGGAGGGTCTGAGGGAGAGAGACAAGCAGGCTCCCTGATGAGAAGGGAGCCCCTACCTGGGGCTCAATCTCAGAACCCCAGAATCATGACCCAAGCTGAAGACTAAGGCTTAACGGACTGAGCCACCCAGGCATCCCTCCTCCAAGCCTTGATTAGTTCATCTGAAAGGAGCACTGAGGACTGGCAGCCACATGAACCAGTAATCTGGGTGTGAACATTTAAAGGACAAGGCAATAGGGCACCTGGGTGGCTCAGTGGTTGAGCGTCTGCTTTCAGCTCAGGTCATGATCCCAGGGTCCCAGGATAGAGTCCCACATCCGGGTCCCTGCAGGGAGCCTGCTTCTCCCTCTGCCTATGTCTCTACCTCTCTCTGTGTCTCTCATGAATAAATAAATAAAATCTTTAAAAGTAAAAATTAAAAAAAATAAAGGACAAGGTGATAGACAAGAGGTCTTCTATCATAAGCCTCAAAATATGAGCCAAATTGTAGAAATACGGTTGAGCGGGAGAATGAAAAGCCAGAACCTGGGCTTAAGAAGCCAAAACATGATTGCATCTAGGTCAATAAAGTTGCCAATCCTTAATTCTAAGAACCAAGTGAAGAATCTTCAAGGGGCAGAGACAGCAAAGTTAGTCTCTGTGGTCCCAAGAGGATAGAACAGGGGCCAATGGATGAAATTAAAGAACAGGGTGGAAGGATCAAAGAAAACTAGTGGGGGAGATACATTTCTATCTCACCATGAGGCAGAACTTTCTTATACAAAGTTGCCCAAAGAGAGAACAGCCTGGGCCTGACAGGTTGATTCAAATCACTTACTCAGCTGTACTCCAGACACCAGCCTAAGCACCAGATTAAGGTCCCTATCACTCCCTGAATGCTTTTGGACCACTTGGCTGAATTCAGTGACTACGAAAGTCCCTTCCAATATGAGATTGAACGGTTGCCACAAAACCTGAAGATGTCCATGGGTCAAAGTACGTCTTTCTTCTACTCCCAGCTTTACAAAACTCAACTATTTTTACATGATAGAAGACCTCCTGTGGCACCTGGGTGGCTCAGTAGGTTAAGTGTCAGAGTCCTGGGATCAAGTCCTGCATCTGGGTCTCTGCTCAGTGGGAGTCTGCTTCTCCCTTTCCTTCTGTCCCTCCCACCACTCTTGCTCTCTCTCAAATAAATAAATAATTCTTTTAAAAAAGAAGAAGTAAAGACCTCAAGAGAGTTAAGGCTTTTCCTTTATTCACTGTGAAAACCTATTTTAAAAAATGACCTATCTCTGTGGCACGACCAGGAGGCTGACTTTCCCATCTTCAGGTGCAGAACAGGCACTGCTGTCACCTAAGGGATGACCTGCCGTATGCACTAATCAGGGCACCCAGTGTGACAAAGGAACACCCCAAGGGCTTCCATTTAAGGACGGTAATACAGCTGTCCTTTTAGATTCCACTAAACCAAACCTCAGATACCGAGGCATTTAAAAATATTTTATTCAGCCTTAGGCAGAGACCAAGCTTAATTCTTTATCAGGCTCTTCGAGGGCTTAGACATTACTACTCAACTCTTAACACACTAAAATTAATTCAGTCAAAATGTTCCGGGAGTTATTTTGCTCTCAGCTCAAATACCTGAGGAAAAGGGGCTGCCGGTGAAAAGCCCTGCATTGTTAGAAAATCCAAACCACGACATGCTTCCTGGGATCTGAAAATTAGCGGGAGCTCACCCTCCAGCTTCCTGTCCTAGTGTTTTCTTGCTTTTTTTCCCCCCTCAAACAAGTGGATCTAGTTACATTTGTTTCACCTCTCAGATATTTTGGCAATTTTCTTTTTTGAACAGAAGAATTCAGTTCCTTTCTTAAGAGTCCAAGCAGGAAAGGGTGGTGAAAAAGTTCACTGAAAAAACTAACACTGCTGGTCCCGTAATTACCCAAGGAATAGAAAGCTCTATTCTCTCCGCGATGAAAAAGGGGAATTACACATGTAACTTCCATTAACATTAATGGGACTTACCTACATAAATCCTCTAAGCATCAATGGGAAGAATGGACCCGGCGTAACTATCGGCCTGGCACCTTTACTCCCTCGGTCATTTCTATTACTTGGTTAAAAGGCAAAGAGCCGAACACGCTGCAAACTAGAGCCAGATGAGGCTCTAGGCCGCTGATTTGTTGTCACCTGCCTCTTCAGGGCCATGGGGGTGGAAGGATTATAAAAACTGAGGCCTTCCTTTCTTTTTTTTTCCCCCTTCTTCATATTTTACCTGCTGGAAACAGAGCCTAATAAACCACACAGGTCTGTTGATATGAATTTTTCCTTAGTGGCTGTGGGTTTGAGAGCTCCTGGTCCTGCCCTGGAATGCAGAACCGATCCCGAGAAACCATTCTTAGCTAGATATATTGCTGAGGAACAGCCTGAGGGAGGAAGACACTGTACACTAATAATAAGACACGAAGCAGAAAGTGTAGGGTATTGCTAGTACGAGTACAAAGCAAAAATGCTGAGAGAGAAAAAGAATCCTTATTGGGGGGTGCCTGGGTGGCTTAATGGTTAAGTGTCTGCCTTCAGGTCAGGTCATGATCCCAGGGTCCTGGGATCGAGTCCCACATCCGGCTCCTGCTCCTCTTTCTCACTCTGCCTCTCTCTCTCTCTCCCTCAAATAAATAAATAAAATCTTAAAGAATTAAAAAAAAAAAAAAGGAATCCTTACTGGGAGGATGAAGGAAAAAATGTATCAAAGAGGTGGCGTTGGAACTGAGCCTTGAAGGCCAAGTGAAGTAATCATGAATATGATCTTAGGACCAGAGATAAATAAAGAAAAAACTTCAAGAACAAAGGAGGAGGCATAAAATAATGGGAAAGACAGGGGATTCAGTGCCAGATAAACCTGGGTTTGCCTCCTGGTTCTGACGAGCTGTGTGACCACATCGAGTTTCCTAATCTATAAAATGGGAAAAATGACACCTACCTTGTGGGGTATCTGGGTTGCTCAGTGGGTTGGGTGACCAACTCTCGGTTTCCACGCAAGTCATGATCTCAAGGTCCTGGGATGGAGCCCTGCCTTAGGCACTGCACTCAGCGGGGAGTTGGCTTCAGATTCTCTCTCCCTCTCTGCCACCCCACCCCTCACACAGACATGTGCTTTCTCTCTCTCTCTTTCGAAAATAAAATAAATAAATCTTTTTAAAAAATTAATTCACAAGGACAGCTGGGTGGCTTAATGGTTGAGCCTCTGCCTTTGGCTCAGGGTGTGATCCCGAGGTCCGGGGATCAAGTCCCACATCAGGCTCCTGCAGGGAGCCTGCTTTTCCCTCTGCCTGTGTCTCTGCCTCTCTCTCCGTGTCTCTCAAGAATAAATAAGTAAAATCTTTTAAAAAACAAAAAGAACAATTATACGTGGGATTTGTTTTTCAGTCTTTTTGGCTTGGGTTCATCACTGAAAAATGATTGTGATTTTAAAACGAGATCAGGGACACCTGAGTGGCTCAGTGGTTGAGCGTCTACCTTCCGCTCAGGGCGTGATCCCAGGGTCCTGGGATCAAGTCCTACATCTAGATGCAGTCTTCCCAGGCACAAACTTCAGGATCAGTTACCAAAGAGGCAGCTGGGAGTAGAAACAGAAGAAATAGCCTACTATAGGACATAGTTGAGGCTCTCTGGCTTGACATTCAAAAATCAAAGAAAAACACGCTCCCAGATGCCTTGCAAACCTCACTTCTACTACTCCTTTACTTAGAATTTGGAAGCTGGGGTGAGTTGGAAGGTTAAAAATGTTGTATTACCGTAGATGCAACTTATTAAACTAGTAGACATTACCTAAGTGATAATAACACAGGGTGAGGGAAGTAGAGAGATGAATTTGGCCTTGTATAGAGCTGGGTTTACATCCTGGCTCTCTAAATTTTTCTTTGTACACCTTGGGCAAATTATTTAATCGAGCATCCTATTTCTCACCTGTAAAATGGGGTATATGTAATCTCCCTCACAGATTCCCAAAGGGGTTCCTGACCATCAGCAGCAGCATCACCTGGGAACTTGATAGAAATAGAAATTCGCAGACCCCACTGCAGACCCATCAAATAAGAACTCGATACTCTGGTGGTTGGCCCATCAATCTGTTGATAAGAGCTCTCCTGGTGATGATCCTGAGGCACACTGAAGTTTAAGAACCAACGGTCCACCTTGTAGCAACTTTTTAGTCTTGAATGTGCATTATGTAATCCTAAAAAAAGTACTGTCAATTTGATCTACCCACCAGAGATTTTGATATAATTAATCTGCAGCACGGGTATCAGATTTCTAACGACCACCCAACCACTGCTCCAGGTGATTCCAATATGTGGTCAAGGTGGAAAACCCTTGCTTTATAGGGCTGTCATAAGGATTAACTGATTTAAAATATCTCCAGCAATCAGTACATGCCTTGCCCACAGCACTCAATACATGCAAGTTTCCCTTAAAAGAAAATATCTTTTGATTTCATACTGTTTTTGTTAAAATTTCCGATCAGAAGGAAATTCACCATAACAACAGTAGTAGTCCCTGAGCAATGGGATTACAGGTGGCTTTTAAACTTTCTTTTGTATACTTTTCCGAATTTTCCAAAGGCACTAACATGCATTACACTTATCATCACAAAATCAACACAACTAAAACAGAAAAAAAAAAAAGGCTTCTTCTGAGGCTCCTATAAAACTGATCCTATTGGGGCACCTGAGCGGCTCAGTGGTTGAGTGAATGCCTTCAGCTGAGGTCGTGATCCCTAGGTCCTGGATTGAGCCCCAAGCTGGGCTCCCTGCTCAGTGAGCAGTCTGCTTCTCCCTCTGCCCTCTGCCCCCCGCTTGTTCTCTCTCTCTCAGATAAATAAATTAAATTAAATTTAAAAACCAATCCTATCAATACCCTTTCTCTGTTAATTCATGGGGACATCACATTATTTTCACTTTATGGATGTGAAAACTGAATCATACAGGCGAAGTCTACCTGCATTTATGCTGGACTCTGATGAGAGTTAAGGTCAAAATAGCTAATACCCATCAATCATTGCAACTATGTTCTCTTTTCTGGAAAAGCTCTTATTGCCTTGGAAATAGGATTTTCTCTTCATATGGTGCAGACGGGGAGCTGTAGACTTTGGGACTGAAGCTGTGAGAGTCCATTTGTTCCCTTAGAATTACCTGAGTTTCTACCATCGCTTCCCAACAGATCCTTGCCAACCCTCCCCCACTTCGAAAACAGTCCCACCAGCACTCTAGCATAGCTGTCACCACCCAAGGAAGAGGCAGTCAGACTATGCAATTTGAATTCGTAAGGGCCACGGCAAAATGTGGTGTCATGGAGAAAGCTGCAGCCAGCAAGTCTGATTTTTGTTCTAGCCCCAGCTCTGCAGATAAGAACACAACGTAGCAACAGCTACCATATATGCGCTGTTGACAATGAACCAGGAACTAGGTTCAGCATTTTCCCAAGCATTTACAAAATGGGCTTAGCTGAGAGCAGCGGTTCTCAAACTTCAGAACGCAACAAAGTCATCTGAAGGGTTTGCTGAACACGACTTAACCAAACCTCAGCCCCAGGTGTTCTGATTTGGCAGGTTTGGGAGGGGACCCAAGGATTTGCATTTCGAACAAGCTTTCTAGTAATGCTGAAGCCACAAGTCACCCACACCTTGAGGACCACTGGATTAGGTCATCTGCAGGGTACTCTCTAGCTCTGATAGTTACACTGAACTCAAACCCCAATCCTTATCCAATGGCCTCACACTGAGACTCAGAATGAAAGTCTGCAAAGTCTCAGTGTCACAATCCCCCACGATCTCCACATGGTCCAAATGAGAAGTTTCTCTTTAAACATGAATCCCGTACAGTCAATGCAACAGCGCGTGTGGCATCCGTGGTGACCCTCAGCAGTTGGGGAGGCACGAACCAAGTCCCCGCTCCCCAGGCACATGGCAATTTTCTTAATAATAAATTCCTGATCATCAGAAGCAGGGCCACCAGTCAATCACAGCCACATGCAACAAAGCAGCCTAGCCCTTCATTAATGTCTGTCTTTTCACACGACACAAAGGCTGATATTGTACTTTAAAGCCTTTTCCTCCCACCACCGACAGAGGGCCTGGCCTGCGAAGATAAGAAAGGGAAAGCACAAGACTAAAATGCATGAGGGCCTTAGAAGAGCCTGAAAACCGACAAAGCATTACCACACCCGTGGTTCTAAAGGCTTCCTAACAATACTCTGAGGTGAGTATTATTTTCCTGTTTTATAGCTGAAGAGATAGAAGCTCAGAGAAGGCTTAGTGATATGGCTAAAGCCCCACAGTTGCTGTGGAATAGACGGAGACTAGAACCCAGTTCTCCTGCCTCCCAGTCCAGGGAGGCTTCCATTGCCTCTTAATCCAAATTAGGGAAAATTTCAAGTTAAAATTTCTCTTCCTGACTCTCCTCTTTTTTCAGCATCTTAGCAAGAATGAATCATAATGGGTAACTAGACAGAGAACTCTAATTGCAGGGCTCAGAAAATGGAGAAGTTTAATTACATAGTTACATATGTGATTTATCAACCAGTTTTGATCGTTGACAATTCTCTTTAAAGAATTCCTTTCCTCTAAAAATTAAAATAATATATTTTTTAATCTTCCCTGGAAGGCTTTGTTTTCATTCAAATAAAGAGATGACTATTTCTTATGAGTGTCATGATTTCTAGGCAATTGGTCTAATGTCAGACAGGCATTAATTCCTGGTAGATTCATCACGATTAGGTCTGAAACTACAGAAGCTTTATCTAGAAACAATAATCATTTTCTGGACGGAGCTGAGTAACGGAAACCTGCCTGAAGCAGAAGGGGCTATTCTTCAAGAAACCCGAAACCTTCCATTCCTAACTCCCTTGGAGCAGGAAACACCTCCAAGTACCACCTATCTTGAATGATGCTGGCATAGATTTGGTTTTGCCCTGGAGACAGAAAAGCTGAAGGGCCATCATGTCGAAAGAGGAGAAAATATTCAAAGTTCCCCAGTGTTGCTGAGGCAGGCCAAGAATGAGGAGTGAGCCGAACATTCACAAAAGCCAAGTTGAGGCTTTGAATCAGGATTGGATCTCAGGGACTCTGGCCACCCTCTGAGCCAGGCAGGAGCAATACTGCCAGTCTGCCTCTCAGTTTGCCAAGAGGATCACAAAGCTGCTACTCCTTGCCCCTGCTTCCAAGAGGACCTGTCTTGACCATCATTGAGACTTTCTTCTGTTTTCCACTTCATCAAGTAACCATAGGCATTATTGCTCAGAGAGGTTAACTTACTATAATACAAGTTGGAAGTAGTAGAATCCAGATTCGAAGCCAAGTAGAATCTCATTCATTTATTTAGTCAGTGAATACTGATTTAAAACTTTCTAAGTACCAGGCACCAAGCTGGGTGATGGGAAGAATAAAATGAGCCTTTAAAATACAGTGAGGAGGGACTCCTGGGTGGCTCAATTGGTGAAGCATCCAACTCTTGACTTCAGTTTGGGTCATGATCTCAGGGTCATGGGTTTGAGGCCCACGTTGGGTCCAGGTTGGGTGAGGAGCCTACTTTTAAAAAATTGTTTTAATATCGTGAAGAAATGGAAAAGGGCTGTGGTTTCAGGCTCAGAAGAAGATGGACTGCCACAAAGCCTACAGAAGATAGAACATGAGGGGATATATATGCCAATTCGTATCCCCTCTTTATGTTTTTTAATGCCTGCCCCTGCATGCAGAGTTTCTACCTGTATAGAAAGCAGCTTGCCCTGCTATTACAGCCTCCCCAAAGGAGGCCTGATTTGCCATAGCTCCGGTAGGTCTCCTCTACTTAGGGAGAAAACTATCTACAAGACAAAAAGCAGGCCCTTGGATAGATGGGTTACTCTTCTACACTCTCGCGCTCACTTTAGAGCAGTCACTTACTGATGGGGCCCTATAAAGTGGAAATTTACCAAATAGTACCAATTTAGGACCTGGTCCTTGAAGAGTTAACATACCTCCCTAACAGAGGTGACTGACTCCTTGCAAAACAGTCTAAAAGGGGGTCTGGTCCAGTGCACTACAACTCTTCCAAGCTGCTTGAGGCTTCTGCTGCCCTGATGTAAGGTTTCAAAAAAAAGAGATGCAGTGGCCTAAGGGACAAGGTGACTGGGTTCCAGTGCCAGCTCTGAAGCTTGAAATACTCTGTAATGAATCGCTTCCCTTTCTATGCCTCAGTTGGCCAACTTTGAAATGAGGACCATTGGATCATAATTTCTGAGGATCTTTCCAATTCTAAGACAATTGTTCTTCTCTTTTGGGGTCACAGATTCCTTGAGAATCTTCTAAGTTACCATCTCCCCCATAAAATTATGTCTATAATTTCAGAAAATTTATGGAACTCCTAATGCTTAAACTAATATTCTTAGTCTGGTATGGGTTTGCAGTCAGATCTGGGCATGAACCCTCAAGAGAGCTTGCTTTTCTTTTTTCTTTCTTTCTTTCTTTCTTTCTTTCTTTCTTTCTTTCTTTCTTTTTCTTTCTTTCTCTTTTCTTTCTTTCTTCTCCTTCCTTCCTTTCCTCCTTCCTTCCTTCTTTCCCCTCTCTCTCCCTCTCTCCCTCTCTCCCTCTCTCCTTCTCTCCCTCCCTTCCCCCACCACCATGGGCAAGTCTCTTACTTCTGAGCCTCATCTACAAAAATAGTACCAGTAACACCTACCTTGCAATATTGTTGTGAGAATGGGAAATAATTACAGACAAGTGTCTGCCCATAGAAGGTGCTCAATAAATGGCAACTAAAGAAAAAAAAGGGTAATGGCACTTGTCATGGGTGTTCAGAGTTGGTTTTCTTGTCTTCCCATAGTAACCAGCAGTTATGTGTGCACTTCAGGTATTCCATAAATGTCGTTGCTTGGCTTTCAATGCTATCTTAAAATTCCCTTCTCTGTCAAGCTGTTCTAATGATGGTGGATCTCTCCCCGCTCAACTGGGCTATTTCAAGTCTCCAAACCATCTCTTTGTGTCCAGACTCTCCTACGTCCCATCCTACTCAGCGCTGTCACATTAATCTTCCAGAAATCGACACAAATTGTGACAAGTTCCACAGTGCACAACTTCTAATGATCTACCATGTTTTGAAGCATTTCACTAAGGATTTCTTCAAGTGAAGTAATAATGGCAGCTCACTTTACCAAACTCCTCTATATGCCAAGCACTGATCAAGTGAATATGCTATTTCATCTAATCCTCTCAACAGCCCTAAAGGCAATTTAGGGTATGAAAATCTGAGCGTATAATCTCTTAAGTTTGCTTGAGCTCTATTCCAATTCCACCATTTACTAATTACATAATCTTGGACAAATCATTTAACCTCTGTGTCCCTCGGTGTGCTCATCTGTAGAATGGAGATAATTATAGGTAGTAGCTTGTAGAGATATGAAGATCAAAGGAGATTTTATATATATTATGTATATTATATATTGATATATATATATAATCAATTTAAAATAGTGTATGCCACATGGCAAGTGCTAAACAGATATGAGCTGTAGGAACTATTATTATTCTTATTTTACAAATGAGGAAACTAAGGCCCACATAAGTTATAAGGCAGCTGCCCAAAGTCAAATAGTAACCCCATGCAAATTCTATTAGAAAACCAGTGTCATCTCTGATGGTTTGAATTGCTGACCTTCATTCAAAGTCTTTCAGAATCTAACTCCAACTTACATTGTTGGTACTTAAGCAAGTTCTTCCTTCCTACCTAAATTGATTCTCCAACTTTTGAATGCGGTGCCATTTACTACTCAAAGGCAGAGACTGGGATTATCTAGATCAGATCATCAGTGTATTTCTAGTAACTAGCAGTGCCTACTAGCTAGCCTACTACCTAGCTCAGAGCATACAGAAGCAGCTCTATTCAATACAATTAAAATATTTGTTAAGTAAATTAAATTACAGATCCAGTCAGCAACTCATTTGACTCACCATTTATTACCTTACAAGGTCAATTATCTTTTTTTTTTACATATTTCAGCAGCCAATAAATAAATATAGAGCTTCCATCATGTGCTAGGCACTATGTTAAACATTATTTTTTTATGTATTTTTTTATTTATTCCTGAGAGAGAGAGAGAGAGAGGCAGAGACACAGGCAGAGAGAGAAACAGAGAAACAGGCTCCACGCAGTGAGCCCGACGTGGGACTGGATCCCAGGATCAGGCCTTGGGCTGAAGGCGGCGCTAAACTGCTGAGCCACTAGGGCCGCCCACATTATTTCTTTATATGCTCCCATTTTATCTAATGTAATACATACTATCTACTAGAATGTGTGATAATTACAAAATGGGCCCATTTACCTCATCAGACCACATGAGAAGTCAATTGCAACAAAACATTCCCTAGGAAGTATTCTAGCCAGATATGTATTATTTCCAGTTGCAAGCAATATGGGGGACAGAGAAACAAGTTAAATGACACCACAAGGAAACAGTCAAAGAAATCCACAATGCATTTCATTCTATACTAATAGGACTGGACTTCCCAAAAACCAGTATCATGAGGGAAAAAATGAAATCAGACACTGTTTTAGATTAAAATAAATAAAAGTGATATAATAACCAAATGTGATATATAACCCTGATTTGACACTGAATTAAAAAAAAACAAACTATAAGACATTATTGGAACAATTGAGGAAATTGTAATATGTTGTGGATATTAGGTAATGTTACAAAATTATTTCCTTAGATATGCTAGTGGTATTATGGTTGAAGAATGTCCTTAGGAGACATATTCTGAAATGTTTGGGGGAAGAAATGTCACGGTGTCTGCAACATACTGTCAAATGGTTCAGGGGAGGACAGATGGCTAGTGGAGTATATTGAAAAAGTAAGAGTTATAAAGCATGTCAGAAACTTTTTTAAGGTAGATTTTTTTCATGAGAGGATTTATGAAATCAAAGGGGCTCAAACACACTGTCTTCAGGAACCAATTTTGTGATTCTAGTTGACTACTAAACAAATGTTATAGTTCCTGCTACATATCAGATTTAGGAATAGTAATGCAAACAGTTAAAACAAATGCAAAAGAACAATGAAAACTTGCAACCTTCTTGTATATTATCAAATTTAAGAACAATAACGAAGCGCTTAATTACATTTTTTTAAAAAGGCAGTTCAGCCAATGGGGCAATTCTACCCATTTAGGAAAATGGGATGCTGGGAAAGGTGATTAGATCTCTAATTCTCACAATTCAAGGGAAAAGTGAGAAGTTAATCTGAGTGGTGAGCATTAATATTCATGGGACCACTGCTTAAAAAGTGGAAAAACTCTCTCTCTTGGGGTGCCTGGGTGGCTCAATCGGTTAAACATCCGATTCTTGATTTCAGCTCACGTCATGATCCTAAGATTGAGCCCTGAGTAAGACTCAGCCCTGAGCGAGCATGGAGCCTGCTTGACATTTTCTCTCTCCCCCGGCTCCCTCCCACACACACCCCCACTGCTTGTGCATATATACTCACTCTCTCTCTAAAAAACAAACAAAAAAAAACCAAAAAAACACCCATCCCTCTCCACCTTTTTCTCCCCTTCTCTGCCTGTACCTGGAATGGATGATTCCTTTTCTTTTCTTTTCTTTTCTTTTTTCTTTTCTTTCTTTTCTTTTCTTTTCTTTTCTTTTCTTTTCTTTTCTTTTCTTTTCTTTTGATGATTTCAATTGCAAGAATTTTCTCCCCTTCTCTGCCTGTACCTGGAATGGATGATTCAATTCTCAAGAATCACTTGCTATCACTTAAATTTGGAACCCTATTTGGCATTTTGTTTTCAGTTGACTCGAACAAGAAAGAAAGAGTAGTGAGTGATTAGCACCCTGTTACCTCCAGTAATGACATAAATTGCCTCTGAATGGGGAGCCATTCAGAACCCATCTACATTCCAAATTCTCTCTACCCAATTCTTCCTTTTTTTTTTTTTTTTTTTTTAGATTTTATTTATTTAATCATGAGAGATACAGAGAGAGAGAGAGGCAGAGACACAAGCAGAGAGAGAGGAAGAAGCAGGCTCCATGCAGGGAGCCCGACATGGAACTCGATCCCAGGACTCCAGGATCATGCCCTGGGCTGAAGGCGGTGCTAAACCGCTGAGCCACCTGGGCTGCCCAGTTCCACATCTTTAAAATGAGCTGCACTTTGTTTTCCTCATTGAATTTTCTCTATCTTCTAATTTATTTATACGTATTGTTAGATGAATAGGATGGTGGGAGGAATGAGTTAATAGTGAAACATGCTGTTGACATAGCGAGCAGTTTGTGTATAATCTGAAAAAAATTTTAAAGGACAATAAGACTGAACCATAAGGTAAAAGGGACAGAATAGTGAGAAAAGACTAGGTCTGGTCATGAATGGCCTTGCAAGGATGCTAAGGAAATTGAATCTTATCTTAGAGTCAGTAGGGAAACCACTGGAGAGTTTCAAGCAGCAGAATAACTTAGATTAGATCTGCAGTTGAGGGGTGTCTGGCTGACTCAGCTGGTAGAGCATGGGACTTCTGATCTCAGGGTTATGATTTCAAGCCCATGTTGGGTGTAGAGATTACTTAAAAATAAAATCTTAACAACAACAACAACAAAAAAGATCTGCATTTGAGGAATACCACTGTGGCTATGATATGGAGCAGAGGTTGTAGAGATAAATTAGGAAATTCTTACATTGAGGCACTGAGTTGCTGGTGGCCTGGTCTAGAGTGGAAAGAATGGGAACAAGAAGTGAACATCCTCTCCTAAGAGACTTAAAAGATATATTGTGAAACCTATTGTCCCATTTTCACTGAGTTCTGTGCTGCTTTTTCTCACCCTGTAGGGAGAATTTTCTTTAGTCATCCAACATCTCTCCCTTCTAAGAAACGGCTGGCTGACCGATCCAAGGGGAGATTGGCTCCTGGGTCATAATCTCCATATAGTAATCACAGAGCAATGGACTCCCTGCCTCTAGCCCAAGGTCTTAGCTTCTCTAAGAAGTTGAAAGAAGTTCAAAGAAGTTGCTTACAAACTTTCACTAAATAACTAGAATAACGGACCATTTCATATTAAGATTTAGTAGTTATCACTCTATTTGAATATAGTATCTCTACACTACAGAGAGGGAAAGAAAGCTCATTTCACTCTTCAATAAATCCCAATATGCTGTTTTTCATGAGGTACCAAAACTCATCTTGAAAAACTAGGAAATGACTTTTCAGCCCACAAAAAAAAAAAAAAAAAAAAAAAAAAAAAAAAAAAAAACTATCAGAACTAATAAATAAGTTCATCAGGGTGACAAGTTGTAAGATCAATACGCAAAAGAAGTAGTTGGACTCCCAGTTCAGTCCCATCCCCCACCATGAATAGACAGGAGACCCACATCTCTGCCTCCTCAAGCAGAAAACTCGAGGCTTGGTTATGTTTTTTTCCCCCAGAATATAGTGAACCAGGAAGATTGAATTGGAAGACACAAGGTGCAACTAAAGGCAAAAAGGAATAAGTGAAAGCTTACATGTGGCCAATGAGACTCCAACCTCTCTTCTCATATTTAACAGCCAAAAATATTGGCAGCTATGCCTATCTCCTCTAGTTAGGAGATTGGAAAATTCTTCTCTGAAGAATCTGACATAAGAGACAGGACCTAAAGATACTGATACTCAATGATCTCTAATAAAACACCCCTATTATATCTCCAAGTGGTGAACCTCAATAGTCAGTAAGCCCCAACCATGCACAGAAAGCTTCCAGTCAGGTTTTAAATGTCCTAATATTAAGTATGAACAATCTAACAGAATTAAGTTAGAAACTAAGAAGAAACGTCAAACAACTTATCATTAATATCCTCAGAGAAAAGAGAAGATAGTGCATTATTGAAACAATAACAGGTTAATATAAAGAAAAAAACATTTAGAGCAACACTGTCCAGTAAAACCTTTGTAGTGATGCAAATGCTCTATATCTGCACTGTCCATTATGGTGGCCACTAGCCACATTTGGTCATAGAGCACTTGAAATGTAGCTAATACAATTAAGAACTGACTTTAAACTATATTTAATGTTAATTCAAACAGCCACGTGCGACTAATGGCTACTAATAAACAACATATATTTGTAAAATCAGACACAACTCTTGGGTATTTAAAATGTGACAGCCAAAATGAAAATTTTAGTAGTTATATTAGAAGATAAAGTTGGCGAAACACTGTACTAAGTACTTTGTAACATATTAACTCATCCAAAACATCAAGTGATAGAAAATAGGAAAGGAAAGGAAAGAAAATTAGATCAATCCAGCAGATCCAATGATCCAAATAATAGGAGTTCCAGAAAAACAAAAAACAAAAAACAAAAAACACCAGAGGAAAGGAGGAAAAGAAATTATCAAAGAAATAATTCATGATAATTTACCAATGAAGAATATGTTTCCAGATTGAAAAGGCCCACTGAGTGCCAGCACAATGGATATAAAAAGACCTACTCCAAACACATTTTTTTGTGAAATTTCAGAAATATCAGGACAAAGAAAAGATCCCAAAAACTTCCAGAGAGAAATAATAGTCTCATATAAAGGATCACAAATCAAGAGTGTTGGATTTTTTTTTAAAGATTTTATTTATTCATTCATGAGAGACACAGAGAGAGAGAGAGAGAGAGGCAGAGACACAGGCAGAGGGAGAAGCAGGCTCCATGCAGGGAGCCCCACATGGGACTCGATTCCAGGATTCCAGAACCACGCCCTGGGCTGAAGGCAGGCGCTAAACTGCTGAGCCACCCAGAGAACCCCAAGAGAGTTGGATTTAACAGTGATACTAGGGGTTAGGAGACAATAAAGCAATGGCTTCAAAATTCTGAGGAGAGTATTTCTAACCTGTAGTTTTATATTCAAGTAAATAATCACATAAGTGTAAGAGTACAATAGAGGCACTTTCAAACATCCAAACTCTCAAAAACAAACCAACCTCCTTGTAATTCTCAAGGAGCCACTGAAGGAAGTGTTCCATCAAAACAAGGGAGTGAATCATCAAAGGCACAAAATCCAGGAAACAGAGCTTCCGATTCAGGAAAGGATAATGATCCCAAGAATAAGAGTGAGAAAAAAGATACCAGATAAACAGCTGTGTCACAGGCCTAGAGAGCCAGCAGTCTCCATTAGAGCAGGACAGCAATACCAAGACAGATAGATGTCTCCAAAAAGAAGAAACGGGGAGAATATATAATGCATGTGAACTAACTGAAAGAATCACACTCAAGGCAGAGTTTGAAATGAATTAGTGACTACTACACAGAGAACCAAATAAACAATAAATAAGAAAAGTATTAATTCCAGGGAAAACAAAAGTTGTACAAGAAAATAAATGGATACACAACATACTAGTACATAGCTCACCCGTGAATAGGATTTATGTTGTCATGATAATGTAAATGCTCAATGTTGATCTACCCCATCCCCCAAAATGTTAAAACTAAACCATAGGGGTGCCTGGGTGGCTCAGTCAGTTGAGTGTCTGCTTTTGGCTCAGGTCATGATCTGAGTCCTAGGATCAAGCACTGTGTCAGCCCACCTGATCATGGGGGAGTCTGCTTGTCCCTCTCCCTCTGCTCTCTCTCTCTCTGCCTTCTCTCCCTCTCTCTGCTATCTCTCTCCCTCTCTCTCTCTCAAATAAAATCTTAAAAAAAAAAAAAACACTAATATGTGTATATTGGAGGGGAGGAACTATAGGTAGTAAAGGAAATGAATTAAAGGAATTAAGAAGTAAGGAAAACATTCAAAGAATTTAGGGTGGTTACTGCTTGAGAATGAGGGCAGAGGATTGCTCTTCTTTGAAATAAAACTCGGGGATCCCTGGGTGGCGCAGCGGTTTGGCGCTTGCCTTTGGCCCAGGGCGCGATCCTGGAGACCCGGGATTGAATCCCACATCAGGCTCCCGGTGCATGGAGCCTGCTTCTCCCTCTGCCTATGTCTCTGCCTCTCTCTCTCTCTCTGTGACTATCATAAATAAATAAAAATTAAAAAAAAAGAAATAAAACTTGAAGTTTTAACTTTTTATCACTGTGAAAATGTATCTGTTTAATTTTAAAGGAGGTCCTAAACTATCTACAAGACTAATAATCAATCTAACACAGAGAATGAACAAACTGTTTTTGCAGGAATTTATGTCATATGCATTTTCAACACCAATTTTTCGAGAAGTTAGCATTTAGAAAAGCCTCTGATGGCTTATATCCAATAGCAAACATTAAATTATCCAGCCTAACTTTCAAACCCTGTATGAATATAAATTCATTCAGTCTTTAGCAGTACCTGTTAAAATATAAATATACATATTGTCTGACTCAGTAATTCCATTTTTAGGAATATCAGTAGAAGTGCAGAAGGCAAAGAATGTTCTCAGAAACATATTTGTAAAGGCAAAAAAAGAAGGAATACAAATTTCCATCAGTAAGTGAATGGCTAGACAAATTATGATACATCAATATTGTGAAATATGTAGAGTTTAACAAAATAGGTAGACCTATGTGCAGTGACATAACAGGATCTCCAAGATACACTGTTAAGTGAAAAAGAAGCCACAAAATAATACATATAATATGAACCTTTTTATGTCAAGGAAAAACAAGAGTGTTAGAATGTATGACTGAGTATGTGTGTTTGTATAACTGCACACGCACACACACACACAAAATGCTCTGGAGATTCTAAACTGTTTGAAAGTGTGTCTTCTTCATCCTACTAACTCGTAAAGAGGACTCTCTTTCCCTATTCTATGTCATGTACGCCACATCTCATGTCTCAACGAATCTTCACCAAAAGCCCTGTAATACAATTTTGCCCTGGTGAACACCTAGTCAGAAATTGATGTGTAGGGCCTTAAAGACAAGGTTTGGTTCAAAATGGAAAGTAAGGTAGTAACATTTGCTACTTACTTATTAAGTACTTGCTTATCAGTTGGGCACTGATAAGCACTTCACAACTTCGTTGATAATGTTTTATATATTACTATAATAATGTTTTACAGAAGAGAATTCAGATTGAAAGGGGTAATTTGTCCATGTTCTCATGGCTTAAAAAAGGCAGAGAGGAATTCAAAGCCCAAGTTTTCTTACTATGGCCCATGGTGGGGATATACATAATGACAGGGATATCTACTGCAGGTACTTGGGGTCCCTAAGTAAGTTGCTTGGAAATGACTTCCTATCTGCCACAACCTTTCCAGGCTAAGCAAACCTGCTGAGCCAAAACTGGATCCAGCTCCTTACTCAGAACCTAGAGAAGTAGCCTGACCACAAAGTCACTTATATTCCAGAATTGCAAAAACCTCTCTTATGGCTATGGCAGACATCACTAATGATCAGCATATTTCTCCACAGAGCTTAGATGAGGGAGGCTTCATAATCCTCTACAACTTAGTAGCCCAGGCAGCCACCAACAAGCAATCCAATTTAGCACGAGAGTTGAAATATATTTGCCACTCTCCCATGTATCTCTGAACAGAGAAGGTAATTGTCTCTGAACAGAGATGTTTATAGGAAGCTCAGGAAGAGGGTATTAAAAAGAAATAATGCTCATGTTTAGAAAGGAGTGTTGGGGGGATCCCTGGGTGGCGCAGTGGTTTGGCACCTGCCTTTGGCCCAGGGCGCGATCCTGGAGACCCGGGATCGAATCCCACGTTGGACTCTCGGTGCATGGAGCCTGCTTCTCCCTCTGCCTGTGTCTCTGCCTCTCTCTCTCTGTGTGTGACTATCATAAATAAAAAATAAAAAATAAAAGAAAGGAGTGTTGGTATCAGTGTGTTAAGCCACCTAACGTCCATTACTAATAAGATCAAGGATGTACTTTATACCTACTTTCCATTCTCTTCACCTACAACCTAATTTCAGACCTCAACACCTAACCTCAAGGCTCACTAACCTTTCTTCCTCCTTCTACACCTGTCTGATCCAGTAAGTCAGCTTTCCTCCCATCCCTGACCTACCAAAAATCTCCCCTTCACCTACAGAATAAAGATCTTTAGCTTGGTATTTAAGACTCTCTCTTTTCTTTTCTTTTCTTTTCTTTTTTTTCTTTTCTTTTCTTTTCTTTTCTTTTCTTTTCTTTTCTTTTCTTTCTTTCTTCTTTCTTTCTTTCTTTCTTTCTTTCTTTCTTTCTTTCTTTCTTTCTTTCTTTTTCTTTTCTTCCTCTCTAGTTTTCATTTGATTTTAGAGAGAGAGCAAGTGCCCACACCCACACAAGGGAGGGAGGCACAGAGGGAGAGAATCTTCAAGTAGGCTCCCCACTGAGGGTGGAACCAGAGGGATTCTCAATTCTAACCCATGAGATCATGACCCAAGCCCAAACCAAGAGTCTGATGCTCAACCAACTGAGCCACCCAGGCACCTCTAGATCTTTCCTGACAGGCTACTTTTCCAGCCTTATCTTTCACCTCTGTTCAACATGTGCCCCCACCTCCTTTCACTCCATTTCATTTTCTTTACCTCTTTACTCCCACTCCTCCCTGGGCTGCCTTTGCTAAAACCTGAAATACCTTCCTGATCGTCTCAGAGCCTATAGCTCTTCCCTACAGTTCTTTCTGTCCAACCCAGCCAACAATGCCTTCTCAATCCTCTGTGCTTGTTCTCCACAGTATCACCTGACAGCTGGGACAGAAAATTAAACTTGCATTTAGCTCTTCCGTGGAATAGACAGCCTGACTCTCAGTAAAATGGGCATGAGGATGAACTTCCTTATTGACCGCCTATCTAACAGATGGCAATCTTATCTAACAAATAAGAAAGGAAAACAAAACAAAACATGAGCACTTGCTATTGGACATCCTTAGCATATCCCTCACCCTTGCTTCTCTCCTTCCAAGAGTTGGTCCCAGCATGGGTTGTTTTCCAGAACCTACAGAGCTGGTCTGGATGATGAAGAGGCAGCCTCTGGGATGAGAACCTCAGCAGAGGAGGGTCAGGTAGACAAAGGGATTTCCAGGGATAGAGAAAGGGGCTTCCAGGGGTCGTGGTCACACTTCCTGAGGTCTGACTGGCTGCTCCACAGACCTGGGTCACCACTGACATCTTCAGAGCCCAACCTGCAAGGAAGACATTTCCAGCACTAACTTCCGCTAGTACTGAACAACAGGGCACCCTGGCCAGGCTCAGCTTAGGTGAAGGCCTTGAAAGCTTCACATGAGGCCCAGCTGTCACCTTCCAGGTGGTGGTCGCATCTGGCACCTCATGTGAATGCAGTGCCTACCCCGCACCCTGGCCAGCCCCAGGGAGTATGGGGTGGGGTGAGCCTCACCTTTTGAGGAGGCACCGGGGGCCTGAGCCGGGACACAAAGTCCAAGTCCTTCAGGTACTCACCCTGACTCCACCCACTGAGGAGGGACTCTGGCGCATGCTCCAGAGGTTTTCCCATCCTTGGGCCCTCCTACCTTCTGGTCCAAAGACCCTGCAGGAGCTTTCCTATCCTTCCCCAGCCTGGGCCACACCACCTGTGCCTCCAGCCCTTCTTCAGTTCAGGCTCTGCATCTGATTCCCTCGCGGGCTCAAAGGAAATGTTCGCAAAGTTCCACTTGGACCCAATCTTGACATCAGTCACCTCCCCTTGGTTCTAACATCGGTTGATTCTTATCTCAGAAAATGCCTTGAATCCATCCCCTCTGCTTCATTTCAGCTGCTTCTGCACCAATGGATGACACCACCTCCACCACCAGCCTCGCTTGTGCCTATGGAGTGAACTCACCAACCTTCTCTGCCCCAGAATCCTGTTTCCACACCCACCTCCCGTGAAATTCTCCCCTACTGCCAGAAAGGTCTTTCAAAATACACATCTGCAATGATTTCATGATCTCCTTGGGAGAATCTTTCAGTGACTCCCCATCACCTTGATGGTAAAGCAGTGATGGGGGTCATGAATATGGTATACCAGGTCTTGCCTGCATTGCTGCCGCTTCTCCCATGATCCTCATAGTCATAGAACATAGTCCTCAATCGTTCTATGTTCTAGGCGTTCAGTGCTTCCTCTCCATTTCTATCACTTTCCAAGGTCTTTCCCATAACATTTGATGCAAGTTGGGTTCCCTAAGAAGAGGGGAGATTAGCACATAAGAGGTAAGGTATATTAGCCAATGCTTCAAGCTCAGCAAGTGTGAAAGGGAAAAGAAAGAAATAGTATTAGGCAGAAGAAGTCCAGCTGCATTGGAGTCTTTTTTTAAAAAAATATTTTATCCATTCATTCGTGAGAGACACACAGAGAGAGACGTAGAGACACAGGCAGAGGGAGAAGCAGGCTCCATGCAGGGAGCCCAATGTGGGACTCCATCCTGGGTCTCTGGAATCACCCTCTGAGCCGAAGGCAGATGCCCAACCACTGAGTCACCCAGGCGTCCCTGCATTGGAATCCTGGTAGAAATGCAGCCAACAATTCAGGGGGTTTGGAAGATGGAATGGTCCTTCAAAGCTACCAAGTATATCCTCTTGTTGCTCAGTCATTGGACAATGGGGTGTGACTCTGGGCAAGTTGGCTCTCTCAGCTACGGTAATTCTCAAGGGAGACCGAGAGCTAACGGCTGTGTGCCCCATCATTAAAATAATAATTTATCATTTATGACGTGGAGACATAGGCATAAGGAGAAGCAGGCTCCATGCAGAAAGCCCAATGTGGGACCCAATCCTGGGTCTCTGGGATCACCCCCTGAGCCGGGGGCAGACACCCAACTGCTGAGCCACCCAGGCGTCCCTGCATTGGAGTCTTGGTAGAAATGCAGCCAACAATTCAGCCTGATCCTGGAGACCTGGAATCGAGTCCCACATCGGGCTCCCTGCTGGAGCCTGCTTCTCCCTCTGCCTGTGTCTCTGCCTCTCTCTCTCTCTCTCTCTCTTTCTCTGTGTCTCAAATAAATAAAATCTTTTTTTAAAAATGGTGTGCTTACTGACGACTGTGGTATCCAGTCTAAAGGCAGGGAGAGTAAATTCCATTATGACTGGCTCAACCACAATTCAAGTCGTTCCTCATGAAAGGACTTTCAGTCAAATCCTTTGCTCTACAGATGGGGAAACTGAGGCCCAGAGTCTCAGATCATCACTGACCACAGTGACACCGCCTTATAATAAATAGCTAACATTTGAATGTTTATATTAGGTTGTACCAGATGCTTTCCATGCCTTTTTAAATTAATTGCTCATGAAAATTCTCTGAAGTAGCTACCATTATTTATGGAAACAGGCTTAGAGGAGCTGGCTGAGTAGTTCGTCGAAGATTACCCAGCGATTAAGTGGTGGCTCTAGGATTCAAACCCAAGTCACTCTGATTCTAGAGCCCATAACCAGTAACCACTAAGAATAATCACTATTTCTTAGACTAGCAAACCATCATGGTGGGCATGATGAGATACCAAGGAATGGGTGTGTGTGTGTGTGTGTGTGTGTGTGTGTGTGTGTGTTTCTCTGTGTTGCTGGTATTTTTAAGAATGGATACAACAGGGGATCCCTGGGTGGTGCAGCGGTTTGGCGCCTGCCTTTGGCCCAGGGTGCGATCCTGGAGACCCGGGATTGAGTCCCACGTCGGGCTCCCGGTGCATGGAGCCTGCTTCTCCCTCTACCTGTGTCTCTGCCTCTCTCTCTCTCTCTGTGACTATCGTAAATAAATAAAAATTAAAAAAAAAAAAAAGAATGGATACAACATTACCATATGAAGCACACATTTATTTTCTGTTTTCAGGGTAAGAAGGTAAGTAAATGTGTTTCTCCATAGAAAATAAGTTTCAGCCATAAATCAGAGAGTACAGAAGTGACTTGCAGTTTCCGTGTCCATTTCATCCCAGTTTCTGTGGCCCTGGTGCCTTGCTCCTTTCCATTGCTCTATTTTCTCTCCAACAGAATCCTTAGTTCCAACCAAGAAAGGTTGAGGGCTATCAGCAAAGCTGGAGGACCCTCCACCCCCCTCCCCAAACTCCCAGGTCTGAAGGGGAGCAGCATGTCCAGCAAGTTGGTCCCAGTTGGGCTTATTTAAAAAATCATCCCTGAGATCTGAGAAACCACCAAAATTTATCCCTCTTTCCTCCCCTGCTTCCTCAAAATGAAACCTATTCCAGTAAAAAGACTTTGGGATGTAAAGATTTCCTGATGTAGAAATAGTGTTAAATTACAATGGTATGATGTGATCCAAGAAACTCTAAACTGTCAGAAAATGTAGGTTAATCTGTTTAACAAACGCTCATTGTATTCCTACCAAACGCCAGACCCTGGACCAGATGCTAGAAGTCGGAGCGTCCTGAAAGTTTGCCATTTCAAACAGTTCTCAAATGTTAGCATGGATGTGAATCACTTGGGAAACGTATTAATAATGCACATTCCTGAGCCCCACTCCCAGAGTTTCTGATTCATATGGGGCGGGGGCAGCTAGGTTTAGGAATCTGCATTTTACCCAGTCTCCAGATATTTCAGAAGCAGGTGGTCTTCCCTTGTTTCTTGAGAAACACTGACTTAGCACATTTTAAGTTCTAATCAGATGTTTGACTTAAGTCACTTAGACTCAGAACTGCAGGGGATGGAGAGAAATACAGAATTTCTAATTCCTTCAAGAAGCCTTAGGAAGCTGTCCTGGAAAGGTTTTCTGTGCGATAACAGCACACTGATATGACATTTCTTTTCAAACAGGAGAAAGACATCGTATCACCATTTGGCCTAAGAGGACAAGCTGAAAGCTTATCACTGAAACAATTCAAGAATGTGTGTGTGTGTGTGTGTGTGTGTGCACATGCATGCGCGTGAGTGTGTGTGTAAAGGTTCATCAACTGTGCCCTTCAGCTTCATCTACTTTACCATATAGATGTTTACTGTATGAATATTAGATCTCCATTTAAAAAAATTGCTTTACGGAAGTATGAGGTAGAGATGGTAAAGGTAGAGATGGGTTTAAAGAAGTCACTCTAGACAGCAGCAGGGGGAAAGTACTGGATACTGGCAAGAAAGAAAACAGGAAGAAGGGAATAATTCAAACTTCTTAATGAAGGCACCAAGTAAATCCTTAGCAGCTGGCGTAGTAAAAAGAGGGCTGGAAATAGGAGTCTGCAGATGCGGCTGTAAACACGCTAAAGAATTCAGGTACCATGAGCCAGCTGCTTTAGGCACAAAAAGAAGAAATGAAAGAAGGAAAGAAGGGACTAGAAGAACGAAGGGAGGGAGGGAAAGAGAGAGCCAGGAAAGGGAAAAGGCAAAGAAAAGGAGGGGGGGAGGGGAAATGGAAAAAGAGGGCCCTGGTCCTATGAAGAACTTTCAGGCTTGTGGCTCTGACTAGCTCTGTAGTCTTCAGCAAGTCATTTGACTGCTCCAAGCCTGATGTGGCTCTTTAAAATGAGGCTAGACCTCTGAAAATAAGGAGCAATAGAGACGGTATAGTGAAAGGCTATTTGGACACGATAAAGGGCTGCTGAATGCTATTTATTGTGAATACACTGTGCTCTGGGTTAGGCCACCTGCAAGGATGGATATGAGGATGTGTCTCCTTTGGACTCCCCAGGTGAAAAGGCACTTTCCGTGTCTTCCCCACACCTGACCACCAAAGTCACAGGAGTTTGGTGAAAGGTTTTCTTTCTTTTCCTTTTTCGCTCTGAACTAACTTGGACGCTGCTTTGTGCAGGCCTGAGCATGAGATTCCTTTCAGCTCCCCCACCTCCAGCTGTTCTCCTTGACCTACAAGAACCCCTTCCACCTTCTTCCAGGCAGGGCCAGCTGTTGTCACAGAGGCCACCTGCCTCCCCCCTGGCTGTGAGTCACTGGTTGGAGGCTAGAGTCCTCACCAGAGGGCTCCAGGGACCCAGGCAGCTTGCTGGAGGCCCTTGGAGAAGGAGGGCAAACAAGACAGGCACTGAAATTAAATGAATTGTCTATAAACGGTTTTTAATTAAAATTGTGATTCATGTTCTATGCAGAAGAGTCTCGTTAAGAACAATTGCACTCCCTGAGTGGCAGGAGAAGAGCTCAGCAGCTCTTCCCAAAGCCAGGGAAGGGAGGTGAGAGCAGAGAAATGGGGTAAGTGGCTCTTTCCCCTTTTAGGGATAAACAAGCAGGAAGAGAAAGGAGAGAAAGCTGCTAAGGGATCTGCTCCATGACTCCCCAGGCTGAAGCTCCTGGGAGACAGTCCGAAGCTTGTTGGGGACCATGAAGCTAGGATTTTGTGTTTTCTTTTGTTCCATAAAATTATGCCACCTTCTCACTCTCTTCTCCCCCATTCTCTGGCCCCAAGCCACCAGCCAGGAAACCACTGCAGAGCCACCCACGCCTTGGCCTTGGGGCCACCCGGGTAGGCAGAGGAATCAGAGAGAGAGAGAGAAAGAGAGAGAGAGAGAGAGACAGAGGCTGGCTGGGGAGAGGTGATGGAAAAGAGGATACCCAGAGCACCAGGGGAGAGAGATCTTGGGGGGGTGGTAGAAGAGGGAAAGCAGCTTCCCAGGGAAAAGAATGAGCAGAGAAGGACCGGGAGGGGAGGAGCCCAGAGGTAGCAAGCTAAGGGGTGTGTACCTACTCTGAGAAACAAATGTGGACTGTCTGGGGGCTGTGGCTGCTCCCAGCAAGACACCCAGTTCATAGGGAAGGCCCTAAACCGCTCAGAGATCCAATCCACGCTCAGCTCGGGAACTTGGTCACCTGCACTGTGCCGCTGCCTCATTTCCAGTGCCGCAAACTTGCGGCTCAGGCACTGTACCCTCACCAGGTTCAAGGGGCCCGGCCCTTCCGATGCCCCCAGGAAACTGCCCCCCACCCCACACCACCACCCAGGGATATGGGCACCAAGCAGAGGGAGCTGGGGCTGCTGTGCCTGCGATTCCGGGCCGCAGACTTTAGGAGAGTGTCTAGGAGCACCCCCTCAGCCTTCCTAGCCCCCCGAGTTCTGCCTGCAACGTCTACAGCCATCACCACCTCATATAGACTGGTATGGGGTGGAAAGAGATCCGTGCAGGAATTAATATCTATTCCATCCTCCTGCTCCCTCTGAGTTTCTCTTTGAGGCAGAGAGAGACTTTCTCTAAATCAGGAGAAAGGAAAAATTGTGCCTGTCCCGGGCCCCTGTGATTGCCGGGGCAAATCCCAAATACTGCCGGGCTGGCATGGAGATGTGGCTGGAAAACTCTAGTAACTGGGAGTGTTAGGAGGTAGGAACTTTAGGGTGTCCGGAGACAAGTTCCGAAATAAGCCAAGAAACGCAGAGTGGGAGATCGAGAGGGGAAGGCCTGATGGTCCATCACCACTGGGATAGAGAGCCAGAGAGGGAGCTGTACTCAGAGAAGTGGAAGGAACAGTGTAGGCAGGTAGCTGGGTCTCTGGGGACCAGAGGCACCCCAAACCTCCACCCAGGAGCTCACCGTACCAGCTACAGAGCCCCACGCGCTCCTCGGTGACCACCCTCTGCCCCAGGAGTCCCCACGCCCAGACTCATCATTTCCTGGGGGCCTTCTTCCTTTTCTTCCTCTTCCTTTTCCTTTTTTTTTTTTTTTTAATCCTTCAAACACAAGACAAAAATGCACCTCGTTTATCATCTCAGATATATATATTTCACTCTCACCACATAAATACAAAACATCCAAATATCCAAAACATTCAGAACAGAGTTAGTAGCCAGGATTCAGTGACACCTACCCGCGTTTGAATCGTTCATTATTTTCTTCACTATTTTCTAAAAGAAAAAAAAAAGAGGAAAAAAAAAAAAGCTTCCGACGTAAATAATTTACAATAAAATTACTATTTTAAAAATGCTCTGCGCTCGCTTCGGAGGAAGGAATACATTCTAGACACTGCGGCAACCTCGCCGTCTAGGTCTGTGGTTTTGGTTAAGATGCGGGGGGCCGTGGCTGCGGGGGACAGTGGTTGTTGCTCCGGGAAGGAATGAGGCTGTGCCGGCGTGGTGCGCGGTCCGGGTTTCTGAGTCGGGGCGGTGGGGCCCCTGGGGGTGTCGGAGGGGAGGGGGGTGGGGACCGAGGTCTCTCCTATCCAGGCGGGGAGCTGATCTGAGCGCGGAGACTGCGGCTCGGGGAGGCCGGGCAGCCCTGCTGTCCCCAGCTTCGGCCCTGCCACCCGGTCCTCGAAGAAATCCAGGCGTTTCCAGCGAGTTGGAAGAGTTTGGTGAATCCGGGAGTGGGGAAGAGGAAGCAAAGGGCACCGATTCGTTTCCAAACGCAGCAAGGCCGCCCAGGGGCCCGCGGGTGGGGTGGGGGGAGGTGGGGAGAGGCGCCCGCAGCCGCCCTGCTCTCGCCCGGAGGAGCGTGGGGCTGTCGGCCACCGCCCCGAGCGGCCTCCGAGGAAAGACTGAATTTTCTTTCATCAGCAGCGTTGGCTTTTCTTTTGCTTTTTCCTTTTGAATTTCCCATGCAAAGTCATAACACCCAGAACCTCAATTTTGCATTGCCCTGCGCAGCATTTCTCTATCCTGAATTCTCTTAAACCTTCCAAAGTCGGTCGTTGGGAGTGTTCGAAAACCGGTTTCGCTTCATCTGCTTTTAGGTAGTAGTTGGGACTCTTGCTTTATTGCTGATGAGATCCAATGTATTACCACCGTCCTGGCCTACCGTGACGTTTGGTTTATCTCCTGGGGTCGGTGGTGGTGGTGATGGTGGCGATTGTTGCTTCTCTAAAGGGGGAAAAATTCGGCAGGATTTGTCCAGCCAGAAAGCTGCGTGTGCACCGGCTCTCCCAAGCGGTCCGCAAAGTGGGGCCCAGGGGCTCCCCGAAGCCCTGGTTGCTCTGGCGAGAGGAAGGAACGTCTTCCCTTTTTTTTCTTTTCTTTTTTTTTTTTTTGGTCAAACGACACCTACCAGCCTTTTCAGTCCCTGGGGCCTGCTTGCAGCTTTGCTCTTTCAATATTCCTAAGAATGATGGAAAGCAGGAGCGGCCGGAGCTGGAGCAGGTGTCCCGGCGCTTCGACTTAGAACCAGTCTTTTCCCTCCAGCGCCAGGCATTGGTTGGGGCGTCAGGTGGCTAATTCGGATATTTCCCCCCAATTCTTTGGATTCTCCTGGATTCGGAAGGAAGTTGGGGGCGGGGTGGGGGTGGGGGCGCACGGAGGAAAGGTAGGAAAAAAGTGGCCCGAAGGAAGGTTGGTGGCAGAGACTAGCGGGGAGGGAGAGCTGTCGGAGGCCTGGTGGGGGCCGGAGCCCCGCGCAGGAGCCTGGGGCGCCGCAGACGCGAGTCCATAAATATCACCACAATAGATACTATAAATATAAATACAGGCAAACACTTAAAATCAGTCCAGCGCTTTTTTCTCGGCCCCTTCTTTATTGTTGGTCCGGGAGTAAGGCTCGAAGGCCGAGGAGCTCAGGTACCGGGCGGAGAGTTCTTGCAAATTCCCGGCCAGCGAACCGGCCATCGTCAACGGGGCGGAGGACAGGCGGCTGGCGACCGAGCCGAGCAGCGACGGCACCGGTAGGCTGAAGAGGCCGTGGCCGGCGGCCGGCGCGCCCACGTGCAGTCCCCCTGGCCCGGCGGGCCCGGGGCCCGGAGCGCCGCCCACGGCCGGCGGGTGCGGGGACGCGGCGCCCGTGGGACCTGGGGCGGCGGCGGCGGCGGCGGCCGAGCCCGCGGCGGCGCCCGCGCCCAGGGCGGGCAGGCTGGGCCCGCGCAGCGCCGAGCCGAGCGCGCCGGTGGCGCAAGGAGGCAGCAGCGCGGGCAGGCCGGGAGGCGACAGCAGGCGGCCCTGCTCCAGCAGCCTCAGCACGCTGCACGTGGCCGCCGTCTCCGACACCACCGAGCGCAGCTCCGAGTCCTTGCCCTGGTCCTTCTTCTGCTTCGTGCGCCGGTTCTGGAACCAGACCTTCACCTGGGCGCAGGGGCGCAGGAGGGCGGGAAAGAGGGGCAGGGAGAGACGGGGCGTCAAGCGCGAGCGGGCTCCCAGGACGCGAGGGCTCGGGTTCTCGGGGGCCCTCTCCCAACCCCAACCCCAGCCCGCAGCTGGAGAGGTGCTAGCCGGGGAGCTGCCTGGGCCCCCTTGAGTTGGACCACAGCTCCACGAGGCTGCGCTTCCGGGTCATGGAAGCAGGCCCAGGCTGTGCGAGATGGTAAGTAGAGCAATAAAGATGTCCACGACCCTAACTCGAAGGAAGACCAAGAGGGATTTTGCTGGGCTGCCTCACTACCTGGACCAGCCAGACGTGGATCATCCTAGCTTGTGAGCTCACATGTCCAGGAGAGGGGTGAGACCCGAAGACTGCAGTGTGGGAAGCGGGAGTGGGTGGGGAGGAGTGTTGCTCTACTTCTCTGGACCCAGGCCCCTGGCCCAACCAAGGAGCTCGAATTTAGCTTCTGCAGCATCAGTCCTGTCCAAGGCTTCAAGAAGCTGTTTTCTTGCTTATCAGGGTCGCATTTGACCATTAACTAGCAGCAATAGTAGGGAAGGTGGCTGTAGAATGAATAATTTGTGCAGGATGGATTACAGGCCAAGCTTTCTCCATCTCCTCTCTCTGCTAGCTGGATTGCAGGCTCTGAGTGATACACTTAATTTATCACTTCCCTGCTCTCCATCATGACTTTGGAATCATGGGAGGAAATCAAGAGGCTGGGATGAACTAAATCCTCTCTACCAACCTCTCTCTCACTTTCTCATCTCCCTCTGCCCCTCTTGAGGCCTAGTTGGTGGCCCAGGATAGAGTTTAGCAGCTACAAGGAAAGGCCTAGATTTTGTAAACTAAGAGAGGTGGTAGTAGAGAGAATAGGAAAAAGCTATCATGCCAATTCAGATTCAAAAAGAATATCCAATATGATCTGTCGTCAGTTTTCAGCTTTCTGCCCAGATTCCAGACCTAACATGCTCCCTACCTGCTTCAGGGCTGGGCCCAGGGAAGGAGACTGGACCTCAGAAAGAAGTCTAGGCCAAACTGGTGCCATGCCCTCCCTAGGCCCACAGGGGCCTCCACAAGGCAAAGCTCTAAGGCCCTGAAAAACCCCCGGACCCAGAGTCTACATGGCTAACTACAGTAACATCATGTGGATTTCATGTAAAAGAAGAGACCTCAAGCACGGTTGGCAGTGCTGGCAACCAGGGCCCCACATCGGCCTCTGATCCCACACTTCACATTTCACTGGCACAGAAGACAGGACATCATAGGTGCCCAGTGGATGCTCAGGGCTGGGAATGGCTCTGGGTCCAGCTCAGGGCCAGAGGAAGCCATAAGGGGCAGGGTAGCCTGGCCTGCAAGGGCAAATCTCAGGAATGCACACCTTTCCAATCTAGTTGCTACCCTCAGCACCCAGATGGCTTTGGGCCCAGCCCCATTCCTGCAGAACAGGCCTGCTTGTTGTATAAGGCTGGGGTTCCCAAGAGGAGCGGTGCCTGGAAATCTGGCCAAAATGGGCTGACTGAGACAAGGGGCAAACATTGGTTCCTTGTAGCCCAGAGGTGAGCAGGGAATTCTCAAGACTGTGATCCAACAGGTATTCCAAAGGACAGAATTTTGGGCCTCCTGGGCTAGGTAGGCCATAGTGGGCAGAGCATGGGCCCTGGAAGATTTGAGGGCATAGAGGGAAAGGTTTGTGGAAGGGAAGAAATTGTGAGGTCTTTCACCCCATCCTCCCTGCCTCCTCCACCTCCCCTGGGAGTCTGTCCAGAGCCAGGCTAAGTACTGGGAAGAGCTGGCTGGAGCGGTGGGGGGAGGCAGGCTCCTGCAGAGCTGTGCAGGCCTGGCCACCTGGTACCTGGGTCTCGGAGAGGTTAAGCTGCCGGGCGAGCTCCGTCCTCTCTCGGCCCACCACGTACTGGCAGCGCTGGAACTCCATCTCCAGCCGGTAGAGCTGCTCGGCGGTGAAGGACGTGCGCGTCCTCTTGGGCCGGTCCAGGTCCAGGCCCTTGGGCAGAATGATCTCTCGGATGGAACCCTTGGCATCTGAGGAAGGGGAGATGTCAGTCGCGGGATCCCACCCGTCTCCCTTCACCTCCCTGGCCGGAGCTGGCTGGAGGACTCGCTCGCCAGCTGCCTGCAGTCGCGGGGGTGGGGGGCGGGGGCGGGGAGCTGCGGCCACAGCCCGGGAGCAGAGACCCGGTGTGTTTGGGGAGCGAGGGGGCTAACTCCACACCGCTGACGAAAGGGAGGGGGGGACCAGACTTTGCTTTTATAGAGCCCTCTGGATGCGGGAGGGGGAAAAAAAAATCCAAATCGGCTGATGCTCCTTCCGGCCTGGGAGCCTCGGCTGCGCGGTCCGGGTCCCCTGTGGCCGGAGGGTCTCCAGACTGACCAGGCCGGGGCGCGTGGGCCCCGGCTCCGGAGCGCCTTGACCAGACCCCGCTCGGGCGGTCCCAGCGCCCCACCCCAGGGTCTCCTTCTCTCCCGAGCCGGGGCGGCGGAAGGAGGAGGGACAGAGTCGGGGCCGGCGGGGCCTGGCGATCTGCTGGCGGGGGCGGCGCCGACCCGGGCCGGGCCTCGCGACCGCCACCGCCGGAGCCCAGCGCGCAGCACGGCGGGGTCGAGCCGAGCACCAAGGCGACATCCGTGGCCCGGCCACCCAACCCAGCCTCCTCTGCCGGCGGCGGCGGCGGCGGCGGCGGCGGCGGCCAGCCCTGAGCGCGGCGCCCGGGCCCTCGGCCCAGCGCGCCCCGGGGCCGGGCCGTAGCGGGCGATCCGCTGCTCTGCTCCGGCGCCCGCGCTCCCCTTGCGTGCACCGGGCCGGCCGGGGCGCGGGGGCCAGGAGGCGGGCTCCCGGCAGGTGCTCCGACTCGCACGGCGCGCACTCGCCCTCCATGGTGTCCTGCTCCTTCCCCCTGCTCAGAGGCCGCAGCCTGCAGCCCGGGCCCGCCCGCGCAGCCCCTAGGCTGGCTCCCCTGCAACCCTGTAGGCGGGGCCCCTCGGAGCGTGGAGGGTCGAGGGTCCCGGAGGGTGCGCGCCCCAGGTGCCCGTGCCCAGCGGCCGGCCAGACCGGGGGGGCGGGGGTGGGGAGAGGCCAGCAACTTTCTCCGAAGTCCCAGGCAGCATCTCCTCCCCGCGGGCCTGGGTCTGGGGCGGCGCGCCGCTCGGGCACCCCGGGTCCTCCTCCAAAAGCACGCGCCCCGCAGCCCTACCCCATCCCTACCTCGGACCAGGATCCGGCGGCAATAATCCGGGTCGGCGGCCGAATTGGATTTACTTTTGTTACAATCTTCCGCGGCCCCCGACGCGGAGAAGGCGCCCTGCGGCTCCTTGAGGAAGGAGGCAGGGAGGTTCCCCTCCGCACCCTTGCTCTCCCGGCTCTCCTTGTGCGCGTTCTTCGAGACCCGGGCAGCCTCTGCGTCCGAGTGGCACCGAACGTCCATTTTGTCTGGTTTCCCGAACATAGGAAAAAAAGGAAGAAAAAAAAAAAAAAAAAAAAGGAGGAAAAAAGAAAAAAAAAAAAAACAAAAAGGAAAAAAAAAAAAAGAAAAGAAAAAAGAAACAAACAAACAAAAAGAAACAAAACAGAGGCGCTGCGGGGACAGAACCCTACAATGGAGCTCCTGAGCCCTGCCCAGAGAGAGGCAAGCGGCAAGAATGAATGTCCCCGCGGGGCGGCTGCGGCGACCGCGGGCGGGTCAGCGGCGACCGGCGAGTGGCGCGCTCTCGGGGAGGCGGCGGGTCTGGTCCAGGATCCCGGTGCAGCCGCGGCGAGGCCACCTCGTCAGCGTCCGCGTCCTCTGAGCACGTCCAGTGTCCCCAGCCCGGCGATCGCGTAGCAAGCAGCAGAGCAACTCCGAAATGCTGCGGCTCCCGCCTGTTACTGACACGGCCAGTTGTAGTTGTCCGACACCCGCGGGGACGTACACTCGCTGTTGCAATTGATTACGGGTAATTTCGCAGCCCCCACGTTTCGGTTACCTCATGAATACACTAAATTGTTTGGATAATATATCAGATCGTAATGGATGGTTTCTGTCCTTGTCCCCAATCAAGTAGGGGTTTAGCCAGTGAATAAACGGAAATGATTGGTCTTGCTTTCAGGAAACACACAATCAAAGACCCACACTTCCAGCAAAACTTTTGACAAGATTCCTCCTGAATTGTTAGTACCATTAGCAGGCATTATTAACTTTCCCTTTGCCTTTGACCCTCCTGCTCACATACTGGCTAGAGGGGTTCTCTCCGCACTCGACAGATAGAGCCCAGGGAGGGGGAGGGGGAGGGTAAAAGAAACCAACAAAAACGCTTACACACCCTGCAGCAGAAGAAAGCAGTTGCCTCTAGGGGGAAAAGAAGAAGAAGAAGAAGAAGAAGAAAAAGAAGAAGAAGAAGAAGAAGAAGGGGGGGGCGATGATGATGGTGCAATCAAAGTTTTCCCAAAAAGTATCTCCCCCGAACTCTAAACGCCAGGCTTTCGTCCCAAACAACTCCTTGTTAACACACCTCGACGCTGACAGCCATCTTAAACTGCCACCTCTCTTCATTTAGCTCCAGTTGGATTTTTTTTTTTCCCCTGCCTTCACCTCCAGCAGCCCTGAGGCAGCCCATTCAAAGGGCAGCTTTGTACTCAGAGTCCAGCAGGAGAGAGAGGGGGAGAGGGAGAGAGAGAGCCGAGAAAAATCTCAACTGTGAGATCTGCTTCAAAAAAAAAAAAAAAAAAAAAAAGTTTTCCCCTAGCTATTTCATTGTCTCTGCTACAATATCTTTGAGAAAAGCAACAGCCAGTAATCCAATAAGAGCATTGATTAGGCTACAATGATTCAATTCAAGCGCATGGCCTTGTGCAAGGAGCATGCTCCAGCCCTTCTCGTCACCTTGCCGGGGCAGAAGCCCTCTCCACGCCGCTCTCCCCATTCATTCCTTTATGGGAAATGCGGAGCAAAAGGAGTGAAAGATGGCAATTATCTAATTGGACTATTAACAAACAGTGCTCTGAGTGCGGCGGTCTGGCGTGGCTCCTGGGCGGGGGAAGGGCCGTGTTCCCTGCCCTCATTCACAAAGAGTGCAGGGGCCGGGGAGGAAAGGGGGTTTTTAAAAGGGAGTAGGGTGGCGGGGGTGGGGGAGAGGAGAGGAGAGGTGGGAGGTTTGGCTGAGAATTTTTCCACACAATTCCCAGAATGGGGGCGGAGGCGGGCGGGCGGGCGGGGAGGAGGGGGCTGGGGGCGGGGGTGCCGGCGAGCGGGTGGGAGAGAGGCAGGAGGAGGGGGTGCGAGTGTGTGGGGTGGGCTCCCAGGGGCTCCGCCCGCGCCGCCGCCCCGCCGCCCCGCCAGCACCCCCGGACCCGGCGGAAGGGCCGCGAGCGGGAGGGGCGGCCGAGCGGGGTCCTCCGCACCCTCCGCTCCCCTCCCCTCCCCTCCCCCCGCCGCCCCCACCCTCACCCCCACCCCCTGCAGCCCCGCGGAGCACCCACGCTCCGTCCGGTTCCGGAGGCCGCCTCTGGCCGCGCAGGCAGACCTTGGGCTTTTACTTTATTTGATGGGGTGTGTGAGTGTGTGAATGTGTGTGAGTGTGTGTGAGTGTGTGTGTGTGTGTGTGTGATTGTCCTGAGCTGCTCTCTGCAGGGAGGCGGGGCTCCCGGGTCCCGGCGGACGGGTGTCCTGTCGGGCTGTCGGGCTGTCGCCAGCTGGGCCTTCGGGTGCTCCGCGCCTTGGATTCCGCCCTCGGCCCCGGGTCCGGTGGCGCCGGGTGGGGTGGGCGGGGGGAGGAGTCCTCGTGGCCGCCCGGGCCTGGAGATGCTCAGTGGGATGGAGACAAAGTCCAGCAAACTCGCCGGCTACCTCCCGCCACGCGCAAGCGCCCAGGTTGGCGCCCCGAGGGCTCCACGCGGGTGGAGCGGTGCCCGTTACCGCGCCGCCAGCGCAGGTCCCCGGATCTGGGTCCTCTCCAGGGGGATCCGGGCGGTAATGGGGCCCTCATTTATTTCCCTGTCCAGCTGGGCCAGAGCCAATTCCTGGGCGCTCCTCGGGCGGGGAGACGATGGGCTCCCAAACCCCGGCCCATGGCCCTTCCCTGCCACCTGGCCGGGCGTGGGGCGAGGTCCGACCCTCCGACCGCTGGGCCCGACCCGCTGGCCGCGGAGAGTCCCGGGCCGGGGCCTTGGCCCCAGTGTGGCCACCGGAGGGTGGCTCCGGGTCCCACATCGCACCCGCTCGGCCGCCGCCTCCTTTCCACAAAGGCTACTGAGGCCCTCGGAATCCAAGGAATCCACACGCTGGTACCTGCAGGGCTGGTCCAAGGCCCAGAAGAGTCTTTTTTTTTTTTTTAATAATAATAATAAATTTATTTTTTATTGGTATTCAATTTGCCAACAGAATAACACCCAGTGCTCATTCCGTCAAGTGCCCCCCTCAGTGCCCGCCACCCAGTCACCCCCCCCTCCTCCCCTTCCACCACCCCTAGTTCGTTTCCCACAGTTAGGAGTCTTTTAAAATAAAATTACCCAACCTACCACCTCTTCTTTTGGGTGAAGGAGGAGAACCGGCCAGGGAGCGGACTGCAGCCCTCAGAAAAGCCTAGCTGGGTGGGCAGTGGTAGCCCAGGGAGGTCCGGGGCTGGCGTATATCCTGCCCTAGAGGACACGCCAAACTCTGGCCAAATCCCAAATACCCATTTGAAGTTGGGCCTCGGAGACACTTGCATCCACTCCCTGCAGGGTAATAGTAGTGGCATCTTTTGTAGTAGGAACTATTTATTTGAGCATGAACTAATTTTCTTCACCCCTCTGTCAGCAAGGTTAGCAATCTTCCAGTTTTACAGATGAAAAAAAATAAAAATAAAATAAAAACAGATTCAGAGAGGTTGGATAACTTGCCAGAGTCATACAGTTGGGAAGTGTGGAATTCGAACTCAGAGATATTCATATTCTTCTTTAGCTACTCTACAAGGGCTTTGCCTTTTTTTTTTTTTTTCCTGCTTTGAGTTTTCAGAATCTGTATCCAAAATACAGAGGAATGACCTTAATGTTAATGCCCAGAATCCTGATTATCAGGCATCAATTTTTGTAGATTTTATCGAAACAACATGAAATGCAAATGGAAACACGGACTTCTTGTTTGTGATAATGCTCTTTATTTCTAGCCATGAGCACTTCTTAGGAGTCTATCACCCTCCTACCTCAAGCTGCCCTGGAGTGAATAAAATAATTTCCTGGATCCAAACCTACTAAATGAATGTCTGAGAGCAGGGTCCAGGAGTCTAGCTGCCTCCCAGGGGACCTTTGCACAAGTTACAGTGGGAGAACTGTACCTTTCTAAACTGTACCTTTTAAAGTTGAGTAAAGTTGGGGGACTCTGCTAAGTTTCTTGAGAGTAGGGACCCATCCCCCACACACACCCTGCCCCCGCTGGAAATGCAAAGGTTTGTTGGAGAAGGGAAGAAATTGGGATATTATATGAAGACACCTGGTTTCATTAAGCTGCCATTGACCAAGAATCTAGAGGTATCAGGACCTGGGGCTGGATTCAGGATGGGAGCTAAAGCAGATAGGCCTCTTCTCTACAGCGCCACATGCAAATCCTTTAACGAAGAGAACTCATAGGCCCTAACTGCTCATGGCTTGGGGTTGGCAGCACAAGCAGTGCTGCTGACCGATGCCTCTCTCTGTTCTGAGCCCTTGAAGTAACTGAATTCAATAAAGAAACATTCAACCCATAACCTGGTTTTGCTTTTTGTTATGCATAGTACTTTCTGTGTGTGTGTGTGTGTGTGTGTGTGTGTGTGTGTGTGTGTGTGTGACTGGATTAAAATTCTGTGGGCATCCATCCAGAAAAACCATGACAGGTTTCTGAGAGGACACAGTGGAGGACGGAAGCCCTGGGATGAAAATTTCAGAGAAGCAGCTGCTGCTCCCAGAAACTAAAGCTGTGTGTCCACTGGCAAAGAAAGGAGAGAACTCAATCAATTATTTGGACAATCTGAGACAAGCCTGCACTACACAACGCATGAAGACACAGGGCTGCTCCAGGTAAAAGTGGTTTATTCTCATGACTAAATTTACCTCCCTCCCCAGTGCCCTTCCTACCCCCACATCACTGTCTGCAGGTGCAGACAGACCCAGAATAGAGCTGTAGAGCTGGAAGGATTTTTTAGAGATCATCTATTCCATAACCTTCATTTGACTTGACAGATGAGGAAAATGAGCCTGGAAAGACAAAGCAACTTGTTAAGGATTAGACAACTAGTTAGTGGGGGCATCTGTGTGACAATCCTGGTCTCCTGACTTAAAGCTACACTCCCACCAGCACCCAGTCTTCCCAGAACCTGAACAAGATGAAAGCTCTCTGGGATTGGGTGAAATGATGCCATATAAATGAACTAAATCACAATCAGAGCCTTCAGGGTGCTTTTCACATGCCCAGCCTCCGCCCTGTCACCTCATCAGAAAGTAGGATCAGAGATAGTACACAGCGCTTTCCTTCTCCGTCTTCATTTTTTTTTCCGTCTTCATTTTTTATTTCAGAAAGATGTGGGAGGGGAAAACACACTGGCAGAAAATCTGAGATCTTAGATTATGAGTGGTTTGGGGATAGCATAACTTAATGTCTGAGACATCATTTTAAAAAGAAATGCGTCAGAGGAGATGATACAACCAGAAATTAAGTCTGCGACAATGAATCAGAGCACCTGATAATAATGGCAAATGAAAAACAATATCTAGCATTTATACAGATACTGTCATCTCAACCAAAGTTGCATGTGGTGATGAATTCAATGTTATCTAATCTCCACTATCCCCATTTCATAGGAGGAGGTCAAGGCATTAGAGAAGCAGATGAATGAAGGATTGATGCTGAAATCTGGTGCAGCCACTCTGGAAAATGGGATGGAGGCTCCTCAAAAAGTTGAAAACAGAACTACCCTATGATCCAGCAATTGCACTACTAGCTATTTACCCAAAGAATACAAAAATGCTAAGTCGGGATACATGTACCCTGATGTTTATAGCAGCATTATCTACAAGAGTCAAACCACGGAAACAGCCTAAGTGTCTGTGGACTGATGAGTGGATAAAGAAGATGTGGTGTATATATGCACAATGAAATATTACTCAGTCGTCAAAAAGAATGAAATCTCGCCATTTGCAACAATGTGAACCGAGTTAGAGACTGTAATGCTAATTGAAATAAGTCAGAGAAAGACAAATATGATATGATCTCACTCATATGTGGAATTTAATAAACAAATCAGCAAAGAGAAAGAGACAAACCAAGAAACAGACTCTTGACTATAGAGAACAAACTGATGGGTACCAGAGAGGAGGTGGGCAGGGGGATGGGTAAAACAGGTGATGGGGATTAAGGAGTACACATTGTGATGAGCGCTGGGTGTTGTATGTATAATGTTGAATCATTATATTATACATGTGAAACTAGTATTACACTGTATGTTAACTAAATGGAATTTAAATAAAAACATAAAAATGGGAAAAAAAAGAACTAATACTGAATATGCAAAACAGAAAATGTATCCATATATCCAGATATTTCTTCCCCATTTAATTTTTTAAAGATTTTATTTTTATTTATTCATGAGAGACACACAGGGAGAAGCAGAGACAGGCAGAGGGAGAAGCAGGCTCCCCACGGGGAGGCCAATGCAGGACTTGATCCCAGGACCTCGGGATAACGACCTGAGCCAAAGGTCAACTGCAGAGCCACCCAGGTGCTTCTTCTTCCCCATGTTTTTTTCAAGATTTTATTATTATTATTATTCATGAGAGACACACACACACACACACACACACAGAGGCAGAGACACAGACAGAGGGAGAAGCAGGCTCTGGGTGGGGTGGGGAGCCTGACGTGGGACTCAATTCCGGGTCCCAGGATCAGGTCCTAGGCTAAAGGTGGCCCTAAACCGCTGGGCCACCCAGGCTGCCCTCTTCTTCCCCATTTTAACTAGAGTATTAACCAATGTGTAGAGACCTAAGTTCTGAATTACCCTGGCTACGTTTCAAGCGCACAATCTCATTGGATTCTACTTCTCAACTTTTCATTTTGTGCCATGAAACTTAGTTTCTTCAGTTCCTTTATATATATTTTATACATAGAATCAACATAAAATTCTTTAGTAGGAAGGGAACTTGTTAACAAACAGGATTCTGGAGCAAGCCAGGCTGTCTGGTATTTATAAGTTCCTATCTCTACCACTTCCTAGGTGTGTGGTGTTAGGCTGGTTACTTTGCTTCTCTGAGACTCAGTAGCCTATCTGCAAAATGACCCTTTATCCACATTACGTTATTATGTAACTGAAGTAAAGCGCTTAGAATGGTGCCTGATACATAATGAACACTCAATAAATATTAATATTACTATCTTTCTTCCAGCACCTTCTATGAGGCTAGCACAATGTTAGAACCACAAGAAGGAACTTAGAGCCAGCCAGAGTAACTGAAAGGTCCAGATCGTAGATGGCAAAGCATCTACTACAATCTACAATAGATTGATCTAGCATCATTTTGATTCAATGCTATGTAATAGAAATAAGCAATCACTATTTATTAAAGACTTACTGACTGCTATTAGCTCATTTTTTTCATAACAACCCTACATGTACCCATTGTGTTGATTACAAATGGCCATAAATTGTTTGCCATTTCTCCCTTCAAGAGGTGCAGTCTATTTCTCCTTTGCTGAATTCGACTGGCTTTGTGACATGCTTTGATCAATACAATGACATGGAAGTGACACTAGGCCAGTTCTGGGGCTAGGTCTTAAAGAGCCCTGGTAGCTTCTGTTCTTGCGCTCTTGGAACCCAGCTGCCACATTGTATGGAAATGAGTCTAGCCTGCTAGAGGAAGGGAGGACATAGAGAAAATTGTGCTGCCCCAGCTAACTGCACCAACTTCCAGTCAGGTGAGTGAGGCCATCTTAGATGTTCCAGCCTAGCTGAACTTCCAGATGAATGCAACCTTATAAGGGATCATGACAATATCATGTAAGGCAGAGATGAGCCATCCATTGTCAACCCTGTTCAAATGACAGAATCTTGAAAAAATATATATGTTGGTTTTTTTTAAACTTTTTAATTTTTATTTATTTATGATAGTCACAGAGAGAGAGAGAGAGAGAGAGGCAGAGAGAGAAGCAGGCTCCATGCACTGGGAGCCCGACGTGGGATTCGATTCCGGGTCTCCAGGATCGCGCCCTGGGCCAAAGGCAGGCACCAAACCGCTGCGCCACCCAGGGATCCCTATATGTTGGTTTTTTCCTTTGTTTTGTTTTCTTTCCTTTTCTTTCATCCTGAGTAGGCTCCACACGCTACGTGGAGCCGAACTCACAACCCTGAGATCAAGAGTCGCATGCTCTAGCAAACTAAGCCAGTCACGCACCCCTAGGCTACTAAGCTTTGGGTGCATTTGCTATGAAGCACTAAGTAATGGAAACACTCATATGACAGATGAGAAACTGAGAATCAGAGAGGCTAAAGCAACTTGTCCGTCACAACTAGGGAGTGATATGATCTGGATTCAAACCCAGGATCATCCCATATCCAACTTCATGATCTTGACTAAGGAACTATATAGTGCCTCCTATGAAGTAAACAAATTCTAGAGAATAGCTCATCCGTCTATTTTTGTTCCTTCTCTACAAGGGAGGTGAGGAGGCTGCACAAATAAAAGACATAACATCACTCTTTTTAAAAAGATTTTATCTATTTATTTATTTATTTATCTCTGAGAGAGCGAGAGAGAGTGGGAATGGGCAGAGGGAGAGAATCTTAAGCAGACTCCTTGCTGAACACAGAGCTGTCATGGAGCTCAGTCTCAAGACCCTGAGATCATGACCTGAGCTGAAATCAAGAGTGGGATGCTTAACCATCTGAGCCACCCAGGTGCCCCCACATGGCATGCCACTCTTACCACCACAGAAAACAAAAAGTGTTAGAGCTGGAAATGGCGCAAAGGTGGTCTTTGCCAAGATCCTCATCACTTTTGGAAAATCAAATGGAGCTGCCTCACTGGGATGTGGGTACGGAGCCCTGGATTTCATTTTCTTTTTCAAAAACAAAGATGCAAACGAACATTTTCTGCTGTTACTTTTAGGAAATCAGAGGCACATGAACACTTAGGGTGGTGAGAGAATGTCGATAGGTGGTTGTTTAGCTCTGAAATTCTCCAGGTGAAGCATTCTGAGAGAAGGAAAAGAAAGGTTGATTTTATTACATTTTCTGGGTCACAGAGAACTTTGAGGCTTTCCAGGAAAACTGGCTTATACATTTGTATCTTTCTAAGAGGAGTGCATTTGGGTTTCAAAGCATCCTTAAACCCATAATTTTCTAAAGTTCCTTATTGCCTGCAAAGCCGCTGGAGCCATTTATTCAGCAAGCAGATGACACCTACTCTGTGCAGGTCTTTAGGAACACCTTGCCACAACCAGAAGTGTTTTTTTGTTTCAATGTGCAGGGACATTTGCCCAGAAGTCACTTATCTTTAAACCTCACCCTGTCCAGAAGGAGCCGCAACTGAAAAGGTGCAAAAACAAGGCCATTGACCACTTGAGATGAAGTACCACTGGGTCTGTAAATTCCAACTGGGTTCTCTGCTCATCAGAGATCTTCTCAGTCCCTCAGTCCAAGCCTACTGACGCGTATTTTAGATCTAATTCTAACAAGCCTAACTTTCCCATTTCCTAGCTCACAACAGATTTAGAGGCATCAAATGGGAACATAAAGCACCGCTTGAGACAGGAGCCTTGGGGGGGGGGGGGTAGAGAGAGAGAGAGCAAACAAACCAAGTAAGTTAAACAATATCACAATCTGGGGTGACTTTGCTGGGACACAAATACCTACAATCTCAAGTGCTCTTGAGGGCATGAAAGCCATAGAATGCAAAGTGAAATGGATATTCAAGGAAATGACCCTCAAAGATTAAATTGCATTTTTTTTGTTTGTTTAAGAAGGCAGAGACGCACATAAAACCTTGAGAAACATTTTAACATAAAATAGACTCAGAAAAATCACGTGTATAATAAGGGAGAAGTCACTGTAATTTTGAAAGGCAAAAACTATACCCATGCGGAAGCACTGCAAATAACGAAGACTTCCCTTTATTCACTGTTGAAAGGTGGCCGAGGTGAGCTATTTAACCCAGGAATACAGAACTGAACACGGGCATATTCGTATTCCCAGATGTCTTGGGTTGGAACCCTTGCAAAGTAGGCAGAGGGATCAAAGAACTCGGAAAGACGAAATGACCCAATCAAGGTCACTCCGCACAATCCATTAGTCCAGGCAAATCAAGGGGACCAAGAGGAAGGGAATGCCTAGTACCTGGTGGGCACTCTTTAGCATTTGCAAAAGAAGGAAAGGAAATAAGAAAGCCTATTAGCTGTTTGTGAGAGACATGCCTTCTCAGAGTTTGTCAAGAATCTCAGCTACAACAGAATCAGAGGAACTGTGGTCAAGGGCTCCGGATGGCTCTCACTGGCATGGAAGCCCAACGTGACCCAAAAGGAAGGCAGAGACACTGTCTGTGAAATGAAGCAGGAGTCAGAACCAACATGCACCCAAAGCTGTAGAAGGGTCGACATTGACGCTGGTGAAAGGTCAGAAGGTGGGTTGAGGAACTCCTCATACTACCACCTAGGATGGCCACAGCACTTTCCCTCTTCAAAAGTGCTTTACAAACATTAACTAATTAAACCAGCATGACTCCTGGAAGGGAAAATTGAGCCTCTGCAGTCTGTTTGGATTATCTGATAAAGCTAATAAAATTAAGATACAACATTCACGAGGATGAATACCCAGAACAGTATAGCTTTTGTGAAGGATGAAATATCGAAGTTTGGTGGTGGCATCTGATATCCTCAGAAGCTGTTTTGGCCGCGTGATGCACCCACCTCAACAGCACCAGCAGAAGACCAAAGTGCAGACACCACAAAGGATCTTTCTGCAAACAGCCTGGGTGCCTGTGGCTGACTCTGGCTCCCCCCCTTAAAGTTCTTTCTCGGTGGGGTTTGTCTGAACCCTAGAGAGATGGAAGGAAGAGGGTCCTGCCTCCTGGGCTGCCCAAGCTCTGTCCACCATCTCTACGGAAGGGTCTCATAAAGAGGTGAAGGGAGGGGACACTCTCCTGGTACCCTGCATCTACCAGAGCCTCAACTATCTGGTGCTGCTGCCCAGTATACAAACACTTCAAAGTATTCAGTTTCAAGACTGGACAGCACCTTCTCCTACTGCACTCTTTCTTTTTTTTTTTTTTTTTAAGATTTTATTTTTAAGTAATCTCTATACCCAATGTGGGGCTCAAACTCACAACCCTGAGATCAAGAGTCGCAGCTAGGTGCCCCTCCTACTGCATTCTTAATCTGGGGAAATTGTTTTACCTGTTTCTACAGGTAAACAATGCTTTTCTACATGTTTTTTTAGAAGAAAAAAAAATGACCCGATCAGATGAAAGTCCACATTAGAGCATTTTGGCTTGCCATGTAAAAGTTCTGCATTCCACTGGTCCGGATCCTCAGCCTTACACAGCAGACCACAGTGTTGGCTGCTCAAGCAACCCACCCTTCATTATTTAATGGCTTAAAATCCTGGGGGCTCAGAGAAATGCTGCTTCTCAGGAGAATGTAGTTGGGGTTGAAGCAAAGAGCATTATCGTATAGCTAGAAATAGAAACTCTAGAAAAAGAGGAAGAAAATAGGACCAGGAGTTGGGACACTGTACTACCAGCTGGGTCACTAAGAAGCTGAGCAGCCCCAGGCAAGAGCCTATTCCATCTGACCTTGGCTTTCTTTTTTGCTGAGCAAAGAGCAGGACGGAATCTGTGATCCAACAGGCACTGGTGATCCCAGCTCTAACACTCTCAGATTCTGGGGCCACATGTGACAAGCCTAGGGGAGGTGGGTCCTTAGGTAGAGATCACTTGCTTTATGGCAGTCATCAGGCTGTCCAAATTATGTGATTGCTGCTGGGTATTTAGACGAGGCCCTAAAGAAAACATAAGTGACTCACAGAGAAGTCATTGCTGAGCATCTACCAATATACCAGTGTGGATTACTTTAAGGCAGAGGCTGAAAAACCTGAGCCAAATCCAGTCTGTGGTTTCATGTTTTGTTTGGTTCACATTGTATTTTGTTTTTTTCAATTTGAGTTAATTTTCAATGTTTTAATTTTTTTTAAAGATTTTATTTATTTATTCATGACAGACACAGAGAGAGGCAGAGACATAGGCAGAAGGAGAAGCAGGCTCCACGCAAAGAGCCTGATATGGGACTCGATCCTGGAACTCCAGGATCACGCCCTGAGCCAAAGGCAGACACTCAAATGCTGAGCCATCCAGGTGTCCCAATTTTCAATGTTTTAAAAATAAAGGGATTTTATCTAAGCATTTGGACCCCAAGTCTCTCTTGAAAAATTAAATGACCTGGCTGCTGGCACTGGACTCATTTTTTTCAATCAGTAATGAGCTGAAGAAAAGAAGTGTCTGCCCTACTGGAAGGGGCCCATGCTCCCCATCTCCCAACCAAGTTGGTGCTTTCATTCACATCACCCGTTTGGTCCTGGAGGCATCTGAATCTAAGGTGACACTGTAGGGAATGGGTGCTCTAAACTCGTCTGCTAATTTGGGCTGCCCCGGGAAGCTAGGAGGGCAGGCTGCCAATTCTCTGAGGAACTAACAAAACTGGAGAACCCCAGGGTCAGTCTCAGGTTCTCACTGCCTGGTATTCCTGAAAAACATCTCACAAAACTGCCCATCAGGGTTTGTGCCATCAACGGAGTCGTTAAAACCCTGAGTCACATCAAGGGCACCCCCAATGAGGAAAAGTGCCCTGAAATCAACTGAGCCTCAGACCTTCTTTCTCTCCTTAATTTGGCGATCAGGCACCATGACACCAGAGAAGGTAAGAAAACAGAAGAGTCAGGAGGTGAAAGCTGTGAGAACAACCACACCCACTGAACACATTATGGGTTGGCAAGAGCTTTGCATAAATCTACTCCATGACCTGTGCTATTTTTAAAAGATTTTTAAAATTTATTTATTCATGAGAGACACACAGAGAGAAAGAGGCAGAGACACAGGCAGAGGGAGAAGCAGGCTCCATGCAGGGAGCCCCACGTGGGACTCGATCCTGGGACTCCAGGAACATGCCCTGGGCTGAAGGTGGCACTAAACCACTGAGCCACCTGGGCTGCCCACGACCTGTGCTATTTTAAAGGCGAGGTTCACAGAGGCCAGAGTGACAAGGCTCTAGGAAGCAGAAACAGAGTCAGGAGCCCAGCCCACCTTCTCTGCTCCAAGGCCTGCGTTCACTGTCCTGCACCCAGAGAGTCTGTGGCAGAGACTGGAGACTGGTGTTTCCATTGCCAGAGAGGGAGCAGCAAGAGAACACAGGGATATGTCCATGGATTCAAAGGCCAGTTCATTAGCTCTAGGAGAAGAGCAAAGAAGAAAGATGAAGGCAATGAATGACCTGAAGACTCAGATCCCAACTGCTTCAGTTTTGTGGAAAAGGAGAATTGAAAACGATAAAAGCAAACAAAAAATGATTCTGGCTGTCTGCACAGAACAATTTACTTGACAGTGAGGGAGGGAGGGTCAGAACGGCAGACTTGGGATGATATAACACAGGGGCTAAAAAATGGAGAGAGGCACACCGTGGCCCAGGACGTTCCCTCTGGCCGGAGCTTGGAGAACAAGAGGCGCAGAGTGTGCTAACAGGGAAGGAGCGCGGTGCCTGGGGGGCCAGAAGTGACGGCTGCTGGTAAAGGCAGTGGAATCAGCAGCCATGAGAAACATGCTCAGAATGTCTGCTGACTTCTCCCTCACTTGAAAATACTGGTGTTTGTGCAAATAAAAATGGGCTCTGGAGCACCTGGGTGGCTCAGGTGGTTAAGCTCCTGATTCTTGATTTCTACTCAGGTCATGATCTCAGGGTCCTGAGATCCAGCCCTGCGGTGGGCTCTGTGCTCAGCGGGGAGTCTGTTCAAGATTCTCGCTCTCCCTCTGCCCCTCCCCATGCTCTCTCTGTTTTTCTTTCTCTGTCTCTCTCTCTCAACAACAAAAAAAGGGGCTCTCTCCTGTCCAGACTCTGCCCAAGCTAGACTACCCTGTGTGTCCCCCTGAACACATCACGCAGCCCCTCCTCCCAGCCTGTCTTCCCAGAGTATCTCCTCTTCCTCCTCTGTCACTTTACACTTGTGTTTGTCTAGGGTCTTCCAAGCCATCTCTTTCTCGAGGTGACATTTTATTTTCATATCCTACTTGGGAGTTTTAAGATTCGGTATTATTGCTGTTACTAAATTGACTGAACCCACTATTAATACAGATCGCTGACCCTAATAGAGTATCCTAAGAACTTTGCATAGATGAATTGCTTTAATCTGGACCAGAACTCTATAAAATAGGGACTATTCCTGGCCTAATTTTGTAGATGAGGAAACTAAGGCCCAAGGACTTGTGCAAGGCTGGCCAGCTAATTGGTGATGGTGTGTTCACTGGTTTGCTAGGGCCACCATAACAAAATACCCCAGACTTGTGGGGTACTCGGACAGCAGAAATTTATTCTCTCACAGTGCTGGAGGCTAGAAGTCTGAGACCAGTTGCTGTTAAGGTTGGGTTCTGGTGAGACCTCTCTTGTAGACAGCCACTTTGCCCTATGTCCTCATATGGCCTTCCATCTGTGCTTTTGAGGAAGAGAAAGAATGTTCTTATGTCTCTTACACTCTTCTTATAAGGACACCAATCCTGTCAGACTGGGGCCCCACCCTCATTACTTAATTTCATCTGAATTACCTCCTTAACAGCCCCATTTCCAAATACCGTCACATTTGGGCGTTAGGACTTCAAGATATGAATTTGGGCAGGGGATTGGGATCCAATTTAGTCCATCACAGTGTAATACAATTTTTTTCCCTCATTCTTTAATTTTGAGCACCCATTCGTCGCCAGATGTTAAGTGGCCGGAGACACAGCAGTGGAAAAGGCACACAGAGGCATTGCTGGTTAGACCATAAGCTCCCAACACTTAGGGGGAGAAGGTGGCAACAGTCAAGGAATGTGAAAACTCATTAGGCAATGAGATCACCTTATTCGGGCAATAGTAATAGGGGGTGTTATTGGGGCTATTTTGGCCAAGCACACACAGAACCAGGGCAAGAGTTTCCCAGGCAGAGGAAAGATAAGTGCAAAGGTCCCAGGGCAGAAATATGTAGTGTATTCGAAGAGCAGAAGGAAGGCTGGCCTGGTTGAGTCAGGGAGAGATCATGAGAGGCGTTTGGAAAGAGGGAAACAGCCAAGTCATAGAAAGCTTCATAGGTATGTGGGAAGGAATTTCGTATTCTTCTCTAAGAGCAATGGGAATCCATATGAAGGTTTGTGTTCTGACTTATGCTTTCAAAAGACCTCGTTAGTGGTGTAAAGAATGACTCGTAGGAGTGTAAGAGGGCCAGCAGGGACCCCACTGAGGAGGTTCTTCATTTGTTCACTGGCAAGTATTTACCAAGCATCAACCTGCCAGGTAATGTGCTGGTACCGCCCCAGAGAGCTAAGAGCCTCCTATGTTGTAGGAGGAGACGCCCAGACATGGTGGCCCCCTGCCCAGGGCACTTCCAACCTTCCATTAAAGTGTTGAATGAGTCAAGACATCGCTGAGGGCTGAGCTTTGTGGTCTAGGCTATAATCTGGGAAAGAGTTCAGAAGAAAGAAGGGCTGAGTGAGGAGAGCTGGTGTGGAGCACGGTTTCTCTGCAGATGTGGGACTCAGCCAGGCATTGAAGGATAGGCGTCCAAGACCCTAAGACGTCCAAGGCGTCCTTCCATCCATGGAGCTAGGAGGAAAGGCACCCAGGTGCAATGGGCACAACAGCAGCAACTGCACTGGCTTCTTTTGTATAAAGGTTCATTCAACACCTATGCAGCAGAGCACATGCTCTGTCCCTGCCCACCCACGCTCTGAGGATATGTGAGGGTGACTCAGACTGTGGTCCTACCATGGAGAGATTTCCATTTAGCAAGGAGGATAAGGCAGGCCCGTGATGATCTGTTGCACCCCAGAAAGTGAGACGTTCCATTAGAGATTCAGAGACAACCCTGAGGGACACAAGAGGAGTGAATATGCCTGTTATATATAATGATAATTGCAGAAGCATGAATATCCACCTCCCTCTCTACACGTGCAGGTACAGAGAACACTTCATGCTCTCCAAGTACCTTCACATTTATCCACATAAGAGCCTTGTGAAGTATGCATAATGGGTGCAGTGGTCACTTCTGTTATCCATGTGAATAAACACAATGTTCTCTCAGCACCCCACCAGGAACCCGGGACCACAGCCATGCGGCTCTACCCAGCCCTGCCCCACCACCGGTGGTGGAGAGCTGCTGAGGAATGGGTACACGAGCAAGGGCAATAGGAAATGGTAGGACTCAGGACACAGCTGGCAGGACCTGCTGTTGGATTGAGCATGGGGGTGAGGGAGGGAGAGGACTCAAGAATGATGCTAAGATTTATGGAGGATAGAGAAAATACAGATGGATGGTTGGGAGGGGGTAGACAATTCAGATATAGCACTAGTTTGGCTGCTAAGAGGCTGTTTGATTCTAGGAGCATTTCCTTCTTTGGCCTCAGTTTTCTCATCTGTGAAATGAAACTTTAAAAAAATATTTATTTATTTATTTTTATTTATTTATGATAGAGAGAGAGTGAGAAAATGCATGCAAGGGGAGGGGAGGAGGCAAGAGAGGGGCAGAGGGAGACAGAGAGGGAGAGAGAGAGAGAGAGAGAGAACCTCAAGCAGATGCTGCACTGAGCTGAGCCTGGAAGCCTGAGGCGGGGCTAGATCCCAAGACCCTGAGATCTTGACCTGAGCTGAGTTCAAGAACTGTACACTAACCGACTGAGCCACCCAGGCGCCCTTCATCTGTGAAATGAAACTTTTAAGACCAATAACTTAAGTTGTTTGTGTGTGTGTGCATGTGCACGCTTAACAAAATTTTAAAATGAGATGACTATCCCTCAACATAAGACAGAGCATGCCAACATAATCATAATCATAGACCCTTTGTATACCCATTCCCACTGCACTCCCTCCTCCCCCACCTCAGATGGAACCAGACTTCAGGCCTTTGAATGTGGCATTTGTCATCTCTACTCACCCGTTGTTTTTGTTTTGTTTTGTTTTAAGATTTTATTTATTTATTTGAGAGAGAGCACAAGCAGAGGGAACAGCAGGCAGAGGCAGAGGGAAATGCAGGCACCTTGCAGAGCAGGGAACTCTATGTGAACCTCCATCCTAAGACCCCAGGATCATGACCTGAGCTGAAGGCAGATGCTTAACCAACTGAGCCACCACCCAGGCGCCCCTCTACTCACCTTTTACGGGTTAGTGATAATTCTGTTCTTTTCCTGCAGCTTATGATTTCATAATGCCTCTCACTTTGTTTTCTGTATAGTTGATTTGCAGTTGACAGGAAGCTTCCCTACAGACCACCTCATCTGTTTTTCACTGAAGTCCTAGGAGAGCCGCTGGCCATGGAGGGTTCGCTCTGACTTTTCAGATAAGCAAAGTGAGGTGCAGAGGGGGAGATGCCATAGCACTTCCCATCCTGACCACATTTTCATCCCATTCCTTGCCTTGCTTTCTACTGCTGGTATTCTTTTCATGCACATTTATACCCATAACTAGACTAAGTTCTCAAGAGCAGAGATCTCTTCCCTGAACTTGTGACCAGTGTGGTGAGGTCACAGGGCTCAAGCTTCAGTCAAAGAAACAGTGATGAAGGGAAGGCAGCCCCTGTGACAGGGAGGCTTCTAAAGCTACAGGCAACACAGGATAAGGGATGTAGGAATTGGATCTAAGGAGAAGAGCAGTCCACATGGTGCCCAACAGGGTAACCAAGAAAGCGTGTAATTGATTAGAACCCATGACAGAGCATCCTAGGCACAATTTTGCTCTTGTAAGCCAAACACCGTGATGTTTGAAAGGCAAAATAAATGAAGTTTCTCTTGTCCATGACAACAAGCCTCCTGTGATCTAGGAGTAAAGCATACGACTGCAATATCCAGAGTGGACATTCTTCCGGTGATGGGGACAAGATTGAAGGAACTATAGGGTCGGATCTTAGATGGGCAGTGCTCATCCTTAGTTATGATCACTTAGGCCGAGTACTGAATGCTTTACATGCATCTTGTCATTTTAAGCTTCCTAACAAATACTAGGCACTATTACTTTTATTTCCTCTAGTTTTAGAGCTAAGGCAACAGAAGCTCAGAGCGGTTAGTAAGTTGCTCAGAGTCACCAAGAGAACAAATGGGGGAGTCCAAAATTCAAATACAGGTCTGCCTGCCTCCGGAGCCCTAACTCTTGCATGCTTTTCCATCTCATCTCCTACAATGGCTCTCTTGTTCTCCAAGAACACCTGGGCTGTGGACTGTTTCTCTACTAGCCAAGTGAAGGTAGGTTCGCCCAGATCCAGCTACTGGGACTGCCAGAGACAGGGACTATTAATTACCATCTCAAGCAAATCAGCATATGACCTTGGCCTCATTAGCAAGAGGCTTAATCTCCTCAGGTAGCCCGTCGTGGTCAATTACACTTTTTATTATACGCAGCTGCTATATTTGTGCTTTCCAGGTTACCAGTAGCTAAACCTGAGCAGTAAAGTGATAGCAACTACTGGAGGGATCCTGACAATCAGCTTGCCTCATGTCCAAGGGCAAAATACAGTTCTAAGTGTCCTACTGACTCTTTAGCTCCGGGACAAACAAGTTTTTCTGCCGCTAGACCTGCGTTAAGCTACATAACATTTTCCAAGTGAAAACACTTAGGGATGTCAGCCTGTGTAAATATATATATATATATATATATATATATATATATATATATATATATGACATATATATATATGACAGATGCTTATGACAGATCAGTTTTTTTTTTTTTGTAATTCTTTGGGCTTGTTCTGGTTTTATAGAAGATCTCAAGTATGACAAAATAGCTCCAAAGAGTTGCTGTTCATCAATATTTGTCATGAATGTTAGAATCTTGATATAATATTATGCTTACAAAATTCTATGTATGCATATAAAATTTACTCACGTATTCAAAAAAGAGTAAACAGAAAGGAAACACCATGGTCCATTGGAAAATAACTGAGACCCTGCGGTTTCTAACCTTTAAGAGTTTGATAATCAACAATACAATATTACAAACCTGTTAGGGTTTGCTATTCAATAATATAAAACCAAAAAAAAAAATAAGACAACTATAAATAAATCCTGTCTAGCTGATTTAAATTATAGAGCTCATGCAGCTTGAGCAAACCCTCTTCCCCTAACCACGGTGTGATTCTTCTTGATTGAGAATCGAGTTTCTGGGCTATTTCTCAGAGAATGAAATTACAAAACACAAGATAGCAGATTTAAAAAAAAAAATTGTCGCCAGGTATCCCTGCTGGATATCAAGTGACTGGGTCAGAAACTCAGTCGGAAACTCTGCTTAAGGAAGAGCAAAACAAATCCCCCTCGCCTGGGAGGCCAAACAGAGCATTGTTTTAGTTCCGTAGGACATAACGACAATGGAATAGAACATTGTCCGGGGTAATGGTCTCCTGCTGGTGGAGAAATGCGGAGGCAAAACCGAGGTGCTCAGCAAAAACAAACAGGGGGCTGAACTGCTACCTTCTTTTTAAAGCAAAAACCGTTGATCCTGGAACTGAGCCCCTCCCAGCAGCTTCCATTCCGTAATAAAAGTCTTGCATTTGGAGGTGCTCTGGGCTGGGATGTTACTGGGTAGGGGGGGGTGGGTGGGGTACAGAGGCTAGCAGAGTTACTGTGGCTGAACCTCTGGCTTCAGGGATAGGCTTTGGGGACCATTCTGAACTTCACCAGCTGCTGGACAAAACAGGCTTTCCATAAAAACACTGCATCATGCTTCACGACCAGCTGAGATCCCCCTACCCCCATATCCCATCCTCACCTCTATTCATTTTATGACTGCTGATCACACTGACATACTTTGTATGGGTAAAGCTCTACATCTGTTGAAGAGAAAAACATGTACTTTGTAAGTATTAATCGGGGATGCCTGAAGTAGGACGCTAGTAATCCACTCATTTGATACAGAAATCAGTACCTTCCAATTTTTTTCTTTTTTTTCCTTGTAAAATAACACTAAATGTAAAGACTCTCTAATGTGCAACTCAACACATAATTTAAATCAGATAAAAATTTAGATCAGATAATAATTTAAATAGACATTATTTAAATCGTGAAATTTTGGAAAATAAACATCCTTTCATATTTGAGACAAACATAAATGAAAATTCAGGACCAAAGTCACCCTTCAACCAACTGAAGCTTTTGTAGAACACACAGCTCAAACTCTACCACACAGATGGAAAATAGTCCGAATACAAGCTGGCAGTATTCTTTCATTCCACAAACTTCTACAATCTCCATTAAAGCTGCATGGCATTCAAAAGTTGAGGTCCAATTCATCTTTGCTGTTAATGAGACATTTTACAAGCGTATTTTCTTCTTGGGAAAAATTTTTGAATTGGGTAAAACAAATGGGAAGTGGATATTTAAACACACACACACACACACACACACACACACACAACACCCTCCTGCCTGGACTGGTGATTGATTTGCTTAGAATTCTCTAGGCAAGCATTTCGTTCTCTGATAACTGCTATTTCCCCCTCCCATTCCAAATTCTCTGTCCTTGGGGCTGACACAGGACGTGGAAATACCAATTTGTGATACTGGAGTTCCCTTCATGTATCGTGTATTGCAAGGAGAATTATTTCATATCAGCTGTAAGGGCATCCCTCTGACTTTTCCCTTTCCTCTAAGATCAGACTTTTTTTTTTTTACAAAGAAGGATGCCTGATAGATCACCAGTAATAGGAACTAGGTGGTCAGGGTTACACACACAACTTTTTGACGTTTTGCATGGCCACTCTCTGTGTTTTATAGTCCTGCTAGCAGAAAAAAAGATCCTGACCTGCTTACCCCGTGGAGGGTGGCAATTTCTATCATTATAACAGTGATTAATCTGATATTTCTAATTGAAAGACATTCACTTGGGAAAAAAGGAACACAACAGCTTTTGCCTTCAGTTACCTATATACGATTATCTCATTTTCCTCCCTCTCCTTTCTGGGTTGACAAGAGCTCCTTGGTGACAAGATATTCCAGTGGGTGATAAAAGGTTTCAGTTAATTTTTGAGGTGCTTTGGAAATTTGACCAGGAATGTAAATCACCATCATAGAAACCTCAAGTGGTCAAAAGAATAAATGGGGAGAATGATAAGAAGCACTAGCTTGAAGTACAGACTTTATAAAGGTAAGGGGGGAAAAGTTGAAATTATGTCGGAAAAACTTTAATTTGATGATCTAGTGGCTAGCGAACAAAATTAAAGTATAAGAATTTGGATTAGGCAGGCTCAGTTCAAGTTGCTATTTACAATATGGGGAGAAACCAAAGCAAACAGATCTCGGGTAAGTCCCCAGGTACCCAGGGCTGAACAAACAAAACGAGCTATGGAAAGGGGATGATAATTAGCAATAAACATGAAGGCGCATGTACACTTTGGACAATTCCGATTGCAGTGCCTCCCTTTCCTCAAAATGTGAGTGCGTCATGCAAAATGAGGAACCGTTTTTTGAATTGTGTCTTCATCTTGCATATCTGGCTAGGAGTTTTTGCATCTCCCTCAACTGGTCAGCATATCTAGGATATCTGCTGGGCATTACACTGATCCCACATCCAAAATCCTGTGACCGTGTTGGGTGTGGGATGCCTCCACCTGCATCACTTCAGGACTTGCCATAAAGCAGAATTCTCCAAGAATGGAAATTTTCCCTCATGAAAATCTACTTCAATAAAAGCAAGGTCCAGGCACCCAGGGCAATGCTCAGCTTAAAGAATCTGGCAGGGAAATTGGTGGTTTTAAAGGCTGTGTTTCAACTCCTGTTTTTTAAAAGGGTCCTAGAATCTTTTAATGTGAAATTTCTCTAAGGAAAAGTTCATGGGAATTATTTTAAAGTTTCAGAAAAGTCTATTTGGTAAGGGTAGAACGTTTTCAACTTCGGAGATTATTTTTCTTTTTTTAAAAAAAGGGAAACAAATTTCAGTCACTTTAATATACACTTTAAAGGCAATTTATGATAACTGTAGCCCTCCTCCGATGACTAAGGCTGCAGTGAACTTCCCAGGCTGAAACATTCATCCTCGTATTCAAGAAAAGTCCTCTCAACAATTTAGAAAAATATTAAAAATATGGAAGCAATTGTAAAATCACTTTCACCTGTGCAATATCCTTTTTCATGAGGAGCTCCAAATTACATAGCTAGGGTTACAGATTTTCACAAACACAGTTTCATTTGTGGTAGTTCTGTGGCTGTAATTCCAGGCTGCTATTTATTTAACTCTACTGAAAGGCATGGGGTTATCTTTGCCTTGTCTTCCTCCTGTTACTTAAACCATCCAAGAAAATGTCAAGAAATCCAAGTCAGAGGAAGGGGGACACAGGAGGTAGAGTATTCAAAGGGCTGAAATCCACCACATGAGAAAAATCAAGTTGATAATAGTTGGGGTTACCTCCCTGCTCGACGTCCTCCACCTGTGCAATGGGCTAACGTCCCTGGGCTGGGGATGTCTGAGGACGAAGGAAGAAGTCCTCAAGCCGCTGCCAGGATGCCAAGGGAACAGCCAGCTGTCTCCTGACTTAGAATATCTCTGAGAGCTTTCTGGCCTCTCTGAGGAAGCCGATCCAAATCCACCCGGTGTCAATTTGCCTTCTAGAAGCGACGGGATGCGTACTCGGATCTGGGCAGTGCTTACATTTTTTGGTTTATTGGGTTTATGGGGCTTGTCTGGAACTCTCTGCCATAAAACTGCAGAAGAGTAGGGGGCGGGGGACGAGGTGGGGAGGAACGGGGTCGGCCGAGGAGAGGGGAGCCCGGGAGAGAAGCAGGGGGTGGAAACCCCGCGAGGGAAAGGCAAGGCCGGAGGCGGAGGACCGAGCCAGGCGGGGGCTGGGAGAGGTAGGGCGGGCCCCGAGCTGCGGCCGGAGCCCCGAGGCCCGGGCTGGGCTCTGCTGGAGGGCGCCACCGAGCCCGGGGCGGCCCTCGGCGGCCGAGCTGGGCCCCCTCGCCCGGCCGCTGTCCCCGCCGCACGCCCGGCCCCGGCTCCGGCCCCGGCCCCCGCGGCCGCCTGCGGGAGGCGGGAGCTGCGGGGCCGCCGCGCCCTGCGCGCCCCTCTCGGCCTCCGCCGCCGCCCCGGGTCTGCACCCCGCGAGGCCGAGCTGCTGCAGGGGCAGCCCCGGGCCGGGGCGCTCGCCAGGCTGCGGCGGCGGCGCGTGTTCCTGGAGGTGGCATTTGCAGGCGGGGAGGGGACAGGGCCACCAGAGCGCCCCTGAGCCCCGGGGGCCGCCCGGGCCGGGCTCGGCGACCCGGTGAGGGTCCGACACGGGCTCCGAGCCGCGCCTCTCGCTGGCGGCGGCCGAGCTCCGAAGGCACTGGCGCGGGGCCGGTCCCCTGTCCCGGCGGCGGCGCCCCCCGGGGCCAGGCGCGGACCCGCACGTGGGGCCGGGGAGCCGGGCGCCGACGGCTCGGAGCGCAGAGGCCCCTCCCGGGGCTGGGGTCCCCGCCCGCCCGGAGACCTCACCTCCGCGTCCCGCCCCGCCTCGGGCCGCGGGGACAGGGCCTGGCACGGGCTCCGCAGCGGCCGCATCCCCCAGGCGCTTCCCCCAGAAGCGCCTTCTCGCCCCTTCCTCCCCGGCCGGGGCCCTAAACCCCCGGAACCCCGCGGGGGAGGGGGCGGGGAGGACAAAACAGTCCAAGCTTTCCCGCCCACGGCTCCCGAGCGGCGTCTCGGGGGCGCACCAGGCCCGGGGGTGTCGCCTCCCCCAGTGCCTTGCAGGGGGGGTGGGCGCCGGGCTGGGCCTCTTGACACTTTCACGCCTACTTATAATTTCCCGTCGGCTTTGCAGAGGGGCAGCTGCGCCCTCCCCTTGGAGAAAGAGGCCGCGCCTGCACCCAAAGGTAACGCTCAGGTGACCCGGGGAGCAGGGCAGGCCGCCGGGCCGTCCGCGACTGCGGCCGGGGCTTAGAGGCTCCTATTCCATCGGAGGAAATCGGGCGGCATTTAGAGTACATTCCTAGTAGGACTGGGCCTAAATTTAATTTAAAAACAAATTTAAAAGATCTCAAGTGGTCCAGTTTGCCTTTTTGCTCCAATTTAAAAATTAGTGACTATTTTTCAGTGGTACAGAGGGGATAAAAGATGATGGTTGGGTCACCCCATCACCCCAGGTTGGTGTGTGGTTTGCCTTCATTTCCCTTCCCTTCTCTGGAAGTTGTGTTAGCAGTGTCCACATAAAACATTTTCTGTAGAACCCTTGCAAAGAAATAAATCGGATTTTTCTGTTTGGATGGTTCTATGTCAAAAAGGTTTGCAGCTGCGGCTGGCTTTGACAATGATTAAAAGGAGGACATTTCCTATCATAAGGTAGAGTCGGTGCAGTGCCTACAAGCCATTGATTTCCATCACTGTGTCCTCAGCTTGTTGTTCACTTTCTCCTAAGATTATGACAATAATCATCATTGTAATAATAACCAGGACACAAACAGCTCTTGAGAAGTCCTTGGTAGTCACTACCTCTTCTTGTAGGTGAGAAATGCACACACACACACACACACCACCCTGTGGACCTGTGCTTTATTTTTGCCAGAGGAGCGCAGAATTGCCCGAGTTTTTAAAAAATGATCTATTTACAGACTTGCTAATGCCTCCCCAGAAATCTTGTTTATCGGCCCAATAGTTGTGACAGGGTTAGAAAACCAGTTTAAACTGTTAATCGGCTACAAAAAAGGTCCCAGATTGACGCCTTTCACTTACCTTTGAAAGGCTATAAAAGCCACTGCTGTACATTGGGATGAAATTAGCGACAAAATCATTACCTTGACTTTCCACAATAAAGACGGCCTTAAAGAGAGGCTATTGATGGTTTCAAATTACATAACGGTGGTTTATAAGTTCTTCCTCTGGGCTCATAGAAAGCAATTTTAAGGTGTGAATTCTTCAAAGAACAAACAGCCACTAGCATTCAAAACACCGTCATGCAGCTGCTTTTTAATTTTTTTTTTTTTCTGGCAAAGCGGCTATTAGAAAAAAAAGGGGGGGGGGACAAAAACAAAAATTCTGGTAAAAGCAGGCCGTACCCAAAGGGAATCCTGTCCCTGTTTAAATTTCACCGAGCTCCCTGTGCTCACACTTGGCCTCAGAGCCCGGAGGGCTCGACCTCTCCCTCTGCGGCGGGCCAGGCGGTGGGCTTCGTGGACCCGCGGGGGTCTGGGCAGGGGGGTGGGGGATGCCCGGAGCGTGTCACCGGTCTGCGCACTGCGGCTGCCGATTTTAAAGCCGGATACAACCTCCTCTAGGTCAGAAGGAAAGGCGTTTCCCTAACACATCACCGATTCCAGGGGCTGGGCCTGGGGCTGGGTGCAGGCGCGAAAGGTCAAACCTCCCACCCCGCCTCTCTGGGACACTCCAATCCGGCGGAGGGTGGGCCTGCGCCTTACAGCCCACCCTCCCCGGGACCGGTTTCCACGTAAATCCCAAAGGCTGTCGAATGCAGACGACCCAACCCGCGCGCTTTCTTTCGCTTTCAAAGGCGCGTCTGCATTTTCGCGGGCTGAGCAAGTCCCCTCCAACCCGCTTTTCCAGGTAACCCCACCCTCGCGCCACTGCCTGCAAAACCCGACGGTGCACCCCGCCGCCCCAGCTGGCACTTCCGGAGGGCCGAGGCTGGGGGGTGGGGGCAAGGGGGTGTCAAAAGCCCACCGGTGGCTGCTGTGAGGCCGGAGCACAGACGTCCGGGCTGGCCGCGCTGACTGCGGCGCGCGGAGCCAGAGGAGTGCGCCCCCTTTAGCGCGTTATGGGGCGAGAGGATTGCTGGGGTCAGGAGCGCCCCGGGAGCAACTCTGCGCGGTGGGAGAGGGGAGGGTGCCAGTGCCCGCCGGTCCCGGCTGCAAGCTGCGGCTCGGCCGCATTCGCTGCGCAGCACTGCCCCCTGGTATCCGCTGTTGAAACTGACCGGCTCCGCGGCGCCGGCTCTTTCTCCAGCGCGCCTGGGACAGATCTGTTCTCCCCTCCAGGCCACAACCACCCCGCACCCCTAGTCTGTCCCCAGGAGGCCTCGAAAGAGCCCTCCGGCCAGCTCAAAGCCCTCCAACTCCCTCCTCAAGCACGCAACCACCCCCAAAGAGACCCAGGGAGCCGCTGCCTGAACCAGGCCACCTGCATGGCCCACACCCCTTGTTGACTCTGGCTGATGTCTATTGGGGGCTAGAGATGTGCCATACCTCCCCCCACCACCACCACCACTACAGGCCTGGGAGAGGAGATGCCTGGGAGGCTTGTCCACATAGAGACTCATATGAGGCTGGGAATGTTCATTCTTTAATAAACACCAGCTCCTCCAGCATCTTTGGTTGGCACCTGGGCTTTCCAGCGGAGCAAGGAAGGCTGGCAGGGCCTGGGCTCCTCCTCACACCCTGATCTGGGAGAGGTGGGCAAAGCACCTGGTGACAGGTGTGTGATTTGGAGGGTGCTACCGGGAGGGGCCCAGAGCCTCTGGCCCAGCCCACTCCTTCCCTTCCCACCGGTGCAGTCTGGTCTTCCCTTCCTGAAGGCTCCAGGAGGAAGACTGCCCCCCTTTCCACCCTCTCTGGGCACCAGATGCCAGGGTGGTCAGAGGGGCCCAGGCCTCAGGACTCATCATACTCTTCACTCCCAATTGGCTGGTTGGCCCCAGGCTTTGGGGCTGAGCCGAAGGGGAGGTAGGTGTTTAGACCACTAAATTTCAAGAAGGAGCTCAGGCTCTGGAATTGGAGTTGGGGTTCCGACTTGGTCATATACTTGGCTGTGTGACCTTGTGTGAGTTACTTGGCCTCTCGGTGCCTCAGTTCCCTTGTTTGTTTTCCAGAGATGTTGTGAGGATTGATTGAGACGATGTCTTTGGGCGCCAGCATGTGCTCAGTTACTGCCTATTACTGCAGGTGATCCACAGCAGGAAACATTTTCCAGCAAGCATCCCGGAGGGTGGGCTCCAGCAGCAGTGTGCTGGGGTATCTCCATCTCTGGCTCCAGGAGGGATGGATACAGAGCAGTGTTGTGCCGGACGCTTCCCCTTCCTGGCCTCAGAGTGTACCCGCGGGAGCACTTGCATACTTCTCTCGGCTCTAGGAAGCCACCCATCCTCCCTTGTGATTACATCTGGCCATGAAGGTCGGGGATGAGAACTCTGGGCCTAACAGCTGCCACATATCCAGCCGGAGGACAGAAGTTGTTTGTTTTTGACTCTCCACTTTACAGAGCAGGAAACCCAGGCTCAGAGAGATTAAGCAATTTGCCCAAGATCACACAGCTGATAAGGGGTAGAGTCTGGGTTGGAAGTGAGGTCAAGCTCTGAACCCCTGCCTGGTGTGACATTAGAAAGAAGGAGTTTTTGCTCTTGGGTTTCCACCCACTCTCTAAGCTGCACTCTCCCCTGCGTTGGCGCTGGCAGAGGGGGAGAAACCCTCCCAGGAATCCAGGGCCGCAGGGCGCATTTCCACTCGCCCAGTTAGTGCCAGGGGCGTCCCTAGACTTTCTGACTCTCTGGCGCTGGGACAAAGGTCCTGGGGAAGGGGGAGGGGGGGGAGGGGGGAATCTTTCCTCTCCCCTCCTTGGAGGCTCAGCGCAGGGGTCGGGTAGGAACCGTTTAAGATCTAAGATCGCAGTTGAGGCCACCTGTGCAGAGTCCTGGGGAGGCGGGAAGGGACGTGGAGCCCGGATACTTCGGGCCCCCTCCAGGTGGTGCTCAGGCCGCGCAGGGGCCCCACGCTCCGCTCCCCTAAACGGAAGCTCACAGGCACTGGAATCAGGGTCCTGTACCGGGTTCGAGCTCGCGGTGAGGGCACATCACCAGGGGCCTGGCAGCTGCCCAGACCCCAGGGAGGCACTTGCACTCACTAGGGCTGTCCCGGAGATGCCCAGGCAGCAGATTCTTAACCCGCGCCTCCTGGGCGCCAGTCCGTGCCTCCAGCCTTCTCCCGCAGTCACTGTCGGTTTCCAGGCCAACCCCAGGGGCCCCACTCTGTGCCCCTGCCCCGGCCCTCCCCTGGGACCCCCCAGTGCTGGCGGGACTGAGCCTTGGGGAGGGATCGCCCCTCCCTTCGCCCTGCGCAGCCTACCCCGCCCGCGGGCCTCTGGGCTGGGCGCCCCCTGGCGGCGGGAAGCAGAGTGTACCCCGGGTCGAGGGGGTCCCTGCCCAGCTCCAGGCGCCAGCGCACACCCGGGCGTCCTCCCTCCCACGGGGTGGCCAGCTGGTCCCCAGAGACGGGCCGAGGGTCGCGCAAGGCTTTCCAGGACTGGGGGGGGGCCGCGCGGCTGCTCCAGGCCTGCTGTTTTCCAGCAGCGGCCTGGCCTGGGCCTCCCGGTTAGAGACCACAGATGTCAGACTGGTTCTGGTTTAGAGGTGAAGAACTAACTATATACACCCGGATTTTTATTTTTATTTATTTTATTTTTAAAAAGATTTTATTTATTTATTCATGAGATACACACACACAGAGAGAGAGAGGCAGAGACACAGGCAGAGGGAGAAGCAGGCTCCATGCACCAGGAGCCCGACGTGGGACTCGATCCCGGGACTCCAGGATCAGGCCCTGGGCTAAAGGCAGGCACTAAACTGCTGAGCCACCAGGGCTGTCCTACACCCGGATTTTAAAAGAAACCCCTGTAACACACATGCACACTGCCCCTGCCCCTTGCCCTTATCTTTTTTTTTTACATTTGTTTTTATTTAAATTCTATTTGCCAACATATAGTATCCCATCAAGTGCCCTCAGTGCCCATCACCCAGTTACCCCATCCCTCCTCCCCTTCCACGACGCTTTGTTTCCCAGAGTTAGGAGTCTCTTGTGGTTTGTCTCCCTCTCTATTTTTTCCCACTTGGATCCCCTCCTTTCCCCTATAATCCCTTTCACTATTTCTTATATTCCCAGTATGAGTGAAACCATATAATGTTTCACTATAATGAAGAATAGTCCTTCTCCAATTGACTTATTTCACTCAGCATAATACCCTCCAGTTCCATCCACATCAAAGTAAATGGTAGATATTCTTCCTTCCTTCCTTCCTTCCTTTCTTTCTTTCTTTCTTTCTTTCTTTCTTTCTTTCTTTCTTTCTTTCTTTCTTTCTTTTCTCTTTCTTTTTTCTTTTTTTTTTTTAAAGATTTTACTTATTTATTCATGAGAGACGCAGAGAGAAAGAGAGGCCTCTGAGACACAAGCAGAGGGAGAAGCAGGCTTCTCACCGGGAGCCCGATCTGGGACTCGATCCCTAGTCTCCAGGGTCATGCCCTGGGCTGAAGGTGGCGCTAAACCGCTGAGCCACCCGGGCTGCCCTATTCATCCTTTCTGAGTAATATTCCTTTGTATACATAGACCACATCTTCTTTATCCCTTCATCTGTTGATGGACACCGAGGCTCCTTCCACAGTTTGGCTATTGTGGACATTGCTGCTAGAAACATCGGGGTGCAGGTGTCCTGCCATTTCACTGCATCTGTATCTTTGGGGTAAATCCCCAGTAGTGCAATTGCTGGGTCTAGGGTAGCTCTTTTTTTAACTCTTTGAGGAACCTCCATACAGTTTTCCAAAGTGGCTGTACCAGTTCAGATTCCCACCAACAGTGCAAGAGGGTTCCCCTCTCTCCACATCCTCTCCAACATTTGTTGTTTCCTGTCTTGTTAATTTTCCCCATTCTCACCGGTGTGAGGTGGTATCTCATTGTGGTTTTTATTTATATTTCCCTGATGGCAAGGGATGTGGAGCATTTTTTCATGTGCTTGTTGGTCATGTGTAGGTCTTCTTTAGAGAAATATCTGTTCATGTCTTCTGCCCATTTCATGACCAGATTGTTTGTCTCATGACAGTTGAGTTCAATAAGTCCTTTATAGATCTTGGATACTAGCCCTTTATCTGAAACGTCATTTGCAAATATCTTCTCTCATTCTGTGGGTTGTCTTTTAGTTTTGTTGATTGTTTCCTTTGCTGTGCAGAAGCTTTTTATCTTGATGAAGTCCCAATAGTTCATTTTTGCTTTTGTTTCCCTTGCCTTCATAGATGTGTCTTGCAAGAAGTTGCTGTGGCCAAGTTTGAAAAGGTTGTTGCCTGTGTTCTCCTCTAGGATTTTGATGAATTCTTGTCTTAGGTTCTTTTTAAAAAGAGTTTGTTTGTTTGTTTATTTATTTATTTATTTATTTATGACAGAGGGTGTGTGTCTGTGGGGAGGGGTAGAGGGAGGAAGTCTCAAGCAGACCTCCCCATGAGTGGGGTAGGAGGAGGGGTTGGATCTCAAGACCCTGAGATTGTGACTTCCATGGAAACCAAGAGTTGGTCGCTTAACCCACTGGGCCACCCAGGGGCCCCTTCCTGGTGATTCAGATTCTTGAACCAGCTCCATACTATCTCTGATTCCCAAGGAAAATAAAATTGTGAAATTCTGTGGGGTGGGATATGGAGATGAGGATTGGGCATTGGAACATACCCCTGAACTTGTTTTGTAAAAAAGTTTTATGGAAAATTTCAAAAGCACACAAAAGAAGAGACAGTTTTATAATGACCTCTCCACCATGTACCCATCCCCAATCTACAAGTAATCAACTCTTGGCCAATCTGTTTCCTTCTCCTTTCTAGCCAACTCTACCCTGCCCCTCACCCACATTCAGAGACATTATTTGGAAGCAAAACCTAGACATCACAGTATTTAGTCTGCAAACATTTTAGCATGTGCTGCGAGAAGACCGTCACATTTCCCAAACCACAGTACCATCAACACAACAATACCAAAATACTCCCAGCAAATGCACATTCCTTTTTTTTTTTAAAAATATTTTATTTATTTATTTGTTCATGAGAGAGAGAGAGGCAGAGAAGCAGGCTCCATGCAGGGAGCCTGACGTGGGACTCAATCCTGGGTCTCCAGGCTCAAGGTGGCGGCGCTAAGCCCCTGAGCCACCCAGGCTGCCCAGCAAATGCACATTCCTAGACATGGCACATCCAGTCATTTGGAACTTCATTCCTGGAGAGAGTTTCCACATGTTCATATTGGTTTCATCTTGAAGGTCAGAATAACCTGGATTTGAATCTCGATTTTGTCACTTAATAGCTGAATGGTTTGGGCTTCGTTTCTCTCTGAGCATCAGTTTTCTCTGCTAGTGCAATGATGTTACCTGAGATGCTGCTGTAAAGATAAAATGTAATGCATGTAAGGTTAGCATAGCAGGGAATGGTAGCTTGATTATTTCTCCTAGAGCTGGAGGTCAGTGATGTTTTAGTGAATGAAGATTTGACAACTGGGTTTGATTTGGAGCATCAAAAGTTTTCAAATAGCTGGAGGATGCCACTGTAGCCAGATATGTTATTTTGAGGACAGGTTTTATTTAGTCCTGGGAGGGCTGAACCTACAAGGAGTCTTAGGTGTGGCGGAAACCAGTGTCACTGAGAGGAAGTACTTACATAAAAGTGCTGGGAGTTAGGACACCAAGGCCCTCCAAGGACCCTTCCAGGCCTAACATTTTTCTTGAACTCATCTTGGTTCAAGTTCTATGGTCTATCATCCCCTCCTTATTCTCAAACCCAACATGGGGCCAGGCCCTGGGGTCAGTGCAGCCTGCTGAATAAAGTATTGATTTGATTATCCCATCATGTGACCTTACACAGGTTGTTCCCTCTCCTGGGACATTTCTACTTTTCCCTTTGCTTCATGAACTCCCAGCCTCTCTGAATGGGTCAAATTTCCCTGTCATATGTTCTCAGAGGACCATGCAGCTTCTCTTCACAGGACTTACCACTGTTAAAACTGCATTTATTCACTTGATCATCAAATGGCATTTCTCTGCTTTAAGCTCCAAAAAGGTAGGGACCCTGGCTGTTTTCTTATCAGTGTATCCTCAGAACTTACACAGTGGGTACTTGTTGAATGGCTATGAAACGGTGGGGTTTTTTTTTTTTTTTTAAGATTTTACTTATTTATTTGAGAGAGTGAGAGATTGAGAGATTGAGAGAGAGAGCACAGAGGGAGAGGGAGAAGCAGACTCCCTGCTGAGCAGAGAGGCCTATGCAGGATTCAATCCCAGAACCCCGAGATCATGACCTGAGCCGAAGGCAGACACTTAAGTGACTGAGCCACCCAGACACCCCTGAAGTGGTTTTTTTGTAGATAGACTTAAAAACTAGTTTAACTCTACCCATTGCCCTAATTAGCAGTCTTAGTAGGTAATTCACAGTGTACTATTTCAGTACATTGTAAAGGAAATTTAGCCTCCCCAAATCACTGCCATGCAAGCTATTCTAGAGGTGACAGATGGGAAAGGCTCCTAGACCAAGTGAAGATGCATGAATCTCACAGATTACTGAATGCACTGAGGGCACACAGCAAGAAGAAAGAGGAAGGACTCAGGGAAGGTTAGCACAAATACGATGGGGTGGAAGCAGGTGGGAGGACCACTCCTGAATCCTGGCTTATGTAATATGCATTGTTCACAGCTCTCTCTCTCTCTCTCTCTCTCTCTCTCTTTCTGTCTCCATATTAACCTTCCCTCTCACTGATGTGGTTACAAGGACCAGAAATGAGAGTGAGTAACAGGACCCAGTAGACAGAAGGTGCCCGAGGCCATGACCTGCACTTTCACTACTGGGAGGCTGCCTTGGCAAGTCTATCTGGCCCCAGCAGGAGCTCATCCATTAGCCTGCTGAACAGCTCTGGTTTTAGCGATGCTTCTTAGGCAGAACACAACTAGGATCATAATGGATGTCACCAGTGGGTGTCTGATTTAAGGGATAACATCGCTGCCAGCCCTGAGGTGGCAGGATTGTCCCTTATTAACTTGGTCCCCTTTATCTATTTCTATCCATACTTAGCACTCCGGTTTGTTCTATCCTATGTTCCATTCATTCTAACCATCTTTAACATATCATGCAGGTTACTGATTTACTCACAATTCGTGTGAATTCTGTCTCTGTCCCACAAGCTACCAGTGACTCATCCTCTGTACTGAACACATCCTATGGATTCTGCTTCTTTTTTTTTTTTTAATTTTTATTTATTTATGATAGTCACACACAGAGAGAGAGAGGCAGAGACACAGGCAGAGGGAGAAGCAGGCTCCATGCACCAGGAGCCCGACGTGGGACCCGATCCCGGGTCTCCAGGATCACGCCCTGGGCCAAAGGCAGGCGCTAAACCGCTGCGCCACCCAGGGATCCCCCGTGGATTCTGCTTCTATTTCATAATCTACTGACTTGCTTACTGTCTATACCTCATACTCCTCATGAGTTTAATCCATCTTGTTTGTTTTTCTTGTCTTCTGTAGCACGATTGAATATTCTCGAATAATGCTGCACACACACATTACGCAACACATTTACGGAATGCCCACTATGTGCACAGCATCATGCTAGGCAGCCTTCCATCTTGTGGAAAGACACGATCAAATACTCCTCACAGTCATGTGAAATGTGATAAATGCCAGAAAGTGGGGGCAGGGGAAACTGCTCTCCCAAGAATGCGGGGTGGGCATTCAGGGAGGGCTTCCCAGAGGAAGGGGGCACTTGAGAGGAGATCTGAAAGGAGAGCTCCCTGGTCTTGGGGTTTCAGAAATTCCTAATGAATAAACATCAAGGTCTCTTGCTCCCGCCCCTTCCGTTTTTGAATCATTTAGCCTAATTTCCATCTGACTTTCCCAGGGAACACGAACCTGTTCTAGTCCCCCAAATGTGCAAATGTTATGTTTTACACAACAATAACAACGAAACACACCTATTGGCAAGACACTGCAGAATAGTGTTTAGGCTTATAAATGGTTCTAACTGGGATCAACAGCCTATAATTAGACTTTAACAATCCAAGAGAGGAGTAATATGCACCCTGCAGTACAGATTGGCGTCTTTTTCTTTAGTTCTGCAGGTTTGGTGGGTAGATTGGCCTCCAACTTGCCTCCTACAATAACTGTCCTACCGAGGTAAACATGTCACAAACAAGAACAATGAGATCACCAATAATATAACACTAATACTATAAACAAAAGAAACGCCACCTCGGCTCTGGTGGAATGAAAAACACAATGTGGACCAACTAACAGAGCTATTTAAAAAACAAATTACTCACGGCCAAGCCGCTTAGCTCTCCAGACGCGATTTTCCCAGAGCCTCCGTGTGACTAGAAGTTTTTCCTGGAAGGGGCCCGCCTCTGCTTGCTTTTTGGATGGCGCTTGCTTACAGATCTGAGACCTTGGACAAAGAAGAGAATGCCCCACGCAGACCCACCTCGGTGCTTAGTCTCAATTATTCCTCTGATTTTCTCTCCAAATCGAGACATTTTTAGGGTTACAGGTTACTGTAAGTGGAGATGTGCTTGCAATGACATTTCTCTGAAACCTCTTGCTTTTCCCAAATGCCAGATCCCTTGGATCACAGGCCATGCTTCTTGGGTAAGGCCATTTTCCTTTATTTTCTTTATGAATGTTGTAACAGGATGATAGAATTGTAGAGGATTTTTAGAGATTGCCTGGTCCCTCTCTTTCATTTTGTGGAGGAGGATACAGGCTCCGGGGGCAGACTAGAAGTCACCAAAGGCATTGCTGGGGTGAAAGTACCATATACCCTGATGCAAATGAATGAAAAAGACAGACTCAGTATCAAACAAGATGCTTGGCTGCTTTCTTCTGGGCTTTGGTAATGTGCCCTTGTTCCATGAATGAACTCATCTGACCAGGGGATGAATCACCAGAATCTTCAATTAGCTTCCATGTTGCTTGGCAAGAGGGACAGAGACAAGGATTAAGTCCACTGGCTAGAAATGTAGTGAATGTGTTTATGGAAATGGAATGACTGGTTTTTCTGCTGGAAGAGATGTTACATCGGGTAGGACCTTTGAGCCAACTCAAACTGGCCCAAGAAATAAAGGCCTTTATTGGATCACATACCAAAAAAGTCCAGATGAATACTGATTTCAGAAATCAGTATTATATCCAGAGACCAATGATATCACCAGCTAGCCACATGCTGTCTCTCAGGTTCCTCATGGTGACAAGATTGCTGCCAGATGCTCCAGGCCTGCATCCTCCCAGATTTATGTTCTGTGAAAGAGTGTGCCTATCTCTTAATGATCATAGTGGGAGTCTCGGTGCTTCTAAATTGGGCCATGTATTGGGCCTCAGACAAGCACTGTGGCCAAGAGAAAACAGTGCTCCAAATGGTCAAGTGTGGATTACATGTCCATTTCTGACGCAGGTGAAACACGCAGAATGGTTTATGTTAGGAAAATTGAGGTATCAGGAGAAAGCAGACTGGGGGTTGGGGGGGCAAAAACAAAGGCATCCAATAGATGTGAAGTTGGACACAAGATTTTATTTTAATCTATTCTATTTTGTACCAGGTATTATTTAGAGCATCAATCATCCAGGGGCAGCACCAGGTCATCTAAATTCTGGAATCCAGGTGGTTATACAAAGATCCCTCCAGTTCAAGCACAGCTACTTGATCAATATGAAGTGCCTTGGACTAGCATGGTCTCTTTCATGAACTATATACGATCGATAGTTTGATTTCAGGACTATCAATTCTGCAGATTTATAATGTGGTTCCCACTTCACCGTGGACTTTTGGAAGCTGGCAAGCCTCCCCTATCTCATCTGTCTAGTGGGGATAATACAATGAAAGTGAAAGATTTTGCAAAACAAAGACTACCACTCAGAGGACTGAAATGGCTAAGGAAGCTGGGGAGGGCCTGCTGGGTCCATGGCCACAGAGCCAACAGCATGGAGGTGCTAAACCATTTCAGATGAAGCGTCAGCTGTTATGTGGGTAAAAACCACAGTTGAAGGGGTCTTCTCATCTCTGAACCCAAATCCTGTATGTGTACCACCTCAGAGAAAGTCTGAGTTTTTGACCAAGCGGGAGATGAAAGTCAAGTGCATACTTCATTTGCGGAGCTAGAACCCAGATGCCCCAGAGGGCATCCCCCATCCATCTCAGGTGTAAGATGCGAATGTCACATGAACCCTGGGGACAGGAGATGAGATGCAAGCGGCAGCCAGCGGCCCCCCCATTGGTCCTGTCACCTGACTTGGCCAGCACTCGGGGAACACCTGTCAGTGCAGGTGTCTGCTGAAGGGGGGTCTGCTGGGGGTCTGCTGAAGGTGGACCCAGAGTGGGGTTATAGTCACCACTTCCAGGAGAAGTCCAGAGGATATGTGTCTTCGGAAGCCTTTCCAGATTTCTCTAGGAGCAGCTGCCCTTACTGAGTGCTCACAAGCTCTCCTCATGTCTTCTGAGGCCGTGTGACGAGCCCACCTCCCGACCAGCCTGCTGGCCTCATTCCAATCCAGAGCCCACAGCAGTGATTTGTGCTGAACCCTGGAACCTGGAATCCAGGAGCCATTCCCACCCAAGACTGCCTTCTGAGTTCTCCCTGAAAACCAAAGGCCTGTCGGCCCAGCGGTGATCCCTATGTACAGCTCTGTCTCCAAATGCAAAAAAAAAAAAAAAAAGGAAATTTCTGCAGGAGCAAAATAACCCTGAGAAGAGGGGAAAAGCGATCGTGACAGCTTCACGTGGTATTGAGGATGAGACCATGCTTCCACTTGAGACGGGATCCCGCCTTGTCCGGGCCTGATGCACAGCCCCGGGAATCGTTCTTCCAGCTTGAAACCCAGGCTCTGTCTCCAGCTGTTGCAGGAGTGCCAGCCCCACCGTCCTCAGGCTCCTTCCTCTTTTCCACGCGGCCCTCTGAACAGGTGACAACATGGATGTGACAGACTGGGATCAAGGTGGAAATCACTTCTGGCTACGAGATTCCACGTGCACCTGTTGACTGCCCCTCGTCTTAGTTTGGGAGGGGGATGCATTGGTTGGTGTTCCAGTGCTGAGACTTTCCCGGGAAAAGATGCAGCACCTGAATCCGAGAGCATGACAGGTCCCACCTTAGATGGCCTGTCGATTAGGATAGTTCAAGTTCACAAGGTCTCGTCCTATTGTGGAGGGCAGCTATCCTGGACACGTGCAGGCCCAGCATCGTTCTGTCATACGTACTGTTCACAAATTAGGAGTGAAGTTGAAGTGTCAGGGTTTTTTTTTTTTTTTCTTTAAACCTGATCTTTGGATTTGCATCCTGCAGAAACTCCAAGGAAGCAAAATCCAGACTTATTCATCGAGCTCCCTCTGCTGACAACTCTCCCAAATAATCCAGCTCTATGGGATTTGCAGTAGGTTAGTGATATTGGGGGCCTCCTGGGGGTTCAGTGAGAAGCAGTAGGAGGAGAGATCCTCTACCCTTTCTGTGGCAGGGCTAAGGATCCGTAGGCCCCCTCTGCAAGGTGGCCGCGGTGAGGACTCTGAGGAGTTGGAGTTCCTGTGGGTGGCCGGCCCTGCCTGCCAGGACCTGGGCGTCCTGGGGCGAGTGATCTGTGCAGAGGACTCGCAAGTCTGCTCTGTGCCACCTGGGCGCTCATGCCCTAGAATAGCCTTTCTTAGACTGGTCCCAGCTTCCCCACCAGCTGGCAGCTTCTCCAGCACCGAGACGGCATCTGAATTGTCTTTGAAGGATGTCTCCCTCCCTCTGCCTCTCCCAGGGGGCTGTGCTGACTGAAGTGCTTCCCCGAGGAAGCCTGGGCCCGGGCAGGTTACAGGGTGAACTGCAGTGTGCCTCTGAAGCTGATGCTGGGTGACCGACCACATCAGCTGCCTCGCCTACCCCATGGCCTGTGAGTTCCCATAGGTCTTGACAGATGGTGGCGGTTTTGACAGCTTGTCAGCCCCACGTGGACACTTGTCCCTAGTCACTGCTCTCTGACTACCAACCCTGATTCCAAGTCCTGGGTTTTTCTGCTAATGCCTGTGGCTTGGGAGATGGAGCGGGAGCAGCGGGGTGGGAGTTTGAATGCTCGGCAGGGAGATCTGCCACAGGAATAAGAGTGAGAGAAGTGCTCATGTCCATAGGCAGACGTGACGTGCACTGAACGCCCAGGAAAAGCTCCAGAGAGGAGGAGGCTGTGGCACCAAGAGCCCCAGACAGGAAAACACTGGACCTGGTTCCAGGCCCGGCTCTGTGGTGCTGGGCTGGTCACTGAACTTCTCTGAACGCAGCACCTGTATTTGTGTAATGACCTTCCTGAACATATTTTCCAAAGATTCTTTTCCAGATACACTGTTCTCTTCAATATACGTATGTATTTATGGCTGATGATGTGCTTAGTGACCCGTGGATATTTGCTACCCCCTTCAAGGATGAAAACTCAACAATCCACCACTCAGGATTTCTCATTTCCTCCTTAGCTGGTGAGGCCATTACCTGGACACTACTGCCCCCTTGTGGCAGCAAATCTCATTTCGAAGGGTGGCGATGATGTCAACAGTTGATGAGGTTTCCGCGCACCTGGGTGGCTCAGTCCTTTGGGTGTCTGCCTTTGGTTCAGGTCATAATCCCGGGATCTTGGGATGGAGCCCCGTATCAGGCTCCCTGCTCTGTGGGGAGTCTACTTCTCCCTCTGCCCCTCTCCTGCTCCCTGCTTGTGCTCTCTCTCAAATAGATAAAATCTAAAAAAAACCCCAAAAAACAAAAAAAAAAACCTTGGATTTATAAAGGGGTTGGATAATGAATGTCCACAAGGCTTTATTCATGCCTGGAAGGAATGCATCCCTATAACTAGATCAGATCCATTAGTCATTCACCCCCCTTACTGCCTTTCCCTTACCTCAAAACAGTTACTTATTTTTAAAATATATGTATTTTTCTTTTTATTTTTCTCCTTCCAAAATTTTCTTTAAATTCTAGTTAGTTAACATACAGTGCAGTATTGGCTTCAGGAGTAGAATTTAGTGATGAATTCTTTGTACACCCAGTACTCATCATAACAGATGCCCTCCTTAAGACCCATCACCTATCCCGCCCACCTCCCAACCCCCTCTACTCCATCAACCCTCAGTTTGTTCTCTATCTTTAAGAGTCTTCTATGGCTCATGTCCCCATCTCTCTTTTCCCTCATATTCTCATATTTTCATCTGTTTTGTTTCTTAAATTCCACAGATGAGTGAAATCATATGGTATTTGTCTTTTTCTTACTAACTCATTTCACTTAGCATAATATCCTCTAGTTCCACGCATGTCATTGCAAATGGCAAGATTTCATTCTCTTTGATAGCTGAGTAATATTGCGTTATATATCATATATATATATATATGCCATATCTTCTTTATCCATTCATCAGTCGATGGACATTTGGGCTCTCTCCATAGATTGGCTGTTATTGATAATACTGCTATAGACATTGGGGTGCATGTATCCGTTCAAATGTGTATATTTGTATCCTGTGGGTAAATACCTAGGACTGCAATTGCTGGATTGTAGGGTAGTTTTATTTTCAACTTTTTGAGGAACCTCCATATTGTTCAAAACAGTAATTTAGAGGCAATCTTTAAATGGATTTACAGCTAGATAAATTTACAGCCAGAAGAAAATTGACTCATAGATTAAAATTTGCAAGCTTCTGAGAGGGTATGTTCCTACCTCAGAGTAGATTCGTTAAAAGGGGAAATGACACTATACCCAGATGGCATTTATAGGTATTAAACATCCGTTTGTGCGAATATTTTTTTCCTTCTTATTGAGGTAAGATCTACAGAACATAAAATCAACGACTTAAAAATGAACAATTCAGTTCATTTTAGTACATGCATGATGGCCTCTTAACCATCCTTGAAGGATGCCTCCTTCCCTCCAGCATCTAGCAGGGGGCACTGCCGATTGGAGTACTGCCTGGAGGAATTTACGAAAACATCTAGTTCCAAAACACTTTGATAATCCTAAAAGAAACCTCCCGTACCCATGTAGTTCGTCTCCAATCCCCATTCCCCCCAGCACCTGGAAACCATGAAGTTGTTTTCTGTCTCTACAAATTTACTTATTCTAGATATTTCATAGGGATGGAATCATACAACATCTGCCATTTTGTGTCTGGCTTCCTTTACTTACCATAACGTTTTGGGGGTTCATACATGTACGTACCAGTACTTCCTTCCTTCTTGCTGCTCAATAATATTCTGTTGTACACATGCCACGTTTTGTTTATCTATTCATCCATTGATGGGCATTTGGGTTGTTTCCACCTTTGGGTGATTGTGAATAATGCTGCTGTGAGTAAACAGTATTTGTTTGAGACCCTGTTTTCAATTCTTTTGAGCATATATCTAGGAGCGGAATTTCTGGGACATATAGTAACTCTGTGTTTAACTTTTTGCCGAACTGAATCTTTAGAATGATGTGTCATTAGGAGGGAAGATGACACTCTCCAGGATGGGCACCTCCTTGTTTATAATCCGGGATCTGTCTCAGGTTTGAGGCTGGTTGGTAGGGGTTCACTCAGGGTGGGGGATTCTGGTCTGCTCTGGGGTGAACAGCTCCCAGAGAATGCTCTTCTTAAGATGCATAGCAGGAGACCAAACCAATCCATGCAAACACATTAAAAAGCCTCTCCGGGTATCCCATCGGCCACCATTTTAGTGGCCAAAGATCACAGGGCCAAGCCCAGCTTTAATGGAGAGGCGAATGTAATGCTTGCTGGGTCTATCAGAAAGCATGACAAGGTCTCAGGGCTGAGGGTGTGGGTGCACCGGGACATCACAGGCAAGGAGCAGTTATATTTACCATCGCTTTGGTAAGAGGCTGGGGTCCTATGAAATACTTAGTTTACTTTTCTGTGTCATGTTTACATCATCTCAAAGACATCTATGATCTTGATGCAAATGTGTTTGCACAGTGGGATGTTTGTTGGTAGAGAACCCTCGAACTGCAGCGCTGGGCAGCAAGCATCCTGCCTGCTGGACAGGCCTCTGGGGAAGCAGGGCTTACACTTGGTGGAAAACTTGAGGCTCCCTTAACCCAGGCCTCTTAAGAAATGGGAATCGATAAGTGGCATAAATTATTCACCTCCAGGAACATTCTCAGAAATGAACAATAGGGTATTCATCTTTTTCAGTATTTGGACCTTTCCTCACCTTCTGAACGGCTGGGCCTTTCTAACCATTAAAAATTTAGATCTCAGAGAAGAATGAATCTAAGTTGTGCGGAGATTTCTATACAACTCTGGAGTTTCCAAGGGTCGGGCGAGTGAGCCAGAGGGCTCGGTTTTGTGGGGTGACTTCAGGGCTGTCGAAAGGGCCTCGGCTCTGTTCACTCTGTTCAAAAAGATCTCTTCTACCTGTCGGCTGAGATATTAGAAATTCCTTCCATCTCTGAAATCCATTCTGAGGGCTTTGTCTCTTTGGAATGGCAGACCTCTTTCAGAAGGCAGAAACTCGGGAGGGGAAGTAGACGAACATTTATCAGACACCCATTACATGGGTGCATCATCATCGCAAGGTTAATAATGTTTTACAAGCCTGCTTTATTGGATTTTCCCTTTAAGTAACTAACAAGTCACCGAAATATATAACATTAGAAAGTAAAAGTTAAAAAAAAAGTGTAAGAGTGCCTTGCATCGCAGCCATCAGAGATAACCCTCTGGTACGGGTGTGGTGGTAAATCCTGCAGACTTTTCCCTGTACTGATTCACATGTGTTAGCATCTGAGTTGACCTATAAGCAGCATTTGACTGGGTTGGCTACTCTGGGTTGTCCTTCTGGCTTCTGAGATGGCTTCCCCATGATTTTCAGCCTCCTGCTCTGGTTGCCCTGCCTCAGTGGCTCCTGCAGGTACCTGGGTGATCTTCTCTGCTCGTTCTGTACAGGTCAGGAAGTCTTGTTCCGTCCTTTACCATCTTCATGTACCTTCCAGCCAACTGTGGAACTCCAGCCTCTGCCTCTCTTCTGAGCTCCAAACTAAATACCCAACTGTCTCTTGACATCCTCACTTGAATGACTTACAGGAACCCCAAACCTAACTTTGAACAAAACCCAGATGTTGATCTCTCTCTTTCAAAAGCCACTACTCTTCCATCTCAGAATTAGGACCTCCAAGTCCTGAATTGTGACTTGATTTCTTCCTTGTCCTTTCTTCCCTTATTCAATCCATCATTAAGTCCCGTCAACCCTGCCTGCAAATATATCACATGGTATGATATGCATATTTTATCAAATCTGAGATGTGTTGCTGTGGTACTTTTTAGTTTAGTTTAGTTTAGGTTTTTTTTTTTTTTTTTTGAGAGAGAGAGAGAACAAGCAGGGGGAGGGGCAGAGGTAGAGAGAGAATCTCAAGCAGGCTCCATGCTGAGTACTCGTCTGATTTAGGGCTCTATCTCCCGACCCTGAAATCATGACCTGAGCCAAAATCAAGAGTCAGATTTACTCAACTGACCGAGCACCCCCAGGCACCCCACTACTTTTTAAATCTTTGCAAGAAGTGTCAATGGAATGTTTTCATCACACAATTGCCTTATAATTGTTTCATGGTTGACAGCAATCGAAAGATACTATCTGTTGGAGGATACATCTCGATTTCAGAGAAGCACAAATGTGAGAACAAATGTGGGTCGACTCAACAAAATACAGAACCTTGAGTCCATCTTGGTCACCCCTGTTCTAGTATAAATCTTCTTCCATCTGAACTTCCTGTGTGCTCTCTGAGACCTCACAGTTACTCTTCCTCAAGACTTCTCTTCTGTTAATCCCCTGGCAACTCCTGTTCACCTCCAAAATATATCTGGATTCCAATGATGTCCCAATACTTCTTTTCTGTGACCCTCGTCCAGGCCCTACCATCTCTTGCCTGGACAACTGGTCTCCTTGCTTCCTCCAGCAAGCCAGAGGGATCTTTCTAAAGATCATCATCCCTCATGTCAAAACTCTCCAGAGATTTTCAGCTATACCTGGAATACATTTAATGGCCAGGCTACCTGCTCATCCTCTGTCTGTTGCTCACTGTTCATTGTTCTCCACTTGTCACCTTGCTTGCTGAACCTTAGCTCCTGCCATGTTTTTCCCTGCCTCAGACACGCCAAGGTCATTCCCATCTCAGGGCTTTTGCATTTGCCATCATGTTTGCTTCAAAAACTCTTGTACTGGACCTTTGCACAGATTCCCATCAATAAAGGGTAAGCTCAAATGTCACTTCTGCGGAGGGGCCTTTCCCAGACCAGCCTTCCTAAAGCTGCCTCTACACCCCTATATCCCCCTTTCATCGACCCGTCACTGTCAGCTAATACCTAACAGTATCTGATTTATGAATTTATTTCTCTTTCTCCCCTCACTGGAATGTAAGCTTCTTGAGGGCAGGGACTCTCTTCCCTGCTACAACGTCAGCACCTTCAGGCTTAGCACAGAGTAGGCAGTCAATAAATCCTGGTGAATCACTTGATTCCCTTCTCCCTAGTTTCTCTTTTATCCTTCTAAACTTGGTTTCTAGACTGATCATTTAAAAATGAAAATCCTGAACCACAGCTCCTCTACTTAAAGCCCATAGCTGCTCATTACAGCACTCATGGAATGCTTTAGCAGCATCCTGCTATCTCTGATCTGTTGTATTTTTGTTTTCATTCAGTTCAAAATGCTTTCTAATTTCCCTCATGATTTCTTCTTTGAAAGAAGGATTGGTTAGGAGTGTGTTATTGAGTTCCCAAATATTTGGGGATTTCCAGGTATCTTTTTGTTACTGATTTTTAATTCAACTTCACAGTGCCCGAAGAACACACTTTGTATGACTTGGAACCTTTGACATCTATTGAGACCTGATTTATGACCTCAGATATGATTGATTTCCATAAGCATTCCATGTGCATCTGAAAAGAATGTTCTACAGACTACATTCTGCAGTCGTGCAGAGGAATGTTCTATAAATGTCAGTTACGCAATTTTGGTTGATAGTATCATTCAAGTCTACTATATTCTTGCTGATTTTTTGCCTACTTGTATCAGTTCTTTGGAGAGGGGTATTGAAATTTCCAACAGTGCTTGTGGATTTGTTCATTTCTCCTTGAATTTTATTGGTTTTATTTCATGTATTTTGAAGCTCTATTACTAGGAGCAAACTATTTAAGATTGTTATGTCTTTTTCATTAATTGACTCATTTTTCACTATAAAATGACCTGCATTATCTCCAGTAGTATTCTTTGCTCTGAAATCTATTTTATCTGATATTAACATAGCCATCACAGCCTTTTCTTCTTCTTCTCCTTTTTTTTAAAAAAAGATTATTTATTTATTTAGTTGACAGAGAGAAAGAGCAGAAGCAGAGGGGAGGTGCAGAGGGAGAGGGAGAAGCAGGCTCCCTGCTGAGCAGGAAGCCTGATGTAGGACTTGATCCGAGGATCCTGGGGTCACAACCCCGAGCCAAAGGCAGACGCCTAACTAACTGAGCCACCCAGGCGCCCCTCTTCTTTTTTCTTTTTCAAAGATTTACTTATTTTATTTTTAAAGATTTTATTTATTTGTTCATGAGAGAGAGGGGGGTGGGCAGAGACACAGGCAGAGGGAGAAACAGGCTCCATTCAGGGAGCCTGATGCGGGACTCGATCCCGGGACTCCAGGATCACACCCTGAGCCAAAGGCAGGCACTAAACCGCTGAGCCACCCAGGGATCCCCAGATTTACTTATTTTAGAGAGAGAAAGAGCACAAGTGGGAGGGGCAGAGAGAGAGAGAATCCCAAGCAGGTTCCCCACTGAGTGTGAAGCCCCATTTTGGGGCTCAATCCCAGGGCCCTGAGACGAGAACCTGAGCTGAAACCAAGAGTGGACACTTAACCCACTGTGCCACTCAGGCTCTCTACAGCCTTTTCTTCTGACCAGTTTTAACATGGTGTATCTTTCTCCATTCTCCTAACCTACTTGTATCTTTATGCTCAAAGTGTGTTTCCTGTAGATGGCAACTAATTAGGCTTTGCTTTTGTAATCCAGCCTGACAATCTGTGCCATTCAGTTGGGAAGTTAAAACCATATGCATTTAGTGTGATTATTGTTACGGTTAGGTTTCAGTCTATCATCTTATTTATTTATTTACTAATTTAAGATTTTATTTACTCAAAAGAGATAGAAAGAGAGGGAGGCAGAGGCAGAGGGAGAGGCAGGTAGCTACCCACGGAGCAGGGAGCCTGATGTGGGACTTGATCCCAAGATGCTGGGATCACGATCTGAGCCGAAGGCAGACGATCAACTGACTGACCCACCCAGGTTCCCCACTACTTATTTTTCATTTGTCTCATTTGTTCTTTTCTTTATGGATCACTATCCTTTGTTGTCTGATACCCAATTTTTAAAAACATTGTTTTATATAACTTGGGTTTTTTTCTTCTGGTAAGAGGGTAAATCTTCTATCGGTTATTCCATCTAGACTGGACCTATTGGTTATCTTTGAGTTCATTAATTCTATCTTCTGTTCTATCCAAGTCTTTAGTTAAACCTATTCAGTACATTTTTAAAAATAGGCTTTATTCTTTAGAGCAGTTTTATATTCATAGCGAAATCGAGTAGAAAGCACAGAGAGTTCCCAGATGCCCCTGCCCAGATTCATATACAACCTTCCCTACTTTCAACATCCTGCTCCAGAGTGGTACATTTGTTACAATCAATGACCCTACACTGACATATTGTTATCACCCAAAGTCCTTAGTTTACATTAGAGGTCACTCTTAATGTTGTACACTCTATGGATCTTGATAAATATATAATGACATGTATCCACCAATATAGTATCATGCAGAATAATTTCATTGCCCTAAAAATTGCCTGTGCTCCTCATATTGATCCCTCCCTGCCTCCTAGCCCCTGGCAACCACTGATCTTTTTACTGTCCCCATTGTTTTGCCTTTTCCAGAATGTCATATAATTGGCTTCGTACAAATTGGCTTCGTTCACTTAGTACTGTGCATTTAAAGCTCTTCCATGTGTTTTCATGGCTTGATAGCTCATTTTTTAAATCACCAAATAATATTCCATTGTCTGGATGTGCCAGTTTATTTATCCATTCACTTACTGAAAGATGTCTTGGTTGCTCCCAAGTTTTGAAAATTATAAATAAAGCTGCTATAAACACCCACATGTAGGTTTTATGTAGACACAAGTTTTCAACTTCTTTGGGTAAATACCAAGGAGTGCAATTGATAGATTGTGTATTAAGAGCATGTTTAGTTTTATAAGAAAGCACTAAGTTGCCTTCCAAAGTGGCTCTACCATTTTGCATTTCCACCGGCAGCGAATGAGAGTTCCTGTTGCTCTACACCCTCACCCGGATTTGGTGTTTTCAGTGTTTCACATTTTGGCCATTGTAACAGGTGTGTATTGGTATCTTGTGGTTTTGATGTGCAATTCCCTGATGTCATATGAGGCTGAGCACCGTTTCCTGTGCCTATTTGTCACTGGTGTGTATTCTCTGAAGTGTCTGTACAGATCTTTTGCCCATTTTTAATTCAAGTTGTACTTTTCTTTTAAAAAATATTTCTTAAGAGTTTATTTTATTTCATTTCCCAGCTTTGAACCCAGGTATATGCTTCTTTATTCATGTGAACTTTTGCTAGGCTTTTTCTCCATTATAACCTCATATGCTGCTCATAGGCACATTCCTCCCCAGCCTGGCAAGAATTATCCTCATTCTTTGCTCATCTTTCCCTAGTTACTAGCTACAGGAACCAAGGAGAGAGGCTTTTTGATAATCTTTGGGTTTTTTTTTCCTTTGTTTTTTTTTTTTTTTTTTAATTTATGATAGTCACAGAGAGAGAGAGAGAGAGAGAGGCAGAGACACAGGCAGAGGGAGAAGCAGGCTCCATGCACCGGGAGCCCAACATGGGATTCGATCCCGGGTCTCCAGGATCGCGCCCCGGGCCAAAGGCAGGCACTAAACCGCTGCGCCACCCAGGGATCCCCGATAATCTTTGTTTTACAGACACATGGACAACATATGACATACTGGATGGAGCCCAGATGACCAAAACAATGCACAATCTCAAAAGTTTCCAGCCTCCTCTTGAAAGGTTTCAAGACCCATCTAGTTTCTGCCCTAACCACCACATACCTTGCTAACCCCTATAAACTGTCCCTAGGTTCAACAAACACAAGGCAGATCTGGGACTGATCCCCTGCCTTCCCAGTGGGCTACCCTTCTGATATTAAAGCTTTCTCTGCTTCAAACCCTGTGACTCAGAGATTGGCTTCCAGCAAATCAAACACACTCATCTTATTTCAGGGTTTGGCAACAATTTGGTGAGCCAGTCAGAAGGCATTGTGCTAGGGGTGGGCCACTCTGAGTGGTGAGGTGACTTGGGAGACTCCCTGAAGCTGCTTGGACCACATGTTGAGCCCACGGGAGTCCTCCTGGCTGGCTCTCCGAGCAGCATCAGCTGCATTCAGCATCAAACCACAGCTGGAGTAGAACAACCTCTATTTGGCCAATGGGAGGAATTCAGCAACTGAAGGGTAAGTTTCTGTTGTTCATGACCAGTGCCTGTTCCTCTCATTTGCTTTTGGTCTTTTTGGGGAGTTTTCTTGCTGGGGCATTTGTAAGAGGGACCTTCACAGTCTGTGAGATAGAAAAAGTCATATGATTACCTCTATTCAAGAGGTTCCTGGGTGGCTCAGTGGTTGAGCATCTGCCTTTGGCTCAGAGTGTGATTCCGGGGTCCTGGGATCGCGTCCTGCATTGAACTCCCCACAGGGAGCCTGCTTCTCCCTCTGCCTATGTCTCTGCCTCTCTTTCTCTGTCTCTCATGAGTAAATAAATAAAATCTTTAAAAAAAATTACCTGTATTCAATTATGTTTCCTCCCACAATAACTTAATTGTTGTCTTTGGGTGTTGTACGTTTGTCTTGCTTGTAACACGTGAAATACCAATTTGGTTCTAAACTGTAGCCCTTGGGCTGCATATTCCAAAACTGGTTTTAGTTATGAACTTCTGAAAAAAGAAAAAGATGATTTTTTTTTAACCAACGCTGCTTGGCCATAATATTTATTACACTCAAGAAAAATGACCAATTAATGGATCCACAAATTATAATACTATCTTGCAATTACACTTCTTCTATCAAAGGGAGATATTTGGAAATTGGGCCTTTAATATCTTCTCACAAATATTAGTAAAACAAAGGCTAGATTTTGTTTGCATCTTGTTTGTGTATATATGTCCATATGTGTTAAAAATATGAGATATTTTCTCTATCTCTGGAGGTATTGCTAAAATTAATTTTTTAAGGATTTTATTTATTTATTCATGAGAGACACAGAAAGAGAGGCAGAGACATAGCAAAAGGAGAGGCAGGCTCCCTGTAAGAAGCTCGATGCAGGACTCGATCCCAGGATCCTGGATCACGCCCTGAGCTGAAGGTAGATGCTCAACCACTGCTAAAATTGTCTCTGCTAAAATTAATTTGTAAAGGACCTCTGTTTAATTGGTTTAAAGTCGGGTAACTAGTCTGGGTCAAACAAAAACTGGGTATTCTAAAACTCTGATAATAACTAACCCAAATGTTTTTCAAGTTCACATGGTCTGAAAAAAATTGATATTAAAATTCAAGATTGTTGATTTAATTAAAAATAGACACGTATTTGGAGTTATCAGCATCAAACATAAAACTTTTATTCTACTAAGGTTTACCAAAGGTCAAGTGAGCTCATACTATTCTGTTATAGAATTTGTCAACAAAAAAGATAAAAATAATGATTAGCTGTTTAATGTCATAAAATTGTCATGACTGATCTCTACAAAATTGTTGAGTATAAACAGATGAACTTTCAAGTTTTGTTGAGTTAAATGATGAGTAAAGTTAAATCCATTAAATGTCTAAATCATTTCCAAATAAAATAAAGTCTGGAAACATAATTACTAAACATATGTTTATCTGCTTTGGCTTCCTATTTCAGAGAAACTAGATACTTGGGTCTGTTAGTAAACATGTTTTATGCTTTATTTAAAAAGTTGTACTGTGAAAGAACACATGTTTCTAGAACTCATGAAATGTATGCATACATTTGTCAGGCTAAAGAATTCTGGTATAACAGACACTTCACAGTTGGTGACTACTTAGTTTTCTCTGGAGACTGAGGTTTCTAAGAGTTAAAAATTCCAATAAATGTTGGTGAGATTGCTGGAAATTATGAGGAAATCAGCTCTGTGTGTAGGCAATGTAGGATATGTGTTTTTGGTAAGAAAGGTAGGAGGAATGGAGAGGTATTTTCATTTAGGGAAAAGAAAATAATTTTGTCCTAAAATGAGACTGGTTATTTAAAGGAGGTAAGCTTAGGACAATATCTAAATGTAAAAAGAAGGTTGTGGAAGGCTTATGAGCAGGAAATCTTTGGAAAAGAATTTTACATGTGGCCAGGATGCATGATAAGTCATTTTTGAATGTATTAGAATTTATGAGTTTTAATATCAAATTAGAATTTCTGAGTTAGATTAGAATGATTAGAATTTATGAGTTTTCATATCAAAAGCACACCAGTATAAAATTGAGATTTGGTCTTTTTCTCTGCTAAAATGACAGCGTTTTCTTAGGTCCTTGGTCTACTCTTCATAGACGTATGGGTGCTGACAACACTGACTCCATCTTTGGCTCTCTGTCTTGTCTGTGCTTGTGCAATGGTCTCCCTCAGGACTATGCATTCCAGGCCCCATGGAGGTTAACATACGCCCTGACTAGGATGCCCTTGTTCTGACCTTCCCTAAAGTGTTACACAGAAGGCTCCACTTTGGGTAACTGGTAGAGATCCTCTGGTGAGCAGAAGGCAGCTCTTTAGATAACTACTCTGTGACCTCACCACCATGCCCCTTGCTCTATAAAAGCTGGGGAATAAGGCCCAGCTGGGAGGGAGAATAGGGATGGGTGGTAACTGCATGCAGCCTGGGTCGCCGGCTCCTGTCAGTAAGCTACCTTGAATAGATTCTGTGTAAATGGTATGGATTGGCTTGCTTCATTTCTCGGTGTTAAGCCTCCTTCTCAATCTGGAGGATACTTTAGCGACCCTCCTCCACCTTCTAGGAAAAAGAAATTGTAAACAAAGGTTTTTCTTTACCTAAAGATATCTGCCTAGAAAAACAAAATTTCTATGTTTCTATCAGGTCTCTGATTACTTAAAAAAGGTGAATCCTCTCAATATCAAAAGAGCTAGTTTTGCCTACAGCTATATCCCTCTGTATCTGCCTTTGGAATCTCTGGTTACCACCTTGACTAAATAGATAATTGAGTTGTATGATGATCTGTGATCCTATTTTGGCATGGGCTTTGTAATCTTCTGATATTTTTAACAACGTTCCCCAAATTCAAATTCTAAATGTAGTCTCTGTGACTAATGAGGCTTCTTTATTTGGTATGTCAAATTACACGGGAAGCGTTGTCAGATGAGTGATGATAAACCTTCTTTGGTTAGACTGTTTGAGTGAATGCTACAATTGTTCCAGAAATTACATAAAATTCCTAAGCTTTTGATATGTCCTAATATAATGTCATCACTCGTAATTCTGATTATTAAAATGTTGTGTGTCACAGAAATCACCGAATCCCCTTGTCGCCTACATTATAATGAACTCTCATCAGATCTTTCACCATGGCCATTTTTGAGTCCTTTATTATTTATACTTACCATTTTATTCTGATGCCCTTGAAAATGTGTTTCAGCTTCAAAGAGGTTCACAGAAAGGACTATTTAAAAAAAATATTTAAAGTCAGCTAATTAACATATATTATTAGTTTCAGAGATGGAAAGGACTTTGACAAATACAGGTTTCTTACATCTGTAAGATCATAAAACTAAACTAAGAATTTCTGGAACTGGGCACCTGGGTGGCTCAGTGGTTGAGCATCTGCCTTCAGCTCAGGTCGCAATCCCGGGGTCCTGGGATCGAGTCCCACCTTGGGCTCCCCTGCAGGGAGCCTGCTTCTCCCTCTGCCTATGTCTCTGCCTCTCTCTGTGTGTCTCTCATAAATAAATAAATAAAATCTTAAAAAAAAAAGAATTTGTGGAACTAATAGGAAAGCTGCAAACAGAGCAAGAATTAGTAATGTGGGACTAGATAGAGGAAGGTGATTATAGTTTTTGTGACTCTTGTTTAAAACATTGCTGGTTTTCCAATGCTTGCTCTTCCAGATTTAAGGAAACTCTCTCTCAAGATACCTATGACTTACAGAAATTTGGTAAAATTTTCCTTTGTAAACAAATGGAGACATTTATCTTTTCTCCCTACATGAACCCCCCAGAATTCAGAAACTCTCAGTGAGTATTCTTTCATGGCAATTATAGTTGTTTGCACAAATTCATAAGAATCTGTTCCCCTTGTAAACAGGACACCACTGAAACATTGGTCGTATTATCAGGGCTTTGAGTGAAAGGTCGTATTTGAGAGACACACACATAGACTCCAATATGACCAGATAGCTTTAAGGAACTAAAGTTGACTTTATGAAGTCGGTAGAGCCCTTGGAAATGTTGCATTCCCAGGAGCCTTACCAGGTTAGTAAAGAATTCTTTACTGAATAGAGTATATAGAATATAGTATATAGTATATAGTATAGTATATATAGTATATAGTATAGTATATAGTATTTACTGAATAGAGTATAGGAACCTCAGGATATTTGGGGGATCTTGGGAAGAGAGGAATTCACCCAAATCAGCAAGTATTACAGAAGAATCTGATGGTTAAGTATTTGGTTTATCTTCTAGCCTCAAGAGGCTGTTAAAAGTTTAATCTGAAATTCCTTATGAAAGATTCCAGCAAAGCAAGGGTTTTTTTTTTTTATTATTTTCTTTTTTTTAAATTCAATCTACCAACATATAGTATAACACCTAGTGCTCATCTCACTGTGTGTCCTCAGTGCCCGTCACCCAGTCAAATATTCTGATGCCCTTGCAAATGTGTTTCAACTTCAAAGAGGTTCACAGTCCCATCCCTCCACTCTCCGCCCCTTCTGTAACCCTTTGTTTGTTTCCCAGAGTTATGAGTCTCTCATGGTTTGTCTTCTCCCATTTTTTGCCACTCAGTTCCCCCCCATTCCCTTATAGTCCCTTGCACTATTTCTTATATTCCACATATGAGTGAAACCATATGATGATTGTCCTTCTCCGATGGACTTATTTCACTCCGCATAATACCCTCTAGTTCCATCCACATCAATGTAATGTCAGGTATTCATCCTTTTTTTTTTGAAAAGATGTTATTTATTTATTCATGAGAGACACAGAGAGAGGCAGAGACAGAGGCAGAGGAAGAAGCAGGCTCCCTGTGGGGAGCCTGATGTGGGACCCGATCCCAGGACGCCAGAATCAGGACCTGAGTCAAAGGCAGATGCTCAACCCGCTGAGCCACCCAGGCATCCCTGAACTGACCCATTCTTAAGACTAAGACTGGTTCATGAGATTTAGAACAGGGTTTTTTACCTAAGGTCTTGAATAGAACAGTTAAACTCCAAATTGTTGATTGGTAATGTTTTCCTAAGGAAAAAAAATCATGTCAAAATGGGACCATGCTGATTCCTGACCACACCACAAGGACTTTTGATACAAATTTATTTCAGATATAAGTCAGGTTTTTTTTTTTTTTAAGATTCTATTTATTTATTTGACAGAAAGAGAGAGCACAAGCAGAGGGGAGGAGCAGAGGGAGAGGGAGAAGCGACTCCCTGCACAGCAGGGGGCCTGATGTGGGGCTCCATCCCAGTACCCTGAGATCATGACCTGACTAAAGACAGCCGCTTAACCCCAGATATGAGACAGATTCTTATACATGCCTAATTATGATAAATTAAGTCAGAGGGCTCCACTATGCTGAAAACAAGCTGATCATAATACATACTGGACTCTTTTTCTGGATTCCCTAAGGAATTAAGTCAATGTTACAGGGACTATTAATATTTGGATTTATGTAATAATTAAATGTGGTTTCTGAATATTTGGTCGTGCAAAATATACACATTGAGCCAAGTATCAGAGAATATTTCCAATAAGGTGAGAAGCTGTTTCCTTCCTCAAACCCAACCTCTGCCCTCTTCAGCAGGAAGTAGCTGAGAAGGTCGTCACTCTATTCCCCATACTGAGGACTTAGAAACAGGAGTGGGGACTTGAACCCAACATGTGCTTCTTTATTCATGTAAACCTTTGCTAGATAGGCTTTTCCTCCATTATAACCTCACATGCTGCTCCTAGGCGCATTCCTCCACAGCCTTGCAAGAATTATTAAACTTGTAATTTGTTTTTGTTTTTTTCCCCTAGTCCTAGCTATAGAATCGAGGAGGGAGACCACTTGATAATGTCTGTTTTGCAGACCCAAGGTCAACATGTAATACCAGGATCCCTGGATGGAGCCCAGGTCACCAAAACAACACACAATCTCAAACGTTTCCAGTCTCCCCTCGCAAGGTTTCAAGACCCACCCAGTTTCTGCTCTATCCCCCACGGACCCTGCTAGCCCGATAGAAAATGTCCCTAGGTTCAACAAAGACAAGGCAGATTAAATTGGGAGCTGATTCCCAGTCTTCTCATTGGGCTCCTCCTCCTCCTCGTCCTCCTCCTCCTTCTTCCTTAAAGATTTATTTATTTTAGAGAGAGAGAGTGAGAGAGCACGGGAGCAGGGGTAGATCCAGAGGAATTGAGAGAGAAGCAGGCTCCCCACTGAGTGGGGAGCCCGACCAGCCTGAGCCAAAACCAGGAGTGAGATGCTCAATCGACTGAGCCACCCAGGCACCCCTGGGCTACTCTTCTTATAGTAAAGCTTTCTCTGTGTCCAACCTGATGACTCAGACAATGGCTTATAGTGCATTAGACACATGAATGTGATTTCAGGGTCTGGTAACAACTTTATTGAGTTGTAACTGATACACAACATTGTGTAAATTTAAGGTGTACAATGTGTGATTTGATAATGTTAAGTATTGCAAAATGAGGTTGCTTTTATGGAGTTTAAAACTTCTTTGTAGATTTTGGATAATAATCCTTTATCAGATATGTCTTTTGAAAATATTTTCTTTTGGTCTGTGGCTTGTCTTCTCATTCTTTGGACATCCAGTAAGTTTTACATTCCATATATTTTAGGTTTTTTTTCATATATTTTAGTTTTAAATTTAGAATATCATTTTGTCTTTTTTTAAGATTTTATTTATTTATTAGAGAGTGAGAAAGCATGAGCAGGAGAGGGGGAGAGGGAGAGGGAGAAGCAGACTCCCCACTGAGCAGAGGATTCCCCTGCTCCCCACTGATGTGGGGCTCTATTTCAGGACTCCAGCAGACGCTTAACCAACTGAGCCACCCGGGGACCCCTTGATTATCTTTTATAACTTTAGATACTGTTAAAATTTTTTATTCATCAATTTGTCAACCTTTTCTTCCATTTTCTTTAACATATTAAGCTATGTTAAACTAATTGTCTGCTAATGCTAACTCTCATCTGGATCATCTATGGGTCTACTTTTTGTTTCTTTCCCTACTTGATTATGGTCACATTTTCCTCTCAGTATGTCTCTTGGTATTTAATTGTGTGCTGAATCTGCATGATAGAAAGTGTGGGAAATTCCAGACCCCAACATTCTCAAATAATAAAAATAACCATACTTCAAAGTTGTCAAAGCACTTTGCCATGTATTGTATCTTTTGACTTTCTTCATTCTACCACCAACCATGATAACTAATTGCAGGCTGTAATAAGTCATTTCTGCCAAGAGATTTTATGAGGGCCCTGGACAGAGATTTGGAAACGTGAGTCTTTCATCCAGTGTCCTTGAAGGTGGTGTCTCAGGCTACAGCCTCAGGATGCCCTCTGGTGGGGGCATGGTCAGTTATGTCCTCACAGTCAATTAACCCTTCTTCCTGGGCCATGGCCACTTGCCGGAGGCTACATTTTCTAGCCAACCTTATGGCTGAGTGTAGCTGTGACAAAGTTCTCATCAACTGAATGTGAATAGAAGTGGGGACACCTGAGTGGCTTGGTTGATTGGGTGTCCGACTCTTAGTTTTAGCTCTGGTCATGAACTCAGGGTCATGGGATCAGGCTTTGAGCTCAGCACAGAATCTGCTTGTCCCTCTCCCTCCCTCTCTGTTGCTCTTGCTCTCAAATAAATAAATAAATAAATAAATAAATAATATATATATGTTATATATATGAATATAAATGTTATATATATGAACTAAATATATATATTTAAAGTGAATATATATTTATATATATAAATAAATATATATATTTAAAGTGATGTGTGTAATTTCCACTCCACTGGCTTAAAAGAAAATTGATTGCCCTGACTTCCTCTTTCCCTTCCCTTGACTAAAACAGAGGTAAGCCTCAGAGGCCAGTTTTAAGTATGCAGGTGAAGACAGTGCCCTAGGGTAGTGCTTCTCAGACTTCAGTGTGCTTCAGAATTGCCTGGGGTGTTGGCCAAACTGCTGGGTCCCACCCCCAGAATTTTGAAATCTATAGATTTGGGGTAGGGCCCAAGAGCTTCCATTTCTAACAAGTTCCCAGACAATGGTCATGTTGTTGGTCTAGGGGCCACACTTTGAAAACTGCTGCCCTAGGATAAAGTAGAGCAAGCAAATGGAAAGATCCTGGGTACTCTGTGTCTGGATGGAGCAGGGCTGCCCCAGTGACATGCAACTCTTGCTTTTGGACTATTATGTAAGAGATCAATAAACCTCCATTTAAAAAAAACACAACACTGTATGTAGTTAAAGCAATTTTGCAGTCACCCCCATCAAGGACACAGGTGATTGTCAAGTAGGGAGTGGTGATCTCTAGGCAGGTTTTTGGTAAGCGATAGCCCTGACATCCAATCTTCCTCTTTGGTTTGTAGGTCCACCTCTCTCTGAAGGAATCATCCCTTCCCCAGAGGTGGATGGCAGGCCAACATGGCCCTGGGCTCAGAGCAAAGCCAACTGGACCAGAGGTGGAGACCTAACCTGAGAGGTGCCCACCTAGGCTGCGTATGTGGGCTGCATCAAGCCAACAAGCTTTGGAAGCCAGGTTTGTACACCCCACCCCACCTCCCTGCCTTCTCTTCACCCACCTTTTTGTATTAAGACTTTCTTTCTTCAGTTCCCTAAGTGGTTAAGCCTGTAAGTCTTAAGTATAAAGTGGGCTGTAGAACTTGATTGTAGCACAGCAATTTTATTTTAGGAACCGATGCCATGTTTAACGTAGGAGTGTAATTGGCTCCTCATTATTTTTAAAAGAATAGGTCCATTGTGACTGAGAGGCCCACCCCTCAAATGCTTGTCCTCTTTCAAGAGAGAAAAACAGAAACACATACATACACATACACCCATGTGGAGAGAGCATGGCACCATGTCTCCCTCCCGGGCTGGCTATGGAGGAAAAATTCACACGGGCCAGTGTTGCTACTGAATCTGAGGAAGCCAGCCTGGGTGATGCTCTTTCTCCTCTGCCTGCATTAGAAGGACTCCTCCTTGGTTGCTGGAATAACACCATGCCCCTTCTCCACCGTCTGTGTACATCGTACCTGCCTGAGGTGAGGTGCCCTACTGGGTCTCAGGAGACCAGGAGATGACCATAAAGCTTGATTTTGTTTTATCTGCACCTGTTTTCCCATGTTCTCTGCAAAAACACCACTCATTTAGAGGAACAAAAACCCTTGCTGTTATTTCCACTCACCTCCATCTCCAGAACTAGAAAATTTTACCTCAGTCACACCTATTGCTATTGATCTGCTCTCAGCTGGCCATTATTTTCCTTCTCCTTGGACATCTTTTGAGCCCTTCTCTTCCACAAGGCTGCCCTAGGCTGCTTGGGCTCACAGCATCACTCTTTCTTCTGCCTCCATAAGCCATATAGTGTTTGTATCTCACTTCCTAATTCATCCCTTATATGTTGAAGTGTATGAATCTATATATCTACATCCTCTCTCTCCACGGATGGTGGGGACCTTTATTGGCCTCACATCATCTGGCCTTTAGTGAGCCCCAAGGAAGTGCATTTTTGGCTGGTTGATCCATGTCCATCTGATGCCTTGTTAGGAGAGGGAATTAGACTTCAGCAAGAGGAGGTCTCTCAATAACCTGTGTCCCTTCCTCCCTAGGAAAGGGAACTAGATAATGTATAGGAAGTAGAAAAATCCCTCTCTCCTAAAAATGACAGAAACTTAGATCATCTCTGAGGTGGGGAGGGTTGGCTGGATCTCATGGCCCTCACATTATCTGCAAGAGTCCCTTCTTCTGTGGGTTTCCACCGATTCCTGCCACCACTGGCCCAATGGCCCAAATGGGGATGACTGGCTCTTATACACTATAAAACTGTAACACTGGATTGCATACAACTAGATTGTGTGGCTAATGGGCTGGAGCTCACTTGTCTTCAGTTTGTGTTCTATCACAGGGTCTTTCTCTACTCTGCTCCCTGCCTTCCTCCAGATGGTGGTGAATGGCATCAGTGGTACACGGCACTTGCTATGTTATTTTCTAAAGTATTCTATATTTTTAAAATATGTTTTTTTTAAAAAAAAGACTTTAAAAAGATGATGCAAATACACTTTCTGACCTTCACCATCTAACACTTTCATTAGCTATACTGACCCCAAGCACAGTAAATAGCTTAATAACAAATGACTCATGCATTCTTATCTTAAAATGTTGATTCTTGGCTTGAGTAAAGAACAATGGGAGCACACTAAGGTGTTGTTCAAAAGTAATAGCCAGGGAGAGACATATCACCTTCGAGGACTGGAAGGCTTAACACAGTAATGATCTCAAGTGTCCTCCCATTGGTCTATGGGTTTAATGCAGCTCCTATCAAAATCCCAACTAGGTTTTATGTAGACATAGATAAGATTATTTTAAAACTTATACAGAGGGACGCCTGGGGTCCCGGGATCAAGTCCCACATTGGACTTCCTGCATGGGGCCTGCTTCTCCCTCTGCCTATGTCTCTGCCTCTCTCTCTCTCTCTATCATGAATAAATAAATAAATTCTTAAAAATTAAAACATATATAAAGGCCTTTAAATAGCTCAAGCAGTCTTGAAAAAGAAGAATAAGGTAGAAGGAATCATTATACCTGATATTAAGACCTACTACATTGCTATAGTAATCAGATAGTGTGGTATTAGTGGAAGGATAGACACATTGATCAATGGACCAGAATAAGGAACCCAGAAGCAGATTTACATAAATTTGCTCAACAGATTTCTCATAAAGGTGAAAAAATAATCCAATGGAGTGAAGATAGACTTCCCAATAAGTGGCACTGGAGCAATTGGATATATGTAGGGGAAAAAAATGACCTAAATGTCACACCTTACTGCAATAATTAACTCAAATGGATCACAGGGTTAAATATAAAAACTGTAAAACTTTTAGAAGAAAATCAAAGAGAATCTTGGGGATCTAGGGCTAGGAAAAGAGTTCTTAAACTTGCCCACATCTAGATACATATGTAAAGGTAGGTGTGGGGATACAGAACAGTCAGCTTGTTCTTGGCTTGGAGATTTTCTCATTCTTCAGGGAAGTAAAGAAACAGTGAAGCATTGGTTGCTTTTTGTTTCAAACTGAAAATTGCATGATCATATTCATTTACTCTCTCCCATTCCCATAAGTCTGGCCTCTGTAGAGGTCCTGATCCCCAAGGGGAACACATTCACAGAAATCCTAGTAAGGGTCCCCTTGTACTACACCCTATGGTTGTTCCCTGGGTACTTTAGGATCTTCATATTCAGGAGCCAGAAAGCAAGAAAAGGGGTGATCATCTTGTCGGGGAATTACCTTATCAACAGAAGGAGGTAGGGCTGCTTTCACACATGGGGGCTGGAGGAAATAAGAGTGGAACTCAGGCGACCCACTTGGGCACTTCTTGGTACTTCTTACTCAACTGTGTCTATGAATGAAAAAAACATAGGCAACTCCGACCTGAAAAAGATCAGGTCACCATGGACTCAGACTGCGCCCCTCCCCCACCCCGCCAGGAATGAGGATTTGGGTCATGCCATTGGGTAAGCTATTTATTAAGAGAATAAAAGGGTTGGCAGAGGGGAAGGGGAATTTAGAATGGGTAGTGAAGGAAGGGGATGATCAATATCCCCTTCAACCCCTCAGGGCTGCGATCTCAGTTGCAGCCCTGAGACCAACTGTAGCAGAGGCTGTCCCCTGTCCCCTAACCTCCTTCTTCTAAGTTTGCTTTCAGAGGATCGATGTAACCTCATGATAACCATCCAAACTTCTTGTCTTTACGTTTATTATTCCTCCAATGTTTTAAATGCCTGAACTGTTGCACTAGTCAACACCTTCGACCTGCACACCATTCCAGCTCACCACTGGGGGAGGTTTAACAACTGGGGAGGCTTCCACCTTCAGGAAAGAGCTGTCTGTACACCATCTCCCCACCATTTGGGTATTGGTCAACCCAGTCCCAAATCTCCATTGTAGGGAGTGCTCTCTCAGGACATTTTTGGTACCAACTACCTATAGGTTGGATCCTCTGCGAAACAGACATGGAGATATAAGGTAAGAACTGAAAAACCTTTACTGGGATGCAGGATGGGGCAGAGAAAGTCTTCAGTCCATGGTGCAGAGATGACAAAATCTCTGGCAGGCCAATGGGGAGTTCTAGAACAAAGATTGCAGGTTGGAGGAGTCCCTCGGGGTGGCGGCAGATATGGGGAAGCTCTTGTACCCCCACCTTGCTCAGTCATTGCAGAGGGCTTCCCAGAGAAGAGGGCCTGAAAGTTGAGGCCCACCCTGAAGAAATGAATAGCTAGAGGCTATCGTGAACCGTGTTCCTTGAACACAGAGAATCCTTTTATGAAGGGAGATCTGAATGTGCACACAACCTCATGTCTGTCGCTGGGCATGTTTTTCTCATGGCAGAAACAGAGTCCAGGGGACAGTTTTTGTCACATCTGCTAATAGCTGATTGGTTAGAGCAAATCACGTGGTCTATCTCTGCCCACCTTAAGGCCATGGCAAGTGGGGGCAAGATGCTACAGGGGAGTGAGGAATTCGGACCAATAATTAGATCCATATAGGATAAAGGATGTAGACGGTAGGGCTCTGGCCCTTACTATTGTTACTACCAGTCCAAGAAACCAGATTTCACAAGCGACTCTTGGGAAGGACAATCGCTTGCCTAAAAACCAAAAATCAGATTTGGTACCTGGAAATCAAAATTGCAGCTTCCTGATGGGAAAGGCCAAAGCACAAAGCAACCATCACGGCGTCTACCCAAAGCCCCTGCAGGGCAGCTCCCAGGCTGGCAGATCAATAGCAATTTGGGGTGCTGGGGGGCGCCATCTAAGTAACTGAACATGATGAGAACCGGCTGCTTCCCAGTCCTTGGGGAAGCACACGCACCATCCACTTAGTGCTGGAGCCTGGCCATTCTCTGGGCACTCCCATTCCTCCCCCTGTCCCTCCTCCTCCTGCTGCTGGGGCCCGCTCCTGCCTCTTCCACCAGTTCCTCCTGTGCTGAGCGCTCCTGGGAGGATGGAGGCTGAGGGGCCACCCCCGGCCAGGAGGTGCTTTCAGGAGGCCCTGGAGAAGCTTTTCCCTCGCCTCTGCTTCCTCTGCTCCCTGGTGACCTATGCGCTGCTGGGTGCTGCCCTCTTCTCGGCCATCGAGGGTGGCCAGAAATTGGGGCCAAACGACCCAGATTTTGAGGAGTTCTTGGAGGAGCTCTGTGGCATCTTGAAATGCAACAGAACAGGTAGGTGGCTCACCTGGGCGGGGCGGGCCCTTTCTCTGTGGGTGGAGGCAGCCCCCAGGGAGCAGAGGGCCATCTTGCAGGAGGCTGGTGAGGTTTGGGGGGTGTCTGGGAGCCTTCAGCTTGTATCCTCCTCATTCCTATGTGGGACCTTAGGCAAACAACTTCTCTCTGAGCCTCAGCCTTCTCCGTAAAATAGGGAGAACAACAGCCTGCTAGTGTTGCTATGAAGAATGTAGGGAAAGCACTGAGCACCCAGTAAGTGCTCTGGAAGGACCAGAGCACTTTCCCTTCCCTTTGCCTCAGCTCCCAGCCTCACCCAGACCAGCAGTCTCTGAGGAGGTTGGATTGCCGGAGATTTGGTGATGATGACTGGGGGACGTGGGTGACCAGATTCGGGATTGGGGGTTCCTAGGCTGGTCCTCTGGATTAGGCCTGCCTGGCCTCATGACTCATTTTATAGGAACTAGGATTCAAGGAACAATCAAACTGGGCTTGGACCTTTGCTCCCCCAATGGGCTGTGTGATCTGAGGCAGAGCTGTTACCCTCCCTGGGCCTCAGTGTGCTGGATGGCCGGGGCCCGCAGTCTCAGGCCTGCCAATCATAGGGACTTGTGGGAAGCAGATAAAGGACATGAAGCCTCTTGAAAGGCACAAGCACTTTACCTAGGTCCTTACCACGTTTCATGTGTCTTTAGTCACTTATTTCTGTCCCAAGGCTCACAAATCTGTACTTAACAGAGCAAAATAAAAATATAGAGAGTTAATAGAAGACAAAGGAAAAACAGACTCTACAAGTGAGGGGAAGGATGCCCCTGGTGTGACAGGTCCTCAACTGGGCTGCTCACTGCTCCTCCCATGGGCCCAACCTTGCTTCTCAGGCAGGTTCTTTCAGTTGAGGCTGGCTGGTCACAGGAGGCCACTTATCTCCTCCTTGGAAGGTCCTACTCCTTCTCTCTGCATCTGTACCAGACAAACGCCTCCTTGGAGCCGACCCAGGAGAAGCCCTCTGCCATCACCACCACCACCACCGCCAGGACTCTGAGCCATCCCGGCTCTGATGGCAACAAGTTCAGAGCTTCCCAAACCTGGCCACACATCAGAATCCTCCAGGGAGCTTGTCTGAAATACACATTTCCAGGCTCTTCTCCAAACCCTCTTAATCGAGATTTCTGGGGCTGTGTTAGGAATCTTATTTTTAAAGTTCCCCAGTAGATTCTGATGCACAGAACACTATGAGAATGCAGAGCTGATCCAAACCCATTTTTTTAAAAAGATTTCATTTATTTATTCATGATAGACACACACACACAGAGAAGCAGAGACACAGGCAGAGGGAGAAGCAGGCTCCCTGTAGGGAGCCTGATGCGGAATTTGATCCCAGGACTCCAGGATCATGCCCTGGGCCAAAGGCAGGCACTAAACCACTGAGCCACCCAGGGATCCCTCCAACCCCATTTTGATTTTGTTTTTGTTTTTAAATAATATCTACGCCCCACGTGGGGCTCAAACTCACAACCCTGAGATCAAGAGTTGCATGCTCTTCGGAATGAGCCGGTCAGGTACCTCTCCAACCCCATTTTCTACTGATTTTTTTTGGAGATTAAGATGCTCAGTAGGTGCCAGGTCAGTAAGGGCAGACCCTGGGCCGAACAAGTTCATGCAATATCTCACTTAATCCTCACACCAACCAAAAGGGCCAGTATGAATTGACGCCTTTCACAGGTTAGGAAACAGAGGCTCCGGGAGTTAAGCAACTGGCCAAGGTCACAAACTACAAAGTGGAGCCAAGGATTCCACCCCAGGCTTTTGAACTCCAGAGCCCACTTTTCACCACCATGTCACGCTGCCTCCCTGATGGGGAAACAGGCTCAGAAAGAAGCATCTTGTCTATGGCTGCGGGAGCTACCCAGGGTCAGAGCTGGGTCTAGACTGAACTCCCAGGTCGGTGCCCATTCACATGAGCAGTGACCTCCCGCTGTGTGCCAGAGTCTCAGGATGGCTTCTGAGGTCCCAAAGCCCACTGGCCACCCAGGCCAACAGAATTATTTGGGACCTGCCCTGAGGAACCAGAGCCCCGATCCTGCTCTGTTGGCCCGGGGTCAGATGTTTTGAAAGCCAAGGCTTCCCAGAAATCCTCAGGCGCCTCGGTGCTCACATATCCCAGTATGAGTACCAAATTCCATCAGGCTTAATGACCTCCGGGAGTGGGCATGGTTTGTAACTATATAAGAGCTTACATTTCTTAAGGACCCATTTTGCTTTCAATTCTCAAGAACCCCAGTGGGGATGAGAGAGACTGAGCAAAAGTTAGAATGCTCCTTTGCAAAGTGAAAGACACAGAGGCCCAGAAATTTCAGAATGCTCCCCCTCCTAAGGCCGCACAGAGATTTTGTGGCTGAGCTTGAGGGGACCCCCGTGGGCCTCTCCCTTAGGTGCTCATCTCATGGGGGATATGGCCTTATAATCCCTGCAGGCACCAAAGGCAGGACCTAAGGGCAGAGACATGCAAAAGCAGAGCCAGGTTTTGGCGTTGAGGGACACAAGGCAGGGGACGTGCTGGTCTCTGGGGAAGACCCTTGCACGCGGTGGGACCTGCCTTCAGCAAAGCCCTCTCCTTCACACTGGTCCTCTCTTTCCCCAGTTGAGGAAGGCAGGAAACAGGACCTCGGGACGCTGCTGCAGAAGGTGAAGCCCCACTGGGTTAGCAGTTTTTCAGACTGGTCCTTCCTGAGCTCGCTCTTTTTCTGCTGCACAGTGATCAGCACGGTGGGTAAGTCCAAGGGCAAGGGCGGGCCTGGGAGAGAGACCTGCAGGAGAGAGAGGGAGGAGGGGGAGGCCGGGGCCCCTTGGTGGGGATGTGGAACGTTCGATTCACTTGGTCAGGCAATGGTGATGAAGTGCTGACCCTGCGCTGGGTCTGCTGTGCCGAGTGGTAGCTGCTCCCTCCTAGGGGGATATGGCAGGGAGCAGGACTGCTGCTGGCTCCTAAGGGGGGAGCTCCTGCTGCTGGGAATTTGGGAAGCGTGCCGTCCTGAGGTGGGTGCAGCCCCTTGCCCGGGTGTAGACCCCATTGAGCAAGGGGTAGGCTGCATTTCAGCCCCCTCTTGCCCCTTGGCTGAATGCTCTTGTACGAAACACCTCTTGCCAATGGCACCTGCCAGCACAGGCTCTTGTGCAAGAGAGAAGTAGTCAGGAAACCGAATGTGGTCAGCCTGTGATGTATCCCAGAGTATTGTGGGAGCACAGAGTAGGGGCAGCTGCCCCCGGCGTGGGGTGGTTCTTAAGTGGTAAGAACGTTGCAAGGGCTCCCTGGAGGGGTTGACAGCCATGCTGAGTCAGACAGGGAGAGCAGGAGTCACCGTGGGGGCCGGTGGGCATGAAGGGGACCCTCCAGGCCAAGAAGCCAGCATGGACAAAGGCCCAGCAGCAAAAGGAATGGCAGGCATTGTAAGGAGGTTAATTAGGGGTGAAGAGAGGTGGGGGGGAGTGGAGGGCCCAGTCCTGGGGAGGCCTGCAAGCCGGGCTAAGGAGGCTGGTCTCATCCTGATGGCAGCGGGGAGTGTCTGGAGGGTTGTAAGCAAGGGAAGAACACGGTAGCGCAGCGTTCCAGAAAGATCACCCCAGCTGTAGCGTGGAGGTGGACCAGACAGGGAGAGACTGGCAGCACGGAGAGCAGTAGGGGGGGTTTGTGTGGCAGTCGACATGAGCACTGATGGCCATGGCCTCACCCAGGACAACGGTCATGAGGACGGAGAAGAGGGCTGGACTGGAGGGAAGATTTGCAGGAAAGTCTGCAGTGGTTGGGCACCCGGGAGATGAGGAAAACACCACAGTCTTTGCTGGGTGGGCTCGGCAGGCCGCAGGGAGGGTGGTGGCGATGCTGGGCCTGGGGATGGAAGTGATGCTTCAGGGCCAGTCGAGGTCAAGGCTCCCATGGAGCTTCCAACCGGAGACGCCCAGCACTGCTGGAAGTGGGGGTCAGGGCTCAGGGCCATGGGCAGGGTTGGGGCGGTGGGTTTCAGAGTCACCAGCATATAGATGGCAAGAGACTCCCAGGGAGTGGAGGTGAGCCGGGGGGGGGGGGCATGGTGTGGAGAGGGAGCACCGTGTGCCAGAGCAGGCCTGGGAGCACCAACAGTGATGTGAGGGAGGAGGAAGGGCTGCGGTGGTAACGGGAACTAACAGTTACTCCAGGGCTGTACCAAGCTGCCTCCTTTATTTTTTTATTTTAAAGATTTTTAATTTATTTATTCGTGAGAGACACGGGGACGGGGGGCGGCGGGGAGAGACAGAGACACAGGCGGAGGGAGAAGCAGACTCCAAGCAGGGAGCCCGACGTGGGACTCGATCCCAGGACTCCAGGATCACGCCCCGGGCTGAAGGCGGTGCTAAACTGCCCCGAGCCACCCGGGCTGCCCAAGCTGCCTCCCTGAAAGCTCACAGAGGTCTTATGAATCAGGTGGGGAGCCTGAGCCCAGAGAGGCTCTGCCGGGGGCCAAGGACATGCAGTGAGTAGAGCTGGTGCCCACCTGAGACTCTGGATCCAGTGCTCTTTCCCCAAAGTAACCTACCAGCCTTGCAGGTCTGGGTCTCCCTGCCTGGTCCTGTGCAGGGAGCCCCAGGGAGAGCCTGGCTGAGCCTGGGGGCAGGGGGTGCTCAGATTCCCAGGGAGTCCTTTGGGGAGTTGATGCCACTGCCTGGAAGGAAAGGCACCTGGGGAGGAGGAGCCAGCTGTACTCCACTCCCTGCACTTCCTACATGTGTCTTCAACCCCCAAACAAAGGAAAGATTCCCTATGTGCAAGTCATTGGCCCAGGGCATCCTTCCAGAGCCCAGGGTAGAGGGGACGGTGTGGGGCAGAGCTGTCCCCTACAGTGACCGATTGCTCATGTAAAGGGGGCCACAGACCCTCTTCTCAGTGGCCACACAAACCGTGGGCTCCTGGGTGACAGAGCAGAGAACAGATAGGAGAGAGGAGGGATGTGGTGTGAGCAACAGCCTCTAGAGCTATGGGGATGGGGCCGTCCTTGCCCTTGGGCACCGTGTCCCTGGGCCAGCATCTGAGGATGCTCTAGTAACTATCAGCCCCTGGCTTCCCTCTGCGATGGTACAGCAGGTGGGGCCAGGTTGGAGGGGCCATGCCAGGGCTGACAGGAGTCTCCCCTGCTGGGGACAGGGTCACAGGAGTGGAGGTGGCCACAGCTCAGGAGCTCCTGAGTCAGCATCCCCACCAGGAGCATGGCCCATGGCTTAGCCGCTGCCTCTCTGGGCCAGTGAAAAGGCCTGGATCCCCATCTTCATTCAAGAGAGCACCAATTCCTGAGGCAGACGGGCCTACAAGGGTCACAGAGCTCCGGCTGTGGCTTGGATGCTCATCCTGAGATTCCCTCACACTGTGTGTGTGTGTGTGTGTGTGTGTGTGTGTGTGTGTGTGTGTGCGCGCACTGGCCAGCTGTGGACTCTGGAGGCTGGCCACCTTGGGTCGGCTGTGTGACCGCCACGGAGCTATGTGGCCTGTCTGAGCCTCGCTCCTCATCTGTAACACCTCCCCGGCCTTCAGATCAGTGTGAGGGTAGATGTAAGAGGCAACCAGGATCCTCGTCGCTGCCGCTAGTAGAAAATCCAACCCAAGTGGCCCAAACTGTAGGGAAAACGTGTTCCTTCCCGGGTAAGAAATCCAGTGGGGACAGCTCTAGGGCTGGTCAATGTGCAGCTCAGCCGTGGCACTGAGCATCAGGTTCCCTCCGTCCTGCTCAGCAGGGCACCCGTCCACTCCCATCTGGGCAGAACTGCATCTCATAGAGAGAGGCGGGGGGGGGGGGGGGCGGGGGCTGGCCATCACCATCAGCAAAGAAACCCTTCCTAGAAACCTCCACCCCTAAGCCAGTCCTGGCAAGGGGATTAGATCGCCAGGATGACTTAGACCAATTGGATCCCTCTCTAAACCAGGTGGGGGAGCAATGGTACCCCAGGAAAGATGAAGGGAATGGTTGCTGGGGGTGCAACCAGTGTCTGTTGCAACAGGCTTCACAAATGGGCACATGTTTGTGCCCCTACGTGGCTTCTTTCAGAGCCGGTCTCTCCCCCTACCTTGCCTCTCCAGCAGGGACTGGTAACGGGCAGGCAGCAAGATGTCTTACTAGCTACTGGAGAACTGAGCGCTTGCCAGCATTGGGCATGGTGTCCACAAGCCTTATGTGCATTATTTTACCTAATCCTCATGACACGACAACCCTACAGGGTAGGTGCTGTGACATTTAGCAGCAAGCTGAGGCTTCTGGAGAAGGAAGTCACTGCCAGCAAGGCAGAGGCAGGGCACAGCTGCCCTTTTCAGGGATACCCACACTCAGTGGGACAATAGTCACGGGGAAGCGGCAGCCCCAAGGAAGATAGTGGAGGTGAGCAAAGGGGTTCAGTCTGTTTTCCTTTTCCTCAAGAACTTCAGGGGACTGATCTAATGCAGGTTTTCTCAGCTGCCACTGTGGGCATCTTGAGCCAGATGACTCTCCCCGGTGGGGGCCGTCCTGTGCATCGTAGGATGAGTAGCAGCATCCCTGGCCTCTACCCCTCAGAGCCTCCCACCTCTTCCCCCGCTGTCTCCACATTGCTAAATGTCCCCTGGGGGGCAAACATTGCCCCCGTTGAAAACTGATCGAATGCTGTGGTCCCTCGACCCGTGGCACGAGCACCACCCGAGAACTTGTTAGAAATGAGAGTTAATTCTCAGGCCCCATCCTAGACCCACCGAGTCAGAAACTATGGATGTGGGGCCCGGGAATCTGTATTTAGCAAGTGCTCCAGGCGATGCTGGTGCAGGCTAATGTCTACGAAGCACTGACCCGACGCGAGGGTTCTCAGCCCTGGCTGCACATTGCAATCATCTGGCTATTTTTTAAAAGCTCCCAAGCCTGGACCCTGTGGCAATCAAGTCAGAATCTCCAGGGACAGACCCAGGCCTCAGCATTTTTCAGAGCCCTCCAGGTGATTCTAATGGGAGTCCGGGCTGTGAACCACTGATCTAATGGAAACCCATTATCTTGGTTTAAATCCCAAGAAAACGATGCTACTATCAAATCAATTAGGACATCATGCCGTCCAGTAATTACAATGGAAGAGGATGTTGGGGAGGTTCTCCACTCTCTGTAATCAATAATAGTGTTTAAAGTGCTTCCTGCCCTAATCTCTGGGTCACCCTTAATGCGCCTGGTCTTGATGCTGATAAAGGGACACCTGGCAGGCATGAGGTTGGTCAATCCCCAGTCATTTCCAACTGGGTCAATCTCTTTGGATTAGAAGGTAAAGGGCAAGGGGGCACCTGGGTGTGGTTCAGTCCATTAAAGCTTTGGACTCTTGATCTCAGCTCGGGTCTTGATCTCAGGGTCATGAGTTCAAGCCCCACACTGAGCTCCATGCTGGGCGTGGAGCCTACTTAAAAGAAAGGAAGTAAAGTGCATGGGCTATTAAATACAGCCTGAGTGGAGTGGACCATATTGGAATGTAAGAATACATTATAAGCAATGATAGGATTTTCCGTTATGCATTTCAGCGTTCAGTAATTAGTACAGTTAATACAATTTCCTTCATAGGGGCCATGTGCTCTCTGAGATTTGCTTCCTCGATGCATTTTCTGGACTATAGCAAATCTCCTGGACTCTAAACATGTTCCACCTGGAGGCAGCCACGTCTAGTTTAAATCCACTAAACTCACCTTTGCCAAGGAGGACACTGGGGTGGAACATGTATGGGGCAAGTCCTTTTTTTTTCTTTAAGATTTTATTTATTTATTTCATGAGAGACACACATGGGGGGTGGGCGGGGGGAGGCAGATAGAGGCAGAGGGAGAAGCAGGCTCCATGCAGGTAGCCTGATGTGGGACTCGATCCTGGGTCTCCAGGATCACGCCCTGGGCTGAAGGTGGTGCTAAACCACTGAGCCACCTGGGCTGCCCAGGGCAAGTCTTTATTAAGGGGTGCACACCCTTGTCAGGGTGTGTTTGGGCTCTGTTATGCCAGATGGGTCACCTGACTTCTTGTTCCTTGTCCATTAAACATGGTAACAATGGTGGTTGCCGGCATTGGGATTTCACTAGGAAGGGGATTTTCACCCTACAAGGCACTTTATTCTAGAAATGTGATGTTCTTTTCCTTAAAATAGGTCTGACCCCAGGACCCAGTCCTGGAAGCTGAACAGTTTCTACTGTGGAGCCTCTCCTGACTGTCCTGGGGGTACATAAGAATCAGGGGGCTTATCCACCATCTAGAAAATAAGGTGGTCCCCATCTATGAGCTCTTGTGGCTGCTGCTGACATCTAAGGACCGATGGCTCTGTGAGGCCCATGACAAACTTTGGCACAGGAACCTTTGCTGACACCCAGGGCCCGGGCTCCACCAGGACTCTGTGGCCAGGCCTCTCTGCGCTCCTGTCTCCCCAGGAGAGGCTCCAGGTGCCCTCCTCCCTCATCTCCCCGGCTCCAGAGAATCTTCCCACACCTTCCTTCATGGCCGCAGTGCCCACCTGCCCCGTTTGCCTGGGACTGCCAGTTTTAGCACAGAAAGTCGAGTGATCTGGGAAGCACGTCAGCTCCAGGCAAACTGGGTGGATGGTTATTCTCCCCCATGGCCCAGCTCTGTTGTTCTCTTCTCCACCTTTCCTGAAAGTCCCCACCCCGGCCTTCATCTCCTCAGTGCCTCTGGGCTCTCTCTGAGGCCTGGACAAGGCGCTGAGGCCTCCTTGGCAACCTCCTCTCCTTGAGGGGAGGGCTAGAGCTGCTGGAGGCCCTCAGGGAACAGGGAAGGGAAACAGAGGCATTTGGAATCCTTGGCACTGTCTCAGCAAGTCCTGCCCCATGAAACAAACCTGGCTCTCTGATGGGAGGATTAGCCAATGTGGCCCCTATTCCTGACCCCTGGTGCATACACCTGTTGGATCCTCGCCACATCCTGCTGATGGTGGAAAGCTAAGGTCAAGGCCTTGCTTCCCTCTCAACTAGGAGTCCTAGAAGGCAGGACCTCTGCCTGTTTCTTGTTGTACCCCCAACCCCACCCACGAGTGCCTGGCATACAGCAGGTGCTCAATAATTGCGAATCCAGGACGGGTACCTTTGTTCTAGGAGCTCCAAGAACAGTCTGCTCCTTTATGTCCTGTTATTGGTCCCTGTCTGCCATAGCATAGTCGCTGGGGTGGTTATTTGATTCACATCTGCCTCTCCCACTACACCAGAAGCTCGGCGAGATGGGATAAGATACCACATCTGCTTCCCTCACCACTGTGTCCCCAGCGCATGCAGTAAGCGCTCAATATGCACATGCGCTGTGAATGCACATTCTGCCACAGTATGGCGCCACGTGGGATCAGCCAAGGGTGGCGTGGAGTGCTCTGGGATGGATGCCAACTGATGAGACCCTTCGAGGTCCACAGCCCTCTCCCAGGACTCCGGTGAGGGTGGGCAACCTAGACACCTGCGTGCTCCTGGGACGCAGGGCCTGAGGCCAGAGTCTGCACAGGGAATTAGCCGTGGAGGAGGCTGGGGCTTAGCCAGCCTAGCAAGTGCCTTCAAATCAATTTACATAATTGGCCTAGGGGTTTCCGTATTAATCATCTTGTATGACATCAAAAATTAAACACAGGCATTTAATACAAAAGCCTTTCCCTCATTTAGTTGAAGTGATGGAGCTCAGTCTCTCCAGAAGGTCCAGCTACCTGGGCTGCAGGGGTTGACGTCTCTCTGCCCCTGCCCTGCTGCTGACAGGAGGGACAGGGATGGGGAGATGGAAGGACGGAACCCCTGAAAAGCACAGAAGCCTCAGCCCAGCCCTCTGTTTGCTTGGCTGAGTGGTTCTTAAGGATTGCAACCTTCCAGCCCCGTGGGTGCTCCTGGCCCCGTGGGGATCAATGCTGGCGTGGCCGCTGGGTGGTTCTCGGGGTTTGACTGCCAACTTCACTCTTTATCACTGAGTGCTCTTGGCCGGGTTGCTTCATTTCTCCGAGCCTCAGGTTCCCCACCTGTGAATGGTGGTAACCATGCCTGCCTATGCACGTTGGTTGATGCCAGCCCATGGTAAGTGCTACCGGCAGCTGCTTTCAGCTCCTGAGGGCAGGGACGCCAACACTCATCAGCTGCCCACTCTGGGTCAGGCCCGGGTCTCATGTCGTCCTTCCAGCTGGTCAATATACAAAGCAGGGATTGCCATCCCTATTTTACAGACAAGAAACTTGAAAATGTGAGCCAAAGTCAGGTAACGTTCTAGTAAATGGCAGAGCTGGGATTCGAACTCAGGTCCGTAAGATTGCAGATGCTGGGATCCCGACCACTTCACTAGCATTTGAGAACGTTTTCATCCAATCTCAGCCGCAGTGGCTCTGAGGGCAGCAATTGTGTTTCATTCCTTCCATCCTTCTACAATCCCTCACGCTATGCACACTGCTGTCCACTGTTGCCACATACTGATAGCCTGTTCCGTAGGAACCAATAAACCAAGGAGGCCAGACGTCCCGGGGAGGACAAGGGTGGCTTAAAAACAGGTGCCTTCGTGGAGGATGGAGGCGGACGTGGGTACAATGGCAAAGCCGTCCACAGCCTCTCCCCTATAGCCATCCTGTCATGTGGATGCTTAGAAATTTTTCAGCAAAATGAAAAGCGATCAGCTCACTCCCAGCCATGCTCGTCCCCTGCCAAGGACATCTTGGGTCAAAGATCTGGCTATGAGCTGCTCCTTATCCTAAAGAGAAGCCGAGTTTCGCCTCCCACTCCCCCCACCAAAGCGAGCGCAATGCCAGATGGCAGATGAATGCTTTAAGATGAGTATTTTCAAACACATTGTGTAAACCATCCTACCAAGGAGGCGAAATGCCAGAAGGTCTCTTTCCAGCTTCTGGGGGGAAGGGGAAGAGCAGACACCACAATCCTGGGCTCTGTCCTCTTTTGCAGGTTACGGCCACATCTATCCTGTCACCAGGCTCGGCAAATACTTGTGCATGCTCTACGCCCTCTTCGGCATCCCCCTGATGTTCCTAGTCCTCACGGACATGGGTGACATCCTGGCCACCATCCTGTCCACGTCTTACAATCGGTTCCAGAAGCTGCCATTCTTCCCGCCTCACCTTCGCGAGTGGTGCTGTCGCTTGCTCTGCAGAAGGCCGGCCACCAAGCCCGCGGCCACAGCTGTCCCGAGGATCGTCATAGATGCCCAAGAGCTCCCGGACGTCAAACCCGGCAGGTGTCCCTCGGCCCCGGGTGGCAACGCGGATCTGTTCGAGAGACTCCTTGCACGGGAGAAGCAGAACACGCTGCAACCGCCCCCGCAGGCCGTGCAGAGGAGTAACTCGTGTCCCGAGCTCGTGTCGGGGAGACTCTCCTACTCGATCATCAGCAACCTGGACGAGGTGGGACGGCAGGTGGAGAAGCTGGACGTCCCCCTCCCGGTCATCACCCTCCTTGTGTTCGCCTACATTTCCTGTGCAGCGGCCATCCTCCCCATCTGGGAGACGCAGCTGAACTTCGAGAACGCCTTCTATTTCTGCTTTGTCACACTGACCACCATTGGGTTCGGGGATACCGTTCTCAAACACCCCCACTTCTTCTTGTTCTTCTCCATTTACATCATCATTGGGATGGAGATCGTGTGCATCGCTTTCAAGCTGGTGCAGAACAGGCTGCTTCACCTCTACAAAAATCTCATGCTGTTCTTTGCAAAGGGGCTATTTTACCACCCTGTTAAAAAGTGAAATCTCCACCCTCTCCTGAGTGGCAGATGCCAGCTGAGCTGGTTTCCTCGCCTCGTCTTTTGGGGGCCAGGGTCTTTGGAACTGGTGACCCCGCCACCTGTCCCCTGAGACCTTGGGGCTTAGAGATAAATCCTGCATGAAGGCTAATTTGGGTCTCGAGGCCCTGCAGAAACGTGGCCAATGCCTTTCGTATCAAGACATGAGACAAAAACTATCACCATCCTCCAAAGTCCCATTAATTGCCCTGTCTTCATTTTTGAAAAGCCCACCTTATGTCGATGAAGCCACCCTATGGATGTCACAGCTTTTCTTGAGTTACGAGAAAAAAAAAATTACCTTTGCTCTTGCGATGTGCACTTGCAGCTGGATTAAAATCTTCCCGAGAGGCTCCCTGTTCACCCCGGATGAAGCAGAGCTAGTCTGAACAACCTCTTTTCTTGAATGACTTCATGAACTTCTGCAAGGTCGGCCCAGGCCCAGGCCACGCTAAATACAAGGAGGCCACGGTGGGATTGTCACCTGTGTTCACAGGGGCCTGGGGCATCTCGACCCCCGATTCTGTGTAGACCAGTGTTCTCGCTAAAGTGGCCCAGGACTGGCACCTCCCGAATGAGTAGGCATGTGCAAATGTTGATGCCTGGGTAGGTGGTGGGTACGGGAAAGGGTTGGCGCTCAGTGGGGGGATGTGTTCCTCGGCTGTTTCTGACCGAGTCGGCAAGTGAATGAGCTGGTCTGTGTGGCGGATGCTGTCCATGCCCCACTCCCAGGCCCTGGGGCTCCAGCCTGCCTTGCCCGAGGGCTGTCCTCAGTCACTAAAGCATGGGCATGTGCAGAGCAGGCTAGAAGTGCCAAGGGGTTAGCGCTCCTGGGAGCACCCCTCCATCAACAACTGACAGGACAAAGTGGATGGATGGTGCCCAACTGCTGGCCCCTCCCATGGGCTGACTCTGGGTCATGTTCAGCGCTGTCTCCCGAGGTCCCCAGTGGAAGAGAGCCTCAGTTGCTCATCAGCATCCCCTGTCTTGGCCTCCTTCATCTTGGTTTCATTTCCCCATTTCTCTTGAGATCACCCCCAAATGACCCACTAGCACACAAATCCTTGTCTCGGAGTCACTCCTAGGAACCCCAGCCGGGGAGAGGATGTAACAAGTCAGTGTGTGAACATGCACGGAGTGGTCCAAGAGTCTTCCTATTTCTTCGGTCGGTTATAAGAAATGTCTTATTGGAGAGAATCAAAGTTTCTGGAAAGCTTCTTTGAGGGAATCTCGGAAATGGTGAACTTTACTCCAGGGTATAGCACAAAAAAAATCGCAAAAACCAATAAAAAGTGTTGGGAGGTTCCAATTAGAAAGGAAAGTAAGCAACTATCCTTTGAAGCTTCTGTTCTGCCTTAGGTTCAGGTCACCGCCAAGGGCCAGCTCTCACAGGGGGTCTGGGGTCTTCCTTTCTGGATCTTTCCTCCTCCTCCTCACAACTCTTAGGCTCCTGCCCCTTCAACTCTTTAAGACCTACCTCAGGAAAGAGGATTGACCAGGTGTAAGCAAGAACCACTGAGAGGCACAAAGTGGGATTTCAGCCAGCAGCCACCAGGACTAGGGGTTTTGTGGGGTTTCTTGGCATCCCTGAGATCACAGCAGCCCAGGTGCAGCAAAGCCCCTTGAACCCAAAGGTCAATCCAGTGAGAACCACTCAAGAGCTCACAACGGGACCTCAGGGCTATTCAAGGTTCATTCAATTCTACAAACATTTATGGAGTGATTGCTGCTTTCCTCTCAAAGAGGATTCCAAAGATGAATCAGGTACATGCTCAGAAGCACGGAGGTAATCACAGGTGGTTTCGAATCTCTCCGCGTGTTATGCAAATTAAGTGTCATGATCATTTGCATATTGCACTTGCTCCAGGGTATTCTGTAGTTCTAGGGAAATGGCCCAGCATGCCTCCCTGCTCCTCATCTCTTGAACGTATGCACCCCATATTCCAGCCACTTTGGGCTATTAACTTCTGCGTCCCCACGTAGAAATGTGAATCTATTCCCCTAAAGCTTTGCTTGGGGGTTCTCAACCTCACCTGTACACTACTACCCAAGGGGCTTTGAAGAATTTACATGTCTCTCTCCCCTCTCCAGGGCATTCAGTCATGGGTCTGGGTGCTGGCTGGGTGGGTATTGGGTATTGGGGTGATCCAGGCGTGTGGTCAAAGTTGAGAACCAAGGCACTTCTCTCTTGGCCTGAATGCCCTTCTCCCTTCTAGGATAGATGACGACTTATCTTCACGGTTCAGCCCACATTGGTACCTCCTCTGGGTTGTGACCCTTGACTCCTGGGAGTGGTCACCACTGTCTCCCCCATGCTCCCGCTGCACCCACTGTCCTCCCTTCCTTTGTTACAGTGCTGTAGTTGGGCCCTCTCCAAACTCGGGTCTGCCCTGCTAAATGATTGTGTCTTTTTCCATCAACGTTGTTCTTTAGATTTTGTTTTGTTTTGCTTTGTTATCTTACTTTTGAAGTAGGCTCCATGCCTAATGTGGAGCCCAGTGCAGGACCTGAACTCAAGACCCTGAGATCAAGACCTGAGCTGAGATCAAAAGTCAGATGCTTAACTGGCTGAGCCCCCACGGTACCCCTCATCATCACTGTTCTAGCTCCTTTGTAGTCCCCCCAGCCTCAACCTGCAGCATCTGCCAGGGTAGGACTTAGGTGCACACAAATGCCAAGGAGGGCAGCCACCACTTCCTGCACACCTACCATATCCAGGCCCTGAGCTGAGTCCTCAGGTGCACCATCTTATCTAATGCTGCCTGTAGCGCTGAGAGAATGGTGCCCATTTTACAGGTGAGGAAGCTGAGGCCCACTAACTAGAGTGTAACTAGCTTAGAGACTCACCGGTAGTAAGTGGCAAAGCCTGGATTTGTCTGGCTCTAAGTGGTTCTCAGTGGACCACCTGCATCAGCATCCCCCGGGAACTTGTTGGAAATTCAGATTCTCAGGCTCCATCCACGACCTCCTGGATCAAAATGCTGGAAAGCCAGCTCAGCGATGTTTTAACAAGCCCTCCAGAGGATTCCGATGTTGGATTCTCGAGCTCGAAAGCCACGACTCTAACTGCTGTATCTGCAGCCTCCCTGAGAGTCACCAGTCAGTGGAGACAATCACCTGGAAGGAGGCAGGACACTGAAGGAGTAGACCCTCTGGCCAGGAAGGCCTCCTGCAGACTGGAACGGACCCTGTCCCCAAAAGAGCTAACACTGTCTTCTCCAAACTTAGAGTGTATGCCCTGGGGATGAGGGAGGCGCTTCCTGCCTGGCCCCCGGGGCCTGGCCTGGGGGCTCATGATCAAACTGCCCCCCCAGCACTCGAATCTCTAAAGAGGTCTGCAGGGTCTCAGCTTGGCCAGGTTGGCCTGGGGCATGAGGGGACTTGGAACTGGCCCAGAAGCTCGAGGGTTGGAGGCAGAAGGGCCTATTCCGGGGATCACCTGCTGCTGCATCCCCCCCGCAGGGGACAGTACCTCCGGTGCAGAACATGGCTTGTCTCTGACCTCCTGGTCCCCCCTCCTGGGGACCACAGCCTTTGGTGGGCGGGGCTGGCCCAGCGGCTGGGGAGGTCGCCTTGTGCAGGTTAGATTCCCCTCCCCTCCTTTTTTTTTTTTTTTTTTTTAACAGAGGGAGAACCTAAAGTTCTGTGCTAGCACGTTGAGCAGTTCTCTCGAGGTGACCAGCCACAGGTCAAGGATGGGCCAAGGTCAAGGATGAAGGAGGCGCTCGACGAGGCCCAAGCCCCGCGGAGAGAGCGAGCGCTGCCCAGGGAAGGGCAAGCGTCCTGGCCGGTGCTGCCAGCTGGGGCCGGACTCCGGAGCTCCCCGGGGTGGGCTGCGGGGACCCAACGGGGACACGAGGTCCGAGTCGGGCCGGGCCCGCGCTCCCCAGAGAGGCCAGCAGGTGGCGCCACCAGACCGCTCGGGCCCCGCGCGGGAGGCCGGCAGGTGGCGCGGCCGCGGCTCCGCGGCTCCCGGAGGGACTGGCGCGCCCCGGGCTCCCTTCCTGGGCCTGTCTTGGGCCGCGACCCCCCTTCTGGCGTCGCCGCGGTCCCCGAGGAGGAGGCTCCTCGCCTCGCCCGCCGCCTTGTCCTGGGAGCAGCCGTCCAGACCGGTTGCTCTGGACTCTGTCCTGGCCATGACCCCCGGGAGGGGCGCAAGGGCCACGGTCCCTGTCCCCTGCTCCAAGCTCAGGGCAGGGCCGGAAATGTCAGCACTGGAGTCCTGGCCACTTGGCAGGTGGTATCCTGTCCATAATCCACCACTAGCCCCTTCACCCCCACCTTCTTCCCCATCCACCAGCCTCACCCCGGAGAGCAGGGCCCTCCAGCTGACCCTCCCAAGCTGCGGGAAAGGCCCTTGGAGGCGTCCACAGTGTGCAGACGCCCTGTCCCACCCGAAGTCCTCCAGGTTGGAGGCTCTGTGAGTGGTGCCCAAGAATGGCTGCGTTGTTGGCCTTGCGGGTTTTCTGTTTCAAGCTCCGCTGTCCGGTAATTCTCCCCTGGTGGCCTTGAGAATACTGTCCTTAGGGAGGGGGGCCAGGGCCAGGCAAGCCTCCATTGGAAGAGGCTTGGGGAGGGCCTCTGGATGGGCCCCTGGGAAAGGTCAGGAGACCTGCCCTGGTGCTGGTTCCGGCTGTTACTCTGCTCTGCTGAGTGGTCCAGACGACTGAGGCCTGCTTCTGGGTCCCTTGGAAGAGATAAGTGGTCAGGATAGCTCCCGCGGTCCTGCTTCCAGGTGTCTGTCCAGGTGTCTGCTTCCAGGACAAGACTGTCCTGCCTTGTCACCAAAAGAGAAGCTGTTGCTTTGATGGGCGGGAAGTGGGAGTGAGCTGGTGTCCTGGGACATGGACTGGCTTGTGGCCTGCTGGATGCGTTGTTCTGACCTGGGCCTCAGCTGCTGCTGCTGCTTCATCTTCTTTTTTAAGATTTTATTTATTTATTCATGAGAGACACAGAGAGAGGCAGAAGCAGGCAGAGGGAGAAGCAGGCTCCCTGCAGAGAACCCGATGTGGGGCTTGATCCCAGGACTTTGGGATTATGCCCTGAGCTAAAGGCAGAAGCTCAAATGGTGAGTCACCCAGGCATCCCTGGGCCTCAGCTTCTGAGGGCACTTGGCAGATGGGAAGAAGGGAAGAAAACCAACATTTAATGAGCGACTAATATGTGCCAGGCTCTCTGCCCACGTTACAAGTCTAAACCTGTTTAGCTGTGTGGTTCATCACGGTGATGTACCCCAGGCCCTCGTGCAATGCTGACTCGTACTAGGTACTTGGCCAACATATGTTGGGTGGATAAATCCCTGTGGGTAGTCTATAGGGGAGAGGAAAGTTTGGATCAGAGCCTTTGCTCCTGAATGCTTGAGTCAAACCACTGGAGTGGGTCCAGCTCAGAACTATTGGAACCTTCTCTAATACTGCCCTTTCCCCAGTTTGGGTGGGCTGCACCCCGCCCCAGAAGGCAGTGCTTGAAACTAAGATCAGAGACATCCACTGACTCCCATCAAGGTCAGTGCGTGAGGGGCAGAGGGGATCAACCTGGGAGCTGTGGAAACAGCAGCTCGGGGACCTCTGGTGGTTGGACAATGTGGTCACGCAGGTGCATGTTTTTGTATTTGTCAGCACGGGTAATTTTTATTTGTTCTCATTCTAAAGAAATATTTGTGTTCACACCTGGTTTGGATTGGGTAATTTTGTACTCTGCTTAGGAGGGCCCCTTACGTTGAATAAACATCCGTAAAACCTGATTCCCTCTCACCCCAACTGAGAAGGAAACCATGTCCTAAGGGATGGACAGCCCCATAAGCCAGCCTCCTGCTGACTTTTCCGACATCCTCTCCAGGCAGAGGTCCAGCCTCAGCTCCATGGGGCATCGGGTCCCTTCCTGCCACATCAGCCTGTGCACACGGTAAAGTAACCTTAAAATAACCTTAAAATGACCTGACAAGATCCGAGCTCTAGTTTCTGCCAGGTGGTAGGAGCGCTCGCCATCCAGAGACACCCAGATAGAAGGTGACTAATAGAAGGGGTGAAGAGGAAGGCAATCAGATGGCCAGCCCAGAAACTTCCTCCAGGGCAGCCCTCAGTGCAACGCTGACCAGGAAGGAGCAGTGCGGCTCAGCGGTTAAGACCTCTGCCTGTGGCGACAGGCTCCCTGGCCAGCCCGGAATCTTGGTAGGTTTCGAACTCACATAAAATCAGTCCCTATTTCAGAGGGTTGTGAGGATCAAACAAGATAATCCATGGGAAGTGTCCAGCCCCGTGTCCAGCTCTGCAAGCTCTTAAATCCTAACTGTCCCCATTACTCTGATGAGGAGGAGAAAACTGGCACCTTTCTCCAGCAATTCCTAACCCCCACCCCCGGCCCCCACCTGCGAGGTGGAAAGCGTGTGTTTAGCATCAGTTTGCAGGACACTCTCCGTGAATCCCCCAGTGGTGCTGGGACGGTCTGGTTGGTGGGGGCTCAGGCGGTATGTGCACCCTCACCCAGGTGGGCACAGTCCGCGGCTAACACCACAGCACGCAGGGAGTGGGGACATTCTTTCCTAGCTCCCCTCTTCAGGCACCACTGTGTCCTCCTTCCCCAGCTGCACTTGCACTTTCTCTTGGCTTCCACTGCCCCGCGCTCTTTGACGCTCCCTCTCATGGCCTTTGCTGTTGCCCTGCGCCCCAGAGACCTGAGACCCTTCGCTGTCCCTGGTGCCACTCCCACCCTTGTGGTCTCCTGTGGATATGCAAACCGCCTCCAGTCCCTCACCGCAGAACTCCAGATTCACATCGGCTTCCCCAGCAGCTCTACTTGCCATGTCCAAGATGGGCCCTTGGCATGACCTTGGGCCCGCTCTGCCCCGTCCAGAGAGGGGCAGCCCTACCCTTCCAGTTGCTCAAGACGGAAGCTTGGGAGGCTCTCTTGACTTGGCCTTCCCCTCTTCCACTGGGACTTGAGAGGCACATGTGCAGCGTTGAAGAAGCACCCCCACCCCCTCCACTTTGAGGATAGCTCCCAGAGATTGTTTTTTTTAAAGATTTTATTTATTTACTCATGAGACACACAGAGAGAGGCAGAGACATAGGTAGAGGGAGAAGTAGGCTCCCTGCGGGGAGCCCGATGTGGGACTTGATCCCAGGACCCAGGGATCACGACCTGAGCCAAAGACAGATGCTCAACCGCTGAGCCACCCAGGCGCCCCCCTCCCAGAGATTCTGAGGCAGCCAGCTGCAGGCAAGGCTCCCCCTGAGTATATTGGAGAAGCTCCCAGCTGACTCTGGTTGCCTACTCCTTCACCTACCCGTGACCACTGTGCTGTGTGCAGGGCGCTAGAGGTACAGCCCCCCAAGAAGAGCATCTCTGACGTGCGGGCACATAGTGGGTAGAGATGAGTCTAATGGAAGTGGCGACCCAGGCCAGTCCCTTCCTCCCAACAAAGAGCCAGTGAGACAGCTGGATGAGACAGGGGCCAGGCCGAGCAGGTCCTCAGCTCCCCACGCAGCTCCCCGGAAGGCAGGCACACAGTGTGGCAGGCAGGGGGCTGGCCAGGGTTGGGAGGCCTCGCTAGGTTGTTGCCATGGTGATGGACGTGCATCTGTTCTGCAGAGAACTTTGGAGTAGCTTGGAGGCCAGACGACAAAAGGCACCTCCAACTTGGATACAAATTGTGGCTTCTTTTCATCCTCTTTGGCCCTTTTATGCTCTGCTTTTGTTCTTGCCATTTAGATCAGAGACTAAAACCCTTTCAAATGCTATAAATTCAGAACATAGGCAATTAGGGGACCTCTCTGAGGTTGCAGCGCCCTTGTAGTCTCTTTACAAAGCCGGTGCTTGTGTAGTAGAACAGAGATGACCGAGCAGAGGCGGTCAGCGTCTATCCAGCCAGTACTTACTGAGCACCCACTGTGTGCCAGGACCCAGGCCGGCGCTGGAGCCTCAGTGCGGTACAAGACCAACAGATCGCTGCTCCGTGCCTCCGTTTCCCCAGTGTCAAACAAGGGGGCTGACTTGGCGCAGGGGTTTTCATGTGGAAAGATCTCGGTCACTGATGGTGACCAAGTAGCTTCGCTTCGCTCTGTTTTATGGGCTCTACTCCCCTCCAACATTTGGTTTAAAGAAAGAAATTCGTAACCAAAAGGGGGGGGGGGGAGGAATGGTGGGCCAGGAATGAAAACCACTAGCCAAGGGTCTCTAAGGCTTTTTCCAGAAGGAATGTTCTGTGCTGTTACAGCTAAGGAGACTGGATTCCCCAGGCTGTTAGGACACACAGGGCCTGATGCACTGAAGAAGCTAGTTTACATTTAGGATGTTTATCTACCTGGATGAGCAATATCCTGCCTTCATTTGAAATAAAGTCAGGAACCTCCTGGAACTCTGTAAAGAGAACAGCCCCAGGGTGTTAGGCACCTGCCCTTCTCAGACTTGGGATCTCACCCTGGCCTCAAGGCCCCGTCCTCACCCTTTCCTTGTGGGACTTCACTGGGCCGGCAGCCTTCAGGGACACGTGCTCCTCAGAGGTCCCCCGGCCTCCCCTGGCCTCCATGCACCTGCCCCGGGGTGATTTGGGGTCTGCAGTCTCAGAACACGGTGTGAGTTGAGGAACTCATGTATTAGGTGAGGTGCTGGGAGCCCTGTTGGTGCTACTTATTCTCTAGGCCCTGCCTCTCACCCTGTGCTCTTCCTGGGTTTTCTCCTGAAATGCAGGGGAGCCCAGTGGGCAGCTTCGCAGAGCAAGCCCTCTGCCACCTACTTTCTCTCCCCAACAGGCGCCTGAAGGACACCAGGCCTGCATTACAGAGGCGACCTGAGTTTTTCCCAAAAGCCATTTACACTGTCTGGGCAGGGAAGCGGGAAATAGGCCGGGGACAGGGTGTTTTATTGACTGTGTCTTGTCTTGAGGAGCTGCAGGAAAGCTTTATTAATACAGCAAAACCAAACAATCTCATTGAGGGCCCTGCGCCACCTGGGCATGTTGGAGGTTCAAGCTAATATTTCTACCCCAAGGCCCAGTCCCCTTGTACTAATTTCTTTAGCATGGACATTACCTTTTCCCCTGAAGGCCAAATGATGCAAGACACAAAGAGATTCTGGATTAGAGAACAGCTTCTATTTAAAACATCCTGAACTTGGCAAAGTTACCCCTCTCCGTGGGGGCTGTTGAAATTCTGCCCTCTTGTTTTTTTTTTTTTTTTTTTTTTTTTATTTATTTATTTTTTAATTAATTTTTATTGGTGTTCAATTTACCAACATACAGAAAAACACCCAGTGCTCATCCCGTCAAGTGTCCACCTCAGTGCCCGTCACCCATTCCCCTCCAACACCCGCCCTCCTCCCCCTCCACCACCCCTAGTTCGTTTCCCCGAGTTAGGAGTCTTTATGTTCTGTCTCCCTTCCTGATATTTCCCAACATTTCTTCTCCCTTCCTTTATATTCCCTTTCACTATTATTCATATTCCCCAAATGAATGAGAACATACACTGTTTGTCCTTCTCCGACTGACTTATTTCACTCAGCATAATACCCTCCAGTTCCATCCACGTTGAAGCAAATGGTGGGTATGCCCTCTTGTTTTATTATATTGGGGTCCATCCAGAGATCAGAGGATCCCAGGGAGCCGAGGCCACATCCCCACCTGGCACTGCATGGTCCCGGGTGCAGGGTCCCTCCTTGCTGCCACCGGTGTGTAGAATGAGTGACCTCTTGGCTTCGACACCTTGGGGGACCCCTTCTTCTGGGGATATGTGGGGTTGAGGGTTCCCAGCACTCCAGCCCTGCCACCCCACCCCGCTTTCATCCTTTGGGAAGATGTGGGGAGCAGAGGGAAGGTGTCCTGTAGGACCTGAAACCGGCAGGTGGGTGGGTGATGTGCTTCACCTTCTCATGTGGTGGCATGATGAGCCCCAGTGTGGGAACTGGTGGCCACACCTCTGGAGAAATGGCACCTTCCCTTGTGAATCCCAACACTGATGGTTTCACCCGGGCCTCTCTGGCCCCCACGAAGTCCTCAAATGCCCAGCACACCTCACGGCCTTTGCCGATGTCGCTGCCTCGAGCTCTCCTGTGACTCCCCAACTGCAGAGGGGGCGATTACCATGCATTACCAGTGCGGGGGGCCCAGCGGATGCCGATGACCACCCTCAGATGGGCTCCCAGGGCAGGGCTCTGGGCAAGGGGGATGGTTCCTGCCCTTCTGGGTGGCTGGACATTGGTCTCCCGGGCTTTTGGGTGGCTCAGTTCCAAATCCTGCAAAGGCAGCTGGGGACGGACAGCCAAGGAGCAAAGCGAGGGGGTCAGGGCACAAAAACTCTCTGGGAGCAGACAGCAAGAGTAGAGGGGTCCTTGCCCAACCTCCTCAACATGATTTTAGAGGAAGGCCGACCTCAAGAGTGAGGGGTGTGGAGCTGGATCGGATATGGAGGGTGATTGGGTATCAAGGAGGCAAGTGGTTCTTGCTAAACCGATTTATAAGATTCTTGGTACAGCTGAGCTAGACTGGCTGCAGACAGGCCCGAGAGCAAGGAAAGAAGAGTTGGAAAGAAGGCTCAGAGGAGCGTGCCTGAGGTTTGCCTGGGGAGAAGCTTGGCCCGGACATTCGGACTGATGGGCCACGCTGGGTGCCCCCCATTCTCAACAACCTCATCCTCGTCTTCTTCATTTCTTCAAAGGTTTCCTTCCTTTGGTCTCTCGTAGAGAATCTTCTAGTGCAACGCTGGCAACTGCTTAATTGGAGCAGAGTTCAATGGACAACAGAAGATGAAAACAGATTTCTCCTTGAGAAAACAATAAGACTTTGGATTTTTAAAAGAACAAAAGTGATTTTCTAGGGAGACTGGGGGTGTTTGGGGCCAAGAGCTGAGTCTGTGAGGCACAGCACCAGCCCAGCATGGGACTGGAGGCAGGAGCGGTGCGGTGGGCTCTGGAAGAGAACCATGGGTGATTACACATCTATGGTTTCTATTTACCCAGTGTCTTTCCAGAACCTTCACGCTATGCTGACTAAGGCTCTGTGACATGGACAGCTGGCCGGGACACACCCCAGGTGGGAACCACCCCTACTGCTGTGAGGCTCCCAGCACCTTCTGGACATTGTGTCACTTGAGGCAGGATAGTGGGAATTATCATCTTCTTTTTAGGGGAGGAAACATAGAGGCTCAGGGGAGAGGAGGGAGGTGACCAGGGTCTTAGAAGCGACAAATGGAAGAGAGGATGCCAGCCAGTGCCTCTGTAAACCCTCCTAACCACTGCGCTCTGCAAAGAACAGCTGTGGAGGGTGGAAATGGGCTTTGCCCACATTGGGAAATTTCCTGTACTTTGATCTCATATGCTTCCCCATATGCCATTCGCAGGGGTTTTCCTGAAGGTGATAATTGCACAGATATGAAAAGGTGTGATCATAGGGATTATTCACTGTGGCATTATTTGTCACTGACCAACAATGCAAATGTCCATCAAAAGAGAGCAATTAGGTGAATCCTTGTGCATTTATGCACTGGACTCCCTCGAACCACTAAAATTGAAACCTTTTGCAATCAGCTTTTTGCAATCGATGTATTACTTGTGTAGGAAGACAAAAGCACATTAACAATCTTTTAAAAAAAGAACTATGGGGATGGTTTGCCACAAAAGGATATCATTCCCCAAATTAGACTCACTGGGCAATAATTGTGCACAGTTCAGTGTGCAAAGCCTTGTGCTAAGCTCTGTGGGGAGTCATGACATTCAGTGACAGCCAGCCTGGTCCTCTGGGGGTTCACAGACGGAGATGGTGGAGCGGGCTCTGACAAATGGCTGAGAGTGTCAGGTGATGAGGCAGCCGAGGAGAGGCCGTGAAGCCTCCCAGGGAAGACTTGGGTTCAAGTTCTTGGGGTGGAGGGTGTGGGAGATCCAGGTACAGACAGAGGGCACATGGCATCATAGGTGCTGGGATATAGGAGTGCAAGCAGCGGAAGTAGTCAGCAGCAGTGGGGTTACTTTGAGGAAGGCTTTTTACTTCTCTCTCTCCCTTTTTTCCTTTCATTTACACGAAGACCTTAAAAATCCTTCGAAATTAGCAATCTGTGTTCATGTAACTATTTTAGAAAGCATTTGGCATCGCCTGGGAAGGGTGAAGCTGTGCATATCCCACAATCCAGCAGTTTCTTTCACATACAGACCCTGGAGAAACACATGCATAGGTGGGCACCAGGGTGTAGGACAGGTGTCGCCACCACAGCACATCCCACAAGAGCCCTACATTGGGGAGGCCCCAGCGTCCACTCCCAGAATGAACAAAGAAAATGTGATATAATCACCCCAGGGAATACTATACAATAATGAATGTGGATGAACTTCAGTTATACAGGATACGGCAGCCGAATCATCAGCGATATTGTACAAAAGGAACCAGAAGAGGAACCAGGAAGATGTCATCAAATAAGTCAGGAGAGTGCTCACTTTTGGGGGAAGGGAGGTGATTGTGATGGAGGAGAGGCCCCTAGGGGTTCCCGGGCATCTACAACTTAACCTGGATGGGGGTCACGTGGGACTCACTGAATATTCTTTACACTGTAAATACATGATTTATGCCTCTTCTGTGTGTACACATCATAATAAAAAGTATGAGACAGAAGCAATAAAAGATTGTGGTAAATAACCCTTCAAAAAATATAGAAGGGCATAAAATTACAAGTGGAAAATAAAGATCTTTACCCTCCTACTTGCCTCCCCCCATCTCACTCCCTGGAACTGGTGAGCACCTTCCAGGGTTGACCAACCCCCACTCAGAACCGATCTGTGTGCATTTTGCACCAGCACAAGCACGTACAGCCTCTTTAATGAATGTGCTTGTTTCCCTAAATTGGATTGTAACAGGCATGCTGCCCTGTGAGCTTTGATTGCACTGAAGAATAATATCTCTTGGATATTTTTCTATGGTAAACACTGCGCTACCTAATTTTCTTAAGTGGCCACTTGGTATTTCACTCTAAGAGTGACCACCTCTTATTTCATAGGCCCCAATGAGCTGACGCACAGGAGGTTTCCAGATTCTTCCTATTGCGATTCTGAAGTCACACGAGAGACCTGACATACACACACCTTAACTAATTCTTTTTTTGAAGTTTCTAGTTGTTTGTTTGTTTGTTTGTTTGTTTGTTTATTTATTTATGAGAGAGAGAGAGAGGCAGAGACACAGGCAGAGGGAGAAGCAGGCTTCATGCAGGGAGCCCGACGCAGGACTCGATCCCGGGTCTCCAGGATCATGTCCTGGGTCAAAGGCGGCGCTAAACCGCTGGGTCACTGGGGCTGCCCCATCTTAACTAATTCTTGAAAGCTTTCTCATCCTTTAAGTATTTTCTCCCATTTAGGGGGTTTGGTGAATGTTTGGGCTGTTAGAAGGCCCTCTCTCCATGCTACCATTTTTAAAGGGATATTTTCTGCTCCCCTCGGAGGAATCAGGGCTGCAAAATCTGGAACGTCAAAAACAAAACCCAGAAAATCACTCTGGTAGTGGCAGCTCAGGCCACCTGTGCAGAAAGGGTGGACCAGAACCTTCCCCAAAGGCTCCTGGAAAAGAGAAAGCTCTGCGTGTGTGTGTGTGCGTACGTGCGTGTTTCCCTGCGGCACTCAGCACTGGTGTTGTGGGGAGACAACATCTTCTGCAACAAGACAACAGTCAATATAAATCCAATTGGACATAATGACTGGATTTCTCTTCCCCCACAGAGATGGTGACAGTGATTTCTCAGATGCCTTTTAGTTACAGACAAGTTTCTGAACAAAATAATTAGGTTTGGGTCTTTGCAGCCTGCCCTATTGGACTATTGATTATCCACTAAAATCTCCTGCCCTGCGGATGTCTGGGTGTGCAGTCCGCATAGCAAGTGGGCAAAGACAGCTCTGAGCGGGGTGGGGAGGTGGGGGTGGTAGGGGTGAACCTCCACAGAGCTGCATCCCAAGCCCTGGAGTCCTCTGCTGCTGGGGACCACCTGTGGGCACCTACTTATTTACACCCCCACTGCCCCCAAACCGTAAAGGTCTAGGAAGAAGAGTTTGAGTCCCCACTGCCTGGCCTCACACCCATGTGACATCAGGCAAGGCTGTGTGTGTCCCTGGGTGCTTCCTTGTGTCAAAAGGCAGCCTTTAGACTCCGTAGCCTCCAAGTCCCCTTCCAGGCCTGATGTTCTGTTCCAGCGCTGCCCAGCAGAAATTGGGTGCAAGCCACAAACTTGGGCCAGGTGAGTAATTTAAAACTTTGTAGCAGCCTCGTTAAAAGAAGAATAAACAGGTGAAATGAGTTTTAATAAGATCTTTTATTTACCCTCACGTGTCTGAAATAGTATCATTTCAGCATGTAAACTAGACCACTCTCTTACACCAGACACAAAGATAAACTCAAAATGGATGAAAGATCTAAATGTGAGACAAGATTCCATCAAAATCCTGGAGGAGAACACAGGCAACACCCTTTTTGAACTTGGCCACAGCAACTTCTTGCAAGATACATCTATGAAGGCAAAGGAAACAAAAGCAAAAAATGAACTATTGGGACTTCCAAGATAAAAAGCTCCGGCACAGCAAAACAATAGAAAAGTTATTAATACTTTACATCTTTTGTGCTAAGTCTTTGCAATTCAGTGTGTATTAACATATGAAATAAATGCTGACAGCGCATCTCAAGGCTGGTTGCATTTCAAGCACTGCAAGGCCACGCGTGGAGAGTGGCTACTGGAGTGGACAGTGCAGGTCTACCTGGTTCATCTGCTGTCTAGCAGATGGGGAAACCGAGGCCCAGCTGGCTGGGGCAGAACTGGCTCTGGCCCCAGGGCTCCTCACCGTACATCTGACGCTCTGTGGTCCTGCTCTGTGAGTGGCTCCGTGCAAGCTTCCTTGGGGAGACTGAAGAGGAAGAGGTCATTTCCTTTGCTGTCAAGGAGTTAAAGGTCCAGTTGGAAAAGAAAAAATAAAAAAAGAACGAGCCCAGGGGGATCCCTGGGTGGCTCAGCGGTTTAGCCCCTGCCTTAGGCCCAGGACGTGATCCTGGGATCCTGGGATCAAGTCCGATGTCGGGCTCCCTGCATGGAGCCTGCTTCTCCCTCTGCCTGTGTCTCTGCCTCTCTCTCTCTGTCTCTCATGAATAAATAAATAAAATATTAAAAAAAAAAAGAACGAGCCCAGATGAACCTGTTGGGGCACACCACACTCTGGCAATGCTTTGGTGGGGAGCAGACTAACAGGGCTGTAAGCATTCTTAGAGGCAGAAACCCAGAGAAGGTGGCAGCGGTCACTCCAGGCTTACTGCCTTATGCAGAGAGGACTTCAGCTGGGCTCTGGGGCCGAGAATATTTGGGAAGGGGCGTGAGGAAAATGTGAATCATGTCTGTGGCTTGGAGGGGCCCAGTCTGATGAGGGCAGAGGGTGGGAGCTGGGGGTGCGGTGAGGGAATTGCTGCCGACCTGAAGAGCGAGGCTGAAGGGTTTATTTATTTATTTATTTGTTTGTTTGTTTATTTTAAATATTTTATTTATTTATTTATTCATGAGAGACACACAGAGAGAGGCAGAGACACAGGCAGAGGGAGAAGCAGGCTCCCTGCAGGGAGCCCCATGTGGGACTCGATCCTGGGACTGAGCCAAAGGCAGATGCTGAACCGCTGAGCGGTTTAGATTTGAGTGTCCCAGGCAGAGAAGGTGTCCCAGGCAGAGAAGGGTTTAGATTTGAGTATCAGGGAGCCACCTTGGGCTCTTGAGCGGGGGCGGGACTCGCGGGAAGCCGTGGTCCATGGCTTCTGCTGGGTTCCTGATGGAACCTGGTCAGGAGGCTGCTGGAGCAGGAGCTGGTGATGGGGATTGGGCGTTAAGAGGAAGGAGGAGCCATTCCACGGAATTGGAGGAAGCCTGCCCCGTGGCCCTGCTTCGATGGTGAAAATGTGCCCAGGTGATGATATCTGGGCATTTTGCTTCTCGCTGGGCTCCCTTGTCCAAGAGCAGGAAGGTCATTTGAAGTGAGCGGATCTGCCCAAGCAAAGTTCGGAGAGAGGAAGGAGCAGAGGTTGGGGTGTCCGGGGTCCCGGATGACTGCAGGGGAGAGGGCACGAATGATTCGATTACTTGAGATTTAACAAGCAGAGACAGCCATCCCTCATGGCATCATAAACGGAATGGGCTTTTGGTGAGTCAGTGGAATGGTGGGAAAAAGGTTTTTCATGCCAAACCAGGTAGGAGGAGACAGGGCTTGGCTAGGTGGAAGGGGGTACACGCTGCAGGTGCAGGGAATCGCTTTTGCAAAGGCAGGGGACCAGATAGGCCTATCACGTCACTGGGCGGGAGGGGAGACACCTGTTAAGGCACGGGTCCCTTCAGTTGGTTACCCTCAGATGGCACTTCTTAGGTTATCTGGGACTGTGAGCCAAACCCAGCGTTTTCTGTGCCAGGCAGTGTGAGGCTCTGGGGGCGATGATGTGGTGAGACACCAGAGGACCTGGCCTCAGCTTGCATGGAGAAGGATGCAAAAGTCAGACTTTAATCACAATCGCAGTGAAATTGTGATTATACTAAGTGCCAGGAATAACAGGGTTAGGGACCTATCAATATAGCTCGGGGGACATAGGCGTAAGGGTCCGTGAGGACTTCCCCAAGAGGAAATACTTTGCCATCCACTTGCTCTCTTTTCTTTCAAAAGAGTTTATTTAATACCAAGCCAGAGGAGACTTTGCTTAACAGAACATTTCAAGCCTTGAGTTACAAAAGAAGACCACGTTATTCGCACTTGTAATTGGCTTCCCTTTTTATGCTTGTTGTTGGCAGGCAGGGAAAAAATTAGCATATGGCTGAAAGATAAAATAACTACATTTCTATGGAAACCTTTAAAATGAAAGGTGAGGCTTATGTTAAAAGTCCATCCATTTACTTTTAACTCACTTGTGTCTTGACCTGAGGCATAAAGGCTAAGGGGGAATTAAGTAGATCAAGGGGAGGAAGGGAGGACATTCTGGGCAGCAGAAATGGCCTGAGGGAGGGCTCTGGGGTGAGAAGGAGCGCAGAGTGCATAGACAGATGGGAGACTGGAATGAGAAAGATAATCAGGCAAAGAGGAAGAGGAAGAACTTCGCAGGCAGAAGCAGAGTGCAAAGGCCCTGAGGCGGGGAGCCCAGCTTCCAAGGAGCCCTTTGTGGCTGGAGGGGGACAGCAAGGCAGAGTGGCATCAGAGAGGTGTGGAGGCTGCATGAGCCAGGCTGGTGAGGGCCTTTCAGGCCAAGAGCTCTTCAGGCTGCAATGTTGGGACCCTCGGGACCCACAAAGACATCTGAAGCCTTGTGAGAGCCCAGGTAATCAATCATAAGGGAATCCAGTGTTAGATCAGAGGCAAGGGCAATGTGGCAAATAGAAATGGACGTGGTGGTTGAGGCTGGACAGGGTCCCATGAGCCACAGTGAAGACCTTATCCCAAGTGAAGGCCACTGCCTTAGAGCAGGGAAGAGCATGACCTCACTGGTGTCTGGGAGCTCTCTCCAGCTGGTGGTGAGGAGGGTGGACTGTGGGAGGCCTGGGTGGCCGTTGGGGTAGCCACTGGGGATGACGGCAGTGGTCCAAGTGAGGGTGGAAATTCAAGGCATGAAGGTAATGAAACACTGCTCTTCACAGCTGGCTGGCTCCTTGCCGCCCTCAATTACAGCGAATGTCCTCAGACAGGTTGGTGATTCTATTAAAGTGGCCAAACCTGGAGACCTGCGTTTTACAGATAATGCCGCATGAAGCCAGTTAATTCAGTGATTGGATTATTAAGTCAGAGCATCTATGACTTAATTTTATCGGCAGTCGGCAAGGCGTCCTTCAAGTGAATTGACATTTGCTTTGCCGTTCCCTCTTCAACCACAACAGATTTGGTTCAATTTTAAACAGAAAATAAATGTTCTTTTGCAGTATGCAGAAGAGCTCAGAAACGAATGGAAATGAAATGCGCCTGTTCCCCCCACCGATTGTAGCCTCATTATTTATATGTATGCTCAGCAACTGATCGAGCTGGCTTCAAGGGAAAAAAACCCAAAACCCAACAACCAACCAAACAAAAAAACCCTCTGAATGTGATGAAGCCTGGCTGAGACCTTCCACGATCACCGGAAAAGAATGCAGCCCGCTATGGTTCAGGGTAAATAAATATCAATTAGGCCAATGTGGTTGTTGGTATTGTTTTGATCTCAAATATCCGCTGATTCTTTTGGTCCAGGTGTTCCATCAGTTGAGGGGAAAGAAGTGTTAAATCCCTCAATTAGGGGTGTCTGGGTGGCTCAGCAGTTTAGCACCGCCTTCAGCCCAGGGTGTGATCCTGGAGACCCGGGATCGAGTCCCATGCCGGGCTCCCTGCATGGAGCCTGCTTCTCCTTCAGCCTGTTTCTCTCATGAATAAATAAATAAAATCTTAAAAAAAAAAAATCCTTCAATTAGGATTGTGAAATTGTCTTTTTTCTCCTTTTCTGGCTTCGTTTCATATGTTTTGAAGCTCTATTATGACGAACATACCCACTATGATGACTGTGTCTTCCTACGGCATTGATCACTTTAATCATGACGAGAGGACCTTCTTTTTATCTCTGTTTAAAATTTTGTTTGGGAATCAATGTGATCTGACATTAATAGAATTATTCTACCCTTTTATGGTGACGGTTTGCCTGGTATATTTTTCCCACCCATTGACTTTCAGCCCGTCTGTGTCTTTATACGTAAAGAGTGTCTCTTATACGCAGCATAGAGGTCAGACGATTTTTTAAAATCCATTCGGACAATTTCTGTCTTTCAATAATAGTGTCCATTACCACTTAATGTAATTTGGGGTATAGCTGGATTTTATCTATCATGTTATTGACTCCTCTGTGTTTTTGCTCATCTGTTCCTCCTTCTCCACCTTCTAAAATTATCCGAACACTTTATAGAATTCCATTTAATTTTCATTTCCTGTTTAGCTGTTTTGCTATTCTTTGCATTATTTTTTACAGGTGCCTGAGAGATTACAATACACATCTTTAATTTTTTCAGTCCATTTATCGTTAGCAATATACCACTGCACACAAAACACAGAAGTCTGGTCACTTTATAACATCTTCACCACCCTCACCCCTATAGTTATCGTTGTTATAAGTAATACAGCCACACAGGTCAGGAATCCATCAAAACGGTGTTGTACTTTTTTTTTTTTTTTTGACAGTGTTATATTTTTAAAGAGTTAAAAGTTTATAAAGTAAATGGAAAAGGTTAAAATAAGAGAGAGGGGAAAAAGCAGAAAACATCTGAGTCTTTTCCATCTCGCCAGATATTTATTTACCTTTTCTGCAGCTCTTCGTTCTTTCCTGAGGATCTGGGTTTCCATCTGCTGTCATTTCCCTTCAGTCGGGCTCGAGACACAGCGCAGCCCTGCCCGTCCCTGGGAGACAGGGTCCACGTGGGGCCCATATGCCAACTCTGCACGGAAAGCCTTTGTCTTTTCCAGGCTTCCCTGGCTGACAGCGTCTTTGGGAGGGAACCTTGTGTACAGAGAGCTGATCATCTGTGCACACTATGGTCACTGGTCCTTGCAAGGCCCATTTCTTGGTTTATCCCCACTTCTTTCCACTTTCCCACCTCACCCCAGATCCCCCCATTCCTGGGCCCCTCCCCGACAAAGGCATCCGCTCCTGTGCACTCAGTACACAGCCTTGGATATGTATGGGGTGCTCTGCGCGCTTTTGATGAACCAACATGCAATCATGCCGTAGAACTTGCTCTTCCCCACCCCCTCCTCCTTTCCTACTCAACGTTTTGTGAAATCTGTGCCACTTCTAAGGGCTCCAGGATGCTCCTCCTAGTTTCACTTCTTTATTCTCTAGTGATGGAAACCAGGCTTGCCTCCAGCTGCCCACTGCTGCCGAGGGCACTACAAGGTCTACCCGTTTTTGGCCCTCGTAGGGATTTCCCTGAGACACAGGCAGGGGGAGACATAGGCTGGATCGGAGGGGTCCTGTTCACTTCATTCCCCCAAGTGGTCCTGATGGCTCTCCAGAAAGCCTGCACCAGTCCCCACCCCACCCCAAGATCAGGATCCCCATTTCCTTACATCTTCACCAACAAATGGCATTTACCCAACTTCCTAACTGTTGCCGGGCCAATGCATGTCTCATTGTTTCTCATGGTCTTTGGCATTTCTCTGATCACTAGCATACCTGAGTGGCATGAGCTTGGTAGCCATTCAGGCTTCCCCTTGGGTGACGTGCCTGGTGCCCTGTGCCTGGTTCTCCAGGGGGGCACACCGGTTCCCCCCCCCCCCCCCACCATCGGGCTTCAATAGGCTCAGAACTATGCTGTCTTTTGAAGATGCCTCCGAACACTATTTGCCTTCCCCAGTTCAATGCCTGGGAGCGAAATCCTTTCCTTAATTCAAAGTTCTCTTATACGGCGAGTACCTGAAAAATTTCCCCATGGACCACCTACACCTTCCAGGTACTCAGCACATTCACTTTTCCAATGCCAGGGAACACTTTTTAAATTTTTGATTTCATTTTGTTTTAATTCCAGTATAGTTAGTGGTGTTATTTATATTTAGTTTCAAGTGAATAATATAGTGAAGCAACACTTCCATACATCACCCAGGGCTTGTCACAACAGGTGCACGCCTTCATCCCCAACACCTGTTCCCCCCACCCCCTCACCCATCTCCCCTTTGGTCCACAGCAGTGTGTTCTCTAGAGTGAAGACTCTGTTTCTTGATTTGCCTCTCTTCTCTCCCCCTTTGTTCATTTGTTTTGTTTCTTAAATTCCACATACGGGGTGAAATCATATGGTATTCGTCTTTCTCTGACTGACTTATTTCACTCAGCATTATACTCTACAGCTCCAGCCATGTTGTTGCAAAATGGCAAGATCCCATTCTTTTTTATGGCTGAATAATATTCCACTATACACATATCCACATTCAATCTTCTTTATCAATTTGTCTATCCACGGGCTCTTGGGCTGCTTTCATAGTTTGGCTACTGTAAATAGTGCTGTTACAAATATAGGGATGCATGTATCCCTTTGAATTAATCTTTTTTTTTTTTTTAATTTTCTGGGTAAATACCCAGTAGTATGATTCCTGGATTATACAGTAGTTCCATTTTTAACTTTTTGAGGAACATCCACGCTGTTTTCAACAGTGGCTGCACCAGTTTGCCTTCCCATCAACAGTGCAGTTGAGTCCTTTTTCTACACATCCTCGCCAACACGCTACTTAGTGTTTTTGATTTTAGCCATTCTGACAGGTGTGAGGCGATAGCTCATTGTAGTTTTGATTTACATTTCCCTGATGATGAACGATGTTAAACATCTTTTCATGTGTCTTTTTCCAATGCCAGACAATATTTTATGAGTGTGAACATCTGCTGTGTGCCTGGCACTAGGCAAGCATCATCTCCTTGAATCCCCATAACAGCTCTGGGAGGGGGCCTCTTATCATGCTTGAATGACAGATGAGGAATAAGGCACAAAGGAGCTTAGTAAAAGCCCAAAGTCATATAACTTGTAAAAGTGACCCAGGCAGGATGCTATTTATAGCTTAGATTCATTCTAGTTTATCTCGAATAACGCCTATTTCAAATAGCTGCTATGTTCGAAGCAGCTCCCTATCATTCATGCCTTATCGTTCCTAAATATTGAAATTTACTGCAAAAAGTCAACCCTGGTGGCACCTTTGTACCTTTCCAGTCCCTACTGTTTGAAAAGGATGGGAGCGGGTGGAGGCAGGGGGGTCAGTGGCTGAGCTCACTGATCCTAGTTCCCAGTAAGAACAAATGTGTTACTAGGAGTCTTTCTCAGAGCCTGGTCTTCAAGGGGTGGCCTCCAGCAGGGGAGAGAGAAAGAAAAATAGAATCTTCCTTTTTGAGCAAAGGTAGAAATCACTCTGGTTCCCATGGCTCTGCATCAGAAGGGAACCCTACCTGCCCAGTGCACATACTCTTTACAGGCACTTAATAAGCATCGACTGTGTTCAGCAATCTTGGTGATGATCAAAAAGAGTGCCCCTTGTCCTATAACCTAGAGAGACAGAGATAATTGATCACACTCATGGGAATATTATTCCTCATGGGCAGACAAGTTCTGGAGGAAGTAACTGTTCCGTGAGGGTTTAAAAGAGAAGGCCCTGTCTGATAATGGAGGGGGGTTTCCACGAAAGGATGGCTTCTCCTAAGAAGTGACATTAGGGCTGATAAAGAAGAATGAGAAGGTGATAGCTAGGAGAAGAAGGGGAAGAACTTCTCAGGCAAAGGGAACAGTGCAAAGGCCCTGAGGCAGAGAAACACTGAGAGGAACCAGGGTGGCTGAAGGGGAAGGCAGGGGCTAAGTGGGGTAAGAGAAGGTTATGGAGTCCCAAAGATCCAGACCAGACTGGGCATCCCAGGCTGGATCTTCAACCTGGAATGCCAGGACGCTGGGTATATGTGAAGGCTTCCCAAGCCATGGGAGACCCTCGATTTACACATGTCCTCTATTTTAAAGGATTGACATGGATCCGGGTAGAGACATGAGGTTGCTCCTATATCACCTCCCCGTTCACTAAATCTCCCGTCTCCCACTGGTCGGAGAAGAGGCTCAACTCTCATCCAACCTGATTCTTACTACCTTACTGTGTTATATTGTCCAGAGGCACAAAACCATCCAGAGGCAATGTTAGTGTCTGTTTTGTCAAGGCTCAAAAAATCCTTCCCCGATCCATCTCACTGAGTCATGCACTTCTAATACAATTTCTCTTTCTTTCTTTCTTTTTTTTTTTTTTTAAGATTTTATATATTTGAGAGAAAGAGAGCATGAGCTGGGTGAGGGGCAGAGGGAGAAGCAGACTCCCTGCTGAGCGGGCGCGCAATGTGGGGCTCAATCCTGAGACGCTGGGATCATGACCTGAGCCGCAGGCAGATGCTTAGCTGACAGCCACCCAGGCACCCCTACAATTTTTCTTACTATGTTTAATATTCATTTATCAAAATTCTTATGTGTGTATGATGCCTTAACGATTGTTCCAATAACGCGATTGTAAAGGGAATTTTAAAACTTAGAACATACAGCCAAAAAAAAAAAACTTTTTTAAAAGCTGATGCATATTCATAATTTGTTGCAGTTTATGTAATAGATAAGGTGGTAAATAAAGAAGTTAAGTGATAAAAACATTACAGTTGGATCAAATTCTGTTGGAAGTGCAGTGAAAATATACTTTGAAGGCATAAAGAATATAATGTAAAATTTTTGGCTTAAAGAAAAACTTCATTGTATTTTTTTTAGTATAAAGAAAAACTTCATTGTATTTTTTTTAGTATAATACGGTGGTTTTACGTTCTTGTACTATTTATATTCCATTGGATGCGCTTAAGTGAGAGTTAGGCTGGTTTACATATAAGGGTCACATATACACTATACCCCAAAGCATTTAAATTTATTAAAAAAAATTTTAGATGCCAACTCAAATATGTGTGGGGCATACAGATTTTTAGAGCATTCTTTTGTGGGTATCAGTGAAAAGTGTGAAGACACTGTTGTGGCCACGATGCTCCAGGGGTGGTGGCGGAAATCAGAGGGAGGGAGCATGGAGAGTGGCTTTTTTCGTGGGCTCCAGATTCCTCCCACTGGCTGGGCTGGAGCTGGAGCTGGTGTGGCTTCCTGTGTTCACCTGTATGGCACTGCTACCAGAATGTGTAGGCACCCCAAGAATGGTGATTTTTGCCTGCTTGGGCCATTACTGTCTCCCCAGCATCAACCATAGTGCCTGGCACACAGTACGCACTCAATAAATATTTATTGGAGGAATGGATGGCGGATACACCAAGCTTTTGCTTTGTGCGGGGCACTGTGTTAAGGGATTCCCATTTCACCTTTACCACGACCCCACAGTTGTCGCAGTTAGTATCCCCATTTCAGAGACGGGGAAACTAAGGCACAGAGAGGCTACATAATTTGCCCAACCAAGGTCACCTATCAAGGAAGCAGCAGAACGGGACCCAGGCAGGCATCCTGACAAGAGCGCTTATGACACCTCTCTGCCCAAGGAAGCATGGAGCAGAGCCTGTGTCTTTGGGTTCTGGAACTCTGGGCTCTTGGGGGCACTCCGTGAGGGTGATACCCTCCACAGCCATCTACACGACTTCCTGCCATCTGCCCTCTCCTCCTAAGTGGTTTTCCTTCTCTCCCTGTTTAATATTTAAGTTGACACATCCTGGGACATCCCGGAGTCCCCATGTCACTGACCTACTTACTTATCCAACCATTTTTCTCACACATTAGGGGGAGCATGGGGGTGTATGGAAGGAAGGAGGTGAGAGGGTGGGGGGGCACCATGCCCCCCCCCCCCCCCCCCCCGGGTAGGCAGCGTCCAGCTGACAATTAGCCAACATTAATAAAACAAGGCTGGGCTCCAGGTTAGGAGACTGTAGCAGAGTAACATTTATTCTAAGTGGCTTTCCAAGAAAATAGCTCCAGTTCTTTCCACCCCCTAGAAGGGTCTCTAAGCTCCAGCTGTGTCAGGGTGACATCGGTTTGTTTCTCTGCTGCTTATAAAATGGAGGGACCTTGGAAATCAAGAGTGGGCCCTTACCCCTTGGTAGTGAGGATTACAGCTCCTGAGCACCCACAGACGGGCACTGTGTCTGTGGTAACCTGACCCCCCCCCCCCAGGTTCCCTCCCCACCTCCCCACCTGGCACAGCACCCAGCAGAGGACTACAGACAGCATCCAGAGTCTGGGCCAGCTGCCTCTTCAGTCCTTTTGCTAACGTGCCAGGTACTTGCCTGGTCTCTAGTGTCCCCTGTCCAGGGTGACCTATCCTGGGGGCTCCAGAGGCCCAGGCCCCTGCTCCTACTTTCCGAGTCCTAGGCTCCAGGGCCTGGGGTCCTCACGCCCCCTCTCCCACTAGAGGGTGACGCTAGCTAAGCCGTGTCCCCTTTCCCTGTGAGGGTACCCAAGGACCTGCTGGTCAAAGACCCCAAGGGCACCCCGCATCACGCTCCAGAGGGGCGACAGGAGAGGAGCGGTGGGGCGCGGCGCGCCTTCCCCGGGAAAGAGACCCGTCCCTGTCTCCCAACACGCTGCGACCCCCCACCCAGCAGCCTCCCTGTCCTCACGGCTGGTGTCAGGGGGCAGCGAGGCTCGGGGAGCAGCTGGCCAGGTGGAAGCCTCCCTCGTGGGGCCCCTGACCTAACCCAGGGCCCTTGACCTCTCCATCCCTTGGGTCGCCGTCGTCGCGGGGGCGCGGCGGAGGGCGGGGAGGCGGGCACAGGTCCGGGCAGGGGTGCCCCGAGGCCGGGACTGGGGGTGGCGCCCTCCCGCCCCGCCGGCCGTGACGTCAGAGCCGGACCGGGTAAAGCGCGCGGCGGCGGCGGCGGGGCGCTGGGGTGGAGCCGCGCGGACCACGGAGCCCGGGGCGCGGGGCAGGCAGCCGCAGGCGACCTCGAGGTAACGGGGGGCCCGGCGGGGGCGGCGGGGAGGGCGCCCGGGCCGCGCGGGGGTCTCGGGGCGAGCGGGGCCGCAGGACGCACGGGGCGCGGGGGCCCGGGGCGGGAGGAGCGGGACGGCCCCCCGCGGGGCCCCGGGTTCGCGCCCCGACGCCGCGGGCGCGCGTCTCGGAGCCGGAGCGCAGGTGCCCCGCGGGCGCAGCCGCCGCAGGTGAGCAGAGCGGGGGACGCGGGGACCCGGCCGGGGTGTGGGGGCGCGGGGAGCCCCCGGGCCGCCGCCCCTCAGCGCGCCCCCGCCCGCAGCCCAGCCGCCGAGCATGGCCCTGAGCGCGCCGGCGCTGCTCCGCTGGCTGCTGGAGAGCCGCCACTCCAGGAAGCTCATCCTGTTCATCGTGTTCCTGGCGCTGCTGCTGGACAACATGCTGCTCACCGTCGTGGGTACGCAGGGACCCCTTCCCCGGCCGCCCCACCTCCCCTGCCTGAGCGCGCCCCGGGAAGCTTGGGGCTTTGCAAAAGCATCTCTTGGGGCTTTGCAAAAGCTTGGGGCTTTGCAAAAGCATCTCCTTCCTCCCCGCCCCCCCCCCCCATCCCCATCCCCACGTCTGCCCACTGGGCTGGTTGCAGCCGCGTTTTGTGGCTTCGTTTTTCTGGTGGTCAGGTCAAAAAATGTGACATCTGTTAAGAACCAGAACTTGTGTTTCCTCCTGATAATTTCCTGCTTCCCCCTGCCTGCTTTGACCGCGATGAAAAGATTTCTACTAAGAACCGGCAGGCAGTCCCTCGGGGTTCAAAATAACGTTACAATAATTATTATGCAAAAAAAAATTATGCTAACCTTATTATTATTACAATAATTATCATGCAAAAATGATGATTATTATTATGCTAACCTGGAATTATGTTAATAGTTATTAACAATTTGGCTTATCATTTAAAGGAAAGGGTCAGCAGCATCCCTCCCTCCCAAAAGGGAAGTGACCTGGAAATATGTTGTATCAGTGTGCAAGGCTCCAGGTGGAAATGTTTTGGGACCTTTTCAAGAGCAGTTTGAACAGTGTTGGATTTTAGTCTTTTCTCTACAATGGAGTTTTAAAGAACTAAATAATTAAAATCCAGGTCTTCTAGTAAGCCCTATTAAGAGCAAAGTATTTGGTGTACTTTTCTTAAAAATCTCCAAAATTTTAATGAATAGCTTTTTAAAAGAAATTGGATTCTCAGGGATGGGTTATTCCCCTCCTCTGCATTTGTGGGTTCTCACCTCCAGGATTACCTGGGTAGGGATCTCATCAGAGTTCAGTAACAAGGACCATGCTTCTCCTTTGTGTTGAATGCTTTGTTGTCACACACAGGCCCAGAGCTGCTTTTACATGAGTTTTTCTTTGCCTTTGTAGAAGTCTCAGGAGTTTTTACATTTTCCAGGTTGCATGAAACATTGGGGGGACTTCCGACTCAAGTAATGGAAAGATGAAGTGGGCCTGTTGCAGGATTTCCGAGTTATTATTTCCTGTGGGTTTATTTTTCCCCTAAGACCTGTAATGAAATTAAGATCCCTCTTTCCTGGATTCATTCACTTAAAGGTCTTTCTGAGTTTCTCTCTGGGGAGCTCCTGTTGACCCCAGGTCAGCACTGAACAGACTTCAGACCACATTTTGCTCTCCTAATGTATTCCTGTGAGGGAACCCTGAAGGAGCAACCCCACAGAGGCCCAGAACCCCAGGAAGGTGCCTCCTGCACAGTAGCTGGCTCTGAGGGCAGCTGGAGCTCTCCTGGCCTCCTGGGGCTTTGTTCTCTCCAGTAGCTCTGCCCTGTGAGGCCCTTCCAGTGTGGGCCCAGGGGTCCCATTCCAGGGGCAGACCACTCTGGGCCCTGGGTGGCATCTGACACAACCGTCATTTTGCTGCCGTTGGCCCCGGGGTGGGCTCCCATACAGCCACAGCCTCCCTGTTGTGTTTTTGCCTGCAGTCCCTATCATCCCAAGCTACTTGTACAGCATTAATCATGAGAAGAATGCCACGGAAATCCAGACTCCCAAGCCAGTGCTCACCACCTCTACCTCAGACAGCTTCCAGAGAATCTTCTCTTATTATGACAACTCCACCATAATCACGGGGACTAGCAGCCCCAGAGGACCCCCCGAGGGGCTGCTGCAGCCGGCCACCACGCAGCACCAGCCGGCCACCACGCAGCACCAGCCGGCCACCACGCAGCACCCGGTGACTAACACATCCGCTGCGCCTCCTGACTGTCCCAGAGAAGACAAAGCTCTCCTGAATGAAAATGTGCAAGTTGGCCTGCTTTTTGCCTCTAAAGCCACCATCCAGCTCCTGACCAACCCCTTCATAGGGTTGTTGACCAACAGGTGGGTAGGTGCTGAAATTTTGGCCAAGGAGGGGTTTTTTTTTGGTTGGTGTCTTTTTAAAAGAGTTTATTTATTTATTTATTTATTTGAGAGAGAGAGAGAGAGAGAGAGAGAGATTGAGATAAAGTGAGTGCACATGGGGAGGGGCAGAGGGGGACCTGGGAGAAGGAATCTGAAGCCAACTCTGCACTGAGTATGGAGCCCAATGCCGGGCTCAATCCCTCAACCCTGAGATCGTGACCTGAGCTGAAACCAAGAGTTGGAGGCTCAACCTACTGAGCCATCCAGGTGCCATCTGGCCTAGGAATTTTATATTTATATTGTTGCAAGGTCTTTTCTCCCTAGAATTCTGTTTCTTGTTCATTTATCAGAATGTGGAAATCTAGTGGTGGGTGAGGTGGGGAGAACCCTGCACCCCCACCCTCCTCCTCCTCATGTTTCTCTCCTTAATTGTGATTTCCTATTTGTTCAACCTTTTGGTTGCCCCTTTTATCACTTAGAAAATAAGAAACTATTGAAACAGAGTAAAGGGTCCCTCCCTGAGTGGGAGAACTCAGGTTCTGTCTAAATGCCAGATTTCAATAGTACATTTGTCAGAATCACCCTTGGGTAGCAAGACCTCTGCAGCCACCATGGCACCAGCATTGGATTCTCTATGTCACACAGCTCTGTCTTTTCTTCTACCCTGGGTCATCCACTTTCCTATAGAAAGCCAGGGTGGTTTGCTTTCAAGCTGGCGTGGTAAAGGCTCAAGATGGCAGTTGGAATGTGGAGAAAGACCAGTAGTCCTGCTGCGTAGATGGACCTCTTAGCTGGCTCTGAGGCCCTGGGCAATGTAAACAGCTCCCTGGGCAGCTACTGAACTGCGTCCCAGTACACAAATAAAAAGTGAGGCTGTTTTCTGGAGAAGTCAAACCAGTGGATTATGCCCCAAGCTAGCTTTATGTTAATCTGGATATTCTAGGTGATTTTTTTTTGGACCCCTCCAAATTTTGAATAATTGTTCACATCTCTGCTATCAGTGGCCATCCGGCAAGTATTCTACAGCTGAGGTGGCCCAGCTCTGCTTGGTACCTTGGTACCTTCTACAGCTGAGGTGGCCCAGCTCTGCTTGGTACCTTGGGGCTCAAAGTATAGGACAGGAGGCTTGCAGAGAAAAGGAAGAGGCAGTCCCTGAAGGTAGTGGCTGCAAAGAGGGGGAGCTGGGGCAGTGTCAGTAGTGGGGTGGGTTGCCCTACAAACGCGGTAGCTCTAAAGGCAGAAAAAAATGGTAGAGGGGAGTGCCCAGAGTCCTACTTGTGAACCAGCCCCAGACACATGGGCAGAGACAAAGATTACAGTAGGCAAGGAGCCCATGCGTGGAGTGAGTCCGAATAAGGAAGTCAAGGTGACAAGGAGGGTCCAAGACAAGGCTGTAAGTGGCCCCAAGTGTCAGGTTGGGAGAGGAGGGGGGTTTTGTTGGTGTGAGCGGGGTGCTTGGGAGCCACTAGAGGTTCTAGAGCCAAGTTGAAGAGGTGGGAGCCAAGCACGATTTTTAGTAGGTCAGCCTGGCACCCCATGTAGCCTGGGGAACAGGGACATCTTTGCTTCTACCCAGGCTTTGGCCTATGGTAGGGGAAGCAGGCCCAGCTATGTCATTTGCAGGGTCCTTTGTTCAAACATCATTGAGCATTTCAAGACCGTAACAGCAGAGCATTCAAGCAAGCACAGGGCTCTTGTGAGACTGGGGCCAGCTCTGGGGCAGAGAAGAGGAGGTCTGTTGAGTGAGGGGGCCCGGGGTGGTGGCAGAAGCTCAGAGAGGCAGATCTGGTCTGCCCACCTCACAGGCTGCCCAGAGACACACATGGGTTACTGGTCACGTACCTGTGGCCAGTTGGATGGAAGCATGTTTTTAAACTTCTGCAGTTTGACTCTCTGGACCGGGTAGTGGGGCCACCAAAGACATTTTAACAATCCCAAGCCACGTTCAGCCCCCCAGTATTGTGTCAAGCAATATTATGAAGCTTCCGGGTAAAGTGTGCTAAGTGCAAATGAACCTCATGAGGACAGGGTGAATGGGATCCCCACCTCGAAGCATCGTTACTGAGGTGCCATTTGCAGGTTCCTCTCTTCTTCAGCAAGAAAACCAAACCGTAGTTGTAGGGTTGTTCTCAGCCTCCAAGAGTGCTTCTCTAAATGCATCTGGTGTAATTACAGAAGACGTCTCTGGGTTTTGTATTCTGAGAAAGCAAACAGCTCAAACGCTACATGAGGAAAATTGGCAAGGCGTTACAACAGTAATGTCTTCAATCACTTGGGCACGAATGTTCCTAACCGAGATGCTTAACACAGCACTTAGGGACTTGGCCAAAATGGTGTGAGTATTCCAATCTTCCAAATGCAAATGGCAAATGAAAAGCTTTTTTAAAAACCTCATTCTCGTTTTCAATGCTTTGCTCACACCATGGGGAAGAAGCTTGTTTAAAGCCAGTGGGACCTTTTATCCTATGAAATACTCCAAAGAGTTTACCGTTTGTAGCCACCCAACACTATTTGGGGCACAAAAAAGGGGAATCTTCCAAGAGAAACCTAATTTTGTTTTGTGACCTGTGAAAGTCAATCTTTTCTTATGAGTAATCCGCTTTGCAATTTAGAACAAAACTGGCATCCCTAACTGGTTCCCCCAGGTACCCAGCAAATTTCAAAAGCCTCTCCAGTGGTACCTTGTAATATGGAAATGCAAACAAATTTTAATACTGATGTAGCATAAACTCTGTCATCCCTCCAAAACGCTCATAATTTTTTTGTATATTTTAAAATATTTTCCAAGTCCAATAGACATGAATTCGGGGGGACTGGCAGCATTTCTGGGCGCCGCATGGCTCTGCTTAGAGAAGGGCTACATTCGACTTTCCTTGACAGGACTTTCCTTGTGAGCTGCTGTATATAGTCTTTTGATATAATTTGTGCCAATCGCATCCTCAATTATGAACAAGATGTGTGACTCACATTGTCAGTGTTGTAAACAAGTGTGTTGAAAACAGCATTTTGCGGTTGGATAATAGTTTCTGATTAAAGAAGGGCGGTGAAAAGCATGGAGCATCAGAGCTCGAAGAGGCTTCAGCAAGGGCTTTGGGGCCAGTCCTGCCGTTTTGTAGGGAAAGAAGTTTTCATTTCTTCTTCAGGGGCTATATTTTTACTGCAGATCGGGTGCCCACTCAGTTCTCTTCCCGAGTGGAAGAGAAAGCACCCACCCCAGGGCAGCGGCAGGACCAGAGCCAGTGTCCAGACTCTGTCTGGGTGTCTCCCTCCCTTCCTGTGCTTTCCACCTGCTTAGTGTTTTACAGTTTTTACATTTAGCTACTTAGAATCAATGGCGCAGGTCAAAATCTGTCCTTCTTGCATCTGTTTGGGCTCTCTCTCATTGTACCAGGCTGAACTAGTGGAGTGAAAGCCCAAACGGTGAGTTATTGATTGCTATTTTTTTTTAGAGATTTATTTATTAGAGAGAGCGCATGCATAAGGAGGGGAAGGGGGAGAGGGAGAGAGAATCTCAAGCAGATTCCCTCCCGAGCATGGAGCCCTCCTGTGGGGCTTGATCTCATGACCCTAAGATCAGGACCTGAGCTGAAATCAAGGGGCAGACAATTAACCAAACAGAGCCATGCAGGCGCCCCCCCAATTGCTATGTATAATCATTGAGCAGGGAGTTTAGAAAAAACTAGTGTGTTTTTTTTGGACACACCCTCCCTCACCTCCCCAGCCCCCTGGAAAATATCTTTCTCTAGCCCCTGGTGTGATCTGGCCCTGCTTGCCAGGATCTATCTCTGCAGCGCTTGGGGAGGAAAAGCCTTCTCCATCCCCCCCAGGAGGCTGGTCGGAGCCACTCCTTTCAAGAACCATTTGCGGCAAGTGGGACCCACTCATCATCACATGCGTCGCAGCCCAGACCCTCCTGTTCATGGTCAAGTTGCGGCTGCGAGTGGCTCTTTCAGGCCGGTGATACAAGAGGTGGGCTGCCTGTCTGCTGTTCTAAATACCGGATAAGAGCCCTCATTCCAGACCCTGAGTATAAAGTGGCAATTCCCTAGGAATGTTTAAGTGCCCACAGGGCGGCTAATATGATATGAGTTTTATTCCTGTTTTATTTCCGTTTTCATTTCTTCTTCAGGGGCTATATTTTTACTGCAAAGGGGTGCCCAGAGAGGAGGGAGCGAAGAGCCTTTGATTTTGGCAAGTGCAGTGATCACATAAACAACAACACACTTTCCAAAGCCCGCAGGTGCCTTGGTTGGCTTGTCTTTTATCTTGGAGGCTCCTGTGACTTAGAATCCCAGTTTATTCATTTCACGACTGCAGCTGTGTGTCGGAGGGAGGGGAGGAGGCATTAGACCAGCAGCGTCTGTTACCACCTGCCCCGTACGTGAATTTGAGGCCTATGTACACCTGACGGGAGGGTTCCCAGGCAGGCAGACGATGGAAGGGCACCTTTAGGTTTCTCTCCAGGAATCAGGTTAAGGACGTGGCATCATGGTCTTCACTTGCTCACCGCAGGGCTTCCGTAGCGGTTGTATCTGGAGAACCAGGAGCTATTCCAGACTATTCCAAATGCCCTTGGATGGCCGGGGAACGAGTTCACTTGGGGTGCTGGGGGACCGCTCCCTCGGCCCCCTCCTTCGCTCATCCTCTTGGTCTCCTAGGTCTGCGTTTTATCAAGCCAGCATCAGTGGCTTAATTTATTTCCATAGTTACCCCTATATTTGAAAGCGGTTATTTGTCCTCACAAATCTTAGCCCACATCTGAATGACAAGGAGGAAGCCGCAGGGCATGGATCTCTACAGAATGGGCTGCCGTGATTTTTTTTTTTTTCCTCTAGCTTCAGCCAGTTGGTCTGAAGTAGGCTTTGTGGGAAGAAGCAGTGACCTTTTCAGTTTTTCTGCGGACAGGGAAGCCAGCCCCTCCTGAAAGGGATCTCCCGTCCTAGATGTCATTAGGATGGTGTGACACAGTCTCACTTGTGCAGTGAAGAGAAGCTGGCAGTGGGATGGGGCGCTTCTCGGGGGAGCAAAGCCCCCACCCGAGCTGCGTGTCAGGGAGCAGGGGTCGCCCCCACACACTGAGATGTCCAGGGCTCCGCAACCCCCTGCAGGCAGCTACCAGCCAAAAAAGACAGACCTGAGCAAGCACTAAACCGAAGAATTTTGTTTTACATACGAAACGATGGACCATCAACTCCTTGGTACATCTTAGCAATGTAAGGCGTCATCCCATTTCCCGATGTTCACTTGCTGTACCACCTTCTAGAAAATAACTGAGAAGGGTGATGTCACCCTTGACGTCTTGTCTCCTCTGATGATAGCTTTGTACCCTTCCAGATCCTCTACTGTGTGTCCTTGCTGTTGTCATGTCCCAGGGCAGAGGGAGCCTGAGTTTTATTTTATTTTTTGTTACTGATTATTTTCAAAAAGATATTATTTATTTATTCATGAGAGACAGAGGGAGAGAGGCGGAGACTTAGGCAGAGGGAGAAGCAGGCTTCCTGCAGGGAACCCCATGTGGGACTCCATCCCAGAACCCCGGGATCACGCCCTGAGGCAAAGGCAAACGCTAGCCTCTGAGCCGCCCAGGTGCCCTGAGGGAGCCTGAGTTTTAACAGGCCTGAGAAGGGAGCTTGCATTGGTCTCTATGGCAAAGATAAGCTAGTTATTAAAGGAAAAAAAAGTATCGATTTTCAGTGATGAGTTAGGGAATACGGAGTTTCTCCACTGGTGTGTAGGTATATATAATGAACATAACTTTTATTGCTTTGTACTTTTTTCCTGGGGATTCAATATATGACTTTTAGTCTATTTTCAATTGGATTAACTGCTCCCTGATGCTCTTAAAGAGGATGATCGTGGGCTGGGATGATGCCTAAGGGGATAGAAATGGGACATTTCGCTAAAGGCTGCATCAGATCTAGCTCTGCTTAGCACTGAGACAAGAGGCTGACTCACATGTTCATGATTAATGTCACTTGAGCCTCTGTCCATTTAGGAGATACTGTGAGGAAGGAGAAAGGGCACTGGTGATCTGCCCATCTCCCGGTGACCCTGGGGCATTGGACATCTTTCCTTTGGAGGTGCGTTTTCGGTGGGGGAGGGGGAACAGAAGAATTTGAGGGTGGAGAGCTCCAGGATCTGCCCCTTGTGCCCTGTTGCCTTAGGGCTGAGCCCTGGGGGAAAGATGCTGCCCAGCACTTTCCACCGGGCAGCCCGGGCAGCAGCTTGGCCAGCGCTGAAAGTCCAGAGTACGTGCGTGTCCAGTAACAGGAAGAAGGGGTGTGAGCCCGTGGTACCCAGAGTGGTGGGCTTGCTCTGGCACCATGGGGGAGCCGCTCTGTGTTTGAACCTCCACGTTCTCATCCAGCATGAAGGTTTAGACTGGCCAGCCTTTGAGTTTCCTTCGTGTTTGGCCCCGTGGTTATTCCATACATGCTTTATTAAAATCCCAAAGAGATTTAAAGACAGTAGCTGCAGTGGTTTTAAAGCAAACACAGCACCTGGGCTTGATAACAAGAATCCTATATAAGTACACATCCCTGCATGGAGCCATCTGGCGTTAAGCCATAGAGCATTCATTCCACTCACCCGGTGTGATCCCCCACCAAAATGTATGCCAGCAGGACCTGGCATGCCCTAGGCACTCAAGATAGGTCCATTATCCTGAATTTGGGGCAGGTTACTTAATTTCCCTGGCCCTCAATATAGTCATCTGAAAAATGAGGATCATGCCAGCTGCCTCACGGAGCGGGGGTGAGAATCACGAGTGGTCCCCTTCCTAGTTTCCTAATAACGTTCTTGTGGAATGCTAGAGCCTCCTGGTAAGAGGAAGTTACTCTGGATGTGTCCTGCCAGGTGGCCCGCACCACTTATCCGGCTGCAGACTGAGCATCACTGCACTGGTATTTCCAACAGCTTTGACAAATAGATCGTTTTCCAAGGAGTATGTTGAAAGGGGGTGAGAAGCCGAGGTTTATTGCAGGGCAGCTACAGGCATTGCCACAATTCCTTCTTCCCCCAAGATGTGAAGGGGTTGCTGAGAAGCAATGAATTGCCTATGAATTCGCTCTCAGCCTCCTGGTAGTTTCTTCCCTCAGTATCCTGCAATGCTGTGTAGGGCCTGGTGTTGTGAGTGGGGCTCTTTTGCCCAAGTGAATTAAGAGTATGGAGCAGTCAGCTCCAGGCTAGCTGAGGTTAGAGAAGCTGTCATTTGACAGCCATCTGAAGTGCTGTTTTGAACCCTGGCATCCTGCTCTGACTGGCCTGGTTGGCTCTGAGCCCCACCTGGTGCAGTGCAAGCTCACCTTGGGTCACAGTAGGGGGACTTTTTCATGGGATGGTGGGAGGAGGGCTGTCTGAAATGATGCTATTTTGAGATGTTATCTGTATTTTTGCTAGTTTCTGGAGCACATGAAGCAGTTAAAGAAAAAAAGAGGAGGGGGAGTATGATGAGGACCTTGTGGAAAGATTCTGTGTAAAGCCACATATGTCTTTTGGCTTCCTGGGGAGGTGGTGAAGTTTGCAGGGAAAAGCCCTGGACTGGACAGGATGGCCCTGAGTGAAATTAGCCCGAGGGCATTTGACAGGTCACTTTGGTGGCCTCTGTTTCCTCATGTGAGATGGGGAGGTGGTCATCTGCCTTTGTCAAATCGTTGAGCTGATGGCTGTAAGTGCTTAGAGAATTGAGTAGAACTTTATTTATTCATTTTTAAATTTTATTTATTTTTTTAAAGATTTTATTTATTTATTCATGAGAGACAGACAGAGAGAGAGAGAGGCAGAGACACAGGCAGAGGGAGAAGCAGGCTCCATGCAGGGAGCCTGACGTGGGACTTGATCCCAAGTCTCCAGGATCATAACCTGGGCCGGAGGTGGCAGCTAAATCACTGAGCCACCCGGGTTGCCCTTATTTATTTTTTTAAAAAGATTTTATTGGGGATCCCTAGGGGGCTCAGCGGTTTGGCGCCTGCCTTTGCCCAGAGCGTGATCCTGGAGTCCCGGCATCGAGTCCCATGTTGGGCTCCCAGCATGGAGCCTGCTTCTCTCTCCTGTACCTGTACCTGTGGCTCTCTCTTTCTCTCTCTACATCTATCATGAATAAATATATATATCTTAAAAAAATAAAAATATTTTATTTATTAGAGAGACAGAGATAGCAACAGAGAACATGAGTGGGGAGGAAAAAGGAGAAGCGGACTCCTCACTGAGCAGGGAGCCCAATGCAGGGCTTGATCCCAGGACCCTGGATCATGACCTGAGCTGTCACAGCCGCTTAACCCACCGAGCCACCCAGGTGCCCCTGCATGAAACTTTAAGTGAAGGTATTGTTATCGTGATTTTTTAAAATATTTTATTTATTTATTCAAGAGAGACACACAGAGAGAGGCAGAGACGCAGGCAGAGGGAGAAGCAGGCTCCATGCAGGGAGCCCGATGTGGGACTTGATCCCAGGATCCCGGGATCACGCCCTGGGCTGAAGACAGAGTCTTAACCGCTGAGCCACCCAGGTGTCCCGTTATCGTGATTTTTTAGTCAAGCCTAGACTAGAAGTCCCAGTCACTCACTTCCAGGCTGAGTGACTGGGACTCAGGACTCCTTGGTCCTCACTTGGTTCCTATCCTGGAGCCCGAGGGTCTAGGGTTGGAGGGAAACAAAGCCTGGAGATGTTCTGGGCTGTTCTGCTAGAGGATGGTCAGTCACTCAGCCAGCATTGGCCTCCCACCCAGGGCGGCAGGGGCCAGGAAGCTGCTTTCACTCTCCTGTCCCATCCATCCGTAGAGCAGGAGTCAAGCAGTCTGCATACTCTGCAGGCACAGAGAGGAAAGAAAAGAGGATGAGGGAGGAGACCCTTTCTGAAGCACCTTCTATGTCCCAGGTGCCTGGTAGCAGTTTATCACCCACATCTCCTGTCTTCCCTCCAGCGTTGGGAGGTGGCCAGTGGCTTACTTGGCTCACACGGTAGGGCCGGGTGCGATTCCAGGAGGCCGGGGTCTTCCCACTGCCCCTGTCCACCCGGGGGGGCAGAGCCCTGTAGGTCTTTCAGAGCAAGTAGGATGTTGAAGTTTTGCACCAAAATCAAGGCCTAGTTCTCTAGGCTGGCCTCATCGAGGTCAACGCGCAGGGAGACTTGAATATCCCCTTGTATCCTGATGCCTCTCAGATGTAGTGCCGTTGTCTCTGCTGCCGCACTGATGACTCACCTGATGACCTTTTACTGGACTCATTGGCTTGCCATCGTCCCTTTGGAGAAGCTCTAGCAAAGACAGTAATTAAAGAATAATAATAAAAAGATGGAAACCGGGGTGTTGTGTATTTTAGACATGCCCTGGGTTACTTGCCAATATTGTGTTAACATTTATTCCGGAGAAATTTCTGTCCAGGGTGGCAATCCTTAAATGTATTCACGTTCCAAGGCAGTCAAACACGAAAAGGTCACATAGGAAGCACCAACTATATGAATTTTTAGAAAAGTCGACCAAACCCTCATCCATCTGATCCCAAAGGTAAGGCTCCATACAAAGCCTTAGGGAAATACGGAGCAGTCACCAGACGTTCCCCGTGGCTCTCTTTTGCAGAATTGGCTACCCAATTCCAATGTTTGCGGGATTCTGCATCATGTTTGTGTCCACGATCAGTAAGTGTCTGCTGTTTCCGGCTGCGTGTGGGCCCCCGAGTGGGCTCTGAGGACCACACGCTGGGCGTTGAGCCTGGGTCCCCCGGGGTGGGGGGCGGGCCGGGTGCTGGCAGCGGTTGCAGAAGGGGGGTCGGTGGAGCTGTACAGGAGCACAGCGCGGTTAGTAGGGAAATGCGCCGTCGGGGTGAGGGATGGCCTCAAAGCGCCCCTGGGAGCCGGTGGCCCCACGTCAGGCTGGCACTGATGCGCGGCGCGGCCGCCCCCTCCGCAGTGTTCGCCTTCTCCAGCAGCTACGCCTTCCTGCTCATCGCCAGGTCGCTGCAGGGCATTGGCTCCTCCTGCTCGTCTGTGGCTGGTAGGTGCCCCGAAACCCCAATCAGTCAGCGCCTGGGGCTGGTGGGGGGCCGGGGGAACAGCTTCGGTCTGTTGCAGGGGTCCCCAGGCTCGCCTTGGCTGGCGGCCCTTGCAGAGTCAGTTGGAACAGTGCAGGGACTCCCGGGGTCAGTGGTGGTATTGGGGGGGGGGGTTCCGTCGGGAGGGTACTGCTCCCTTGGATTCGGCTTGGCCTTACATTTCTGCGAATGTGACAGGTTTGGGAGCTCACAGGTCCGGGCCAGAGTTGGGCAAGCGAGTCACTGATGATTCTCTTGGTGCTCCCTTGAAGCTGGGCTGTTGACCATTTCTTCTCTGTTTAGGGATGGGCATGCTGGCCAGCGTGTACACGGATGACGAAGAGAGAGGCAACGCCATGGGCATCGCCCTGGGAGGCCTGGCCATGGGGGTGCTAGGTGGGTGAGGGCCTCCGGGAGCAGGCTGCGGGGAGGGCCTGTCTGCTGTTGGAGGCCACAGCCTGCCCTCAGCCCACTCTGAGTCTGTTCCCTTTTTATTCCCCGCCGCCCACCTCCCAGCACCGGAGGGAGGACAGGAGATGCGGTGATAACTGCTCCCTTGGAAAACCGGTGGGACCTTCCTGACCTGGGAGGATGTGGGCTCCCCTGCCGCCTCCTCCCAGGCTGCCGGGTGACCTTGGGCAAAACAAACCAACCCAGGCCTTCCCGGGTCCAGATGTAAAAGGAAGGCCTGAACTTGGACATTCTCCGGGTTACCATCCCACCCGCGGACCTCCCCCCCTCCCCCTGGCTGACCTCCCCTGCCCCCGAGGACAGATCCCTTCCTTGAGAGGACGTGTGGGTCCTCTCCTTTCCCTGTTGCATCCCCAGCCTTCACTGGGGAGCCCAGAGTTCTCTCCAAGCTGGTTTAGAAGGAACAAGATCCGCACTGACCCATTTTCCTGTGCTCCCTGAGTAGCTCGGTTGTGTGGCCTGGGTCTGGTTGCTCTCTGGTCTTTACTTTTGGGGTGACCCTCATATGCTCTTGCCCATGCCTTGTGTAGAAAACTGCTTGGAGGGAGTTGCCGGGGCACCTTGGGCTGAGTAGAATGTAGGGTGGCCACCCCCAAATAGTTTTGGGAACAAAGTACAAACTCGAGGAACAAATGGACGGACCTAGTGGAGTTGGGGGTGGGGGCACCAGTCCCAGGCCCTGGCACCAGCTCCTCTTTCTCTTCCTTGCAGTGGGCCCCCCCTTTGGGAGCGTGCTCTATGAGTTTGTGGGGAAGACAGCTCCGTTCCTGGTGCTGGCTGCCCTGGTGCTCTTGGATGGAGGTGAGTCCATGTGGGGACCTTGGCCATGCTCTTGGTGGCTGTGACCTGTGTCAGCAGGTGATCCGTGTCAGCAGGTGTTTGCAGCAGGTGCTTGGGGCACCTTTTTTCCCTTCCTTTTTCTTGTAGCTATTCAGCTCTGTGTGCTCCAGCCGTCCCGGGTCCAGCCAGAGGTAAGCCCCTGGGGAAGGAGGGGGCCACGGTGGCCCCGTCAACCTTCTTAACCCCTGATTTTTGCTGACAGAGCCAGAAGGGGACACCGCTAACCACGCTGCTGAAGGACCCGTACATCCTCATCGCTGCAGGTGGGGCCCTCCTCAGTCTCCCCGCTCCTTCTCAGCCAAAGAGTGGGGGGTGGGTGGCAAGAACCAGTGCTCGCTGGGCTGCTGGAAACGTTGGGCAGTAGAGAAACACGAATAGCAGAGGGGTTACGAATGCACCACAGGGACTGGCTTTCTTCCATCATTAATTTCTGACACTCAGCCAAGTTCCTTTGTCGGTTTTCATTTGGGGCAGAGATGTCCAGGTCACGGAGATGCCCTGACACAGAGGTTTATTTGTGTCGGTGGCCATCGCTGTGTGGCCGTGAACTTCTGGAAGGAGTCCGTGGCCTCACTGCAGGCATCGTAGGTGGGTGGTCTGAGTCACCTGGGCATGCATGAATTAAGGCTGACAGTGCAGCCCCAGAGGACAGCTCCCTCCCGTGGAGAGGTCACTCTGTGCAGTACCCCAGAGGCTGCTGGGAAACCGCCCTTGTCTACAGAAGGTCCCATCTTTGGGTTCTTGGTCTAGATGGACTCAGAGGAAGCCCTGGTTCTATGGCTTGTGGGAGGGTAATGGGCGTCATTCATCCAAGAGACTGTCTCTCCAAGACCAGCTTGGTGATGTAGGCCTGGGGCTGCCGAACAGGAGACCGGTTATGCTGCCTGGGTCTGGACACTGGTCAACACCGGGCCTGGGGTCAGGTCAGGAGAGGGCAGCCCTGAAGTGTGGCATCAGATGCAGTTAGGGGTAGATTTGTCTAAGCAGTGGTCATGAACGCTGGCCACCCGCTGCTGGATTTCGGGGGGCACCTGTGTAGCCCTGGTCTAGACCCTCTCCATCATGCCTGGCAGCCAAGGTGTTGCAAACCTGGTGTGGTGACCTGATGCAGGGGGACCTCTCTGTGCCCCCAGCAAGACGCAGGGACAATTCCAACACCCAGGTGCCCATGGAGCCCGGGTTGTCTGAGGGGGAGTGAGGAGGTGTGTGGTGAGAGTGGGACTCCCTGAAGCCCAGCACCCCCTGCCTCGGGCTTTCTTTGACCCTCATCGTCTCACCCTGACTCAGGGAGGAAAGATCCACCAGCCCTGACTATCAGGCTGTCACACTTCCAGGCAGCCTTGGCTGAGGGATTTGGGGGGCAGGCGATGTGTCTTATTTGTTGTGGTGGGATTTTAACTTGTGAAGGTGACTGAGTGATGATGCAGAGAGGTCAGTGCTATTGAAAGGAGATTTTATTGCTTACATTTCCTGTGAAAAGGAGGCATGCTACGCCACTCAGGGCCTCCTGAGGAAGCAGCAAGTTTCCTAGGTCAGAGGTTTGCATGGGGAAGGCAAGGCAGGGCTGGGGAGCACCTTAGGATGGGCAGGCTTTGGGGCCTGGGGGCTGTCCCTGCATGCCTGGTGCCTGGTCCTGGGGTGGATTCAGGGCAGGGGTGTCGGTTTGCTCTGCGAAAGAGTTGGACCAGGAGGGGTTCAGAGTGTGGGCCTTGGGTCACAGGGGAGATAGAACAACTGTGTCAGTGTGGCCCTAGTTAGTAGATGGCAAATAGACAAACACCGAATCTGGGAAAACAGCAGGCAGGTGAGGGGAGCCAGTCACGTCAGCATCCTTTTTCTGTTCCACCTGTAATGTCACAAAGCATGAAAAAAAAAAAAAAGCATGGAGAAGACCTTTCTTCATCATGTGACCACCTTACTCACCATTGCACAATGTCGTTTGAATCAGGATTTAGGCAAATTAGAGGTTCTTGGGGACACAGCACAGGAAGCTCCCAGCATGGTGGGGAACAGCTCTGTGCATCTTCTTTCCCGGTGGCTCTACCTTCTGGTTAACAGGGTGGTAATGGATATTTGCAGAAATACTCTATGTGTATAGTGGATTAAAAAAATATCCCTCAACAGCACACCTGAACCGAATGCACTGAGTTTTGGGGCATCCCAGGGCATCTTTAGAAATGTCTGCGTTCCTTGCACAGTAAAACTTGGACGCAGGAGCCTCCAGTTTCTGGGGTCTGTGTGTGGCCTGGAAGTGGCCTACACTGGTGGGTGGCCTCAGGCAAGTTACTTTGTTAATAAATTGGAACTCCTTCACTAATAGGTTGGGATGGGTCATCCAATAACGTCTACAGCTCCCTCCAGTTCCTTTATGACTCTGGGATTCTAGTTTGAAAAAAGTTTTTCTTAATGCTTTGTTTGAATTTAATATTTAATTTTAATCATTAGTATTTCATTTTAACGGATTTAACATAATATTTAATTGTTCTTTGATAAAAATAACAATGATGATGATAGTAATAATAAACCCAGCCTCCTCACTATCCCCTTGACCTATAAATAACAGCTTTCCCTCACAAAAGGAGAAGTTCTGAGCACCCAAGTGGAATGTTCTGGCTGTGGGCATGCGGGTTTAACTGTGTTTGGAATCAGGAGGGGATGCTCAAGATGCAAAACAGAAGCACACTAACCGTCCTCCTCCCTTGAAGGGTCCATCTGCTTTGCAAACATGGGGATTGCCATGCTGGAGCCAGCCCTGCCCATCTGGATGATGGAGACCATGTGTTCCCGAAAGTGGCAGCTGGGTAAGGACTAGGGCAGCTTCTGATTCCAGAACTTTTGTCCTTGGGGTGAATCCTGTCATTGTTGCCCGGCCAATCTGCAAGTACCAGGATTATAAAATGATTGTTTCTGTTTGACACTTAGTGGGGTCAGTGCTTAGGGTAGCAATGAGCTTTGGGGTCTGTTTCGGCCCCAGTTTTTTTTTTTTAATTATCCTTGATGGGATACAGAATTAACATAGAGGCATCACACCTGGGCAGAAATGAGAGAGCAAAAATATATTCAGTGTCTTCCCATGTTTCTGAATTAGACTAGTTATGTTAAATGTATGTGGACAGCAATAAAATTTATGTGAAAGAGGCTAACAACAAACAGGATTTAAGAGGGTGAATTTTAACATTTTTAATTTACAAGTAATACATGCTTTATTATTAAAAAAACAGTTGGGGTGCCTGGGAGGCTCAGTTGGTTAAGTATCTGCCTTTGGCTCAGGTCATGATCCTGGGGTCCTGAGATCGAGCGCCAGGTCAGCTCCCTGCTCAGCGAAGAGCTTGCTTCTCCCTCTCCCTCTGGTGCTTTCCCTGCTTGGGCTCACTCTCTCCCTCCCTCCCTGTGTCAAATAAATAAATAAAATATTTTTTAAAAAGTCAGAAGTACACAAATCAAGAAAGTAAATCTTAAAAAATCTCGTGTTCACCTTTTTCCTCCCAGCCCAGTCCTCTATGAGATTCATTGTTATTAGTTCTGTCTTTTTCTAGATGGTTCTGCATTTATTGCCATGCTTAAAAGTTGAAGCCAGGTGGAATCTTGCCAGTTGTATCACTGTGTGACCTTTTGTTTGTTCATGTGTCCATGTCAGAATGGGTAGATTTAATTTTCAAAATTAATTAAATTAGAATTTTAATCAATTACACATGTACTTAATGTTTAAGTTAAATACTAGAATTATAATGAGAAAGCCAACACTCCCTATCCCATGTCTCCCCATCGCCAACCCCCTTCCTCAGATTTGATCCTCTTTAATGCCTTTAGTTGTTTCTTCTGCTAATTTATGTCTCTAAATAATATGTGTAACTTCTGTTTTTTCTTTAAAGTTCTCCAATTTCTCACATTTTCTATCAGCTCCCTAATATGGTAGATGGAGATTAATTCCATTATTATTCCACCTGAAAATATCTACCAACTCACCTGTTTTCTCAACTTCTGTTTTCCTAAAACAGTTATGTTTGCTGGTTACACTGGTATTCAGATTGACATTGTGACTATGCAAATATTGTTCAAAGAAGAGCTACATATAGAGTTTTGTGATTACTTCTTTTTACGGACTTCTATTTTTCCTAAAGTTAGTCATTGCCATGTTTTTCCATTTTCTTAGTTTTCAAGGTAGCATTTATGAACATATTCTCAAATTCTCTGGCAGAGGTGAAAGGCCCTCTAAATGTGGCCAAGTACACGGGCAAGCCTAACCTATTTGTCTTTTTGCTTGTTTGTGGACATTAGTCCCACATTACTTTGTCTTGCTCCCGTCTAGGCTTATTCACTAGGTCATCCTAGGACTTTCTTCTTCCATTGTCTGGACATCTTTGCCTCTTTTCCGTTTCCTGTATCCTTTCTCTTGGTTTACTCTGTCATTATGATGGAACACATCCTCTAGCCGCTTTCTGAGAGATGGTGCGTGGCAGGTAAAGTTTTCAGAGATCCTGCATATCTACAAACATATCTATTCTCTATTTTTGGTTGATTTAGTCTATTTGAGTATATGAGTCTTGGATTGGAAATTATTTTTCTTCTGTTTTAAGGCCTCTGTCCTGTTGTGCTCTAGTGTTCAGGATTGCCGTTGAGGAGGCTAGTGTCCTTCTCATTCCCCATCCTCTGTAAGAGCTGGAAAGATCTCTTCCTCTCTAGGTTATGAGCATCCATGATGGTTTTTGCAGTGAGGTCTGTTTTCTTCTACTGTACTGGGCACGTGTTTGGTTAGCCTGCTCACGTGGGAACCTGTTCCTTTTAGTCCTGGGAAACCATTTTGTATTCTTTCTTTAATGAATCCTCTCCTGTACTCCATTTTCTTTTATTATTACTCTTGGTTCAATGTTGGACCCTCTGTGTTTTATCCTTTTGATTTCTTATCTTGCCTTTTCTTATCTCCACTGATTTCTTCATTTTCTAAACTGCCTATTGGATTTTTATAATTGGTGTCCTCATAAATTTGAAGAGCCCTTTCATATTTACTGAGTGGTTTTGTATGTGTGGAAGGGTTGTGGAAATAACAACCTCTTCCCGTTTAGTAGGAAGACTTCCACTCACTTCCCAACTCAGCCTCTTGTGTTATCTCTGGTCTCTGTGCTGCCTGGGGTCCCTGGGCCAATTCAGTTAGTTTCTTTAAAGAAGCTGCCTCCTGCCAGGGTGAGTGATTGAGAGCTGGAGAGTCCATGTACTTTTAAAACAGCCTTTCAAAAAATAAAAATAAAATAAAATAAATAAAAAATAAAACAGCCTTTCAGCTCTCTTTTCAGTTGATAGCCTCAGCCTTACATTCACAGTACCCGGAGCCTTCCGTTCCTGAATGTTCTAGGTTTGGAGGTACAAAAGCTGTTGCTTCCTGTTGGCTGCTCCATGTGCAGGTGGAAGGTTCCAGTGTTCTCTGTTGTGTCCCTCACTGTTCTCCCTCTGCTTATTTTTCCTTCTCATTGCCTTTTCTCTTTTTATATTTTGTCTGTTTTTGGACTTCGAGGGGAAGGTATAGAGTTTTTTGTTGTTGTTCCTTTACTAAATTTTAAACAGAATTTGCAATGGGAATGGAGAAAAACCTCTAGATTCCATCTGCCCTGTTTAGCTGGAAGCCCATCATTCATTTTAATACTCGGATATTGTTCTATTTTAAGGTTATACCATAAATTTTCTGCCAAGTCCTATTGTTGGACATTTGGGTTAGTTCCAGTTTTTGCCATTTAGAAACCATACTGTAGCAAGATATTCTTACACATATTCCCGTTCGTGTTTAGAAGTGTATCTGTGTGCAAATCCTGAAAGTTCAATGGGTGTTTGGTAATTGGTAATATTGCACTAACACCAGTACTGTCAGTTTTTTCCAGTTGCATATGAGGTGGGGTGTGTGTGTCTCATTTTGATTCATTTTTACAAATTCTTCGAGTACAATTGAGCATCTTTTCATGTTTTAGCCATTTCTATTTCCTGTATTGTGGATTTCTTAATATTTTTTGCCTGCTTTTTTTCTGTGGAGTTATGTGTCCTTACTGATTTTAAATATTCTTTGTATATTGATATTCTTTATCAGACGTTTTACAAATTGGGCCGTCATTTTGTTGTATGTCTTTTGAGTTTACGAATGGGTTCCCCCCGCCACACACATACTCAGAACATTTAAGATGCCACTAGTCAGGGTTAGCAATTTGCCCCTTCATGTCCTTGTCATCGGAGTGAAGCTCTGGTGAGATCTTTCCCATGTAGAGATTATTTTTTTCATCCATGTTTTCCCCTAGTTTATGATCTGTTTTATACATAAACATCTTGGATTTACATAGACTTAACTTAGGTACGGGGTTGTGTTAAGGATTTGGTGTTAACATTTTTCTGTATGGCCAGCCAGTTGTCCTAGGAGCCCACATGATTTTTCCCACCTTTATCATACTTGACTGTGTGTTCTTGGGTCTGTTCTTGGGTTCTCTTTTCTGTTCCATGTGTGGAGATGAATTCCTCTGTCAGTACCCTCCTATTTGATTCCTGGAATTTTAGAACATTGTTTAATGTCTGACAGCTTGTCCCTGCACACATACCTTTTTCTTTTTCTTTTTCCTTTTTTTTTTTTCTTCCACATACCTTTTTCTTTAAGAATTTATTGATGATCCTTCCTGGGGACTTATTTTCTTTTCATAGCTCTCTTGGCTTATAAATTGCCATCTTTGGTTGGCAAGTGAAGCTGCGATTTTTGGTGTCCCCCGCCTTCCCTCACAAACAACTTTCTATCCCCTCTGCAGTGGTGTCTTACCAGATCCTGCTTCCTCCTTCAGACTTGTCCCTACCCCAGTCCTTATGGGGCGCTGCACTGAATCACTGTTTTCTTTCACCAAATAATCCTTCATTAAAAAGTCCCAGATTGCTTGGGGTTGAGCAGGATGAGACTGGGACTGCCAATGGGTGGGTTTCTCTTTGGGGTGATAAAGTATTTTGGAATCAAACAGTGGTGATGGTTGCAACACCTTGTGACTCTGCTAAAAACCACTGAACTGTATGCTTGAGCAGGGTGAGTTTTAGGGTATAGAAGTCATGTCACAAAGCAGAATCCAAAACAAGCCCCAACAGCTAGAGTCTCTCCATGAAGGAGAAAGAATTCTTGGAACAAAACTAGGGCTAGTTCTTAGAAATCAAAACTCAGAACCTCCTGGCAGGGGAGACAAAGAAGAAACCCCAAAGACTGGAAGCTGCCAGAGAAAGCACATCACTTTGCGGAGGGAAAGACTCTTTTTCTTTCTTTCTTTCTTTCTTTCTTTCTTTCTTTCTTTCTTTCTTTCTTTCTTTCTTTCTTTCTCTTTCTTTCTTTCTTTCTTTCTTTCTTTCTTTCTTTCTTTCTTTTCTTCTTTCTTTCTTTCTTTCTTTTAAATATTTGATTTGTTTATTCATAAGAGATACAGAGAGAGACACAGAGACACAGGCAGAGGGAGAAGCAGGCTCCCTGCAGAGAGCCCATGTGGGACTCGATCCCAGGACCCCACAATCACACCCTGAGCTGAAGGCAAACAATCCACCACTGAGCCCCCGGGCGTCCCCGGAAGATCTTTTTCTAACTGGAGTTAATGAAAAGCAGTTTTGCAAGAGATGAGGAGCCGCTCTTCACATCCCGTTGCTGCTGCGGGCCGTAACCCCGAGGCGCTGCTTCTCCCCCTGGTGGTCTGGGGCCTCTGACCCCGGGCCATGAGATGCCCGCACCTGCCGCGTCCCCGGAGCTCCTGCATTCGCTTTGCAAGCGCTCTTAGGCCGAGCCACTCTTGCAGTGTTTCCGATGCCCCCACCTGACTTCCTCTCCTGCTTGGTGCATCTGGGCCATGAGCCAGGCACCTCCGCCCCAATGCCCTCTCCCTCTCCAGACGCAGCCCGAGGCTTGCTTTCTAAAGTCCTCAAAGTCCATCAGTCCCTGGGCCTTCCGGGTAGATGGCAGGCCCAGGCCACCTCGATGTTATCAGGAGATCCTCTCCTCGGGCTTATCTCCGAGGCCAGATGTCCCCCCCCCCCCCCCCCCCGCTGGCCACGCCTCTCACCATGAGATCACTCCCTTCCTGCCACAGAGACACAAGAGATTCCCGTATCTCTGCCTCTTTTGCCATGTTGTCCCTAGTGTGAAGGGAACACGCCCCTCATCCTTTCTGGGAAAAAAAAAACTGTAAGATTTGAAGTCAAAGCAAAACAGTCTTACCAGCTGCATGGGTGACACATGATTGCTTTTGTTGAACGCTGCGTTTTGGGCCATAGTTTTTCGAGGAGGTAGGTGGTAGCCCGTTGACACTCCAGAGGGCTCCCTTGTGAGTCTGTTCTCCAGACACCCCTGCCCCTTGGGGGTGGCTCTGACTTTGGGGTTGGCGGGGAGAGAATTATTTCATGGCATCTTTCTTTCAACTCCAGTCTGGGGTCAGATGACCTTTCCTCGACACCAGGAGGCTTAGGAACTCAGTTCATGGTAAGGCCTCCAAACCCCAAAATGGAACTTAAGGTCTGGGGAATGGGCCCCAGAGAAGAGTAGAGCTGAACTCTTTCTTCTGGCTCCTTAAGGAGATGTGCTGGTACAGCTGGTGGGGATAGGATACTTGCCTGCTCGGCAGGGGGACCACTCAGTTCCCAGCCAGCCATGACCTTGGGGCACATGCTGTGCCAGCCTGGCTGGGTCCCCAAGAGCAAGATGATTGCTGAATGCTGTGGCTCTGGGATGTGAGGACTTCAGCCTCCTGCGTCTCCCTTAGGATAGGGCAAACTAGTACCATGCCCCATTCTGGTTCCTGACCAAGTCCTTGGGGACCTAAGGAATGAGTCATCCAGAGCTCAGAAGAAGACCATGGATACATCCCACCATCACTTCTGGGGCTACATGTCCAATGTCGGCTCTTTGTGGGCTTCATTGGGGTTCGAGCCCTCTTGTGCCCGTCAAGCCAGTGACTGAGGCCAGGCTTACCATGAAAGCACAGGGATGGGCAGACGATCCCTGTGGGTGAACTTTCTCATATGTGCAGAGGTGCGTGAAGGGGTGCAGGCGCCCCTGGAAGGAGACAGCAGCCCAGCAGAGGGAGAGGCTCACACGTGTGGCCGCAGGCACTGTGTGCAGGCCATCCTGTCCATACTGTTCCTGTCGTGTCGGGCCAAGGTGGACAAGACTTCCTGTTGCACTTGCAGGTGATACAGGTTTTGGAGGGACAAAGTTGGCCAGTTGGTAACAGATTCCCAAAGGTCTCCCTAGATTCCAATGAAGGTCTGAAAGGGACATGGAGGGATCCCTATGGTGAGAACGTAGGGTCCTGCCCTAGGGTTGCAGACGCCCCATGACAGCAGGCGGGGACCTGGAGGGAGCGCAGGTCGCAGTGACATGAGCCACATGAAGCTGTGTGAGCCGGGACCCCAGGGGTGCAGAATGGATGCGACTACCTCCAGAGCCAGGAGTGATCCAGGGGCCAGATGGGCCGGCCCTGTGATTCACTTGGTCCTTCTTCCCTGAGGTGCCAGGGGTCATGTGTTGGGCACCCAGCATGGAGCTGGGCTGGGTGGGTTCTGGGCGCCGTGTTTCAAGGTGAGGTACTTTGGAGCTTGTACAGAAGAGTGGCAGTAGATATCCAGTCACTAGGAGCGCCCCAAAGCCCTGGTGGTGGTTCACCGGGAAGCCAAACTGTGGCTGGGATGCATTCTCTTGAGCTGGTGGCTGGAATGGGGAAGGAGGGGGAAGGCGGCTTCTCTTGGCTCTGGAATGCACAGCAGGACCAGTGAGGGGAAGTGGTGGGAAGCTTTAGGCCTTGGTGTTTAGACACCTGCCCCTAGTAGCAGCCGTCCTTTAAAGAGCTGCCTGGAAGAGCAGTGGGTCTCTGAGCAAAGCTAGCTGGGCTCCTCTTGGGACACCAGGCAGGCTGCTGCAAGAGGCACATTGAAGTTTCTCTGAGTGCCTAGAACAGGTTCTGGGGGGTGTGTACTGCAGCGGGGGCCCTGGCGATGCAGAGGATGCTGACGCTGTGTCACAACAGCAGTCGGGAGCCTGAGGTCCAAAGACCACGTGGGCCTGACCTCAAGCAACAGCGGCCTCCTTCAACATGTTTGCTTCTGTGATGTGCATGTCCTCACCCAGGATGTTTTCTCTAAGTGCTCAGCCGTGTCCTGAGCACCTTCCATGTGCCACCCTGGAGCTGGGCCGTGGGAACAGGTGAAGTGGTCCCTGCCCCTGGGGGCCCAGTGCAGCCTGGGGAAGGGCCAGGGCGAGATGTGAGTAAGCTGGAGCTCACGCAGAGGCCCAGGCAGGGGAGTCAGCCCGGGAGGGCTGTTTGTCACTTGAACCTCCGAGCCTTCCTACGCGACGTGCGCGGCGTCCCGGGCTCTAAGAGGTTACAGTGACCCACTGTCACGCCTTGCACCCCGTGCTGGAGGATCGTGAAACTGGATTTGCTGAGAGAGCGTTTGCTGTCTGTGGAACACAAGGTGCGCCCCCCCGCAGGTCCCACGTGTGAGCTCCGCGCCCCACCTGTAGGTCAGGAAGCTGTAGCTGGTCTGCGGCTTCCCCTGGAGCACGCTGGCAACCCCGCGCCGACCCTCTGCCTTCATCCTGTGCTGAGATTCACCAGGAAGCGGGGCTCCTGGCCAGGTTCTTGGCAATCACTTTCTTTGGCCCCAGTTGACAGCGGTGGCTGTGGACCGGGCTCAGCCCATACGTAGGTTTTGGGTGTCAGCCTGCGAGAGCTTTATGTTTTTAAAAATTAGTTGTCAGCATTTACAAATCCCAAGAGGTTTCATGTAGGAACCTGGAGGTCAAGCTTTTCTGGGAAAACTGGATCTTCCAATCTGGGACTTCCATCCTCAAGAGCAGTAATTGTCCGGGAGGAATAGCAGGTGCCTTCCTAGATGGGGTCTAGGCCCTCCCCCTCCATTTTCGTTTTGTTTCTCTGACACTGAGGCCCAGTGTTGGTGGCTCTTTATCACGGTACCTGTGCTGGTTTTGATCTTACACTTTGCCTCCTCCTTTCATGTACCCCCTCCCTAAACCCCAGAGATACTCATCCTGGGACAAAGGCCTTCATGATTTCTTAGGTCTCCAGACTCTACTATGTTGCATCTGAGATGAGGCTTAATTACCAGCTGCTTTGGGGAGCTCCTGGGTTCCCAGAGCACTGCCTTCGTACATTTGTTAACGTCCCTAATGTAGCCACGTCCCAGTGCAGACGTCATCTGATTCCTTCCTTTGAAGACGCTCTCATGGTGACCAAAGCCACGTTGTGGTCATTGTCTTCTTTTTTTTTTTTTTTTTTTTTTGGTCATTGTCTTCTGCCGTAGCAGTGAGCCGGGGCTGCGCTATCAGTACTGTTTGCTGAATCTGATTACACCCAACAATTATTTGGCCACCCAGATTGCCAAGTGTGATGGAAACGGTTTCCTGGAACATGAGATGAGATTGCTCTTTATTATTATTTCCCAGATCACTAAGCCTAGGATGATTTGGTTTTGCATTTAGCTCCTGGACCTAATCAGTTTGAAGTCCTTCCCGTGCTGGAAGGCTCGACCTCTCAGGAGGGCTTGATGGCTTGCATTAGTGCGTACGGAGGTACAGGGAGGCTGCTGGATCCTTGAAGGGGCAAAATCACCCTTAGCTGCATGCTGGTGGGCAGCAGGGACAGGCAGGGCCTCAGGCCCTGTGCACTTTGAGTAGCCCTGACCCTCTAGTAGCTAGCGTGCATGTCTAGCTTACGCAATCCTATGATCGCAGACAAAGCAGCGTTCACCATTTGTGGGCAAGGCTTAGAATCAAATCTGGTACAAGAAGAACACTAAAAGTATGAAGTTTGAAAAGCCGTCTTTCGAAGAGATTGTCCTACTGTCCTGATAGCAGATGGGGACACAGGGAGCTGATAGGGACAGGTCCCTATCAGGGGCAGCTGGGCTGGTCTGACTCAAAGAGGGCTTTCTGTTCAATGCAGAGACGACTTTCAAGGCAGCCACTCCACCAGCTGCTGGAAATTGCCCCAGGCTTGGCCCAGGGGTGCCAGGTCTCTGGGAGAGCATAGAACCTTGGACATGACAATGCCAGTCATGTGACTTGGCCACCCCAAAAATGACCACATAGACATTTATTATTTCTTTTAGGCATGGAAAGATGCTCATAAAGCTAGTTGAAAGAAGCAGGATGTAGAACAATAGTATAAACCCATGTTTTGTTTTGTTTTCTTAAAATCTCAGGCACGTGCATTGATCTGTGTGTGTGTGTAAACTTGTGTGTATAAACTTACGGGAGGAGGTCACCATGGTCATTTTCTGAGTGTTGGGGTTGGGAATAATTTCAATTTTGTTCTATGTCCTTCATGTTCCCCATTTTTTTTTCAATGCTCGTGTCTTACCTCTGTGGTAAAGCAACACGGGGGTGAGGCCGGGGGCGGGTGGCACCCTGCTCATGGCCCATGGGGGCTCTCAGTGACCAGCACCCACGGCGCAGTGTGCCCGCACCAGGCCGTGTGTGAAGCTGCCACCAGGCAAGATGGAGCTGCTGATAGAGGAATGAATTTCATTTCTGGAGCGTCTCAGCAGCTTTGTGAGGCCGGATAAAGCAGGTGGGGTCCAGTCTGGACCCGTCGGCCGCCGGATATTAGCTGCTTGGGTGCAGGCCCCAGGGCTTCTCTCATCGGCTCTAATCACCATCGTGGTGTCTGACAATTATTACTTTTTCTAACACTTGACTGATAATCAATACTGATAAGGTGTCCTTTTCATAAATTTACAGGCATTGCTTTCTTGCCAGCTAGTATCTCTTATCTCATTGGAACCAATATTTTTGGGATGCTCGCACACAAAATGGGGAGGTAAGATGAAATGCGGACAACGCTCACTCCGTCATAATAATGTAGCTTTAAAAAAAAATAATGTAGCTTTTTAAAGCAAATTCTAGATGTTTCTACCTTAGTTATCAGAAGCAATTGTTTTGATTTCTGTTGAAAATTTGGCCTGGGGAAAAAAAACCTAGAGTGGTCATTTATTAAAGGCACTGTTTTTTGTTTGTTTGTTTTGTTTTTGATAGGTGGCTTTGTGCTCTTCTAGGAATGATAATTGTTGGAATCAGCATTTTATGTGTGAGTAAAAGATGGTATTTGACAAGCGGTAATGATCTGTAAATAAAACTTTTGCTTTGGGCAAGAATCCCCAGGAAACCTTTTATAGCTGTTTGAAATTTGACATTTGTTTTTATTACGTCTTCCATTTTCCTCAACTTTTTTTTTTATCGTCTGACACATTTTGGACAAGATTCTCCAAGGGATATTTACATTTTATGTCAGCTGGAGGTTATTTAGTATGTTTTGTTGGATAGTGTACATGTCACTACCTACTCCACCCCCATCATCTTAAACATTACAGTGCCTTAAAACACTTTCAGATAACTAGCCGGAAACAATAGCAAGATGTTTTTCTAGAATAAAACACCTTCTACCAATGGCCAGTATCTACCCTAAGTGAGGCCTTCTGGTCCTTGTCAGAAATGGAGTGTGGTCAAGGCCAACCTCAACTATAGCAGTTAGCGAGTTTTTCTTGGTGGTCACAAAATCCATTTCAGCTTCAACTCAAAGACTTGGAGAACCTGATTCTCCCCAAACTCCATCCACCTCCTTCCCCCCATTTCCTTCAGAAGGGAATACACACACCAGGCTAGAGAAATTATGTCTTTTATATTTTCCCAGATTTACCATTGGATGTCATGATTCTAGTGTAATGTTTATTTCCTCTCACAGATTCCTTTTGCCAAAAACATCTATGGACTCATAGCTCCCAACTTTGGAGTTGGTTTTGCAATTGGTAAGTCATGTAACCTTAGGCCTAAATTTAAAACTTCGTTTCCCCCGTTACTAGGAAGGATTTCCTCTTATTTGGGCAGACTGTCGTTCCTCAACCTAAAATTTCTGGAAGCTTGAGCAGAGGCTGTGGGCAGCCAAGCTCAAGTACAGCCTGGTGATTGTCTACAGACAGATCCTTGCTTCTCCGTACTAGTCATTTATTTCCTGAAAACCAGTATTTTTAAAAGCCTGATATTTACAGAAGCAAACGGATACTCCGTTGCTGCCCTTGGGCAAACAAGAGAATCCCTCAACCAGAGCACGTGTGTTTGGGCTCAGATCTGTGCACAGACCTGCTCCAGTGAATCTGGGGGACAGAGACTGCACATGTAGTTTTTTATAAGGTTTGGTATAGAAGAGGTGGGCTGATGTATTCATGATTACGTGTGCTGCGGAATCACTGGCAAAGGGGATGAGTGTTTGAAATGCGAGGAACAAGAACATGTTAAGAACAGACTTGTGAATATTTTGGGTAAAGAGTCTACGTTTGTTTCTCTTTTGTAATATACAGATGGGTCATACTAGAAATCAATGCTAAATCTATCACAGGCTAAAGGCAAGAATTGAATCTTTGAGTGGGTACTGTGGAAAGAGAGAAAGGAGCCCCAGGTGGGCTTAGGTTTATCCTCCCCACAGCACCTACCTACTCCAGTGGTGTCAGTGACAGCCGTAATTTATTTTTCAACTCTTTGGGGCCCCTCCAACTCTTCTGTCCATTTTATTCACCCCATGTCCCCAGCACCTTCCACATATTAGGGGATCACCAAATATGAATTGAATGAAAGAAACTTCCTTCCTCTTCTTGCCTCTAGTACCATCTGGCACTAGAAACTTCCCTCCTCTTCTTGCCATCTAGTTGGTGGAGAAGAGGGGACTAAAGATTTGAGTACTCTGCTGGAGGTGTTGTCCACAGAGACAGTCTTGTCTTAGCCCATCATTATCTGCACCATTTTAGGGATGGGTAAGCCAGTGTTCAGAGAGATGAGGAATGGCCATGCTCACCCTGCCAGGGACTTGAGCCCAGGACTCTGAACACACATACTCTTTCTTTGTGCTGCCTGTCCCTGACTGTTGAAGGAACAAGAGATTCTAATGTGGCCTTGGTGGTGTGTGTGTGTGTATGTGTGTGTGTGTGTGAGCCCCAAATTAGTAGACCTCTTTATCTGTTCCTGAGCAGGCTAGGGTCACCGCCCCCCCGCAAGGCCCCTACATATTCTAATTCCTTCCTGTCTTCCCTGATACTTTCCAGCTTCTTATGGTCCACATGTGAGGCCAGGGCGTGTGGATGGGGAGGGGGGTGTATGAGGCTTATAGGTGTGCCCTCTGGGTGAAGGTAAGGGACCTATCGACTAGAAGAGAGTTAATCTGGATAGCAGCAGCTCGAAGTGAGTGAGGGTGCCACACAGCCAGTAGCCAGTGCTCCACTCAATGTGAAGCATGGTCTGTGAGTCACCAGAGGGCTGGGTGCCCTCCTCAGGAAGATGAGCCCTTCAGACAGTGGAGGCCAGATGGGGTAAGGTGGCCTGGGTTCTAGTCCCAGCTCAGTGACCTGCAGTCTGTCTTTAGTGAAGGGTATACCTCAGGCAGCCTGCCTCGAGACTCACAGGTGGTGATGACAATTGGGGAAGAGCTGGTGGGCTTGTGAGGTTAGGACACAGTCCCTGGTATTCCCCGCATTTTCGGGTTACATCCGTTTTCCACAGACCATGTTCCCTAACTGTCCACAGGGATGGTGGATTCGTCAATGATGCCCATCATGGGCTACCTGGTCGACCTGCGGCATGTGTCTGTCTACGGCAGTGTGTATGCCATTGCAGATGTGGCGTTCTGTATGGGATATGCCATAGGTAAGGATGCGGGCTTTCAAAACAACTGTTTAGCTTAATGGATGGTAATGCTGATTGAAAATTATTTAACTTTTTGTATCTTTCTATCTATGAGACATCTGGAGAGAGCTTGATCTAATTCTCTGTTTCCTGAAAGGTCCTTCTGCTGGTGGGGCTATCGCAAAGGCAATTGGATTTCCATGGCTCATGACCATTATTGGAATAATTGATATTCTTTTTGCTCCTCTCTGCTTTTTTCTTCGAAGTCCACCTGCCAAGGAAGAAAAGATGGTAAGAAAATTTTAGGATGCAGTCAAGTGTTTCTTGGTCTTCTGGATAGTTTCTCCATGACTTAGTTATAAAATATATTCTGCTCCTTTTGGGCAGAACTCCCTAAACATAAATGGTAACAGTTCCTTTTGAGTTTATACCACTTAGGCCATACTTCCTTTACTAATCAAGCATTATGTTTATAAATATGAAGAATGAAATGACTTTTGTTTGTAGGTTGGCAGTCTGTACAGCTCTTTTGTCAGCCAGACATGGGGTAGTTCGATGTAATTTTCTTTAGTTCTTAAAAATCTTGATTTTTTTTTCCCACCTGCACCAAGATTAGCCATTTTTGATGCTATGTGTTTTTCTCCTAAGCCTTACTGCTTTTAGTAATGGTGTTTTAGTCCCTGCTACATAAGCTTCTGGAGATGGTTTTGGTGTAGATAACAGAGCATTTTGGAAAACTATTGTATATGTATCTTTGGGCACACGTGAGCATAGGTAACCTTTAACAATTTCATAACCAGAATCATAACTAGATGAAAGATACACTATTGAGTAGAAGGCGTTCCTCTTCTGAACAGATTTACTTACTGATTCTAAGTATTGATACCTTGTAGTGAAGTTTTTAAAACCTCACATGGTGATGGGTACTCATCTAGCTGGAAGAAGAGTGATTTAGATTAATAATGAATGAGATAACCAGGCGAGGAGAGACAGTATTTTGTGATTATGAGTGGCTATGTAATGTTGTAATGTTCTCTTGGGGGTACATCAGAAGTTCTGATGGTTGAACTGAAATGGGTCTTGGTGCTTTGGCATTTCTTGAACTGCCCTTTTATGATTTTCCCCCAAAAGTGGGTTCAAAAACAATCACAGACTGTAAAGTTTAGGTTATGTGCAGCCATTTATTTATTTGGTGCATTCTTTGTTATTCATCAATTCCTTCAATATATTTTAAGAATATATTCAGCATGGAGCACTGGTCTTATGCCCTTTATTATATAGGGTGTAACTAGGTAATTTTGAATTACTTATGATCCATTCAACTGAAAGAAAAGGAGTGGAAGGTGTTGTGGAAATGTTCCAATGAAAACGGGACAGATGTGGAGGTATACACATTATACCTTTTTTCCTTTTTCCTCCTTTTTTCCTTTTTCCTTCCTTTTTTTCCTTCCTCTTGCTTAAATGCCTCTAGTTCTGAGCAACCATAGTGCTTTTATTGTTCATCTGACTTGTCTTTCAGCCTGACCCCCACAGGGTACCTTGCCCAAATCAGAGTCAGAAAATTCTCAGTGCAGTGACTAAAAACTGTCATTCCTTGCCATCATATCAATTTGATTAAGGCCAAATGAAGGTTACTCCCAACTCTCTCTACCAAAAAAAGATAAATCATCTACAGATGCTCCTGCCACCCAGGAGACTGTTTAAGATTCTTGGGAGATAGTGAAGGGCTAGCATGGCCTTGGCACCAAACTGTCAGCTGGGGAAATGAGAGCACCTGCCTCATTGGGTTGCTCGGTGGACTCAGCGGAGAATCCCAGAGTGCTTAGCCCCGTGCTTAGCACACAGTAAATGCTCAGTAAAAGTGTTACTATTTCTACTACCACCCCACACTTGTTTCTAGCTTTTACCTAATACTCTGATTTACTGTCAGCCCAGAGGTCCCCTGTATCCACCCAAGGCCCCTCTGTGAGGCGAGAGCTTCCTTTTGCTCCTGAGACCCCAGAACTGCCGAACGGGCTTCCGTAGCCAAGCAGCAGACGTTAGCAGCTGTTGTGTTATCTGTGTGTCAGCAACAGCATGATGGCTTATCTGAGGTGTTGGAGGAAATGAGTGAGGGCTGAGGATGAGCAGGGGGGGTCCCCCCTGGCAGGGGCAGGAGGCAGGCCCTGGTGTGTCTTCTCTTCCCTCTTGTAAATCAGGGCTTTAGTTCACTTAAAAATGCCAAAGGAAGTGGAAGAGACAATGTAAAGCCAAAGCAACAATTGCAGGCTTCCAGAAAGCCACTTTCACTATAAAATGTCAAAATCCTTAATAAATGCCTAGCAAGAGGAATCATTAAAAACTTGAGAAAATGTGCATCTCGCCGCCCATAATTGCTGCCCATGATTGCAGGTATCTCACTGGGTTCCATTTGCCCAGTGTAATGGTAACGTCTGAGGATGGCCAGCGGCTGCTGCCTTCTCGTGGAGCAAGCGGAGCAGGAAGGAACCTAATGATCAAGGAGTGTGAGGCGGGGACAGCAGTGCCATGGAGGAGAGAATTGATTACTGCCCACTTGAGAAAATCCAATACTGACTGGTGCTGGCCTTCAGGATGAGCAGTTACCAAATGCAGGGGGACAGGAAAGCTGGAATAAGGCCTATAAACCATAAAAAACAATTCTTTCATTAAACAGCATTCTGAAAATGCCGTGTTTGGACTTAAGCTCTTTTATATTAAAGATCGAATACTGTTTTCATGGGGCCGCAATTGTAGAAGCATGAACTGGTGTGGCAGCACTTGAGCTTTTCTTCTATTTGGTACTTTTTTCTTTTTTAAGATTTTATCCATTCATCAGAGTGAGAGAGAACACACATGTGCAGGGGGAGGGGCGGAGGGAGAGGGAGAAGCAGACTCCCCGCAGCAGGGAGCCTGATATGGGGCTCGGTCCCAGGAACCCCGAGATCATGACGAACTGAAGGCAGACACTTAACCGACTGAGCCTCCCAGGCGCCCCTGTATGTTTATTTTGAAATAATCAGTACGGGTGGAGGAAAACGCCTGTTTGTTACTCAGGTCCCTCTGCAAGTTAAGAAATGCCCATTCTGCCATTTGAGGCCAGCTGTGGTTTAGTTGCACATGACAAGCAGCCCATGACTCTCAGAACATCCAGTTGAGAATTAGCTGTGTGCTGATAGGGATATTTTTTTTTTCAGATTTGAAGAATTATTTTTGAAGATAGGGCACATTTTTTTATATCTTACTCCTGAAGTTTCTAGTTGTGGCCCAGACAGGAAAGTCGGTGTTTGAGATTGCAGCGTGGTTTTCCTGGGTGACTCTGGGCTCTCTCAATAGCTGTTCCAGAGAATCTTTTCTGAATGCAGGGAGCCAGGCAAGGACCTGCATGTTATAATCTATTTATAGAAATATGTCCCTTTGTAGGGCATTTACACAGTAGATATGTAAAAAGATCACTAATTTTTTTTTTAGATATGGTAAATAAAACTTTCAAGCATTCAAACTGGCATCTCAAAATCTTGAAGTCTGGAGGGCTTACTCAGTGCTTGTACTGTATCCCGGCTGTGTGTTTGCCTAATTTGTATACTTCATTTAGTCCAACAACGGTTTTACCACTTTGGAGATCCTCACTCTGCTCGGTGTCTGATAGGAAGTCAAGCATTTGGCAGGGGTTCAACTCTCAGTAACTGGACTCTGAATTCAACACTCTCCTACTTTACTTTCTCTCTGGTCTTCAGTAGAGTCAGTCGTGCCTTGTTTCCCCAGCAGAGGGCTGGCTTCAATTACCTGGCGGCTCCCTGAACCGGGTTCTTCCTGGCCCTTGTGCACTTGACTTACCCACTTGACCTTCACCCCTCTTTGTTCCTGGCACTTTGGGAATATTACATCTGCTGTCTGGCTTATAACTTGTTATAAAAAGCAGAGCTGTCACACAATCTTTCAAAAGAGGTTCAGGAGCCAGTAAACTAGGTTTTAAAAGCTACAAAACAGTATTTCAAAAAAAAAAAAAAACTTATTTATCTGAGATAGGCTTTGTGTACAAATGTGGTTTGGCTGCATTGATAACTTCTGACCACTGAAGTCTGTTTGATGCCATCACCAGTCTGATTGAACTTCTTCCCTTGCGACACAGCTTTTTGAATCCATACTACGTGCCTGCCCAGTGTTAAGTTTCGGGGTCCTTAAGAAGTCTACATGTTATGCAGAGTTAGGTCTGAGGGCGAGAGAAGGCAGTTATGAGTAGGGTAGACTGATGGCTATCCCTCCCAAGGCTGTATTGCTGTGCATGGGCCAGTGATCAAGGCCCCTTACTTGGCCCTGCAGTCTGGCTCTGGTTGGGCTTTCTAATAGTATCTCACTGTGTGCCTCATCATCACCACATCTGTGGCGGCCAGGCTGGCTTAGTGTGCCTGTTTTTATTTTATATTTGTTTTTTAGAGAGAGACTGAGAGTGAGCAAGTGTGCTAGCGGGTGAGAGGAGGGGTCAGAGGCTGAGGGAGAGAGAATTCCAGGCAGACTCCCTGGTGAGCATGGAGCCCAATGTGGGGCTCTGTCTCATAACTCTGAGATCATGACCTGAACTGAAATCAAGTCAGCCACTTAACTGATGGAACCACCGCAGCGCCCGTGTCCCTGTTCTACATAGTGGTTCACTGGATGATTCTTGCTGTGGACATCCTTCCCATCCTTCAAGGTTCAGCCTATGATCCTATCTCCTCCGTACAGCTGTCCTTGAGCACTTCACCCACAGTGAGCATTCCACCTGTAAGTGCTGTGGCACCTGTCCTCCTCTCGCCATGAAGTCACTGAGTTGCTCGTATAGGAGCTTAGGGGCATGGGAGCAGGTGCCCAGCAAGCTGTTGGCAGCCACACCGCTCTGCTATACTTCTAGATAATACCATCACTGAGGCAGTGCTTCTCATGGTATGTAGACAGACACACACCACTGGCATGAAAGGTTAGGGGCCTGGGATTTCATGTTTAACTTCCCCTCCCCGCCAAGTGATTCCTATGTTTCTTTGAGGATCACTACCCTGGGGAGGTAAGACGTTGAGCTCTTTGGGGGTTAAACCTTTTGTGTAACAAGGACACATCCATATGGGGAGAATGGTCCTGGTGTACAGCATCTGTTGCCTCAGTTATTGAGTTTTAGAAATTGAGCTCTTTATTAAATACATATATTAATTCACTTGGCACGAAGCATTTAAAAAAAAAAAGTTAAATTTGCAGCTGACAAGCTGAGCTGACAGCCTGACTTAGAGAGTCAAGGAAGTCGTTATCTTAACATATCACCCAAGCAGATTTTAGAATTTCTCGGTAAGCGATAAATGGGTTAGCACTGAGTGGAGTCAGAGAAGTTATCAAATGTGTGGGACAAGACCTGGGCGGGGAGTAACTGACAAACACCAAGATAGGTTGTAAGAGGTTAACATAAGATAAATTTTAACAGATAAAGGTTTCCATGTAGATTTTCACACTGCACTAAAAGGTATCGGGGGAATAGTTTATGTAGCGGAAACTCCAAAAGACACACCTCATAGGAGAATCTCCTTTAATTGTACCAGTGTCCTGTTGTATGGTGTTTTGTATCCCTCTGCCTCTACCACGGAGCAGTGTGGGAACCAACTTTGGCATAAGGCTGGCTGGCACATCTCTGCCCCATTTTAGCTATATGCCCATTGCCATGTTGTTTAACCTCTGTGCCTACACAGTTATCAGCCTCCCACATAGAGTTCTCATGAAGCTGGGGTATTGCAGCAAGAACCCTCTGCGTGGTCCTGGCATGATAAGGGGCTGCTGTGTTTGCAGACAGCATGCTTGGTCTGCACGTTTTTCAAGAGGAGTAATGATTACAAGTATTTTTTGAGTATGTTTATCAATTGAGGATCAATGGACTGTTTTCAGTAATGAGAAGACACAAGATTTTATGTTCCTAGGAGTTGGTTGGTTTTAAATTCTACATTTGAGCTAGGGGAAGACATTCAGGATTTAGGGAGAGGTGCTGTGGAAATGCCACTTATGAAGACGTGACGTTTAGTGTAGGAAAACTTAAGGGGCAGTGGCAATGGTCTTTGTGAAAATGCCTGGAATTGGAACTGGCTCCAGATATAGAAACAATGGAGGGAGTTACCCTCAGGTCCATTTCCAACAGAAGTTCATCTCGTTAAGGGTGTAGTTCATCTTATTAAGGGTGTTGCTACCGTGAAATCCGTGAGCAGCAGTTGGACTGGGTGACCTCCAGGACCCCCTCCTCCATCCCAATTCCAAAATGCTAAATAGAACTCTTCCTAAATGTAGCCTGCATAGGCCTCGCCTCATAGCTTACAAGTTGCCCTAACTGGACTACATGATGTAGCCCCTGGCAGAGACCCCCTTCTGTACTACCTTCTGTTATCTGGAATCCTCACAGACTGTGGAATGTGGAACTCCAGGGCTTCTGGGACAGACACCTGGCAGTTGCACCGCAGGCACCTGGCAGTTGCACCGGACTGGTCGACAGTGGGTGGCATTATCTATAGCTTTCCAACTCTAGTAATCCTTGAAAATAGTAGGTTATTTTATCTTTGTGAAACAGGGTTAATATATCTGCACTTTGTTCTCTTCCAGGCTATTCTCATGGATCACAACTGCCCCATTAAGACCAAAATGTACACCCAGAATAATATCCAGTCGTATCCGATCGGCGATGATGAAGAATCTGAAAGTGACTGAGATCCTCAAAAGTCATCAAAGTATTTAATTGTATAAAACCGTGTTTCCGGTGAAATGACTCCTCCAGAACTGTCTTAGTCATACCATTCACCCCTGGTGAAAGCAAAACAACCAGAGGTTATTCAGTCTTCTCCGTGTTGTGATTGATTGCCAACAGCCTTATAAAGAAAAAGCAGCTTTTCTAGGGGTTTGTATAAATAGTGTTGAAAACTTTATTTTATGTATTTGATTTTATTAAATATTATACAATATATTTTGACGAAATAGATATAGTGTAAATCTATAAATATTTGAATCCAAATCAAATATAATTTTTAAAAAACTTACATTCATGAACACTTGGGCAAAAAAATCTTATATTTTTTTCTGAATACTGGTAATGAGTGTTTAAAATTAAAGCACACATTATCTCCGAGACACTTCCAACGCTGAGAAACTAGAAGGAAGTCTGAAAAATAGAATTAAATAAGACAGCATATGATGTAGTGACATTGAGTGGGGTTAACTTGTAATTACTATCAATATATTTATGAGCTAAAGGCTAGTTATCTCAAAGGCAGAGAACAGGAACTTGAGCCGTCATTTTTTGGACTTACCCATAAATCGTAGCTGGCATTAATTTTCTACGGAATCATCTACCTGGAAACAGATGGTTGTAAATTATATGTTTACAGGTCATGTGGCTGGCAGCAGACACTAAAGCCAACAGGAAAAAATAGTAAATGTTCTGAAAGCAGAGAAAAGCACCCAAAAGTATGTTATGAACTAGTGTTCCCTTTAAAATATATACTTGTCTTAGAATGAAAGAAAATTGAGGGTAGATAACACTTTATACTATCAACTTTTAGAAATTTAAAAGGCTAATAGCTGCTATGTCAAAAAAATTAGACTACATTCTTGACCTGTTATGAGGTCATCCAAGTGTTTTCTAGGAACCTATTACATTTTGAATTGCAATTATTGTTTTTTAGACTTCTGAAGGTTGTTCACATCAATGTGAAAACAAATTTTAAGTAAAGATGGAGGAGGAATGAAATTATCTTGAATTACGTTAGGAAAACAGGTAAAAATAATAGGTCAGGACACATTCCCTTTCAGAAAAATCCTAGAAACATCTAGAACTATTATATCATCTAGTGCTGTGTAATGTGGTTTTTCTAAGCATGACAACATTGACGTGCCTTTTCAATTTAACAGCAAATACTGTGTTAGCACTGTCTGTTGACATCAGGTTTTGTATGAGATGTGATTGGAGTGTGCAGATAGTGTAGAATGTCTCAGATATTTGTTAATATTTGTTAATTCTGTAGCTTTGCAGTCGACAAAAATTACCTAATGTCTGTACTTTGTTAAGTTAAAATTGTGTTTCTGTTAACCTGGACAAGGAGCAATGAACTTTAGACTAGCTAGTACTTTGTTTCCATTTGCTTTATGAAATTTTATGTGGGGCTTTGAAGGATTTGAAATCTGGCTTTCAAGTGCAGCCTGGTGGAAGAAAGGACGTTTCCTACTCACATATTTGCACTGGGCAATTTACACAAATCTGTGACTTTGTAAGATGTCTCTAGAAGCACTCTCATATGGCTAATGTATGACGGCAGGACTGTTTTCTATTCCCACTGGGGAGACCCTTAAAGAACGTGCTACAAATCAATTCTCTTAGAGCGTTCATGGCTCCCCCTGACCAGTATACAATACTGAATGATTTATTCCAATTTCATTCTTGCCTTTAAGGCTTCAGTTCTTCAAGAATGACTGGTAGAGGCATGCCCACTGTTGATCTTTAGAGAGAACATAAAAGACATGTGAGTTTTTCAGAACTGTTTTGGGAGCAAAAGTATTTTTATTTGAGAGGGAAAAAATTTGCAAGTTCTTTTATATGACTAATATTCTGAGGTTAGCAAGATTGTAAAGTGAGGCTTTTTTTTTTTTTCTTTTAATGTGTGTATCAGAACTGTGAACATACAGCTCCCTGAATGTTTTCTTGAGCAGCGGTGGGTTATGTTTGTACCTACCAAAATAGATACAAAAACATTAATGAGGTAGCAAATGATATTCAATTCTTTCAACTGCTAAGTGTATGTGCATACATGTTTTAGCTAGTTTCCTTAATAAATCTTCTGAACACTACTGTGCCTGTTTGTATTCCTTTATAAGCTAGACATGATCATTGGAATAACATGCATGAGGTTTTGTTTTGACTGTGAATATCTAATTAAAAACTATTCTTCTCTGCTTGCAGGCATCAGGTAAAATTCAGGTTAGTCTGAACCCTACTTTTTGGCTTTAAATTGAATCTGTAACTAGTCCCATGGTGTCAATGTGGAAAAGCCCAGTAAGTTATTCTTGCATTTCTAAAGTTAAACTGTTTTCCTGACTGTTGTGAACAAATAACTCTATCTGACAGAAGTAACTAAGCTCTTCCACAAGGTGAGCCCACAGGGCCCTGGAATCTACACAATTCAGGGTGTGTACTTTCAGGCATGAGATTCACAGGTGTGAGAAAGAATGGCAGTTTTACTCAGAGGGGCTCTAAACCTTCCCCAACCCTTTTAATTAAAGGAAAGCTATTATCTCAATTTAGAAAGAAAGACAATACATTTTTAAATTAAAGTGATTTTAAATTTATTCACTTTTAGGGAAATTAAGATCTTATCTTTATAAGCAATAGCCAAGTTATTTTCAAACTGCCTTTCAAAAAATCCAGATAAATTTAGAACTTGACAGTACCCTCCAATTTTCAGCTTTTTTTTCTCTCTCAAAATCATAGGCCAATAGGATCTCAGATACTCTGATACTCAAGAGTACAGGGCTTGATATTAGGAAATGTAGCATATTAATTCTGCTATCAAAATAATGCCAAAATGTTGTTCAGCTTGATTGTCTAACCTAGTTCTTCACCTAAATACCAGAAATACAGAAAGCAGTCTAATTCCTAATAAATAGCAGGGCCAATCCATACATCTGATATTTCACAGCTTACAAAAACAACCATAAAACCAGAACTTAATGCTTTTAGGCAAATTTCAAAATAGCAATTTTGCTTAGCAAAAGGGCATTTTGTGAAGAGCTTGATTGCCAAATTCAACCAGGCAGTAATTCCAGAGAGATGCAGCAATCACCTCTTTCAGATGTCAGCAAATGAAGATATTCTTGTTTTCTGTGGTAGTTTTTTTTATTATTTTTTAGCTATTGATAACATAGCATGGCAGCAAGATTACATCAGGAATGTAATAGAATACAACTGTTTTCATGGAAGCCTTACACCTCACTATCCCCTAGGCTGTTTGGAGTGATTTTCCCCCCCTCCCCTGCACTAAAGCACAACTGTGATGCCTCTACTGCCTGTCCCAGTAGATATAAAAATATTGCACTACATTAAAGGTAGATTTTACAAATATCATTAGCAGCATTACTGAGCTTTTCATAATTGTGGTTCTACAGAGTTAAATACTTTTAAAACAGGAGTAGATTTTTATGAAACCAAAATTTTGCGTTATTTCTGCAGCTCTTTCAAATGCATCGGTTTCAGCAGCATGCTTGGATGTCACTAAAACTTCTGTGGTGTCATCCATCCATACACACCAGCCACTTACAGACACTGGCCTTCCAGGTCATCATTGGTAAGTTATTTTTCATAAGATAAAAGTTGGTTATTCCATTGGGCAGATTGTTTCAAGCACGTTACAGAACTTTTTTTTTTAGCTTTCAGAGAAGTTGGTATATAAAGACTTCTACAGCAGTGTTCTTTTAAAATGCAAGCATGCTTAGCAACAAAAAAAGGGGATACACAGATATAGTTTTGTTATCAACTTGGCCAATAAAGGTTCTTCCTAATATTTCACTCAATAAAACAGCAAGAATGAGAACTGGCTATTGATTTTAAAAGTGGAATAACTTTTCTGCCCTCAAAATTGTTTTTGTCCCCCGCCCCCACCACCATATGAGTCATACCTTTTTTTGAATAGCTTTTGACTGTTTAGAGCACTTTCACAGTTCTGTTTTCTCCTCACAACAATCCTGTGAGGTAGTTAAAGTATTGTTTATTCCTACTTTGGAGCTGGGGAGACTGCCGCACGGAACCCTCTTGTGGTTACAGAGTTCATTAATGGCCAGTGGAAGAGCTTGATCTTAAGCTCTTGTCTGGAGTCCTGGGCTGGAACCCTTACTCTTCTACTATGCTTCTTTCTGCTGTCCATCAAAACTGTCCCACCTAGCTTTAAATTCATGTCAGTCTTTACTATATGTCAATTATCATAGTAGTTACCTACAAAAGGAAAATAGACATGTAAAAGGCCAAAACTTGTATGGTATACCAACACAGAGGTCATGCTCTCATGTTTTCCCTCAGTCATGTGTTCCTGGCGTCCATACAATGGACGGAGTATCAGAACAGATCTTCATTATCAAAGAACTGATCCCAATTCCTATGTATCTATACTGTTAATTTTTATTTTCTTTTTTTAAACAAAAGACCATCTGAACTACAGAAGTGTTCAGAATGACCACCATTCCTTCAACGGGCAGCATGTCAGGAAAGCAATAAATCTATCCTGCATGATTCCTTTCTTTCATAACACCCTCCTGCATGAATATGTTCCTAAAACAAAAGAGCCAAACCCAGTTATCAACATGGTCATTTTAAGAACAGTTCTCTGAAACTATCCTTGACATGCTTTATTTCCCATGGGAGAACTGAAGATGAAAATCATAAATATTCAGAACTTCCATTTAAAAGGAGAAAGCATCAACATATCGAAAGATTATATTTCAAAATCCTACTGGTTACTGTGTTTTTAGTAATCTTCTCTACAAAACTGACCAACTGCATTCTCTATTCCCTATTACATTTTTTCAATGCAACCTCTTCAAATTAATAACTGTATTCTCACTAAAACTGCACAAAAACTAGAAAAAAAATTCACAGAAGGATAGAAAGCAAGCACTATATGTAACTTTTTTTTTTTTTACTAAATCAGTGTAACTGACTAAAGCCGCAGCATCTGCTTTTATGTTACATTTGGCAAAAACAAAAAAACCGCCCCCAAACCCCAAAATAACAAAAATCTCAAGCAAGTAGAGATGACAAACTTCCTAACACAAAGACTCAAAACCTGTTCCCTCAATGATTGCTGTTGTCGATTTGGGCATGCAGCAAACGTGTTATAACCGTGATGGAAATGAAAATGTTCAAGAATTTGGACAGTATCCCATTTAACACTCATTCAAAAACTAAGATGAAGGAAAATAACACAATGAGACATCACACGTACATAAACATGAAAAGTTAGCTTACATAATTACATAATTAGAAAAAGTTAAAAATAAATTAGTAAAAATAAATTCCCAGTATAAACCCAAAAAAGCATAGCTATAAATGCAATCTGAAACAACCAATTTAGTGAGCTGGTCATGTTTTTCCTGAAAAACAACCTTTTTCACTCTTGTTCTTACACAAGCAAATTGCTGTGGAGAAGCAGGCTGAAGTGCATTAGAAGAGGGCTTACACATGGTACTTAAGATGCAACTTTCCCCCAATCACTCGAAAGTTTAAATCAGCGGTTTGTTAAACAGACTCAGATGGGCCAAACAAATCCTCTGATATGCTGCTGAACGGCTGGGAGTCTATTAGTTGGGTTATCTCATTATCAAGATCTTCTTCTGTATCATCTGTGTACTTGCTTATTTTTTTTGAGTGCTGGTCTAAAGACAGACTTTCTAAAGATTCAAGATCTTCAATGCCTGCTCTGTAGTGGATCATGAGAAGTGTTAGAGCTTGTAGTCTTTCACCTGATTTAGATAAAGCAGCAGAAAGAAGGGATTTTTTCCTTGATTCAGTTGTTTCTTTTTCTTCTCTAACAAGGGAATTATTATGTTCCAGCTCCTGGTCAATTTCATTCTGCAGTTTATCCAGCATGAACTCTAGTTTCTGGATCCTCTCCTCTGTAGGCAGGCCCCTGTACAGATCACGGCCAATTTCTTTAACTGCAATGAAAACGCTGTCGTCCAGACCACCCTCCTTTCTCACCAACTTTATTCCTGTGTTGTTTCCTCGTTTAGAAGGACTGTTTGGACCACAGACTTCTGTGTCACTGCCTTCATTATCGGATGTGTTGGGTGTGTGTTTTGGTGAAGGTTCCACTAGATCAGTTCCTGGTTCAGAAAGGCGAGTTTTAGAGACTTGGCGCAAATTTAACAAACGAGAGCTTGTGTTGATAATGTGTCTTGTCAAACCTGTTGTTTTATTGACGGACTTGCTAGCTTCGGCATCAACACGAGGAGGCAGGCCTAAGAAGGTTTCTTGTCCTTCCAGCCTGAGGTTTTTCAGGGTCCGGTCTATCCGCCTATCAGTTGCTCCACAGAGAGGAGTCTCCGCTAGACACTTTTCCTGACATTTTTTATGGCAAACATAAGCACAGAACATACACTGGGAAGCAGCTTTAGTCCACACTTTTTTCTTACAGTAATCACACCAAGTTGGGTTCTGGAACTGAGTATCCTGGAAACTATGTTTATTTTCTGTTAAACCCATCTGTCCAACAAAATGCTCCTCTTTAGGTAGGGCAGAAACCTCTTCGACCAAATGGAGTTCTTTTTCTTTCTCTACGTTAGTAACTATATGGTGGTCTGGTTCTCCTTCTTTCAAATATTTGAAGTGAATGGTAATGTCACCAAAGCAAAATTTGTCATTGAATCCCTTCTGCATACTCAGATTGCGTAGTGCGGTTCTTGTGACCATTGCCTTAGGTGATGGGGCTTCCAATCTGAATTTTGAAAAGTATTCCATGTTTGACGTAGCCAGGCATCCTAAAGCCACCTCTTCAAGTTTTAAGCTAACATGCCCCAAACAGATAAGACCCCCTAACTTGAAAGGATCTCTGCACCACAATGCAATGTTTAAGTATCTGTGGCAGGCTTCAATGTCAAAGAAACAGGTTGCTCTGGTTCTTGTCCATTTTCCTAGCTTATTACGGTAAGGAATTTCTGAGGATTCCCACGTTTGAGGGTCATCCGAACCGTCCTTAGGAGGGCAGGAACTTTCTGAAGTAAAATCTCTTGTTACTTCTTGCTTTGCTAAAAATTGCTTAGATGCAGCTACATCTTCTGTGTGATCCATAGTTTTTGCTTGCTTTTCAGCAGGTTTATCTGCAGGAGGAGGAGGCAGCACCTTTTCTGGCTTTTCAGTGAGAACATCTGGTTCTGTCTGATTTGGGGGGTCAGCAGAAGGCAAAGGAACTTTCACTTGTGGTCGTGGTGGCACGGGTGGTTTGAAAGTGGATCCTTGGGTGGGTTTTGACACTTGTGTTGGATCTGTTATCTCAGAAGCTTTTAGGGCCAAGGGTTTATTTCCCTCTTTACATGGAGGTTTTGGTGGTGGTAGGTGACTTCCTACAACTAATTTACGGTTTAAAACTGGTGATATTGTTCCAAGGGGTTTAACAGAAAGTGTTGTTGGCGTACGTTTGGGGCTGTGACTTACTGATGGAACCTCGTCTTTGAGCTCATTCTGTGTTCTTACATCACTTGCCAGGTCTTCAAATTCAGAATCCAAATCTCTATTTTCAGCATCTACTGCCAACCCAGTGCTTTCCTCTTCATAGTTTGGTTGGCATGAGCTTGATAGAAAGTTTTCTTCCAACTGTCCAAAATTATCTTGCAGTGCTGCACCTTGATTGCTCTGGCCGACAGGCCTCTCATAATACACCAGGACCCGGTCCCCGGCCTGCTTGATCAGCTTTAACACTTGTAGGGTAGATGTGATTTTCACACCTGTTGAAGGTTTTAAGAGGAAAAACATGTGAAGTACTGCCATGAAAATCACCTGAATTTGCTGAATGTAACTGCCATTAGTTCAGGATTATGGAAAAGCAATACAGAAATGTGGTGAATGATCAAATTCAGAGACTGATGCTTGAAGTAAACTTAGCAAAATACTGTATTATAAATAGTGGACTCTTTTACATATTTTTTTATTAGCCCTACTCATCAAACTAATCCTTTTATCAGGATCAGAAAGAACAAGGAAAGCATAAATTGCTTTAAACAGCAATTTAAAGCTGGTTACTATCTGCATCAATAATAACAGCTTAATTTTCATTTTATAATGTTCTAATAGGTGGCTACATTAACACAGTGTGAAATTCAAAAGGTACAGAAAAATGTAGAGTGTAAAATCTCCCTTCCACCCCTATTTCCCAACCACACAGTCCCTTCCCTGAGGCAGTCCAAGCTAGCAGTTTCTGGTGGAGTCTTCCAGAGAGACTCTAAGTGTTATCTTTATAGGCTCTATTTGTTTCCTGCCTGCTCCTCACCCCTCCCCAAATAGTCCTTACCCAAGCTATCCCTTTCTGTAGGACTTAGAAAAAGGTAAGAAAGGGTCTTTGCTTTCCAAAGGTCTAAGTCAATCAGTCAGTCAGAGAAACATCAGCCCCATCTCCCCAACTGACTTCAGAGTTCCTCAATGTGTATCTTCTGCTACCTCAGTGGTTGAGGCAAGATCATGCTTTCGACTTGGTTATCACTTAACAATTCTCTCCACCAAGGTCTTTTACTCACAATTCATCCCTGCTCATGGTCTATTTCCCACTTTGCACAATGCTTTCTGCTAACTGGTTGTTTTGTAGTAGTTTCCAGGCCCCATTATTCCTGGTCTGATATCACTTGATTTTCTCCGCAACCTTAGTCTCAAGATTTCACTGATGTTCACATCAAGATTTCAGATTCTTTTGCCCTGGCCCTTTTTCCTCATGTGTCTAACTGGCTTTCTGATCCCAGCTTGCTAGCCCCATCTCACTTTTCTGCTCCTGGGAGTACCACGGGGATCTAGTGCTGACCATCTTCAGAAAGGCATTCAATGCTGCAGGAGCATTCTTCTGAATTATTTCTGGTCTCTAAACAACTAAGTCTCCAAAACCCCAGCTTCAAAAACTCCCTGTTCCCCTGAAGCCTATCCTCCCTACTGGCTTTTATTCTGCAGGTGATATGTCCTTATTGACTGAAGAGGTCACCAAGCAGCCACCACTTTCCTCCTGGCCAACCGTTTTTAGTATGAACCTATCTCAGGACGAAGTAGCCTTTTGCTTGTATTTTGGATCCTACTCCCCATCTCCTTCAGGACTTTGCTCCATAAGCTATCCTGGCTCATATTTTTATTCTCTTCCTTCTTCCCCTTTAAAGCCTTTTTCTAGGTTTTCACAACACTGTACTAATTTGGTTCTGACCACCTCTCCTTTTTCTCTACCTATATCTGCTCCTTGTATGCAAACGTCCTCATGGTTTTGTATATCCTGTTCTTGTAATTCTCTCCCTTTTTGCTCTCTCCCTGGATCACATCCACCTCAGTGGCAGCAATGTTCAATGTTTTCTTTGGTTGGTTTCACCTCTTCTTCATCCTAGTCCTACATCCATAACTACTTCCCGAGATCAGCACTTAAGATGTTTCTTCAACCTAACAAATTCAGCGTAGTTAAGACCCATCTCTGAGCTTCACTCTCTGGCCCTCACTATGTGAATTAACTTGCCATCCTCCCAATTAGCCCAATTTGCACCCCAGAGACCGCTGACCCCCAGATCTAAGCAGCTCTTTGTTCTATCAGAGTTTTAAGTCCTTTTCCTCTCATGTTCCGATCCACCTGGTCATTGGCTTCAATTACAAGAATCAACAGCACCTTGCTGTGACCCCTCAGACCTTCCCTGTTTTAATCACCAAACATACTGCTCCCCAGTTTTCCTAAAGCTTTGACTTGAAAACCTTTAGTGTACAAACTCATTACACTGAAAGCCAGAGCTTTCTAATGTGGCTCTCTCCATGATTCATCCAGCCTGCTCTTTCCCTCTAGCCACACTATATTCCAGCAAAATTATAGTCTGACACATGTACAAATGAAAAATAAGTCCATCTACTGAGCTGTAGTAGGGAAAACTTCAACTCAATCTAAACTCATTCTTTGGGACTTAACACCTGCCCTCATCTCTTCCCTAATCACTGTCTTTCTTAGGGCTAGTTGGCCAAATGTGGATTCCTTTTCTTTGCAATGTTACAAATAAACACAAAAGTAGAGGAAATAGAAAAATTAATTCCATCATTGAGCTTCAAATATATTAAGCATTTTGTCAATCTTATTTCAGCTACCACCAATCTCATTACGGATTATTTAAAAAATTATACACCCATATAAACAAATTACAGCTATAAAAATAAATATGTATTTGTCCGTTATCTCAGTAAATATTTTGTTTTTATAAATGTTAGCCACAAAGTGGTGACCTTTACTTTTTCCACTCTGTAGACATTTATTATGCTTTTTTGGGGGGGGAATATCTATTTTTGAGAATATTTACTACACATGTAACTGAAAACAAAAAAATTCATAAAAGAACATAAAAAAGAAAAAAATTATATCCTGTAGGTGAAACCAGAACAAGAGTACGTGTAGATATAAAAAATTTATACTGAATTATAGTATTTAGTTGAGGGAGAGTAACTGCTATGTTTATGTTAAAAAACCATGTAACAGAGGTGGTCTATTTCATGGGTTTGCTATCCTAAGTATCTATGAACAGCAGCAGCATCTGGGGGCTGGTTAGAAATGCAGAATCTTGGGCCTCTGTCCAGGTCTACTGAAATAGAATCCATATTTCATCACCATGTCTGGGTGACTAGAATACATAAGAAGGTTTGAGAAGCACTATGACATATCACAGGGATTTCCATGTGAAAATAAGGACTTAGTTGGGCTTCTAAGTGTGCACTAAATTATTTTCAGTATTTTACTGTCATGAGGGTTTGAATCAAAAGTTTAACATGTAACTAAGGAAAAACTCTGTACTTTAGGAACTGATCTACCTTGTTATTTATTATCTTAGCTGTGAGAGAATATACCACATTGTCTTTGGAAGCTCAGCCATGACCAACCATGTATTCAATAAATCTCTTGACAAGTCTAGAAGGGGGCGCCAGGTACTACAAAGGTCTGCAAAGGTTTGGACTTTTTCCCCATCGGTGCTTATAGGGAGTCCTACTGCTTATTCATAAATATCCAAGCAAATAATCTGCCTAACAACAGAGTTTATGTAGTTATCAATCCAACTGATAGGAAGGCATGCAGGTGACACATTCTTCCACCAGCAATAGTGATTTGGGCTGTATCCTAATGACTGCATATTAATAAATGGCTTCTCAGGGACAATACAGAGCCATCAATATGGGGCCACAGGACAGTTCAAGTATGCCCCCTTTGACAAAAAATATTAGTCCCTCTCATGCTCATTATCTAGTCCTATGTCATAGTGCTAATACCATCAATTTTAGGGCCAGACTAGTTATGGTGGTAGTTATACAGAAGGAACTACTGACCTGCCCTTTCTTCCATACTAGAGGAAAAAAAGGTGGGACAGAAAGGAAAATTAGAGAAGTTTACCAAAGAGTGGTCTAAAGATGAAGTATTTTAAAGATTTATACATTAGGACTAAAATGGCACTGGTGTTTTAAATTAAGGGTTCCTTCAGATTTTTATTTTTAATAAAGTTATTCTCTTTTCATTATAAAAGTAACATGTGCTCACAGAAAGAATGAGATAAGGAAAACTCCCACATTTGCTCTCTAATTTTTCCATAAATGTAAAGTGTATCACGTATTAGCATAATTACCTCCAATAGCAATCAGCCGGTCTCCCCGTTGAAGATCTGCAAGTGCAGCAGGCGAGTTTGGGGCCACAGTCTCAATTATGACATGCCCAGCGTACCCGTCAGTTGACTGGACAAGACGAAGTGTAAGTCCGACACTTTGTAAATTCCCCTTTATTAATTCAACCTTTGATAAAAGAGAAAAAAATGAAAACAGTAAGTGGATTCATGATAGAGGAGTGAGAAAATATTAGTCTTCTGTAGCTGAGGCTGACTTTTGTACCAAGGCGACTATTTTTAGAGACAAATAAAAGAGGAGATCTTTATTGTGACAATATAAGTTAACATGCACAGACTGCAAATTTGTGGTTCAAAAACATTAAACACTTTATCTCCAATGTGTCTCTAGACTCACTGTAGAAAATTTGGAAAATAGGCAAAATTTTTCTTTTCCAAAATTTCCTTTTGGAAAACTTCTCCTAAGCATACCATCCAGAATTGTTGTATACTTTCTAATATATATATTGTAACACAAAATTGAGATCCCATTCTGCATATAATTCTGAATCTTGCTTTTCTGAAATATAATGGGAAATACGTTCTACGTCATTAGATGTGCTTTGGAACCTCTTTTTTTTATGATGTATTGTTAAATTATCTTTTTGGGGGGACAAAGGAAAAGAGTTTACATTTGTTTAGTAACAGGTATCTTATTAATGAGATCCTTTTCTAACTTATCAACATCATTTTTCTAAACAAATGTCACCTAATTATCAGAATATGTGTCCCAGATTCACGTCTGTGAACTAGAAAGACAATACAACATGTTATGCCCTCATTTAAATTACTGCTTAAAAAAAAAAAGGACTGAATGCTATATCCTTCTAGATGACAAGAATTCAATCCGTGTTAATTGAGTTAAATAAATTACAAATCAGTCTAATTGTATTATCATTCAGCCCATGTTTCTTAGTTCTGGTCTTCAAGAGGTCTCATGACAGACTGCCAAATAACCTGCTAATATCCAAATATATCACTGTTTGTACTGCTTTAATAAATAAACCCCATGTTAAAAACGAGAAATTCAATTCTCCAACCTAATGGTGTTGACCAGTAAAAGAGACCTAACTGGGCATTGTTTTTAAATATGTTACTAGATTTTGTAAAGTTGCTTTTAGATTAAGGAAAATCTTAATCACATTATGCTCAAGAAATGGGAAATGTAGTTAGGTTTTTGATTATCTAAAGGTTTACGAACAAAGAACCTTTCCAAAAAACATATGTGTTTAAGCCTCCAAAAAACATTTGTTTAATTCTTGCCTTATGATATGGTAAATAATCACCTTATAATGTTAATAGTGGTTCTTACTTTTAAAAAACCCCTTAAGAATACATTCTTTCAGATCCACAAACATATTCTTTCATTTTTAAAAGATTTTATTTATTTGACAGAAGAAGAGCACAAGCAGGGGAGCAGCAGGGAGAGGAAGCAGGCTCCCCACTGAGCAGGGAACCCAATGTGAGCTTGACTTTGAGATCATGACCTGAGCAGAAGGCAAACACTTAACGAACTGAGCCACCCGGGCACCCCTAAATATATTCTTAATATACAGAGTACTGAAGCTAAAGAATTTACAATGTAAAATGCTCTAATATGAGAAAGGTAATAGTACCAAATGGGCAAAAAAGCTAAATTGTAGGAGTCTGAGAACTACAAATTTTAAAAACACCTGGAATGTGTTCTTCGTGATTTACGCTTTGTTCTTAACATGGAATAGAGGTTGGATGGATGGGGTTGAGAAGGAATTGAAGCCAATATAGGTTCTGTGTAACTGACTTATTTTCTATATATCAATCATATTATTCCCTTTGCTTTTCTTATTTCAAATGATTCTTGAAGTGAACATTCCAGATGGAAAAGAATAAGGTTTTCAGGAGTAACAATAGGTGTAGATAGTATATTACTGCCTGTCCCCCTTTTTACTACTGATGCTATTGATTTCATAACTTATGAAGGGAACTGAATGAAGGATACTATTTTTTTTTTCCTCTTTTCTTGTTAAGATTGTTTTGTTTCCTTCTAAACTCACAGTGCTGACCTATCTAATTTTGGGATTATAGGTATAGCCTTCTCTGAAACAGTAACTTAAAAATTTAAGTTCTAACAGCAAGATTATAAAAACACCTCCTAATTAAAAACCTGACAAAACAAAGCATTTAAAAATGAATATCATACAAAAAATTTTTATGTGAAATTTATACTTCATAAATTTACAATTCTTTATACAAGACTATCCAAATGATATGATTTCTGGAACAAAACTGACATGTTCATTGGGATGAAACTATTTTTAAACAAAATAGCCAAAAATATATAATTGTACCCCCCCACACACATGTATCTATATTTTAAAATTAAATATACCATGTAACTGTAAAACATATATCAAAATATAATTCTTTAAATGATGAGGTAAAAATAAAATAGAAATTCTAAATATTTTCTATACATCTGCATGAATATGTCTGAAATATGTGACATCTCATTACCCTGAGAGGTTTTAGTTTTGAAATTTTTATTACGGAAAATTTAAAATATATACAAAACCATAATAGATAAAATGAACGCTGTGGTAGGTTTTAAGTATGGTCACAATTACTCCTATCCTCATATGCATGTCCCTATGCAATTATTCCCATACGGACCAGCTATCAGAGTTGTAACCTGTTTCTCCACCCTTCTCTCAGCAACCAATATAACCAGGAAAAAATAAGCAAAGACGATCTGAACATCATCCCTGATATAAGTGACATTTAAAGAACATGATACCTAATAATGACAAACACACATTCAAGTGCATGTGTTAAGTTCACCAGGATGTGCTAGGTCATAAAACAAGTGTCAATAAATTTAAAAGATTGAAATTCAAGATACGTTCTCTGAATGGAATTAAATTAGAAATCAACTAAAAATAAGATAACTAGGAAAACCCCAAATATTTGGAAAGTAAAGTAATACATTTCTAAATAATTCATGGTCAAAAAAGGAATAAAAAAAAACTTAAAAACATTTCTGAATGGAATGATGAAATTATAAATTATTAAAATCTGTAGGATGCAACTAAAGCTGTGTTTACTAGGAATTGATAGATTTCAGCTTTTCAAAAAATACAAAATTGGTGATCTTACTTCCTATCTTAAATCAGAAATCTCAAGCTAGAAGAATAAGAGCAGAAATCAATGAAATATAAAAATAGAGAAACCAATCATGAGAGCTGATTAATGAAATAATAAAACTGATAACCCTCTAGGCTAGACTCATAAAGAAAAAAAGAAAAGACATCTATTAAAATCCAATTAAGAGGGACTATCACTATAAAATCTACAGACATTAAGAGAATTAGGCCATATTTTGGACAATTTTATGCCAATACAGTTGACAACTTAGAAAGATGCAATGGAAAAATTTCCTCAAAAGATACAAATGACAAAACCTCAAGACAGAAATTTTGAAAACTGCCATATCTAACTAAATATATAAAATTCATAAATCTCCCTCCTTGCCCCTAAAAAACCCCAAACTCCCAGTCTAGACTGCTTTGTTGGTGAATTCTCAAGGAAGAAATAATACCAATCTTGCCTAGAATCTTCCCAAATCATATGTAAGGCCAATGCTATCCCAAATCCAAACAAACACAAAACAAGAAAGCAGAACTATAGATTAATATTCTAATGTTCAAACACATAAAAATTTCCTAAAAAAATTTTTAGGAAATTCAACTGAACAATATATAAAAAAGGATAATAATCAGAACCAAGTGGAGTTGATTTCCAGGAATTTAAGTTTGATTTAAGCAGCCAGGAATCAATATAATTTACCATATTAAGACAAAAACAAAAGAAAAAACCTCCAACATCGACGCATGATCAAAGTCCTTGAATAAACTAAAAATACAAGGGGACTCTTAAACCTGATTATAAGAATCTACAAAAATCTACAGGTAACATAATACTCAAATGTTTTCTACCTAAGATCAGGAACAAAGAAGGATTTCTGCTTTTACCATTTCAATTCAGTATTACACTGGAGGGTACAGTCAGGGTAATAACACAAGAAAAAAGGAAGGAATAAAGACTGGAATGAGAGGAGAAAAAAATGGTCATTTACAGACAACATAATCTTATACATGAATAATCCTATGAAATCTACAAAACAACTATTAGAACTAATAAGTGAAATTAGGTCATAGACTACAAATTCATTTACAATAGCATAAAAAATATTTAGAGTTAAATTTAATGAAAGAGAAATTGGAGGGAGGAGGGGCAAGATAGTAGAAGAGTAGGGTCTCCAAATCACCTGTCCCTACCAAATTACCTACATAACCTTCAAATTATCCTGAAAATCTATGAATTCGGCCTGAGACTTAAAGAGAGAACAGCTGGAATGCTACAGTGAGAAGAGCTCGCGCTATCAAGGTAGGAAGATGGGGAAAAAAAAAAAAAAAGAAACAAAAGGCATCCAAGGGGGAGGGGCCCCGCGAGGAGCCGGTTAAGGCCGGGGCGAGGGTCCCCAGGACAGGAGAGCTCCGTCCCGGAGAAGCAGGAGCTGCACCAATCTTCCCGGGCGGAAAGGCCGTGCAGGGAGTTGGAGCAGGACACCAGGAGGGCAGAGGTGCCCTCAGGCTCCCTGGGACACTAACAGACACCTGCTACCGGGGAGAGTGCGTCGAGCTCCCTGGAGGGCTGCAGGCAGCTCAGAGGGGCTCGGGCGGCGGCTCCGGAGGAGGCTGCACAGCCGGGAGCAGCTCAGAGGGGCTCGGTCGGAGGCTCTGAGCGAAGGAGGCTGCGCGGCCAGGAGCGCGAATCCAACAGCGCAGGCCCCGGAGCACAGGGCACCGGGACACAGCCCAGGATCCGGCCTTCCTCCGGGACAGGCAGAGGCCGGGAGGGCCCAGGACAGCAAGGACGCTCCTGCCCCGAGCTGAGCAGATCAGCAGCCCCACCCCCGGAGCCTCCAGGCCCCTGCAGGCGGAGAGCTCCTAGTTTATCCTGGGAGCTAAATCCAGGGCTCCAGAGCTGGCCACTGCCACTGCAGTTGTTCCTCCTGGGGCCTCACGGGGTAAACAACCCCCACTGAGCCCTGCACCAGGCAGGGGGGCAGAGCAGCTCCCCCAAGTGCTAACACCTGAAAATCAGCACAACAGGCCCCTCCCCCAGAAGACCAACTAGAAGGACAAGTTCCAGGGGAAGTCAAGGGACTTAAATTATACAGAATCAGAAGATTCTCCCCCGAGTTTTTGTTTTGTTTTTGCTTTTTGATTTGTTTCCTTCCCCCACCCTTTTTTTCCTTTCTTTCTTTTTTTCTTTCTTTTTCCTTTTTCTCTTTTCTTTCCTTCTTTCCTCTCTTTTTCTCCTTTTCCCAATACAACTTGCTTTTGGCCACTCTGCACTGAGCAAAATGACTAAAAGGAAAACCTCACCTCAAAAGAAAGAATCAGAAACAGTCCTCTCTCCCACAGAGTTACAAAATCTGGATTACAATTCAATGTCAGAAAGCCAATTCAGAAGCACTGTTATACAGCTACTGCTGGCTCTAGAAAAAAGCATAAAGGACTCAAGAGACTTCATGACTGCAGAATTTAGAGCTAATCAGGCAGAAATTAAAAATCAATGGAATGAGATACAATCCAAACTAGAAGTCCTAACGACGAGGGTTAACGAGGTGGAAGAATGAGTGAGTGACATAGAAGACAAGTTGATGGCAAAGAGGGAAACTGAGGAAAAAAGAGACAAACAATTAAAAGACCATGAAGATAGATTAAGGGAAATAAATGACAGCCTGAGGAAGAAAAACCTACGTTTAATTGGGGTTCCCGAGGGTGCTGAAAGGGACAGAGGGCCAGAATATGTATTTGAACAAATCCTAGCTGAAAACTTTCCTAATCTGGGAAGGGAAACAGGCATTCAGATCCAGGAAATAGAGAGACCCCCCCCCCCAATCAATAAAAACCGTTCAACACCTCAACATTTAATAGTGAAGCTTGCAAATTCCAAAGACAAAGAGAAGATCCTTAAAGCAGCAAGAGACAAGAAATCCCTGACTTTTATGGGGAGGAGTATTAGGGTAACAGCAGACCTCTCCACAGAGACTGGCAGGCCAGAAAGGGCTGGCAGGATATATTCAGGGTCTTAAATGAGAAGAACATGCAACCAAGAATACTTTATCCAGCAAGGCTCTCATTCAAAATGGAAGGAGAGATAAAAAGCTTCCAAGACAGGCAGGAACTGAAAGAATATGTGACCTCCAAACCAGCTCTGCAAGAAATTTTAAGGGGGACTCTTAAAATTCCCGTTTAAGAAGAAGTTTAGTGGAACAATCCACAAAAACAAGGACTGAAGAGATATCATGATGACACTAAACTCATATCTTTCAATAGTAACTCTGAATGTGAATAGGCTTAATGATCCCATCAAAAGGCGGAGGGTTTCAGATTGGATAAAAAAGCAGGACCCATCTATTTGCTGTCTACAAGAGACTCATTTTAGACAGAAGGACACCTACAGCCTGAAAATAAAATGTTGGAGAACCATTTACCATTCGAATGGTCCTCAAAAGAAAGCAGGGGTAGCCATCCTTATATCAGATAAACTAAAATTTACCCCGAAGACTGTAGTGAGAGATGAAGAGGGACACTATATCATACTTAAAGGATCTATCCAACAAGAGGACTTAACAATCCTCAATATATATGCCCTGAATGTGGGAGCTGCAAAATATATAAATCAATTAATAACCAAAGTGAAGAAATACTTAGATAATAATGCACTTATACTTGGTGACTTCAATCTAGCTCTTTCTATACTCGATAGGTCTTCTAAGCACAACATCTCCAAAGAAACAAAAGCTTTAAATGATACACTGGACCAGATGGATTTCACAGATATCTACAGAACTTTACATCCAAACTCAACTGAATACACATTCTTCTCAAGTGCACATGGAACTTTCTCCAGAATAGACCACATACTGGGTCACAAATCGGGTCTGAACCGATACCAAAAGATCGGGATCATCCCCTGCATATTCTCAGACCATAATGCCTTGAAATTAGAACTAAATCACAACAAGAAGTTTGGAAGGACCTCAAACACGTGGAGGTTAAGGACCATCCTGCTAAAAGATGAAAGGGTCAACCAGGAAATTAAGGAAGAATTAAAAAGATTCATGGAAACTAATGAGAATGAAGATACAACCGTTCAAAATCTTTGGGATACAGCAAAAGCAGTCCTAAGGGGGAAATACATCGCAATACAAGCATCCATTCAAAAACTGGAAAGAACTCAAATACAAAAGCTATCCTTACACATAAAGGAGCTAGAGAAAAAACAGCAAATAGATCCTACACCCAGGAGAAAAAGAGAGTTAATAAAGATTTGAGCAGAACTCAATGAAATCGAGACCAGAAGAACTGTGGAACAGATCAACAGAACCAGGAGTTGGTTCTTTGAAAGCATGAATAAGATAGATAAACCATTAGCCAGCCTTATTAAAAAGAAGAGAGAGAAGACTCAAATTAATAAAATGTTGAATGAGAAAGGAGAGATCACTACCAACACCAAGGAAACAAAAATGATTTTTAAAACATATTATGAACAGCTATATGCCAATAAATTAGGCAATCTAGAAGAAATGGATGCATTCCTGGAAAGCCACAAACTACCAAAACTGGAACAGGAAGAAATAGAAAACCTGAACAGGCCAATAACCAGTGAGGAAATTGAAGCAGTCATCAAAAACCTCCCAAGACACAAAAGTCCAGGGCCAGATGGCTTCCCAGGGGAATTCTATCAAACGTGTGAAGAAGAAACAATACCTATTCTACTAAAGCTGTTTGGAAAGATAGAAAGAGATGGAGTACTTCCAAATTCGTTCTATGAGGCCAGCATCACCTTAATTCCAAAACCAGACAAAGACCCCACCAAAAAGGAGAATTACAGACCAATATCCCTGATGAACATGGATGCAAAAATTCTCAACAAGATACTAGCCAATAGGATCCAACAGTACATTAAGAAAATTATTCACCACGACCAAGTAGGATTTATCCCCGGGACACAAGGCTGGTTCAACAATCAATGTGATTCATCATATCAGCAAGAGAAAAACCAAGAACCATATGATCCTCTCATTAGATGCAGAGAAAGCATTTGACAAAATACAGCATCCATTCCTGATCAAAACTCTTCAGAGTGTAGGGATAGAGGGAACATTCCTCAACATCTTAAAAGCCCTCTACGAAAAGCCCACAGCAAATATCATTCTCAATGGGGAAGCACTGGGAGCCTTTCCCCTAAGATCAGGAACAAGTCAGGGATGTCCACTCTCACCACTGCTATTCAACATAGTACTGGAAGTCCTCGCCTCAGCAATCAGACAACAAAAAGACGTTAAAGGCATTCAAGTTGGCAAAGAAGAAGTCAAACTCTCCCTCTTCGCCGATGACATGATACTCTACATAGAAAACCCAAAAGTCTCCACCCCAAGATTGCTAGAACTCATACAGCAATTTGGTAGCGTGGCAGGATACAAAATCAATGCCCAGAAATCAGTGGCATTTCTATACACTAACAATGAGACTGAAGAAAGAGAAATTAAGGAGTCAATCCCATTTACAATTGCACCCAAAAGCATAAGATACCTAGGAATAAACCTAACCAAAGAGGTAAAGAATCTATACCCTAAAAACTATAGAACACTTCTGAAAGAAACTGAGGAAGACACAAAGAGATGGAAAAATATTCCATGCTTATGGGTTGGCAGAATTAATATTGTGAAAATGTCAATGTTACCCAGGGCAATTTACACGTTTAATGCAATCCCTATCAAAATACCATGGACTTTCTTCAGAGAGTTAGAACAAATTATTTTAAGATTTGTGTGGAATCAGAAAAGACCCCGAATAGCCAGGGGAATTTTAAAAAAGAAAACCATAGCTGGGGGCATCACAATGCCAGATTTCAGGTTGGACTACAAAGCTGTGGTCATCAAGACAGTGTGGTACTGGCACAAAAACAGACACATAGATCAATGGAACAGAATAGAGAACCCAGAAGTGGACCCTGAACTTTATGGTCAACTAATATTCGATAAAGGAGGAAAGGCTATCCACTGGAAGAAAGTCTCTTCAATAAATGGTGCTGGGAAAATTGGACATCCACATGCAGAAGAATGAAACTGGACCACTCTCTTTCACCATACACAAAGATAAACTCAAAATGGATGAAAGATCTAAATGTGACAAGATTCCATCAAAATCCTAGAGGAGAACACAGGCAACACCCTTTTTGAACTTGGCCACAGTAACTTCTTGCAAGATATATCCACAAAGGCAAAAGAAACAAAAGCAAAAATGAACTATTGGGACTTCATCAAGATAAGAAGCTTTTGCACAGCAAAGGATACAGTCAACAAACTAAAAGACAACCTACAGAATGGGAGAAGATATTTGCAAATGACATATCAGATAAAGGGCTAGTTTCCAAAATCTATAAAGAACTTATTAAACTCAACACCAAAGAAACAAACAATCCAATCATGAAAATGGGCAAAAGACTTGAAGAGAAATCTCACAGAGGAAGACATAGACATGGCCAACATGCACATGAGAAAATGCTCTGCATCACTTGCCATCAGGGAAATACAAATCAAAACCACAATGAGATACCACCTCACACCAGTGAGAATGGGGAAAATTAACAAGGCAGGAAACTACAAATGTTGGAGAGGATGCGGAGAAAGGGGAGCCCTCTTGCACTGTTGGTGGGAATGTGAACTGGTGCAGTAACTCTGGAAAACTATGTGGAGGTTCCTCAAAGAGTTAAAAATAGACCTGCCCTACGACCCAGCAATTGCACTGTTGGGGATTTACCCCAAAGATACAGATGCAATGTAACGCCGGGACACCTGCACCCTGATGTTTATAGCAGCAATGGCCACAATAGCCAAACTGTGGAAGGAGCCTCGGTGTCCATCGAAAGATGAATGGATAAAGAAGATGTGGTTTATGTATAGAATGGAATATTCCTCAGCCATTAGAAACGACAAATACCCACCATTTGCTTCAACGTGGATGGAACTGGAGGGTATTATGCTGAGTGAAGTAAGTCAATCGGAGAAGGACAAACATTATATGGTCTCATTCATTTGGGGAATATAAATAATAGTGAAAGGGAATATAAGGGAAGGGAGAAGAAATGTGTGGGAAATATCAGAAAGGGAGACAGAACACAAAGACTCCTAACTCTGGGAAACGAACTAGGGGTGGTGGAAGGGGAGGAGGGCGGGGGGTGGGGGTGAATGGGTGACGGGCACTGGGGGGGGGCACTTGACAGGATGAGCACTGGGTGTTATTCTGTATGTTGGTAAATTGAACACCAATAAAAAATAAATTTATTAAAAAAAATTTAATGAAAGATGTGTAGGACCTGTATGCTGAAAACTATAAAACACTGCAAAGGAAAATGAAACAAAACCAAAATAAATGGAGAATGATACCATGATCACAGACTGGAAAACTCATTACTAAGATGCCAATTCTTCCCAAATTTATCTACAGATTTGAACAAAAACCTCTGCAGGCCTCTGGAGTCGCAAAGTCAAAGGCAAGTAAAGGTCCTAGAATATTCAAACCCATCCTTAAATAGAACAGGGATATAGGACTATACTCTGATGTCAAGGCTTACTATATATAGCACATACAACATAGATAAATCTCAAAGACATGTGGAATAAGAGAAGTCAAACACAAAAGACCATATACTCTATGATTCAATTCGTATGAAATTCTAGGAAATGCAAAATTAGAGTGACAGAAAACAGATTAGTACTTGTCAAGGACTGGGGTTTCAGAGACAGCAGATTGAGGGCATATAGTAGCACAAATAAAATTTTCAGGGAATGGAAATATTCTATATCATGACTGGGGTAAAGATTACATGACTGCATACAATTACCAAAATTTATCAACTGTACACTCAGCTTTATTACAGTATAATTTTAATGCAATAAATTCACTATTAAAAATAAAGCAAAAAACAAATCCTCAATGTGCCATTTTTGTTGTAAGATGCTTAAATATATATACTACTGATAATGCATTCAAATAGCCCTTAGTTTTCCAAATTGATTAATTTAATAAAAACAACTTGGGATGAATTTGGATGGTCCTTAAGTCAATCAGGAAGGAGAACAACATTTAGATAGTTTTTCCGTTTAACTTATGTCAATCAAATGTACAGATAACTGGAAATACTACACTGCGAATACAGAATTAAACTAGACATAAGAACATAAGAACAAACTATCTGAAAAAAAAAAACCCAACACTTGAAAATGTAACCCATTTTAATTTTATGTACTGTTAAATCACCAAAGAATATGAATACACTTTTAATTTTTATCAAATACTTGCATGTGGTTAAAAAAAAATCAAATACATAAAATAACATACTAAAAAGAAACAGTCCTTTCTTTTTAAGCCCCTTACTCCCACACTATAGAAACTACCCTAAAACTTTTCTAGTTGTTTAGGGATTATCTTTTCTTCCCCTAGAGAATATGTTATTGCCCAATGTATAAAATTTTAGACAATCTGCTGACTTCCCACTGTAACAGACAAGGATGTTAGCTCCACCTTTCTTTCTCAAAATTATAGTAGAGTTACATCACTATTTTTAGCTCCTCTAAATATCCTCTTTATAATTTTAATTAATACACTTATATTTCTATTTATTTCATTTTTCTTGATATTAGGACTCTAATATCACCTTCACCTCTGCTCTTTACCTTCTAAACTCTATCATCAGAGGTGTTAACTATTAATTTTCTAACTCAAATTAAGGTATCAAGTTTGATTCTAAAAGCTACCGAGCAGTACTGCTTACAATTATTGTAACTAAATAAATGTTTATTGTAAAGCTGAGCATTTATTACTACATTTTTTGTCTTGTAGAGCTTTTCTTTTTTAAAGATTTTTTTTATTTATGAGAGAGAGAGAGAGAGGGGTAGAGACAGGCAGAGAAAGAAGTAAGCTCCATGCAGGGAGCCCAATGTGGGACTCAATCCTGGGACTCCAGGATCATGCCCTGGGCTGAAGGCAGGCAGACGCTCAACCGCTGAGCCACCCAGGCATCTCGAGCCTTTTGATTTTCTTGGGAGTTTTTTTTTTTCAACAACATAGCTTTCACTGTAAATGCAGAATTTATGTAAGTATGGCTTGGGCGGCTAGCTCTTAAATTCATCTATTCATTTGTTTACATATTATTTAGTACCCAGCTGAAGAATACCCACCCTTTGCCTTCTGCCAAAAAGAAGCCAGTTAATAAATGCAGAAGAAATGATAATACTAGAGAAATCAACTTCTTGCAACACTGTCCCCCCCTCAAAGGTAGAGACTGTTTTAGTTTTAGATTAAAACAAAACAGGACACAGGAACTAAAGATGCAACAACCCAATATTATCTATAAATCCTGATCAGATACCAGTTTCGAAAGAAAAAAAGGCTATAAAAATATTTATGGGACATTGGGGGCACTTTAATATAGATTATTAGGTAAAATTAAAGAATTAATTTTCTTATGTGTGATAGTGGTTATTATGGTTATATAAAATGCTCTATTTTTAGAGGACTCATACTAAAATATTTAGGGATGAAATATCTACATGTTGATGTCTACAATAATCCTCGACCATGATTTGAGGCAAATGTAACTGATACAGTTACAAAAATAAATAAATAAATAAATAAATAATAACCACTGAGCCTGGGTGGCTCAGTGGTTGAGCGTTTGCCTTTGGCTCACATCATGATCCCGGAGTCCCAAGATCGAGTGCCACATCGGGCTCCCTGCACAAAGCCTGCTTCTCCTTTTTCTGCCTGTCTCTGCCTCTCTCTCTCATGAATAAATAAATAAAATGTTTTTTTTTTTTTTTTTAAAAAAAAGAATGCTAGAAACAACCAAAATGTAACTGAATGTCATTGGTAAAATGAAATCTCTGTCTCAAATGTGGGGCTCTGAAAAGGTTCAGTTATTATTATTGTTATTAGCAAAACTTAGTACTGCTAGTTAAAAATGGGAGTACAAAAGGAAATTTTTAAAAAACCATTCTGTTGTGAATGAATTCAATATTGTAGCTAAGGAAACAAGGGCAAACTATTATGACACAAACACCAATTCAGGACATTAGAATATGAAACTATCTTATATTGGGCAAACATTAATTTAGTTTTATAGGATCAAGACTGCGAAGCTAAGTTTATAATAATTTAAAAAACTGTCTTATTAAAAAAGACGAAGATGGTGACTGGTGTCAACAGTTAGTAAAAGAACAATAGCCAGTTCAAACCCATTAGAAATACAATGGCTAGAGGCACCTGGGTGGCTCAGTGGTTGAGCATCAGCCTTTGTCTCAGGTCATGATCCTGCGGTCCTGGGACTGAGTCCCACATTGCTCCACACAGGGAGCCTGCTTCTCCCTCTATGTCTGCCTCTCTCTCTGTGTCTCTCATGAAGAAATAAATTTAAAAAAATACAATGGGCTCAAGCAGTGGGCTTACTTCCAAAAAGGTAGGAACTATGGCGTAAATGGTAGTATTTATCTACTTTTTCACAAAATTGTAAGTTTTCATCTTATAGGGAGAGAAAAACTGTATTTCTTATGGCCAAATAAAGTATTACGGAGAAAAAATGAACATGGAACAGTATTATATTGTCCTTTGGGCTGCTGAGCATGAAATCCGTTTTAGGAGGGGGGGTAGAGGGAGAGAGAGAATCTTAAGCAGGCTCCACACTCAGCATGGAGTCCAATATGGGACTTAATCTCAGGATAAGCCAAAACCAAGAGTCAGATGCTTAACTGACTGAACCACCCAGGTACCCTTGGTCAGGAAATCTTTATTAAAAAAAGAAAAGGGGGATGAAAGTAGAGGGGAAATGTCTGTGGTAACAAATCTAGGTATACATTAAGGTGGGGGGACTCCAGGATCATGCCCTCAGCTGAAGGCAAATGCTTAACTGCTGAGACACCTAGGCATCCCTATTTTATTATTTGTTATAAATATGTTCATTAGGGGATCCCTGGGTGGCTCAGAGGTTTAGTGCCTGCCTTTGGCCTAGGGCATGGTCCTGGAGTCCCGGGATCGAGTCTCACATCGGGCTCCCTGCATGGAGTCTGCTTCTCCCTCTGCCTATGTCTCTGCGCCTCTCTCTCTCACATGAATAAATTAAAAAAAAAATCTTTAAAATAAATAAATATGTCCCTTAAACCTGTATTTTGTGGCATGACTGATATTTTACAAGAGAAGTAAGAATTAGTAAGTTAGTACAAATTAAATGCTTACTATGTGCTTAGCAGACACTAATGTTTGTCATGTTCTCCCTTGCTCTGGGTCTATCTCTGCAATTCTCTAATTCCCAGTATGGTTATGGTGGGAAACGGCCATGCTTATATAATATGGTTCTACTGCTCTGTCTCATTATATGGGCCAGGGCACATACTTGACCCAAGTTGGACCAATCAGAGTTCCTTCCTGGATGGTGGGAATGCAGATTCAGAGATTCCTTGAATGGGACAAACATAAGTGTTGCTATAGGCCATCTGTGAATCTTCTTATGAACTGAGAAACAAATCTAGTCTGCAGAGTGAATAAGGTATATAAACAACCAGAAGCAGAGAGGAAAGACAGGCCTGACAGTGGTTTAGTTTCTGGTTCCAGTTTGTTTGTTAGGCCTACCTGCACTCCTGCTAAGAGCTAAGCCAAATCTAACCCACAAACCATGAACAGTGGCCCTTATATCCACCTGTGGCATCTATGCAACACCAAAAATGTACCCCTTTTTTACTTTAGCTAATTTTAGTAGGTATCTGTTTCAAACAAGTTCTAACTTAACAAACACTGTGTTATACACAATATCTTATTAAGCTCAAAGTGCTGTATTTACTAAACTGGAAAGCTACAAATACATCATAAAAGTTAGAAAACCTTCCTCTGTGGCTTAGCCTGTGTCAACTGGCCTGAATTTCGTTAAAACCAAAAAGATTTTAACTGGAGTAGAAATATTATTTCTAGTATTTTCTGAATTACATACAAAAAAAGTTTATCAATTGTCAAGAACTGCTGACACATACTAACTAAACAGCAATTACATGCAGTGAATCACAAGTCAATATATACAAGATTGCAGAGAGCCTGCATTTAACTTCACCAATAATGTCAGACACAGGTTAAAAAATTCTAGCTGTATGTGCATCTATCTTGTGGAGAGCAATTTAGTAAAAACACCAAGATAACCTTTAAGAGCTCTCATACTCTGACATCCTTTTAGCCTTTCTTGGACTCAGCTGGGATGCTGTATTTTCACCTGGGGGGAAAACAACATATTGATTTTAAATTTCTTCCTTATATGCACATAATTTTATACAATGGATAAGAAAAGGATATATTTTAATAACACATCAATACAGCTCTTTTACAAACTAGAAGTTCTGTTTTTTACAAGCTTTTAACATTGAGGGGGAAAAAACCCCCAGAAGTGCAAGAAAAAGGATCACTAAGTCAAAGACCCTAATTTACTGTGACCAGGTATACTTTGGAGTATTCTTTCATCAAATATGTTTCTGAAAAAGACATCTGAGAATTATTTCCCAGCTTTTTCTAGTAGAGTAGTGGGGCAGGGATAGGAGAAATGACACAACAATCTGTACACATATGTCACAACGCCAGTATATAATGGAACTTTTATCAGCAGGCTTTTCAATGCAAATAATCATTCCGTTTTTAAAAAGATTTTATTCATTCATTCATGAGAGACACACACAGAGAGGCAGAGACATAGGCAGAAGGAGAAGCAGGCTCCCCATGGGGAGTTTGATGTGGGACTCGATCTCAGGACTCTGGGATCACACCCGGAGCCCAAGGCAGATGCTCAACCACTGAGCCACTCAGGTGTCCTGCAAATAATCGTTCCTAGTCTGCCTGGTCCATAATGTAAACCAATACCTTTTCTACAAGAGTTCTCATTATATTACAATTTAAAAAGATGCTCATGGTCTTCAGAGCATGTATTCTGCAACTCCTTCCCAAAATGAAATGGTGGTAACATTTTCAGAAAAAAATCAATGGTGATCTAAGAAACAGACATTTAACAAAACTTACCGCAAAGCTACCAAGGAAGAAAGTAACGGGGACAAAAGACAAATTTAATTTGGCACTTGAAGGAGCAGTAAGTTTATCAGGAAGCCAGGTCAGGAGTAGAGGCAATGTGTCTAACAATGAGAGCAGTGGGTCTGAAGGGAGGAGATGAAAGCTAGCATGGCATATTTGAAGAAATGAAGGAAGTTTAGTATTACAGCTCTTTGACAAGTTCAGTCCATGTGAAGAGGGAGGAAACCTTGTTTCATTCAACTAATGATCTTTCGAAAGGAAGAAGAGAATCAATTCCACCACCAATGTTATACCCAAGATATTCAAACGTTAATAAATAATAACTATGGTATAAGAAGCATTTGGATGTGCTAATCAACACTATAATGTGACTGCAAACTTGAATAATATTTAATCCACACTGATCATTCACGGACCTTGAAAAAACGCCCAATTTTACAAATACTAGAACAAAGGGGAAGGTTTATCTAAAAAAAAAAAATCTAAAAAGTCAAATGTTCAAAAGAGGTTTCAAATTGTTTCAAAGTTTGATTATTTGCTATAAGATATACTATTCACAAAAATGTTTTATAAAGATACATATATTTGTAAACCATTAAGAGCTTCTTCTATCGGTCACTGATGTAGATTATCCAAATTTCCAAATTATCCAAATTTTGAATTCTGAACTCAGGTACTCTAAACTTAAAGCTCAAGGCCATAAAACACAAACCAAAGTAGTTTGAAAATAGAATTCTTCCATGGACACACTTTATTTACTTAACCAAAATGTGAATGCTGAGAAAGAGGCACTTCATAAATTACTAAATGAAGACTGAGGCTCTAAAAAAAATCATACAGTTCTTGCTTTTCTCAGGGCAATCTGCCATTGAGATGAGGAACTTGTGACTTAGAGCGATTGTTCTGACAGACTCCCTAGTGGGTAGTTAGGAAAGAGAATGTCTACATGTGATGGACAAAATGGTGAGAAGCACAAAAACAGGTCGGACTTGGGTGACACAACCGTTAGCTCTAAGTTTCCAGGTGAGCTCAGCCTAGCGGTGTTGCCTGCCTGGCTGCAGGGCCAGCATCCAAGTGAAAAGGTCTATGAACTACTTCTTTCCCACCTATCTGGGTGGTTTGAAACTTAATTCCCCTTTCTCCCTTTCTTTCCTTTTCTGTACGGGGTGGGGGTGGTTAAGGACCCTGAGCCAGCCACCAAAGACCCAGGACAACAAGATTAAACAAGGAAGACAAACTACACTTAATTAGGCTTTTCCCAGGTGGCCAGAGTGGATTATGTCAGGGCAGTGATGGTCTGGAACAGGAAGAGCTTCCTATAGGATTTTTTTTTTTTTTTTTTTAAATTTTAGAAGCATGTTGATGGGAGACAGCTAAGTGACAAGCATCTGGCTCTACAAGAGGAGGCCTCTGAAGAAGGAGCCGTCTACATTAAACATTTTTTGGATGGGAATTTCCTACTTACTGCAGTATTCAACTATTGCTGTACTGATTTGCAGTGGTTTTGTTGCCTACTGTTTTTTAAAACTGAAAACATGAGTTTCTGAAGACTGGCTAAGAGCCTCTACAGCACAAATTGATGTGGGATACTCATGTTTCTGGCAACACCTCTACTCTCCTCCAGGACTCTTTTCCGTACCATCCCAGTTCTCTAAGCTTCACCTACTTCCTCACAGATCATAGAGATTTGACCTGTTTTCCTCTCCTTTAAAAATCTGCCATCACCTAGGGTTCAGCCTGGCTTCCTAATTCCTATTACCCCAGAAAAGTGCACTATTCTTATTGAAGTGCCCTCTGGTTTGGGTACACATCCTAAGCAGGGATAAAATTAGAATAACAAGTGCAGAGATTCTAAAAACAATTAGCTTATAAATTTTATAAGTTTTTGAAAATACATGCCTGAAAGTAGAACTATTTTGTTTATGCCAATTGAATACCCTGGATCTTCTGCAATCATTCAAATTCGAAAACTTTTCTTCAGAAACTCTTCTACTAATACAGCAAACATTTCTGTCAGAAAGTCACTTGAGTTTAAAAATCTGGTCCCCATGTTCATGAAAATATAATACAGATCCTTTGGTCAAAGTAGCCCAAACTCTGATGTGAAGATTTTCAGAAGGTAACTAAAAATCTCCATTTTTAATGGGCCGTTATCTATTTAGGTGGCTTGCTTATGGCTCTGGCAATTAAATTCTGAGTATCAGAGATCTAGGAAATTATGATTACAGTACTGAAGATTTATTCCCTAAACTCTGAATTACAATTGAGAAGTCAGGATTTCTAAAACTAGAACTTTTATATTAAATTGTATGCAAGGGTAACGTTATGTACTACATACTCAGCACAGAATGTGGCAGAGGTGTAACATTCTGGTCATTTCTTTGAATACCAGATGTCAGACCAATCTGCTTATGGTTACAGGGCACAAATTCCTGCCAGGCTAGAAACCAACAGCTTAGCGTCCATCTCAATTAGAAGTAGCAACAACATGCTGTGGAAGATTTTGGGCCAGATTTCATATTTTACCACCCATCACTTTTAAAAATCACAACAATAAGTGACGATCCTACCACAAGGAGAAGCATATGCTCATATTCACAGCCATTTTCTCTCTTTGAGTTAAGTAACACAAGTAACATTTAGCTCAATTCTGAAGTGACAGAGCTAGAACTAGAGTACTATTACTCGACAGCTGCTTATAAAGCACATTTTGATAAATTAGAATTCTGAGAAGTTAATAAAACAATTTCTAGGTTCTAGAATGAAAATGGACACATACGGGAAGAAAGAAAATAGAAAGTTCCTAAAGGGTCATTCTATATCAATCCAACCTACTTAAAAAAAAAAAAAAAGATTTTATTTATTCATGAGACAGACAGACCAAGAGACAGAGACGGAGACACAGGCAGAGGGAGAAGCAGGCTCCATACAGGGAACCCGACGTGGGACTTGATCCTGGGTCTCCAGGACCACGCCCTGGACTGAAGGTGGCGTCAAACCGCTGAGCCAGCTGGGCTGCCCAATCCAACCTACTTTTAAGCACAAACAGGTTTGACAACACAGAAGATGCAAATTGAAATACTGCATGGGACCCTCAACTACTGGGTAATTGTGTGCTGCTCCTGAGAACTCAACTACATTCTCAGCCACCTTCTATTCAGGTCCACCCTCATCTAACAGGAAAGAGCAGGCACCATATCTATCAGCAGTCTTTTCTGAAACTGTCTCGTATGAGTAAAGAGGATTCACAATTTGTACATAATCATACTATCTTTTTCAAAGAAGGTATATAACTCTGGAAACAAACACGGCAAATATCTTGTTTTTATCTCTTGGCATTAAAATTACTATCAACTCCCAAAGAACTTTTCAAAGACGTGTAGTTAAAATTTACTTCATAAAGATTTAAATTAGAACAGTTCTTAAACTTATAAGCCAGATAAATGAAAAAGAATCTGTCAGGTAAAGAAGTGCTACTGCAGAACTAAATTTTCATGCCCCTGTTCCAAATGAGAACAAAAATTATTTTAAAAAATGAATTCTTAAAGGGGCATATTTGAATAGTACAGTGAATAAATCCTAAATTCTCTCACTTTGATTTTTACATGTGAACAGTTTCTTTGTCAGTAGAATGCCTCAATTTTTAGTAATCAGCTCTTAATGGATAGTTAACAAAGCAACACTGGAATCAGCCCCTCCTTAGCATTCGGGTGGTTTCAAAAGTCCTTTTTGAAGAAAAACTGCAATGTCTGGGATGGCATGTATTCAGTGCTGGGTTTCTAATGTGCATTAGTTTGGAGATCTCAGATGAGTGACTTAGCCTCTGTGGGTCTTATGTGTATACTGTGAATACTAACATCTATCACACTAGTTGTCAAAATTAAAGAAACTATAGGAATAAATGACTAGTATAATCTAGGCACTTCCATGGTCTCTCCTCAGCTAGAACAGGCTTTTGGGAGTGAAAATAAAAATAAAACGAGGCCCCTCAATCTTTAAAACAGAATGCCAGCTTGGAAACTTCTCTGATAACCTGGTCTCAAGCAACTGGATGGTAAATTAGAACTGCATCCTTTGGTCATCTCATCTAAGAGACAACAAAGATATAGAAAATGTACTGAAAAAGTCCATTATACAAAAACAGAGATCTAAGAACAAAAATTAAAAATGATCCTCTAAGTTCAAAGGCTGTTAGGAAAGAAATCATATCAAAATAACTACCTGCAATGTACTTAGGTTTCTTCTCTCTTTTTAAATCTGATTGAAGTCTCCATTAATGCTATGATTTGGAACTAATTTAAATTTTATATAACCATTCCGGTGAAATAAAAACCTCTGAGAAGTAAGCAGAGTCTGAGTTATTATGGAAACAACAGAGTGGAACATTGTTGCCATTTAAATTTCTTTGTCAGATAGCTCCAATTCAGATCACCAAGTCTACCCTCAGCTTCATATACTATCACTGTACTTCTGCAGGGGGATTTACATCTTACTAAGCAACTATTAAAGAGTCAGATTTTTTTTTAAACTTTTATCTTGAAATAATATCCAACTTGAGGAAAGATGCAAAAATAGTACAAAAGATTTCCACTTTATCCTGAATCCAGACTTCCCAGTTGTTAACATTTTGCCACATTTGGTTCTCTCTGCATATTTTTTTTTCTGAGCCATCTGAAAATAAGATGCAGACATAATGCCTCCTTTGCCCCTAAATATTTGAGTGTGTTTCCTAACAAGGACACTTTCTTATAACCACAGTACAGAGATAAAAGTCAGAAAAATTAACACATACAATCTACAGACTATATTCTAGCTGGACTGCAACTGTGAACCAATAGCCTTTTTTTTTTTTTTTTTTTTTTGGTAGTCTGACCAAAGAATCACTTAGATCAAGGGCCATCAAACTGTAACCTGGGGACTGTTTTTAAAGAAGTTTTACTAAAAAACAGCCATATTATTTATTTATTGTCTGTAGCTGCTTTCAGGTTAGAACAGCAGAGTTGAGTAGTTGTGACTGTAACTATCTGACTTGCAAAGTCTAAAATATTTACTGTCTGGCTTTTTATAGAAAAAGTATGCCAAATCATGGCTTAAAGAATGGATGTGCATGGATATACTCACAATGTCATTACAGATTTCTTTACAACATCAAAAAATTGGAAAAGTCCACACGTTCATCAATAAATGACACCGGTTAGATAAACACACATAGTGGTGTATCAGGCAGAAATAAAAACAGTAAGACATGTATATGGAAATAAAAATAGGCTCTCAGCATACCATTATTAAGCAGGAAAAAAAGGCGATTATGAAAGACATGATTTCATTTTTTAAAAAAGATTTTATTTATTCATGAGAGACAAACAGAGAGAGGCAGAGACTTAGGCAGAGGGAGAAGCAGGCTCCCTGTGCGGATCCTGATGTAAGATTTGATCCCAGGATACCGGGATCATGACCTGAGCTAAAGGCAGATGCTCAACCACTGAGCCAGCCAGGCACCACCTGATCTCATTTTTAAGGAACCATAAACATAACCTGTGAATAGTGTGTATATGCTTGTGTTTATAAAGTTCTTCTAAAAAGTTAACAGTGGTCTTCTTGGGTAATGGGATTACGGTTGGCTTTCGTTGTTTTCTTTATAGCCTTCTGATTTTTTTATATGGGTAAGAAATATAGCTCATACCAATTTCCAAAGATATCAATTTTATCTTACAGAAACTGTTGATTTTATTCTTAAATATGTATTTCCTCAAATTTCACACATAATGTATTACACAGGAATTAAAATTCTGCTTCATGATACCTACACTTCCTTATGCTCAATGGCTTCCCACTCAGACTTCTAACAACATTCTCAGTATTGACGAATTTACGAAAGATAATTCACACATCATTCATTTAGAAAACGAGCCATCTGTCCATAGTCTACAAGTCACTTGATAACCTTTAAAGAAATATAACGAATTACCCAGAGGTAGTCTTATTTACAATGATTAGTAAAACATTCTTATCTTTTCTAGTATAGAGCATACTGTTTATATATAAGCAGCTTTTAAATATAACCACTTATTTGTCTAGTATGATTCAATGTCCATGTAAATTAACATGCTTACAAATGAGAAACACAGCTGTCCCAAACCCACTTTGAACTAGTCATGTTCAGTATTTATATGGAGAAATACATAGCACCTTATGGAAATACTTAAAAAAAAGACTGACTTAACAGGACAAAGGAGTTAAGTGTGATCATTGTTGCCCTTTGCCCTTGCCCCTTTGAAGAACAAAAACTTCAACCTAGTTTTACTTTTAGCCTACTCATTTTAAATTAGTAAACGATAGAACTTCACATTTACAGTAAAATGTAAAAAATGAGTGCTAGAGATCTATTTAGTCCCAGATATTACTACTTTCTAAATGTTCTAAAACTATGCTGTTAATTACAGATACCTAGACTTTTTCCTATGCTATGACATTAACGCTGTTTATTCCTTACAAGTTCTTGGTTTATCTTAAACCTTCCTGAAATTTAAATGCTTGTCCATGTTTTATCTTCACGTGAGATGGGCAGCAGCTGGCTGATCTCTTAGAAGAGCCCTTCTTAGACACATTTTTTTTTTAAACTTGCTAATGTTCTTAAAAGTCATTGTTTGGCCCTTAAGTCTTAAAAAATAAACAAAAAACACTATCCCACAACTGAAGAAGCGATTCCCCTGTCCTTTTCCATGTTGTTATAGGAAGGATTTAAAAGAATACATAAAATGTCAGCATTAAAAACGTAGGAGCAAAAGAGTTGGCATTTTAGGTCCAGTTTGATAATAGTTACTAGTATAGTTATTATGGGCTGGATACTGTGCCAAATGTTTTACAGATATTTAAACCTTGTACTATTACTATTTTAAATCTATTTTAGAGACGAGGGAATAACTTGTTCCAAAGGCAGAGAACTAGAGTCAAAGAGGCCAGATCTGAACCCACCAGTGGTGAGAATGGTACAGTAATTAAGAACACCAACTCTGGAGCCTCACTGCCTGGGGTGTGCAGACTGTCTTCACCACCTGCTGCTACCTGGGGGATCTGGGTAAGTTATTTTCTCTCTGTGTCTGTTTCCTCCTATATAAAATGCAGATGACAGCCTATTCTTATGGAGCTGCTACGAAATTTAAATAGTTGTTGCATACAGAGTCTTACAATCATGACTGGCACAAGAAATTGCTCCTAATGACCATGAGACTGAACACATGTGGGCAGGGAGGTATATGCTACTGCAGGATCTCTGGTAACACCCAACGCTTTTCTAATTGTTTATTTCCTAGCTCTGCATCCTGAACCCAGGGCTATGACTCAGGAAATGAGCTACTTGGCTAAGTGGGCTTCTGTGGGCAGATGCTACTGTGTCTAGAATGGGATGCTTTAGTTCATGACAAAGTATGGACTGAGTAAATGAGTGTTACTTGGACCACAGTAAACTAGAGGATCTTGAGAAACAATTCAAAAACAGTGTTAAAAGTTTTATTAATATTATTTTAACTTATTCTCAAAAACTCTTTTAAAAAATAGATTCTTACTTCTTTGTGAAACCATTCTGCTTCTCTTTATCCTATTTGAAAAAGAGGTCTAAAAACAGAGCATAGTACTTAGTTCTGAAACTCTCTTAGAGCATTCAAATGCTGTTAGTACTGATGTTCACCATACTGTTGATCTTATTTCCTCACTGTTTATCTTCCTTTAAAGAGAAGACCATATTCTCATTGCTTACGCCTCATATTCAGCTTCTATTTCATATTCACATGGTACCTTATACTGATTTGGAGAGTTGATGTTTCTATATTTTAACCTAAGTTCCTACTCTTTTCACAGTATTTCACAATCATATTAAACACACTAAGAAAATATGAAACAGATAACTGCATCCCTCATTTTTAACCAAAATGAACTTTAAGAGTGGAAATGCTCCATAGGATTTACTCCTAAAGCTTAAAAGGCATCTAGTTTACTTAAGAAGCCAAATTATAGAACATTACATATGGTTAAAATTCCACTGAGTCTCTCCTGTATTCACAGATATTATCAAATTGAACTAAACCAGAGGTTTCATAAAAACTGGCATTTTCAAAAAAGCTTTATTTGCTCTAATCTTTTTCTTCCTTTTGATAAGATTAAGACTGTAAATGGCAAATGGTTAAACAGGAACACCAAAATGCTATCTGCAAGGCATCTGGCCTTAAGCAAACAAACCAAAATGCCAACTCTGAAGCATCTCGTCTAATGTATTTATACATTTGTCTGTCTCAGTTCCGACTTGAAATCACAGTTCTTTGGGTAACTCTTTTTGACTCTTTGTGTGTGTATATTCAACAACTTGCAGATAGATCTGGATAGCTATCATTCAGCAAGACTTCTAAAACTCTCCAAAACCAAAAAGGAAGTAGGACAAATAAATTGTAAGATCACAGTTATTTTATTTAGGCTACACTGAACTATACATATACACTTAGAATAAGAAATTCTTTTAATGCTTTTAATAATGCCATTAAACCATTATGTACCACATTTGTAAACTAAAACTCTTACTGTAAATACCAGGCTTTTAACAGAAGGAATACTGAGCAGTAAATCTCATTTTGTGACTAAGTTATGCTGAAATCTACAAGTCTAGAAGCAAAAAGGTTGAGGGTAAATAGAAGCTCCCAGCTAGTCAGTCATCTTTAGTATTCCTGGAAACATTTACTGAATACCCACTAAATGCCAAGTGCTAAAAGCAAAAACAATCACAGTGTCTGCTGTAAAGAAAGACACTGGTGAAGTTAAGACCAATAAAATTGTCACACAAATATAAATATGAATTCCCAACTATGAGAAATATTCCCAAGGCATTTCATGCTCATTAGGCAAAGTTTTTTTAGAGGAATGATGATTGGTTGATATACCAGTCACAGTCTGATAAGGAAACAGAAAACATCTAAGTATTTGAAGCAGACACACTTCAAAAATGGGGAATGGCTACTCAATGATAGAACTGAAAATCAAACAGGGAGACAGTGGAGCAACTTAAATACTAGCAAAAGTCACAAGTCACCATCAACCTTAGGCTGGAAGGACAAGGGAGGAATTCATATTTGTAGGCCAGGGGCTACAGCATCCAGTATAAGCAGGAAATATAGTGGGCCTATCCCAGATTTGTATTTCAAAATGATCACTTATCCTCCTTCACCCTCCTAGGACACTAACTGCACAACTGGAACATACCAGGGTTTCTACTAGGTACAGTACACATAAGCACAAAAAGAATACAGCATATTTATCTATGAAGTATATTAGCAAGTATGTAGTATGCAGAATTGTCAAACACCTTTTAAGTATCTTTCTTTTAGCATTTATGTCATCTGATCATCAATCATCAGGGACATACGATTTATCTTCATTGCCCCTCAGACTTAGTTCCTTGTTCAGTATATTTGTTGATCATTCTGCTGTTTACTTTTTGTATTTATATGCTTCCATTAATCATTTACCCATCTTTGTATTTTGAGCTGAAGATCACTTTTTCCCATTCATTTACCATATATCACTATCTCGCTGCCATTTTAATTTTACTTTTCTCCAGACGTTATCTAGTTTATCCAGCTCTCATAAATTTCTTGTATTATAGAAACCAGAAATGCACAAATAATTCTGTGAGAATTTCATGGTTTTTAAATAAGTGTATTCATTTAGTGACATTACTCTCATGAAAAGCTGAAATTTCTTGCTTTACAGGCACAAAGATGTATTTATTTCTATAACGATCCTAGATCTCAATTATTTTAAACATAGTTTTGAATTCTTATGTAATTGTCCTAAGAGCCTTTTCTTCATTTTGTTCCTCTTGGAGCATCTTAGAAAAGTTTAGTGCCATGTGCAAATCTGATTCTGTTGTCCATCCTTCTTGATCTGTGCTGTCCAATATAGTAGCTACTAGCACATGTGGCTACTGAGCACTTGAAATGTGGTTAGGATGAATTGTAATGTGCTATAATTGTAAAATACGCACCAGATTTCAAAGACTTTAAAGGAAAAAAACACCCTCATTTTTAATATTGATCACATGTTGAAATAACGATGTTTTGGGTACATGGCTCAAATAAAACATTACTAAAAATAAGTTCACTTGTTTAGCTTTTTAAAATGTGGCTACAAGAAAAATTTAAAATCACCTAAATGGCATACATTTGATTTCTATTGAACAGTGTGGTTTCAGATCATTTGTAGAAACTGATCCAAGTCCTGGACTCAATCATTCATGATATTATGCCTGGTTATCTTTTTTTTTTTTTTTTTTAAAGATTATTTATTTATTTATTTATTTGTGATAGACAGAGAGAGAGAGAGAGAGAGAGAGGCAGAAACACAGGCAGAGGAAGAAGCAGGCTCCATGCCGGGAGCCTGACGTGGGACTCGATCCCGGGACTCCAGGATTGCGCCCTGGGCCAAAGGCAGGCGCCAAACCGCTGAGCCACCCAGGGATCCCCCTATGCCTGGTTATCTTTATCCTTAAGGCAGTTCTATGACAAAATATTATCCTGCTAATGAAATGATTTGGGAACCTTTGGTATGGTTCTTCATCAAAAACTCTGGGGCAGCCCAGGTGGCTCAGAGGTTTAGCGCTACCTTCGGTCCAGGGCGTGATCCTGGGGACCTGGGATCGAGTCCCATGTCGGGCTCCCACATGGAGCCTGCTTCTTCCTCTGCCTGTGTCTCTGCCTCTCTCTCTCTCTCTCTCTTTCTCTCATGAATAAATAAAATCTTAAAAAAAAAAAAAAACTCTGAAAGTTGACTGTTTCCATTTCTTCTATATGCTTGTTTAGCACTGCAATATTAGATAGGGAATGAGTTCTCTATATATTGTACTTTCTTCCAACGTTATCTGCCCTCCACCAAGTGTTTCCTGCATTCAGTTGCCCCAACCTTTACTCTGAAAGTGTAGGGAGACTCACTAGGTTCTGTAATAAGGCACACTGCCTCTGAATCAGGCTCAATTTTAGACAGTTGAGCATGGCTGATCTTATTATGAAGGTCATCCTTCCATTCAGATCCCATATCCCTATAGTTTCAGAGCTATCCTTGCCTCTGCTCTAAACTGATTCCAGTACCACTACTCTCAAATTGTCTTCTAATTATTAGAATACCACTCGGTCCAGTATTTGTTGGAGTAGTGGGATTTAATGGAACAAGTATAGATCCTATATGCAAAAGGCTTTGGCTCTCCGTGTATGAGCAAAGTATTTCATAGACTCGTGTTACACATTTTGGTTTCCATGCCTCTTTTCTTATACTGACAGTTCTTTGAAAATAGGGTTATTTTATTTTCAAAGTGCCTCTTTAATTTTAAGGGTATGTTTAAAAAGAAAATTGAGGAAGCCTGATACAAATTATTTATCTTTCAGAAAATGAGGTTTTGACTGGGAAGTAGCAGTGAAGAGAAAGAAAAGTACCACTCAAGTCAAAACAGAGAGATAAAGTCTAGAATCCAGGAGGTGAATTCTTCATAATCTGTGGTATGGCTGACCCTATCTAAAGCCTTTCTTACAGCAGCTGCCAATTGCAAGTTGCCAGTTGACACCACATAACCTTCTGATAGGAATATACTCATTCTGATTAAGAGTTCCAAATGATCATTTATGGATTCTTTCCAACCATTAGCTGAACGCTCTTCAGGGATTTGTTATTTCTTATCTTTCAGGCAAATCTGAAATACTATGACATCTCCTAATGCCTTGAACCATAGTTCCCTCAGATACCTGCATATTGGGCTCTGTAAGACATGAAGTGCTTCTATTTATACTGAACATATGACTGCTCCAGTATCTCCCTTCTGTCCACCTACTATAAATTCAGGGACCCAGAAGATTCCTTTCTATTTCCTTGTCCGTTTCAAATAGGAGGAAATCCATATTCTTTTCAATTACTTGCTTATATCCCAATATAAGAAACATTTCCTTAAAAATAAGTCCTCAGGCAGACTGGAATATTTCCTTATCATAAGACTATGGATTAGGCACCTAAAATGCATTCATAACCCTTCACCCTTGCCTTCTACTCTACAAAGGCTGAAAAACTAAAATGATTCACCATAGTTCCTTGCTGTTGGAAACACCGAGTGACTCAGTTCTATCCAAATGATGTAAGTGGAAATCCATGGGAGGAGATTCCAGGAAAGCAATTAAAAAGGACAAAACCTGGCTGACACGTGCTTATGGCATGCTTTAGACCTCACCTTTTTTTTTTTTAAGACCTCACTCTTTTTCTTGAAAGGTGGATACTCGGGGTGGGGGGGGGGGGCATTAGACATCTTGCAGCCATGAGGATAAAAATCTCACACTAAGGATGATGGAGGAGAAGCCAGTCAAGAGCCAGGCTCTGTACTTAACAGTATCACTGAGCTGCCATACTGACCCACAGCTTTTCACACAAGGCAAGTCTTTTTCTTGCTTAAACCATTATTCATTTTATTTTGCTAATATGGAACTAATGCATTATGACTGCTCCAGTTCCACCTCCCAACACTTGTGCAAACACTACAAATCTAGAGCTTTTCGTCTATCATTATTATTTTTAACGGTTCTATTTATTTATTTGAAAGAGAGAGGGAATGAGCCAGGGGAGGGACAGAGGGAGAGGGAAAGGGAGAAGCAGGCTCCCCATTGAGCAAGGAGCCAAATTAGGGACTTGATCCCAGGATCCTGGGACCATGACTTGAGGCAAAGGCAGACACTTAACTGAGTGAGCCACCCAGGTGCCCCATTATTATTATTATCATCATTATTATTACTAATGATCTTCCACTATCAGCAAGATGATAAGGTACATTATAATGCTTTAAAGACACAAAGACACATTTAAATTATGGAAAGAAACAAGTTTCTTTTATTCTACATATTCACTGAAACAAGTGGCTCTCTTCATTGAATAAATTTCAACATTTAAAAAACTAATTTAAACCTGAAAACTGTATTTATACAAAGATAGCTTCTAAACTCATCAAGTACTTTTACATATTTTTAAATGATATTCATTTTTTTAATCCCAATTTGCAATATATTGCAAATGATCAAATCCAATTCTGTAATCTTTTATGTAGTCCTAAAGAACAATAAATTCTCCTCTCTAGTTATTAAATTCAGTCATATGTAATTTAATGCCTGGAGACACTTAACTGCTGCTGACATTTTTGATACCTGATGCAATTAAGTAACCCAGAAATCTTTCTCCAAAACTACCTATGGCATATGTGAAGACCTAAAATTGTAACTCAAGATTAAGGTCTTATTAACCTTTGCTGTAAAATATTAAAGCTGTCTAATCTCATATTTTTGCAAATATAATAAAAGAAACTGAAAATGCCATTAGCAATGGCAAATTATGACCATTTTATATCCAGATAAAACAATAATGCTTTTTCATGTATTCATGTAATTCAGAACAAACTGGTTATTTTATTCCTCTGAGGAGTTGCTTCAAATTGTTTAAAACATAACTTAAAAGAAAGCTGGGGTATGAACAACCACCAAAGAAATGGGACCTTCCTAGAAACCACTATTTTGACCATGTCATTCAGGTGCTCAAAATCTTTTTTTTTTTTTTTTTAATTTTATTTATTTATGATAGTCATACAGAGAGAAAGAGAGAGGCAGAGACACAGGCAGAGGGAGAAGCAGGCTCCATGCGCCGGGAGCCTGATGTGGGATTCGATCCCGGGTCTCCAGGATCGCGCCCTGGGCCAAAGGCAGGCGCCAAACCGCTGCGCCACCCAGGGATCCCAGGTGCTCAAAATCTTCAATAGTTCCCTACTACTTTCCAAATTAAAACCCTGTGGCCCATCCTCCCTTTCCAGCTTTACTCCTATTTTCCCACTCGGGTCAAAATTATTCTATTTATTCCAAAAAATTTCACATATTCAATCTTTATGTAAGGATATTCACAACACTTATTACATAAAGAAATTATGTAATTTAGAAATAATTTGGGGTCAAAAGAATGTCTAAAGCATACCATATTTCCATTAAAAAAAAGTCATGTTCTCAAGAGCATGGAGATATGCTTATAGATCTTTTATAAAAATTGAGAACTGTGACTATTTTTTAAAATGTTACAAAGAATAACAGTTTACTCTAGAAATACCAAAAGCACATCATTACTACTATAAAATAGCTAAGTAGCATAGTGCAGAAGTACTTATTCACCATAATGAAGACGTAACAGGGAAATTGTTTTCCTAAATACTGGCTACAAATAATAATCACAGGATTGGCTATATTGCCACCAAGAATTAAATGTATTAGAAACAGCTAAATATCTAAGTTATTAAGTATTACATTTTTAAAGAATACAACTATAACTTATTCTTGCAAAAAACTTTTGACATGCTAAATGGATCTTATCTTTCAAAAGACTAAAAGTAACTCCAGAGAGGTTTAGGTGTTCCAAAAAGCACTCTTGGAATTTTATTACTATCAAACCCATAATATTTCAGTATACACTTAGTAAATGAAGTAAATTGTCTCTAAAAGAAGGGCAATGGTTCCTTTGAGGCATAGACTCCCTCCTCCATTTCAGCCATAAAATTCTGGAATTCTGTTTCTATTGTGAAATTTCATGGGCTTAATACAGAAATTCTATGGATAATTTGGATAAACGCTCTAAATCTTAAAGAGACTACTAGATTTATGCAAAATGCAAGAAGCACATAATAACTGCTATTAAAACTGCTACTCAGAATATTCAGAAAATACCAACTCACTTTGGAAACAAATTAACCAATAACTAGTGACAATTTTTATTCATTTAAGAACACAAAGAATCCAACAAGTCCAATTAAATATGTTGAAAGGAAAGCACTACTTTTGTTTATTTTTAATTCTAGCATTTAAAATATTTTAAAAGCAGGGACTCCTGACTGGCTCGGTGGTTGAGTGTCTGCCTTCGACTCAGGGCATGATCCCTGAGTCCCGGGATCTAGTCCCACATCAGGATCCCTGCACGAAGCCTGCTTCTCCTCCATCTCCATCTGCCTGTGTCTCTGCCTTTCTCTGTCTCTTGTGAATAAATAAATAAAATCTTTAAAAAAATATTTTAAAAACCTTTATAATTTTTTCAGTCTTGCAATTTAGGTAATAGTAGTGTGGGGTTTTTTTAATCAAAAAAGAAAACAGAACTCTAAGTCCTTCATACATCAAAAGTACAGCCCAAATCCACTCTCTTTTTTTTTTTCTATTTCCTCAGGTAGTAGCTAAAGTAACCAACGTTTCCCCTAACTGCCTCCTAACCAATCTCTCAGGTTTACTCTTGCCCTCCTACAATCCTTTGTCCACAGAAGCAGAAAGTTTTGTGCAAAATATACAAAAGATCATGTCACTTGTCATTTTAAAACTCTCCCACCACAAATAATGAAATTCAAATTCTGTATGAGATTAAGCGTGACTCTTTAGCTTTCATTCCATGCTCTAGCTATACTAGCCTTCTTTTTGTTCTTCAAACCCACCCACCCTCACACAGGTGCTGCTCCCTTTGCAGGAAATGCCTTCCACTCCCTCATTCCCCCAGACTCTCCAGGTGGCTTGCTCCTTTTCAGGATTCAAGTCTCCAGTGTAGCGTTGTCAGAGTTAGCATATAAAAATTGGGTAAATACTTATAATAACAAAAAAATTAGTTTATCTGAAATTCTAACTGAATTGGGCATCTTGCTCAAGTGCCATCTCTCTAAGAGGTTTTCCCTATTATCATCAGATCTAAAGAATCTCCTCTGTCATAATCCTATTTTCTTCATAGTAGCTGTCAATCTCTGGAAATTTATCATGTTTACTTCTTTTGTTTACCCATTTATTGTCATGTTCTACCACCATCCTGTAAGGTAGTTTACCTCTCCCATCTCTCTTCTAACCCTCACACCGAACTTCTACCCCCATGTTAGCACCACAAAAAAAGGTCCTTTTTTGTTCTGAACAGTTTCCTGCATCTAACACAATGCCTGGTACAAAGCAAGCACTCACTCATAAAACATCTACTGAATGAAAGAATTTACTTGCTTTCTAAGGTATTTAGAATGATTTCTAATTCCATCCTCATGAAATAATTTTCAAGTTCTAGAAGGAAAATTAGACTAGGTTTCTTATGCAAGCAAGTAATCTGAGTATCACAGTTTTATGTGATTCATTTTATTACTGATGTTGTGCTGCAACAGAATAACAGTTGTTCATAATTATGTGTACAGGATCAAAAATAACTCTATAAATATAAAAATATTATTAAAGGTATGCTTATAGAATATAAACTTTATAAAGAGTAAAACACTATGTAAATCCACTGTACCGTCTTAATAGAACTCCTTTGTTTTTCTTCCCAAACACCACTGCTCAACTCGAGTGTACAATGAATATTTGCCTCTCTGTCATAGGATCCAAAAATGAGTAACCTGCAGTATAAAAATAAAACAAGGAGACTATTATACCAGTTATACACAATGAAATTTTTCTTTCTGATTATACTAAGAAGTAATAAATTACTCTATTACTATTTATAACTTTGGTAACAGAAAAAAAAATTAAGTCAAATACTTAGTACACCCTCTAGTGGAAAAGTGAAGTAAAGCTAAAATTAGGTGAAATTCAAGGACAAGCTGTTTCTTAGCAGATAAATAGAAAGTAGTATATATTCCTAAGTGTTCTGTAGTTTTTAGAATACAAATACTTCACATCTTTGGTTAGGTCTATTCTTAGGTATATGATGGTTTTTGGTGCAATTATAAATAGGATCAATTCCTTAATTTCTTTAAAGATTTTACTTATTTATTTATTCATGAGCTACACAGAGAGAGAGGCAGAGACACAGAGGGAGAAGCAGGCTCCATGCAGGGAGCCCGATGTGGGACTCGATCCCCAGACTCCAGGGTCACACCCTGAGCCGAAGGCAGATGCCCAACTGCTGAGCCACCAGGAGTCCCTTAATTTCTCTTTCTTCTGTCTCATTGTTAATGTATAGAAATGCAACTGATATCTGTGCGTTCATTTTATATCCTGCTGTGCTGAATTGCTGTATGGGTTCTAGCAATTTTGGGTGGAGTCTTTTTTGAGTTTTCCATATAAAGTATCATGTCATCTGTGAACAATGAGAGTTGACTTTTTTTTTGCCAATTTGAATGCCTTTTATTTCTTTTTGTTATCTGACTGCTGAGGCAAGGACTTCTAGTACTATGTTGAACAACAGTGGTGAGAGTTGACATCCCTGACATGTTCCTGACCCTAGGAGAAAAGCACTGGGTGTTACATACAACTAGTGAATTATTGAATTCTACATCTAAAACTAACGGGCTTGGGGGATCCCTGGGTGGTGCAGCGGTTTAGTGCCTGCCTTTGGCCCAGGGCGCGATCCTGGAGACCCGGGATCGAATCCCACGTCAGGCTCCCGGTGCATGGAGCCTGCTTCTCCCTCTGCCTATGTCTCTGCGCCTCTCTCTCTCTCTCTCTCTCTCTCTCTGTGACTATTATAAATAAATAAAAAATTTAAAAAAATAAATAAATAAAAATAAAACTAACGGACTTGGGACGCCTGGGTGGCTCAGTGGTTAAGCGTCTGCCTTCTGGCCCAGCACGTATTCCTGGAGTCCCGGGATCGAGTCCCACATCGGGCTCCCTGCATGGAGCCTGCTTCTCCCTCTGTCTGTGTCTCTCATAATAAATAAATACAATCTTAAAAAAAATAAAAATAAAAAAATAAAGCTAATGTGCTATATTTTGGCTAATTGATTTTAAATTTAAAACAATTAACTATACTAAATGGGAAAAAATATATATTCATGAGGGAAACACACTGATCAGATATCTTCAAATTAGACTGAATTTAAAAAATAAGTTGCAGAGTGATACATAGAATAGGATACCACCTCTGTGAAAATTACACACAAATAAAATAGTACAATATAGTTGCTTATGAACACACCCACACACTTCACCATCTAACAGTGTGACTTTAGGCAAAATATTTAACTTCTCAAAACCCATCTGTGTCTCTAAAATTTAGAGCAAAAATAATACCACTTAGACTGTTGTGAAAACAAAAGAAGACAATGCATCCAAGGCATTTAGTATAGCACCTAGCAAACACTAAGTGTCCTGTTGTTTATTTCTATTATTTTAAAAACAGCTGTCAAGGATTAACTATCATCTAATTTTACTGTTTAATATTCAGATCTGAAAAGGAAATCTCAGGCCCAATCTTGAGATGATATAAGGCAGTTTTACTCTTGAAGGAAAAGAATATTACCCACATGTCTAGCTTCCATATTACCTGTCTTCTAAATCAGAGCATAAGCCTACCAGTGTATTTCAGGAATAAGTTTGGGAAAAGCTTTAGCGTTAATTAGCGTTTTGTCTGCTACTCTTATTACTTTATGTCTACACAAAGATCATGGGGGTAGAAGTGAGATTTAAAAAGAAAAGGTGGATATAACATATTAGAGTAATATGAGAAAACTGTGTCCTAAGGTTGGAGATCTCAAGCAAATTATGTCCATACTTCACAAACTGGTTTCATAAACCAAAAAGCCTGAATAAACTCATGACAAAACAAAAACGATCCTATATTTATTTTTTAATCTTAAAAGTAAATTTAAACTTTGTGCTTAACAGCCTACTGACAAAAAATTAAGAAGATTCATAATTATTCATAAAATACTAAGTTTAGAAAAAATGAAAATTTTCATCAAAGCTCTGCTGCCACCATCTGCTCAAAAGAGTAAACTACTACCTGCAGGACTTTACTGTCACGCGCAGGCTATGCACCAGCTAATGCTCCCAAATTCTCAGGAGATATTAATCTTCAGGATTGAAGCACAATTCTCAAGAATCCTTCCTCTTTTTTTTTTAAGATTTTTATTTTATTTATTCATAGAGACAGAGAGAGAGAGAAAGAGAGAGGCAGAGACACAGGCAGAGGAGGGAGAAGCAGGCACCACACAGAGCCTGACGTGGGTCTCAATCCTGGGTCTCCAGGATCACGCCCTGGGCTGCAGGCGGCGCTAAACTGCTGTGCCACCGGGGCTGCCCTCAAGAATCCTTCCTTGAAAGCATAACACTTTAATCATATTTTTATATTTTTCATAACCTCTTTTTAATGTTTTTGAAGAGAATCACACAAAGCTTAACAATGATTAACTTAAAATTTGAGTCACAGACCTAAAGGTAAGAAAAGAAAACATAAAAGCAAATCTTTGTAACTTTGATTTACGCAATGATTTTCTTAAGACAGGACAGCAAAAGTGTAAATACCAAAGGAAAAAGAAAAATGAGACTTCAACGAAATTAAAATTTTTGTGTTTCAAAGGACATCACCAAGTAAGTAAAAAAATTCACAGAATGGGAGAAAATATTTTCAATTAGGACTTGGACATTTCTCCATAGAAGATAGGCAAATAGCCAATAAGCACATAAAAACAGGCTCAACACCATTAGCCATCAGGGAAATGCCAATCAAAATCACAATGAGATGCCACTTCACACTCACTAGAGATCAAAAAAGGAAACACATACTAGTGAGGATGTAGAGAAACAAATCTTTGTACTTTGCTGGAAGGAAGTAAAATGGTGCAGCCACTTTGAAAATTAGTTTGGCAGTTCCTTAAAAAGTTAACATATCACACAGCTCTTCCACTCCTGGGTATATAACCAAGAGGAATGAAAGCATACATTCACACAAAATCTTAATACGCATGTTCAAAGCAGCATTATTCTTAATAGCCAAAACATAAAAACAACCTATATACCCAACAACTGATGAAGAGGTAAATAGAATGTGGCAAATACACAAAATGGAATATTATTTGGCAATAAGAGGAAATGAAGTAATAATACATGCAACAATATGAATGAACCTCAAAAAGATGCTCAGTGAAAAAAGCCGGTCACAAAAGACCACGTACTATATGAATCCACCTTTATATGAAAGGCTTGGAGTAGGTAAATTTAGAGACAGAAAGTATATCAGTGGTTACTCTGGGCCAGGGAGGAGGGTTAGGGGGACTAGGGATTGAATACTAATGGGTATAGTTTCTTTAGGAGGGACAAAAATATTCTAAAATTAGATTGTGATGATGGTTGCACAACCCTGTGAATGTACTCAAACACAATGAATCCTATACTTTACATGGATGAATTGTATGGTTTGTGAGTTATATCTCAATAAAGCTGATTAAAGAAAAAAAGAATAATGAATGATCATAACAAAGAGTAAAATCATTAAGGTTACACTAAAACTTTTAAACATTTGCTACAAAAAGATATGATAATAAATCCTTGATTTATCATTACTATGAATCAATATACTGTGAAAAGATGCACATTTCAATAAAACATAAGCATGATTTTTATCTGGTATTTGATAACAGAAAACATTAAAAAACAGAAAACCTTTTGAAACAAAATAAATTCCAAATGAAAATTGTTTAAAATATTGAAATACCACAAATATTTAACATTCAATAGTTTTTCTTAACAATGAAATTTTAAAGTACACAAAGCATTAGTTGCTCTAATAATCTTGATCTTTGTTTTGTGACAAATATTCCAGACATAGAAAATTTTCATTTTGCACTGCTAATTGGTCCAACTGTTAAAAGTACTTCCAAAAACACCTCCAGACTGGATGTTAGGGTTCATTATGTCTCAGATAACTTAATTTCTTTTTTTAATAATAAAAATATTTTGCTGGATTGTCCAGAACAGGTTTTGCTATTGAAATAGATACTGCTTTTATTCATTCTGATTTTTAATTTTTATTTATTTATTTAAGTAACAGAGAGAAAGAGCATAAGCAGGCAAGAGGGGTAGAGGGGGAAACAGTCTCCCCACTGAGCAGGGAGCCCAACTCAGGGCTTCATCCCAGGACCCTGCACCACCTGAGCTGAAGGCAGACTTAAGCTTAACCAACTGAGCTAACCAGGTGCCTCTATTAATTCTGATTTTAGATCAATTTCTGATTCTACCTCAGAGCATACCACAACATTGACATATTCTCTTTACGGTTCTTCCATTAAAGCACTTACAAAGAACTGTATCCATAGTGAATATTCAATTATTAGAAAAAGCCAGCAAACATTATTAGTACTCTAACAAAGTAACTTTAGTTTCTCCCAGAAAAGTTAACACAGAAGCATGTATCATACTGCTATTTTAAGGATTTATTTTGCTTGGAAAACTTCTCTTTTGAAAAAAATAAAGTATTATTTCTTAGGGTTTGTATACACTATGCATATAAATTTATTAATATTTATTTAGTTTGTAAGAATGACTCCCATTAGCAGACAGGGCAAAAGTTACACTCAAGACTGATTGTTGGGATTCCTGGGTGGTTTGGTGGTTTAGGGCCTAGCTTCGGCCCAGGGCATGATCCTGGAGTTCCAGGATTGAGTCCCGCATCGGGCTCCCTGCATGGAGCCTGCATCTCCCTCTGCCTGTGTTTTTGCCTCTCTCTGTGTGTCTCTCATGAATGAATGAATAAAATCTTTTTTTTTTTTTTTTAAAAAAAAGACTGACTGTTGAGACCATGACTGTTCCTCTCTACAAGTCCCATATCTGATCCCCAAGACATACTTCCTATGTCAGTGTTTCCTGTGCCTGCTTTTGACGTGTAGTCAGTGGATTTCTTCACCCAATAATGACTCTATGTTGAATGTTAAACTTTAACTCTCAAAGAAGAATTATAATATTTCCTTCCACTTTTTGACTGGTATCTCCTAACATGTAAATTTTTGGAGAGATACCAGGAAGAATTTCCTACTGGAAACACAAGTACCAGTCAGGTGAATTTAGAAAGCATTTGCTTTAGCTTAGGCAGAACATTTGAAACAAGAATCCATTTTTCATCCTACATGCCTATGTACTTACAATTCAATCTTGAATTAAAGGCTTTCCATTTAAATTATATAATCACCATAAATAGGTGGTAACAATCACTGGCTCATACATATTTTGAGTCAAATGAACACTCAGTATATGCTGAATGACCAAGAAATGGTACGAAAAATTTTTTACTATACTACTTTGAAAGGGGGAAGAGTCCATACTACTGAACAAAATGGCAAAGGAAACTGCCTTTAGACCCCTCTGTCTCCTGAAAGAGCTATTGTTAGTTCTATGAAAGTTCTAAGTTCAAAAGGTTAATTTTCTTAATGGCAAAAGTATATTAAAACCTCATGTTAACAACACAAACACTACCTATCAAGAAGAGACAATTTATAAGACTCAAGGCCAAACCACTGAGAACAGGAAATTCCCAATGTGCCCTTTTAGTAGAAGCTCATTTTATACCTAAAGTGAAAAACAAAAATCCTCTTAAAAAAAAAAAAAGATTAAAGTTAATTTCAAAGGAGTCTTACACCTGTAGGGAGTCAAATATCAACTCATGGGTTGTGAAAAGAATCGAACGTAGCTGACCTCCTCCTATACATGCTTAGGGCCTATACCATCCCTTCCCTTCCCCTGGAAACCATCCCACTCAGAATTTAACTCTCTTGTCTATGACAAAGACTTCCAAACCTAATGTCTAGTTCTGTTCCTGCTTTGCTCCTTCTTTTTTTTTTTTTTTTTAAGATTTACTTATTTTGAGAAGGGGAGAGCAAGCACACAAGTGAGTGGGAGGAGGGGCAGATAGAAGAGAGAATCCCAAGCAGACTCCCCACTGAGTGAGGAGCCCAACACAGGGTTTGATCCCAAGACCCCAGGACTACGACCCAGGCTAAAATCAAGAGTTGGAGGCTCAACCAACTGAGCCACCCAGGTGCCCCTCTCCTGTTTTGTTTCGAAAAGCCCAAGTTTACAGAATATCTGTAGAGGGAAATCTAACCATGCCCTACTACTAAAGAATATATAAAATCACATTTACCTCCCTCTGAAATAAAGCACCTCTATTTCTCTTACTAGTGATGAAAGGCAGAAACTGTGTCTTGCTTTTTATAACAACTATTATCTGGAAAAATAATATCTGATGACCAAATCAAAGTCAATTTGCCATAATTCTACTCAACTCAAATCCTTAATAGTCATTTGCCTCTTCCACCTATACCCATCACATATTCAACCACTCAAGAAATCTTGTCCTAGTTATCTTATTTGTCCCCTTCTTTCTGTTCCTATTGATTCCAAGTATCTTTCAAGTGCTTACCTTTTCACCTTTAACCTGTAACACCTCTTAATTAGTCTCTGGGGCTTTACCTCTCTATGCAATCTACCTTATAAATAGCAATCGTCTTAAAACAAGTGTTTCTTAATGTCATCTTCAGACACTTTCAATAACTTACCTCTGATTAAAGGATAACTATCTTGGACTTCTGCTAGCAAATTTGGCCCTGACCTTTCATCTAAACATCGATAGTTCAGACAGGTCTCTGAAAATACTTCAAAAATTCTCACTTTTGTCTTTTTTTTTTTTTTTAAGATTTTATTTATTCATGAGAATACATGGGGGGGGGGCGGCAGAGACACAGGCAGAGGGAGAAGCAGGCTCCATGCAGGGAGCTTGACGTGGGACTTGATCCCCAGTCTCCAGGATCACACCCTGGGCCGAAGGCGGCGCTAACCCCCCGAGCCACCTCAGGCTGCCCTTACTTTTGTCTTATTGGCTCTTTTCCCAATCATCTACATTATGTATTTTTATTTAATTGTTTAAATTTTTTATTTAAATTCTAGTTAACATATAGTGTAATACTGGTTTCAGGAGTAGAATTTAGTAATTCATCACTTACATATAATACCCAGTGGTCATCATAACAAGTGCCCTCCTCAATTCTCATCCCCCAGTTAGCCCATCCCTCACCTACCTACCTCCATCAACCTCAGTTTGTTTTCTACAGTTAAGAGTCTCTTATGGTCTGCTTCCCTCCTTTTGTTCCCACATCTATAGGTTCATTAGTTTTGTTTCTTAAACTCTACATATGGGTGAAATCATATGGTATTTGTCTTTCTCTGACTTATTTCACTTAGCATAATACACCCTAGCTCCATCCATATCATTGCAAATGGCAAGATTTCAATCCCTTTTGATGGTTGAGTATTATTCCATTGTATATACATATACCACATCTTCTTTATCCATTCATTAGGCAATGGACATTTGAGCTATATCCACAGTTTGGCTATTGTTGATAATGTTGCTATAAATATTGGGGTGCAGGTACCTCTTAGAATCTGCATTTTTGTATCCTTTGGCTAAATACCCAGTAGTGCAATTGCTGGGTCATAGGGTAGTTCTATTTTTAACTTTTTGAGAAACCTCCATACTGTTTTCCAGAGTGGCTGCACTAGTTTGTATTCCCACCAATAGTGTAAGGGGGTTCTCCTCTTTCTCTGCATCTTCACCAACATCTGTTGTTTCCTATGTTAATTTTAGCCATTCTGACAGGTGTGAGGTGGTATCTCATCATGGTTTTGATTTGTATTTCCCTGATGATGAATGATGTTGAGTATCTTTTCATGTGTCTGCTAGCCATCTGGATGTTTTCTTTGGAAAAATGTCTATTCGTGTCTTCTGCCTAATTCTAAATTGGATTATTTGTTTCTTTGGTGTTGAGTTTGATAAGTTCTTTATAGATTTTGGATACTAACCAAATAGTATTAGATATGTCATCTGCAAATATCTTCTCTCTTTCTGTAGGCTGTCTTTTAGTTTTGTCGACTGTTTCCTTCGCTGTGAAGCTTTTTATCTTGATCAAGTCCCAATAGTTCAATTTTGCTTGTTTCCTTTGCCTCTAGAGATATTTCTGGTAAGAAGTTGCTAAGGTCAAGGTCAAAAAGGTTGCTGCCGACATTTTAACCATGTTTGTTATTCTAACCTATTAGCAAGGAATGTTTTCCCATTTCTTTGTGTCTTCTTCAATTTTTTTCAAAATTGTTCTGCAGTTTTCAGAGCACAGATTTCTTATCTCTTTGCTTAGGGTTATTCCTAGGTATCTCTGTTTTTGGTGCCATTGTAAATGGGATCGATTCCTTGATTTCTTTTTCTGCTGTTTCATTACTGGTGTACAGAAATGCAACACATTTCTATACACTGATTTTATATCCTGTGACTTTGTGGAATTCACGTATTAGTTCTAGCAATTTTTTGTGTGTAATCTTTCCGGTTTTCTACATAGAGTATCAGGCCATCTGCAAATAGTGAAAGTTTGACTTCTTCCTTGCTGATTTTGGATGTCTTCCATTTCTTTTTATTGTCTGATTGCTGACACTAAAGATTTCTAGCGCTATGTTAAATAAATATGGAATCACCTACATTATCTTTTGGCTCTTTTTCTAAAATCTACCACCCAACTGTTTGCTTGTCTTGAAAGATACACCTCTTATCCATAAGGTTTTCCATAGCAGCTTCAAAAACAAAATATTTTTCCTTGCACTAAATTTCTATAGTACTTATTCTCTAAGCCTCATTTCAAATCAAGACAGCCTTGTGTAGCTGGCTTGTTTATGTATTTGTTAGCCCCAACTACATTTTAAGTTTCTAGAGCACAGGCACTAGCTTCCCACTTTTCTGTATTTACTGCACTATTTACAATATAATAGTAGTAGGAGCGATAGAGAAACTGGGAGCAGTGGTGGCAGCTAACAATTACTGTAGGACAGTTCTAAGAGCTTCAGTTTATCATCTCACACAATTTTCATAATTACTCTATGAGACAGATACTAATATTACCTTAATTTACAGATTAAAACACTGAGGCATGGAAGGTTGGGTAATTTACCCAAGATCACACAGGGAGTGAATGAAGGTCAGGGCTACATAAATTGAGATGAATGAATTCAAGAAATTTTGACAGAAACGGGGGGGGGGGGGGGGGGGGGGGAGGGGGGCGGGGGGCGGCAGTTATCTTTTGGTCTAAATCATCGATCTTATCTACAAATAAAAAATATTAGAAGTACTGAATGACAGTTATGGCATAATGGTGCAAAGAGAGGGAAAAATCAAAGACATAATATTCTCTTGAATTTTATGTTCTGGCCACAGTTCATTTTACAGTTCAGTTTTTTAAAAGATATTATATATAAGTAAACAGCATACTAACATCACATTTAAAACATTTCGGAGTTTGGCATTTTAAAACAGAGCTTTGGGGATCCCTGGGTGGCTCCAAGGTTTGGTGCCTGCCTTCAGCCCAGGGCGCAATCCTGGAGTCCCGGGATTGAGTCCCACATCAGGCTCCCTACATGGAGCCTGCTTCTCCCTCTGCCTGTGTCTCTGCCTTTCTCTCTCTCTCTCTCTCTCTGTGTCTCTCATGAATAAATAAAATCTTAAAAAAAAATAAAAATAAAACAGCTTTGCTTTTATGTCAGCTAGTTACTATTTAAGTTTCTTAAATTCGTTTACAATTCAGACATCAGAGGAATTAAAACAATTGTTTTGCTATATGAAACAGCATTGCATATATACAACTATAAAAGAAACAATATTCTTTTAGAACACAAGAACCTTAGAGAAGGTGGGGGAAGAAAGGAGAACCCCAGGATAGATGAATTTCAAATTTGGAATCTTCTGAAAAGTCTGCTTCTAGTCAAAAGCAACCTAATTACAGGGAGGATTATTATTTAACTATTCCCTAGAGAAATGTATAGAAACTAAGAAAATATATATATATTTTTTTTACTCAGAGGAACTTCAGCAGCTAATAAATACAGATGTAGTCTCAAGATCTCTATAGGAATTCAGTTCATTTGGTGGGGTTATGTCAAATTCACAGTGTTACAGACCTTTACAGTTATAGACATAGCTTTAAAGACCTTTAGGAATAATATTCAGCAACAGTTCCAAGTAATTCCTCACATTTTTCAACAGCAGTAAAATTTAAAAGTCTCATATTTCATCTAATTTATTCTGATCTCTCCTTCCATGAAGGAAAGGCTTCAGCCTTCATTTAAATGATACTTCATTATTAGTACACAAGATCTGTCCCAAGATCTTGCTGAAAAGGTAATATTTTAAAAATAGTGACTTGCTCTCAAATAGGCAGAACACTTTCAAAATTCATATACTTCTGACATAATATGAAAAATTTCAGGACCAGATTTTCCTTGTTAAGATTTTTTCAAAGGATATGAAGATAATAGAATGAGGGAATTTAGAGTCAGACAAACCTAGATTCAAATTGTAGTTAGGATGTGTTGGGCAAGTAACCTATAGATCTCAATTCATCATCTATAAAATACATACATCACTAATCTTGTAAAGATATTCTGAGAGCTGGAAATAATGAATGCAAAGTGCCTACGACATATTATACATTGCAGGTAATAAATGCTATTAATAACAATATAAGTATTTGCAGAGTAATGATCCCAAATATCTTCAACTTTAGCTAGATTTTTCCCTTTTTAATAAAGATAAAATATCAAACACTAAAGTAAATGCAGATAATAAGAATACCCATTTATCAACTACTTAGGAAAAAAGGAAGTTAAGATTTAGCCTTATTTGCTTCAGAAAGATTTTTTAAAAGATTTCCACTAGAATAAAAAAATAACTAAGTGAATAGAATCAAACAATACTATAACCTAAATGAGAGCTTTACAAACCAATGCAAGCTAAAAATTATTTTGTGGTTGTAACTTCTAAAAGAGCTCATCTTGTAAATGAATTTCAAAATCCATACTGTTAATAGGCTTCTCTCTACAGAAGAATTAAATATTTTGCTATATAATATGGACACAGTGCTAGTGAAGGATTAATTCCTTCTATCAAAATGTGACCTTGAAGTTGTCTCCCTTAATACAGGCGTATCTCCTATTGTGCTTCACTTTATCATGCCTCAGAGATACTGTGTTTTTTACAAATAGAAGGTCTGCATCAAGTCTAATTTCTAAAAATATATGATTCACAAACAGGAAGAACAGAAAGAAGGGAGAAGCAAAAAAACCAAACCGAACCAAACAGATGAGACAAAAAATAAATGGCAAAATGACAGACCTAAATACAACTTAATCATTACATTAAATGTAAATGAACTAAACACTCCAATGAAAAGGCAGATTGTCAGACTACACGTAAAAGAATCATCTGTTTGTAATGTATATTTAAACAAGAAAACACAAAAAGTCTGAAAGTGAAAGACTGTAGAAAAAACATAGAAACGATATAAATAAACATAAGAAAACTGTAGCAGCTTTATCAATACTACACAAAATAAATATCAATACAAGAAATATTATGAGACAAAAAAGGGACCCTTTGTAATGGTAAAAGGGCCAATATATCACGAAGAAATATGCACCTAATAACAAAACTACAAAAAAAGAGATAAATTCATAGTCATGCTTGAAGATTTAAACACACTTTCATTCAGCAATTGACAGAACTAGACTAAAAACATCAGTAAGTACACAGAAGATCTGAATCACTTTACAGGCAGTCCTTACTTTGAGTTACTGCAAATGAGAACTCTGTCCCTGCTTTATACTGTTCTGATATGCAAGGTTTTGGTTAACATAGTTCCATGCTGAATGAGGACTATTTGTATATGTTTTTATATAGTTTTGGGTTTTGGAAGTATGTTAATGTTCTACATATTAAAATAAGAATCAATAAGGATAGAAAGGCAGAGGTGGGAGGGAGGAAAACCAAAACTGAAAGCAAACAGAAAAAAAAAAAAAACCAGCTATATTTCAAATGAATAACATAACACACTGAAGGGGGAAAATTAATCTAATTTATGAATACAGTACTTGACCATATGACCCTTATCTTGGGTAGAGTGGGGGTGGGGGGAACTACAAATAAATCCTGAATTCCTTTTTGTAAGTACATTTTCTCTACTTCTAGGGACAAAGCAATTCTGAAACTATTTGAGATGTATTACAGGATTAAGCAAATAAGTAAATTGCTGATGTTATTGGGAACCAGGATTTAAGGTACAAAAATATGAAAGGGCAAAGAACCAAGGCAAAGAACAACGCTAAGAGAATGAACTGAAATTGGGAGAACTAGGTAAATTAATGATTTCTAAATTATGTATATTTTATATGTATTATATACCTATAACTGTCTATACATGTATGTATTTGCTAACCATCCCCTAATGGGGCCTATGATTATATATGAGCAGCAATGAATATAATACCCAAAACCAGATATTGATTTTAATATCATTTTCAACTAAAAGGAACCATGGCTCTGGAAAAATAACTGATTATAGGACTGTGACAGAGAAGATACAAAATGAACCCAGAATAGCTGTTACACCACAAAATGATAAAGACCTTAAAAAAAAAAAAAAGGATTATGTCAGATGCAGCATACATGAGCCAGTTTGAAGGGGCTCCTAGAGGCCAAATATGGGACAATTTAGGTACCAAAATATTAAAAATAGTAAAGAAAAATAAAACAGAAATCCATGAATCCGTGCAGATAATAGGAATAAGGGAAGACTTGTGGTAACTGAGTAAAATGTTAACTGCTGTAGTTTTCTGTTTTTGTGCTAACATTTGAAAATTTTTTAAATGATGTTATTTTTGGAATCCAGTAAAACAAAACACTTTAGAAGCTACTGACAAAATAGTCTTCAGAACAGTGTGACTCAGTGAAGAATTGACCTTAATTAGAATCTCCCATCTATAATTAGTACAGGTTATCCTAAATATACTGCTTTAGAGTACAGAACTCTCACACAACAAAATTTCATCAGAGTCTCTGCCTTTACAAACTATAATCTTAGTTTGTTTAAAACATAACTGGTTGATAAAACCAGACAAACAAAAGAAAATATATCTATTACATCAATGTCTTTAAAAATATAAAGATGTATATGACAAATTCCTCCTAGAATTTGGTGCCAGAATTTCTTTTCCCCTGAAGAACACTCACAGTATACCAGAAAAATAAAAGCTACGTAATCCATCAAGTTTCCTTTGTTGCCAGAAAACTGATCTTTTCTTCTCTATATGGTTGTTTTTTTTATATACTTTATCTTCTATTTAACTGCACATGGGCAAATATTTTCTCTGCAAAATACCCCAAATCCTAAAATGAAATATAATTTATGAGAAAATTTATAAATCAAAAAATAATCTTAACAATATAACTGCAATACTAATGTGAAATAATTTAGTTTTCTAATAGCAGTTCTACGAATACAGCAATTGAGTTCATCTGTGGTTTAAAAAGTCAGCTTTAGGGCAGCTCGGGTGGCTCAGCGGTTTAGCGCTGTCTTTAGCCCAGGGCGTGGTCCTGGAGACCTGGGATCAAGTCCCACGTTGGGCTCCCTGCATTGGAGCCTGTTTCTCCTTCTGCCTGTGTCTCTGCCTCTCTCTCTGTCTCTCTCTCTCGTGAATAAATAAATAAAATCTTTAAAAAAAATTTTTAAAAAAGCTTTAGTCAATGCCAAAAAAAAAAAAAACCAGAATGATGTTTTTTTAAAAAATTTGACACAAAGTATTAGAACCAATTTTACAAGCAAACTTGTGTTTCTACACGCAAGTTAATTGGGGATTTCAAAACTGTATTGCAGACAATTAGAAAATAACTTCCTTTTACACTGTGAGACCCTTTTAAAGTAATAAAATTCAAATTCCAGTTCTTACAACCAAATATGTAAAGAAGAACATATTTTTGTTTCAAGATTTGTTTTCTTCTTAATACTATGATTATTACACTAAGGCATAATAAGAGAGATTACTGGGGCACCTGGTTTGAGCATCCAACTCTTGATTTTGGCTCAGAGCATGATCTCAGGGTCATGGGATAGAGCCATGCGCTGGGCTCTTCACTCAGCATGGAGTCCCTCTTCCTCTGTTTCTCCCCCCCCTCCCCACCCCGCTTGCACAATCTTTCTCAAATAAAATTTTTTAAATCTTAAAAAAAAGGGGGGGGGGGCTATATCTACTAAAGGCTTGCCATGCAGCAAGCACTTGAGGGTTATGTATCTATCTCTTATCACAATTACCAGCAAGGCAGCAAGCATCCTTGCCCATTCTACGGATATGGAACTTGTTTAAAGACATATAATAGTAAGAGCACATGGCTAGGATATGAACACGGCACTCTGTAACTCAAATGCCAGTATTACTACCACTTCATGTTGCCTTTGAAGCATAAAGTTTCAGTTGTACAACTCCAATAGTTTCAGTAAAGTTTGTTTTCTATGAATACTTGGGATTTGTTTCCTCACTGGCAAAAATGCACTCTGAAAGACTTACAACAGATAAATCTGAAAAAAATCTTCACACAGATTTGTGTGAAACTATATCAAAATAAACTTTAAACAAAAGTCCTCACAACACAGCCATTATTTCAAATTAAATAGTTTAAGAAATAAAAAGAAATCTTCATACAGAACTATAGTTTTCTGGGGGATAATGAATTTGATGTTCTGTTTATGGACCTGGGAAAGAATTAACTAAAGTTCATTATTTTTACCAGATTCAAGGTCAAGTCCTAAAAAGCCTAAGAAATAATTCTTAGTATTCCTAAGAATGTTAATCTAAAACTATTAACAATAGTAAATGATACAAATGACATTATACTAACTAGAATCTGTAGGTCTCTTTTGAGCAAGATAAACGTGAATATGCATGTCTAAATGCTAAAATAACTCATGACAGCATGCTAATTCAAACAATTTTAGCCACATACAAATGGTCAGTCCACAGATATGTTTTAATTTTAAATCTTATGTTCTTGGGGCAGGGGCAGCTGGGTGGCTCGGTTGAGCCTCAGGCCATGATCTCATGGGTCATGGGACAGAATCCTGTGTTGGGCTCGACACTCAGCTGGGAGTCCACTTGAAGATTCTCTCCCTATGCACCCCCCCACATGCTCTGCTTCTAAATTAAATAAATAAATCTTTAAAAAATGTTTACGTTCTCTTAAAAATTTGTTCAGTAATTTTATTCTATTTGCTCAAACCTTTATATCATTAAATGAAGTCGTCGTGGCAAAAAAAATCTCTCAAGAAAACCTTTAAGTTTCCAAAATTGAAGTAAGCATTCCTCCTTCCTCCAAAATAGGGCACTTATTTTTCTTCCATTTTTTTCTTTCTTTCAGCTTTAGAGTTTACAGTATATCACAGGACATGAGTTTATTCAGGATCAGGAAAAATTATTAAAATATAAATGCCTAGATTACAGTAATATATATATCCTCTTTAGTCTGAATCCTACAAACTTGGAATCTATCTTACCTGAGAGTTCTAATTTTTATACTAAGAAAAAAGTTTAGAAGAAAAGTAATGTAAGATTTTAATGAAAAAATATGAAAAGAATGTTTTGAAGACAAAAGACAAATTTGAAGACAAAAAGACAAGGATGAATAGAAATGTAATTTATTCTTTACTTCATAAACAATTTTAAGTAATCCTTAACTTATGTGAAAATAGTTAGCACCACAACACTAGGTAACTTTAATATGGTTGGGTTTAGGGCAGCCCGGGTGGCTCAGCGGTTTAGCGCCGCCTTCCGCCCAGGGTGTGATCCTGGAGACCCGGGATCGAGTCCTGCGTTGGGCTCCTGGCATGGAGCCTGCTTCTCCCTCTACCTGTGTCTCTGCCTCTTTCTCTCTGTGTCTCTCATGAATAAATAAATAAAATCTTTTTAAAAAAATATGGTTGGGTTTATAAAGATAGTGACTAGAAAATGCTCTAGACAGGTGTGTGCTTTCTCCCAAGAAGAAGCTGTCACCTGGAGGAAGGTGATGGCCACATAACCCAAGTTTACAGGCTATTGTCTCTACTTTCCTCTTCAACTTATAAAAATGTGAGTTAACAAAGAACTACTGTCTATGCTTTCCATATCAAATCCCTAGAAATGCTGATCCTTATTTTTTAATTTTTTTGACCAGTGATACAGTAACAAAAATCAAACATAGTGAAAAGTTTGCCTCTCACCTTTACCCCCAGTCCATCATCAACCCAGGTCCCTCTCCTATACCCCTTAAGAAAGTTTTCTTTCAAGTTCTTTCAGAGATTCATTATATAGTTCTTTATTAAAATAAAGTAGGACAGACACACTTATCTCAATCCAATGTGACCTAAATAATGCCTGACTATACTTGCTCAGTGCCTTCATAAAGTCTTTGATTCATGGCTGACAGCAAGGCTTTAACAAGCAGTACCTCAGATAAAGCAAAAGAATGGTGAGCACCGGTGACACCAACAGCTAGTAGTTGAACAGCCACAACCAATATAATCAATCTATAATGCCACCAGCAACATTAAGGCAAAAGAACTAGTTTTTATAAATTCCTATAACAGTATCTCCTTATTACACATCACCTACATCATAGTAAACAAATGTATGTTGAATAAATGAATAATAAATCTCCTTCAAGGCTGTCTTTGTAGGTTTGGGAAAGGGTAGATGTGCAGCCAAATACAGGAAAGGCAAGAAATTTTGTCCAAAACTGCCTACCCTTCTAATGTCTTAAAGTTGCTATACTATTTTGGAAAAGTTAATCCAATGGTATGATTCTGAATCTACAAGAAACGTGAATCTACAAGAAAATTCAGTAGAACAAAAAAAAAAAAAAAAGAAACATCTGGTCAAAATTTCCTTAGTCATAGGTCACTTAAAAAATGTCCTTCCAAAAAAAACAACAACAAAAAAATGTCCTTCCTAATCTTAATATGACAAGCCCAAATTAAAATTAGGTATCTAATACTCATGCTTACCATATCATATTTAGTTTAGTCATTTCAAAAAGCTGGGTTTTTACTGTATATGTCTTTTACTGTACACTGTGGTCCCTTTTACAAAATCTACACTATATTTAGTCTTTCCTTGATAAAAGAATTCCTTTTCAACCAGTCTTTCTGATATAATGATGTACAGTACTGAATCACTCCAAGACAAAACAAAAAAAATGTTTAGCACATTATTAGTATACTCAAAATTAACATATTAGCAAGGACACAAATACATTAGGTACGAAATATAACTCTGTATCCAGGCACTTGTTTTTTTTTTTATGAGCTAGAAATAAAAATAGAAGTGATAAGTACCAAGTAAGGGTACAAATAAGTGTCATAGAAATGTAGCATAAGGACAGTATTCTTGTACTTGAACAGAACAATTAAAGAGGCAGTTGCTGAAGTGGATCAAGGAAGTTTGGTTTCAAGGAGCAGAAAACAGGGTAAGGCCTTCAGTGGAGAATCAACACAAGAAGCATAGTACTTTAAAATATCTAAGGCAGGGATAGTGAACTATGTCCATGGGCCAAATCCAGTCCCCTGCTTGTTTTTGTGTAGCCTATAAACTACCAAAGGATTTTACATTTTTAAATGATAGAAAAAAATTAAGAGTATTTCATGACACATGAAAATTATGAAATTCATACGTAGAGTTTTATGGGCACACAGCCATACTATGCCCATTTGTTTACCTGCTGTCTGTGACTGCTTTCATCCTATAAGGCTGAGCTGAGTAATGGCAACAGAGACCATGTGAATCACGAAGCCTAAAATATTTACTATCTGGCCCTTGAGAGAGAAAGTTTGCCAACCTCCTGCTTTAAGAAAGAAAGCCTATGTGGCTGAGACATTATGAGTGAGGAGCTAAGAAGTGAAAGAAGCTAGAGAAGCAAGAGACGCATGTAGGCCACAGCAAGGATTTGGGTCTATATTCTAGTAACAGGGAAGCCATTAAAGAATTTTAAGTAGGAAAGAGACAAGAAGATTTGCATTTTAAAAAGCTCATTCTGGTGGTTACATCTGTAATCAGTATTAGGAGAAAAGTAAGGAGGTTAGTGTAGTAGTTTAAGCAAGATATGAACACAGTTTAGACCATGGGGCATGCAAAGTAAAATAAGGAGGCTGGACAAGATTATTTTGGAGATCCCTTTTCAGCTCTAAAATGTTAAGAATTGCAGGGCTTTCTAAATCTGGATTTGCAACTTTCCAGGGTATTTATGATTATCACATATAAGTCTCGAGAATGTTGTACCAAAACAGCTCTCCAAAAGTCAGTAAATTAGAAATATGCCAAAAGAGCATCAAGCATCTAAAAAGTTTGGGAATTACTGAAGAATAAATGATCCTCTCCATTAGAATACTTCCTAAAATATGGTATATATTTTTTGCAAGCTGGAAAGGATTAGTTTTATGAAATTTATGATTAAAGATTTACAGATCATAAAATATAAATTAACCCAAAGGGGGAACAAACACAAATATGGTTAAGTATATTTTCACTGCACTTTCTTTCCCATAATGTAGCAAAGATGAAACAAAGAACATACCTGCTACACTCTAACAATGTAACTTTAAGGCGGCCTTCAGTAAGTGCCCATTGTTGTATATGGATATGCTCTTCTTCATCTTCTTCAAATCCTTGCGAAGTTTGGAATGGAAAAAACGGCTTAAACCTGAGAAAAGTAAAGATAAGACTAAATTTTGGGGCAATAAACACCACAGTTTGAAGAGTAATAACAAAACTTACCTATAGGAAAACAACACAAAACACCTAATACTGCATGTGCCCTAAAAACCCAAAGCTTATCATTTACTCTCCTACAACTGGCAGCAGATGGTGCCTTCTCTGTGGCACCCAGAACTCCTATTTTCTTTTTTTCTTTCTTTCTTTTTTTTTTTGGCATGCCCTCATTGATAAGGTAGACACTTAAAAAGGAAACAAAAATCTAAAGACCACCATTAGGCCCTGAAACTTGGGTGGGGCAGGATAGATATTCTTTCTGGACCAGATGGGAAGAGTGTTCCTATTGTACAAGATCAAAATTCAGAATGCACTGTTCCTGGAAACAATATAATTGATAGTAATTAGTACATGGTAATGATTAATAATAACAATTAATGGTGGTAAAGGTATTCATTAGAATTGTTTACTATTTGCCAGGCAGTATGCTAAGAGCTTTCCAAGCTTTCTCTCATGTAATGCTCACAATGCTTGAAAGGATGCTATAACTAGCTTCCCTTTCCAGATGAGAATAGTGAGTCTTAGAGGTTAAAGGATTTGCTCAATGTTACATGGTGGGTGGCAAAACCAGAATTCAAGGTAGTCTGACTGCATCAAAATCCAAACACTTCAGTTACCCATGAATAATTCAGGCCTCTATGTGCATATTCTTTAATACTCTGGTTTTCATGGAGAAACTTATGCTGTGTTATGAACTGTAGGCTTTAAAAACTTTAATTTGAAACACAATTCATATGTCTTCATTAAAGCAAAAGAAAATGACAAAGAAAATGAAGAGAAAATTGGGCTCAGAGACCTAAAGTTCTCAATTCACTTTATACACTGCCACTAGACATGGCATTTGTCTGCTTGAAGCTTCAATGGCTTCTTATTAACCACACACAAAAAGATAGTCAAAAGTTCTTGATTTCACATCCAAGGTCCACCACAATTAATCTTTCCAATGACATTTTTTCTTATTAGTAACCTTCCTATCTAGAAAGTGTAGTCACCTCACGTACCCAGAAGATACCATACACATTCCTGTTTTCAGGCTTTTTGAACTAACTGGATGTTTCCCCTACATCTCAAAGCCTAGCCAAATCCTAAACACTTTCTAAAATCAGCTTTAGGTCCTAGATCACAGCAGAGCACACACACTGCTTTCACTCTTCTTTATTTTGAGTCACTTAAATTGCCATGCATTTATGCCTATATGTGACCTGGTCTCACACTGTTTGTACCCCTCATGCACACAATCAGGGCTCAAGTATGTGTTGAGCTGATTTATGGAAATCCCACATTAAAAATGAAATAAACATTTAGAAAATATTAATAGCCCACTATAGCTAATATTGAAAGATACTGATAGAGGGAGAGAAATACTGTTTTATGGTTTTCCCAATGAACAGGATCAAAGGAAAAACTTTTTAGGGAAAGATACGTAGGTATACAAATAATGCTCAGTGCTTTTCTCCTGCTTCTGAACTAGGAGGGAGGCAGAGTCCTCTCAGTTCCTTAATTTGCATTTGAAGTAATTTAATTCAAACTGGCACCACATTTGTGAAAAGAAAAAAAATTAGGAACTAAGTCTTATTATGTTAATACATTAATGTAATTGAGTGCTTTTAACATGCAAGCCTTATGGTTCCTGTAGGACACACCACTGTCTTTATCTTTACAAAGATCACTATACTGGTACACAATCAACTTTGAATATAACAATCCAGCTAAGTCACAGCTGCTCTATGAATAAACTTTTCTTGCCATGTATAAACTTAAAATTCAATAAAAACATTTCCCATAGGTGTGTGACTTCAATGTTCTATGAAACAAAATCTTATTTGGTTTATTAATGCTGCTAGCAGAGTTTGCTAAGGTGTTTATGCACAAAAATACACTAAAATCACAAAACTGAATTCCATTTAAATATAGCACACTGAACAGTGGGGTAAAGCTATTTGTTCACCAAGCTAATAAACAGAATCCACACATTCATATCCTCTAAGGACATCTGGTTTTCTAAGGTTTTATGTGCAAGGCTTTAAGTATCCCAAACTCATAAAAAAATCTAAACTATGAAGCAGGCTACTTCTGCCCCTCCGTTTTACCTTCCTATCCTACATTATCCTTCTTAAGAATTTGTGAGCCTTTTTCTTCTGTTAACCAATCACCCTAAAAATGTTACTGTTTTGTCTTTCAAGTGAACAAACTACCTGCACTTCTTCCTGCAGAAGCCTTAAAAAGCAACCCAAAGATTAACTTCTGAAATGACAGCAGGAAAAGCTCCACTGACCCTCTCCACAATAAAACTGGTAGAAATTATTAAAACAAAAATAACAGAAACAAAATAATTAAAGCCTCTGAAATGCCCTAAGGGTAAACAGCAATGAAGAAACTTATATTCAAGAAAATCTACAAAAATTTGGTAAGAAAGGTGAGAGTCTGTGGTGCCTAAACCAAGACTACTTCCCTCCAACAAGGTCAGCAAGAGATTCCACTCTAGATTGCCACAGCCAAGAACACAAGTGGTCTCACTTCCAGCTCACAAAGGGCTTTCTTCCTGAGAGGAGCAGGATGGCAGTGTTTCTCATTCAGCCCTTTACTACCTAGGACTCGGGCTAAATTCCAGGCAGGTGTAGTCAAAGAGATGGGAGCTCCCTTTCTTGACCCCGCCCCCATCTGTGGAATGGAGGTTTCACCTTGGGTACAGTGCCCTGATCCTCTTTGCTCTGGCTCATGATGCAATGGCTCTATGCCAAGAGAGGCTAGCCTAAAGGACCTCAGGCTTCTGCCTCCCCTACCCCACCTCACACCTAGCTTGGGGAGTTGGGGGTGTCACTCACAGAGAAGCCTGCCATTGTTCCCACCCCCAGCTCCAGAGCCCTGGCTCAAAATTTTTGCTAAGTTGGTTGGAAAAGGAAAGGCAGGCCATAAAAAAAATTCCCAGTCTCTTCCCAAAAGAACTAATTTCATTTACCATAAAATATGGAGAAGCTCAAACGTAAGTGTGCTCTCAAGAACAATGGAGGTTGTGATGTAAGGCAATTGGGAGGAGATTCATGGATTTAATGAAGATATAGCTTATAAAAAAGACTGCCTAATAGTTTACAGGAAATAAGACAGCTGGGGGAATCTCTCCCAGGTCAGGACAAATATCAAACACTGACCTCAGAAATTATTCCTTCAAAGAAGCCACAATTTGACTGGATTAGTTGGTAGAACAATGTATGCCTCAGGGTACTGGTGAAAACAATAGGCACAATGGGGGTAGAGGGTAGACTTCACTAAAATAACCCACCAATCACTAAAAGCCAAACAAAAAATAAGCCCTGGGAGAGGGGGACCAGGGCTCAAAGCTGCTACAATATATTACCTAAAATGTTTAACTTCCAACAAAAATTGTGAAGCATGCAAAGAAAGAATCAGGAAAGCAGATTTACTTGTGACCCATAAAGCAGAAAGCAGGCAACACAAACCACCACTGAGAATCAGCAGGTGTTGGATTTAACAGGGAAGGTTTCAAAATAGCCATTACAAATATGTTCACAAAAAATTTTTTTAAAGCATGATTACAGAGGTAAAAGTAGGTATTATGACAATGTCACATCAGACAGAATATTAATAAAATATAGGAATTGTGCATATTAAAAAAAATCAAATGGGAATTCCAGAGTTGAAAACTGATAATTGAAATAAAAAATTCACCAAAAGGGCTCTCAACCATAAATATGAACTGGCAGAAGAAAAGAAGTAGTGAATTTGAAGACAGAGCAACAGAGGTTACACAAGCCAAAGAACAGAGAGAAAAAAGAATAAAGAAAAATTAACTGAACCTTAGAGAAATGTGGGAAACCATTAAGAACACCAACACACACATAATGGGGAGTGCCAAAGGGAAGGATGAGGAGGAGAGGAGAGAGGGGAGCAGAAAAAACAGTGAAAGAAATAACCAAGGCAGCCAGTAAGCCCTAAATGATTCCATTCATATGAAAATCCAGAATAGAGAAATCTATAGAGACAGAAAGTACATTTGTACTTAGGGTTGGGGTGGTAGGAGGATCAGGAGAAAGACAGCTGAAGGGTAGGGGGTTTTTCTTTTTGAGGTGGTAAAACTGTACTGTGATGATGATGGTACATATCTGTGAATATACTAAAATTTGTTGAATTGTAAGCTTTAAGTAAGTGAATTTTATGGAACATGAATTATATCTGAATAAAACTTTTAAGAAAAATCCCAACCCAGTTTACCTGGAAATAATTCTCTTGTTGTTTTGATACATAAATGTTGGGTTAGAATTATCTGATTTGGGCAGCCCGGGTGGCTCAAGGGTTTAGCACCGCCTTCAGTCCAGGGCGTGATCCTGGAGACCCAGGATCAAGTCCCACATCAAGCTCCCTGCATGGAGCCTGCTTCTCCCTCTGCCTGTGTCTCTGCCTCTCTGTCTCTCTCTGTGTCTCTCATGAATAAATAAATAAAATCTTAAAAAAAAATTATCTGACTAAATGAGAAACAAAACCATAAATGACAGCTCCATAAAAATAACCTATAGTAAAAAAAAATAATAATAACCTATAGTCTCCTTTAAGGCTTATGAAAAACAAAGACTTATTAAACAGTTACCAAACCAGGTACTGACTAAAAACCACTTATTTGCTCACTTAATCCTTACAACTACCCTGAAACTGGGCTTTCGCTGGTCTAACCAGATCTTAGAAGTCTTACAGATACTATGCACTTAGAAGTTGTCCAGATACTGAATTCAATACCAGAACTTATATTAGTCTGCTAGGCCTGCTGAAACAGAATATCACAAACTGTGTGGCTTAAAAAACAGAAATGTATCTTTCATGGTTCTGGGGGCTACAAGTCCAACATTAAAGTATCAAGAGGTTTGGTTTCTGGTAAGACCTCTCGGCTTGGCTTGCAGACAGGCACCTTCTTGCTGTATCCTCTCAGGACTTTATCTATCTGCACACATACTCATGCTTCTTTCTCTTCTTGTAAGAACATTGATTCCTACTGGATTAAGCCTCCATCCTTCTGACCTCACTTAACCTTAATTACTTCATAAAAGGCCCTATCTCAAACACCATTACACTGAGAGTTAGGGCTTCAACATATGAATTCTGGGGTATACAACTCAGTCCACAACAAAACTCAAATGTAACTCGAGAGCCTGGTCAATAGTCCCTGAGACTGATTTGATTGCCACACAGTTTTCTGCAGGAATAATGCACTAAACCTGGCCTGAAGGTACCCAGCAAGGATGCTCATGGTTTCACATATATTATTGTTTTTGATCCATAAAGTAACATGGTGAAGTACAGTTGCAAATCATTTCTTCATTTCACGTAGATAAGGAAACAGGTTCAGAAGAAAACAGACTGCTGGAGACTAAATCTTTTATTACGAAGTTACATGGAAATAGGGCAGCCCGGGTGGTTCGGCGGTTTAGCACTGCCTTCAGCCCAGGGCCTGATCCTGGAGACCCGGGATCAAGTCCCACATCAGGCTCCCTGCATGGAGCCTGCTTCTCCCTCTGCCTGTGTCTCTGCCTCTCTCTCTCTGTGTCTCTCATAAATAAATAAAATCTTAAAAAAAAAAAAAGTTACATGAAAATAAATGCCAGCAAAATGAGGGCATAAAGCAAGAAAGAAGAAAATGGTCCAGAAAACAGTGATTCCAAGTCCAAAAAGCAATGATACCCTACACCCAGATGACAGGTATGTCAAGCCAAGAGAGAAGCCTAGTATGGAACATGTGAAGAAGGCTCCTTTTTTTTTTTTTTTAAACTTCATCTACAGAGGATTCTAGCAGTGTCCTGTCCTAGTGAGCACACAGTTATGATGTAGAAGGGCAAGGCCCACACTGCAGGCCCAGAAGGGGGACTGGTCAGGTTCCCAAGTGAAAGATGGCTCTCAGTTCCATCTCCTCGATCTTCGGAATGCTGTCATATTTGATTGTACCAGGAGACACTGGGCATTTGTGCCCAGAGTTCTTGTTCCCTGATGATACATTGTGAGGCCCTTTGTTTGGAGTTGAGGTCCATGCTGGTGTTCTAGAACAAGAAGAAATAAGGTAATGGGACAAGAACTTGTTCTAGAACAAGTAGGAAATAAGGGCAATGAATAAGATAAGCAGAAGGAATGAGAAGGGAGAGGTTAATTTTTCATTTAAATCTTGAAAATCTGGCTAAGGCAATTAGGTAAGAAATAAAGAATTCAAACTTGATCATAGGGACACACTGCCTTGAATGGTACAAAGATTCTGAAATTGGAATAGAGAAGGAAACATAAACTTGCATATTAGGTAGATCTGCAATAAAGAAAAATTATACAGACATAGTAACAATGTAAACACATAGACCAGTCAAGGAAGACAACTCTGAACAAAACATAAGTGCTATCAGTTATATATAAATAAGGACATAGTTCAATGAATGAAGAAAGTGATATAACAAGACCTGAAGAAGGCAGAGGGAAGGTGAGAGAGGGTTATCACCTAGCTAAATCCTACCTACCTCAGAAAGAAGTCAATCAATAGACAATGTCCAAAATTATTAAAGTATCACGATATGACATTGTTGAGCACCACAGAAGTAACACTGCAATTAATTAGCAAAGCTAATTTTACTAAGTACTTACTGTATAAAAAGCATGACATTTATCAATTCTCACAACAGTTTTAGAAGATGAGTACTACAATTTCCATTTTGTAGATGAGGAAACAGACACAGAAGTTACACAGTTTGCTCAAGGTTATACAGCTAGTAAGCAGTGTGGCCAAGATAAAAATCTAAGCAGTCAGGCTCCCAAATCTATGTTCTTAATCAGTGCCTCTTAAAAACCTGTTAAAAACAGAAACAGTTACAAATGGTTGCTTCTGAAGAGTATGTCTTACAGGTGATGAAGGCAGAGGATTTAGGGAAGTGATTGCTGACTTTCATTATAAGTCCTTCTGTTATATTTGATTTTTTATTTGATTTTTAAATTATGTACATTAACTAAAGTGAAAAGACAATACCAAATGCTAGAGATGTGAAACTACTAATGCAGACTATTAGAACTACTTTGAAAACCCAGCGGCAGTATTTACTAAACCTGAAGAGATGCATAACCTGTGACCCAGCAAATCTACTCCTAGATATACACAACAGAAATGGGTAAAAATGCTCCCCAAAAGACATGTATAAGAATATTCACAACAGTGCTATCCAATGGTCTATCAACAAAAGAAGGGATAAATTGACATACAATCACACAGTGGAATACTCCACAGCAAATACAATGAACTATATCCATATACAATAACATGGATTAATTTTACAAACATACTGCTGAGCTACATAAAGAATCTAGAAAAACAATGAGTGGTACAATATGACTTGATTTATATGAAGTTCAAAAACAGATAAAATAATAAAGACCAACCCCAAAGCAATGGTGGTAGAAATCAGGCAGAGCAGGGAGGGCAGTGCCTGCCTGGGGGGCATACACGGGAGTTCCTGGCTGCTGGTAATAGTCTACTGCTTGTTCTGAATGCTCTTCTGTTCACTTTGCAAAAATGCATTAAACTGAATTTTATAATTAGTGCACATTTTAAGTGAGGAGTTGTATTTTAGTAAAAGTTTAAAAGAAAAACCATGTTTAATTTAAAAATGTACATTACTTTGGTAACATTTTAAAAATACATAGTATTTAAATTTTAGACGTACAAGTGAAGCCAAGCCTTCTTCTTGTATGTGGATCTGAATCTTTTTTTAATGTCTAAAATATGTTTTTTCTCTAAGATGCTTCTTCAAGAATGCTCTTATAGAGCACCCTGAATGCCAGCTGGTGACATCTCCATCACATGGCAGCAGTAAAACTGTTTGCAAACACTGTGATCTTTAGAGAAAGAGGGTTTACTACAAACCCGATATAAAAATAGTCTGAGGTCTAAATCTACTCTTGACTTCAGCATGGGCTTGTATGTCTTTGCCAAAGTAATAAATCTGCTCAAGTTTTCAGCTCAATAAAAGGGAAAACATACTAACAATTGGAGCAAGTCAAAAAAAGACAGCTATCTCCATGCACTGTATCTCTAGAAATAGGCAGAAGTTGGACGAGACTTTGTCAAGGAGGGAGGGTGTCATGAAAAGAACACCAAAGTTAGAATCCTACAATCCCAACTCCTAGAGATTTGTTTCAAAATAATCTGGGGAGGGGAGTGTGGGGGGACAGGGAATCAAAAGTGGCCACAAATTAATGACGGTCTGCTATGGATTATGGGGGTTTACTGGACTATTCTTTTAACTTCTAAGCAAGTTTGAAATTTTCCATAATGAAGAACTAGAAGAGGTTTGTTCTGTACACTAAAACAAATTCAGTTCTCCCTTCGTTTCTCCCTTCTCTCTATACTTTCTTTAGCAACATCATTTGCTCTCACTGCTTTTACAAGTTCTATATATTGATGCCTAAAAGTAAATTAGACACCTTTTCTTCAAACTTGCTCCTCTTCTCCTATTTTCTTACTGGCACTGAAGATTAAATACACACTTCAGAACCTGTAGTTACCTTTTACTCTTTCTCTTCTCACAACTAATCAGTTTCACCTCCAATCCCCTCTATTTTATTGCTAAAAATGTCTCTTCCACTGTTGTTTTATGTTGCCCACCAGCCTGCTTTAGATTTTCACTACTTAAAAGGTTATGATTTCTGAAATTTGGTTTCTTCTTCTTAATAAGAGTATTTTAAAAAAAAGTATTTTTAAATCCAAAACACAAGCCTGCTATTTCTTTAAATAAAAAGCTACCTCACACGATTATTTACAAAGACTTAAGAGAGTTCACACATGTGAAACACCTAGTGGAGGAGTTCCTGGTATGTAACAGACACACACACTCTGGTTTTCTTCCTTCGCTATGCTAGAGTCTTATCAAACTGGCTTCCCCCTTGCCTCACGAATCCCTAAAGATAACCACAGAATGTTCTGATTCAGTTCCTTTGTTATTTCTCCCACCAACACTATACTCTCCAGCCCATCTCCCTGTGTCTAAAGATAAAACTATCCTTTAACTGGTCAGCTCAAATGTCATCTCATCCCTTTCCACAAATGGGCTTACTTGAGGACACAGAAACCAAAGTTAGACATGCAGAAACTTTAGTTTTATTTCAGGCTGAGGAATACAAACAACACTACATCCTGCCTAAGAAAGAGAGTAGAAGAAGCAATTGGAGTTCTGTGTGGTTTTTGCCTTTCAGGCTGACAGTCTTGGCTCTCTCACATTAGGAACTAGAAAATCTAAATCTAAGTGTGCTCCAAATTCTTCCAAACCAAATACATAAACTAGATAAAGGAGGGGTAATCATTTCAAGCTGTTTTTTCATTTATCATTCTTCAGAGGTACCTTAGTATTCCTTTAAATGGTGAGTTCCCTGCTGCATTTAAGTATCATTACAAAACCTCAACTGGCCATAACTTTTCTGGCACACATTATTATACAAAGCATGGCACACTAATGTATAACTACGTACAAGCAAGAGAGAAAACAAAGCACAAGCGGTTCAAAATACTCTTAATTTTCCATATTAGTAAACCACGAACCTAAATTGTAAATTTTCTATTTTACTTGGATAACTTGATTGATACTACATTTAAGAGACAATTCATCCACCAAACTCCTCCATGCTTACCAAGGTTAGTACTGCCATATTACTTTTCCTCAGAGACTGTCTACTAACCACTGTGATTCCATAACTAGTCCCACATGGTAAGCTCCTTTCCACCCTTCAAATTCTACTTCAAAGTCACCTCCTCTCTGTAAAGTGCCCCTCTCCACTTGGTATTGCTTCCTTGCCTGTATTCTAAAAGCACTTTACACACTTCTATTATGAACTAATCATCCTGTTTACATGTTTCTAGCTCTCCCTCACTCCATCCCCTCCTCCCAATAAACTGTGAGTTGCCGGAAGAAAAGAAACATACATGACAGCTATTACAGAACAGGGTAAGAGCAGACCCTGGAGCTTGAGGAGCTTCGCTTGGAATCCTGTTCCGCCACTTTCTAGCAACATAACCTTGGGCATACTCTGACTTTAAGCCTCAGTTTCCTCATGAAAAAGGAGGATGATAATTACATAAAATAATAAAAAGCACTGAGCATGCCTCACACAGCTTCTTTTTGACAAAGCAATTTAAAGCAGTATAAGCACACAAGTTTTAGAGTCAGTGCTTGGTTTTGAATTTTGGTTCTTACATCTGCTAGCTTGAAGACTTGACAAACTACTTCAACTTTGAGAACCACAGTTCTTCATCTGTAAAAGATAATTAATATTACGTATCTTATAGGGTTATCGTAAGGATTACATGAGAAGGTTCACATAAAGCATTAGGCACAAGGAAGTGCTCTAGAAGTTATTTCCCAAAACTTTCTATTATTATTTTAAGGCTGGTCTCCTAGAGACATACTACAGAGCAAAGTCCTTCCCCTCCACAAACAACCACTAAAGGAGTCAGTATTCACACCAAGTATGATGTTCAAGGTCATAGCTTTTGGTCTTTCTTGGATTTTAGATTCCATGTGACCATGATTTCAGTCACTACACTGACTGATTTTTTAAAAATTGTGTTTTTTGTGAGTATATCAACTTGCAATTGCAGGGAAAATAATAATAATCAGTATGCCTCCCTACCTTAGGTGTTGCTTTTCTACCTCTGCATCACTAAGCTTTATAACTAAAGCATGTATTAAAACTGAATATATGAAGCCACTGACTTATGGAAACCTATGGAGAATTGTTCTATTTATGAGTTCCTGGGTGTGTACCATGCTAACAGAGTCTATACTTGGGAAAATGATTTTAATTCCTCTACTCATAAGGAGAAAAAAAGTATCCATGAATAGTTATGAAACTAGTAAGGACAACAAACACCATTATAAAAACTTCTCCCCCATCACCTACATGCCCACTACGAAATATGAAATATTCACTTTTATTCAATATCCTAATTCTGCATAAAAGAATCAAGATCTAAAATGCTTTACAATATTCTGACTTGGTTTTATATATACACTGTATACACCAAACAAAAGAGTGATCACAGAGGCTGCAGGTCCCTCATAATAGAACTCACCTCTGAGTCAATGTTAACAGATATCCTATGCACCAGAGATACAGTATCAAATGAGATGAACACTCAGGGAACCAAGTAACCCTCAACCATGTCTTTTTATGTTCATCACAACTCACATGTGGGGGTCTCTGACGAAAGCCTAGCATCAATAAAATTGAAATTCTCAGCTTCCACAAAGCTGGGGGGGCAGGGTGGGGGAAGGCAAGAACCATGAGAACTGTCCTCAAATCCAAATTCCTCCTCCTCTCTACCAGCTCCCCCAATATATACCTTTGAATAAGAGAATACAACAATTATTACTTTATTGATTTCTAGCACATCTGCAAATGATATAATACTTTCACACATATCCTTGATTCTCATAACAATGGTATTGTAAGTCTTACTTAACAATGGTATTGTAAGTTTCTTACGATGGTATTGTAAGAAACTAAGGATGAGGAAGTTCAAGTGGTTTTCATAATCATATCTGCAACAAATCCACTCAAACCTATCCTCCTTACAACAAACACCAAGATGTAAATACTATAAATCAACTGAAAATAATGCATGCGTGTAACGTTCGCTAAAGCTGACTCAGAAAGTGAGGCAACAGGGGTACCTCCCTTCCATATGGTGAAAATAAACGAGATTAGATCAGCAGTTCTCAAATATTTTGTTCACAGGACCCCTACACGTTTCTAAAAATTAAGGAGTCCAAAGACCCATTGTTTATGTGGTTTATAGATACATTTACCACATTAGAAATTAAAAATAACACTTTTAGGGGTGCCTTGGTGGCTTAATTGGTTAAGCATCTGCCTTTGGCTCATGATCCTGGGACTCATGATCCCAGAGCCCCGTGTCAGGTTTTCTGCTCATCAGGGAGACTGCTTCTCTTTTCCCTTGCCCTCTACCCCCCGACCAACCGTCCCTTTCAATCCTCTCTCTCTCAAGTAAATAAATAAAATCTTTTTAAAAATAACACTTTTAAACACAAGAATATATAAAGCTCACAATCCATTAACTGTCAGGGTGATGAGATGTCACCACACATCATGTAATTCCTAGAAAATACCACTGTACACTTGTGAAAGAGTGAGACTGAAAAACGCACATAGCATTTTGGTAGAATTATGAGAATGGTTAGAATGGTTTTGAAATGGTGGACTCCTGTAAGGGTGTTGGAGATCCAAAGTGGTCCCCAAACCACACTCTGAAAACCACTCGAGTAAGAAGGTTAAGAGCTATCATGGCAATTCTTAAATTCTAAGTTCTAACCCATTATCCTACTCTAAGTACACTGTTTCAGGGCACCTGGATGACTCTGTAGGTCACCTGGCTTTGGCTCAGGTCATGATCCCAGGGTCTGGGGCTCCAGTCCTGAGTTGGGCTCTCTGCTCAGTGGGGAGTCTGCTTCTCCCTCTCTCTCCCTCTTGCTCATGCATTCTCAAATAAATATTTTTTTTAAAAAAATAAGTAAACTGTTTCTCAGTGCTAGATTTAAAAAAAAAAAAATCTCAAAGGAAGAGCTGTTTTATTTATCCCCTCTTAGCACTAATTCTCTTTACAGTATATAGTGCCCTGCACAAAGATGATACCAAACACTTATGGAGTAAACGATCTCTTAAGTCTATTATACTTAAGTCTAGTGGTTGGGGAAAGAGAAAACATCTTAAAGCAAAATTATCACTTCCCTACTATGGTAAAGACATAAGCAGTGAAGTATATAATACAGATGTCTGATATTAAGCCTGTTAGATGTATTCAAGACAAAACTCCATTCAAGACACAAAGGAACAGCAAATTTTCTGAACAAGAGAAATGAGGAGAAAGTCAATACTTTAAGATTATAACTGTCTAGCTTTCTCCTAATTTTTCCACCATCCAAATAAAAGTAGTAAAGTATATTCTGAAACATAAATGGCTTTAATATTATCTGTATCTCTGCTTCTCTTACCTAAAGTTGGAACTTATTAAATTTTTACTTATTATTTTTAAGATGATTTGTTCCTGCATATTTAAGAGAAGTCCTTACATGAGACCTCTGCAGAAGTAACAGGTGAATAACAATGCTACCTCATAATTACATAATTCTTTTTTTGAAGAATTTTTAAAACCTTAGTTTTTATTTCACTCAGTTTTAAAAATAACAAGTTGCAGGACTTGCCTAAAGATACATTAAATCAACAAATCAATAGTAATTCCAGAAGTAAAACAGAAATTCCCAGTCATCTAATCCTATTGTTTCAGGACAAAGAGGCGGAGTTACTTTCAAGAGAGAAACCTTAAGAGCACAGATTATCCCCAAGGCCCCAACAATTATTACCAGAGTCTGGTCTAATAAATGCTTGTTGACTGGGATGATTCTCAGAATAACAATTCCAAATCCTAAATCTAGAACACTAAAAATTCCAAACATTTTGAATAATTTATTCAAATATTTTAAATAAACTATTTATTTAAAAAAAAAAAAAAGGCCTCTAATTTAGATAAATTGTATCTGTGGGCTTTATTACAGACTAAGACTCTCGGGAATTTTTTCCTTACACTTGACTAATTTCAAAACACCTGAACTAAATTCAATCTGTACTATCTACCACTCCAGTATTAGAAAACGAAGCACATGGGGATCCCTGGGTGGCGCAGCGGTTTGGCGCCTGGCTTTGGCCCGGGGCGCGATCCTGGAGACCCGGGATCGAATCCCACGTCGGGTTCCCGGTGCGTGGAGCCTGCTTCTCCCTCTGTCTGTGTCTCTGCCTTTCTCTCTCTCTCTCTCCCTCACTGTGTGCCTATCATAAATAAATAAAAAAAATAAAAATAAAAATAAAAAAAAAAAAAAAAAAAAAAAAAGAAAACGAAGCACATGTTGTTTGCTACAAGCATTTAAATTCTTCCATGTCAAAAGTTTGCACTTTAGTCCCATTTAAAACCCAAAGTTAAATGTTGAGAACTAATGACTTTCCAAATATTAAAACAGACCAGACATCACCTGTCCTAAATCTTACAGAATATTATAAAGAACAAAATGAGGTTTTCAATACATTATAAAAATGATTACCATACAGTGAAATTAGCTATAATAGAATAGTCTCTTACTTCAGCCACAGAACTTTTTTACTTGCTTGACCAAATAACTAAGGTAGCAAGGCTATACAATCAGCAACCACAATCATCCTTAGTAATGAGGAGTATAATCCAGTTTACATGAAAGACTATTGTGTGAAGAGGACAATAAGCATACAACAAACACTAGATGCGCTACTTAGTAGATATTGATGTCTAAATGAAATAGCTATATTTAAAAACAGAACATAGTTATTTTTTAAAATACAGATTTTTGTAGCCAGCTACAAAATACAAATATGTCCTCATCATTATTAAAGATTTTACAGTAAAAAACAATAGTTGCTTATAATTGCAGATTATACAAGGTAGGATATGGGAGTGGATCCTATAAGAAACTATAAGAAACACTGTTTCTAAACATACAGAGGTCACAGATACCTGTTTAACTGGCATGTACCTTACCAATGAACCAAGTATACAGGTACTTAATACAAAGGAAAAAACCCAACCAAAACATTTTTACTGTGCTAATCATAGTATTCTTGTCTGATTGTTTTTTCAGTAAAACGGGGCTTAGAGTCAGGACCCTGAGATCAAGACCTGAGCTGAGATTCAGAGTCAGATGGGTTAACCAACTAAGCTACTCACCCGCCCCCACAGTATTCTTGTTTTTAAGTACACACCAACAAGAACTAATTATGCTGTGCATTGGGACATTTTCTAGCTCTTTTCTCAAAGCTATGCAAACCAAAACACAGACATCTCAGTACTCCAACCACCATATCACCACCTCCATTCTCCCAAAAGTACGTGAAGAATTCATGAGCATAAATACCCAATGTGTAAAGAGAAATATATGTACTAAAGCGTTCTGCTGATTTCATGAAAATTGGTAATTATGCACCAGACCAATGAAAATTAGTTTTACTGTTATTCTGTATCAGTCCAAGGAAAGGATCATCTACAGTTTCTCTATAGTGACCTTTTCTAAGAATGTGAAATTAAAAGCCACAGCTTCTGAAGTGTCAGAGAAGGTTGCAAACACATTTGCGTTTTGTTTTTATGGAAATGAGAGGAGAGCTGACCTTACCTCAGCACTGTGAACTGCTGGAGACTTCAATCAACACAATGTATGTGTGTGTGTGTGTGTGTGTGTGTGTGTGTGTGTGTGTAAAGAGAGGAGGCAATCAATCTTTAATACTGATTTTATAATCAGAATTAGGTTACACAGCAGCAAACTGTATTTATAATAATGACCTCCAGCATTAAAAAAAAGTTAATATATGTTCTTATTTACATCTGGTTATGAAATTCAAATACAGAGTTCTTTAGACTGAATTCAAAATTCCAGCAGTTCAGTTACATAGCTGAGTTCACTTTGTGAAAATTTATCAAGCATACACTCAGGATTTGGGCAGTTTCTATTTACCAGGCCGACACACACAGAGACACACACACAAATGCATATATATGCCAATAAGAAGTTTGTACCAAGAAAATGTTCTGGCATTTAAAGGACTAATGTGCTTTTTCATACAAAATAGTCAAAAGATGGTAGTTCAGCAGGGATGTGAAAAATGATGGTGTGAGCTCTCTGGCTATCTGTGGGAAAAACATTCCTAAAGACTAGGAAAGTCCTAGTGATGGGCTCATGGTTGGAGTGTGAGAAGAGCCAGGAGGTCCAAATAGACTAAGTGAAAGGAAGAGTTATAGAAGATAAGGTCAGAGCCGGAGACATGGTCAGAAGTGAAGTAAAGTGGTGAAGGAGTTAGATCCATACGTACCGCCTAGAGGGACAGCCATGCTATACTTACAAACCAATTTGCAGGGTCACATTTATATACTCTCCCATTTTATTGTTAAGGAAAAAGGGAGGGGAAGATAGATGGGAGAGGAAGAAAAGGGGAGAGAGGAACCTCCCCAGAATGCAAGAGGTTTGAATATGTGTCTGAGTATAGTTAGGTATACACTTCAAACTTAACACTGGATACATTGGGGGATGAAATTAAAAGGGAGAGGAGTACATTTTCAACTTGTGTTCCTAAATACTATCTGAGCATTTGCAAAAGTTATGGCTAACAAAAAACAACAACAACAACAACAACAACAAACCTGAAGAAACATCAGGAAAAAACCCCACTAAGATCTACAAAGATATAGGTAGCAGGATGTTCATGGCATCATTATTTATATTAGTTAGAAAAATGAAAAAAATCAATAAGGAATTGCTTATAGTAATTCTGATCAATATAATTCTAAGAACCTATTAAAACAAATGAAGTAGGTATATTTAGGAAAACTGAGGTATAACTTAAAAAAGAAAAAAGCAAAATGGTAAGAGTGGGGTGATTCTGTTTTTATTAATTAATAATAAATTAGAATACATTTAGGAAAAAGTATGGAAGAATAGTCCCCAAATTTAACCATTTTAGGATATTGCAGGAGGTTTTTCACTTTGATATTTCATATTTTCTGTCTGAATTTTTATAATGAGCTTATCATTCCTTTGAAAAGGGAAACAAGTTTAATGTGTCACCTAGTGAAGGTCTTACATATCTCGAATATAATGTCTGACAGATGTAGGATAATCAATAAATGTGTATATTCAATTAGTTACTAAAGGGAAGTTACGTGTTTATTCAGTAGATACGACATGTGATTTTTAATGTCTATAATTGGACAGATATTACTTCCATTTCCATTTTACAGATACGGAAATTGAGACTAGGGAAGATAAGGCCTCTTGTTCAAGGACTCTCGTTTGAGAGAGTGCTGAAGTCAGGTACGTATTACCCTAAAGCTCTATCGACTGGAAAAGATAATTTAAGTACTTCTCTAGAGCCTCAAACCAACAGAATAAAATAATTCCAATAAGTAGTGACAGTCTCTACTTAGCACCTGCAGTTCTACTCAATCTGAAGATAAATAATTAACAACTATTCCTCCATTTTTCCTTGGTGGAAGAATAGTCAGTATGTGGTTTTACGTAAGTCTTAGCAATTTGGCAAGACACATTTTCAAACCAAACTTTTGTAAACCTTCTACTAAAAACTAGGTGGTTGTTTATGACTTTCTAGTGAAGTTATGATGTGCTCCAATGCCATGCCAAAAGTGTCGGCAGGTCCTATGACTCTAGAAAGGGAACAAAAGGATTTAATAGCACTTGTTTCCTGGTGACAGTGTTCTAAGAAAATGGAGAATGTGATAGGAAGGAATGTTAGGTCAATATTTAACTTCTAAACATGGTATTGAGTGGTAGAAACTCTAACTTTAAATTTCAGATATTCTTTTTTTTTTTTTAATTTCAGATATTCTTACTGAACAAGTGATTCAAAAAGCCTCACTCTGCTATCGGCAATCTTACTAAGAGGGAAAAGAAGAGAGAGGCTGGTTACACTGCCTTGGATACAGATTTTTGAAATACCTGAGCCATATAAGTCCTATATACCTTCTAAGGCGGCCAACAAAATTATTAAAGTGCTTAATAATTAACCACTTTAATTTTAGTTATACTTATGGCAACAAAGTTGTATCCCTCAGTCTTGCTTACTGCTCAACCTGGAGTCTAAGCATCCTAGACAGGTTTTGATGGGACCATAAATTTCATGAAAATTTGTTTATGCATTTTTCTGCAGAGAGCCAAAGTTCTCATTAGCTTTCCAAAATCAAAAAAGATGAAACCCTCAAAAAAAAAGGCTTAAAGATACCTTTCAACATGCATGTACATCTGCTCTGTTTTTGTAGGCATTTAAGCATAGTTTTTGTCTTGTTTTTTAGGGGTTTTTGTTTAAACGTTTAGAACAATTTTTTAAATAAAGAACCAGATAGTAAATATTTTAGAATCTGTGGGTGTATATGATCTGTCTCATATTCTTCTTCTTCAAGCAACTTTAAATGTAAAGTTTAAAAATGTAAAAACCATTTTTAACTCAAGGGCCAAACACCAGCTTGTTTTAGAGTAACAGCTGGTTTAGCCCTCTACAGAAATAACACAGCATGAGTTTTGGGAATCCAGACTCTTTTTTTGGGAAAGTCAGTAGCTCCCTCTAAGTCTGAAGTTTCCACATCTGTAAAAATGAGACATTAAACTCTCCCACACAGTAGTTTTAACTACTGAGGCAGCAAGTGTTTAGAACTTCCCACACAATGCCTGGCATATAGTTAGCAAACTGATTTTATTATCCTTGCCTTTGCCTCATATGATAGATTAGTAATATTTATAAATCAATATTAAGTGTTCGATCAGCAGGTATGCTACTCCTATACAATCTACTTTATAATGATCTGCTTCAGCTATTGCCAGGAACTAACTGGAGTTTTCCTGGACAGCTAGCATACATGCATGTTAGTCATGTTACAGTCTTCTTCCTCATAATTACTTCTTTCCATTTAATGTAGGAGTCAAATTTCTAGAGTGAAGATTTAATTTATCAATATATTATTTTCCATCTAACGTGTTATAAAGCCCAAATCACAATAATTCAAAAAATCTTAAGAAAATCCAACTTGCAAAAAGTAAAACCAGCATTAATGGCTGTATACTTCGTTGAACCAAGGACCTAAGGTCACAAAATATTATACCACACAAAGTCATCAGCAGAGATAATGATCTATCCTCTTCCTATTCCTCACAAAATGGAAGGTCTCAAATATATCCAAGATATCATTATAATGAGATTCAATTGTTCTGTTTTCTCCAGAAAGATGAACTACTCTTTCTCTCCCGAAGACTAATCATTTTTACCTTTTACTATACTCACCACAGCACTAGGTATGGTAGTCTTTAGGAAACTGTTACTGAAAATAAGTATTTAAAAAATGATTTTATTTATCTAAGACAATGATCTTTCAATTCTATTTCTATATTCACCTGAACAGCAGGAAAAGCGAAAGCACAACAAATAAAAAATTAGCTATTACTACATCATTACTCCAGAATAGCTACAATGATACAATAATGTCCTTATCCATACTCTCCCAAAGTATCGAAGATTCTATTTCCTACCATCCTTAGTAAGTAAAACTATGACTCCTACAAATACTAGGGAATTTCTCAAGCTACCGTAATTAGTATTATCCAGCCTGAGACACCTTTTAAAAGTTGTCCATATAAAGTATATGAAAGAGTAAGTGAATAAATACATGACACTTTACAAATCATTTTGTCAGCTTTCAGTAAATTTACTTTGAAAGTTTTTAAGGCATGATTACTCAAACCATCTTTATCAGGTGCCTGGGTGGTGCAGACAGTTAAGCATCCAACTCTTGGTTTTGACTCAGGTCATGATCTCAGGTTCACAAGACCAAGCCCTGCGTTAGGCTTGCACTCACTGCTGGGTCTGCTTGAGATTCTGTGCTCCCCCATCCCTCCCACCCGTGTACTCCCTCTTTAAATCTTTAAAAAAACATTTTTACCCTGAATAGTCAGTAAAATGAAAAAGCTGTAATTAACGGGAAGAGTAAATGTTTTTCTTCTCCTCTCAGAAGACAAAGAAAAAATAATTCAATTACAAACCACATTATAGAGTAAGAGGCTTTCCAGACCAAGTCTAATTTAGTTCTCTAAAATTTATGGTATACTTAGAGAAGATACAGGTAAATAAAAATATGCCAAAAAGCTCTACTTAAGTAAATGCTGCACAGTTCTTGCCTTTGGTGGAACAGTGGTCCTCCCTGATCTCTAGTCAGTAGGAATATGTGAAAAATTTTCCACAAATGTATATAGCAGAATTCTTTTCAGGAGTAAAAGTCAGAACAGTTATTACAAAAATAGTCCTATTCAGAAGCTACTTCATGTTATTTGTAGATCAGAGAAGTATATGCTTATAGTTAATGACCCACTTCACACTCAAGCAAAAACCCACCACACTCCAGTGAAAAGCAGCTACTATGTACTTACTATCATTGTACTGCAGAGAATGGAAAGTGTTTCAAGGGATTTTTTAAAAAATTCTGGTAGAATGATTTTTTTAATTCAACATTATGACATCTTTTACAAAATAAAATTGGTCAATGAAAGTCCCTTGAAAGATAATAATGTTTAAAGAAGGATAGTAATTATCACCCTTTACTATCCAGCTATTAACTCTCCCCATTTTCACTGATTAGCAACAGTATTACTCCTTGTTTAGGAAGGATCTCAAATTCATATGATGACAGGCCAGACAAGGACCATTAGCAAGTAGGGGGACTATAATCTATGCATAAGAACTTCCTGCAGCTGCTACCAGATCCATCTCTCCATCCTGTTATTGCTGTGAGAAAAGCAGGCCTGGTGCAACAAGATCTTCCAATGTTTCCTAAGAGAAGTCAGAAATCCAAATTATGCAAAATCTTCCATTTTTAAATATCGGCAATTAAAAAAAATACCGTGAGGCTGAATAAAAAGTACCTACAAACAGAATTTGGCCTTTCAGTATGTAACCACTGCTAAAATACAACAGTAATAGTCTAGGAAAAGAAGCCAGTAAGAATCTCAAGTATTTAACTTTCAAATTCTAAACTCCCCAGATTATTACTCAGACTTCACGTTGAAGATGGATTCTCCATGTAGTCAAAAATCTTAGTGGTAATCTTTCTCTCCTGAAGACTAATTTTGGGGTTAATTAAAAAAAATACTTGGCACTCTCCCCACCCCCAAATACTAGAACTTTAATTAACTATTTTATTCTTTTTTTAAGATTTTATTATTTGACAGAGAGAGAGAGAAAGAGATGGAGAACAAGCAGGGGAAGCTGTAGGCAGAGGGAGAGGGAAAAGCAGACTCCCCATTGAGCAGGAAACCTAATGCAGGGCTGGATCCCAGGGTCCTGGGATCATAACCTGAGCCTAAGGCAGACATTTAATGGACTGAGCTACTCATTAAAGGTGTCCCTTTAATTTACTGTTTTAAGGCATACATTTTAGGAAAAATATTCAAAACATTTGAGGGAGATGAACTTAGAATTAATATTAGTAAAACTAGAATATGTAAAAAACGTATACATATTATAACTCATTTTTTGAAAATATTATGTTTTATAAACTGTGTTAATTGGGTAAAATGAAGTGTTAATAAGGGCAATCCTTAGAAAGCAACCACGTGAACTTCAAATCTCTAGATTGAGAGACAGCAGGAACTGGCATTCCTGACAAGCCACCTTCACTTTAGCAACATGAAATGGAAAAACAAATAAAGGGTGGGAGAAGTGACAACAATGTTAATTGGCAAGGTATTTCTGTTATATAATAATTAAAGAGCCAAAGGATCCTAAGACTCAATACAATTTTCTTTACTGCTTTAGCTCTAAGTAGATTAGATGGCTAAAAAGGATAAACTAGCAGACCTTCTATTTGGAAACAAAATCTGCTGGATTAAAAAAGAAATACAATGTGGGGCAGCACCCAAAGACTTCACCTTTAAAGGACCCACTCTCAAAATTTTCAATTTAAGAAAAAAAAATCTTTAGTTAAACACTTTTCTCAGAGTTCTCAGTTGATTTTTATAACGATATCGCCATATATATGTCATATTGATAGCATACTTAAACAAAAAAAACAAAACTTTAAGAATAAGGTGACAGAGTTGAAGAAAAAAAGGCAGCTCTGGCTTTATCAGGGCTGGATTTCACTACATAACAGTTGTGTGGGGATCCCTGGGTGGCTCAGCGGTTTAGCGCCTGCCTTTGGACCAGGGCGCGATCCTGGAGTCCCACATCGGGCTCCTGGCATGGAGCCTGCTTCTCCCTCCTCCTGTGTCTCTGCCTCTCTCTCTCTCTCTCTCTCTCTCTCTCTCTATCATAAATAAATAAATAAATCTTAAAAAAAAAAAAAACAGTTGTGTGACATTAAGCAAGTTTTTTAACTACTACTCCCTCATCTATATAAAAGGGTAAACACTAGGTACTCTAATTCTCACCATGAGAATCGTGATACATCTTAAATATATTTTACTTCATTCTTTTCACTGAAATCTGAATCCGCTCAACAACATCAGTAGTTTAAAATATTCTGGCATGAGAGCTACATAGACAAGAGAACTCAACACTTCTGGAGCTGCCTGTTTCATCCTCACATTTCTATTATTTCTTTTACAAAACTACAATCAGCTGCCTACTTACTTCAACTCTCCATCAATCACGTTCTAGCTAAATCATATTAAGTACTGCTAATTCAGTTCTCATTAAACTTTAAGATCTACAATGTTTGAGGCTGTTCAGTATTGAAGCACCAACCCTCAAACAATGATAAGCACATAGCCCATGTACAACAAACATTTGCAGACTGAGTGATAAGTTCTGTTAGTATTTACTGATTGACCACTGAAATGCCTTCTAATATAAAGAGTACAAATAAAAATGTGTACATTTCTGGAGGCGATCACTTAATGTGTAAAGTTTAAAATTTGAATTATCATACATAATCAAACACGTGCTTTGTTTAAAAAAATCCCTTTGGATATAGTGGATGAGAGCAATTTTGCTGTACTTTAAACAGTGATGCTATTCAATGATACGGATGATAAAGGTCCTTCAAAGCAATAAAAGCTACTAATGCCGCCATTACTGCTATTCATAATTTCCTTCAGATTCAACTGAATTCCAAGTCTACATTAAAAAACAAAAAACTGTCAAAATGATATCCAACCTCATTGCCACTAGCTATTCTGCAAGCAACCCCCAGATAATAACTTAGTCAAATTTTATTATCTGAAAGTTACTCCGAAAACATAAGAATCGAAGTTGAGATAGAATACCAAAATCTGTAACTTTTTCTCATTATTTTCTTAGCAACACACTGCTATAAATAAACATGTCATTGGTTAAACACTAGAATTTAGTCACTTTCATTCCAAAACTTAAAGAGTAGATTTCATAAAGTATGTTCTACTTCACAGAATAGGAAATCAAACACAGTGAACAACAAACGGTTCACCACCCTCTGCAAATCTATGGAAACATACCCATTATGAAGTAAATTTCTCCTGCCACCCAACAGTTTGAAGCTGTCACTCTATGCTATTCCCTTAAATAAAACATAATTAGTAAGGCATATCTGCCACCTACACAAGTCAATAATCCAACAACACCCAAACAAAATATCTCTGGATTACCTGGATTACTGGTTCGCTGGACACTTTGGTAGAAAATTAGTGATCTAGAAATATGCAACTCAAAGGCACTGGTAAGGCAAATACCAGACTGACACCGTTTTACAAGGAAGGACAAAATCCAAGAGTCAAACATTTTAATGAACAGAAATTTAGAGGACAGAAAGTGACATTAAACAAATCAGCTAATTATAGCCATGTGTGACCCTTTCCACTCCAACAAGTCAGGCCTAAGTAGATGAAGCCCCCCATCCCTACAAAACTTCCTTTCGCCTTCCATTTCTTCTATGGCATTAGAAAACAAAAAAACCCTCGTCCATTAATCAAAAAAAAAAAAAAAAAAAAAGTATACTACACAAAATTAAGCCACCACATACAGGAGAGCTTTGAAAGGTTAAAATCACTCCCTATCATTAAAATCCCATCTGCAGGATGATCTCAGGTACTGCGTGAGAAACTTAGAGCCACAGTTGACACAGGAGGAGCAAAGTCTAGGTCTGGGCTACAGAACCTACCCCAAAGGAAGACATGACCTTAACACAAAATCTACAGAGAACTACAGTATGTAGAGGCTCCCAACGGGCTTCCAATGTGCCGTGGGAGTGTATTTATTCCTCTACAACACATATTACACTTCTGCCCTTAAAGTTGCCAAAGCGCCATTGCAAAAGTGGCCGGCAGTTGCAAAACAGACCAGCCTCGGGCTGTCGGCACGCTTCTTTCTCATGCCTTGTGCTTCCTGTCCAGGAACAATTTCCCAACGTGGTCAAGGTGATGCTGCAAAACTGCCCTCCATGCAGCAAGCGCGTAGGGGAACAGTTGCTCACCGTTCCCCGAAGCCTACACCTGGGGGATCAGGGAGGGTGACCGACTGCCCTGTCATTTTCAACATGCTGCTCCTAGCCACGATGGCAGCACCTTGCGTGCCCACCAACCCGCGAGGAGGCTTCTGGCTCACGCCGATGCCCTCTGGAAGCAGAGACGTGTGTGCACTTCCTGCCTTCCTCCAGGGTGCTGTCCAGCCAAGGGTTGGGGAGGGAGAAGCAGGGGCTGGAAAAGCAGGGGCTGGGAAGGAGCCTCTGCCCTTCCCATTCCACGCAGGCAGCAGCGTCCCGCCCAGGCCCGGATTCCCCGCAGCTTAGGCCCCCGCGCCTGCGGGGGGGATCTTCCCCACACTCCCCCCCCCCACACACACCCCCACCTCCCTCCCTCTCACCTGATCTTGTAACTCGGGAGAGTGTGCTTGCGCTTGATGATTTTCTTGAGCTGGTTGACGATGATGGAGGTGAGCTGGGGCATAGGCCGCCCTTCGAACTGGGAGCGCACCTCGAAGTCGATCAGCGGGTCCTCCACGAAGGAGAAGAACCAGTGGGTGAAGGGCACGCGAGTGAAGACGAAGCGCAGCCTGCCCACCACCCGGGACAGCTTGACGAACAGGTAGGCGGACTTGCCGAAGACCAAGTCCACGTCGATGGCCAGGTGGAAGCCCCCGCTGTACTCCACCTCCGCCTCGAAGGCCAGCTCCTCGGGGGAGGTGGCGGGCAGCGTCTCCCCCTCGGGGCCGTCCGACTCCCCGCCGGCCGAGGGCGCCACGGGCCGGAGGAGCCGTATGGTCTTGATGAAGGGCACGGTCTCGCCCAGGAACACGTCCCGCAGGCTCAGCCCCTCCAGCAGGCGCCCGGCCGTCTTGGTCTGCAGCAGCTCCTCGAACTCCACCTTGATCTTCTTGGTGACCCAGCGGCGGGCCAGCGCGGTGTCCCGCAGCTCCCGGAACAGGAACAGGATGGTGGCGTTGAGGAAGTAGCAGGTCTCCCGCGTCGGCGGGGCGGGGGTCTCGGGGCCCGGGGCCGGGGCTGGGGCCGGGGCCGGGGCCGCGCCGCCGTCGGGGGCCCCGCCGGAGGGCTCCTCAGCCCCGCCGCCGCCGCCGCCGCCGCCGCCATAAAGGTACTCCCTCAGGGCCAGGCCCGGCACCGGCTTGATGTAGCGGAAGCCGTCGCCCGCGCGGGCCGCCTCGTCCGGCGGCGGCTCGGGCTGCCTGCGGTACAGCAGCAGGAACTGGGTGAGGAGCGTGAGGAAGGAGCCCAGCACGGCCGACGCCAGAATCATGAGCAGCAGCCCCATCCCGGCGCCGCCTCCGCCCGGGCCGCCCGCGCCGCGGCTCCCGCGCCCACAGCGCCGCGCTCTTCACGTCGCCGCCCCCGCTGCCTCCATCTTGAGGACATCGGGCGGCGGGGTCGGGGCGAGCGGCTCCCTGGGCCTCGTCCGGCGGCTCCGGCAGGCGCGGTGCGGCGGCGCCCGAGCCTGCGGCGGCCCGCGCGGCTCCTCAGACGCTCCCGGAGGCGGCTGCTGTGGCGGCGGCGGCCGCGGCGGCGGCGGCGGCGCGGAGGGGGCGGGGCGGCACTCCCTCCGGCCCGCGGTCATTGGACGAGCGGCGTGTGACGTCAGGGGCGTGCTCGCTCCCGACGGCGTCGCCTGGCAGCCGGCGCCCGGGCGCGCGCACGCGGGTCCCTCTTCACCTCCCGGGCGCCCTTCCAGCCCCGCCCCCCTCGCCAACATTCCATTCCCGCGTGGTCCACGTGGCTGTCACTTCTGGAGCCGCGGGCGCGATCCGGGGAGATAACTGGGGCCACCGGTGCGGCGTAAGCAGGCCGGGCGGAGGTGGCGTGGCGCGTTCTTGATCCCGGTCCTCCCGTTACCCTCTGATGCGCCCAGCCCCTCCTCCCCCTTTGGCCGCGGTCCCTGCCTGTTACCTCTGCTGCAGTGTGCTGCTTCCACTTGCGCCCCTGACACCCCGGCTGGCGCGGCTTTCCCTGCGGGGGCAGCGCCGCAGAGGATCCGAGCTGGCCGTTCCGAGACTTCCCAAGCCCGGGAACAAGACAGGGCTGAACTGCCTCAGTCACCGCCGTCGCTGACCGTCAATCCAACCAGCAGACGCTCTGCGTCTGCGAAGGGTGGGCCTGGAAAGGAGGGACGGAGAGAAACGCGGAAGATGCAAACGAACTTTACCACCAAGGTGAAGATTCGGGATTTAAATGAGAAGGACGTAGAAGAGCCAGGATGAGCCGGGATGATGGTGATGGTGATGGTGATGGTGATGGTGATGGTGATGATGAATTTGCAAGAGGATCAGATGATGAAGAGTGGCTCACTGTCAAGCTCTTGTCGTGTGTTAAGCTCCGTGTGTGTTACCACATTTAGCCCACGGAAGAAGTTATTGTTAGCTCCCACCCATTTCACAGGTGTAAACGCTGGCGCAGAGAGGCAAAGGAACTTGGCCTAGGGTCACGCAGGGAGGCTGGTTTGGCTAAAACTAACTCTGGAGCCCTTGGTCACTGATCTGTACCATGATAACCAAATTGCTAGGGTTGGAACCGGGTTTACGGGTTCCCTCCCTGCTGCACAGAAAGGGGGAGTTGGGGAGGAGGGTCAGGAAGGACTTGGAATTTTGCACAGGGTAGCACCTTGACCGAAGCCCTAGAGTTTTAAGGAAGCCAGGTTGCCCAGAACAGTGTTACTCATCATGTCCTCTGGCTACTTGGTTGTTACATCATAAATGCTTATGTGGCTCCTGCAACATTGACACCACACCAGTTCTACCCCTAGTCCTACAGGGGTCAGATATTCCATACTCTAAAGTCAGGACAGCTCTGGATGGCTCTAGGGGTCAGGGCATGGCCCCTCTCTCTAGCCCTGGAAGATCTTCAAGCTAGTGATTGTCTCGAATCTGGGTGATGCTAAAACAAAAAACCAGAGTTCCGCTTCATTTCGACCCAGCTGGAGCAAGTACAGAGCTTTGGAACCAGGCCTGTCTTAACTTACTCAAGTCCAGGTGTGAGACCAGAATGGCTCCCGTAAGGTAGGTGCTTGCTGAGGAGCCAGACTTAAACCCCATATTCCACATATATGGAAGCCCAAAGTCCTGTCAGGATTTCTGAGAACTCTGGCAACTTCTTTTCTCGTGGTCACCTTGAGCTCCTGGCCTCTGCTTCAGGACTGCTGTCTCAGACCTACATAGTTTCAATCCAAATGGGAAGTGTAGGCTCTTCCTCAATTTCAGCCGAAAACCTGATCCTTAACTCATGCGCCACTGTAAGAAATGTCCGAGAAGCTGGAAGTGGGGATGGACGAAAGTAGTGGTTCTTATCTATTACTGAGATCCAAAATCCTCAAAGTGTACATTGACCCGTCCAGCATCTTAAAGTATTCCTTAGCCACCTCCACAAGGAAAGTTGGTGATCTTCCTGGGAGTGAGTCCACAGTGTGGCACTCCATCTCACAGGCTCCTCTCTCCTCTCCTTTCCTCCTTTGTCCTGTCTCACTCCTCAGATTGCCTCTGGGAATCCTGAATCTTCTCAATCCGTTATACAGATTTACTCCCTTCCCCCAGCAAAACTTGTCACTCCAAATCCATGAAGGAGCTCAGCACACCTTTTGGGAAGATTAGAAAAAAAAATTTCCCTGGTGTTAAAAATGGCTGACATTTATTATACACATATGATTTTAGTAATTATAATATTATTGTAAATAACAGTATTTATAGAGAATTGACTATATTCCAGGCACAGTGTTAAACATCTTATGTGCCTTATTCCCTTTAAAACTATCAAAATGTCTGGGATGCCTAGGTGACTCAGTTGTTAAGCATCCAGTTCTTGATTTCTGCTCAGGTCATATCTCAGCATCCTGAGATCAGGGGTCTCTGGACTGGGTGTGGAGCCTGCTTAAGCATCTCTCTCTCCCTCTGTCTCTGACCCTCCCCCCACTGTGTATGCTCACTCTCATGCTCTTTCTTAAAAAAAAAAAAAATCAAAATGCTTATAAGTGTTGGCCCCATTCAGGCCTCAGGTAATGAGTCCAGCCCCTGACTGGCTGACCTCATCACAACCCACCTGGCCAACCCATTCCATATTGCTACTTGCAAACATTCACCAACTTGGGACCTTTGTTTCTTTTGCCTTTTACTATGTCATTCAGCCAACCCAAGTTTTCTTAAACTCTGCACTATTGCCATTTGGAGCGAGACAGTTCTCTGTTATAGGGGCTGTCCTGTGCCTTGCAGGAGGTGATGTTATGTTTATAGAAGCTTATTATTCTTCCATTCCCTGGAAGAATATAAATTCAGCGACCTTTTTTTTAAAAAAAAAAAAATCAATCCTAGTTCATAGAAACTCAAAAGTCTAAAAACCTTTGGCCCCAGCTCTGAAAATCTATGATTCTAAGTAGGTTTTCGAAGGAAGAAGTTGCATTTAGCCTGCCTGCTGACTTTTTAATGAGTTTTAAATGACATCATTGAAATTAAGCTGCCCCAACACCCTTCATGGGAAGTATCTATTTCATGGGTAAAGGCGGTTGAATAATGCAAGATGGGATGCTTATAAAGACTAGCATCCTCACCAACTAGAGACAGGCATGGACCACTTTTGCTGTTAAAGTCTAAATCGTTTCTCCCGACCACTACCTAGGACGAGAAAGCCAAACATGTGAATATAGAGAGTTTGTGAGTAGCATGAAAACCAATTTGATAAAAATGATATAAAATGACACAAATATCACAAAATATGGGGCAAAGCCCAGAGAAATTTAGAATGATAACAAATCTAACAAATGATACATCGCACCATTTTGTGAACCGTGAGAATTCAAATTCAATGAGTATTTTTCAGCATCCAGTGTGTGCCAGGCTCGGGGATGTGGAATGAATAGGACACAGTCCCTGCCCTCCAGGGCTGCCAAGGTGTGGCAGACACACACCTACATAACTGATGTTAAGAGATAGCACCCAGTGTACTGTTAGAACAGAGTCTTGCTGGTTCAGGGATAGGGACAGTACATGGCAAGGAACACAAACTGCTTCAAGCTCACTTAACTGAAGTTGGATTCATGTTAAAGATACTGGGGTCTTTCCAGGAACTCAGCTGCAAGATATTCAGCTGGGGCTCTCAGAAACTTAGCACTGAGAGGGCTGTTGCTCTCGCTTGTTTCCTCTGGCCCCATCCTGACCTAGTATCTTGTTGCTACACCTTTTTGCCAGTCTGTGCCATTTTTTCTGCCTAAGGTTCCTACTGCCTCATGGCCTCAGCAAATAGACAGCTTTAGAAGGCACCAGCTCTGCACCAAAATCTAGAGGGTCCTGTGTTCTTGGTGCCTAATGGGGCCTGCTATTTCAATTTCAAGTGCTGGGAGAGAAACCCAGGGTGGGCTCTACTAATCCAATCATTTATGCTCAAGGAACTTGTCTCTTCTGGTTGCTGGTGTATGGAGCAACTTTGCCAAGGATGGGGAGAGGGTTGAGAAAGAGCGTAAGTGGGCAATTCTAGTCCCATAGTGGACAAAGAGTTAATTCTGGCTGAGGAAGTTGAGGAAATTCTTGGGGTGAATGGAATTTCTGTTGGCCTTCGATGACTAGAAGGGCATTTTAATCAGAAGGAGGCCAAAGTCCAGAAGTTGGAAATCCAGCAGTTTAGAGAAATTGTGACCAGGATGAATGGAGGGTGGTATATTTATACCAATTTATACCAATAAATAACTTTGGTGTAGGGAGGAAGGAGGAGAGATGGAGGTAAGATTAGGTAAAGTGGGCTTGAGCTGAATTAGGGAGAGTTTGTCAAGGCAAGTTTAGATTCTGTTTTATAGTCTTTGTAAAGTCTCCAGAGATTTTCATGCCAAGGCCATGGTCTTATCTCTTTTCCTTCCATTATCTCTACCTGCAAAACTTCACCCAATTCAACTATTTACTTCCTCCCCTCTGCATCTATACATTCATGCTCTTCGTTCTCATTTGGACCCTCAAAGCAACCAGGCATTTTTCTCCATCACCCTAGCCAGTATCTACTTGATGCCAATATTCATTTTCAGTTGGCTCAGAACTCAGGTAAAGAAGAAGAGTGGGGCAGCTCAGGTGGCTCAGCGGTTTAGTGCTGCCTTTGGCCTAGGGTGTGGTCTTGGAGACCCCGGGATCCAATCTCATGTTGGGCTTGCTACATGGAGCCTGCTTTCTCCCTCTGCCTGCGTCTGTACCTCTTCTCTCTCTCTGTGTTTCTCATGAATAAATAAATAAAATCTTTAAAAAAGAAGAAGAAGAAGAAGAAGAAGAAGAAGAAGAAGAAGAATGTTGTTGATTGATCTCTAAAAATCTCTACATTATTTTGGACCCCAAGTGATTCAACAATACTGAAATTAATCCTTCTTGTGCTTCCCTTTCTCTGTTTTTGTCGTTTTGGGTTTGATTTTTAAGGCTTCTCCTCCTCCACTAGCCCATACAATTTTGAATGATTCCACTATTCTTGACCTGGCCTTCTTTTTTTTCCTCCAGATCTTTTACCTGGATAATGACTGATTCTGGAGGTTTCAACTCACACCTCTCCAGCTACATTTCTGACTATTCTGAAGACATCTTCAACTCAATCTGACCTACACTGAACGTCTCCCTTTTGACAGACCCTGTTGGTTGCCTGCCTCTGGGCTATTCTCCCGTTCTTTCTCAATAAGAGAACTCTCATTTTATCACAAATGGCAATGCACCTAGATAAAAGATTCATATTCCCCAGTCTCCTTTATCCTTATATCCTCGTGACTGGCTTCTGATCTGTGTGAAGAATTGTGTAGAACCTTCTGGAAGTGTCTCAAAGGGAATTGACCCAGCTGTAAGCCATACCATTTTGCTCTCCTCTTTTGGTCCTTCTTCCAGCTGTCTGAAATAAAATCAGGATTTTTAGAGCTCCAGTAGTTATTTTGGACTTTGAGGTAAGTTTGATGATGGAAGCCATATGCTCAAGATGGCAAAGCAGACAGACACCTGGATCCTTGATGACTTGTTAGAGCTACTGTAGTGGCCCTGGATTTTCTGTTACATTCAGTCAAATTACATTCAATAATCTAATTGTTTCACCTTACAACCAGCCTTTTCAAGCTGGCTCATCCTCTGTGTTTCCTACCAGTCATCCACCTGTCCAAACTTTGCTTGCCCTTCTTACTCCCCCACATTCTTTATACTCCTCAGTATATCTCAAATGTGTCTCCACTTCTGTCTCCCTATCACTAGAGCCTATTTCAGGGCCTCTTCATCTCACTTGCAACGACTTGACTTCTTCAATTACATCCTACCTAATCACTCTGCCCATTGTGTCTCCTATAACCATTCTACACATTGTTGCTAGAGTAATCTTTTCCAGGACAAATCCGATCCTGTCATTTGCTGCTAAAATTTCTCCAATGGCTCTCCACAGCCATATTAATAATTATATATCTCAAACATCAGGAACATTATAACTGGGAAGCATTGTGCTAAGTACTTGAGAAGCATTTACATTCTCTCAATTGCCCTTTGGGGTAGGTACTATCATCTCCAATTTATGGGTGAGAAAACAGATGCTTAATGCAGATAATGTACCAAGGATTACTAGGTTAATAAGTAGAGGAGCAGAGATTTGGACAAGCTGTTTAACCCACAGCCTTTCATTTTAGGGCAGCATCCCTTTAGGATGCCATCCAGACTCATTAGCAAGGCAAACAATGGCTTTTGTGATATGGCCTTTGCTTACACTTCAGCTTCTTTTTTTCACTACTTCAGAAGTGATTTTGAAGATGTTATCGACAAATTTGGTTCTATTAAAGCCAGGAAAGTAAGATTATAATAAACTCTATTTGGGGCACAAATTATTTAGACCTAATATGAACTTCAATGTACCTACCTTTCAAACTTTTGATATATTTTCAACTAGTTTAATGTTCTGGAATAAATTAGCCACTAAAAATATGTGAAAATGGGAGCAACTGGGTGGCTCAGTTGGTTAAGCGTCTGACTCTTGATCTCAGCTCAGGTCTTGATCTCATGGTTGTGACTTCAAGCCCAGCGTTGGGCTCCATGCTGGGCATAGAACCTACTTAAAAAACAAAAGACATAAAAATGTATATATAGGGATTCACATTTTTCCTTTCGTCCTAAGCTCCAATATTTCTTGGCATGGCACTATCAGAAGCTGTCTTTATTTAAAATCTTGATATTTTGCTAATCATAGATTTCATATTAATTTTAACTTTTAGATGTTGTATTAAATGTTATTTATCTTGATGACTGGGCTTTTGACACCCCCTTAAATTTTGTGCTCAAGGCAAGTGCCTCACTCAGGTCATCCTAATCCTGGCTCTGCTCATTAACCATATGGAATCCCATTTACAGGCTCCTGAATGCACAATGATCTTAATTCCCTTAGTTTTGTCATTCTTGCCTAGCACATAGTAGGTACTCAGTAAATATTTATGGATAGGTGAATTAATGCTTTTCCTTCACGTCCTTTGATCTGCCTGCGCTTTGCTTGAATAACTTGGGCTCTTTTTAGACTGAACTAGAGTATTACCTCTACCAGGAAGCTTTCTCTTACTGTCCATGCCCCTTTCCCTCCTGACCTCCTTTAAATCTGGTTAGGAGCTTCTCCACGGCCCTCAGTGCACTTGGAGGTCAGCATGGAAATAGCATTTCTTACCATGTTGTGAGTTACTTGCTTGGAATCAAAGGCCACTAGTGAGCTTTTGAGAGTAAAGACCATGGCTTTTTTTTTGTCTCTGTATCCTCAGTCCCCAAAGCACCTATGAGAGAACATGCTCATAGGTGAGGGCAGGAGGAATAGAAGAATGGTTGAATGAATGCAATCCTTTTTAAGACATTACTGGTAACAGACTGCAAGGGGGTTTATATTGAAAGAGTGCAAGACTTATGAGGAACTTTTGCCTGAATCCAGGTAAGAGTTGAACAGGGACTAAACTAAGGCCATCACAATACATTGGATTTAAGAGACATTTTTAGATGAAGAGTCAATGCAATTTGGTTGGAAATTAAGTGAATGGGGAAGTACTCAAAAGCAAATGACGTTTTACAGTTGAGTAAGGAGATGTGGATTCCGGGAATGGACAGGTAATGTAGGAGGAGTAAACTGGAGGTCTGTCACTCCTCTAGGACATTGGCCCAGAGAATGGAGAGATTGCCTATTATTAGATTCTTATTAGATAGATGAGGACTTCATCAGCATTTATACCCTACTAAATTGTTCTCTAACCCATTCCACTTCTATCACCTGACACTTCTCCAGTCTGGGCCGCTGTCATCTCTCACCTAAATTCCTGCCACTGCCTCCTAATTGGTCTACCCACCTTCAACTTTACTCATCTTACTTCATTTACCACTGCAGCCAAGCCAAATTAAGCTACTCCCTGCTTAAAATCTTTCAACAGCTCCCCATGGGCTTCTGGATGAAGTGCTAATTCCTGAGTGCAATCCCACAAGCCTGTCTCAATCTAGCCTTTGCCTTGAGATTCCACACCATCCCTAACACTCTCTCTGCTCATGGCTGTGCCCCAGGCTTCCCACACTTGCTGTGATTTGTTCTTGCGCCTTGTTCTTTCTCTTATCTCTTGGCCTTTGCACATGCTAGTTTTTCTACCTGAAGCTCTCTCCCTCTTCTCTTTGTGTGCCACCAGTACCTTTCACGTCTAGACTTTAACATTCCTCTCTAGGAAACTTTCTCTGGCCCTAGCCTAGGCTTGGCACCCTGCTGTATGCTCCTATAACACCCTGTTCTTGCCTTATGCTGATGCTTGTGGCAAAAACTGCTTGCTGCCTCTCCAGGGTCCACTCATTCTGCCTTTCATTCCAAAGAATTTGAGGGGTACCTAGCTGGCCCAGTCCAAAGAGCATGCAAGTCTTGATCTTGGGGTTGTGAGTTTGAGCCCCACATTGAGTGCAGAGATTACTTACATAAATAAATACTTTTTAAAAAATCCAGAAGATTCAAGAGCAGCAAACTGTTCAGCCTGAAAAAATGACATTTCCCAACCTGCCTTGCAAATAGGAGCTGTTGGCTGTGCTCCTTTGGCAAAACAGGAGAAGGGAACCGTGGGAGAAAATAACAGGTAGTAGCACCAATAGGCTTAATGATGGTAAATTCTTGAGATCTGCCAGTAGAGCCAGATTGACTGGAGATCACTGTAACTGCTGAGGCCCCCAGGCTCATTCGCCTCTTCTCTGTTTACATTCATTCCTTAGGTGATTTAATCAGCCTCATGGATTTTAATATTATCCATATGCTTATGCTTCCAGATGTATTGATTCAATCTGTACCTCTCCACTGAACTACTTTAGGAAAGCCATATGTCCAACAGCCTAGCAGATACCTCCACTTGGGCGTGGCTGTGGATAACTCACTGTGTGTAAAACTGAGCTGATGCTCACTCTACACTAGTTCCTTGGGCAGTCCTCACTATTTTAGTTAATGGCACCTCTGTTCTTCCAGTTGCTCAGGCAAAAACCTTATGTTGTTCTCGACACCTTTCCTTTGTATCTACATGTGCTCTGTTAACAAAATCTCTTGGTTCTACCTTCAAAATATATTTGGAACTTAACCACTTCTTTTTTTTAAAGATATTTATTTATTTTAGAAATAGAGTGTGTGTGTGAGCAGGGGAAAGGACAGAGGGAGACGGGGAGAAGCCGTGGCAGACTCGCCACTGAGCACAGAGCCCCACACAGGGCTGGATCTCAGGACCCTGAGATCATAACCTGAGCTGAAATCAAGAGCTGATGCTTCTAACTGACCCACCCAAGTGCCCCAGAACCTAACCACTTCTTAATACATTTGCCATCCTGGTTCAATCATTATCTGGGGCCTGGATTACTGGAGTGTTCTCTTAACTACCTGTTTGCTTCTGCCCTTGGCACCTCAATGTCTGTGCAAACACTGGAGCCAAAGGGACTATGGTAAAGCACCAGTCTGATTGTGCCACTAATATGTTCAAAAGCACCAGTGCTTCCGGTGTTGGCAGAATAATGGCCTCCCCAAAGATGTAACACAACCTGTATGTTGTGTTACATGGCAAAGGAGAATTCATGTTGTAGCTGAAATTAAGATTGCTAACCAGCTGACCTTCAAACAGGGAGATTATTCTGGATTATTCACTTGTGCTGAATGTAATCACAAGAGTTTTTCAAAGTGAAAGAGGGAGGCAGAAGGGAAATCGAAGTGATGTGATATGACAAAGACTCAGCCACCATTACTGGCTTGGAAAATGGAATTGGGCTAGGAGCAAGGGATGCGGACAGCCTCTAGAAGCTAGAAAAGACAAAAAAAAAAAAAAAAAAAAAGTTTATCCCATAGAGTTTCCAGAAAGAAACAACCCTGCCAACACCTTCATCTCAGTCCAGTGAGATCTGCTGGAAGTCAGGCTTTTGACCTCCGGAACTCTAAGATAATAAATTTGTGTTGTTTTGATCCATACATTCATGGTAATTTGTTATAGCAGCCATAAGAAACGAATTCAGTTTCCTCTCTCACACAAGGTAAATAAAGCCTTAGTCCAAGGTTTCTAATGACCTGGTCTCTGTTACCTCTCAGGCCTCGTCTCCCACTTTCTACCTTACTCACTGTTCAGCCACACTTCCTTCTTGCACAGGTTTGTAGAACGAATGAATGATTTTGAAATTCCTCGTTTTCCAGAAGAAAGAGAAGAGAGGCAGCTTGCTCACGGTGCCCCAGCAGGGACTTGAACCCAGGACACCAGCCCAACTACCAGCAGGGTACTATTTCTGTAGTGCTTAGCTTTTACTTTGGCTTCCTCCCCAAGAAAGTCTTGTGGTTAAATCTCCTCTGGCCACCTACCAAAGTGTTTAAATCCCTTCCAACGAGAGAAGCTTTATGCTGGCCATATTGTTCCTTTGCCAGAAGAGTAGCTCATTTTTTGCTGTGTGAAATTTGGCAACAAAAACATTTTCCCTTTAAAAGGCAGAAAAAGAAATGCCCAGGACATCAGATTGTACTGATCAATATAGCCAATTTTCTAAGGAGAAAACAACAGTCCTGGTTTTCCTTCAGCTAACTAGGTTTACTATGTGGAGTCCTGTTTATGCCCGGGGATGCAGAGGAGCTTCATGGAAATCTGGACAAATTGCTAAGTGTTGTTGGCAATCTCAATCTGAGAGCGAAATGGCCTTCCTTTTTTGCCAGCCTGGCATTTATAGTTCCAAGTGAGGAAGTTTGATTGGTTAGCCTGTAGCCACCTAGTGAAGGGCCTCCACTGGTCAGCTGTGCTGAGTCACCTCAGAGCTTATCTGTTTCCTCATGTCCAGGCAATACATATTGCAGGCTGCTGCTCTGGGGCTGATCTCTGGTCGAGTCAGCTTTGGCCACAAGAGGGGAGGCAACTTCCCTACAAAGTTGTGGGTACTACCTAGGCAGATATAACAGGCCTATTATGCTGTTTGGGGTATTGTTTTTGTTTGCCCAGCATTCTTTTCTTTTGGGAACTCCTACTTTTGTGTTGTTCTCCTGGAGTTCTCAATTCCTAACCACCAGTCTCAAGACTAGGCACATGACCCATGTCTGGCCCATTTGTAGTAGTCAATCCCTCTGACAACAGCAATTGTTCTAGAAAGGGTGGGCATGGATTTAAGCAGAGCCCATTAGAACCTGACTCCAAGAAGAATATATAGACTATAGGAGTAGACCCTTTTTTTGTTGTTGGATGGCTAACCTTGGGAGAACATGAATCTGGAGTTGCCCAGTAGAGAATACTTGTTTGTGCAAGAAGCTAAGTATAATCAAGCAAAGATGAGAAGCAAATGAAGGGATGGTTCTTGAGATGATGATGAGTCCCAGGTCAAGTGCTGCAGAAGCTTCGAATATGCAGGGATCAGGGCTAGAGTACAAATGGCCTAAATGTTTAAAAGTTATAAATGAAGCTGTTAAGTAGAATTTATCTTCTTCCTCCACATGAACAAATCTAGCCTCATTTTGGCAATTTTTTTAAATTGGAAAACTATAGTTTTTATATGATTAAAAACTGGCAAAATAATAAGATAACTGAATTTAATTATTATTATGTATGTGCTATTGATAGCCCAGAAATATCTGGATAAGCAATAAAATAAAGTCCTAGTTTAGGAATTATCATGTATTCTATAAAACCTGTTTTTTGTGCTTTCATGATAGGAAAAAATCTCTAGTTATGTAATTATATCAAAATATACACATAATTTATGTGCCATTGACAATAATGATCTAAAGGATTAAAAAGAACATGAAATTATATTCAGAGTATCAAATTGAATACATTTCTATCAAAAATGTAAATGAAGGTAAATGTAAAAATAAGAATCGAATATTTTAAAATAAAATTTATCTCTTTTCCATCAAAAATGTAAATGAAGGTAAATGTAAAAATAAGAATTGAATATTTTAAAAGAAAATTTATTTCTTTTCCATCAAAAATGTAAATGAAGATAAATGTAAAAATAAGAATTGAATATTTTAAAAGACAATTTATTTCTTTTTTTTAAGATTTATTTATTTATTTATTTATGATAGACATAGAGAGAGAGAGAGAGAGAGAGAGAGAGAGAGGCAGAGACACAGGAGGAGGAAGAAGCAGGCTCCATGCCAGGAGCCCGACGTGGGACTGGATCCCGGGACTCCAGGATCACGCCCTGGGCCAAAGGCAGGTGCTAAACCACTGGGCCACCCAGGGATCCCTGACAATTTATTTCTTAAAGCACAAAAATAGTAACATTAAAAGGCAAAGTAGAAATTATAATAATGAACAAGAATTGTGAATAAAATTGTTTAAAGTTGCAGTTTTTATGTGATGTTTCAAAAAAGGAATAACATCTCAGTATTTTTACAAAAATAAAACTAATCACAATTCTAATTTCCATTCTCTTAGTTGATGATCTAAATAATTGGTATCATCCTTCTCTCATGTTGACGCCTAGACTTACAAATATGTTTGAATAATATAAATTGTTTAATATGATAGTATGTTTCTCCACTGCCCATGCACACTTTTGTTGTGATTTTGCTAATTCTTGAGTTCTCTAGGAACTGCAAATAAGACACAGCTAAAAGAAAAAAAAAAAAAAGATGGGCACCTGAGTGGCTCAGTCGGTTAAGTGGCCGGCTCTTAGTTTCGGCTCAGGTCACTGTCTCAGGGCTGCAATCTGTGCGAAGTTGGCTTGTGCCTTTCCCTTTGCCATCCTCCTCCTCTCCCTCTTTCCCTCTCTTCAGTCTCTCTCTCTCTAAAATAAGTAAGTAAAATCTTTTTAAAAAAAGAAAGAAAGATACTCATTGTTAAAGGAATGACTCTGTACTATACAAAAATCTACTTAATTCATGCTAATAGGAAGAAATCGACAAGTTAATTAATCTGCCTTTCTGTTGCTGAGGGCTCCTACCACTTCAGTCCTCTCCTCTGGCTGAAGCAGTATCCATTTCTGCTGCTGGCAGCAGCAACTTAAAACCTTCATGGTATTTGGACCCAGTTGCCTTTGTTTTGAGGACAAAGGCAAAATTGTAAAAAAAAAACTTTCCCACAGACCTGTACAGTATTGATCCTGAGGATGGATGTCTACAATTAGGGATAGTGATATACTTGTGTTGAGCACCAGGCCCCAAGTGACAGAGTCACATATATGCTCGTGTGTGTGTGTGTGTGTGTGTGTGTGTGTGCGTGTGCGTGTGTGTGTGAAACAATGTGGGGTCCTCTGGGGCAGAGGCCTCTTCTCCTGCCCAGGTCTAAAAATGGTATGAAAAGGAATTCCTTGGATGGTTGACTGATAGGTCATTTGGGGTTCCCAAAGAATCCCTGGGATGAATGGAGCCTTAGAAGGCGACCTTGAGCCAAGGACAGGTATAGCACCTCTTGCCTATCCTGGCCCTTCTTGCCCACCACACCTGAGAAGAGTGGGGCTCTTCAGTTAGGCATTTCCAATCTGACTTGGCACTCCATGTGCTCTTGCTAGGCAGCAGTACAGCCTCAATTGTTGAGTAACAAAATACTTAGGAATCAAATGTTTTGGGGTGCTTGGGTGGCTCAGTCGGTTGAGCATCCAACTCTTGGTTTTGGCTCAGATGATGATCTCAGGGTTGTGAGATGGAGCCCTGTATCTGGCTCCATGCTCAGCAGGGAGTCTGCTTGGGATTCTCTTTCTCTCTCTTTCTAAAATAAATAAATAAATCATAAAAAAAAATAAAATGTTTTAATTATTTCCTGATTGATAGCTGAGTTTCACACAAGAACTTTGACAAGTAACTATAGGGGACAAGGGCATGGTGACCCAAAATGTGATACTTTTGCATACTGACTATTTTTTAAAAAATTTTTATTAAAGACTTATTTGAGAGAGAGAGAAAGAGAGAGCACGCACAACATGAACAGGCGCTGGGGTGGTGTTGGGCAGAGGGAGAAGCAGACTCCTGGCTGAATGGGAGCCCAATTCTGGGCTCCATCCCAGGACCCCAAGATCACTACCTGAGCCCAAGGCAGACGGTTAACCAACTGAACCACCCAGGCGCCCCATATACTGATTATTTTACATAAAAGTTACTTAAGAGGCAGCCTGTGTAAGGACACTCAGACCCACCTCTATCCCACTGAAAGCAGGAAATAAATTTCCCCTGTGAAAGGTCCCCTCCCTGCAAATGGGAAGTAAAGAGCCATCCTGATCACCAGAGATAGGGAATTTAGAGCTGAGAAGACTATATAAATAAACTTTGTTACTTTTCACTAATTTACTCCCCAGCCCAAATTCCATTTAAAATTCCTTACTAATTGCAGCTCCGGAAGTATTCTTTGTCCTGTCAATTCCTCACAGAGATATTATCTCTTTGTCTGAAAAATGAAAAAATACTGCCTTGTGTCGGTCATTTCTTTAGGTCTCAATTTTGTTATTGGGCCTCCATGCACTTGGAATGAAGTGCATGAAATTTTTTTTTCTCCTGTTAATGTTTAATGTAAATTTAATCCTTAGTTGGGCTGGAAGAGCATGAAGGGCAGAAGAATTTTTCTTCCTCTATCAAATCAAAATAAAACAGAACTAATGAGTGGGTAAGATACTGATCTACAAAACATGACATCACTATTTTTTTTCAAGTCAGGAAAATATTGCCAAGAGGTATTGCTCGTAAGTGCCCATTAAGAGTCTTTTAAAATAAAGATACTATTTCTTAGTAGGCACCCTACTCTAGAATAAGCTTTCAAATAAAAACAGAAGTAAGCATAGAATTCCCATTTTACAGGAAGGAAATGGAGGCCCAGAAAGGCTAAGCATCTTGCACAAAGTCACACAGCTACTAAGTGGCAGCGGTAGTATTCCAAGCCAGGTTCATCCGTGTCCAGATTCTGACCTGGTGACCACCATGCCATATTGGTCACCTCACACCCAGAAGAACCAAATAATCAACATCAGCAAGAGAAATTCAGGAGGGCCCCTCCTGACCAAGCACCATTCTTCAGCTTACTCTTCAGGTTCCTCCCAAAGACAAGTTTTATTATGACTGCCCAACAGTTAAGGATGTGTTAGAGTTTTAGGTTGTAAGATGTGAAGCAACACCTGCTGACTTATATTTTCCTATTGGGTAACACCTGACCACTGAACTCTGAAGTACCTTTTCCCTCCAATTACAGAATGTTGACTTATCTTACTTTGGAAGACCAACAAAATTTATAAGGTCACTACAAGTTGAAAAAGTGCCAATGGGGCCTTGTGTAGTAAGATGAGTAAACATATTATAGTGCTATGAAGATGTTTACAATACGTTTGTGTTTTGCCAATATCATTATGATTAATGAGATTTTAATGGCTTGGTGGAGATATTTTCCACATACCCTAAAATTCACCTGTCGAAAGTGTATGGCTGATTAGTTTTAATATATTCAAAGTTGGGTTACCATTGCAGCAATATTATTTTAGGACATTCCAATACCCTAAAACGAAACCCTATACCCATTACCAATTATTCCCCATTTCCTCCCATCTCTGCCCTACACAAGGATTAATTAATCCCTTTCTGTTTTTACGTATTTGCTTAATCTCAGTATTTCATGCAAAATGAATCATATGTGGTTTTTGTTGTTGTTGTTACTGGCTTCTTGCACTTGGCATGATGTTTTCCAGGTTCGCCTATGTTATGGCTCAGTATTCTTTTTTTATGGTCAAATAATATCCTGTTATGTGGATATACACTTTGTTTTGTGCATTTATCCACTGTTAGACCTTTAGTTCTATTTCGCTTTTTGGTATGATGAATAATGCTGCTATGAACATTTGTGTACAAGTTTTTGTGTGAACATATGCTTCCATTTCTCTTAGATATATGCCTAAGAGTTCAATAGCTGGGTCATATTCTATGTTTAACCTTTTGAGGAATGGCTAGACTCTTTGTAAAGCAATTGCACCATTTTACATTCCCAACAGCAGTGTATGAGGGTTCCAATATCTCTACCTGTTCGCCATTACTTGTCTTGATTTTAGTCATCCTAATGGGCGTGAAGTAGTATGTCATTATGGTTCTTTTTTTTTTAAAGATTTATTTATTTATTTATTTATTTATTTATTTATTTATTTATTCATGATAGACATAGAGAGAGAGAGAGGCAGAGACACAGGAGGAGGGAGAAGCAGGCTCCATGCTGGGAGCCAGACGCGGGACTCGATCCCGGGACTCCAGGATCGCGCCCTGGGCCAAAGGCAGGCGCTAAACCGCTGAGCAACCTCATTATGGTTCTTATGTGCATTTCCTTAATGTCTAATGATGATCTTCTTTGGAGAAATGTCAATTCAATTTTTTTTGCCTATTTTTAAATTGGGCTACTTATCTTTTTTTTTTTTTTAAATTAAGTTGTAAGAGTTCTTTATATATTCTGGATACCAGTCTTTTCCCCAGATATATGATTTGCAAATATTTTTTCTCTCATTCTCTGAGTTTTCTTTTCACTTTCTTGATGGTGTCCTTTGAACCACAAAAGCTTCTAATTCTGGTGAAGTTGAATTTGTCCATTTTTTGTTGTTGCTTATGCTTTTGATATCATATTTAAAAAATCATTGCCTAACCCAAGGTCATGAAGATTTAGTCCTATGTTTTCTTCTAGGAATTTTGTAATTTTAACTCTTATATTTAGGTCTACAATCTATCTTGAGTTAATTTTTGGAGAAGGTGTGAGGTAGTTGTCCAATTTCATTCTTTTGCATGTAGATATGAGTTGTCCCAGACCATTTGTTGAAAAGACTATCCTTTCCCCACAGAACTGTCCTGTATTCTTTTTAAAAAAATCAATTGACCATAAATGTGGAAGTTTATTTCTGGATGTTAAATTCTATTCTATTGATCTATATGTCTATCCTTATGCAAGTACCACCCTGTCTTGATTGCTGTAGTTTTGCTGATTTTGAAATCGGGAAGTGTGAGTCCTCCAGTTAACTGATCTCTTTCAAGATCATTTTGACTATTCTGGGTCCCTTGTATTTTCATGTGAATTTTAGGATCAGCTTGTCAATTTCTGCCAAGAAGGCAACTGGGATTTTGATAGGGATTGCATTTTGGGAGAATTGCCATCTTAACAGTGTTAAATGGATATGGTACATCTTCCCATTTATTTTGATTTTCTTTGATTTCTTTCAATAATGCTCTGTTTTCCAATGTGCCTATATTGTACTTTTCTGTTCAATTTATTCCTAAGCATTTCATTCTTTTTGTGTTATTATAAATGGGATTGTTTTCTTTATTTCATTTTCAGTTTGTTCTTGCTAGTGTATAGAGATACAACTAATTTTTCTATATTGATCTTGTATCCTACCATATTGCTGAATTTGATCATTAATTCAAATGTGGTCTTTAGTGGATTCCTTCTTCTTTTCTTTTCTTTCTTTATTTTATTTTATTTTTTTAAAGATTTGATTATTTGACAGAGAGAGAGAGAGCACAAGCAGGGAGAGGAGCAGAGGGAGAGTGAGAAATAGACTCTTCATTGAGCAGGGAGAGCCTAATGTGGGACTTGATCCCAGGACTCTGGGATCATGACCTGAGCTGAGAGCAGATGCTTAACCGACTGAGCCACCCATGTGCCCTGTATTCCTTCTCATTTTGTATGTACACAATCATGCCATCTGCAGATATATTTTACTTCTTTTCTATCTCAATTCCTTTTTTGTTTTCGTTTTTGTTGTCTAATTGGCTAAGCTGGAATATCTAGTACTGTGTTGAATAGACATGGCAAGGGCAGACACCTTTTTCTTCTCCCTAATCTTAGGAGGAAAGCATTTAGTCTTTCCTCATGAAGTATGACATTACTTGTGGGTCTTTGGTAGATGCCCTTTATCTGACTAAGAAAGTTATTTTCTATTCCTAGTAGTATGTTGATACTTTTAGTATTTACTTCCATATTTCTAAGAATATGCTTATATTGCTACTTTAATTTTTTTTCAGTTTTAGGCATTATCTATTAAGGTCTTCATATAGAAGAAGATTTCACACTTTTCTTCTCCCACAGTCCTATTCACACACTAAAATTATAATCTACTTTGGTTAGGTCAATATTCAGCTTTAATATTAATGAGATCATATATAATTCTTTTGAGTGGACTCATACAGTAAAATAAATATTTTTCCTTTTCCTTGGAACTTTTTATATTCATTAGGAGTAACTCTTTTGTTTTACCATTTCCTTAGTTTCCTACGTATTTAATACTCATTCAACCCATATCTCTCTGCCAGTTATGTCCACTGCCTCTCAGTACATTCATTCAAATCACCTTCTTGAAAATATCCCATCAGAGCCTTCTGAAGGGCTCTGATCAGAACTAGTCATCCTCTACATCCAGTCCATAGTGTCACCCAGGGTCTCCCTCAACCACCATCTTGGATTGCCTTCACCTTTCTCCTACTTTGGATCTCCTTTTTCTTATCTTTTAGGTCTTCCTCTCTACTCCCTCATTTTGATGAAGCACATTTTCTAGGACCTTCCAAAGAAATGTGTGGGTTATAAAATTTTGAGAATTCCCATATATGAAAATGTCTATATTTTTGTCCTCATATTTGATTAATATTTTGACTGAATAGAGAAATAATTTTCCTTCAGAATCTTGAAGACGTTGCTCCACCACTTTATAGCGTTGTTATTGGGAAGTTTGAAGCTATTTTTATTGTTTCTTTGTGTGTGACCTGTTTTTGCCCCTGGGAGCCTATAGGATCTTCTCTGTTCCTGGAGTTCTGAAATGTTACACTAATGTGCTCAGTAAGAGTCATTTTCACCCTTTGTGCTCAGTATTCATAGGCTTTCAACCAAAAGCATATCTTATGTATGATTGCTTCCTTCCCTTAAGTTTCTTGGTTTCTCTTCCTGAAACTCTTGTTATTCAGAAATTGGAGTTCCTTGTGTGCTCTACTGATTTTCTCCCCCTTTCTCTGTAACTTTTTAGTTCTTTTTGCTTTTTCCCCATAGGAGTGATTCTCAACTTTATCTTCCAACCTTTCTGCTGAGTTTTTAATTTCTGACTCAATGCTCTTAATTTCTCAGAGATATTTTCCCCCCGTTCTTTGAATGCTTCTTCTCCCCCATTTTAATAGAATCCAGATTTTATATCACAGATGCAGTGTTTTCTTGCTCTCTGAGATAGGGTCATTTTTGAAGTTGTCTTCTCTTTTCATAGTTTCCTCTAGGTTGTTTTTTTTTTTTTTTTAAGTTCTTTGTTTTAGGTCCTACTTTTATATTAAAGCCTTTTTTCAGCAGTGGTTAATCCTTGGTTGTCTGCACATATTTAAGAGAGGTGGGGAAAAAAAGTTAATGAGATCTTTGAGTGTGCTGGGGGCCTTGTAGATTTTGAGCTATGCTATAGGATTATCTGAATCAGCCATTCTTAGGGTAATTGCTTATGTTGTTTCTTTTTGTTTTCATTTCTTTCTTTTTCTTTTTTTTTGTATATTTTTTTATTGGAGTTCGATTTGCCAACATATAGCATAACACCCAGTGCTCATCCTGTCAAGGGCCCCCATCAGTGCCTGTCACCCAGTCACCCCAACCCTCTGCCCACCTCTCCTTCCACTACTCCATGTTCATTTCCCAGAGTTAGTAGTCTCTCATGTTCTATCTCCCTCTCTGATATTTACCACTAATTTTCTCTCCTTTCCCCTTTAATCCCTTTCACGATTTTTTATATTCCCCATATGAGTTAAACCATGTGATGATTGTCCTTCTCTGATTGACTTATTTCACTCAGCATAATACCCTCCAGTTCCATCCACGTCGAAGCAAATGGTGGGTATTCGTCATTTCTGATGGCTGAGTCATATTCCGTTGTATATATAGACCACATCTTCTTTATCCCTTCATCTTTCGATGGACAGCGAGACTCCTTCCAAAGTTTGGCTACTGTGGACATTGCTGCTCTGGAAAACTGTGTCCTCAAAGAGTTGGATGTTTGGATGTTCTTCAAAGAGTTAAAAATAGAGCTACCCTACAACTGAGCAATTGCACTGCTGGGGATTTACCCCAAAGATACAGATGCAGTGAAATGGCAGGACACCTGCAATCCAATGTTCATTTCTTTCTTTTTCTGAGAGAGAGAGAGCGAGCACATGAACGGGGGCTGGGAACAGGAGCAGAGAGAAAGCGAGAGAGAGAATCCTAAGCAGGTTCCATGCCCAGCACAGAGCCTGACATGGGGCTTGATCTCACAACCCTGAGATCATGACCTGAGCTGAAACCAAGAGTCAGATACCCAATGAACTGAGTCACTCAGGTGCCCCGCTTATGCTGTTTCCTTAGACATTTTGTCTGGGGTGAGTCAGATTCCTCAGAGAATACTCTGATTTTCCTGCCTTGGAGGTAAAGACCAGAATGTCAGGGTTCTGGGAGCTGAATGAGGGCAGAAATCAGGGGGAATCTCATAAATTGGTATGCACACATTTATTAGTATTCTGTGTTTTTACTACAGCACTCCTGCCCTCTGCTATGTTTTACTTTTTCAAGTACTATACCTCCAGCCTTTTGCCAGCATGGATTGGGAGGCAGTTGGCAGTAACGTGGAGTGGTAGCAGAATCTAACTCTCTCTCAAACAGCTTTCAACTAGTCCCTCTCATGTCTTAAAAAAATATTTTATTTATATTTATTTGTGAGAGACACAGACTGAGAGGCAGAGACACAGGCAGAGGGAGAAGCAGGCTCCTTACAGGGAGCCTGATGCAGGACTTGATCCCAGGACCTGGGGATCATGACCTGAGCCAAAGGTGGATGCTCAACCATTGATTGAGCATTAATTTCCCACCTTCAGTCTCATTTCTGGTGCCATTGGTGCCACCATTTGCTGAGTCTTTTGAATTTTGTACATATATTCCATTCTATCAGGTTGGCTCATAGCTTTTCCCACTGCCAGTTTGGGACTTGGCACAGTCTGTTAAGTCAGCTGACACTCATCTGTCTGCTTTCCAGAATTTTTATGTTGTCTCCCAGCCTACTCTCCCTGTCCTTGTGGGTTTAGGTCTTACAAATTAATTCCCTTAACACAGTTTTAAATGAGGTTTGGAAAGGAAGCAAATTAGATGCTTGGGGGTAAGTCCACTATCTTTGGATCTGGGAATCTGACAACTATTTATTTTTCAAACACCGAATGAAAAGTGAATAAGTGTAATGGAGGCTTATCTTCTCGTCATACTCCTTCTTTTCTTCAGATTTCATTACTCTGCTGTCTCCCAACTTATGTCTTAAATCTTTATTCTTGGTTTTCTTTGCTGCCTCCTCTTCCTCTCTCTGTGTCCTCTAAATAACAGGGACCTTCAGATTTTGGTCCTCAGTACTCATCTCTGGTCTTTCCATCCTTCAGGGCTTCCAAAGCTATCATCTCTAGCTAGTCTTCCAACACCATGCTTTCTGAGCTGCTCCCTGACCCCGTCACTGTGTCTCATCTCCCTGATTGTTTCCTTCATGGCCCTCATCAGTTTCTGAAATGATTTATCAACTTATTTATTCTCCATGTCTTCTACCAGAATGCAAACTTAGTCCATGAGGGCAGGAACTGCTTCTGTCTTGTTCACTGCTGCAAAAAGCAGTATCTACCAGATATATAATAGGTACTCAATAACATTATCTGAATCAATGAGTGAAAGATCTGGGCTCTCCCTATATTTCTTCACCTTCATCTTTACATGTCTTCCCTCTCTGTTCCTATACTCATCATGCCTAACCATTAGCAGTCTCCTGAACACTAAGACTTTATATTACAGGGCCTTTGCATAAGCAATTCTCTCATAATTGAGTGCCCTTGTCTTCCTGCTAGACTCGTCCTTTATTTCTGAAGACTCTCTATCTCCCCCCTAGGCATTCTGACATCCTGTCCTTTGGACCTCACTGTTCTTAGTACTTACTTCTGTCCTTGACTCTGTCACTCCACAGTGTCAATTAGCCAATATGCCTGTCACTCCAACTAGACTATGCTTCTCGAGGGCAGGGACTCTATCTTAGTTTTTGTTTGGTTTTTAAAACTCCAGGCACAGGAATTCAAAGTGTGTTGAATGACTGATTTACATGCATTTGGTATATGTGAACTCCCGTGGGTAGAAAGGCACACTCCAAATCTTACAACTGTTAACCCTGAAAGGTACACCTGCAGGCATATTTTTCCTAACTAAACAGGAGCTTTGACAGTTATTGGATTCATTGACAAGTATTGGCTTATTAAGAGCCTTGCCAGGTTTATACAGACATATTTAAAAGAAATCCATTTGAGGGCCTGAATGCATTGATCAAATAAACTGATGGTTGTCAAAACTTCTCTTTTCCTGGAACTCTATAGGAATTGACCTAGACGCTCATGCAGCCCCCAGGAAATTCTGTTCTCATTTGTGCTAAAGCCTTTTTCCTCAAACCACACTTGGACTCATTACATCCTCTAATACCTTTAGATCAATAGGTAGAAGATGCTCATATGTTTCAGATGTTTTTACCCTCACTGTCTCATTTCCTGTCTCAGACCAAAATACCTTTGGACTGAAGACAATTCATGAGCTGGCTGAAAACATCAATCCTGCCCTGTTTAGACCACGTGTCTTTTTACAGTTGTTCCCCTCAGAGTGAGAGTAATTAAGACTCTAGACTGATGAGTATATGGTTCTTGCCACAGAATTGCTTAGCTAGGCTGACCTTTCTTTTTCCATGTTCTTCAGTTACCTCAAAGGTTTATGGGGGTGGGGGTCTGGGTGGATCCCTTTCTTAAAGCAGAGAAGGCAAATTGTGCATGACCAAGACCAGTTTCCCACCACAACATTTCATACTCCATTCACGTATTCTTTTTTTAATTTATTTTTTATTTTTATTTATTTATTTATTTTCCATTCACGTATTCTAATGAACAAAACCAACATATACTTAGAAAGTAATGTGAATGTTAGGAATCCTCTACTTTGAAACTGTTCCACATGCCTCTGCTTTGCAGAGGAGTCTTCAAAGGATTTCATATTTCTTTTAACCGCAAAGCCACTCCAAATGGTTGTGCAGAGCCCCCTTTGTTTCACAGTTCAGAGGTCATAAGAAAGCTTGAACAAACTGCACTCAGTTTGTGAAATGGAGAATTCTCATACTCTCTGCTTCAGTCATAAACATTTTAATGAAAGCATCCTTAACTGTTCATTCTGTCAAAACCACAAGGTTTCAGAAGACTTTAGAAGCAACAAAAATGAACAAAAAGGTTCACTGTGGAAAACCCTACTTGAAGAGAGGAGGAGAAAGACCTGAGTTGCAACTCCATCCTGCTCTATTCTCCAACCAGTCACCTCTTCCTCCTCCCAAGGGGGCAGAGAGAAGCCAGCAGCCTTACTCTGATGAACTTTCTTTCACATGGAAATATAGAGTCACCATTTCCAAAGGGCTTTATCATCAGATAATTTCAGGAAACAATGGGCTGACCTCTGATGAAGAAAATCAGTCTAATTTCCTCACTGTAGACCTGGAAACCTCTAATATACTCACGTGTGCTGCGATGCTCAATGGAAAATGTGGTGCGCAGACTTTTCTAAAGGCATTTGATCATGGAACACTTTCTAGACCCTCTTTTTTTTTTTAAGATTTTATTTATTTATTCATGAGACACACACACACACACAAAGAGAGAGAGAGAGAGAGAGAGAGGGAGAGAGAGAGGCAGAGACACAGGCAGAAGGAGAAGCAGGCTCCATGCAGGGAGCCCAATGCGGAACTCGATCCTGGGACTCCAGGATCACACCCTAGGCTGAAGGCAGGCACTAAACCACTGAGTCACCCAGGGATCCCCTTTCCAGACCCTCTCTTTTCCTGGTTAGTGTTCCATGGGCACGCTTTGTAAAACTGCCTGACCGCTTTTACAAGAGTCTAATTCTGGGTTCGCACATTAGCTCATATTCCCTTATCCATACACGGGAACTCTCCTCTCAGAGAACAATCACTCCACAAGAAGGAGGGATGTTTGTGCTGCTCAGGGCATCTGGGGTTTCATTCAGGGAAGTGTTGCCATGCTGTTTGGCCAGACCTAAGCCATATCCTTCAATGTAGCTTTACTAGGTAATATAGGTGATGTTTTCTTCCTTTTTTTTTTTAAAAAAAGATTTTATCTGAGAGAGAGAGAGAGAGAGAGAGAGTAAGCATGAGTGGTAGAAGCAGGCTCCCTACTGAGCAGGGAGCCCGATGTGAGACTTGATCCCAGGACCCTGGATCATTGACTTGAGCCAAAGGCAGATGTTTAACTGACTGAACCACCCAGGTTCCCATAAAGGTGATATTTTCATTTCTATCTGTTGGAATCCTGTATCTCTCAATGTGTTCAAGACTCAGACAGAATTTCATTTTCTGGATTCATTAAAACCCTAACAAGACTCATTAAACTGGGGTCCCTCCACACACAGTTTGAAAAACACTGCTGTAGGTTAACGGGGGACCATCACAGAGATGAAAGCAAAAGAAGAGTAAGATTAAATCAAGAGCTGATGGAGGCAGGGAAACCTGATGAGCCCAGGAAGACATGCTGGGGACCTGACCCAGGGTAGTGATGATTAGGGGAGAGAGGAAGTCATGGAGGGTGTAGAAAGATGGGCAGGACTTGATGGCTGATCGCCCTGGGCAGAGGGGAGCTGAGGATGACATCTTCGTGGCCGCCTTAGGTGACCGTGTAGATGGAGCTGAATGAAGAGCTGAATGAAGGGGGTGGGGAGTGGGGAGGAGGTCAATTGTGATCTTTAGCTGAGTTGCCTGTCCTCAACTTAGAGGAGAAGAGGAGGTATAAGAAGGAGGTCAACTCTGAGTCTACAGTGAGGCTTTGGAAAGGAAATCCTTTCCTGGGATTGGGGCAGAAAAGTGTGAAGACAAAACATGTGCCAAGAGAAGCCTCCTTTCTGGGCCTTGCCCTTGGATGCTTCTTCATTTCAGTTCCCACCCAGGCCCATAGCTGGGGAGGTGCTATTAGCAGCTTCACAAGCAAGAAGAGATTCTAAGGGTGCCTGGGTGGCTCGATAGGTTAAATACCTGCCTTCAGCTTAGGTCATGATCTTGGGGTCCTGGGTTCGAGCTGTGCATCAGGCCCTCTCTGTTTAGCAGGGACCCTGCTGCTCTCTCTCCCTCAGCCCCTCCCCCCAGTTTGTGTTGCCTCTCTCTCTCTCTCTCTCTCTTTCTCTCTCTCTCTTAAATGTAGGAATAAAATCTTTGAAAAATAAAAAAAGATAATTCTAATTCAGGAAGTACTTTCTGATGTTATGTTTGCACCTGCCCCTCCAGTGTCTACCTGTGTCCTCTTTCCTGAAGTTATTAGGAGCAGATCTGTAGGGGCTGATGCCTCTTGGTCCTGACAGGCAGGAACATCTGGGAACATGCTGTTCCACTGACTCAGCAGGTTATGTCCACAGGAAGCCCCAGCTAAGTGTGAGTAGCCTTCTTCTCATGTCTGCACTCTGTCTCTCACCGAGGAGCTATAAAAATCAAATGAGATGACAAATGTGAAGCAGTAAACACACTGCTTGGTAGAGAGTAGGTGATGCCTATGTTAAGTCCTCCTCTTCCTTCTGATACACACAGCCCTCAAGTGCTCCAGGTCACCACAAGTGTCATCTTAATGGTGAAAAACATTGACTTGGTACCAGACCAACTCGGGTATGACTCCTGGGGTCTGCCTTCAGAGCACTGTTGTGAAGATTCAGTGTGATTCCCTATAAAGAACCAAGGACAGTGCCTGGTACCTAACAAGTGCTCAATAGATGACAGTAATCGTTTATGTTATCATTATTTATATTAACTATGTTATCATTATTAAAGTCCAAAAAAGGCTAGAGAAGACAGTGACTTCAGAAGTGATGGACTAAGCTTAACTCCAAATATTCAAAACCAAAATGCTGTGAAACATTTTTCGCACACAAAAAAAAATGTAAATTGCTTTTCCTTCACGTATCTATCCTTTAGGCTCTATAAATAGTTTGTGTTGTGGGCTCTACATCAGCTGGTCACTCACAATTTGCAAGGCTAATCAGGAATAGCTGGCAAACTTATCTTAGAGCTTAGCAAGCCACAGCTAGAGTGAGGTGAACCGTGGCCCCCTCAAAAGATATGTCCAAGTCCTAACTCCTGGTGCCTACAAATGTGACCACATTTAGAAAAAGGGTCTTTGCAGGTGGAATTAAGTTAAGGATCTTGGGATGAGATCCTCCTGGATTAAACAAGTGTACCCCAAATCCAACGACAATTGTCCTTAGGAGAAATGGAAGAGGAAAAGACACAGGGAGAAAGGAAGAAAATCGGGGAAAAGTGGAGGCAGAGGTTAGGAGGATTCAGCTACAAGCCAAGGAATGTCAGGGGCCACCAGAAGCTGGAGGAAGCAAAGATGCTTCCCTCTGGGCTTGGAGGGATTGGGGCCCTGCTGACACCTTAGTTTTAGACTTTGGCTCCCAGGATTGTGTGAGAATAAATTTCTGTTGCTCTAAGCCACCCAGTTAGTGGTAATTTGTTCCAGCAGCCACAGAAGACGAACACAGAGAACAGAAATGCACTCAGGCTAACTTTGGCAACAGGAAAGAGGAGAGAGGGCATATTCCAGGGGGACACAAGTGCTATCGTGGGTCCCGAGGACATCAAGTTCAGGCTGGCCTCATGAGGAACAAGGACCAGAACGCAGAAAGTTGGGAGTGGGGTGGCTGTCTTGTTTGTGGTCCTTGACCTCTCCTCTCCTGTCACTCTTGGCTCTCCACCTGCAGGCTGCCTCTCTCTGGTTCTTCCGGCACATGGCCAAAATTGTCACTGTTAACCTGACCTGTCCTCACGTCACATTTGAAGCACCTAATGGACCAATGGGTGGTTTTGTGGCTTGATTCTAAATTCCAGGGGGCAAGATCTCTCAGCCTGGGTCCAATCAGCTTTTGCCCAGGAGTGAGCTCTTATGTCTGAGGGCCTTTGTTTGAGGGTAAGGGAGCTGCTAGCAGATATCCTGGAAGGTTTTTGTTTGAATGCCAAAGTTAGTTTGAAGGTCACACAGCCTCCATCCATCCGCCACCTTGATAGATCAGGGAGGTTCTGACCTTTCCAGATCTTCCTTTCTGCATTAGACAATGTCCTGAGCCTTTTAACCTTCTGTCTCCTCAGACCCCTCTCTCTGGTGTAACCACATCATATTACAGAAGGGAGAAAAGCAGGGGAAAAGCTGTCCATTAGATCCCCTTCCTGCTCGAAACATGAGGTTAATCTTCTGGAACAAAAGCATTATTGATTTTTATCTATTGTAGTCTTCTCCTGACACAATGAATGTGTGTTACTACTGGTGAAATATTTGGCTTGTTTTGGACTCAAATATCCAGTTTTAAAAATTCCTGTTTATTATTTTTCTCATGTTGCCTTCAAAAGCCTCCTCTAGGCTAAGTGGCACCGGAGACATTGGGAGGTTGAAGGACTTGGCCTAGAATGCTTTTGATCACCAAAGCAAAGCTTCAAACCAATCAGAACTCCGAGCCAGGCCGAAGTAAGGCATAACAGGAGAAACGGGTTCTGGGGAGAGTCCCATTCCTTGAACTTCATTCACTAATCAAAGGGAATTCGGTGAGTGCATACTAGGTGCTGGACGTTGAGCCAGAGCTAGGATTACAGAGGGGAGTGCACTGGACGTTGTGCTTCTCACAGGGAGCCCATGGCCATGGGTAGACAGAGATAAAAGGAAGTGATACAGATGAGTGCATAATTGCAAACCATCCAAAGGTCACGGAGGAGAGGTACCTGGCTCAGGAGAGTGAATAACTCAGGCAATTAGCCCAAGGAGTCAGGAAAGGCTTCTCTGGGGGAGGCACATTTCCTGAGATCTGAAGGGTGAGTAGGTGGTTAACTAGATGAAGCTGATGGGGGTGGGGAGGCAGGCGATATTCCAGGAGAGAGAACACTGCATGCAGATATTTATTATGCCATCCAGGTAGAAACCCATAAAATGTAAATTAGAGATCTGTGTACACACGCGGACACAGACTCCTGAGGAAGGAGACGTCAGGCAGTTATGCTCTAGTTCTTTGCCACCTGCAGGTGCCAGAGGCTGCACGAGGTTTTCTCTCACGTCTCTGACCCCATGCAGATCTCCCTCGGGTGGTGTGAGTGCCCTCGGGGCTCTCTGTGTCCACATGATCTTGAGTGTGGCAAGGAGCTCGCAGTGTAAAGGAGCCTAGACACACAAAACAGGAGGTTTTGTAAGAAAGAACATACTGAAAAGAGGAGCTATTTTGTTTTCCTCTGTCTTGTCTCTAGAGGGAGAAGCTGGGAATCTGGGGGCATGGGGAGATGCCTGCCTGGGATTTTCTCATCTCAATTCCACCAGTTGTCCCGAGCAGGCCACCTGGAGGAGTGAGTCTAGCACCCCAGGAGCAGGAAGTACGTGGGCAAAAGCAGAGGACAAGAGTAGGGAGCCCTTGGCTTCTCCCCAGGATACTGTCTTGACCGCTCCTCATGGACCACTTACTCCTGTGTGTCCAGGGAGCCTGGGGTGTTTCTTTCCCTCATGGCCTGCTTCAGAGGGCTTCACTGCTTGTCTGTCTGCCCAGTAGTTGCTGGGCTTCTCGAGGGCCCGGGTCTTTTCAGTGTTTGTTCTGTGCCTAGCACCTGGCATTTACATGCTAAATATTCAAAAAATATTTATTAAAAAAATGAATACATGGACCTTATTAATTTACACTCAACTTTAGTCCGGAATCATGTTGCTTAGAAATAGATGGAGGTGGCAGTGGGGAGCCGGGCAGCGCCTGAGTGGCTCAGTTGGTGAAGCATCCAACTCTTGATTTTGGCTCAGGTCATGATCTCAGTGTTGTGGGATCCTGCTCAGCACGGAGTCTGCTTGGGATTCTGTCCCTTTCCCTCTTCCTTCCCTCTGTTCCTTGCTACCCCCAGCTCATGCACACACCCTTGTGCTCACTCTCTCTCTCTCTCTCAAATGAATAAATAAAAATCTTAAAAGAAACAGATGAGTGGGGTTCAGTGAGAGGTAATGTTCACACTGCCTTGGACTTGGTAGGTGCTCAGGAGCTCAATGGTGACTTACCAGGTAGGTGGTTATAAACAGCCCTGCATTAGTGCTCTGGGACTTACAGGTAGCATAGCTTATTTCTTAACGGCATTGGTTTTGTGACAAAGCAACCCTCGGGGGTAGCATTCACATGTCCCTGAACTAGTTCTTTCAATGAGGTCCAGATCTTCCAATTGCCATTTGCTTTATACGGAGGAGTATATTCTTCTGCCCTTCAATTAAAGGTAGAACATAAGTTTTTTTGGTCCCATTCCTAACACTTATAGGTTGAGACAACTGGTTTCTCTACATGTGCATATGCATGCATGCGTGCATGTGTGTGTGTGTGTGTGTGTGTTCAGGAAACAAAGGCTGAAAGTCATTCAATGAAGGCCGTTGGGGTTCCTATATCTCCTTCTTGCATAATAAGTGCTGACAGTTACGGCTGCATAGGGTGGGAGAGGGTGGCAGCTTGCCAAGATGGTCTGTGACATTTGGATAAACAAACATCAATATTTATCAGAGCTGCTCTGGTGTGCTTCCTCAGCTGCCGGAACAGGGAGCCCTCCTTGTGCTTGTATATAGCTTTCTCTATGAGATAAATGTTTGGGGCCATTAAGGGGAAAAAATATTTGTACTCCGCTCCCTAGTTACCTAGGCTAATTTACCACACAAGGAGGCCTTGTAGTTCATTAATAATATACAAATACAATCCAAGGGAAGAAATTGCCTTCTTAATTGACTTTTGAGATGCTAATCTAAGACTCCTTGGCTTAAATATTACCCAGCAGTAGTGCTTGTACTGCACACTTTGGAGAAAGCAGAAAGCCACCCAATGCAATGTCTGAAATCATTGCCCCTGGAATTTATCAACAAGACACTCAATTCCACTGGTTCTCTTGAGGAATCTGGGGGTTCGGGACAAAAAGGAAAGAGACAAAGAGATGGGGAGAGACTCAGCCATCCTAGATTCAACAGCCCAGAGGTGCTGCAGGTGAAGCAAGGCCAGGCTGTGCAGAGCCATGCTGGGCTAGGCCAGGCTGGGCAGGGTTTTGCTGGCCTTCCTGCCCCAGCCCAGATCGCTGCAAAGCTTGAACAGAAAAAATAGTATTAGGCTTGGCTGACTGGTCTAGACGGGAGCCAAGTTCATCAGCCTTAAAAAACTAAATCTCTGGTGCACCTCAGTGGCTTAGTAGGTTAAGTGTCTGACTTTAGCTCAGGTCATGATCTTTGGATCCTGGGGATTGAGCTCCGCATTGGATTCCCTGTTCAGCGAGGAGTCTGCTTCTCCCTTTCCCTCTGCCCCTCCCCCGACTTGTGTGTGCATTCTCAAGTAAATAAATTAAATCTTAAAAAAAAAAAAAAAAGAAAAGAAACTAAATCTCCCCCACTGACATCCCTAGGCTACACTTCTGTCTCTTGTCCTCTCTAACCCTTGCCTATGGAGAAAGCATGGAACTTTTGTCAGTTTATTCATATGAACTGGGAGATGGGTCGAGTTGAGTGGTAAGGTTTCCCAGGCAGCCTTGGTGGTCACATGGATCTGGATTTGAATGCTACTCATACTCTCTCCCACTGTAGCTACCAATCACCTGCCCTTACAAGTCTGGAGATGGAATTTCAAGTGCATTTATGTGACCTAGGCATTAGCAACCTTGTCACCCCACCCCCTTAAATCTGCAGGAGCCACCCGGATGACCAACCCGGCTTCTCCTTGAAGAAGCCACTTACCCATGGCTCAAGGAGCCATGCATATTTTCCTGTGGATTCCATAGTATAGACAAAAGAGAGCCTATAAATTGCATGCCCCACCATGTACAGGTTTCATCCTTCTGCTTTACTTTTCTGTTCTCCTCAAGGTCCTCCTGGATTGCTGTGCCTCTGAACTTTTCCTTTCTGACCTTACCCTTTGGAGTCCTCCAATTCATCTCATTCTTGCCTTTCTCGATTAATTGAGGAAAGAAAATTACATCTGCTGTGTGAAACTCGAGATTCATTTTTCCATTCCGTAAAATGGATGTAATAATAATTCCTATAATTCCTACCTCATAAGGTAAGAAAGAGAATTAAATGAGAATTAGTAAACATGGAGCCTAAAGCAGTGTTTTCCCAACAAGACCCATGAGGTCAGTTGAATGGGTTCCCACCAAAGTGTTCAAAAATGGAATAGAAACTATCAGAGGGCATTGCTTGTAGTAGGGGTAAATTTTATTTTGTAAATCTTTTCTTTTGGTTTTATGTATGCCTGTGCACATATACAACCACCGGTAGATATAACAAATATTTTACAATAAGTTATGGTTAAAAAATGCTGGAAATATTTGTCATTAACAATTACCTTCAGCCTTGAGGAGGTGAGCTCTGAGACTTAGGGAGCCATGAGACCCTAATGTTGAAAGATTGGAGACGGAGATCTAGCCAGGAGGCTATGACATCACACCGAAGGCCCATTCTGCTGACCAGGGACTTAATGCCGTTTACAAATAAATTTTTTTAATTTTGAATTAATTGCTATCACTTGAAAATCAGGAGATAGGACATAAAAATCCAGATTTTCAGTGTCTCTGAAAACTTGGGGAGATTTGGCCACACCCCGTATCTTTCCTACAGTCTCTGTCCCACCTGTGTCCTTACATGTCTCCTACCTGGAAGCAATGCAAAGCTTGTTCCCTGACCTGGAGTCCTCCACCTCAGGCTCACTGTTTGTTTTAAAGAATCACAAAGCTGGAACATATCCAAGGGCTCCTTAGGTTCAAACCCTCCTTTGTGGAGGGAGGAAAGCAGCCCATGAAAGAGGTGGTGACTCACCGAGGGTCACATGGATCATCAGTGAGACAGCTGGGAGCAGTCCCCCCCACTCCCCCGCTCCCCTCTCCATCCTCCTGGGTCAGTGCTCTTGCTCAGCCCCGTGGGAACAAGCAACCACCACCCTCATAAAAATGAAGGCTTTCTTAAGAGATGTGTTTGATTCACTTCAAAGGTCACTGGTCCTCACTTTTCCCCTCTGATTTGGCCACAGCCAATGCTTACCCTGCAAAAGTGAAATTAGATCCAGAGTGGTTCCTGCTTGTCTTACAAGGTCTACACGTCTTCAGCTTTGGCCTCTGTGACTTCCTCTTGGCTTGGCCCTCACTGGGGCTACTTTGAGCACAGCTTCTGTGTGGGGAGGAAGACCCTTGTGTTGAGGGGTTCACATTGAATGGGAGCTTGGGAAAGGCGTGTATCTCCAATACTGTCTGGCTATTTGTTTCACCTCATTTCAGTTGAAGGACAGAGAAAATCAGTTTAAAGTGCGCATCTTGTCAAGCACGCTCACAGGCAAGGCCAGCATCTGTTTATGACATAATGTAATTCCCACATCACCCAGGAAGGAGGGCTCAGGGTGGCTCTGATGGGGCCGTTCTCAGAGGGGGAGGCCACCCCGTGCTGGGCACAGGACCAGGAACTTGACAGCTATTTTGGTTGTGTGTATGTGTGTGTGTGTGTGTCTGTGTTTTAAGATTTTATTTATTTATTCATGGGAGACACAGAGAGAGGCAGTGACATAAGCAGAGAGAAGCAGGCTCCCTGTGGAAAGCCTGATGCGGGACTCAATCCCAGGAATCCCAGGATCATGCCCTGAGCCAACGGCAGATGCTCAAACACTGAGCCACCAAGGTGCCCCTATTTTGTTTTTTTTTTTTTTTTTTTGGTTGTTTTTAATGTTTAATTTTCTTTTGCATTACAAAAATAGTCAAACATACACAAAGTAGAAAGAATAGTATAACGAACCTCCATACACCTCACTTGGATTCAACGTTTATAAAGATCTTGCTAAATATGATTTTTAACTTTTATTTGGTGTATAATGTATATAGAGAACCATTGGTAGGTCGATGAGTTTTGCCAAAAATTACACCCATGGAATCGTCACTCAAATCAAGTTACAGAACATTTTCAGTACTCTCGAAAGTTTCCTGGTGCTCTTTTCCACTTGTCATTTTTCACTTCTTTTTATTCATTTCAATTTCCATTCTTATTTTTATCACCACACATTAGTTTTGCCTGTTCTTGAAACTGATGCCCATGGACTCCTCCCCCCACTCTATTTTTGCTGAATTATTTAAAAGCAAACCCCAGATCTTATGTTACTTCGTCTCTACATGATTTGTAAGTATCTCTGAAAGCATTTTCTTACATAATCACAAAGCCAATGAGATTATGTAAAAAGTCTTCATAATAAGCGGCTGTGATTATCTCGGTTTCACAGGTGAGTGCTTAGACTCAAGGAGGTGGGAAAATTTGCCTAAGGTCAGTCACCACCCAGGAAGTAGCTGGTGGAGGGGGCAGTCTGGTGGCCCAGTATAGGACCTCAGCAGAGGAACTTACTGCCTCTGGGGAACAAGGAAGCCTGGACCCTTTCTTTCGGGCCCCCCCAGCACATGGCTGTCCAGAAAAGCACACCCAGTGACCCTTTGAGCACACCTACCCGCATACAAACTCACACCAGTGTGTTTTACAAAGGCTGCCTGTAGCCTCTGGCTTCCCCTCTTTAGAGACAGAGGGAAGGGACCGCTCAGGCCTCCAGTGGCTACACATACTCAGAGGCAGAAGTGTTCAAAAGCCACTGAGAGCTTCCCATTCGCCAGGATCTAGACCTCAGAAAGGGGCTACATTAAGCTAAATAATCAAAATGCAGAAAAGACCCCTGCCTTTAAGATTTCAGATCATATTTGCAAACAAGTTCTCGTAATTCACAAACTCACATGGATAAAACAGCAACAACAACAACAACAACAACAATAACAACTAGAACCCACAGCAATCTGTTCCTTCAGGAGGCAAATCTCAGAGTATTTCCACATACCTCCTCCCTTCCCCGCCCTGAAACCAAGCAAAGAACTCACCAGGAGCAAACAACTTACTGTAAGCCTGAATCAACTCCTAGTAATTAGGATTTTATTCAATCTCATAAACTGTAGGGTCCACGTAGCAACTAGGCAAGCCAGACTTCAATGTTCTCACAACTCAAACCCTATGCCCTTCCCAGAGGACATATTGGTAAAAACAGCCTTATTGTTTGTTCCTAAAACAGAGCTGTATTGAGCTATTTAAATGGATATGAATTTTCCACAAAAATGCATTTATCAGTTACTTAGAATCCTCAACTCAATCCTCCCATCATGATCTTATCTGTTCTCCACATTATGGGCCAGTGAAGTACAAGGTTTTCTAACTGTGTTTCTTTTCTAGATACAGAGTTCAAAAGAAGGACTGAGGGATGGGATGTGGGGAGGGGGGCTATAGGGGATGATTGAAACTCAGCATCCCTTCCTCACAAGAAGCTTCCTGGCTCCTTCATAACTTGTTTTACACACTAAACTTCTATATAAGATTGCTTTTGGAAAACCACTGGCCTCATGGGTCCTCTCTTTTTCTGGCACGTGAGGTGCTAAGGAAATCACCACAAGGATGTTTCGTTACCTACATTGTCAGCACCCTGTAGGCCTGGGAAGGGGCCCTGGGTCCTACAATTGTAGATTGGGGTCTGACGCTCATGCATGTGTCACCTGGTGCCGTTTTCTCCCTTCCCCATTCCCCGTGACTTCTTGAGTATCCTGAGAGGGAAAGTGCAATTTTAAATGGGAACTAGCAATACATGGAGGCTTGAGAGGCCATAAAAGGTTCTTTAACTCCTCCAACTACTTCCCCTTGTCCTCATTATTATTACAAAATACATGCTGTTTGAAAAATTAGTAAAATACAGAAAAGTGGGAAGGAGACCAAAAAAGCTTTCATCACCCACTGCCTAAAGGTAAGGAGGTGTATTTTCATCTTCAAAATTTAAAAATGCATTTTGACATAGCTTAGGTCACACAGTATGTACACCTTTGTACTCTGCTCTTTTCAAATATGAGCATTTTTACTGACTGTGTAATATTCCATTGTTGGATAGTGTCAAGATTTCCACCCAAGTGGGACTTTGTAGGAAGATTTCCTTTCCTATAAAAAAGTCTTTCAACTATTCCTAACCTTTCACCAGAGAACTCACTCCTCTCTCTCTCTCTCTCTGACAGGAATCAAGGAGTGCTTACATTTTAGACATAGCCCATGCTCACCATGATGGAGGAGCCAGCCACAAAAAATACCAGCTAAGAATGGACTTATTATAAATTCTAACACAAGGACTATTCACGCAGAGTGCAGCAAGTGGAAGGCTGAGCTCTGTGACCCAGAGATGTACTCTTGAGCTCTCCCCATTTAGTGGTGCAGAAATATCTCTTCCTCTTGCTTCTCTACAATACATCACCTCCTGGGAGCAGGTTCGGGAGGCTTACTGCCCTCTCCCCTCATTAGTCATCTGTGTGCTATGAGCTCTCGAGCCTTTCCCAAACCTTTCTTATCCCACCCTTCCTCAAAAGGGTTCCTGCCTCTCCCTGAGCCACCAGAATCCATGTTCTAATATACAGCACTATGGAATGTAATGCCAAAAAAGGAATGACCGAAATAGTTGTTGGACACCGTCCCTGCACAAGGTATCGTGCCAAGACATTATACATATGAGATTTTATTTAATCCTCCTGGCCACCTTATGAGGCAGGAATTGTTCTGTCCACTTTGCAAATGAGGAAAGTGAGCCTTAGAGGGAGCTTGAATTACTTGCTCAAGAGCTAGGAACCCACCTTCCTGCTTTGGGGCCCCTGGCTCGCACGCCAGCCTCTTGGCCCTGATTTCAGCTGCATGACTTCTTTGCTTTGGCCTGTCCCTCCCCCCTCACCATGATTCTGTGTGCAGCAAAGGCAGGCAGGACTTCGATCCACCTGCCCCTGGCTGGACCAGCGATACCTCCTCCCAGGCCTTCTCGGCACCAAGGTCGAGAAGCATCATTGCCCCCCACTTCCCAAGAAGACCTCATGATCTCCCCCAGAAACTGATGGCGTGCAGAGAAATGGGGCATGAAGAATTCTCTGGATATAGGGCCTTTTATTTTATTTCATTTCACAAACACAATGAAAAAAAAATCTTGCTAATAGGATTGCCAACTCAGCAGGCCTAGGCAAGCTATTCCAAGTAAATATAAAGCATCCCGGCACACCTTGAGATTGATGACAAGTCAGGAACAATGACAGGAAACCAGAAATTAATCAGAAGAGTTGCCTTTCATGAGAGGGCGGGGGTGGGGAGAAAGTGCAAGAGCCAGGGTACAACCACCATGACCAGCGCCTGTTGATTTTGAGCTGTGGCTCTTGGGCCCCCACAGCTCCCAGGAGCAAAGGAAGCGGCCACGTGGCTCCCCAGGCTGCCTGCGTGCTTGTAGCTCTGACCACACTGACCTCTCCTCCCCACCGGGGAAGTGCACACCCTGTAGACAAGGAACTTCCTCTGGTCCAGGTGTGATAAACCTTCTGTGGTCCTGGGCCTGGCCCTGGAGGCCTCACTGGGCCAAAAGGGGCCCGTCTTTTCTAATCTCGGCCTAGCACCAGCAGCTCTGACTTGGGGCTGATGGACCCCAGCCAGCTTCTGAGATGCTAGCTGCCATCTCCTGGGTTGGGCTGATCTCGTGTTCATGTTCCACATGTCAAAGTCTAATCTCTCACCTTGCCAGGCAGCTGGCTTCTGTGAGGGCCCTGGTGAGTGAGTGGGTTGGAGTCAGAGGACAGTGGCCCAGAAGCACAGTGGGTCCCTCTCCCAGTGGCCCCGAGAACCACAGCGGGCTGCATCTGCAGGCGGTGGTTTCCTTGCACGGCACACTCTGCACCCGAGCCCATCCTCTGCAGCCAAGTGTACAAGTGTATTCTCCAGCCATTGGGCCCCCCAGATGGAAAGAGTGAGCAGAGGGATGCTCAGGTCAGGAAGATTGTTGGGACTGGAGAGAGATTGCCATCGGGAAACCACGGGCAGACTGTCGGCAGGGACTTATAGGGTCAATCAGCCCCATCGCTGTCGTGTCACTTAGTAACTGAAAGCTGGATGGTTTGGTTTTAAATTTTTTTTAAAGATTTTATTTATTCATGAGAGACACACAGAAAGAGAGGCAGAGACAGAGGCAGAGGGAGAAGCAGATCCCAGCACCCTGGGATCACGCCCTGAGCTGAAGACAGATTGCTCTACTGCTGAGCCACCCAGGAGTCCCTGAAAGTTGGATGTTTTTGTTTTAATTTAAGAAGAGTATGAACCTCATAGCATTTAACTGAAGAGACAATGTAGAAATCAACAGGACCAGATGCCAGACCAGAGCGGATGCCGATTGGGTGCATTACAATGGCTTGACCAGGAAAAAGTGCCCACCCGAGCTCACATTTCCTTCGCTTCCTTCCTTTGGCATTTCTTTGTTATGGATTAGATCTTGAAACCTTTTCAGGTCAAGGCTGATTTGCCATCAGTTTGTTTTTTTTCCTTGGATGTTGGGGCCCCACTCGGTCTGGGGCCCAACATTTTGAAGTTTCCTGCTACTGACATCTTTAGAAAAAGACTTTCACAGTTGGGCTTCCATGATGATTCTAAATGCTAGGAGGAAGGTACTAAAGCCTTAGACATTGTGCGAGGCACATGACATCATTTAATCCTTCTAGGACTGAGCTTGGCCACATTGCGTGACTTGCCATAGGTCGCAATACTAGTTGCAAACCATCAGGCCTGCCTTCACATCCTGGCTCGGTCACCCCACCTCCTGGCCTCTCAGCTCTACGGGTGATTCTGTCCACAAATGACCACCAGCTTTAAACAAAGCCCATTTTACAAAAGCTCTTTTGCACCCATTTCCAGTGGATCAGCACAAAAACTCTAGGGTTTTGTGAACATTTTTATCATGACTTGTCAGCATCCTTCAACCTCTTTCTCAGCTTTGCTCCCTTTTTTTCAAGGAACCATACCTTCCTCTATACAGTGAATGGAGTCTAGGGTCAGGCCAGTAGACCCTACCCCCAACCAAAAACCCAAATCAAACAAACAAATGAGAAAGCTGGGCCAGTCATTGTACTTCATTCCGCTGGCTGCACTTGATTGGCCCGAGGATGGCCATGTGACCCCAGCTGGGCTAGTTCGAGCTCTTCAGGATTTTTATGCTTTCAGCTGGAGGAGTAAACCTTTCCCTCTTGGGTGGTAACTATGTATGTCTAAGCCTAGAGCTGAGGGTATCCACGTTCTAACCTCTTAGAGAAAACAGATTTGAGGAATGATCCCGGAGGCCAAGGAGAGATATTGAATCTTGAAGTCTTGAAGGTCCTTGTTTTGATTCTTCCTCCTTTCTCTGCCAAAATGATTCTTTTTCATCTAAGCCAGTTTGAGTTAAGTTTCTAGGACATGGATTCAAAGAGCTCTCACTGAGAGGCCAGCAGGAGAGGTTTCTGGGGCAGCAACTGGGTGCAGTGATAGAGATTGCACATAGGTTGTTTTTAGAGGCCATGTAAAGGAAATGCCCCTGTGGGTGATATGTAAAAAAGTGTCTATCTCTGGATGATGCAAATGACAGAAAATTCCAACCTAAACTGGTTCAGATAATAAAGTAGATATACTAGCTAATGTAATTTAGAAGTCTAAAGAAAATCCTGCCTTCAGGTGATGCTTGATCCAGGCTCTAATGAAGTCTCTGAAATCATTTCTTTACTTCTCTAATCTGCCTTCCTCGGGTTTCACAGAATGGCTTCTGGACATTCAAGCCTTAGCTTTTCCCTTGTAGTAGCAACAAGCCTCAGTTTCAGACCTTCTGAGAAAGATAGGATATTTTTTGGCACAGATTTTTTTTTTCCACAGATTTTGTACAAGTGCTGGGATTTGCTCTTCCTTGATGACTCAGGCTGCATCAGATCCTTAAAATCAGCCACTGGTCTTGGAAGGGGGACATCTGTGGAGAGGGTAGGAAACAATTATGTCCAGATTCCAGGGCAGAGAATGGAGGAGAACACATTCTCTAATCTGTCGGGGAGAGAAGCAGGGATGGATGTGATGGACAGAGCAGCACATGCTCACCGTGACCCTTATCACTGAGGCCACTGTGTTATACAGGCTTAGACTGTGGTTGGCTGAGATGCTGGGGGAAGCCTAGCTCATGTATAGACAAGGGGAAGTGAAGGTTTTAAGAACAAATGCAGGGGAAACACATTTTGGGGTGATCTGTAGCAGCTGGTGCCCAGTTTGCCAAGCAATGTCACATGTCATGGTTGGCCATCTGGGGACTCAGCAGATGATGCATGACCCAGCCTTCCTTCTGACCCCTTGATACTCATGTGGTGGAAGATTCCTTTTTTTTTTTTTTTAATTTATTTATGATAGTCACACACACACACAGAGAGAGAGAGAGAGAGAGAGAGAGAGAGAGAGAGGCAGAGACACAGGCAGAGGGAGAAGCAGGCTCCATGCAGGGAGCCCGACGTGGGACTCGATCCTGGGTCTCTAGGATCACGCCCTGGGCCGAAGGCAGCACTAAATCGCTGAGCCACCTGGGCTGCCCATGGTAGAGGATTCTTAATCTTAGCTTTCTGGCACTTTCAACAACTATCCATCAAGGTCAATACCATGTCCTCGCTCCTGCTCTCCCAGCCCTCTGCGTCTCACCCCCTGGGCCAGGTACCCACCAGCTGTGCATAGACCTGTGTGTTCCTGGCAGAGGGCAGGCACCTTGGAAATAAGAAGGGGGGCATGTTTGTGAACCCCTCATGCTTACCTCTGAGGTTCCAGCAATATCTGCTGAGTCAAAAATTTTCAGGGCTTAAGCTAAAATTTTTGAGTCTTAAATTCTGGCTGGCTGAACTAAATCTCCTGACTGTGTGGTGATTAGGAAGACACAGCTTCAAAATATGGTACAGGTTTATCACTTCTGGAAAACTGACCTTTCCAAATGCTTGAACAGCTGTTCCTTTTGAATTATGTATAATAGGGAATAATTAGTGACGACTTTAATGTCCATCTGTAGCAAACTTCTCTGATGGGATGCTCGGTGTCTCTTTTTAAAGCATGAGTTAGAATCACATGTCCTTTCATGGTCAAGATGTCCAGGATATGCGTTCAAGTGACAAAGCAAATTACAGAGCAGTATGTGGTACAACTCCCACCCCCCAACGTATAGAAGCCAAACTGTGAACAGTGATTGCCTTTGGAAAATGGGGTTCGGGCAGGGCACTTTTTTACTTCATTTCTATATTGTTTGTTATCTTTGGCGGTAGAGCATATAGTACTGTTGTAATTTAAAAAAGATTAGTATAAAAAAGAAAATAACTCTAAAAGAAAATAAAAATAAGCCATTATGGTGTGCACAGTGGGTTGGTGCTCACCATTTATTCTGCTCTCCTGGTATCATGCAGAAACCAGAAACGGTAAAACAGCATCTCCCAGAATCCCTTGTAGCTAGGATTCTGGGTGTGACTTCTATTTAGCCAGTCAGAGAGATTTGGGAAGTGGACATGAAGTAGAGGCTGCTCTGATGCTGCTGGCTCTGACAAGGACTGACGAGGAGGGACAGGGCTCTATTGAGGCAGTGTTAGAGGAAATCTTAATGTCCAATCCCCTGCTCACTTTGTGGGGGACAGGTGTGGGGCACTACTTGCTGGCCTGGGTTGGAGCAACTGTGGCATGTCTCTGCAGCTCAGGATGGAAGCCTCCCAGTTCAGCAGGTAGCTTCCTCGTGTTAGAAGAGTCAGCTGCTCCCCTGTGGCCTGATTTTGCTGTGTAACTGGAACTGTATTTTTTTTTCAACCCTTCCTATAATTCTATAAATTGTGAAAAACACCATTCTAGGGGCTAGAATGGATTTTCTTTTTCCTCTACAGATACACTTATATGGAAATCTGGAAAAGGCAGCATGATATTTCTTTGGGTTCAAAGCCCTCTGATAACTTAAGGAAGAATGAGAGAATTGGTTGTTTCTTTTAAATAAAGCTCAGTAGGAAGACTCAACTTCTTCAAGTTACATTCTAATAAGTTATGAAATTTGATGGCACAAACTGAGTAAGGAATGTGGTCTTTGAGTCTCAAAAATCACCTCTTTACATTTTCTCTTACGTACACATTATTTCTCTATTGCTGGTCATCTCATAATTTCATTTAGAGCTACTTTGAGAGACTAGTCTCCCTAGGCAAAGCCCTAGGCCAAAGACAAATGGAGACACAAGAAAAAAATGATAAGGAAATGAACAAGGGTGTGGTCTACTAGTCCAGCTGATATTAATGGGAGCTCCCTCTGACGTAAGTCTAAGTAGTGCCTCAAAGTTTTCATTTGAGTTATGTCTTGATGTTATAAAATCTTTTTAAGATGTAATTGTTGAAGGTACGTGGTTCTTAAAGTTACTCACCAATGCTTATCTCAATGCTTGAGTCCAGAGGAAAACTTAGAGGAAATGCTTTTCTGATGAGGTCACGCTGGCAGTCCAAGGCTGAGTCTCCAGAGCTTCAGTGACATTGGAAATTGGAAGAGTTGTCATGTGGCCACGCCCCCAGAGTCCTAGTCCTTCCTGGTACCTCCTTACCAGCTCCCCTTTGTCCTCTCCATCATCACCTTCATCTTGGTGGTCCAGCCACGCAGTGCTTGCAATTTACAAACCACTCTGCATACATTCCCATTGGACATTTACCACAACCCTGTGAGGCTGGCTCAGTGGGCGGCATCAGCCTCACTTCAAAGATGAGGCAGATGGGGATCCCTGGGTGGCGCAGTGGTTTGGGCCTGCCTTTGGCCCAGGGCGCGATCCTGGAGACCCGGGATCGAATCCCACATCGGGCTCCCGGTGCATGGAGCCTGCTTCTCCCTCTGCCTATGTCTCTGCCTCTCTCTCTCTCTCTCTCTCTCTCTCTCTCTCTCTCTGTGACTATCATAAATAAATAAAGATTAAAAAAAAGAATTAAAAAAAAAAGATGAGGCAGATGATCAGGGGACTACAAAACCACAAGGAGATACCCCCTCACACCAGTGAGAATGGGGAAAATGAACAAGACAGGAAACAACAAATGTTGGAGAGGATGTGGAGGAAGGGGAACCCTCTTGCACTGTTGGTGGGGATGAGAACTGGTGCAGCCACTCTGGAAAACTGTGTGGAGGTTCCTCAAAGAGTTAAAAATAGAGCTACCCTTTGACACAGCAATTGCACTGCTGGGGATTTACTCCAAAGATACAGATGCAGTGAAACGCCGGGACACCTGCACCCCGATGTTTCTAGCAGCAATGTCCACAATAGCCAAACTGTGGAAGGAGCCTCGGTGTCCATTGAAAGATGAAGGGATACAGAAGCTGTGGTCTATGTATCCAATGGAATATTCCTCAGCCATTAGAAACGACAAATACCCATCATTTGCTTGACGTGGATGGAACTGGAGGGTATTATGCTGAGTGAAGTAAGTCAATCGGAGAAGAACAAACATTATATGGTTTCACTGATATGGGAAATATAAAAAATAGTGAAAGGGATTATAGGGGAAAGAAGAGAAAATGAGTGGAAAATATCAGAGAGGATGACAAAACATGAAAGACTTCTAACTCTGGGAAACGAACAAGAGGTAGTAGAAGGGGAGGTGGGGGGCAATGGGGTGACTGAGTGACGGGTACTGAGAGGGGCACTTGATGGGATGAGCACTGGGTGTTATACTATATGTTGGCAAATTGAACTTCAATCATGAGGCAGCTGATGAACAGAGAGTTTAAGGGACTTGCCCAAGGTGACAGAGAAACAGCAGGTCTTAAACCAAGGTTTTTAACTTAAAAGCCTGTGTAGCCACTGACATTTTATTTTTTATGGTCTTAACCACATTGCCAGTGATGGTCCCCATTTGTCCCTGTGATTCTGGGATCAGTATTCAAATATCCCATGGGCTTCTTGCAAACTGCCAAGGTCTTGGCGGGGATTACATGGCCTCCGACTGCAAATCACAGGGTTCTCCCAAGTTAACAGCACCCACTGATAGCCGACATCCTCTATCACTCCTCCCTGTGAACACCCACTGGATTCTGGACAGAGAGAGATGGAGAGCTTCAGGCAGACAATTTTCTGTGACCACTGGATGTCAGTACTGATCTATGCCTGATAACCGAATCTTTTCCCAGGCCAGGGAGAGCCACCAGCACCAGGATTTAAAATGGAACAGGAGGAAGTATGTCCATTAAAAGCAAAGTGTACGGTGACCATGTTATTTTAACCAAACGGTTGGGTTTCTGAGGCCCCATCGCTGACAGGCTGCTGTCCTTGGATCCCTCGTCTATGCTGTTTGAGCTTAGCTCTTCTGGATCTGATCTAGCAAGAGCGAGAGAACAATCAGCCTTCTAAGCAGGGGCTTAGAACATCTCTGTTGGCTGATTCACTCCCTTCTCAAGGACAGTACAACTCCAGGTGTGTCAAAAGTATTATAACGCAAACGACTGAAGTGGATGTCTTTGAGATGAGAAAAACTGAGATGGGGAGAGCCTCAAAAAACTATGACTCTTTATGCAAGTGAGTAGCTTGAATAACAATAGAAACAAGAAAGTGTTATGGAGCAGCCACTAAATGAGGAGGAAGGGGAGAGAAGAAAATGTGCGATCGGCTTAGGACCTGGCCCCAGTGGTATTAGGTGCTACAGTCTCAGTGACCCTGGACCAAGTGCTCTCCCTGTATGAACTCAGTCACTTCTCTTTGGGCCCTAGAGCAACGCTACAAGGTACTAGCCGGTGAGGAAATGGAGGTTTACAGAGGCAAAATAAGGTGTCTGAGGAGCCAGTGGTAGAATTAGACTTCAAACCCAGGCCTGATGGGTTCTAGAACTCATGCTCTTAACTGTTCTGTTAGCACCTTCTGTTACTATCACCCAGCAGCTCTGTGTGATTTGTCCAAGATCGCACAATGTTTGGAGCTAGGGAACGTGGAGTGGGCCTTTCTACTCCAGAATATTGGGGTTTCCTTACTGTCTCTAATATTTTTCCATGGTCCCTCTGGGGCTTACCCAAATGTCTGTGTCTAGGGGAAGGGGAGGCCCAGGAGCTTTGCATCTTGGGGACTGGCACAGATGGCCTTGGAGTGGGAAGGCAGATTCAACAGCCCACAAGAGCACAGCTCTGAGCTAGCCCAACAGATAGCTCACATTTCCTGGGACCCTCCCTGCCTTTCCTGGGGCAGCCTGTACACCTGACTTATTTTGCTCTCTCCAAACTGACAGATGACCCTGATCTCCCCCATCCCTCTTACTCCCAGCCCCTGGGAGCTGTTTTTAGTTCAAAGTGGCCTTCCAGTCCTCTCAATCTGGTGCACATATTGTCAGGGCCTTTTCTCATACATGGAAACCTAGCAACAGTGTCTACACATCAAGGGTGGATCTCGGTGATTAGTGGTCAAGTACATTCTGACCTGGCCACCCAGGGCACGGACTGACATGACTTAAAATCAAATTTGGGTGGACATGTGAGGTTCTGGGGCCCAGAAACCCTTGCTGTGGGTCATCTGTAGAATGAAAATAACCCAGAGAGAGTGTGTTTTTCTCTCTTATTTCATTAGGCATATTGTGTGGGTTTCTACCCTTGCTAGAGACAGTTTGAACCTCAGAGAGGCACCCTCAGAGGGTCTGTCACAAGGCTGTATAGTCCTGGACTCTGAGGCAAGCTTAGCAGGCTGATTCATGGGTACATTTAGGCACCTTTGTGAACCTTGGAATTATGAGGAAAAATGGAAATATTGATTCTAAATGTATTTTTAATAGAATTTATTTTTTAGAGCAATTTTAGGTTCACCGAAAAATTGAGTGTAAGTACAGCGAGTTCTCATTTCCCTCCTGCCCCTAGACATGCACAGCCTCCCCTACTAACAATCTTCCACACCACAGTAGTACCTTTGTTACATTCAACGAACCTACACTGACACGATTGTCACTCAAAGTCCGTAGTTTAGAGATCACTCTTGGTGGTGTGCATTCTATGGACAAATGTATAATGACGTGTATCTATCATTACAATATCACACGGAGTAGTTTTACTGCCCTAAAAATAGCCTCTGTGCTCTACCTATCCATCCTGCCTCCCTCTTAACTCCTGGCAACTACTGATCTTTTTACTGTCTTCAGTAAACAGCAATAGTTTTGTTGTTTCTGGAACATCGTATAGTTGGAATCATACAGCATGTAGCTTCTTAAAATTGGCTTCCTTTACTTAGTAAAATACATTTAAGTTTCCTACATGCCTTTTCATGGTGCGATAGCTCTTTTCTTTTTAGGGCTTAATAATATTTCATTGTTTGGATGTACTATAGTGTACGCTATAGTGTACTATGGTGAGTGTACCCATTCACCTACTGAGAAATGTCTTGATTGCTTCCAAGTCTTGGCAATTATGAATTAAGCTGCTATAAGCGTACACGTGCAGCTTTTGTGTGCAGACGTAAGTTTTCAGCTCATTCGGATAAACACCAAGGAATGTGATTGCTAGATGAGAATAAACTGAGCTCTGTAAGAAATTTCCCAACTATCTTGCAAAGTGGCTGTACCATTTTGCATTCTCATCAACAATGATTGAGAGTTCCTGTTGCTCCACATCCTTGCCAGCATTTGGTGGTGTCAGTTTTTTGTCCATCTCAATAGGTGCATAATGGTATCTCACTGTTGTTGTAATTTGCATTGCCCTGATGACATATAACACAGGGCATAGTTTTATAAGCTTTTTTTTGTTACCTGATCATCAACTTTGGTGAGTTCTTTTTAGGTCTTTTGCCAATTTAAAAATCAGCTTGTCTTCTTATTAAGCTTTAAGAGTTCTTTTTATATCTTTGATAACAGTCTTTTATCAAATGTGTTGTTTGCAAAAGTTTTATGCTAGTCTGTGGCTTGTCTTCTCATTCTCTTGACATTGTCTTTTACAGAACAGAAGTTTTAATTTTAATGAAGTCCAGTTGCAATTTTTCTTTTTTCTTTTTGGTGGATTGTGCCTTTGGTGTTGTATTTAAAAAGATGATGCCAACCTGAGGTCATCTATGTTTTTTTCTCTGTTATCTTCTAGCAGTTTTATAGTTTACATTTATATTTAGATCTATGACCCATCTTGGGTTAATTTTGCATAAGATCTGTGTCTAGATCCTTTTTTTGTATGTGGATGTCCAGTTGTTCCAGCACCATTTGTTGAAGTCGATCTTTTCTCCATCATCTCCATATGTCTTTGCTCCATTGTCATAAAATTTATTTTTTGAACTGCTCTTATCTAGGTTCTGGGGAAAAAGCAAAGAAGACAGAGTTGGTCCCTGCCCTTTGGAGTTGATATTGTGCACAGTATCAAGAAAGTAAGAAAGTTTTCTTTCTTATTTTATGTTTTTAAGATTTTATAGCATGAGAGATGCAGAGAGAGGCAGAAACAGGCAGAGGCAGAAGCAGGCTTCCTGCAGGGAGCCTAATGTGGGACTCGATCCCAGGACCCCAGGATCATGCCCTGAGCTGAAGGCAGACACTCAACCACTGAGTCATCCAGGTATCCCTCTTTTTTTTTTTTTTTTTTTTTATTGGAGAGAGAAAGAAAATGTGTGTGAGCAGGGGAGGGGAGGGGCAGAGGAAGAGAGAGAGAATAATTTTTCTTTAAAGATTTAATTTATTTGAGAGAGAGAGAGCAAGTAAGTGAAGGAGGCAGTGAGTGAGAGCTCACAGGAGCTGAGGGAGCCGCAGAGGGAGAGGGAGAAGCACACTCCCCACTGAGCAAGGAGCCCGATGCAAGGCTTGATCCTTGAACCCTGGGATCATAACCTGAGCCAAAATCAAGAGTCAGATGCCCCATGTGCACATGACTTTCTTAAGCCAGGCAGAAAGGTGCCAGGAGCAGTGACACTGCTCCAGTGTTGTTCCTGTTGTGTACATTCCTATTACCACTTCTGTATCTTCAGGCTGGTGAGGTTGGGGTTACGCCATAAGAAAGCAGAGACACAGATTCAGTTTTAGGTAGGGATGATTTGCTGGGGTCCTCAGCTGATATTTGACCCCAGATCCCAGCGGCTGCTGGGTGAGCGTGACTTTCACAGAGTCTGTATGGGAAGGTCTGTGTTTCAGAAAGAAGGGACACCGAGGAGAAAAGCCTCTTCAAGAACTCTTGCCCATTCTCCTGGGGAGGGGAAGAAGACACACTGACTTGTTCCCCACATGTCAGGGGTGGAATGTCAGGTCAGGCTGGTTCAGTGGTGAAACTCAGAGGGAGGGGAAGCCCCTCTGCCTCCTCCAGTGAGTGATAGGTGGAGGGCCCCAGGGTCCTCCCCTGTCAAATGGCCAAGTGGGGCTGGAGGACCTTTCAGGTCCATCTGCCTCTAACGTTCTGTGTTTCTTAGGGTAGTTGGGTTGGGGGCATGGCCTGAGTCATCTCACCTGGCTGACTTCATTCACGATGAGCCGGGTGGACAGACTCTCAGCTCACCCTTGGGAGTGGATAAGAGTGATTTAATGAAGTCCCAGATGGCCGATGGGTGAGGTCCTGGGGGAAGGGCAAGATTACTTTTATCTTCAGCCAAACAAAAATCCCTGCCCAAATTATAGCTTTGGTTTTAGGAGGTGAGAAAACGTTGTTGAGGTAACTGACAAGATTCATAGGGAGGCTGCACACTGTTGTAAGCTCACTCCCATCTCAAAGGAAATTCTAGAACCTGGCAGAGAGCATTTTATAGGAAGGCAGTCATGGTGGATATTGATGTGGTTGAGCGTGTGGTGTGGGACACAGGTGGACTGGTAGGAGAGATACAGGGATGAGCCCAGTGAGTCGAGAAAGACACAAAAGGACATGTAACTCTAGTGTGTGCATGTGTGTATATGCCTGTGCATTCACGTGCATGTGTGCGTGGATGTGTGTGCGTGTGCACGTGCGTTAAATGAGGTAATATCTTGCTGCAGCAAAGACACTGTCCCCCAGCTCACATACGGGATTGCCTCAAGGGTCCCCTGACTGGTCTCTCGGCCTCCACTGACTCACTGTCCTTTCAGTATAGACTGATCAGCCTAAAGTAAAGCACCATTTCCACCTCACTACTCCCAGATCTCCCGGGACAAGCTTCCTCCTGTGTGGGCCTCAGGCCTTCCCTATGTGGCCAAAGCCTCCCGACTGTCTTTATTGTTTTCTACTTCCCGTCTCACCTGCACACACCCACACACTCAGGTTGCCACACCTTTGCTCACATGGTGGCTGGCCCATGTGCAGTTCTCTCAGCTTCCTGCCAACCCATGCACATTGTCTTTTTTTTTTTGAGAGAGAGAGAGAGAGTAGGGGGAGGGGCAGAGGGAGTGAAAATCTTAAGCAGACTCCCCCCTGAGTGTGCAGCCCGACGCAGGGCTTGATCTCACGACCCTGAGATCATGACCTGAGCAGAAATCAAGAATTGGACACTTAACCGATTGAGCCAACCAGATCCCCCTCCCCTGTCTTTTTTCTTTTTAACAGCTTTATTGAGATACAATTCACACACCGCACAAGTCATCTGTTTAAAGTGTAAGATTCAATGGTTTTTAGTACATTCACAGATATGTGCAACCTTTCCAGTTAATTTTAGAACATTTTCATCACCTCAAAATGAAACCCCACATCCCTTAGCTCTCACCTCCCAGTCCCCAGCCCCGGCTATCAGACCCAGGGAAACAGCAATCTGCTTTCTTTCTGTATAGATTTCCCTGCTCTGGATGTTTCACATGAGTGGAATTGCACATGTGGTCTTTTGTGTCTGGCTTCTTCCACTTAGCAGAGTATTTTCAAGTTTCATCCATGTTGTAGTGTGCATCAGTACTTCATGCCTTCTGACAGTCAAATAATAGTCTAATTTTCCCCATCTTTCAAGGTTCAGGTTGGTCCCCACCTCCTGTAGGAAGTTGTCTGTAAACTCCTTGGGCTCTCCTGACCTTTCTCTGGGATATTCACGGTGTAGCCTGGGATCATTCCAGTGTCTTATGTGACAGCCATCCTTCCCCCATGGGACCGTAGCAGGCCAGTTCCCTGGAAAGCAGGTTCTGAGATGGAGATTTGTGTGCATGACAGTAACTGGGGGATGCTCTTGGGGTTAAACTCATGGGGGAGTGATGGCTGCAGGAGCGGGCAGAGGGAGAAGTGGAGCTGCAGTGCAGTCAGAGCTGAGGTCCTCACCCCCAGGAGCTCCAAACTGGGAGGCCCTTCTGAGTTGGCCAAAGGCTGGCCTTTATAATCCCAAGTCAACAGGCATAGGAAGCTGCTGCTCCAGGAAGAGGGTGAAACTTTGGATTTTCTTCAGCCAAGGGTAAGTCCTAGGGAGAGACTCAGCTGAGAGCTCAGCTAGCAGCACTCCCAGCAGCTGGAAGAATGAGGGCACAAGCCATCCACGGTGGAGCAGAGGCCCCTCGAGGTCAGGGCCGTGTCATCCTTCCCGTTGTCTCGCTCCTCCCCTGGCACCTGACTTTTGCTCAAATTTAGGCCCTGTGGTCTGACCCACACAGATTCAAATCCCATCTCTGCCACATAGTAGCTGAGGAACCACAGAAAGTCCCCAGCTCCTTTCAACCTGAGTTCCTGCATCTGCAAAAAGGAGCTAACAGTCCCCACCTTAGAGTTCCTTTGAATTTAAGTGAGTTGGTGTTTTTATATAGGTGCTGGTTCATATAAGCTCCCCCAGAATGTGAGCTGTTAATATTACACTGGCATTATTAGAAGAACTCAGGCCATCTGATAATTAATGTAAAGAGGTAGAAGCAGATATAAACTAAAGGGCAACAGATGAACGGGATGTCCACATTGATGTCAGTATTCTAAGGTAGAAAAAAATTTTTGTTTAAATCAGGGAATATTTCAGACATCCAGAAAGGCACAGAAGTTTACTGGACATTCATGCTCCCACCATCGAACTCAATTTTCAAAATAGCAGATATATGTGAAAGCTTTTGGGTATCGACCCAGGAGGCACCTGTCCCCAAGGTGAATCTTGAAAGCAAGGTTTCTCATTCCAGGGAATGTCTTGGTGCGGTTGCTGTATATGTACAAATCTCTACATCATATCTCATCTCCAGATAATATGTCACCTTCTGTATATTTTAAAACTTTATATAAATGAAATCATAGTGTATCATCCTTCTGCTTTTTTTTTTTTTTGCTTAACACAATGCTTGACACCAAACATGAGAATTGCCCACGTTTTTACACGCAGCTCTGGTTTGTTTATTTGCCTTGTGGTGTAAAGCTGAAAATGCTACTTGTGAGGCATAAGAAGTGGAAGGAGAAACTCTTTCCAGCTGACCTGCTTGGCCCTATCTTCTTTCCAAACATCTGCATCTTCTGGAAAGCTGGCATAGCCTAGAGGTTAAAGCTACTGGAGCCAGACTTTGCCATTTACTAGCTGGGAAATGCTGAGTGAGCTACTTACCACTCTGTGCCCCCATTTGCTCATCTGTAACATGAGAACAATAACACCTACTTCACAGACTTGCTTGTAAACACTGGGTGTAGGAGCTGGTGTATAGCACAGTACTCGTAGGGTTTGCTATTACTCTACTTGGGTTGTTTCTAAGAAGACAGTATAGAACATGGCTCCATGAAGCAATGCCCCAGTCAGTAGGGCCTGATTCCTGCCACCTGGAAGGATAGCTACAATCCTGGAATTGCCCACATTTGAGGAAGCTGGGAAGCTGACATTTGGAAAGCTAACTGTCTGATTGTTCTGTTCCATATTTTGCTGGTAGTTCCTGGCATAGCTGAAAAGAGAACCCCCAGGTTCCCATCCACCACTGCCTTTGAACTCTCTTGGTCTCTCAAGGCTGCTTTGATTGTTCCTTTTATACAGGTAAGTAAATGGGCTCAGAGTCCTGAGACACGTAGGTGGCCCTCCAACTTCTCTTACTTGTTTTCAGCCTGTTTTCTTGTCTGAGGACAGTGGTGGGAGCCTAGAGGCTGAGAAAGGAAGAGAAAGATTTCAGGGCTATGCACCCTGTCAAAGGTATGATTAAATGGCAGAAAGTCACACTAGAGCTAGAGGTTGTATGGTGTTGTTTTCTCGGTTTCCCTTAAGGCCTTTAGTTGAAGAGTCAAACATATTTTCCAAATTCCCTAAACAGCTGAGTAGTCAGCAGAGTGGGTGTTAGGGGAATCTGGGTGGGTGAGGAGGATGGAAGCAGATGGTGGCCAGCCAGCAAGGCTTGCTTTCATCTAGATATACAAGTTTTGGCTTGCCTCACCTTAAAATGGAGTTTTCACAGAGGAAAATATGTCAAGGTAAACAGATTTTCTCCTTTATGAGATGTCATATGACTATTCTTGCATACAGTTATTTTTAAAAAATAATTTGTAATGGCATAGCTCAGTACCATAATCAGTTTGTATTTCCATTATAAATCCAATTTTGGAGGGTGACGGTGTTTGTCATTTCATCTTCCTCAGGGTTCAAACTTTATATTTTTCTCTTTTAAAAAAATAAGGAAGCAATTTGTGTATATGGTTTAAGAAACTAAGGACCTGGGTTTTGGGTGATGGCTTAGCAATACGAATTTAGGCAAGAGAGCAAAGAGGTTTTTGATGTCTACGTCAATTCTGACCAATTTGTGCTGGATGACAGGAGTGCTGTGTGGAGAATGATTCTGAGACCATGTGCAATGCCAGCAAAAAAGAACAGAGATTGATTAGTAATGGCCACCATGAATCTCTGCAATGAAAGAAAAGAGAGCCCAGAGGGAACCCCGCAAACATCCACTTAAAAACTGGACTGAGCTTGGCACTATTTCTCCCAACAGGAATCCCCTTCATCTTGATAGCACTTGATAGTTTCAAAAGCATTTTTCATTTGCTTTGTTTTCACTTAACCATTCTATCAACTGTGTGAACTCAGGAGGGTTAATCTATCTTCACATTGATTAATTTACCCATTAAACGCTTATTGAGCCATTACCGGTGTAGACTGTGGTAGATGATCTGCAAGGATGACGACCACTAGTTCCTTCCCTTTCTGTTCTGGCATGTTGTCCCTCATCCAGAAGTGGAATCCATTTCTCTTCCCTTTGAATCTGGGCAGTTCTTAGTGACTTGCTTGGCTCAGAGGACCCAGCTGAATGATGTTCTGGGATTTCTAATGATAGGTCTTAAGAGCCATTCAGTTTCAGCCTACATCTTCTTGAAATATTTGCTTTTTGAGCCCTGGTCTGCCACATAAGAATAATGTGGCTACCCTGGGCTGCCTTGGTGGCTCAGTCAGTTAAGCAGCCGACTCTTGGCTTCAGCTCAGATCATGGTCTCAGGGGCATGAGATTGAGCCCAGACAAAGGCTGAACCCAGCTTTCCAGCTGTCCTACTAAGGTACCAATTATACAAGGAGCCATCTTGGACTCCTCTAGACTAGCCCAGTGCCCAGCTGGATACTCCTGATTACCCCATTTGAGCTTGTGTGCAACAGAAGAATCACTAAACTGAGCCCTGCCTAAATTCTTGACTCACAAAATCATGAGGTGAAATGGTTGTTAAGTGACTAAGGTAGTTAGCACCAGCCCTGGCTCCATCCAGTAGATGCCTCTAACACCCCATATCCCAGTCATGACAAACAAAAACATCCCCAGACATTGCCAAATGTCCCCTGGGGGGCAAAAATCACTCCCAATTGAGAACCACTTCTTTAGAGTGACACTCCTCGATTCATGAGCTTTTTTATCACTGTCCATATTGAAATATGGTAGTTAAACTCTCTCTTTTTTTTTTTAAATCTGCAAGGCATCCCAGAGCCTTCTAATCATTCAGTGTCAGTTTTCATATCCTACAACCCAAGGGATTTAGTTCCTACAGTATAGAAGGTTGGAATAGAGTTTGCTACGCAAATAAGTCTTGGGAAGGCATTTTAAATAGAGGTACTCTTTGCATGGAGGCATGGAACAGTACCATGGAAGCGTTGAGTATGGCTAGAGCTGTTCATAGAAGGTGAGGCGGGGCTGAAGAGGCATAAGGGTCAGCCCATACTTTGCAGGCCACGCTTTAGCTTACAGATCAGATGACTGTGGCCCTGGGAACCTCCATAATTTACCTATGGTCAGTGCTTTCCACTGAACCAAAGGCCTCCCACCATTTCCATTGTTTCTAGATGGCTAATGGCTATTAAAGGCTAGATCTTGGGGTTTTAGAGGATTATGTTCCACTGAGAATATTTCTCCTTGTTAAGGAACCAATTGCTCCTAGATTTTAACCCTGTCCATGTTTCACTAACAAACTAAGATTAGGACTGAAGTCATTTTTAAAACTTGGCTGAATCCCACATGTCTTCTCAGTGTGAGGCAAAAGTGGACTCCTTTAGGCTTGAGTCAGTTGGATAAAAATGTTTCATTGTCCACTTGGCTATGTGACCATGTGTTTGGGTGTGTGAATGAGGATCTTTTGGGTCACAGAGATCTGGAATTCCGATGATCTCAAATCACAGGGCATATTGTTCTCTGCATTCTTTCAAGCAGCCACGCTGCAAGAGCTTTCCTCTTTCCCTCAGAGACTCAGTGTTTCTGAGCTTCAAGTTCTACTGTTCTTGCTAATAGTTAGTAACAAATTCTTTGTAAGTCTCGAGTTCAAGTTCCCCAGGAGAGAGTCTGGTTGGTTAGGTTCTGCTCTAGGACAAAGCTTTGGCTCCTGGCCAACCATAAACTCTCCTTTGGGGGCTGTGTCCATGCCCAAGTAAGCTAAGGTACAAAGCATGGTGGACCCCTGCGGAAAAAAGGGTCTCAGAAGAGGCTTGTAAGAAAGCAGGACCCATAAGCTCCTAGGGAAGGGTTAAGTGTCCTTGTTGGGCACAATTATGAGTGCTGGAGTCAGGGCTGAGCTGTGCTACTGATCTTCCCTCACAAAACTTCCATGGTGGCTCTGGCCCCAGAATTCCTGTTTCTAACCAATTGGCCAAATCCAGTAGCCCCGGACCCAGGTGCACCCAGAGGAGGCCACTTTTGAGAAGTTAGCTTCCAGGAATAAATTCCCTTGGGAAACTCTGCAGGAAGCTCTCATCTCAGGAACAGTGCTCATTAGGAACTTGGGGAGCTGTTAATTGCCCTGTCCAACCAAGATGCAGTGCTGCCACTTGATGAAAAATAATGAAGTCACTGGAAGTGCCAGCTTCCTCCCTGTCTGTCTTTCCTCTTCCTCCTCTCACCGCCGGCACTATGCATCCTGTTGTCCTGCTTCCCAGAGGCCCTTGCTGTGGTGTTTAGGAACTTGTCCCTGGAGCAATCATTTTCTCAGAAGAAATATACAGAAGCATGCAGAAACCGGAAATGTGGTGTTTCACTGAATTGTAAATGCATTCACCTGAAAGTTGTGTTTACAAAGTTAAGATTAAACTATATAGAGCTACTGCTCATCCCTTCTTAAAGAGTTAGGACCCCTCAAGAACTTAATCCAAGCTTGGAAGAGCTGTGACCTCCTGTCGCCATGGCAATGCCCACCTTCTGGACTAGACCAGTGGCGGGCTGGAGGAGAGTGCAGTGGGGCAGAAAGACCACTTGGAGTTGGGGGGGCTGGGAGGTCAGTGTTCTAGTCCCAGCTCTGATGCTAAGCAGCCACTTGAGTTTCTGAAACAGGAGTTGAACTGCTGACATCAAGTCTTTACTAGCAGGAACCTTCCATGGTAAATTATCTGAATGCAGAAGGTTTTACTCCCTTTGAAGGAGATTTAGTAGGTGAAACTGCTTGGTACTAGGGGCATTCTTCCAGAGTGTGGGGTAAGTTGGGAGGCAGGGCCCCCAAATCCTTGGGCCGAGGCCTTCCCTCTGTTCTAACCTACCGGAGGCAGCACCTAACCTGTGCTCAAGCAACTGGCTTTCTCCCCTGGGACTTGGGACCTGGAGCGTGATCCAAAGACATGGGCTCAGGTAGAGGTTATCGAGGCTGGCAGCAGAGTTGCCAAACAGTGGCCATGGTGAGGAATGCCCAATGGCACCAACTGTGCTGGTAGCGCCTCAATCAAGCTTCTGTGGCACAAATAGGACTATGTTCTCACGTTAATGTCTGTGGTCTCGCCTCTTTTCTCTGCCTCTTGTTCAATTTTGCGAACAACCCAGTACCTTCAGATTTGGTGTTTTCTCTTTAGTTGGCCAGAGCTGATTTTTATTGCTTGCCACCAGGAATCTTAATCAGAATCTTGATGAACTAATTACCCTGCAGGTTGCTGTTTATGATTTGAAGCCATTTTAAGGTCTTATCTAATCCCAAAAAGGTTTCCACGTTTTCAAAAAGGATGCTAGCCTCAGCGATGCCTCAACCCAAGGCCACCATACACTTATCACCTCACCTGCCAGCTCTGCTCAATTGGTAGTGGCAACATGAGGCACTGTGTTGAGGAGGATTCTGAGGCGCAAACTCGTTAGTGGGGTCTGCCAATGGGGAGAGGGTAGAGAGTGGTACTGCTCTTACCAAGTAGTTGTTTCCCATGCCTAAACTCAAAGGGGGAGTTTCAAGGGCTTGGGGGGATATATTTTGTGGTGCTGGTGGTGGAGTGTCCCAGATCCCCTCAACTCTCCTGCTTTGGTGGAAGGCAGCTGAACTTCCTTTGTCACCATCCTTTGGCAGGACAGCCTTCCTGACAAACCACAGTGTAAAACCAAAGATAAGATCAGTCTCCCTTATGAGACCCAGGGCAGAGAGACACGGTGTGAGCTGCCCAGTGACTGCAGCTGCAAAGCCCAGGGCCCTGCCTCTGGAGTCAGAGTATCAGGGGCCATCCACTCCAATAGTCTCATTTCACAGATGGGAAAACTGAGGCCTAGGAAGAAAAATAATGATTTGTCCCTGGCTCTGCAGTCCATTTAGTGGCAGTTTGTGGTTTCACATACTAGTTGGTTCTTGGCCAGCGTTCCTCTTATCTCCCTACCATCTCACATCTACTCAGTTCCCTCTCCACTTTTAGTCACCCCACCTTTAGAATACCCCCAATGGCTGTTGTAACAAATTACCAAAAACTCCATAGCTTATAAGAACAAAAATTTATTCTAGAATTCTATAGGTCAAAAGTCCAACATAGGTCCCACTGGGCCAAAGTCAAGGTGTCAGCTGGTGGCTTTCCCTTCTGGAGGCGAAAATAATTTCCTTGTCTTCTCTGGCTTCTAGAGGCTGCTCCCATTCCTTGGTTTATGGCTTCCTTTGTTCATCATTATCCTAAAAAGCAATGGCCAGCAATGGCCAGTTGAGTCCTCACATCACTGTGACACTGTTCTGCTTCCCTTTACTTTTAAGTACCCTTGGGGTTACATCGAACCCACCAGATAATCCAGGATAATCTCACTATTTTAACGTCAGCTGACTGACAGCCTTAATTCTGTCTTTAACCTTAATTCCCCTTTGCCATGTAAGGGGGCAGTCAGAGTTTCCAGGGATTTAGGACAGAAACATCTTTGGGGGCCATTATTTTGCTCTTCACACCCATGTTCTAAGGTCAGGGTTTCTCATCCTAAAAAATCATTTCATTGAACTTGTCACTTGCCTCCAAGTGCTACCCAGTCCTCCTGTTGGAGTCCATGCTAAACTCCTCAGAGGAGGGTCTATTCTCATTACTTCCTGTCCCTCATTCGCTGCTCTTTTAAAAAAATTTGATGTATTATTCACTTACCATAATATTCACTCTTTTAAAGTATATAATTTAGAGCACCTGGGTGGCTCAGTTGGTTAGGCATCCACCTCTTGATATTGGCTCAGGTCATGATCTCAGGGCTGTGAGATTGAACCCCATGTCAGGCTCTGTGCTGGGCGTGGAGCCTACCTAGGATTCTCTCCCTTCCTGCCTCTGCCTATCTCTGCACTGCTCATACACTCTCATTCTCTCTAAAACATAAATAAGAGTATAATTGAGCAGGTTTTTCGTGTATTCATTAGATATGCAACCAGCAACACTATACAATTCCAGAACACTGTCATTATCCTAAAAAGGAAGCCTATACCAATTAGCAGTCACACCCCATTTCCCCCATTCTTCAGGCTCTGTCAACCACAAAACTACTTTCTATCTATATGGATTTACTGATTCTACCCTGGACATTTCATGTAGATGTAATCACAGGATATGTGACCTTTTGTGTCTGGCTTCTTTCACTCAGGATCATATTTTCAAGGTTCACTCACACTTAAACACCTGGTGGCCTGGCTTCCATGGACCTGCCCCATGCTTCACTTGTGGAGCTCCCCCAGGCTTCCATGATGCAGCCCCCAAAATTCCACAGCCTTTCTTGACCCTCAGTGAGTCACTGGTGGTATCTGTCTTCAGGGCATTTCATCCTTGGCTTCCATCACGATACTCCTTCTCGGTTCTCCTTCTGCCTCTGTGCACTTGCTTCTTTTCCTCTGGCCCTAGTCTCTCCTTGTCTTCTGAAAGGATCTGCTCTCCAGTGTTCAGTCCTAGGCTCTCTGCTGTTTCCTCCATCCTAGGGGTTCTAGTAGTTCTGGGCAGGCTCCTGGATGGGCCCTCCCTAAGACCATAGACAACACTTTATACACATCATATCTTTCGTCAGCTTCGCAAATGGGTCTATGAGTGGTAAAGTGTTAAAAGACACAGCTATGTGGTCTTTCTGTCTTTGAGAGCCAAATTAACCAAGGCTCTTCGGGTTGCAAGAGACAGAAACCTAGCTTAAGGTGAGTTGAATGAACAGGGAATTGCACAACTTCCATGCCTGGAGTAACTCAAAGAACTGAAGGAAGCACAGCAGCTCTGGAGGTTTTGGGGGCTGGAATCAGGAACACATTGTGGTCAGGATTTTCCCTCTCTCAATTCCTCGATTCTGCTGGCTTCTGCTTGGCTTATTCTCTCCAGCACATTAGCTGTCTTCACATACCACAGAAGATGGCACCTGGCAGCTCTCAACTTCTTCCTACTTGGGACCCAAAGACAAAGCTCTTCTCTAATTCCAAATTAAAAGTCCTGAGGAAGGACTCTGAGCACCCTGTGTTGGGTTGAACACTCAACATGGGCACAGTCATGCAGCTGTGTGCCAGGATCAAGTAGACCCAGGCCTGTTGTCTACTCTTGTCCATGGTGGCGCAGAGCGCAGTGATGGTGGTCCTTGCCAGATGCCCATGATGGGAGAGGAGGAGGAGCAGTTCTTCAAAGTGATGTGTGTGTGTATATGCTGGATAGTGAAAAATGGGAGATGTCTCCTACAAGAGATCACCCACACCCACTGCTTCGACTCCACCACCACGTGGATAATTTCTACCGTCCCCAGTAGCCAGATGCCTACCGATGTCTACCTAGTTGGCCCACCGGCACCCCCGAGCTAAGCCTCTCTGGTGTCCCAGGCTTTATTAATGGCACCACCCCAGCAAGTCTCCCAAGCTTTTCCTAGTTCCTTCCCCTTGTGATGGTTGTTTCTGCTCTATCTGGGTATTTGGCCAAGTCCCACCAATCTTAGCACTTCACTGTCTTTCACAGCCCTTGTTTCCATCCTTAGTGCCTACCCTCGGGGCAGACCCTCAGTGCCTCTGGCCTAAGCCACCGGGCCCCAAGGCAGATTCAGTCATTGTCGGTGGAGCCCCTGCTCTATGCCAGAAATGTGCTGAGCATCCGGATTGTTTTTTTTGTTTTGTTTTGTTTTTTTGTTTTTTTAATCCTCCTAACAATTCCATGAGTGGAATAGTGTTATCACTAGGAAAATGAAGCTCAGTAAGTGAAGGGCTTTGCGAAGGGAGGCAGGGATAGTTGAAGGAGTATTTGAATTTAGGTCTCTAATTCTAAGGAGAGTGTCAATTCTGGTTCCCCTCCACTGTCTTTTAGAATAGTTGCCAAATGAGTTTATGAAAGATCGAATCGTGCTGATTTCTTTTGGCTCTACAGTTGTTCTGAAATCTTCCCAGTTTATAAATAAGAGTCTTTAAGCAGCCTTGGGTCTTGCCCAGGGAAGTGCTGCTGAGCTCTCTCTGATAATGGGGATTTCCCTGAGAGCTTGTGGGGCTCCTCTCTGCCACTGGGTGCCTGGAACTTGAGGGACAGAAGAAAGCTTGTTTCCAAAAAGAGTTAAGCAAGAGAATCCAGTGTTGAGCACTGAACACTGGGCACTTAATAACAAGCAAACATCCGATAAATTGGGGCTGGGGGTGGGGCTGCATTGTCCTGTCTACCCCTGGAGGCCATGCAGGGGGCCTCCTCCGGGCTGCTCCAGGGGCTCTTTGTATACTTGTTTATATACTTGGCTAATTTTCAGTCACCGCCCTGTTTTCCTCTGAACCGGTGCTAGATGCATGAGGAGGTGCTCAATAAATATTTCTTGGGTGGGTAGATGGAAGGAGAGATCAGATGAAAGGATGAGAAGAAGAGTTTCTAGTTCAAGTCCTAGAATGAGATCTTTTGAATTGTTTTTACATCTGGTTATTCCACTCAAGTGTGCCCAAATGGCAAACCAAATGATGGGGCCTCTAAACACTTATTTTATGGGCTCCATGATAAATGCTCTCTCTCCCCGCCCTCCCACAGTTAACCCAGCTGTAGAACTGGGTTGACCTTGAATGAGGAGGTGGTTCCAGCTGCAACTTCACAGCCATTGATCTGGAGTTGATTAAGCTAGCATTGTGAAAAGGAAAACTGCAAGAATGGGACGAAGAACCCCAAGTCCTGAGAATTTCACACCATCCATTCACCCCCTTTGCTCCACATGTCTAGTGTGGGGGTGCTTTTAGGAAAATAAACAAACTTCTGTGGAGAGAGAAGAGGAACTAGGTCCAATTTTGTCTCAGCAGGAGGGCGGACTGGCTGTCCAAGGCCCTGAAAGGGCTTTCCCAGCCTTGACCAGTTTTAACTGGCTGGTCTGTCCATTCCCCCCAGAGTGGGCAGCCCATCAGGGCTCAGGCAATGGGGACTTTGTGAGTGGTTGTAAACTCTTCGAATCTGCCTTTTGTTTTGTTTTGGGTTTTTTATGGCAGGTCCAGCCCTTGGCAGGGGCCCCGGAAAGAGCAGAAAACTTAGGTTCTCCTCTTGGCTTTGCTTGGCTGAGCTTGACTGGGCAAATGACCTCACTTTTGGAGCCTCAGATCACTCATCTGTAAAATGAAGGGGTTGGATGGGAACAGAGGTTTCCAAACTTTTTATTATTATTATTACCTTTTGCCCTGGAATTGTACTTTACACAAAAATGAACTAGGCTGCTTCTCTCCCTATATAATATATTAAAAGAAAGTTGGAAAAAAAGATGGGGTAGGGAGAAGCAGTATGGTACCATACTGCCCCCCACCCCCTGCCCAGTCTTGGGTCTGAGAGGGCGTCACTCTGTAGAACCCCTGGCTTCTGCAGCACACAGTTGACAACTACCCATCAGGCTCTAACTGGAATTACCCCTCATCTGAAGGAGCTTAACGCTTGCAGCAGCTAGGAATAGTGTATGGCTGCTAGTAATGAGAACCTGACAAATAAGGGCTTAAGGAGATTGGGGGTTATTTATTTATTCATTGATTTGGTAACAAAGTCCATAGGCAGGCACTGCAGGGCTAATGTGGCCGCTCCGTGGCATTATCTGGGAGAAGAGACCCAGGCTCCTTTCCTCTTTCTATTCTATCATTCCAAACTCATGGTTGCCATTCTCAAATTTGGCTCCTAGTCAAAACATGGCTGCTGAAGCGCCAGACATCACATTTGTACTCTAAACAAGAAAAAGAAGGAAAGGGAGAAAGGCAGATAGGCACACACCAATTCTATCTGTTCCCTTTAAAAACCTTTCCTGGGAGCACCAGCTGGGATTCCAGTGGCTGTCTCCCTGGCAAGAACCACATCATGTGGAGCACCTGGGTGACTCAGTGATTGAGCGTCTGCCTTTGGCTCAGGGCGTGATCCTGGGGTCCTGGGATTGAGTTACACATTGGGTTTCCCGCAGGGAGCCTCCTTGTCCCTCTGCCTGTGTCTCTGCCTCTCTCTGTGTCTCTCATGAATAAATAAATAAAATCTTAAAAAAAAAAAAAAAAAAAAGAACCAAGTCACATGACTATCTGGCTTCAAAGGAAGCCAGAAAAAGCTAGCATCAGTATTTTTTAAATTGAGGTGTATTGGCACCTGGCATAAAACCAGGGCTCTGCTAATAATGACAACAAAAAGAATGGATACGGGGTAGGCCGCAGGAAATACAGCCACCGCAGCTCACGTCTACCGAGCACTTACCAAGTACCAGGCACCATGCTGAGAACTGCGTAGGCTTTAGCCCTTTTACTTCTCATAACTGCCCAGGGAGGTCAATCAATGCTCATCATCCCCATTTTGTAGCTGAGGATGTGGAGGCTCAGAAAATTAAGTGACTTGGCCAAGATCCCAAGGCAGAGACATGATGAAGCTGCCGGGATATGAACCCAGGCTCTCAGATGCTACAGTCCAAACCCTTCATCACCAGATTATACTGCTACGGTGAACACGCTAGGCCTTCAATGCTGTGTCAGCATCTTTAGAAAAAGAAGCTGGGCAGGGGGCCGGGAGGACACAGAGGACTCTACACAGAGTGCCCGGGCCCTGCCTTTTCTGCTCCTCGCAGTGTCCCTACTGTCTTCCTCCTGGTAATGGAGGCAGCCGGGACACCCTGGATGATACATTTACTGCAAGGTAAGTATTTTAGATACAGTTTGGAAGGAATTCAGGGGAAACATTTTCAGGGACTCGACTTGCACCAATGATTAATGGAGCAGGGTTAAAAGAGCTAAATATATATGGGCAGGCACAGTACGAGGAGGGAGAACAGGAGGGAGAAAGGCTGCACAAAAGTGAAAGATGGAATCAAGCCCGAGTGTTCCAGAAATCCGGGGGAGGGCTGCTGCAACACGGGCCGAAGGGGTCAGGACTCAGATCCAGTTGAGAATGGGAAAATAACAAGCCCTTGGCTCCATCAACCGGCTGTTTCTTCAGCTCTGCGATGGGGGGTGGCGGTGTCTCCTCCTTCCTGGGAGTCCGGGGTACCAACAGAGATGGAGCACTTGTGGGGGGATGGCCATAGAGGCAGAACTCAGAGAGGAATGGGCAATGTCTTTCCGTAGAACTTTGTGTTTACAGACCACCTTGGCCACATCTTCCTCTTTGGTCACGGCAACAATATTATCCTCATTTTGCGGACGAGAAACCTAAAGCAGAGCTGGTTCAAGGGCCACGTTCAGGTGTTATCACACGCCTCCCATCAGGGGCAGATCCAGGCATGGGGAGGACAGCACCAGTGGCTTTGTGACTCGGCTTTGTCACCATGCGTGCTATGTGCCATGTATCTAACATGCTTGTTGTAACCAAACCCATGGACACATTCTAGTCAGGATCTCTCTTAGGGGAAGTTCAACTTCTGTTTCTGTTCATTCAACAGGAGAAATACTTACTGATGAGAAAGTGGAACACAGGCCTCTGAGACTGAGGGGTAATGCAGACTCATTGCTCACGAGCCAGCACTGAATGAGAGAGCTTCTAACCTGGGATTTTATTTAATAATGGGCTTTACGTTTTTGTTATGGGGGGGGGCTACCTGGGGTGTCGGTAACATTCTACATCTGGATCCACTTGTGAAATTCATTGAGCTTACCTGTTTGCATACTTTAAAAAACTTATTTATTTGAGAGAGACAGAAAGAGAGAGAGAGAGAGAGAGAGAGAGGGAGAGAGTACGAGTGGCCAGGGGAGGGGTGGGCAGAGGAGGGCGACAGGCAGAAAATCTCAAGCAGACTCCACGTTCAGTGCGGAGCCCAATGTGGGACTTGATCTCACAAACCTGAAACCATGACCTGAGCCCAAACCAAGAGTCAGACACTAAGCTGGCTGAGCCACCCAAGTGCCTCTTATTTGCATACTTTTAATTGAAGTACACTAAAGATATAGAAGAGTTCTTCTTCTTCTTTTTTTTTAAGGCATCTTCAATAATTTAAGGTCCTTAGCTGGCATGTGGATAAGGCCATGATGAGGCAGGGACCCCTAGGTATCTCCTAATTTCACTGTTTCCCTTTTAGAAGGAGACTTTTGACATTTGTTTGGGCACAGGACCAGCTAGAATAAAAACTACAGCTTCCAGCTTCTTTTGTGCGTATGGTTTCATGACTAAGCCCGGCCAGGGGGATGTAAAGGAACGATAGCCTGCAAACTTCCAAGAAGCTGCTTCAGGCAGGTGACATGCCCTTCTTTCCTTCTCTCCTTCCAACTGGATCAGTAGACAAGACGGCTGGAGCTTGGCAGCTATCTTGGTCTGGGAGGAAGAAGCCGCGCTGCAAGCCGTGGCACTTAGGCTGGCTGCTTCTTGAACTTCACGGAGCTCCCACAGCAGCCGTGGGCTGATTCCCTCCAGATCTTTTTACAAAGGTAAATACACTTCTCCCTCCCTTCAGCCCCTGTTTCATGGTTTCTGTTATTTGTAGTCAGGTTTAATCTCAATTGATGTATGGGGGGCACCAAATTCAGGTTATTTTGAGGAGGAGGAGGGGGAGAGAGTGTGATCATCTTCAATATTATTGGTTAAACCTTAGTTTCTTAAGCTGAGTGGTGGGCATACAGGTGTTTAATAATGATATCTTATCATTCGGGGGGTTTATTGGAATGTCATAAGCGCAATCTTTTTATTTTATTTTATTTATTTTATTTTATTTTATTTTATTTTATTTTATTTTGTTTTATTTTATTTTATTTTATTTTATTTTATTTTATTTTATTTTATTTTATTTTATTTTACTTTACTTTTTTTAAGTGCAATCTTCTTTAAAAGGCGCTGGCAGGAATGGTGTTGAAGCAAGGCCAGGAGACACGTAGGAAAGAGAATCAACTGGTGACAACTTTTGGCTTCATCCAGCTGCTATGTCTGGATTAGCTTTGGTGTCAGGGTCTGAGTGTAGCCTCAGAACAAGTCTCATAGAATAAACAAGACTTGTAAGGGCAAAGGTGAGTTCAGCCTGTGGGTACAGATCCAGTGTCTGGAAGCAAGAGGAAGGAGAAGAAGGCGACTGGGTACCACTCCCTCCCCCAAGCTGCCAAGTGCCCGTCTGAGTTAGGTCAACAGGAAACTCTCATTGAGGACAAGGCATGGAAGGGTCCCTTGGCCCCACCTACCTTCATTTTAAGAAAAGAAGTATTTCACAGACATCTTTTCTTCTTTTTTTTCTTTTCTTTTCTTTTCTTTTCTTTTCTTTTCTTTTCTTTTCTTTTCTTTTCTTTTCTTTCTTTTCTTTTCTTTTCTTTTCTTTTCTTCTTTCTTTTCTTTTCTTTTCTTTTCTTTTCTTTTCTTTTCTTTTCTTTTCTTTTTTCTTTTTTTCCAAGTAAGCTCTACACCCAACATGGGGCTCGAACTCACAATCCTGAGATCAAGAATCATACACTTTAGCGACTAAGCCAGCCAGACGCCCCCACAGAACACATTTTCACCGCAAGAAATTCGACCAGATGTGATTAAAGTAAAACATGCACATACTCACCTGCCTCCTCAGATCTCATCTTACCCCTCAGAACCAGCCATGCTGAACAGTGTAGTGAGCATGTGGTTGTTGGCAAGGCCAACGTAAAGGCTGGAGCCCCAGGGAGCCCAGGCGGATATCTTCAGCACCCGGGGGGCCCTCTGCCTGGATACTGCTTACACATACCGCAGGCGATGGGGGCTGGGGAAAGGGCTCTGCTCCTGAGGGGGTAGGGTAGGCCTAGGAACTCCTTGAATGTGTAACTCGGGTGCATGCCTGGGATCAGGATGTTCCAGAAGAGGAAGACCTACTTCTTGCCTTGACTGGTCCTAAGCCTATCAGCCACACGTTACCAGGAGAGGCCCCCGAGCCCAGGAAGCCACTTTCTCCCACATTTGAAAAAATGGCAGCAGCTCCAAGCATTCCTGAGTACCATGGTGACAGACATCACAGACACACATGGATAGACAGGCATCTTTGTGGGATATCTTGAGCCTGATGAATCATGTGTCAGGAAACAGGCACCCTAGACCTCTGAGTATTCAAGTTTGCAGCAGCAAGAACGGCTTGTGATGACACGAATATGGATGCTGTGCCCAGGTAACTGTACCATGGATCATCCCTCATCTCTGTTTTGTTAGAGGATGTAGCAAATTATGCTCATTCCGTTCCCTGGAAGAGCCATGGAGACCACATTGCTTGAGATTGCTTTAACAATTATATATTTTTTTAATTTTTATTTATTTATGATAGTCACAGAGAGAGAGAGAGAGGCAGAGACACAGGCAGAGGGAGAAGCAGGCTCCATGCACCGGGAGCCTGACGTGGGATTCGATCCCAGGTCTCCAGGATCGCGCCCTGGGCCAAAGGCAGGCGCCAAACCGCTGTGCCACCCAGGGATCCCAACAATTATAAACATACAAAGGCAGTTAGTTTTACTACTGAGTTATCTTTACAGAGAAGGCAGGAGTGTTCTCATAATTCAGACTCCCTGTGTCTGACTCAATACTGAGTAGTAACACTTATAGGCACCAATATTGTTGTTAAATGGATTTTTGCATTTTATTTTGCAATATTATCTCATTAAATCCATATGTCAAATCCGAAAAAGGTAATAGGCAAAATGATCCCCAAATTACAGATGAGCAAACTGAGGCTGAGGAAGCTTACATAATTTCAGAAGTCACGTAGCTGATTAATGATGGAGCACATACCTGAACGCAGGCTGACTTCAGGGCCAGACCCCATAGGCTTAATCAACAAGATGTTGGGTTCTCTCTGGAATGCTAAGGAAGCCAAATTCAGTGTAGATGCTGCGGGAAGGCCATTTGGATATTCATCACCAAAAGATCAGAAAGGCATCATTGTAAGGGCAATCGGAACCAAGAACATCTTGGTCTTTTTGTGTCATCTAAAGACTATTTTGTCAGGACACCTGGTGGCTCAATTGGTTGAACGTTGACTCTTGGTTGCAGCTTAGGTCATGAGCTCAGGGTTGTGGGATCAAGTCCCTTGCTGGGCTCTGCACTGCATGTAGAGTCTGCTAAAGATTTCTGACTGTCCCTTTCCCTCTCCCTCCGCCTCTGCCCCTCTTCCCACTCTTGGGCGTGTGTGCTCTCTCTCCCTCAAATAAATACAACCTTTAAAAAAAAACAAAACAAAAAGAAAATCTTGTCTTTTTTGTGTCATCTAAAACGCTATTTGCTAGCAAAACAACAAAACAAAACAATGAAAAAAACCAACAACAGAATGACCTAGCCAGTGATTTAACCAATAAGGAATATTAACTCTCTCACATAACCCGAGGTCCAGAGATGGAGCAGCTCCAGGGCTGGTTGACTTCACAGTTCAATATCAAATGCAATGCTTCAATGGCAAATGCAAGACCTAGGTTCTCACCATATTTTTGCTAATCCATTCTCAGTGTACCGTGGCCCCACTTTGCCCATGGGGGATAATTGCAAGGCCTCAGTGGATCCCTGAAATCACAGATGGTCCTGAACACTATATATAATGAGGTTTTTCCCTATCAGCTTATGATAAGGCTCACAAACTCAGCACAGTAAGAGAATAACACGACTAATAATAAAATAGAATTATAACAATACGCTGTAATAAAAGCTATGTGAGTGTAGCCTGTCCCTCTCAAAGTATCTTATTGAACTACCACCACCTTCTTCTTGCGATGGTTTGAGATGATAAAATGCCCATGTGATGAGATGGAGTGAGGTGAGCGACACAGACATTGGAACGGTGTCAGGCTACTGTGGACCTGCTGACAATATGTCAGGAGGAGGATCATCTGCCTCCAGACTGTGGTTAACTGTGGGTAACCGAAGCCACAGAAGGTACAAATGCAGATAAAGCGGAACTACAGTATTGACCTTTGCAAGCTTGTCCCTCGCGGTCACAAGATGGTTGCCATCAATCTACACAACCATGTCCAAAGGCCACGAGGTCAGAAGACATACCTTTTCCTCACATCCCTTTTGAAGAATATGGAGCCGACTTCCTTCCACGTCTCCTTTTATGCCATAACTGTGCCATGTGTGCATTCTTAAGTCAATCACCAGCAGGGAGAATGGAATTGCTACTGTGATTGGTTTGGTGGTTAACAAAGGCTGCACATTAGAATCACCTGGAGAGTTAAAAATAAAAAAAAAAAAAAGTACCTATATCCAGGTCCCAGTTCTAGAGACTCTTGTTTTACCTGATCTCAGATCCACCCAGGGGTACCTTTAAAATCTCCCCAGGCACTCTACTGCACAGTCAGGGTTGAAAACCCTTCATGTAGACCAACCAGGTTTCTTCTCTGGGGCTCTGGAGCTAGAGCAGGAAGGGGGTGGCCTGCCATGAAACACATGGTTGCCTGGTTCCTGAACAGAGCTGGGCTTCTAGGTAGCAAGAAAGAAGATGGGGTGGTGGACCAGGGATGGGGATGGCTGTTGAAGAGGCGGCCATAATCGGCCCCGCCCCCCCTTGTTGGGATTCTGGCAGAGTTAAGGCACACTCAGAGTTCTTCTCTTCTGGCCATCAGATGCTTTCACTGATACAATCGGGTTTCCCGAAGTGTGGTCTTTGACCCCAGGACAACTTAAAATGCAGTCTGGGCTCCACTCCAGACTGGCGGAACTAGGATATCTGAAGGTAGGACCTGGGGACTGGCATTGCAACACCCCCCACCCCCAATAGCGGTCTTCTGTATGCTCTCATGCTGAAGAACCGCTGAATTAGATGCAGCAGAAACAAAGTACAAGGGGTCCAGGTTTTCCCTTTCTCCAGGAAGATGCCACTTGAGTATTAGTTTTCTTATTATTCTCTTTTGGGCCGCAGTGATTTGGGAAGATGACAAATGTGAACCTGAAAGTTGGCTCTTGGGGCCAAGTGCTGAAGAGGAAGGTGGGGAGGGTTGCTGAGCTGCAATCTCAGCAGCTCAGAGGTGGCCTCAGTGACAGGCCCATTTTCCAGCTGGGGAAGCCACTCTGTGCTGGAAAGAGGAGCAGCAAGGCAGGCCCCCCAGAGGAGGCTACACAGCTGTTCTCTGGGGGTGCTATTGGCAGTTTTGAATAGGCTGTGCACATGTGTACGTAAGGAGATTGGTCCTTCAAGGTTCTCGTGAAATACTGGAAGTAATATTAATTAGTCCTATTCCTTGATGAGTGGATTCTTAGCTTGGAACCAGTGAAATGGGAACCAGCATGACTTTCCCGGGCAGGCCTTCCCAGCTGTGGCTCCCAGGCTTCAAGATCTCCAGCCTCCCTCCTGGTCTTTGGTGCACGAGGGATGAATCTCACCATGCCACGTCCCCATGTCTTGGCTCCCCACCCCCCAGAACAGCCACAGATCCTTCGGTATCTGTCTCCTTCTACCTCTCTAGCCAGTTGCCTCTCTGCTTGCTCCTTTGCTTCCTCACACTGAACACCTGGGGGTTCCCCCCGCCCCTTGCAAAGCCCCCACTGGCAAACTCAGATTTGTTCTCTAATTCATACATTGAGGAGCCGGTTCAGGAAGCCAGTCCTGATCTCCCTCCTCCCTCCTGCCAAAGCAGAACTCCCTCTCCTATGTTGGCACCCCGACGGCACCTCACGAAGACGTCCCTGGAAGTGCTTGCAGCCCTTTTTTTTGCGTGCAGAGGAGCACGTGTCTCTTTTGGAGCCCCTTGGGCAAGGAAGCCTTCACTCTATAACCTGAGCCTTCGGAGCAGCAGGGGCCCATCAGGTGCTTGTTGATGGAATGAACGATGTTTGGCCTGGAGATCCATGTGGAGCCGTATCTAAGATACCTCAAGTTTCAGGAGTCTCTCCACCTTCCTGGCAGCCAAAGCCCAGGGGAAATGAGTCTTGCTCCATCACCACTATGTTTTGACTCTAACAAGTACAAAAAGCTAGCCTCTGCTGAGCTGAGCCCTCTAAGAAGCAGGAGAAGCTTCCAGAGCAGGAGCTTGGTGTGCTGGGAAGGCTGAGCGCAGCCTCTTCCTTGAGGGCCTGGAAACCAGTGGAGGAGAGAAAGGAGGGTGGAGAAGGGGAAGACCAGCTGGTGAGGGTTTTCCAGAAGCCATGTGCTTCATAAGGCAGCAGTCTTCTCTTTCCTCCATGAAAGCACCTCAACGTGGGTGTCACTATTCTCCCAGAGGCCACTAGAGTGTGGTCAAGAGCGTGAACTTGCTCCAGATCCCATAGCAAGAAAAGGAGGCCAGTCTGTTTGTTTTTAAATACAGAGCAGGTTGGGCCAGGCTGTGCTGTGACCTCCACTTCTGGCAACCAACATGACAGGGAGGCTGCTCACGCATCTGTGAGATGGGTCCCACCTGGGCAGGAGAGCAGGTGAGGACACACTTCCAGAACCAGGGCTCTCTGTAGACCCTTATAGACCTGCTCCCTCCATGTACGAATATAATAGAGCACAAAGCTCTTTAGTTCTGCTGCAAAAGGCTGCAAACGGAAACACTAGGTAAGGGGCGCCTGGGTGGCTCAGCGGTTGAGCATCTGCCTTAGGCTCAGGGTGTGATCCCGGGGTCCTGGGATCGAGTCCCACATCGGGTTCCTTGTGGGGAGCCTCCTTCTCCCTCTGCCTCTCTCTGTGTGGGACTCTCATGAATAAATAAATAAAACCTAAGAAGAAGCAGAAGCAGCAGCAGCACTAGGTAAAACGTGTGTGCTAGAAAGGTGTACCCCCCGGAGAGGAACGATTTTGAAATCAGACAACTCTTAGCTGAGTGAGCTTGGGCAAATGACTTCACCCCACCTGACCTCACCAGCAATTTCCTCACCTGCAAAATGAAAATAACGATGCGTGTCCTGCGTAACTCTTCAAGGATGAGATGTGGATGAGGGAGTCAGCTCAAGCCGGGGCCACGGTGAGCACGCACTGATGAGCTATATTATTACTGTGCTGCTACTAGAGTACATTTTTGTTGCCTCCGAGCTTCCCCCGAGTGCTAGGCTGGAGGAGGGCAGGAACCAGAGCTGTCCCTCGTCTCTGCCTCTCCAGGGCCCAGACGTTGTCTGGCATGAAGCTGACACTTGGTAAAGGTCTGATGGGTTGAATTCAGAGATTTTTCCTTACTGTTCTGTGGCACTTTGTCCTTCTTCGAATCCTCTGAATATTTTCTGCCACTGGAGCCTGGCAGATGCCTGTGGGGCAGGCAGGGCTTGGTGGTACTATCATTCCCATTTTACAGCTGCCCAAAATTGAGGCTTACGGAGGTGATGCTTCCTGCCCCAGTCACACGGCTGAACTGAGCTGAGGTCAGGCTCTTCAGACTGTGGGTTTCACGGCCACTGTTTGTGAAAACCATGACAGGGAACAGAAGGTGTTGCAACAAGCTGAGTTGGAAATCCCCAGGGAGACACCTCCTTCCTCAATTCCCAGGGCTTCTTGCCCATAGATTCAGACAGGGCTTCAGAGGATGCTCGAGCCCAGGTCATCCGGTCACACTGATCTTGGCCCTTCTTCCTGTCCGGGCTCAGCCCTGCCCTCTATCCAAGGTGGACCCCAGCTGGATGATCCTGGCCCACCAGAAAGGACCTGGCAAGCTCTGTGGGTTTCAGCACATTTGAGGCCGGGACTGCCTGGGGGCCTTGCCCAGCTGCAAAGACACCCGAGGTCCGCATCCTGGCCTGGCCCACAGCCTCACTGACAGGTTTATTACCAGCTTTTATGACTCCCAAGCTTAGTCACTGCTTAAGTCAGCCTGTTCAGAAACAAACACTTAACAAAGCTGTGACCCAGATGGTTGGGCAGGGAGAGGCACGCCCCACCCCTGGTGGAACTGGCCTCCGGAGCCAAGTCTGGGGACGCGAGAGGCAATGAGCCTGGGGTCCTGGTGTGTTTCGGTGACCTGCATGGTTGTCCTTTATTTTTCCCAAGTGTCCATTCCTGAGTTTTCAGGGGGTAGGAAGCAGATGCTGCTGCCATCAGTGACAGCTTGACACTTGTCAAGGGCACCTGATCCTGTCCTCAGGCCTTCCTTGGGAGCTGAGCCTGAAGGGATGAAGGGGACAGAGTTGGTACATCCCCTGGCAGACAAATCAACCCCTCTCTTGGCTTTCAGTTTACATGCTGAAGATGGGAGCCCAAACTCTGACCCAAATCAATCCTACCCTGGATTCCTATTCCTGATGTTTCTCCACCCCCATCACCAACCCAGCGTGGCCTCTATTAAAACCAGAAGCCTCTCCAGATTCTCTTTAAGCTCGTCCCAGGTCTGCAGCCCTTCATCTACCCGGAGCTGGTCCAGACCCAGGTGGAGGGGAGTACACCTGGGCCCAGCTTGCATGGAGAGCCCCAGGGGGACTGAGGAGCCCTAACCTTGGAGCCTCCCTTCCTGCTGTAAGGACACAGGCCTCTGCTGGTGACCCTCCCTCCAGCTCAGTTAGGGCCGTCTCCCCAGGCAAGAAAAGAGGTGAGGTGCCAAGTTAACTACAAACTGACTCAGATCCAGAGCTTGTGGCTCAGAGATTTGGATGAGAGGAAAGAATTTGGAGGAATCCACCGGACTTGAGTTGGCTTACTTGTCTATCTTCTTTGCAGCGTGGCTTTAGGGCACTTGGGTCATAGCATCTGCTCTCATTCTCCTGCTGCTCATTTAACTCTTATACCCCTGGATCAAGTCACCATTGCCACTTGCCTGATTATAACTGCTGGACTGGTTGGAATGATGTCCTGGTTGGAATGACAGCTCCATTCCAGCTCTTGTAATGAATAATAGTTATCATTTTTATTCTCTTCCCCCCTGGAATTTTTATCTTCTTAATTACAATCCATTTCCCTCACTTCTCTTTCTTTCTTTCTTTCCCACATATGCACTGGAGTTTTATTTTAAAAATTGCTCTTGGGCGTCTGGGTGGCTCGGTCAGTTAAGCGTCCGACTCTTGGTGTCTGTGCAGGACATGATCTCAGGGTCAAGACTGAGCCCCACGTCCAGCTCCGTGCTGGGTGTGGAGCCTGCTTAAGATTCTCTCTCCCTCTCCCTTTGCCCCTCCACTTTCCTGTTCACATGCACTCTCTCTCTTAAAAAACAGTAAAGTATAAAATAAAAAATAGACATTGCTCCTGATCTCTAGCTAATTATAATACTGTGAGACCCACCATAATGCTGTTAAAGGAGGAAAAACTCACACACACGAAATGCAGGGCAAACAGATAAGTTTATAAAACGACTGGGATAAGCTTGTGCCCTGGGCAGCTCCAGGCTGTATTGGCCAAGCTCTATTATCAGTTATACTATATCCGAATCTGTCATCACAGGAGCGCATCCCTGCAGGGTTCTACTGCACAGGTACCAATACCTACATTTTGGACTTTAGCTCCAGAAAGTCCAAGGTTTAAATCTGAGCTCTGCCACTTGCTGATTTTATGACACAGGCCAATGTAGAAGCCTCAATGCCAGTTTTTTCATTTATAAAGTGGTAGAGAATCATACTTATTTCATAGAGTTGCGGTGAGATTGAAGTGCTGTATCAGCTAGCCACTGCTGTGTAACAATCAACCACCATATTTCAGTGACATACACAATAAATGTTTCCGAGGGCTGGCCAGGCCAATCATTGTAGCTGGGTGCACTGGGCAGCTCAGCTTCAAGTGGCAGGTCTGGCTGACTCAAGTCTACTCTGTGGATCTCGCTGTGGACCCAGCTAAAGTGGCAGCAGCCGTCTGGGGGAAATCTCTTCTCATAACAATGGCAGAGCACAGGACAAGACTGCTCAAGCACATTTCAGGCCCTGCTTGCATCTCATCTACAAACATCCAGTGACTAAAGTAAGTCACAGGCTGAGCCCAGTGACAGGGGTAGGAAACAGTCTGCCCACAATTAGTCCACGGCAAGAGCGTGGGAGTGAGGAGGAGTGAAGAACAGGGCTTGTCATTCAATCAACCACAGATGACAATGCTCCTTCAGTGCAGCTATTTAGCTCCTGACATGTGGTAGGTGCTTAGTAAATGGCAACAATGATCTTGCATGACTCCTTATAGTTCACTTAAAGCAAAATGTCTCAGTCTCATCCTTGGCTGGTAGCAAAGTCAGGAATGGAATCTGGGCCTTGAACCATCTTGCTACCATTCAGCATTTTCCAGATGGTCCCATCACCAGCCTCCCATGACCTAGCCTGACCCTTTACACTGAAGAGGGGAGGTAGGATAAGAAGTATGAATCTAAAAGTGGCAACCTCGGGCCTCAGTGGCCCCAGATATGTCCCAGACATGTGGACTGACATCAAAGGAACAGTTGATGCTCTCTCTGTTCCCATTTGCTTAGTGATAGGGAACTGGTGGGGGAGAACATGGCTTTAGGTTAGAATCCTGGTTCTGCTACTGGCTGGGTGACTATAGGTTCCAGAAGGCTGCTTTCCCTGGGTGGTTGTTCTATATTAGGTCTCCCATGTTGTCCTTTCATGGCCCTCTTGGCCCTTCCTTGATTGTATTTTACGGTGACATGCAATTGTATATTTATATGTGGGCTCATTTCTTTAATGCCCCCCAGACTGTAAAGTCCATGAAGGCTGTTGGGGTCTGTTGAGGTTGATTACTACCTAGGGCTTGGCACAGTACTTGGTATGTTTATCTATGGGATAAATGAGTAAGTGAATTCAAACTCCTGGAGTTTTATCACCCTCTTGTGAAATATGAGCTAATAATATGTTCTTTAAAGAGTTGTTTTTTTTTTTTTTGAGAATTGTAGAGGAAACTATTGGAAGAATGCCTTCCCTGGGTGCTAGCGTGGTATGGGTGCATGGTACATGGTATATATGTCCAGTGCTCTATCCTTAATTCTTACCATTTGGTGGCTAAGTGCACAGAGTCTAGAAGATTTTCAAAGCAGACCTGTACTTCTAGATTCTCTTTCCAGTTTGTTCCTCAACTCCACAGTGGAGATTGGGGAGTGTTTGTTCTAGATTCCTGGGCTGCCCCACTCCGCTGCTCTTGTCTAGTCGGTAGGGAAACCCTTCCTATTTGGTCCCATTCTATTACACCCACTTCTTTAAGCTCTCCAGGTCCTTCTGACTTAGGGTTGTGATTTACTGAGGACTTACTGGTGAGGTCTCATTGTGGTTAAAATATTGAAATACTCTCATACAGGATGATAAAAAATACTAGTTGATGAGATTATAAACCAACAGATAACCTTGGCCCTGGCAGTCCAGAGGAGGTTACCAGGACTAAGGGGGATGCTGGAGAGGATGCTAGAAGCCATTGGTAGCATCAAGTAAATAGGGGCAGTGAGGGTTAGTACCATGCCTGCCACCACTGTAGAGCAGCCAGCTTTGGTAACGCAACAAAGTAGGGGGCAGGCCAGGCAGCCACGTGACAGGTGCTGTCTACATCCAGGCCATGTGGTAGGTGTGTTCCTGGCCATGATGTGTGGGTAGGACACCTTACAGCCCTGGCTGTAATAGAACACTGGGTGCCAGAGACCCTAGTGACCATCATTCTACTGGGGATGCCCTTGGAAGAGTTTGAGGCAGACCCTGTAGGCAACCATGGCTCAGACAGGGGTTTTCTATCTGGTGGCACCAACAAAGGGGAAAAAATATCATCCCACAAATGAATTGGAATTATTGAATGATGTATAATCCAATGTCTGTCCCTAAAGAGAAATTTCAGTATAGTTTTTAAAGAATAGAAGGTAATCGAATTTACATATTAATTATTTAGTTGATTGATTATGGTCCAGGTTGTACATAGTTTGTACATCCCCTCACCTGGTCCCTCCCCAGGCTCCTCTTCACTTCTGCAGTCATTTGGCGCTACTTGGCTTTACACCTGCTCTGACCTCAGGCTGAAGCAGCTGCAAGATAAGTAGGCCTTTTCCTGGGTCAGAGGTACCAGCATAATATTTCCTAATAGCATAAAATAGAAACCAGTTAATTACATGATCCAGTTTAGGAATATATATTTTACATAATTTATAATCCTTTACAAATAGAAAATCTCAATAATACAATATGCTGAATTTATACTGATCCAATTTGAGGAATCTGGAGTATAAACAATTTCAACAAAGTCCTTTAGATGCAATTTGTTTTGGGTTTACTGCAACACTTTTTGTTATATTGTATGTCTTGTATATTCCAATAAGTCTGTCTGAAATCTCAAACATATTATTTCGAAGAGAAATTATTATGAACTGGGCATTTTTTGTTTGTTCATATATATAAAATGCAACAATGGACACATTTTTAAAATCAAGGGCTGCATCGATCTCATCCATGAAGTACAGAGGTGACTTCTCTTGCTTAGCACTTGGGTGTTTATACTATGTTTCCTCTTTTTTTTTTTTTTTTTTTACCTTGAGCCCTATGATGGTGAATTTTATGTGTAGACTTGAGTGGGCTCAGATATTTGGTCAAACATTATTCTGGGTGTGTCTGTGAATAGGATTTTGGATGAAATAACATTTGAATCTACAGACTGTGGAAAGCAGATTGCCCTCCCTAAGGTGGGTGGGCCTCATCCAATCAGTTGAAGGCCCAAATAGACAAAATGCTCATCCTCCTGCAAGAAAGAAAAAATTCCTTCTGCCTTTTTTTGACCCAAACTGAAACATTAGGGATGCCTGGGTGGCTCAGTGGTTAAACATCTGCCTTAGGCTCAGGGCATGATCCTGGAGTCCCAGGATCAAGTCCTACATTGGGTTCCCTGCATGGAGCCTGCTTCTCCCTCTACCTATGTCTCCATCTCTCTCTCTCTCTCTGTCTCCCATGAATAAATAAATAAAATCTTTAAAAAACAAACAAACAAATGGAAACATTAGCTCTTCTTGGGCATCAAGCCTGCTGGCTTTTGCCCTGGAACTTACACCATCAGCTCACCTGGTTCTCAGACCTTGGTTCTGTTTTTTCCAGAGAACCCTGACTAACACAAGCCCCAATTCCTCAGACTCTCTTTACTCTTCACTTTGGGCATATGCTGGGGCCTAGCAAACGCCCTGAGGAGAAAAACTTCCCACTTTAGGAATCTGTGGTAATTGGTATTAAACCTCTTATTTCTGCTGTGTCCTTCCTCTCTGGCTGCCTCCCCATCATGTTGCTGAGTCCTGCTCCTGGCGGGGAGGGCAGGGAGCAGGGGGGAGGCAAAGTGATCTGCAAAATACATTAAACTGGCCCAGAGGGGTCATTCCCTAAAAGCATTACCTGAGTCATAGGGAGTCCTCCACAGGGGCCAGGCTTAGTGATTTATGTCACTTTTCCCAAAGGCTGAATGTCAGGGCTACTAATCCGCCTCCGAATGGCTCCTGGCTCAATCCACATGGAATTAAATCCAGAATTAAAATTCAGCACTTGTTCTGGACTTGAAGGGAAGACTTAGCTATTTTCCTCGGGGAAAAAGCTGGCTTGAGGAGCATCACTGTGGCGGTTTGGAGCACAGGGCCGCTGCTTGGTGGCCTGCTATGTGTTGAGACAGGACAGAGTCCCTGTCACCACAGTGTTTAAGATGTAATAGGGGAGTCTGGAGTGGGACACAAGAGGCCAACGGACCCTTAGACAGGAAACAGCCTCCTGCCCACCTGTTCTGCATGGCAACTCTCCCTGCAGGCGGGGGCACCCATACTCCTGCCCTCAGGGCTGCCGCTGTCCCCTAGGCCTAGCTTGAGGGGCTGTTTTCCCCCTCAGCTTCTAGTAATCCTCTTCCAGAGGCTGCCTGTGGCCATAGCAAGAGGAAGGTGGGAGCCAGCGAGGTCCAGGCTGGAAGGCTGCTCTGCTTCTCCTTATCCCGCAGGAAGGCTGTTTTTCACTCCACTCAGCTGTGCTCTCAGGCCAGCCCCCAGCCATGTTCCCTAGGTGCCCAGTGTATAATTCAAACCTAGGGGATCCCATATGGGGGCCCCACTTATAGGAGGAGGGGGCATAGTGAAGTGGTTAATTCTGGAGGGACCATTTGGACTCGAATCCCAGCTCCACCTCTCTGTAGCTGTATGACCCCATGTCCGTTCATGCCTATGAGCCTCATTTACTTCAACTGTAGAATGGGAAGGATATGGTTCCTACCTTCGGGTTATTCTAATTAATGTTATTAATGGATTAAATGAGTTAAGACTATAGAGCACAGGGTCAGGCTTATCATAGTCCCCAGTAATGTTGATTAACCATTAATCCTAGCTAATTACAGGAGGGCCGCCATGGGCTTCTCCATCTGTTAAATGAGATACTTGCAGAGTGTTTCCTGGAACCCGGTTCCTAGCAGGTTCTCTGAATTCTCATTCCTTTCTTTTCTTCTCGGTGAATGTTCTTACTCTCGTTGTTGTCTGGAGACTCAGCGTTAATCAATAAAGCCACAGAGATGTAATCCGGAGTGGAGACGCTTTGCTCTAAAATGTTGCCTTGTATGAAAAGCTTCTGCACAGCAAAAGAAACAGTCAACAAAACTACAAGACACCCTACAGAATGGGAGAAGATATTTGCAAATGACGTATCAGATAAAGGGCTGGTATCCAAGATCTATAAAGAACTTCTTAAACTCAACAGCAAAGAAACAAGCAATCCAATCATGAAATGGGCAAAAGACATGAACAGAAATCTCACAGAGGAAGACCTAGACATGGCCAACACGCACATGAGAAAATGCTGGCCATCAGAGAAAAACAAATCAAAACCACAATGAGATCCGCATCACTGGCCATCAGAGAAAAACAAAAACAAATCAAAACCACAACAAGATACCACCTCACAGTGGTGAGAATGGGGGAAAATAAACAAAACAGGAAACAACAAATGTTGGAGAGAATGCGGAGAGAGGGGAACCCTCTTGCACTGTTGGTGGGAATGGGAACTGGTGCAGCCACTCTGGAAAACTGTGGAGGTTCCTCAAAGAGTTAAAAATAGACCTGCCCCATGACCCAGCAATTGCACTGCTGGGGATTTACCCCAAAGATACAGATGTAGCGAAACGCCGGGACACCTGCACCCCGATGTTTCTAGCAGCAATGTCCACAATGGCCAAACTGTGGAAGGAGCCTCGGTGTCCATCGAAAGATGAATGGATAAAGAAGATGTGGTCTATATACAATGGAATATTACTCAGTCATTAGAAACTACAAATACCCACCATTTGCTTGGATGGAACTGGAACTGGAGGGTATTATGCTGAGTGAAGTAAGTCAATCAGAAAAGGACAAACATTATATGGTCTCATTCATTTGGGGAATATAAAAATTAGTGAAAGGGAATAAAGGGAAAGGAGAGAAAATGAGTGAAAATATCAGTGAGGGAGACAGAACATGAGAGACTCCTAACTCTGGGAAACGAACATGGGGTAGTGGAAGGGGAGGTGGGCGGGGGGGATGAGGTGACTGGGTGATGGGCACTGAGGTGGGCACTTGGCGGGATGAGCACTGGGTGTTATGCTAAATGTTGGCAAATTGAACTCCAATTAAAAAAAAAATGTTGCCTTGTCTTGAAAGGCCTGGCAGCTGGGGACAGATCCTCCTTGATCCCAGCGTTGGGAGTGGTGATTGTTGCCCAGAGGAACAATGGTCCTCTAATGGTCTTCTAATGGTTCAGGCCCTGTAGATGCTACAAAGTTAGCTCATCTTCATATCATGCCCCCCCCAGGCTGCAGCACTTGACAGAGTCCCAGCCTCAGAAACACCACCGTTCGGAGATAGAGCACCCAGTTTTCAGCTCTCCTGTGCTTCCGAGAGAGCACCACCCTATCCCTCAGGATTCAGAGATAATCCTTGTCTCTTTCTTTGAGTGCCTGTGATTGTTAATTTATGTATCAAATAGACTGGGCCACAGAGTGCCCAGATATTTAGTCAAATACAATTCTGGGTATTTCTGTGAGGATGTGTTTGGATGAGATTAACATATTTAAATCAGTAGCCTAAAGAAAGCAAAGATGGTTCTCCTTAATGTGGGTGAGCCTTATCCAATCAGTTGAAGGGCTGAGTAGAACAAAAGGTTGACCCTCCTCTGAGCAAGAGAGAATCCCTCCTGCCTGACTGCCATCAAACTGGGACAGCAGTGTCTGTCTGTCTTCAGACTCCAACTGAAACACTGGCTCTTCCTGGGTCGTGAGCCTGCCAGCCTTTGGATTGGAACTTACATCATTGGTTCTGAGGCCTTCCAACTTGGACTGGAACTCCACATTTGGCTTTCTTTGGTCTCTAGCTTGCCCATGCAATGTGCAGGTCTTGGGACTTGTTAGCCTCCATCATCCTGTGAGCCAATTCCTTATCATAACAAATCTTTCTCTATAGGTACTTCCTATTGGTTCTGTTTCTGGAGAACCCTAGCACAGCGCCCACTCTGCAGTGTAGGGCTCCTCCTCTCATGCTCCACGGCCCTTCCACCATCTCCCCCATATGGTCCTGGACCCCCCTAGCATTCCCAAAGGGGCATGTCTTTGATTTCCGCATGCCTGTGACCCCCTCCCGACCCATAAATGCTTGGTTGTGCAGGGAGCTCCACTTGGCATCAGTGGGGGCACCCTGCCAGTGCCTTCCCTGCCCTGACTTCACTTACCAGAAGGCGACCAGAAAGTCTGATGAATAAAACCCAACAGAGAGCCTCGACCTGGGGCTTGGTCAGAAGCTGGTGTAGGACAGAGCAATGTTACAATTAAGTAAATGGATGACCTCAATTCGGAGACAGTGTTTGTTGAATTGAATCTTCAGCGAGTTAACTTTCCTCATATGAGTAAAAATGATATTTGGGATTAAGTCTTCACTGCACTGAATGCATTACTGGATTTCTGCTTCTCGTCATTAAAAAGAGGACGTAACCTTCACTAAGGCGGTCTGCGGGGACCGGGACAGCTGGTGTAGCCTCTGAGTGCCGGCTGACCACAGGGGATTAAGGCCGAACACAACTCATTTCACACTGACAATAAGCTGATTTGTTTTTGTTTTTAAATCAGGCTTATTAAACTGGCTGCGGCTCGTGTGGGATCTGCAGGAGCATCGCAGGGCAAGGCTTTGCAAAGCCACTTTCAGACAACTGCTCCTTCCTGCTGCAACTATGGGAGTAAGCTGGGGAGATTGCCAGCTGCCCAGAGGCCTGGGTAGGATCCAGAAGGTGTGTGTCCTCCCAGGAAGCACCTGAGTGTGGGCAGCCTGCATCCAGCTGCTGAGCGACAGGGGACGCGGTGCACCAGTCACATGGGCATGGCTGAGCCTCGCCAGCATTTCTCTGCATCCACCAGCCTCCCTGGAGCTCCTCAGGGGTCCTTCCTGACTGTGCATTGGGATAACCTCACCGCCCCGTTTCCCGTCCTCTCCACGGCCCCACTGAGGACCCTACCTTAGTTCTAGAAGAGATCATAAATCCTCCAAGCGGGTCCTGGGAATGTTTGCAAATCTGCTGGACCCTCTCAGGAGATCTGCAAGGTCAAAACTATTTGCATACTAGAATATTGTGACACTGTTGGCCTTTTCCCCTTTCGTTCTCTCACTAGTGTGTCGTGGACTTTTTCAGAAGCTTTATGACATGTGATGACATCATCACCCTGATGGCTGGTGAATGTGTGCTTGTGCCTGCTAGTTTGTTAAATATTTCTCCGTTTTGATTTTGGATGCAGAAAATAAAAGGCATATGAATGCAAGTTCTTTGGAGTTCCTACTGCTTTAAGAGTATAAAGGGATCTTGAAACCAAGAAGTTTGAGCACCTCCATTCTGGATCTTTCTTTTTCTCCTTCAAAGTGAGGTTATCTATATATCTATATCTATATCTATATCTATATCTATATCTATGTCTATGTCTATGTCTATGTCTATGTCTATCTATATCTAATTTATTTATCCATGAGAGACACACAGAGAGAGGCAGAGACACAGGCAGAGGGAGAAGCAGGCTCCTCGCAGGGACCCAATGCGGGACTCGATCCCGGATCCCTGGATCACGCCCTGAGCTGAAGGCAGGTACTCAACCGCTGAGCCACCCAGGCATCCCCAAAGTGAGGTTCTGTATTTATTTAGTATTTGTGTATTTTTAACCATCACCGTGTAAGACCATGCTATCATTTTTCTTAGGTTCCTATCTCTCTTTTAAATGCATAATTGACCAAATTTCTGAGTGTTAGGCCCCAACTTTACTTTTTCCTACGAACTTGGTAACTTTTATTATGTAATTAATTGTTTAAAAATTGTGGTAAAATACACATCACGAAATTTAGCATCGTAATGATTTCTAGGCTTACGATTCAGTGGTGTCCAGTGTGTTCACGTTGTTGCACAGCCATCACCCACTCACCACACATCTCCAGAACTCCTTCTGTCTTGCAAAACTGAAGCTCTCACCTATGAAACGCTAAACGTTACCCCCCTCACTCCCCACCCCCGACCCCTGGCAACATCCATTCTTTCTGTCTCTGAATTTGATTCCTCTAGGGACCTCATATAAGTGGAATCCTACAGTATTTGTCTTTATTTTTTTTTTAAGATTTTCTTTATTTATTCATGAGAGACAGAGAGAGAGAGAGAGAGAGAGAGAGAGAGAGAAAGGCAGAGACACAGGCAGAGGGAGAAGCAGGCTTCCTGCAGGGAGCAGGATGTGGGACTTGATCTCAGATCTCCAGGATCACGCCCTGGGCTGGAGGCAGCACTAAAGGGCTGAACCACCCAGGCTGCCCCAGTATTTGTCTTTCTAGATCCTTCTTGATTCTTTCCCATGAGAAAAACTACCTGGCATCAGGGTTCTGTAAGGTGGTGCAATAATTGGATAAGTCGTTCCTGTGCTGAGTATCATATGTTCACATCATGTTGAGACTGCCAGCCCTGGTGACAGTCGTCTCTGGATGGGGCACAGACATCAGAGAGGCTTAGTTTTAAAAACCTGGCTCCTCTGCTTTGAAAGCCATGTGGTCTTGGTAGGGGACTTCAGGGCTCCAAGACTCAGTCTCCTCTCTGAAACTAGGATAAAGATGCCCTCCTCCCAGGGTAGTTGTGAGGATTAGAAAGAGATCATGGGGGAAAAGGCAGGGAGTTCAGTGGGTCTATGGTTGTGCAAAGGCCCAGTGGTGAGGGAGCAGCTGGCACAGGGAGGGCTAGAGAGGTCGGAAAGGGTGGCAGCTCACTTCTCCAAGTGTAGGGTAGAAGGTGAGCAGAGAGAGAGAGAGGCCCTGAGTTGCCACACCATGAAGGGTCTCATGGCTACTTGGAAAGATTGGGCTTTGTTATGAGGGCAGTGGGGGGTCATGGAAGGCTTCAGACAGAAAAGGGACAATCAGAGTTGCATTTCAGATTGGTCACTGTCAGTGTGTGGGGAGAAGGCACTGGAGGGGCTCAGGGGGAGGCCAGTGAGGACACAGCCCCAGTAGCGTAGAAAGAAGCTGAGATGTCATGATGCAGCAAAATGCTATAGAAATCCCCTTGAAATATCTTTGCTCTTTCCTTGAAGTTTCTCTTCCCTGCTTCATATTTCCTCTTTTATCTAATCTACAGTCTCCAAAAACATCTTCCTTATCTTGAGCAATCCCGCATCTGCCCTCCATGCTTGCACCTGTCTCAACGCAGGTCAAGTGGTTAGCCGGCTAGAAACTGCCCTCGCCCCTCTGGCGTGCCCCTTGGACCACCCCCTCCTCACCCCTCCATGTGCAAGAACTGAACAGTGTTCTCTGGAAAGAAGCTGCTGTCTTGTGAGAGCATCTCTGCTAAGAGAATATGAGCTGATGTCTTCATTAAAATGTGTGGTTCTCCTGGTTTCTGTCGATCTGTGTCCCTCTTTGGGCCGTGGGACCCTTGTCACCTCAAGAGAAGACCGTTGCAGGGGCGCCTGGGTGGCTCAGTCAGGTGAGCGTCTGCCTTTGGGTCAGGTCAGGTCCCGGGGTCCTGGGATCGAGTCCCGCATGGGGCCCCCTGCTCCGTGGGGAGCCTGCTCTCCCTCTGCCTGTGGCTCCCCCTGCCTGTGCACATGCTCACTGTCTCTCAAATAAAACAAAAAATCTAAAAGGGGGGGGGGGGAAGGGGAGAGAGAGAGAGAGAGAGGGAGGGAGAGAGCCATTGCAGCACAATGCACAGACCAAGAGTTCAGGGTTTGAAAACCGGGGTTCGAGTCTGGATCAAAAGATCTAGAAACCGTGACTGATGATCGGAGCCAGTTCCCTGCCCCGGGAGGCTGTCCCGGGGGCCCCAGCAGGTCGGCCCAGGGGCTGGCGGCACCAGAGGCCTTACTCCTGTGGGCTCCTCCTAACCCCATGGACTTCCAGTCTGTTAAAGGGGGGGGGGACGGGGGGAAGAGGGAAGGGGATACAGCAGAACCTTAAAATAAGCTTGGAGAGCTGAGTGCAGGACACAGACGCAGGAAAGGGTGCCCAGGAGAGCCTTCCCATTCTACTCTAATGGCGCTGGGGGGCTGGCGGGGAAGGGGGGAGGCTGGCGGGGATGGAGGGAGGCTGGCGGGGATGGAGGGGGCTGGCTGGTGGGGAAGGGGGGAGACTGGCAGGGATGGAGGGAGGCTGGTGGAGATGGAGGGGGCTGGCTGGTGGGGAAGGGGGGAGGCTGGCGGGGAAGGGGAGAGGCTGGCGGGGAAGGGGGGAGGCTGGCGGGGATGGGGGAGTCTGGCAGGGAAGGGGGGAGGCTGGCGGGGAAAGGGAAAGGCTGGTGGGGAAGGGGGGAGACTGGCAGGGATGGGGGAGTCTGGCGGGGAAGGGGAGAGGCTGGTGGGGAAGGGGAGAGGCTGGTGGGGAAGGGGGGAGACTGGTGGGGATGGAGGGAGGCTGGTGGGGATGGAGGGGGCTGCTGGTGGGGAAGTGTGGAGGCTGGGGGCGATGGAGCAGGGCTCTGAGATAATCTGACTTAGGTTTTTTTTAAAGAACTCTCGGCTCAGGGTGAAGAATGGATTAAAGGAGTGAATGGAAGTGCTTGGTGTGGAAAAGGGTGAAAACCCTTAGCGGCTCACAGGCCCCCTTTGTAAGGAGGGTGGGTCCCCTGGTCTGAAAGGCCCCTTCCGCGCGTCCTGTCCTCCTGCCCAACACGAGGAGCAGAGCTGCGGAGACCTGAATTTTGGTGTATCCAAAAAGGGAAGGATTTATTATTATTATTATTATTATTATTATTATTATTATTATTTGGGCAGTTGTTTTTCTTAGAGCGAGCAGAAATACAGGGATAGTGAGAGATGGATCAAGTAAAAAATCCGAAGGACCAGAGCCCCCATTTTGAAAAAGTTTGGGGGAAGTTTTATAGTAATGGGCGTATCGAACTTTGAAATGTTATTTCAATGTATCCAAAGATGTAAATCCTTCCGGTTCTCCTAAGGTTCCCGGAGTCTGTGGCACATGAATAAGCGTGTGTGAGGGGTGTGTGGGGGTGCATGTGAGGGCGTGTGTGAGTGTGTGTGTGTGTGTGTGTGTGTGTGTGTGTGAGGCGGTGTGAGGGGTGCATGTGCTACAGAAAAGGGCTCAGTCCCAATGTGACTGAATGAGGCGTGGGACAGCACAGCACGCATGGGATTACAAAATGATCCCAAATAAAATGATTTCAGGGTTGCTCAGAGTGAGGAATTGGAGGGAACCCTAAAATTGCCAACTCCTCCCCCCACTCCAAGAACTCCCGGGAAACCTGGCTGGGCCCTGATTTGGGAAAATCTGCGGGAGGGGATGGGAAGCACCATTATTGAGACTACAGGGAGCACGTCAGCACTAGCTGGCATCTGAGCTGCGAAGACCGTAGAGCGTACAAAGGAATCTCACATGTTTTATCTAAAAGTGAAATGGAATAGAAAAAAAAAAGCCTTTCCCCAAGAAATGATCTCCCTTTGGTTTGGGGGTTGAAGATGATTAGAAGAGCATGAACTGCAAGGTCTTTTTGAGATGCCGGCTGGCGGGGCCTCCTCTAATTGAAACGCACATTTCCTCTGGCTCAGCAAGCCACCCCAGACCCTTGGCTGCCGTCAGACCCCAGGGGAGGGCCACCGTGATCATCTCTAATCTATAATAATAGACTAATCATCTATAATAATAGACTAATAGGTATTAGTCTCTAATAATAGCAACATCAAACCAAACTGCGCCAACAACAAGACCAAGTGAAGCCTGCTTGGAAATGACCTCAATGTCCATCAACTGGAGGCTGGTGAATAGCATCGCGGTTACTACAGAGTGAACTGGTGTGTCCCCCAAATTCACTTGTTGATAACTAACCTTCAATGTAATGGCATTTGGGGGTAGGGCCTTTGACAGGTGATTGCAGACAGACAGTGGGGCCTTCCCCACCAATGACATCATGATGTAACAAGTACTAATATGGGGCTCCCCTGTATTAGTACTAACGGTATTCGTGTTCTTATCAAAGAGACCACACGGAGCTCCATTGCCCCTTCTACCACGTGAGGACACAGTGAGAAGACAGGCACCTTTTTTTTTTTTCTTTTTAATATTTGATTTATTTGTTCGTGAGAGACACAAGAGAGAGAGGCAGAGACACAGGCAGAGGGAGAAGCAGGCTCCATGCAGGGAGCCCGATGTGGGACTCAATCCTGGGTCTCCAGGATCACGCCCTGGGCCGAAGGGCAGGTGCTAAACCACTGAGCCACCCAGGCATCCCGAAGACAGGCACCCTTGAACGTAGAAGCACGGGTTCACCAGATACTGCACCTGCCAGCATCTTGATCTTGAACTTCCCAGCCTCCAGGACTGTGAGAAATAAATCCCTATTGTTTTTTTTTTTTAATCCCTATTGTTTATAAGCTACTGAGTCTATGCTATTTTTGCTGGAGCAGCCTGCACGGATTAAGACAATGGTACATCCGACAATGGGATACAATGCGGTGGTTAAAACATAAGGAGTCAGTCCCATATCTCATGAGCTGGAACAATACTTTGGTGTAGCACTAAATTCTTTTTTTAAAAACAAGTTTAGAAATATGTGTCCTAGTTTTTGTCTGGGGAGGAAAAAGCCAGTAGGTCATTATGTTTTTATAGGCATAAAAAAAAAAATCAATGATACCCATCTAAATAGTAATCCCCAGAAGAGAGGGGTTGGAAGGAGAGAACATAAATATATGTTTACCTACAGTACTTTATATATTGTGTAATCTGGTTCTATATTTACCCAATAAAATAAATAAATTTTTCTTCCCAGGGAAGAAAAATCCTGACCTACTCCTCGGAGGAACTGCCACTCCAAGCAGTGGGGAGCGTGTCCTCTCTGGATGCCTGGTGTTTCTCTGGGGGGGGGGGGGGGGAGAGGGGGTCAAAGCAGGACATCCCAGTTCCTGATTCTCTGCCTCTACTCCAAGAAGTGCCTCCTGCACAAGCGTGTGTGTACGTGGGGAGGGGGCCTTGAGGGGAGGCAGGGGAGAGGCCTATAGGGCTAGCCAGTTCCTATAAACTCCTTATCCCCCACATCTTCATCCATAAACCCTTCTGAATAACCTAAAAAGTTAAAAAAAAAAAAAGGCCCAAAAGCCCGTGTTGAGGATGGGGTTTCTAAGGTGGAGGCTGGGCTTCCACAGCAAAGGGAGTAGGTGGAAATTTTGACAAAACCCTGGAGATGGCTGGCAAAGTCCCAGGAAAGCTTAAATTATCTCCAGGCTTGAATTTTTCCTGGTTGAGACTTCAGTCCTCCCGTCTCCTTGCAGGGAGAGTCCAGCTGGCAAAGGAGGGCTGAGCAACGTTGGCCCCTGCAGGCCACAGCCGCGTCCACCGGCCAAGTCTCTCCACCTCCCGTCTCTCTGGCTCTGCTCTCTCCCCGCTTCTGGTCCCCTTACTTGCTTCCTCTGTCTCCACTTCCTGGAACCTGTTGTTTCCTTACCTGTGCCTTACCCTGTCACTCAGTGCCCTGGGGCTGGCCTGGGAAGCCCACACCTTTCTTGGCCTCACCCCCGCCCCCCCAGAGCTGGCCCCCCATGGGGAGAACAGTGTCCAGGAGGAGGGTCCCCTGGGGCCCCACAGAGCTGCCCGGCCTGGAGTTGTATCAGCCGGGCTCCTTTCCTGGCTTCGTTTTCTACCCCTGCCCCTCCAACCCTTGTTTTTAGCTGCAGGGTGAGGAGAGGCTAGGAGGCTTCGAGAAGCTTCTCTGCCAGGCTGGCAAGCAAGAGGCTGAGGAGGGGGTCCAGGCTCTGCAGACTGGTGCAGAGAGCGGATATTCAAGTTTCTCCGACTTGCCCGAGCCTGAAGGTTTACCATGAGGTGACCGGCCACTGGCTCCTCCAGCGGGGCCTGCCAAGAGGCTTTCCAGAACACGCTCCCCGCGGGCCCTGGCCAGAGCCGCAGCAGCCTGGGGGTTTGGGTCACTCGGCATGAAACATATTCAGTGAACAATGACTCTCTGCACGTAAGTGGCAGCTTTCCACCGGGTAGCATTTATTTTCCACTTGAGAAGCTAATGGAAACCAGTCATGGTGAAAAACCCAGCCAAAGAACGAATTTATCTAGACTTTTCTTCAATAGGAGAATAACAGCGGGCTCTGGGCGGTTCTTCGCGGAATCGCGGCTGTGACACCTGGGGCCCCTGCGACTCCTGCCGGAGCCGGAGCCTCGGGATGGGGTGGGCAGCTGAGCGGGGTCGGCAATGGACACGGGGGCAGGAAACGGGCTCATCTTTGTGGGCGTGGGTATGTGCAGAATGCCTGAGCAGGCGGAGAATTCTGGAACATCTCAATAGAGTGGGAAAGTCCGAGCCAGGGGGCCGGAGAGAGGTAGGACCTCAGCTCAGTAAATCACACACTTTCGTAGCTGTTTCTTTAGTTCCCTGTGCTAAAGCGGGAGCGGGGAAACTCCGGGCTGATCTAACCCCCCCGCTCCAGGTTTCACGGGCTCTGCCCACGTCCTAATTTGACAACTGTTTTTCCCTCTCAACCTGCTGCCTTCACTGGGATGTTGGGCCCAGTTGGATCCTCCTCCCCAACAGAGGGCCCTACCTCCAGGAATCTATTCAGAGCACCGCACCCATGCGGTCCCCTTGGGACGCCGACAGCATGACTCACTTCTCCGGGCCTGTGGTCTTTCAGATGCTCTCTCCCCCTGCTTAGCAACCTTCAATGGCTCCCTATGGCTTCCCGAAGTTCCACCTTTTAGCTTGCCATTCAAAACTCCTTATAATCTCGCCCCTGCCTCCGTTCACAGCTGAAGGGGCCACGACCTTGAACGCCTCTTAGATTCCAGAATTCAACACCTGGCACATACCCACTAACCGTTCTCTTTCATATCCAGGTGCTTTCTGTACACGCTGTTTCTGCTCCAGGAATTCCTTTCCCTTTGGCTCTGCCTGCTGGAGATTCTCTGAGGCCTTCGAGAAGCAGCCCCGGTACTGTTCTTCCTTCACTACAGCCTGCGCTGCTCTGCAGAGGCGTCCCCAGGCTCCCAGGCTCTGGTTAGAGCACTTTGGACACTGAGTGGCCATCATGCAGACCTTGGGCATGTGAATCTTCTAGAGCCTCAGGATCGTTGTCTGTAAAATGGGGATAACAGGGCTTCCTGCATGGGGTGGGAGGATTGTGAACGAAATGAAGCATGCAAAGCCCCCGGAAGTACTCAGCTAACTGCTGGTGGGAACGATATTATCAGACGTTATTGGACATTTTGAGGATAGGCACCGTATCTTGTTCATTTTTGTGGCCTTGGCTCCTGGGACTTAAAGTTGGGGAGTTTTGCTGTGTTTGCTGAAGAGCAGATGGCTGCTTTGTGGTGCGTTATCTGCTTCTCTCTCTGAGGACGTGACCCCAGCTAAGACCACATTCTTCCTGAAATACTGTCCTCATCCCCCCACCGTGTCTGGGTTACCAGACATGCTCAATAAACATCACCCCGGCAAATAGAGGCGGGAAGGGCAAGGAGACAACGGCGCAAGCCTGCCCATGGGGTAGGCACTGTAATTGCGCCCATTTTACAGATGGGGAAACAGGCTCAAAGACGTACAGACTTGCCCAAGGCCAAACAGCTTGTGCCTGCAGGGGCTGGGGGGTGAGCAGAGGCCCCTCTGAATCCAGACCTTGGGCCCCCGGATGCCAGGTGCCGAGCAGGAGGCTGAACGAAGCATGCGTGTGCTCTGCAGGTAGTGAGCGCCCTCTCCCGAGTTAGCCCATTCCCTCGGTGGCAGCCCCAGGAAGGTTCTCTCCGAACCGGAGGTTGGCACAAGGCTAGCCCCTGCCTCCCAGCTGCCTCTAACCGCAGCGTCTCCCCCTGCTGGCCAGGCATGACCTCCCAGGCCCGTGAGCTTGCCTTTAGGAGTCTTACCCCTTCCGCGGTGCCGCTCACCCCTGGAGAGTGCTCACCTGCTCCCACCTCTCCAGGCCGAGCCCAAAGAACCAAGGCTCCTGCGCAGACAGAGGGATTTAGGAACCCCAAGGGTCCGTCAGAGCTGCCAGCCAGCAGCCTTCCAGACTGTGGCTCCCACCTGGCGGTGGACCTCAGCCACCTGACTCCTGGCATCTGCGTCCTTGCTAGGTACAAAGGCCCAGCTCCCTGAACGGGGTTCTGATCCTGAGCTGATTCTTCTTCAGGGGTCACAGCATGTGGGCCAGAGGCCCCCAGGGGAGTCCTGTCCAGTGCTGAGGACCAAGCTGAGCCCCGGCTGGGCAGGTACCACCACTTGGCCCCCTGACATGTTGTCACAATGGCTGTCCCCAGATGTGTCCTTAACATGGGGTAGGGTGTGGCTCCCCTGGGTCCTGGTGGTGGGTGGGACTCCACCTGTGGTCTCCACTTGGAGGTTGAGGTGATGGGCCAAGTTTACTACCATCAAAAATCTTTAAAAATCTGTGTACGCGTGAGACAGGGGGTGGGAGGCATCGGGGTAACAGGAGAAGGCCGGACTGTTAAAAAATGCCCAAGTCTTTGCAGAGTTCTCCGTGAACAGGAAGGACATGAAGCCAGTTCGTTGCTCTGCCCTGGCAGGGCACCGCACCTGGACTCCCAGGGCTGGGTGGGTGGGCAGAGGCCCGGCTGGGTGGGGATCCTGCTCCCGCAGCCCTCAGCCTCCATGCCCCCTGCAGAGTAACCCGGGGTTAGCTGGAAATGGCCCTGTTAGGGTTCGAACCCCAGGACACACCTCGAGGCCCCCTCGTCCCCACCCAGGGGCAGGAGCTGAGGCCCAGAGGCCCTCTCCTCTCCTCTGCTATTACCATACACATACGCTACAGTTTGGTAGCGGTCCTACAGTCCCAGGATGTTCTGTTCTGGTTTTTCCAGTCTTTGCTCTATTTGCTTTTCAGTTTTGGAGGTTTCTAGTGACCTGTCCTCAGGCTCAGAGATTCTTTCCCGGAGATGCATTATTTTTAACAGCTCTGTAAGTGACAGGAGGGGCAGGGGTAGGAATTGCTCAGATTTATTATTTTCGACAAGTGGTGGCCAGGTACCTTCTCTGTACATTGCAAATTCCTACCTGTCCTTTGGGTTGTGTTCACTTGCCAGGCTGCCGTAGCAGAAGACCCCAAGCTACGTGGCTTCAATGATGGGAATGTGTTGTCTCACAGTTCCGGAAGCTGGAAGTCTGAGATTAAGGAGTTAGCAGAGTCGGTCCCTCTTGAGGCTCTGTCCAGGCCTCTCTCCTGGCTTGTGCTGGTTTGCTGGCCATCTTCAGCTTCTAGACTCATCACTTCCATTTTGCATGGCGTTCTCGTGTGCACCTGTCTTCAGATTTCCCATCTGGGTAAGAACATCAGCTCTGTTGATTAGGGGCCTAGCCTACTCCAGTGGGACTAGTTATATCTGTAATAAGTCTATTTCCAAGTAGGGTCCCGTTCTAAGGTACCAGGGGCTAGGACTTCAACATATGAATGGGGGGGGGGGCAGCATTCAATCCATAACAAAGGCTCATCAGCAATCTCACCTCCTCCAGGAAGCCTTCTGCACCCCACAGGCTCATGCAATGCCCCTTCCTGGAATTACTGCAAACTCAGTGGCCTTGGGTGTGTCTGGCCCCCTTGGGTATTTACAGTCTGTCTAAGGCTGGACTTGACTCTGGGTTGATAACATTTTCAGTTTTTGAAAACAAGCACAGCGCAGCAGAAACTTGCTTATCTGAGGTTATTGAGACCGGTGGTTAGGTGGTAAATTGAAAAGCCGAAAAGAACGCCAGTGGAAGGCTTGCTAGCAACGCAGGCCCAGCATGCGGTGGGCAGCAGCTGTTTGCAGGAATAGAAAGCAGAGGTTAGCCACTGCGTCGGTTAAACGGAATTTGGCTAGGAGAGATTCCCGCACATAAAAAACAAACAGCAGCCCTTAAACCCAAGATGGATGGAAACTGGATGCAAAGTTGTCTGATCTCTCTTTAAGGGAGCAGTTTAAAAAAAAAAAAAAAGGAACCATCAACACTCTGGACCATTTAAGACTCCTATCTGTTCAGGATGTCAAAGGAGGAGCTGGGCAGAACCATCTGGGAGCTTTAGAAGCGGGAAGGAGTTCTGGACCATAGTGAGGGGCCCCATGGTGCCTGGATTCAGAGAAATAAAACAATCTTCTGAGAGTTAAACTATAAAACAAACAAAATAGGTCAGAGCAGAGAATAGCAAAGACATTGTTTCACTTGATTTGCAGCATTATCTAAAAGAGAATGTGGTCATCAGAGGTGCGTGTGTGTGTGAGCTTGTGTGATGGTGCATGATCATGTGTGTGTGTGTGTGTAACAGGGAGAGTGTGTGTTGTGCATGATTCTGTGTGTATATATGTGAGTGCGGTGAGTGTGAGCATGTGTGAACGTGTGAGCTTGTGTGATCGTGGATGATCGTGTGTGTGTGTGTTTGTGTGTGTGTGTTTGTGTGTGTGTGTGTGTCAGAGTGAGAGAGTGCTGCTCCAGTGCAACTTCCACGGAGATGTGATGAGCTCTCCAGTGACCTCTAGAAGAAAACCCAGCATCTAGGAGTTGCCTCTTCTTCCCCCTCCAAAATGTGCACCCGGGGTCTGACCAGCAGGACTTGGCTCTCCAGGGCTTGCACTCCTTCCTGCCTCATCTCCCCTCTTCTTTTCTGACACACATACACTGCTCAGCAGCCCTGCCTTTCTTTATGATTATAACGTGAATCCTCTGCTACCCGCCCACTGAATCAGTGCTTGTTTCCCTGAAAAGCATGTTTTTATTTCAAGGGAGTTGTTGATGAGGCTTTCCCATGGCGGTGCTCTGTTGCACCTGGTGGCCTGGTGGGTACGGCTCCAGGCCCTGGCACACACCCTCTGGCACTCGGGAGCCAATAGGACCCTTACACTTCCAGACAATCCCTGCCCCCCTCCTCTGCTCTTTCTTCATCTGCTCAGATGTGCGGGCCTGGCACACAGGAATGCCCTCCCTCCACCCTCCCCACCTCCTACCTACTCTGGGGGAGAATACAGACACAAGTCAATGACAACCAGAAAAACGCAATGACAGCCCAGGAACTCCTAAATTTTCCAAATTGCTGGCTACACTTCCTCTAACTTTACATCCCTGCATGCCTCAGCAAGCCTGCCCCTCCGGGCCCAGCCCCAGCCCCAGCAGCTGCAAACAAGTGTCTGCTCATTCCAGATGCTTTGAGAACTGCTGGGGCTCCAGGGACCAACCTCTTCCGATCTTTTCCCGGAGTGGGGTGCAGCTAAGAAGCAGAGTCCCTGGGGGTGGGGAACAGAGGAGCCCAGAACTCTCTCAAATCCAACTTTCTCAAAGCTTCCTTTGGCTTCTCCCAGGGAAAACCAACCAGCCAACCAACCAATTGGCCAAATAACCAATAAATAGACCCAGCGAATTTGCGCCAGGAAGCCCAAGGTAGATAAAAAGGAACTCCCAATCAGTAGGGTTGTGACAAAGAGCCGGTATCTCTATCCCAAGCAGCTCTATGCTGTATGTGGGAACTCAAAAGAAAGGTCTAGGATTTTCCTTGAGTACCCAGAAATTAGGTTTCTATCCTCAGATTTTAGTTGAAAACAGTAGTTGGAATTCTGGCATCAATAATTCAGAGAAGTGGGATTGGGGAAGCATTTTGGAGATGACATGATTCCTAGCTAGTTCCTGTGGCTCTGGCACTTGCAAAGTGCTTTATAAGAGAAAGGCTCTGCAATGGCCCACTTGTGCTCCTCAGAGGTGCAAAGGGGACAGTGCTTTGCTTCCAATCCTTTTATTCTTTAGAGCAGAATCTTGCAGTTTGGGTGGGAGAAGCAAAGCCAGTTAATAATTCACTTCTTAATGAAGAGTTAATCATTTTTTAAAGCCTCCTGCCTCTTTTACCAGCTGACCCTATAATTAGACCAAGCATGATCATTTCCTGCTGGCTCTCCAAAGCAAGATCTATTAGTCAGGGTCTATCAGGAAACAGACAGCATGCTCAAAATAGGATAATTTAACAAATCCTTAAAAAGAAAAAGAACTATTTACAAAAGGTATAGGGAAACCAAATGGGAGAGTACAGGCTATGGGGCTAATATCTGATTGTGGGGCTCTTGCCACCCGTGGGCCTAAGGGGTAAGGGGAGAGAACAGTATGGGAATCTGGAAAGAGACAGTCAGGAGGAGAGGATCATTGTGAGAGGAGCTGGGCCTGGCAGCCAGGGGCGTAGCCAGCCTGGGTAACCCCACGACAAGGAAGCCAGAGGAATGAATATTCCAGCCTCAGTCTCCTCCTTCTCTTGGCTCTTCTCCCGCACCCTCACCCTATCCTCCTCCACACTCACCCAACCCGGTCAGTAGCCACAGAGAAAGGAGCCTCTTAATGTAATATAGGCAGGTCAGTCTCATGGGGCAGAAAGCAGGGTGCAGAGGGTAAAAAGCGCAACTGGGGGGGCCATTCAGCCTGGACCCCACCTGATTCCTTCCTTCTAAGGCGACAGCTACACAAACATCTTGTCTTTTTGCTCTTGACCCATCCACTCTCGTATTGTTATCATTACACATTGTCTCGATATTTTTTTTCTCCCAAGCCAGCTTGTAAACTTTGAGGATAGAGATTACGTCTTACCTCACATTTCCTCCTTTGGCCCTGGGTCCATCTCTTGCACACATAGGTACTCAGTAAGTGTGTGTGTGTGTGTGTGTGTGTGTGTGTGTGTGTGTGCACATCAGTGACAGGCTAGGTTATGCAGCAGCAATGACCACCAGATCTTGGCAGCTTTGCACAATAAATGCTTTCTCTTGTTCATGCTACCCGTCCAACACAGGTCAGCAACGAGTGCTCTGGATACTTTGGGACCCAGGATACCTTCCTCTTGACAAACATGCAACCACAATCACAGCAGAAGAGAGAGGAAGATGGAATGAATAATGTACTGGCTGCAGCTTCTGCCCAAAGTGTCCCTCTGCACAAATGTCAGTGGCCAGAGCAGGTCTCATGGCCATGCCTAACACTTACAGGCCAGGAAGGCAAAATCCTTACACTTTCAGAAAGCGGAGAGTCAGAAATATTTGGTGAATGGTCCCCACAATGAGCAAAGATGGTCTCCACCAGGGAGCCATAGAGGAATAATTGAAGTTTTTAAAAATTTAATTGAATAGTAAGTGTCAATAAAAATCAAATGGATAAACAGGTCAGGGGCCTAGGAATTGTAGGAATGGGCAAACTGGCTTATATTAATGGAAATAAATTAATAAAAATATTCTATTTCTGGCCAGTCTTAGCAGAGCCTGTTTTGTTTGATGTAACTCTTTCTGACATGTGGATCTTCATTTTCCCCCATCAGGTTATGTCATTATTTTCCAGATTCTCATGTCCTTCGCTATCCTTTAAAACTCCAACAATTCGGTACAGCTATGCCTATTGATCTTGATGGTTCCTTTGGCTCCACTCCAAGGACAAGGTAGCTGCTGCCACACTGCTTCCCACTGTGTGTGGCCTGTCCCCCGGGAATGGTACTCTGGGCCGTCCCCAGATATCAGGTTCCATACCTGCCCAATCCTGGGTCCCGAGGAAATCCCTGAACCTTCTAGCAAGACCCTTCATCTCAAAACTAGGGAAGAATGAATACAAATGTCCAGATCTGGGCAACCTCTCCATTGAATGGATGTATTTTATAATTTTAAACCAGGGTTTCAGCATTATCTTCAGAAGTAGAAAAGCATATTCAATCATCTTCAGAAATTGTCCACACCTAATAACTGTTAGGGTGGTGACCTTGGCCAGCTGGGGTCACCATGAGTGTCTCATCTATTTGTCTTCCCAAAGAAATTGCCTTGAAAAAAAACATGAAGAGGCTGTGACCAAAGGTGTAAAAGACAGTTACGTTAAAAAAAAAAAAAAAAAGCCTAAAACCAAAAAAACAACACTGTAGACGCTGTAGCATCTCTTCTCTGCTCCCTCCTATCTTTTTCTTCTGTAATCTTTTGCACACCATGAGTCCTGAAAGCAAACACAAATACCGCTTCCTTAAAGTAAATTGTTAAAGGAGTTTTTATGGCTGGACCTAGGCAGATGGATGTTTTATTTACAAGGGCAAACCAGATCTCCTGGAATGAACATTAATTCACGAGCTCTCTAGGGGCCTCTGAGCAGTGAGAAGGATGAAATTGACCTTTATCACATGAAATGCACGTGATATAGTGATTGTAGCAGGAATCCCAGAAGCCAACAAAAGTGATGGCTGGCAGGGTCCTTACCTGTGTGCCGGAGGGAGTCTGGCTCAGGCCAGCTCTGGGACCTTCTTCAGGGTCTTTTTAGCCCTGCCTCTCATCTTCAGCTTTTTCAGCAATTCAAATTCTGATATAGCCTGTTCAGAGAGGGAGTGAAAATGATCAGAAATAGGAGCTCCCACTTTTAGAATTCTTTTACCTGATTATAAAGTAGTATATGCTCCCTGCAGAGAATCTGAAAAATATGAAATATAGAAAGAATAAAGTAAACCATATTTCCCTAGCCAGTGAGAATCACCATCAATGTTCTGATACCTCTCTTTCTCTCTGTAGCTTCTAGTTTTCTCTTTATTGATTTTTTTTTTTAATTGAAGAGTAGCTGACATACAACCATGTGTTAGTTTCAGGTGTCCAAAGTAGTATTTTGTTATTTATATACATTACCCAATAGTCCCCATAATACATCTAGTTACCATCTGTCACTGTACAAAATTATTACAATATTGTTGATGATATTCCCTGTACTGTACATTATATCCCCACGTCTTATTTATTTTATTACTGCAACACTGGACCTCTTAATCCCCTTCACCTATTTTGTCCATCCCTCCAACCTCTCTCCTCTGGCAATCATCAATTTGTTCTCTGTATCTATGAGACTATTTCTACTCATTTTTAATTTTTTGTTTGTTTTTGAGATTCCACATATATGTGAAATCATGTAATATTTGTCTTTCTCTGTCTGATTTATTTTGCTTAGCATAATACCCACCAGGTCCCTCCATATCATCACAAATGACAAGGTTTCATCTTTTTTATGGCTGAGTAATATTCCATTGTATGTATATGTGTGTATATCCATCTTCATCCATTCATTGATCAATGGATATTTAGGTAGCTTCCATGCCTTGGCTTTTGTAAATAACTCTGTGCTGACATAGGGGTGCATATGTCTTTACAAATTAATTTTTTCTTTATTGACTTTTAAGTTAAATATTTCCATCATTCATTCATCCTTATTTTTTAAGCACATGCTATCATCCTGTTCTCAGCATTAGTAATGCAACAGCAGAATAAATAGACAAAATCCTGTTCTCATGAAGATAAAATAATATTGGAGACAGTTGTTAAAATTCAGTGAGTGGAAAGCCAACAAGAAAATCTTCAAATACTTGGAAATTAAGCTATATGCTTCTAAATAGCTCCTGGGTTAAAGAGAAATGTCAAAGGAAATATAAAAATCATAGATCATAAGTGAAAATTAAAATATAATATCAAAATATGTGGGGTGCAGCTAGAGCAGGAGTGAGGGAGATTTAAAACCTTAAATTCTTATAGTAGAAAAAAGAAAAATGTCTCAAATTAACAATCTAAGTTCTCCCTTCAAGAAACTAGAGAAACAGGGCAGCCCAGGTGGCTCAGCGGTTTAGTGCCGCCTTCAGCCCAGGGCCTGATCCTGGAGACCTGGGATCGAGTCCCACGTCGGGCTCCCTGCATGGAGACTGCTTCTCCCTCTGCCTGTATCTCTGCCTCTCTCTCTTTCCTCTCTGTGTATTCTCATGAATAAATAAATAAAATCTTAAAAAAAAGAAACTAGAGAAAGAAGACCAAACCTAAGCTCAAAGTAAGCGGAAGGAAGGAAATAATAAAGGTAGGAGCCGAAATCCTTGGAATTGTAAACGGAAAAACAATAGAGAAAGATCAAACGAAAACTTGGTTCTTCAAAAACATCAATAAAATTGATAAACTTCTAGCAAGACTAAGACTGACAAAGATAAAAAGACAATAATCATAAATGTGACCACTTTAAAGAAATGGAGCAATTCTTCAAATACCACAAACAACAAAAACTCAACCAAGATAGAATTAGACAGTCTGAAGAGCCATATAACCATTAAAGAAATTGACTTTGTAATTTAAAAAGTTTCTGAAAAAGAAATCCCCAGTCTCAGATGATTTCACTGGAGAATTCTTCCAACATTTAAAGAAGTAACATCAATTTTATGTCATCTTTTCCAGAAAGTAGAAGAGGAGGGGGCACTTTTCAGCTCATTTTGTGAAGCTGGTGTTCTCCTGGTGGACCCAAACCAGGCAAAGACAAAAAGACAAGGAAACTTTTGGTTTCCCTTGGTAGCTAAGGAGTTTAGAAGGTGCCAACTCTTCCCAACAGATAAAAAGCTGAACAAACTGAAAACTCCACAACTCCCCTTACATCCACCCGAGAAGTGAGGTCATAGGGCAAACCACTGCCCCCTGAATTGGAGAACAGACAGGAGGATACAGAGAATCACAATTTGCCCACTGACAAAATCTCTGGGGAAATCACTAAGGGGGAGCAGGGAGGAAACCCAGCCCTGTAGTTGACAAAGACTTGGAGGCTCTGCTCACAGAAGTCTGTGAATAAAAACCCCAGAGGGGGACACCTTGGGGGCTCAGTGGTTGAGTGTCTTTGGCTCAGGTTGTGATCCTGGGGTCTTGGGATCAAGTCCATATTGGGCTCCCCGCAGGGAGTCTGCTTCTCCCTCTGCCTATGTCTCTGTCTCTTTCTGTGTGTCTCTAATACATAAATAAAATCTTAAAACAAAAACAAAAACCAGGGAGCCCAGTTATGGGGGAGGCATGTTTTTGTGACTTTTATTTTCAGGAACTCCACCAGGTTCTCACAGTAAACATCGGAGAAAATATCCTTGTGCTTTCAGCAAGGGGATGGAAAAAGGAACATTCTAAAGACAATTCTCTCTTCAACAATACTTACCTTGAAGAGAAGCTATTTCCTTGAGATTAACCTGTTATTGTTTTATCAGAGCCTAATCGACCCAGGGAAGGAGAAATACTCAGCTCCAGCCTGCTTCAGTCTTTCATGTGAAGGAGGGGAAATACCAACCCCAGCCCTGACCAGCCATCCTTTCCCACCTAAGTTGAGGGCAGGGTGGGAACAGAGGTACTGGTGAAGTGGAGTTCACAGTCCAGTAGCATAGACTCACCCAGGGGCACCTGACCAAGCTTCTGACACTTGGTTATGGCTCAGGTCATGATCTCAGGGTCATGAGTTCAAGCTCTGAGTTGGACTTCACACTCAGCATGGAGTCTGCATAAGACTCTCTCTCTCTCCTTCTGCCCCTCCCTCCACCACTTGCTCTCCTCTCTTTTAAATAAATAAATAAATTAATTAATTAAAAAAAAAAAAAGACTGAGAGCTAATTGTAGGACTAAGGAACGGTTCCCCACCCCCACCCCCACTGCCACCCCAGCTTAACACTATATCCCGAAAGGCCTATTTATAGCAGTTCCTTTCACTTGGTACATCATCTTTGGATTTTTTTTTAATTATATGGCATACTAAAAGGCAAAAACACAGTTTGAAGAGACTGAACAAGCATCAGCACCAGATCAGATATAGAAGGAATGTTTGAATAATCAGATGAGGAATTTTTAAAAAACTGAGTAATATGCTAAGGGCTTTAATAGAAGAAGTTCTTCCAACGGCAGCAGAATACATTCTTTTCAAGCTCGCATAGAACATTCACCAAGATAGACCATGTTCTTGGGTCATAAAATATACTTTAAGAAATTTAAGAGAAAATAAATCCTACAGTGTCTGCTCTCAGACCACAATGGAATTAAGTTAGAAATCAATAACAGACAGATAGCTGGAAAATCCCCAAACACTGGGAGATTAAACAACACACTTGTAAATAACACATGGGTCAAGTGAGACTTCTCCTGAGAAATTTTCAAATATTTTGAACTAAATGAAAATGAAAATGCAACTTAATCCAAATCTGTGGGCTGCAGTGAAAGCACAGTGCTCAGTAGAGAATTCATAATATTAAATACATGTATTAGAAAAGAAGAAATATCTAAAAATCAATAATTTAAGTCTCCACATTAGGAAACTAGGAAGAGAAGAGCAAGTTAACATAGGAGAAAACCTAGGGGAACTTGGGTATGGAAATGACATTTTAGATATGACACTAAAGACACCATTCATGAAAGAAGTCATTGGTAACCTAGACTTCATTAAAATTAAAACTTTCTGCTCTGCAAATGACCATGTCAGGAGAATGGGAAGACAAACTTCAGACCAGAAGAAAATATTTGTGTCAGACACATTTGATAAGGGACTACTACCCAAAGTATACGAAGAACTCTAACACTCAACAATAAGAAGACAAACAACTTGATTTTAGAAACTGGCAAAAGATCTGAACAGAACTTCCCAAAGAAGATGCATATATGGCAAAAAGAAGCTTATGAAATTATCCTCCACATTATATATCACCACACGAAAGCAAATTAAAACAAGATACCACGACACACCTATTGGAATGGCCCAAACCCAAAACACTGACAACACCAAATGCTGAGAAGTATTGTGGAGCAATAGGAACTCTCTTTTACTGCCGGTGGGAATGAAAAACAGGGCAGGCTCTTTGGAAGACAGAGAGTTTGTTTCTTCCAAAACTAAACATACCCTTCCCATATGATCCAGCAATTGCCCTCCTTGGTATTTACCCACATGAACCGACAACTTACACACACAAAAACTTGCATGCAGGGATCCCTGGGTGGCGCAGCGGTTTAGCGCCTGCCTTTGACCCAGGGCGCGATCCTGGAAACCCGGGATCGAATCCCACGTCGGGCTCCCTGCATGGAGCCTGCTTCTCCCTCTGCCTGTGTCTCTGCCTCTCTCTCTCTCTCTCTCTCTCTGTGTGTGACTATCATAAATAAATAAAAATAAAAATAAAAACTTGCATGCAGATGTCTATAGCAGCTTTATTCATAATTGCCCAAATTGGAAACAACCAAGAGAGCCCTCAGGGGGAGGAATAAAGAAACTGTGGGCCATCCAGACAATGGAATACTCTTCAGCACTATAAAGAAATGAGCTATCAAGCCGTGAAAAGACACGGAGGAAACGTAAATGCATATTTTAAGTGAAAGAAGCCAATGTGAAAAAGGCTACGCATCATATGATTCCAACTACATCACCTTCTTGAAAAAACAAAACTGTGGAAACAGTGAAAAGATCAGTGGGAGGTCATGGATATGTTAGGGCAGGGGTTATATGGAAACTCTCTGTATTTCCCATTTAATTTTGCTGTGAACCGAGAACTGCTCTAAAAAATGAAGAGTAATAAAAAGGGAAAACTGTAGTTCAAAATGTTTCATAAATTTAGATGCATAAATCCTCCACAAAATATTAACAAATAGTATCTAGTTATGTATTAACCCACATTCAGAAGTCTGGATGATTTAATGAAATGAGCTAAGACTTCACATTTAGTTATACTTACTTTCCATTACCAGCTTCCTGTTTGGTAAAATAACTCACTGAGCTCAGTTTGCTGATAGGTAAATCAGAAATAATACATATAATTTAGGACTCATATTTGCATTTAGTAGCTGAAATAATAAATCTAACAATATTCAATGGAAGTTACTATTTTGCCATATTTGCTTCAGGTTTTTTCTTACGGAGAAATAAAATATTACAGAGGTAGTTAACATGTAGTTCCAAACTCCATTCTCTGGTCTCTCTCACCCTCTCTCTCTCTCTCTCTCTCCCTCACCAGAGAACATTATCTGGAAGTTGTTAATATTTATATTTCTGGTAAATGTTTTAATAATATTACTATTTAGATATATGTTAGGGATCCCTAGGTAGCTCAGCGGTTGAGCATCTGCCTTCAGCCCAGGGCCTGATCCTGGAGACGCGGGATCGAGTCCCACATCGGGCTCCCTGCATGGAGCCTGCTTCTCCCTCTGCCTGTGTCTCTGCCTCTCTCTCTGTGTGTGTCTCTTGTGAATAAATGAATAAAATCTTTAAAAAATAGATATATGTTAAAAATATTTATACACCTGTATTTGTATTTTTTTGTATTTTGTATTTTTGTAAATTTGTATTTTTTTTGTATTTTTTAAGTAAATATAAATGGTGTTATACAGTATCTCCAGTACCCATCTCTTGGTATCCTCCATACACACACACACACACAACACCTGGGAGTGTACTGAATATGTGCTTTTAGAAACTTGAACACCTGCTTTTGAAAGTTTGACATCTTACGCCAGTTAACATTATATCCTGCTAGAACATATACTCCATGGAGTTCATTACTGTGCCCCCAGCACCTAGACCAACACCTGACACATCGTAGGTACTCAGTAAATATGAGGGACGTGAATGACAGTCCCCTCAACTATTCCATGAGATGGGTATTGACCTGCCCATTGGAGCAGAAGCTGGGAGACATGAAATAATTCACCCCCCACCCCCAAGTTGGGAAGTAGCAAATCTATGATTTAGAGCCACCCAGATCGGGCCCCAGAGTTCAAACACTTCTGACCTCTCTACACTGGGCAATTGAGATCAGTCATGACTTTGGGGTTCCAGGAAAAGGTCATTTCCTTCGGGCAGGGCTGTGGCAGGTCTTACCCAACTCTGTACCCTCCATAGGAAGCTAGCAGAAGGGTGGGCTCCACTCCCAAGAAGAGGGGCAAGCAGCAAAGATTGCAGAAGGAAAGATATCTAGATACATTTTCAGGACTGAGGGAAGAGCAAGTCAACCTACTGTAGGTAAATATGCCAAGAGGGTGTGTTATAGGGTCTGGGGCAGAGCTGATGGGGAAGGAAAGTGAGGGGCCCTAATGAAAGCCTCATTTGTCTCAGCAAGCAGATACTTAGAAAGCCTGCTTGGGATGTCTGGGTGGCTCAGTAGGTTGAGCATCCAATTCTTGATTTGGCTTGGGTCATGATCTCAGGGTCATGGGATTGAGCCCAAGGTGGGCTCCCTCTCAGTGCAGAGTCTGCTGGAGATCCTCTCTTTCTTTCCCTCTGCCCCTCTCCCAATCTCACTCCCTCTAAATTAAAAAATAATAATAATTAAATCTTTAAAAATAAAAAAAAAGAAAGCATGTTTGTGGTACAAATTGATTTTTTTTTTTCTTGGAGTAGGTACCAAAATGAAGAATGAAGCATTTAGTCACTCAATGAGCAGCTGCTCCATATTACACACACATACCCACACACAACAAACACACACACTCACACACTTACTCCCATGCACATACTGACAGGCTACACGCACACATCACCTCAACACACATGGCTTGACTTAATTTTCCCCATCTCATGCACTGAATGAATGAAGAGAATTAGCAGAGCGGCGTGTGTGTTTGAGAGCATTTTCCATACGTCTTGGCATCGTGATGCTACAGACCTGACTTCCCCACACACACCCCAACACGCCACCATTCATGGCATCTCTGAAGTAAAAGCCAATAGTAAAGCCAATCCATAAGGATTGAATGTTTGTTTCCTCACCCCCAATTCACATGTGGAAGCCCTTATGCTCACTGTGCTGGCATTTGGAGCCTTTGGGGACTATCTAGGGTTAAACTGGGTCATGAGGATGGGCTCTCCAGTGGGGTCAGTGCCTTATAAGAAGAAGACAGCAGGGAACTGAGAAAAGTCCACATGAGCACAGTGGGCAAGTCACAGTTCACAGCCCAGAAGAGGACCCTCACCAGAAACTGAATTGGCTGTTACCTTGTTCTTGGACTTCTCAGCCTCTAGAACTGTTAAGAAGTAAATATCTATTGTGTAAGCCACCATGATACGTTATTATGGCAGCCCAAGTCAATCAAGACAGCCAGCAGCCCACAAGACCCTGCACTATCTGGCCTTCCTCCCTCATTCTGATCACTTCTCTGACTCCTCTTCCCTGGCTCACTCTTATTTAGCTACCCTGGCCTCCTGGCTACTCCCTAAATGCACAAAGCACAGTCCTACCCCAGGACCTTTGCATTCCCATCCATTCCGCCAGGTATGTTTTTTTCCCCTTCCCCAAAGGCCTTCCTTTCTTCCAATCCTTTATTCAAAAGTCACCTTCTGAATGAGGCTGACCCGAAAACTATTTAAAGTGGCAACTCACCTCCCCCACCCAACACTTCCCATCCCCCTTACATGTTCTACTTTGTAATTTTTTTAATGCACTGATGACTTAAAAAAAAGATTTATTTATTAACTTTAGAGAAAGAGAGTGCATGAGCAGCTGGAGGGGCAGAGGGAAGCTTAACTCTAGCTTAAGGGAATTCTCTATTGCTTCTCCTGGCCTGCCTGTCACTCCCTGCAAGAACATAAGCTCCAGAAAAATAGAGATACTTGCCAGTTTTGTTCACCGATGAACCCCTAGAACTATGCCTGGTACACAGTTTCCCCTTAATCAGTATTTTTCGATTGAAGGGATGAACCTCTTCACCCCTGGAGAGACGGTCCCGCCTTGGGGACCATGTCATACCAGCATTGCCCAGCAGATGGCAGCCGGCGAACGCCAGAGACAGCTGGGCGCCTAGGCCCGGAATTCCAGGTTCCCCCCAGTGAATCCCAACATCGCTTGATGGGATGAGCACTGGGTGTTATACTGTATGTTGGCAAATCGAACTTCAATTAAGAAAAAAAAAAGAAAAAAAGAAAAAAAGAATTCCAGCATCACCACCCAGGGGACAAAATCCGGTTCGACTGACTCAATGCAGACTTGCATTTGTGAGAAAGAGGTTGTATGTAGAAGATGAGGCGGCTCAACCGATAAAGCTTTTATCTAATAAAGGAGGGTGTTTACCCACACGCTTCAGGGGTGAAAAACTGAAAACAGCTGTCTGAGAAGATCCAAGGTCAGAGTCCTCCCAGGGCGAGGGAGGTGGGAGACAGGGGGTGAAGAAGGTTCGTGGCCCTGGATCTGCATCTCTCCTCCAAAGGCTGGAAAAGTGACATCTGACCACGACATCCGAGGGGACTACACATTAACACACGACCTGGGGTGGGGTGGGGAGATGGGTGGAAGTTTCCCCGCCTTCCTCCGAACGTGCCAGAAGATGCTCTATTCCGAGAACCTTGAGTCTCCCGCTGCAATACAGTGGCCTGGGCCCCGGCCAAGCCGCCCTCTTTCTGGGTGCTTCTGTTACTCCTGTAATCAGGGAATGGAGTTACAGCTGTAACCAAGCCTTCAGAAGCCAAGTGCAGGAGGTGAGCCTGCCTTCGATCAAATCCAGCATTTGAGTGAGTCAGGTTAGGGGGAGGCTCCAAGGCACATGCTGCTTGTGAACCCGAGTGTACTGACCCAGAACCCTCCGAGCCAGCAGGTCGGCCTGGGTACTGACTGGCACGGGGACGACAAGAGCTGCATTTATCCGGTGCCCTCTGTGTGCCAGGCCTGGGCCGAGGCCGCCGGCCACCTTACCTCATCGGCCCTCCCAGCAGCATCCCCACGTCCACAGTTCTGGTCCCCATCTCACAGATGGCACAAGAGAGGTGTCACTTGCCCAAGGACCCGGCACGTTGCTCTCAAGCTCCCTCTCAACCAGCTTGAGGGAGGAATCTGCTGAGATGCACCACAGATCCTGACAAACCTCAGAGAACATTTAATCCAGCCCCTTCTGTTCACAGATGGAGACGCTGAGGCCCAGAGAGGGGAAGGGGCCAGCCCAAGTTCCCTCGGAGAACTGAAAAGCCCACCCAGGCACCGGGCACCAAGAATTGTCCTGCACTTTACCCTCCCTGGCTAGTGTTGGGAGACCCCCCACCTCATCGCCAAGTCCCAGGCTTTTAGTTTGCCTTCCCAGATTCCAGATCTCCTGCGGCCCTCGCTGGCACCAGACACTTCTGCAGAAGATCTTGTCAAAACAACAGTACGTGACGTTTTAGGAGTCTCAGCAAGTAGGAGACTCTCGGGCCAGGGTCACTGGCCTCTCCTGATGTGAATTCTGGCTTCCATGGCTCATTAGCTGGTGTTCTTGGTCTGGTCACTCAACCGCTGGGCAGGTTTACTCATCAGTAAAATGGGAATTACAATATTCGTGAAAGAGGGTATGACATCAGAGGCTCGTGCTAACACAGATAGGACAGGGCCTGCAAATGCAAGTCACATATGTAATCTGAAACATTCTTAGCGGTCACTTTAAAAAAGATAAAGGAATCAGGTGCGTCAAAGTACTTGACATATGCACGTGAACCATTTTTAATTTTTTTTAAAAGATTTTAATTATTTATTCATGAGAGACACACACACAGAGAGAGAGAGAGAGAGAAAGGCAGAGACACAGGCAGAGGGAGAAGCAGGCTCCATGCAGGGAGCCCGACGTGGGACTCAATCCCGGGTCTCCAGGATCACACCCTGGACCGAAGGTGACGCTAAACCACTGAGCCACCCGGGCTGCCCGTACAACTGCTAATGAGATACGTCACATATGATTTTCACTCCAAGTCTTCAAACTCCGGTGTGGATTCTGTTAGAGGTGATCTCAGTGTGGACTAGCCACGTCTCAAGGGCCCCCTGGCCACGCGGGGCAAGTGGCTACCGTAGTGGAAGGCCCTGTACTAGGCCCTGCTGAGCATTCTGAGCACACGGCCCTGTGTTTTTAGGCCTGTTTACGGCTGCTCTGGGGCAGACCATCTATGCACAGCCTGAAGATAATCTGCTGGGACCCTGACGGGTCTGGAGGGTCTGCCTTTGGGCTCAGCGGTGGAGGTGATAAATCCCCAGTTCCTCCCTGCCCCGAGCGGGTCACTGGCTGCCTTTGAAAACTCTCCCTCCCCAGATTCATTTCCTCCAGGGTCACACACGGAGCTTTTGCATGCTCTGCAAATATTTGTGTCCACCTTGTCCTTGGGGTGGTGGGAGTGTTCATAACAACTGCACTATAGACTGAAGGCCAATCAGGGCCAAGAGGGGAGAGAGGAGAGCGAGGTGAGAGGAAAGCTGGAGGAACTGTGCCCTCCCTTTCCTGGGGGGTCTGGGGCCCGGGGCTCTGGTCACCAGGGCCCCCGGGTGCCGTCCTTGCTTCCCAGCGTAGAAAGTTGCCTCATCGTACCTGGCTCAACTCCGTGGCCTGAACAGAAAGGCTGTTTTTAGAACATGAGAGGCTCCTAACTCTGGGAAACGAACTAAGGGTGGTGGAAGAGGAGGTGGGTGGGGGGGTGGTGGGGGTCCCTGGGTGACGGGCACTGAGGGGGGCACTTGGCGGGATGAGCACTGGGTGTTATGCTATATGTTGGCAAATTGAACTCCAATAAAAAATAAATTTATGAATAAAAAAAATACAAAATTGTGAAAAAAAAATAAAATGAAAAAAAGAAAAGAAAAAAGAAATGCTGTGTTTACCCGGGAGCTCCACCTCTGAGGCCAGTACCTCCATTTGATAATTCCTTACGGTCTGGGGTGCGACACAGAAGCATGGCACATATGGCACATACACCTACACGCACTCTGAAGGGCTCCTACACACGTAGCCCTCAGCAGCCCCAACACTGCACACCCTCGTGCAGACAGCTGGAGGGTTCCCTCCAGGCCAGCCGACCACATCCCAACCCCAAAGCATTTCATGTCCACAAACACACACACCCAACAAGCAATGTGCTTCCGAAGTGCACACACACACACACACACACACACGCCAAGAGTTTTCACCCCCCATCAACCAAAGGACTTCACACACACACACACACACACACACACACACACACACTCCTCAATAATCAAAAGGGCTTCACGTGGCCACCCAGTATCAAAGCGTATACACACACCAATAAGTGAAGAGCTTCACACACATACACACCCCAACAACCAAAGGGTTCACGCACACAAAGGGTCCACTCACACCTTCCCCAACAACCAAGGCACTTTATACGGACACCGACACACACAGAGACACACACAGAGGCACAGACACACACACACACCTTCAAAGAGTTATACTCTCCCAACCAAGGTGCTTCATCCACTCCTTGCAACAACCAGAATGCTCTAGGCAGATACCCCCACGACCACAGCCCTCTGTACAGACACCCCCGCCCCCGCAAAAGAAAACCCCCCAAACACTTTGATTTGTTTGCCGCCGCAACAGATACTTGAACACCAAGACGCTGCGCTGCGACTTTCTTTTCAGATTAATGAGCAGAGACAGATCGAGGGGGGGCAGAGAGTGGCGGGAGAGAGCATTTACACCCAAATCTTTTCTCTGTTGATTAGGGATTCCTTCTCCAGCCTGCTTTGGCTCCCGCTAAATCTTTTTCTAATGAGATGTGGCTTATCCAGATCAGAGCGCTGAGAAAAAAGTTGCAATTAACTTTAAGAAGAAAAGGAGTGAGTGAGAAAGGAGGGGGGCGGGGAAGGGGCTGGGCTGGTGGGCAGGAAGAGTGGGTGCAGGAGGGAGGCTCTCCTGCAGGGCCGAGGGGCCCAGGCCCAGCCCCATCTGGCCCCTCCACTATTTTGGGTTCCAGAGCTTAGGAGAAGTCCCTTGTGACCCCTCTGCCTGCCTGGGTCAGGCCTCTCGGCTCCTCCAGGCTCGGGTAGAGGGTCGGGAGTGGTGGGTATCTTCGGGCCTGGGCTTCCTCCCTTCTGCACCCCCATACCTGGCAGGGATGCTGGGGGGATGGATCCTCTCTCAGGTGCATCTCTTTCATGCCCGAGCTCTTCCTTCTACCCACTTACCCCTGCAAAGAGATGGGGCCCTCAACTGAGTGCCAGGAACCTCTGTGACCCCATGTGCCAAGTCAGCACAAACTTCCAGAGCTACCGGGGTCAGCTGTCCCCTCCCCTGGCAGCCAGAAGCACCGGTGCTGGAGCAGGGGTGCCGCAGCTGGGGTCTCTAACTTGCTTGCGGTTCTCGTCTGGGAGTCGGCCTCCAGTTATTTTGATGTGAGCCACTTGGGAAGGCAGAGGGGGTCTGGGATTGAAAGAGACATTTCACATAGAAATGTGGAAAATGCCACAATCTCCCAGAAGCAACATGGATTTACCTTTATTTGTTTTTCTATCGATAGACTCAGGCGTGGCCAAGCTGCAACCATAGGAGGCACTTCCACCCTCTGCCGCTCAATTTCTTCCTCTGTTGATAAAAATAAAGATGAGGGTGTGGGCAGCAGATCTCTAGGGCCTTTGCCAGTCCTGAGGCCCTGAGATGGGTGGGAGCACAGGCAGCCTCGGAAAGTCCTGATTGGAGGGGTCACACTGGCCCCCTGGCACCTGCGCTCTGCCCTGGGCACCCACAGGACACGGACTCATCGCTCCAAGTTCTTACCCATACAGACACTGGTTTCCACCCGATTTGGTGATCAGATCCAGTAATGCCTGAGAGCAGCTTTCCCCAAGCTTGAGGTCTCTAACCCTGTGCTTGGGGTAAGATCTCAGATTATAACTTGACATCTGCGTTTCAGCCGAGCTGGGGACCCCAAACGTGCATCAGATGGAACTAGGAGGGGGAGTGGATGCAAGGGCAGGAGCAGGACACATTCTCCACTCCCTTTTGTCACACACAGCCATGTATATGCTCAGAGGGCCCAGGCGGATCATCCAAAGCTGGATTCCTTCATTCTCTTATCCACAGCGCGTCCTTTCCCCACCCCCACGGACCTCCCCTTGCAAATTAAAAGGATTTTTATTTCAATGCTGGTGACTCAGTGGGAAAAAGTGAATGTGGGGCCTCAGAATCTTGCCTCATCTGATGAGTTTGCTTGGTTCCCAAAGGAGAAGGGCCTCTGAGCGTTGATGGCCACCCAGACACACGGCTCCCTCAGGAGGATATTTGGGTAACCCCTTACCTAATAAGCTGTGGAGATCACACCCAGTCAGGGGACGGATGAGCAAAGCCCATTTCCCCTGTGTCTAAGTTCCAGAGAGGTCAGCCTATTCCACAACCATAAGGCCAGGAATTCCTTCAAGTCTGGTTCCCCGCATCCCTGGTCAGCCGTCTTTTCTGCCTCTCCCCTCCACCGTGTTAGCTGCTGGACACAATCCTGGCTTTCTCCTATCTTTCTCTGGCTGTCGCCGATCTAATAAGCATATGTGCTAGAAATACTAGCTGGAGTGCTAAGTTAGAAATGCTTCTTAAACTTATAGTAAGGTCAGATGAAGGGAAAAAAAAAAACACACCCAGAAAACAAAACACAAAACCCCGAAACAGAAATTGGACACAGGAGGGCAGATGTAGACTGAACAGGAAGTGCTGGCCCTAGGCTAAATGAAACAGCTGTCACCATTGTTCTAGCCTGAAAACTGCCTTTGCAAACTCCACGCGGCCCAGGCTCAGAAAGCAGATGTTAATAATTACAGCACATGAAACGAAGGGCACAGGATTAGGCAAGTGACGAAAAAGAAATGGTACTAGTAGATTTATAACTCGCTCAGGCAAATCTGTTCGGGCCGGTGGGGGTGGGCAGGGCGGCCCCGGTGCAGATGCCCCCACCCAATCCCCTTCTTAGTTTGGCATTTTGGCTTCTGGGATTGTCTCTGAATCGGAGGATTGTTTAGATTGTTTTAAGGTGGTGGGCCATGGAGACCTTTCCCAGCTGCCTTTCTGCGGACCCCAGGCCTACAGGCCACAGCCTGTTGCCTCTGATGTAAATAAAGGAAAGAAGTCAAATCCCCAGTACCCAACCCAAGTACCAAAAGGGGATCTTTGGGCAGACGAATCCTGGCGTCGGAAGGCTCACTGGTGAACAGGGACGCGTGGACGCGAAGCCGGGCAGCCATCCTGGAGCTCTTGCTTCACCAAGGGGTTCACCTTTAAAATCCAGGAGCTCAAGATCTTTGCAGCTGAAATTGATTCACACTTTCAAGTCAGCCAGACCCCAGCGCCTTGGAGGAGGCAACAGAGCTCTGGGAGAATGTTGGGGCAGTTGAGGAAAGTACGCAAAGCAAGTTTCTTGGGCTAATTACATAAATAGAAAAGGCAGAGTCTTCACATGTTTTCTGAACATTCCTTGGTGCTTTTCCATGTGAGCCTGCGTTGTAAAAAGCAAAACAAAACACACGCTCACATCCACCCCAAATCCTCCCATCCCACCACCCCCTGGAAAGGACGTCTCCAGGAAAGGTTAGAAAGAAGGTAAAGCATGTGTTTGCCATCTTTACGCCTGATATGGAAACCATATGCTTAAATACACTAGCAAACATACTTAATATAACACTCTCTTTTATTAAATGTGGTTTTATAAACGCTCTCCCCAGCCAGGGCACCTTTGCTGTGCTGGAGGCTGGAACTTGGCAAAATAATCTTCCCGCTGTTACATCTATTGATACACATTTTTGGAAAATGAGTCTCGGACCCTCGGAAAATAGACTGGTTCTGGTTATTATTGCAAGTGGGAAGGGGCACACGAGGGCATCTTTTTTCCTCTGATAAATTAAAAGAACTGTAACGGGTGCTTTCTGCAACCTGTAAAAGGGCAGAGCCATCTGTGATTCATTTAGCAGCTCCTTACAGAAGATTTATTTGATTAATTCGGTCAGAAGAGAGAGAATATGGATTTTCCCCTGCTCTGAAAGGCACATACGCACTCACACATGCACACATGCACCCACCCATGGGTAGACATCTCAGGAATGAAAAATGACTAATCGTGTTATTGGAACTGGCCAACGCGGGGCCCCGGTGGTGAGATAGCAGGCTCCCGCCCTGCCGATGGGAGGGCTGGTTTCAGAATAGATTTAATATCCTCAGGCCCAATGCCACCAAAGAGTGATCTTAGAGAATAATCCCATGAATGCTGGATCGCTTTTATTAGGTATTGGTTACTGGTACCAGGCTCCGTGCTGAGCACTTGGCACGCATTACCTCATTGCACTGTTGCAACGACCCCTCTGCCTTACAGACGGAAAGATACCCCATTCCGAGCAGGTCCTTGTTCAAAATTATGTTCACTTTTTACAGATGGTATTTGGCTTTCTTAGTCCTCCATGCCTAAACCATGTAGATAGAGGCTACAATTCTACATTGGTTTCGTAGAGCATCACCTGGGAAGAGGTCATCTGCTTTGGCTGTGCTCGGTGCTCTGTGGGTTCCAGTTCAGTGTTGACAGAGAAAGACTCTTCTGGGGGCTTATTTCTAGTCTCAGGAAACCGGCCTCTTCTGGCCTCAGTTGTCCCAAACTTGCATGGCCTAACTCTTCAAGCAATTGGCTGAAGACTGTTAGTTCCCAGGGAGTGGGAATGGCCCTTTGAAAGAGATCCCTGGAGAAGGCAAAGAAAATAGCACAGTCAAGAGGAATCCTAAAATTTTTGGATTTTCTAAAAGTTTGGAGCCAAAAGACTTTGGATATCAGTGTCAGGAGTGGCAAATATATGGCAAAGAAATGGTACCACCACCCTCATTCCCGTGGTCGTAGCAGACATTGCTAATTGATCCCAGTCCTTGCTCTCCTTCAAACCCTCAAAATCCTTCTGAGCACAGTTCTCCAGGCAGCCTCTACCAAAATATCAGAATTAGGGAAGGAGTTGAAAGCTATTTGCAGTCCCTTCCAGCCAAATGTTTCATTTTTGCGGCAGGAGAGACAGGGGCCCAGAGAGAAGTCAGCTACAAAGCCAGTTAGGGAGACAGTTCCCTGACTTGCCTGCCCACTGGTCCTTGAATCCACACTAATGGGGCTGCTGGAAGCCATGGCACAGTGGGTCATAAACCCGTGTTTTGCTGGGTATGCTCTCACCCCCACCCCGCCACCCCCAAGAATGTCACAGATGCTGCTCTGCAAACAGGATAAAAGGTGTCCCCTAGAAGGCTGCAGAAGATTGAAATCTCTCTTTTACTTTAGAATGGTTAACTCCCAAACTGGGATACGGTGGGGCCAACCTGAACCCACAATATCTCACAGCCCAGAGAAAGAAGTAGAAGGTTTCATTCTGGAAACACTCCGGTCAGCAGACATGCCCCACTCTGGCCTCTCCCACTTCTCTTTGCTTGCTGGACTGCAGGAAATGCCTACATCAAAGGCACCAGCACTCAGCAGGCTGAAGGCATAGAGTGCGTGTCTCAGGTGGTGGTCACACCTTCCTAAGACTTTTCAGCTAAGTGGAATTTTCTGTAGGAAGAATAATGCTTTGGTGAAGGGGAGGAGGCATCTCCAAGTTTGGAAGTTCTCTCCAAAACCCCTTTCCTGCTGGTCCTTCCCCAGACCCATCTTAAATGTATCTCTTGGGCCCAGTGTGGCCCAAGAGGGAATTTGGGGTCTCTCCTTGTGCTGTGGAGTCTGATTTTCCATAAGAGAAGTGAGGCTGAGGACCAGGACTGGTTCAGATAATCAGAATGAATCCGATACACCACATATTTTCATGCGAGGCAGTCACAGTGTGTTGAATACTGAGAGTCTCACCACTATCCCATTTAGCAAGGTTGGCTATTGGATCTTTAAGGGACCTGCTTAAAGAGTGGGTAACAGTTGTGTGTGACTTGCATCTCACCTATTGGGTGGCTCTTGGATGTTTCTGCAATTTCTGAAGAGGTTTGAAAACACCTTGTTTAAACATACCTCCTACCATCTTGTTTACACTATGAATTTGGAATTCACAGTGAAGAAAAGTTTGCTAACTGAATCATACTCTAGCCCAGCAGAGGCTCTTGAAAAGATCACAAATATTGAATTAGTGAGGTCCCGAATAATGAGGATTTTACAGGACTCAAATGACACGCCTTGAAGGGGTTTGTTGACCAAACGTCATTTGTTGAATAAAGGTGTTTGTCTGTATTGCAAAGTAGTTTTCCGGAATGTTCCTGACTGAGGGAGTGATTGAACAGTTTGGGTGGGGTTCAAGATAGGCATGGGGGTGAGGCGTGGGCAGGTGGGCAGTGAGGAGGGGAGGCATGTGGTGCACAATTTTGGATTCCATGAAGGGATACGTGAGTGAGCGGAGGCATGTGTGAGTTGCCTCTGAAGACCCCAACACAAAGGAGAATCAGGTACCGCTGGAAATTACAAACCAACTCAGTGGCCAAGCAGGGATTCACTACTTGTGCAACGTTGGGCAAACCAGGTAATCTCTCTGCACTTTGATTTCTTTCTTTATAAAATAAAGGTAATAACAGCACTTGACTCATAGGGTTGTTGTGAGGATTAAGTAAAGATGAAGCACTTATAACAGGGGTTGACAGCATAGTAGCAAGAAAATTGTATCTCCCAAGCTGATGAACGGACAGACAAAATGTGGTATATCCAACCATTCAGTGGAATATTATTCACCCCTAAAAAGAAACGTAGCACCGATACATGGGACTGTGTCGAAAGACCTGGAAAACATGATGCTGAGTGAAAGACGTCAGACACGAAGGCCATACACAGCATGGTCCCATTGATAAGAAAAGCCCAGAAGGGGCAAATCTATAGAGATCAGGAGTAGAGTCATGACTGTCACAGGCTGGTTGGGGGGTGGGGGATAGAAAGGTAGTGACCTGATCGTTAAAAGGATTCAGGGTTTCTTTATGAGGTGATGAACATGTTCTAAAACAGACCTTGGTGCTGGTTGCCCATAGCTGCGAATATACTGAAAACCACTGAATTGTACACTTTACGTGAGCAAATTATTCGGTGTTTGACTTATATCTCAATAATGCTGCTGGGAAGAAGAAACCTGTCTTATGAGTGTGTTTGAGTGAGTGTGGTTGTAACAGAAAATGGCAGTGCCTGAGACAGCAGGGGACTCCTTGCCTTGCCAGAGACATTCAGGTTAAAGAGACCCAAAACATGCCTGGAGGCCGGCCTTGACCTCAGCTTCCCCATCTGTTGGAAGAGATAGAAGCTCCCCCCTCCCCTCAAAGGGCTGTTAGGAGGAAAAATGAGGTGATCCGTGTATTGTGCTTAGCATGTCCTAGGCGCTGAGGAGACAGCCGTGGACATTGCCACTATTCCATTAGTGTCTAGAATTCCATGCTGGAAGGGGTGGGGGGGACAATCTGGTTGGAAAGAGGGGTGCCTAGGGGTCATGTACTGAAGCCGCAACCTTTGCATGTCAACCTACTGCATCAGCTTTGGTCATGCCCTACAGCATCAAGATATTTGCAAAGTTTTCTAAAGATGCTCATATTCACACTTTCGTAAGGTTGAGGGCTTGTCTATACCAAATAACAACATTATTATTGTTAAATTTGAAGCATCCTTGAGGGGAGGCTGATGAAGATTATAGAGGAATTGGAGTCTCCCTCATTCCTGCAAGCCCCCCACCCGCTACCGTTGTTAGAAGTAGGTATTTAAGACCAAGGCCATGTACAAAGAACACTGAACAGAGTCCAGTGCTGGAATCTAGAACTGACCCAGCTGATCTCAACTGTCAGACTTAAGGAAAATAATTCAACTTCACATTTTTCCATTATAAACTGAGAAGGTAGTGGGTTTAATTGCTATCTTTCGAGCAAAAAACTTCAGTGTCCATAATAATGGCCCAAGCCTTATTGCCAGCTAGGTAAGCCACTCTGGCTTTTCCAAAAGTGTGGACACTGGTTCCACAAGCCTGGAGCTTATCCTTTCTAGTCCAAGAGTCTCGAGTTTAGAATCCTGAGCTGAAGCTCACAGCACCCGGGCCAGAGAAGAACCTCACTAGCGCCTCTATCTTGATTCCTCCCTGACTGAAGCATCAATGTGGTTCCTTAATCACTCTCTGGACCTGGAGGCCCAGGGTTGGCTCTTGTTTCCCCCCCTCCAAAAAAAAAAAAAAAAAAGAAAAACAAAAATCTCATATCCATCAGAACCTATGAATGCAACTTTACTTGAGAATAGGATCTTTTTTAAAAAAGATTTTATTTATTTATTCATGAGAGACACACAGAGAGAAGCAGAGACACAGGCAGAAGGAGAAGCAGGCTCCAAGCGGGCCCTACTGGGACCCGATCCCAGGACCCCAGGATCACCACCTGAGCCACGGCAGATGCTCAACCACTGAGCCACCCAGGTGCCCCGAAAATAGGGTCTTTGGAGGGGTGTCTGGGTGGCTTAGTTGGTTGAGCTCGGGTCATGATCTTGATTTTTGGCTCAGGTCATGATCCCAGGGTTGTGAGATTGAGCCCAGTGTCAGGCTCTGCACTGAGCGTGGAACCTGTTTGGGATTCTCCTTCTCCCTTTGCTTCTCCCTCCTCCTCCTGCTCGTGTGCTCTCTCTCTCTCTCTCTCAAAAAAAAAAAAAAAAAAAAAGATCTCCAGTCTTTGGAGATATAATCAAGTTAAGACAAGGTCATACTGGACTAGGGTGACCCTAATCCAATGTCCTTATAAGATGAAGAAAATTTGGAAACAGACACCTAGCGATATAAAGAGGCAGACATCGGAGTTTTACTGCCATCAGCCAAGGGATGCCTAGGATTTATAGCAGCCACCAGTGGCTGGGAGGGAAGCATAGCAGACTCTCCCTTGGAGCCTCCAGAAGGAACCAATCCTGATGACACCTCAATCTTGGACTTCTAGCTTCCTAAAAAGTGAGAGAATAAATTCCTCTGTGTTAAGCCACCCAGTTTGTGGTACTTTGTTACGGCAGCCCTGGGAATCTAATAGAGGGCATGAGGCTTCTGGTCTCCCAAGCATCAGCACCATCTTGATTCAAGAAAGACTCCCGGAAGGGAGGGAAGAAGGCGGCTACCATGTGGGCACTGCTCTCCTTTGTCCACCATAGAGGCTCATGAGGCTGCTGCAGGAGACTGCCTCTCCCTGGCCCATGACGCTGAGCATGGAATTGGGCAGCAATGGGCTGGGTACCATACGCCCAGACTACTCAGGAAGGCTGCATTTGACACAGGATTTCCCCATGTAATCTTGACTGTGCTCAACAGTAAGAAAGACATTTTACATTGCAACCTCATACCCACATCCCTGAAATGAATGTCATGAAACAACGCTTGTTCTTACCTATACTTGGATATTTTCTGTTCTATATTTTTAAAATGATGGTTGCTACCCCCTAAATTGACTTATGATCCACTAGTTGATTATGACCTAGAGTTTGAAAAACACCGACTTGGAAGAAATGTGAAAATAGTAAGGTCTGGTCCCTAGCCTACACTCTTTCATATTTGCAGACCTCAGAAAGACAGTCATCAGCAAAAGTATTCATCCAGCAAACATTTATTAGCATCTCCTATGGCTTTGAGAGATGGGGGGCTAAGAGAAAGCGGAGAAACCAAGATAATAAATAGCAATTGGAGAGCCACTCTCCTGGGCCAGCCATTGTGCTAAGCATATTATGTAGATTTTCTCAGGTAAGTTAACATACAGGTCATGTGCCCAAAGTCAGACAGGTAAGAAAACAGCAAGAGCAGGATTTGAACTCAAGGCAGCTCAACCACAGAGTCAATGGGCTTACCCACCTGGCTTTCCAGGAACCTACGGATAGAGGGAGGGGAGGCTCGTTTGTGAGCGTTTGTAAAAATCCAGCAAAATTGCGCTTTTCCTCCTTGGCTCAACTACTGTCAACAGTTTGTAAAATGTCTATTCAGACCTTTCTCCCTGTATTCAGAACACGGATACAGTTGGAATAAGATCCTCTTTTGTGTTTATGCTCATCGGAGGTGAAACATAAAAGGAATCTGCGTTTTCCGGTGTCATTTACAGATGTGTCTCTGTCGTACTTTTATGTCCGTGCACACAGCACCACTTGTGTCTCTACCCCCTGCCCGGCTACCCCACGGGCCGGCCAGCTACTCCTGTTCACATCTCCTGGCCCTGTTTCTCAACCTTGGGTTCATTTCTAAATTTTCACTCTTATGATGAATATTTCTGTATCTGCGTCTTTGTGCACCTGTGACCTCTTCTCCGGGGCGGATCCCTGGAAATGAGTACTGAGTGAGAGAATAGGTGCTTTTTAAGAAATGCTGTGGGGCACCTGGGACCACCCTCCCCCAGAAGCTGTCCTATTTTCTCCTCCCTCAGGCACCTGGGTGGCTCAGCGGCTGAGCATCTGGCTTCGGCTCAGGTGATCCTGGGGTCCTAGGATCGAGTCCCACATCGGGCTCCCCACAGGGAGCCTGCTTCTCCCTCTGCCTGTGTCTCTGCCTCTCTCTGTGTGTCTCTTATGAATAAATGAATAAATAAATAAATAAATAAATAAATAAATAAATAAATAAATACAATCTTTAAAAAAGAAAAAAAGAAATGCTGTCAAATTCTTCTCCAAAGAGGCTGTGCCATTGACATGTCATGGTGGGCACCTGACAGTATGCGTTTCTCTGCAACCTCACCGCAGTGCGTACCATCAGTTTGTGATTCCCGCGGGTTCAAAACTAATCTGTGCTGATTTCATTTGTGTTCCCTTGATTACATGAAGTTGAGCATTGCATCTGCGTGCCATCTCTGGAATCTGTCAGCTAGCCCAATATCCAAAGGCCCAGCACATTCCTATGCCTGGCCCCGTGGCCGCAGGGGTGCGAAGAAGCAGGAATTGCCTCCTCAGCTTTCCATAGTAGGGGGGGAGCCTGCATCGCCCCATGATACCTTGCAGTGGAGAAAGGCCATGGTGCCCTGAAAGGCCAGCCGGGGGTCAGGAAGAATGGGGTTGGGATGCTGTGTGGGAACAATGACAAGTGTCCACAACCCACCTTTGTACGGTCAATGCCTCTTTCTGCATCTGTTAATCAGTGGATCATGCTCTTCATCCATTTTCCTCTCAGCTTGTCTTTTGTCATATTTATTTGGAGATTCCTTTAACCTGCACACCCCCTTTCCCAGATCCCCTCTGCCATTAGGGCAGCTTTCTTTTCTGGGCGTGGTGAGACCACCACTCTTCCTTTCTGTTTGCCCGGAGAGGAAGAGGCTTCCCAAAGATAAGTGGCTTCTCTCGGGATTGCTGTCAATTATACGGTATCTCTGAGCGTCTTTGGAAAAGGGCCGCTTCCTCAAAACATGTCGCTTCTGTCTTTTGGAAAAGTGTCGTAATAAACTGATTTTATTTAGAATAGACACTTTATTGCAATCCAGAGAAATGGAATAAATAGACAGATCTATGCTCTGCAAGATGTGCCTGGTACTCCTTTAGTGAGGCCGCCCTGACGCAGTGCACAATCTGCCCAACTGGATGGGGTGATCCTGGTCCTAACTTCTGACAGCCCCTTCATGGTACACAGTCCCCATCTGCATCCTTGGGGGGAAGCCTGATGTGAATAGACTCCCATCCTGGCCTCTCCACCCCTATCTTGCTGGTTAGCTTCAAATTTGTCACGAGATCTTTCTTCCTCCTGAATAAGGCTTAAAGAGATACTGTCTTCTGGGAAGCCTTTGAAAGGTCAGAGGGTACCTCCAAGACGTGCTATTACTACTATGGAAGCACATTCAGGTTACCATAATGTAACAGTCTTAAGCATACCGTTTTTTTTTTTTTTTCCTTTTTAAAGCATACCTTCTTTACAGGTTGTTGGTTCTGTGCTCATCCGGCCGTCCATCCAGAAGGGCACCGTGCCCTCCTCACTCTGGCTGCCCTTAGAGGGGCACCCCAGGGTTTCTTGGTATCTTGTGCCATCTGGATTTGCTTCATACAGTTGCAAAGAGGCCTCTATGTGCAGCCAGGTTTCTGCCCTCCATGGTTTTGGGGGCCAGACCACTCCCCAGAAGCTGTCCTAGTTTCTCTCCCTGCTTGGCCTCAGTACTTGGTCTATAGGTCTCCACAGTGGCCCGCAGCGGTGTGAAGGGGCAGAGATCAAAGCTGGCCAGTCCCTTGGACACCATAGCACCCCTGGTGGGCCCGAGGATGGACAATTTGGTGATTCCAGGGCTCCAGGGTTAGCAGAGATTGTTCTGTGGATTCCTGAGCATTTTTGCAATTTCTAAGAGTCTCATGGACCGGTGTAGTGACTCCTAACAAAGTCACTCGGGCTGAGTGACGCTTTACATTCCTTTGCAGTGATCTGGAATGACATCAGCTGGACACAGAGACGCTGATTCTCTCGTGGTGATCGGAAGCTGCCCTGATGGCAGGATTGCAGCTAGAACGGACTTTTTAAAATAGGGAAGCGATTCGTACCTAATAAAGTACATTAGTTTGGCAAACAGACAGTTTTCAAAGTGCAGAACTGTAGGGAGAAGCAAAATAATTGAAAGTGTTCTTGGTGGGAGGAAAGCCCTTAATTCAATAAAAATATCTTTGCACGGCACAGCATGTCGGGTCATGTCCTTGGGGGTGGGGACAGTGACGCACAAGAAGAGAGGGTCCCTGCTCCCACGGAGCTGACGTGCTTACCACAGGAGAGGGACAGTAAGTAGGGAAACGAAAGAGTCTCTCTCAGGTGCTTAATAAGTGCTAGTTATTAATTAGAAACAATTTAAATGTCCCACAATAGAGGATTGGTTTAATAGATTTTAATGCGCCCACACTTGCAAGTATTTTATAACCTTTTTAAACGTGGTTTTGAAGAATAGCTAATGACACAGAAAAGTGCTCATGGTTGATTCACTTGTTCAGCAAACGTCAGTTGAGTACCTACTCTGGCAGGTTCTTTCCTGGGCTCTGCAGACTGAGCAGGGAGCAGCAGAGGCAAAGCTCAGACAGGCTCCCGGATGTTCTAGAACTTATATCCTCCTCAGGGAGACAGTTAATAAACTAGTGGAAAAACATCCAGACAGGAAAAGAGCAGATGGAGACAACAAACAGGGTGATAGTAGAGACTGCCTGGGGCGGGGGGATGCTGTGGGCTGAGTGATCAAGGAGGGCTTCTCAGAGGAGGTGACCCAGGATTAAGACCTGGTCAAGAGGTGGCCGGTGGGTGAAGCTGAGGAAGAGCTGCATTTGACCATCTTTCAAGGGCAAGGTAAAGATGAGGGTGCATAGATAGATGCCCCAACTTGGCAGGTCAGAGCTTTGGGGAAACTTTAGGACCAGCTAGCGTTTCTTTAGGAAAGCTGAGTTGGCATGATTTGTTCTGGAAGCTGGTAGCAAAACCGGGGTAGAGCCTTGGGTATGGACTCCCTGGACAGTGCTCTTCCCCTGCTGTGGTTCACTCTGGCTCTCAGTAAAGGCCCCTTTCGAGTGCTTTTACAGACCTAGGGCCACACAAAGCCTGTGTCTCTCCAGCAGGCAGCTCTCGGGGATTCATGGAAGGCCTACAATGTGCCCGGTGCTGTGCTCACAGCCGTGATAAGCCTAACAGACTGAGCCACGAGGGATCCACACCCATGCGAAAAATGGAAGCAGCTACACCCAAGAGCTTGAATGGGGACACAGCCTCCAGAGGTGCCACCAACAGGTAGCATGTTGAAGGGACCAGGAGGAGAGGTCAATGAAGCCAGGCCGGGAGACTGTACTCTCACCTATTCACAGACAACTTCTCAACCCCCAGGTCATGGGTCCCCCCATCCCTAATGTGGGACCCCAGGGAGGAGAGGGGGCCTTTGCTTTGCACCCTGAGTCGGGGGTGTCCCAGGCCTTCAAAGAAGCCCCAGCCCCAGCTGGATGCAGCCACAGGAATGATATGGGACCAGTCCCACCCCTGCTCATTTCTGTTCCTCACCGCTGTGGCACCCCCCACCCCCGTCTGGCTTTGATCTAGGTCCCAGGGAGCTTGGACCAGCTTTGAGGTCTCCTGCTGTGACGCCCCAGGCGGGGTCTCCAGCTCACAGGGACTCTCTCTGTTTGTCTATATCATAGCCTGGATCTGGCCTCCTGCCTGCTGGGCTGTGGCACCAGGATCCCTGGGGACCCAGGGGAAGGTAACAGGGGGGGGACACGGAACCTAGGGCCAGCCTGGAGAGGGTTTTGCAGGCTGAGGATTGCTAAGCAGACGTACTTCCATGGGCAATGAGAGCTCCCCCATTCATGACCATCCGAGTGGCATGTAAGACCCAATGGGGAAGCTCGTGGGTAGTAGGAGTTCAGGCTCAGGGGTGGAGGGGTAGTCGTCAGGGGTTCAGGCTCGGAAATGCCTGAACACGGGGGAGACGTGTTCACACACCAGTCTAAGCCATTTCCTCCCTGCGCGACTGTGGCCACATTCCTTAACCACTGTGTGCCTCAGTTTGCTCATCTGTAAAATGGAGTTGAGAGGATAAACCACTTCCCATGGTTTGTTATGGGGATGGAATGAAGGGATGTATGTGACGGCAGGTGGCTCATGGTAGACACTGTACCCTAGCTGTCACTGATGTCTCCGTCTCAGCCGACTTCGGGGGAATCGGAGCCAGCCCTCCGGATACAGAGCCGCGCTGGTCCTTGGAGCCTCTTAACCTGCCTTCTGCATGAAAAAAGTGTAACTCCTCTTTCTCAAATCCTTGTTGTCCTCTCTCCTCTGGCTCCTGGTCCGGGTTGGATGGAATGGCCTCTAGGGAACTGGCCCAGATCCTTCCTTCACCTTCCGGACCCAGCCTGTCTCTGCTCCGGCTCCTCCTGCCCCCCGCTGCCCCGAGGATGTCCCAGCCCTGCGGCAAGTCCTCCGCGGCCCTCCGAGACTGCAGGGGGAAAGGGCGGTCTGCTCAGCTCTCTGCAGCTTTTCAGACCCTTGGCCATCTGACCCTTCCTGAACCTTCCGGCCAGAGATGGACCTGAGGTTGAATGTGGTCGGGCTCTACTGCATCCGAGCTGTGAACCCTTGGGACATGTATAGAACACCGCACCTGGGTTTCCTTACCTGTAAAGCGGGGATGATCGCACCTGCCTTCCTGACTTCACAAGGATGTCTGAGGGTCAGATGCGTGGCGTGTGTCCACCTGGAAAGCAACTCGCTGTTTGGGGGCCGCACAATGGTTTCCTTTCCCTGGGGCTTTGATCTCACCATTCCCTCCACCCTCCGGACCACCTTGTGCCCCCTCCCTCCGCCTTGTCCCCCCCCACCCCCCCCACCCCCCCGGTTAGCATCGTCCAAATGGGTACGTGTTTGGAGCCCAGGCAAACACCACGTCCCCTGTGAAGCTGCACTCGCCGCCCTGCCTGAGCTGATCTTTTGTCTCAGCTTTTCTGTGTCGTGTTGCTTACACGTCTCTGCAGGGTAACAGGGTACCGGGGACAGCCTCACATCATCCCCGTATTCCAACATTTGCCGTATGTCTCCTTGGACTCCTGGAGGCCAGGGCTACCTTGGAATCAGCTCTAGTTTTCCACCTAGCCCCCCACACCGGGTGCTCGATGTGTGTTCGTTGAGGGGACAGGTGATCTTATGAACGAATGCACGCATTTGGGCAGAGAGCCATGGAGCCCTGAGGTCGGAGATGGGCCCCATCCATCCCCTGTGCAGCCAAGGGATGGTCCCAGTTGGCTCTGTCCAGCCCGGACAGCCATTTCCTCCATGGGCCCAAATTTTCACAAACAGAATGGACCCAGGGTTCCTATTTAGGAAGGGCTGAGGGCAGAAATCTGAGTGGTGGCTGGGGCCGGGACTTGTCTGGAAGCTGTGTCATGCAGAGCAAATATACAGAGAGATCTCCCCTTATTGACCATGCGGGTGAAGGGCGGGCCTGGTCATACAACTAGACCAGGGGCTGGGGATGAGTCCGTGCCACACCTTGCTCCTACGCCTGAGGGATGGGGTGTCTCTAAAAGCATCTTTCTGGGAGGGAGTGGGGAACAGCCGGGCTGCCTGGGAGCTGGGGGTGATCTGAATTATGCGCCATACACAGGAGCACCTGATTTATTATCAGGGAGTGAAACCCAGGAAAGAACAAAGGACCCTGGGGACATTTGTGACTCAGCTGCTCCGTCTCCATACTGAGCCCAGGCACTGCACTGTCAATAGTTCCCAGAGGCCTTGTCGCCTCTTTGCATGAGCCCCTCCTCGATGCTCCCCCACACACACTGTTATATTCTGGGGCCGCGCATTCCTCAGGCGATGCTGAATCCTAAGTATTTTAATGCCTGATACCTATCTCCGTATGGATTTTTGTTTTATCATGAGGCCACTGGAAAGTTTTTTTTGATATCTCTTTGAAACAGATGTCAACAAAAGCTTCCAGCACAGATCAAGGGCAGGTTAAGGCCTTTGAGATGGGTCTGAATGTCCCTTTAACATCGTTCAATCTAATACCCAAATATACCTCGAGTCATTACCCTGTTTTTATAAGAAGCTCTGAACCATATGTTCGGGAACTAATTAAGCATACAAATCAAGCCCTGGGATCAGGTGGGGCTCTGTTTAAATATCTTAACCTTTTATGATTATCTTAATTTAGAGAAAATTCAAAACACATTCAGAAGTCTTAGAAAATGAACTAACCAGGAATTTACTGGCTGGTTTCTTTTCTTGATGTTGGGATCATATCTTTACAAGCCCAGCCCAGATTCCTGGGGAAATCCTCTGCACTCATGACTTCCCGGGGAATGCAGACATTCCCGGGCCTGGGAAGCCCAGGAGGGGCCACACCTGACTACCTGCCCCCCTCACCACCACCCCGCAGCCTCTCCCAGCCTGAAAGCCCACCATTGCCCAGTTCCAGCCCAGATGTTTTTTGGTCACCAGAAGGAAGAGGGAGAAAAGAACGGACGCTGAACCCAATGTTTCATCTTCTTTTTTTAATAATATAAATGAAGTATGAAGTGAGTTTGGTGTGAAATATTCTTGTAGCCCACGTTGTTTTGCGGGGAGCCCTGGAGGGGGGTTCAGGGCAGGGGCCGAGAGGTATGCTGCACAGATCCGGCTTCATGTTGGTCACAGGTCGCTGAAAGGGAAGAGGAGAGCATGGAGCCTGGCCCTTTCCCATTCCAGGTCTACTCTGGAGGTGGGGAGTGAGGGCTGGAGCAGCTGCAGGGTCTGTCTTCTAACCTCCTTCAGGTAAAGCACATGCTAGATCCACAAGGCATGTTTAAAATATACATTCTTTTTTGGTAAATTGAACACCAATAAAAATTAATTAAAAAAAATAAAATAAAATATACCTTCTTACCCAGTCTGACTTACAACAAGGTCTCACAGTCTTTCAGCGGCTCATTCAGTACGTCTTTATTGGGGACCCACTGTGTGGCAGGTTCTGTTGTAGGTGCCGGGGATTCAGTGAGCAAGAAAGACAGTCTTGGCAAGGATATTAAACCACTTCCGATACAGGTGCTCCTTTAGGGTACCAACCCTGGACCGGGTCTCAAAAACACTTTTCCTTAAGGTATTTATTTATTTATTTATATTTTTTATTGGTGTTCAATTTGCCAACATATAGAATAACACCCAGTGCTCATCCCATCACGTGCCCCCCTCAGTGCCCGTCACCCAGTCACCCCCACCCCCCGCCCACCTCCCTTTCTACCACACCCTTGTTCGTTTCCCAGAGTTAGGAGTCTCTCATGTTCTGTCTCCCTTTCTGATATTTCCCACTCATTTTTTCTCCTTTCACCATTATTCCCTTCTTAGGACCATTAAATCTTTAGAACAGGGTTGCCAGATAAAATATAGAATGCTTACATTTTAATTTCAGATAAACAACAAATACTTACGTACTGTATGCTCCACATATTGCATGGGCCATCCTTTTACTGCATAACTGTTGTTTACCTGAAGTTCGAATTCAACTGGGCATGGTGTATTTTTATTTGATAAATCTTACAATCTTAATTAAAAAAACGATACAAATCCGTAGAGGGTAGCATTTCCGTCTTGCATGTTAAATACTGATTTTGAAGGTAGGCAACCAGAACACAGCCTTGCTCAGGCCCCTTTACCCGTGCTATTTCATCTAGACCCTACCACGACTCCATGAAATGGGTTCTGTTATCATTCCCATTTTGCCTACAAATGGATGGAAGCTCAGAGAGGTTAAGTGACCTGCCCAAGGTTGCCCAGCCTGGCCTTTTTCCATGGCACCCCAATTCCAAGCCAATTGTTATCTTTGCGGAGTTCTTATTTTCCTAGCTTGTCCTGGCTTCTCTCAACTTCTTCCCTTTTTCCATAAACGTTCAAGGAAAGATTCACTCCCATCAGATCAATGTCAGTGCCCTAATGAAAACCACCACCCAAGCCCATGAAGGACGAGATCTGTCGAACCCTAATGAGAATGGTTCCGATTATGCAAAAAGCAACCTCATGGTTATTCTAATGTTACAAGTAAATATAAAACATTTAGAAATACTTGGCTTGTGCTGTTTTTTTCAAGTACAGATGTCTGACTCCCTGCCAGTTTGTTATTAAAAATGCTACGGTGGTTTGGGTACAAAGATTGCTGTAAAAATAAAAGCTGATGCACTCCGAGCGCTTGTTTTGACTTTGTAGGGAAAGTCAGCGACGGCGGGGCCGGAGCAGATGGTGGCTGGATGGGGGCTCTACAGCGGGTCCCCCAACATTCACAGCCCAGCCACCCTCCAGCTTAAAACGCTGCACCTCGAATCCCAGATCGGCTCCTGCTGCCCTCCAGCCTCACCTGCTGCCTCTCCCCTGCCTACTGGCTGCTTCCAGCTCCAACATTGGCACTTGCTGCATCCTCTGCCTGCCTGTTTCTCCCCATCTAGCTGGTTCCTTCTCAGCCTGCTCTGACCACCTTCTCTGACATGGGTGCGCTCCTCCACCCTCCAGTGGCTGGGGCCGATTTCCTTTCTTTCCTCCTCACTTTGAAATTACCATTCAATTTTTGTCTTTCTCACCAGAAAGTAAGCCCCATGAAGACAGGGACCCCGTTGGTGCCATTTACCCACTTTGTCCCCAGCTAATAGAGCAATGTCAGGGCACATGGTAGTTGCCCCGTAGGTGTCCGTGGAACAAAGTAATGAATTTTCCAAGGCAACTGAAGCCTGGCATTGCAGAGTCCCCTCTGGGTCCATGGGCCAGCAGGAAACAGGCCACTTCTACACGTTTTAATCAACTCATGGAAAACACTGAAACTGGGGAGAATCCTAGACCTCTGTGAGCAATGCTTTTGCTCAGGGTCTCCAGCAATCGGAAACTTTAATTTGCTGTAGCTACTGCTTACGTATAGCAGGAGACGTGTGAAAGAGATGGAAGGTTGAGGGGGTTCCAATGTGCCAATGTCAATATCGTCACCCTAATAAACACATGCTGTTCCTGGTAAATGTGCTGATGTGGTGAGAATGATTTTGAGGCATGGGAGAGGGAGCATTGCCCAGAGCCTTTGCATCCTAGCTTGGCACTCAAGACTCCTCACACACTTGCTTTAAACTCTTCCTTCGAGTTCTCCTCCTGCCTCTTTTTATGCAGCCTGCGTCTCATTGGTCCCAAACTATTTCTCATGCATCCCATTCCCTGCATGCTTTCCCTATGCCTGTCCCTTTACTCTCAAGAAGCCCTTGATCTAAAATGCCCCTCCCTCACCTGATAGATCCAAAGCCTACTCACCAGTAAGGGCTGGGTTCAAAGATTATCTACTTGTCAGACTTTTATTACGTCTACCCCCACCTGGCAGTGATGTCTCCCTCCTCCAAACAACCTGGGCATTTTTTTTTTTTCTTTTCCTCATCATGTTAGACTTGATATCAAGCCTGACTTCATGCTCCATAAGGGCAGGAGCTGTGCCTCATTTTCTGCAATAAATGAGTTCATGACGTTTCCTGGGCATACACAGCCTCATGTCATAAGCTCTGCCCAAGAATGGGGCAGGGTCAGGAAGCTATGCTGAGCAGAATCCAAAACTTAACTTCTCCCTCCCCAAAACATGAGGAGGGAGTGCTGTGGCTTAGAGTTTGGGGAATCTAAACCAGTGTCCACAGGATCCTACGTGTCCAGACGAAGGGTCCAGAAAACAAACTGAACTTTCCCCTTTCTACTCAGATGTTTTCCTGTTGGGTGGCCAAAAGCCTGAAACAGCTGAATTCCTGGGCGCTCTACAAACCTCTCCCATCCCCAACTTTCCCAAATATTTTATTCCAAAACTCTGTCCAAATAAAAAATCCCTAAAGAAACTCAAGTGCTAACACTGAACACATGAGTCCAAGAACCAGAGATCCGAGTGGAAATAAATACCCTGTCTTTGCCAGGTAGATGTTGTCAAATATAGGAACATGCAAATATATTTATCTCAAGTGGGTTGTAAACAAAGCATGCATCTCCCTCGAGGTCCAAGTTCATTTACAAAAAGATGGTAACTGGTTTTGGAGAATCTCATACGCATGAAGCCAAGGATCCTCCCTTTCTGTGTGATCCAGGAGATTTGGCACTGTTCTGTGAGCAATGTGGTTTTAAAACGAAGCCCAGTACAAGCTTTTGATCTATATAGGACAGTATGTGTGCATGTGCAACCCTCCTGAATCGACAGGCTAACAGTGAATGCTTCTTTCCCATACAGAATCTGGGTTTATTACTTTGCTTTGGGACACACACATCTTTGGGGTTTTCTACATATATAACATGTGCAGAAGTGAGGTAGGAGTCTGTGGACCAACACCCAAGTGTGGCCTTGGCAGCTCTGGGGACACCGTCCTATTTTCAACAAGTGATTGCTGTTAGAGGGTGAGCTAGTAAAAATGTTCCCCTGAACCCATCGTGAATTGCAACAGGAGGAAACACTCCATCACTGAGGAGTGACACTAATGTATTCTATTAGATTTGCTTATCATGTTAAAGAGCATATTAAAAGGAAATGTTTGGAAAAGAGATGCCATAATGTGGTATGATGGATTGAGAATTCCTAATTTGGAAAAAATGTGCTAAGACAACATGATTGATGTGAGTGACCTACTTTATTTTATAAGAAAGTATGAGTTGCCTCGGGCTCATTGGTACACATATTTGGAAAAAGTTGTTTTTTTTCCACATTAAGTTTTTATTAACATTTTCAAAAGAGCAGAAACACCATAGAAGGATATAAGTTGTGACTTGTCAATGCAGATGTGTTTGTAGTCACTTGCTGCTTAGAAAAACTTATCCCCTTGCTGGAAGGGTTTCTGAATTAGGAGTTTCTTGCCAAGTGAACACCTGATGGGGAGAAATATGACACCTTTTTGACTGATAAAAAACGACAGGGAAGGGGCATTTTTATTTCAAACACAAATGGGTCTTCTGCTACTTGTAGCTAGTGATCTCTCAGAATGATTAACATTTCATGGAGCCTCCTGGCCACCTTCCTGCAGCAGAGCGCAAAGGAAATTGAGACTGATTTAACCATTTTATTTCTCCTCTGGAAACTGGAGCCCAAAGTTGTGGTTCTCCGTTCTCAAAAGAAGCTGCTTGGTCTGGAATTTGGGAACTCTAGGGGTTTATCCCAGAAGCAGAACTGTGGGGGTTCCAACAGAGGGTTGGTGGCTGACAAAACACTCTGTTACCATTAAAATGACGTTGCCTGGGAGTTTAAGACTTAGGAAATGCCCACGGTACAAATGTTTACAGAAGAAAGTGGGATCTGAAGAAGAAATATGTATTGAAAAGTGGAGGTAGAAGAATAAATTGGTACAAGCTTTCTGGAGGGCAATTTGTCAACTTGTCACCAAAGCCTTAGATTTCTGCATGCCTGTGGACCCAGAAATCCACTCCTAGAAAGTTCTCCTAAAGAAACAATCATGAATACTCAGAGAGTTTGCAGTAATTAAGATGTTCTCTATAGATTTCTAAAATTAAAGAAATTGACTCTCTAAATGTCTGCAGTTGGGGGTTGCTTAAATAAATTCATGCATTTAATGCAGCTGTTGACATGATAATGTAGAATAACAACACTGTGGAAAAAGGTTTGTGATAGTTTATTAAATAGGAAAAGTGGGTTAGAAAGTGTTATGCATAGTATGATGCTATTTGAACAACTCTGTATACATATACCTACTTAATTCTTAAACCTATGCATTATACACCTCAGTAGACATATGTGCAATGTCATATATGTTATGATACTATTTTATGTATATATATATACACATACATATACATAAATGTATATAATATATACAGTATATGTGTATATTGTATCTTTTGGGGGGTGAGACATTCATCAAGTGCTAAGAATAACTTTTCCTAAGGAGTAGATTTTACAGGTCCTGTTTGTCCCTCTCCTTTTGTGTGTTTTCATATTCTACAATAGATATGTTTCCCTTTTGTAATAAGTAAAGCAGCTATTAAGTGGAAAATCCAAGAGACTCAACAGATTACTTAATAGAAACAATAAGAGAATTTGCAAGGATTCCCAGACACAAACTAAATAGTTTTCTCATATAATAGAAATAGCCAGTTGAAAATATAAAAATTGTTCCTTTCGCTACAGCAAAAACAAAACAAAGCATAAATCACCAAAAAATTGGAAATACCCTAATTTGTGTAAGAAATACCTTAGACCTGTTTAGAAGCAAGTTTGAATACGCTGACGAAAATCTAAATAGAGCACCTGGGTGGCTCAGTCGGTTAAGAATCTGCCTTCAGCCCAGGTCATGATTCCAGGGTCCTGGAATCTAGCCCTACATCTGGCTCCCTGCTCAGCAGGGGTCTGCTTCTTCCTTTCTATCTGCCTCTCTCCCGCCTCATGCTCTCATTGTTTTCTATTTCTTAAATAAATAAATAAAATCTTACACAAAAGGAAAATCTAAATAAAATATATTTCTGCTTGGGATGTTGAAATATTGTTAAGATCTCAATTCTCCTCCCAAGTTAACTCGTTTATAAATTTTATGCAACTTCAATAAAGTTTCTGATTAAAATAACTGGCAAGTTGACTCGCAATATTATCTAATATTATCTGCCTACAGAGGGCAGATACATGAGGATAGACAATTTTTGTAAATGAAGAAAAATGAGACGGGGCTTGCCCCATTGGACTTGAAAAGATATTACAAAAGTCGGAATAATTAAGCAGTATGCTAATGTACAAATATCAAATAGATAAAGAAATAAAATAGAATGTAGACTAGAATAAAATAGGCTAATGGAATAAAATGTAAGTGATGTGATAGAGATTGTAATTTGTATTTATGGAGAAAGGCTACATTCGGTGCATTGATGGTGCTGGAATAATCAGTTACCCATTCAAGAGGGGAAAAAAATAGGTTTTCACCTCATGTCACATTCACAGAAAAAAAATTCCTAATGTTTTAAAGATGCACACATTTTTCAAAATTATAAAAGTTGCAAAAGAAACAAGATAAAAGTAATTCCATAATCTTAAAATTGTGAAAAGCCTTCCTTGAAAACAGACAAGCCTCAGAATCTATAAAGAAAAGAAACTAGGGGAATCCCTGGGTGGCTTAGAGGTTTAGTGCCCGCCTTCAGGCCAGGGCGTGATCCTGGAGACCCGGGATCGAGTCCCACATCAGGCTCCCTGCATGGAGCCTGCTTCTTCCTCTGCCTGTGTCTCTGCCTCTCTCTCTCTCTCTCTCTCTCTCTCTGTGTGTGTGTGTGTGTGTGTGTGTGTCTCATGAATAAATAAATAAAATCTTAAAAAAAAAAAAGAAAAGAAACTAACAATTTTACCTGCATAAATATTCAAATCTTTGGTATGGGAGATACACACTATAAACACAAGACAAACTAGGGACATAGAGTAACTGATATGACAAGCAATTGGTTAAAAGCTTTACTATATAAAGGGCTGCATTACAATAAGAAAAAGACCATCACACCAATAAAAAGATCAGGAGACAGAAATGAACACTTTACAAAAGAAGAAATACAAATAGCCACTAAATGTACCAAAAAAAAAAAAAAGAAGCTCAACCTCATTAACTAGCAGTTTAAAATGAGAAGACAATAATATTTTCCCTCATCACTATCAAAGTCTTAAAAAGGAAGAGAGTACTCAACGTATTGAGGATGCGGAGAAAGATTTTTGACCCATGACAGGGAACTGATCCAATGGAAATATTACAAAATGGCCCAAGAGATGTAGAACACTCTGCAGTTGGTTGAAGGAAAGAGGCAGACCTACCTATGTGAAGATTAAAAAAAAGTCCAAGAGACAAGATACCCTCGTGATCTCAATTTCTGTTTAAGAAGTAGGAAAAAAAAAAAAAAGAAGTAGGCAAAACTATTGGTGTATTGAGAAGAATTTCTACAGCGGACTGTCAGTGGCAGTGGAATGGGGGAGGCGTCTTCACTGACTCTTTCCTCTTCTGTCACATTTACATTTTTTTATGATCATGTATCACTTTTATAATAAAAAACAACGCACATCTGACATGTACTGTCAGCCCAGAGGGGGAGGCAACTTGCCCAAGGTGGACAGTACATGAAGACCAGCGGCTCTGGGTGTCCCAATGCCCAGGCTCCCACTGCCCCCAGGGTTCCTTCTTCCTGCTGAAGAAGAGCTTCACCCCCATGGAACCCAGGAAGCACCCTGAAAAATGCCATTTGTCGCCACCTGTCGGCCATGCATGGCATTGGCTTAATGGGTTTCAAGTGGGGCCATAAGCCGGACGTTGTAATGGGACAGCTCAGTCAGTGCCAGGGCCAGTTTGCCCACTTGCCTCCTAAGGAAATCCTGTGAGGGCGTCTGTGGTTCTAGAAGGACCCCCTGAGAAATACAAATCAAAAACCACAATGAGATACCACCTCACACGAGTGAGAATGGGGAAAATTAACAAAGCAGGAAACCACAAATGTTGGAGAGGATGTGGAGAAAGGGGAACCCTCTTGCACTGTTGGTGGGAATGTGAACTGGTGCAGCCACTCTGGAAAACTGTGGAGGTTCCTCAAAGAGTTAAAAATAGACCTGCCCTACGAGCCAGCAATTGCACTGTTGGGGATTTACCCCAAAGATACAGATGCAATGAAACACCGGGACACCTGCACCCCGATGTTTCTAGCAGCAATGTCCACAATAGCCAAACTGTGGAAGGAGCCTCGCTGTCCATTGAAAGATGATGGATAAAGAAGATGTGGTCTATGTATACAATGGGATATTACTCAGCCATTAGAAACGACAAATACCCACCATTTGCTTCGACGTGGATGGAACTGGAGGGTATTATGCTGAGTGAAGTAAGTCAATCGGAGAAGGACAAACATTATATGTTCTCATTCATTTGGGGAATATAAATAATAGTGAAAGGGAATAGAAGGGAAGGGAGAAGAAATGGGTAGGAAATATCAGAAAGGGAGACAGAACATAGAGACTCCTAACTCTGGGAATCGAACTAGGGGTGGTGGAAGGGGAGGAGGGCGGGGAATGGGGGTGACTGGTTGGCGGGCACTGAGGGGGGCACTTGACGGGATGAGCACTGGGTGTTATTCTGTATGTTGGCAAATTGAACACCAATAAAAAATAAATTTATTATTAAAAAAAATAGAAGGACCCCCTGAGCTGAGGAGTGGTGAGCCTTCTGCCACCCACACGAATGTTCCTGGATTTGCTATACGGGGAAACCTCACAAAGCTGGTGGCACAGGGCATTCCTGGTGGGGTGGTGGAGGTGGGCCTCAAAGTCCATGATGTCAGCTTGTACTGTAAAGTGCTTTATAATGTGATTTTTCATCGATTACCTCATTTGATTTCCAGAATCATCTCCTGAAAGAAGAATCAGCGGACTGTTATTCCCATTCCAGAGGAAACCACTGAGACTCAGGAGGCTGAGCCACTGGCCAGGTCACACAGCCGGGAGGTGGGGAAGAAGGAATGAGAGGTTGGGTCAGCTTGGCCTTCGTTCCCTGCTCCTGCCACACTGCTGCTTCTCTTCTGTAAAAACACCCACCCACCCTCGGTGCCTGGAAGCAAGTTCCCCTTGCTGGAGATTGCCCTTGACCATGGACACTGTGGAGTTTTCTGCGTGGTCTAGGATGACTTCTGGCCCCAGCCCCTACCCCCGTGCCTAGCATGGCCTGGGTCTTCTCTGCCAGCATTTTTCTCCTTGGCAGCTAAGACTGGTTGAGTTGACTGTTTAAGGGACCCAGGAGAAGCGCACAGATCTGAACATTCTCCAACAGAGGTTATCATCCTGCCCAGGAAAGGCTTCTAACCACCAGAACCTGGTCTGGGAGCCCCAAGAGGCATTGGTTCCCACTTGTGCTACATCAATCTAGAATAATGCCTGCCATACAGCAAGTGCTCAGGAAAGGTTTGCTGAGTCAGTAGATTGGTAAGATCCTGGGTCCCCACTCCAGGTTTTTGGATCTCACCCTGACCTCAGGCTAGCCCTGTCCCCACCCTGAGACTCTTCTTCCCCCAATATAGCATGGGTGTGGGCCAGTTTCTGGGACTTGAAGCAATGCCACATGGCTACGGGACACTACGAGCTTACATTCAGAACAAAGGGGTTGGAGGAGCAGAGGCCAGCTCTGCGCAAGAGACATAGAGCCAGAGGCTGCAGAGAATGGCAGGAGGGTATCCAGAGAACTATTCCGAGCCCACCTTTCTAGTAGTTTCATTGGCTTCAACTTCCCCAAGAATTTGACTCCACCAAGAGCAGCCCCTTAAAATCAGAGACCTTGCTTTTCTGCTTCTGTTTGTCCTCAGCACATGGCAGGTGCATGTGATTGAACGTGGGCTCTTGTAACAATCTGCCACAGTAGAAATGAGAAGTTTGGGAGTATAAATGACACTATAGGCTACGCAGGCCAGCTCCCTCCATTGGAACCCAGAAGATTTGCCGACAATCCCAAAGAGAGAAGGAGAGGGAAGCAATGGAGAAGATCTGGGCAGGATGAACGAGCTGATTTTCAGAGATCAGCCAAAGCCAAGGCCAGCTCACTTGGCTTGGGTTGGGGAACCTGATTGGGAGTCACCCAGCACATACCAGAACCCCCACATTGGCTCCAGCCAAAGCTCAATTACTGCTGGGAGAGGCATGATGCTCTCATAATGAAGTCATATCTATCGAAAAGATCCTTGAGGCTACTTACCTGTGAAATAATTACATGTGCCTCAGAACTAGGAGATCAAGGATTTTTATCCAACATCCCATGATGCTCTTAAAAAAAGGTTTCACTATAAACTGCAGGTGGGGTGGGGAGAGGCAAGATTTCTGAGCCAGGGCACCATGTTTTAATTCCACCTTTTATGTTCTGGCATCATCTCATCTACGTGTATATATCTCTCTATAGACATATTAAAACAACATTAAAGGAGATTAAAAGAGCAACAATTGTCATCCATAATCATATTGCTATAACTCAGTTGTACCCACATGCATACACTTTATTTAATTACACAGGCCATACACCAATGTACTTTCAATGTCAGAAGTGAAACCATCAAGAAGTATACATTGTATAGTTGTATACATACATTGGAGTCAGTAATCGTGCCTGGTGCACACCATTCCCCCACCCGTTCCCCTTTCCTCCCTTGAAGTAGCACTGTTGTCATTTGTGTATCTTTCCAGATTTTTTTTTCCAAGATCTCATTTAAGTATATACATGTAATGTATATTAGGTAAGTGTTTTTTAAAACATTAATGGGATCATATTATGTATTGTTCTGGAATTTGCTTTATCCCCCTGTAACAGGTCTTGGAGATGTTCTTATAATACTACATATAGATAGCTACTCCCATCTTTTTAATGGTAACATGACTTTCTGTAGTATGGAAGCAACACAATTTTTTACTAGTCCTCCACTGAAGGACACATGGATTGTTTCCAATTTTTCAATATCCTACATAGTGAATATATATATATATATATATATATATATATATATATATATATAGCTTTGTTCAGCCTTAAGCTTTCTGCCTCTATCACGTGGCTGATGAATCTTTTTATTCATGTCAGCAGATTGTCCTATTGGGGAATGTCAGCTCCACGAGGGCAGAGATTTTGTATTTTCTTTACTTCTATGTCCTCGGCGCCCATCCCAGTGCTTGCTCGGCAGCTGTGCACAGTATATATTTGTTGGATGAAAAACTGACCAGCAAGAGGAGGACATAGCTGCAAACTATTTTAACATTAATGCTGGTCTAATGCTGGAACTTTACAGAGCAATGTTTGCTTCCTAATCACATTCTGTCCTTGGAACAATTGTGTGAAGTCAGTAGATCCTACATTGTTGTTACCCCCCAACTTGGTGATAGAACAGCATCAGGAGGAAAAAAACATAGGGGATTTTATATCTGGGCACACTAAATACTAGTTATCTAGTTTCCCAAATAATCTTTGAGAGCAAGAATCATGATCCACTAAATTGTTTAAGCCCTGTTAATTGCTGGTCAGGTGCAAATTTCCTTATAAATGGTAAATGCGCTATATTGATTGAATGACTAAATGATTCCCAAATACTATAAATACATGATTGATTGATTGATTGATTGATTGATTGATTGATTGATTTTTGAGGGAGAAGCAGGTTTTGCTGAGCAGGGAGCCCCATGCGGGGCTTGATCACAGGACACTGGGATTGTGACCTGAGTTGAAGGCAGATGTTTAACAGACTGAGCCATCCAGGTGCCCCTAAATATGTGATTTTAAGTGGTGCCATACATCTGTGGGCACAGTCTACTAACCCACTTTGTTTTCAACACAGCAACCAAGCTATCCTGGCCCAACTTCACCCCCTGGTGGCTGGTATGGGGAATGGCCTTTCTTTCCTCCCCTGTGTTGGGGTTGATGCTTTTACCTGTTTCACCACTGGGTCAAGTTTTACCTGTGACAATCCTTTTCCAAGGTTTACACATCTTCTAAATTTCCATTCCTTTTCTCTTTGGAATATTAAGTATTGCCCACCTCTGCTCCCTTCTAATTTGAAAGTCAAAACCAACCAACCCCAAACATGACTGAGAGGTCCAACTGTCATGCTCTGCCAAGAGAAGGAAAGACATATATTTTGAAGTAGAATCAGATCTAGCACCACAACCCTTCAAAGTGCCCCAGGACCTGAAGGGTGTCCCTCCAGAGCTTCATCTAATTCCTTGTCCCAACAACTCACACCGCTTCAAAATGTGTTCTCCTCTGCCAACTAGCATTCACTTCTATTTTTGTTTTCTTTAATTATGACAACCTCTGTCACCACATCTATGAATCTTATTTATTTACAAGGTCATCTTCCTCTACTAGACAGTGAACTGCTTTAAGGGGAAAGATCATAGATTTTTCATTTTTGAATCCCAAATGCTAACACAGTGTCTGGCAGAGAGCAGGCACATTTTGGCGGGGAGAGGGGGAAGGAATTTGCTTTTCATAGCAGTACAACCAGTACAATTCAACACACTTCTATTCCTACCAAGCCTACAATCCTTTATCTTAGGAGTAGGCATCCAATAGATTTTTGAGGGGAGGAGAAACTTGAAACCTTGACTATTGTTTACCATTTTTAACACTGTTGCTGTGAGGGACAACATTCTGAGTCCTAGACAGTGATGAAGAGAGAAACTTTTGGAACATAATCTATTTGAAACTTTAGGCCTTCCAGCTTCCTTCCTGACTCAGCACAGATTCTTGTTAGGATCCAAGGGACACCACGCCTCTATCAGGAAATGCAGTTCCTGACTACAAACATGGAGGAGAAACAGCATCAAAGAAGAGAGAGTCTGGTAGATGGTGGGTCCCAGCAAGATCTTAAGATTGCTTACCCTGTTAAGGATCCAGTCCTCTTGGATTTAGCCATGGGCCTGCAAAAGGGGGCTGCTGGGGGCGGCTGCTTTATGGGGCCAAGTCTGGTATCCCTTTCTGTAAAGGTCCAGGTTCTGTGTATGGTATGTCTTAGCTGAGCATCTTATGCTTCTTTTTTTTTCTTTTACCTCCCCAGCTTGGTCTTTGGCTATGATATTTGCCCAAGATTCTTCCTTTTCTTTCCTTTTCCTTTATTGAGGTATAAAATTCTATAGTAAAGTCCACAAGTCTTAAGTTCAATGAGTTCTGGCAATTATATACATACATGTTACCATCACCCAAGTCAAGAAAGAGGACCTATCTAACACCCCTCAAAGTTTCCTTGTGCCTCTTTGTACCCAGACCTCTGCCAGAGGCAACCACTGTTCTGACTTCTATATCCAGTTATGCATTTCATAAAAACAGAACTACATGGCGTGTTTCTTTTCTTTCTTTATTTACTGGAACAGCAATAATGAAAATGTGTAGACATAATCAAATTTCTTTTCTTTTTCAAGGTGTCAAAAGTTAACATCCCCAAATGTTTGACAGTGGTGGCCTCTGGCTAGGGGAAATTCAAGTGCTGTTATTTACTTCTTCACACATTCTGGTCTTGTATGAAAATATTCATATAATTTTATAATAAATAATGAGACAAAGCTTTTCCATGGAATGGAAGGACATGGCTCCTGGAGAAGTGCAGAAGTGAGGTTCAGATGGGCATGGAGCTGGAGCCCTGGCTGTCTGAAGGCTTATGCCATTCCCTGGCAAGGCTCTTCCTGGTGGCAGGGTACTTGGTACATCCCCTCCAGGTTAGAGACCTCTCAAGTAATTTCCTGTCTGGATTCTTGGTTATGCTTTTGGATACGGAACCATTTGACCAAAGGATTCCTCCTTTAAACTCTTCCCTTTGGATCTTAGCAAATAGGAAACACTGTCTAAAGCAAGGTTTAAAAATTCCATTAAAATCATGAAAAATACACACATACATAAATTTGAATTTTTATGATACATCTGAGCTTTAGTGATGAGCATAGGGCAAATGATTATAGAGCAAAATATATAAGCATAGGTAAAATCTATACACGGTCATCTCTGAATATCATTGAACACAGACAAGAAGCAGTTCCCTGTTTTGTTCCTCTGATGGCTCTGTGACACAGCCGGGTACACACATGGAGAAGGAATGAGTACGAGAGGCATAAATGAAGAGAAAGTTTTGAATCCCCCAAATAATATTTGCAGGAACACTTAAAGAGAAAACAACCTAGCAATTTCACAACAGAATGCAAGGCCTGACTCTGTTGGTTAAATGGTCCCATATGTGGTGTGCAGAGCTGGGAGGCTTGGAATGGGCTGGCCCGGGCCAGTGCCAGGGCTCTGAGTGAACTGCCTGGGCAGTGAACACGTTGTTCAACTTCGCTGAGCCTCTCTAACTGGCTAGTAACAGCAGTATCCACCTCTCTGGGCATGTGGGAAGGTGGCTGAAGCAAGGTGTGAGCAGGCTGTCTGCAAGCCATATATGCTACCCATATGCCATCTCTCTTGTCTGTTCCAGATCTGGAATAAATGCTCCGGAGAGAATGTGGGATCTAGGATCTGTATTTTGTGATAATTGACTTACTGGGGGACTCGGAGCAAAGTGTTATCCTTTTTCTCACAAAGTGTTATCCTGATTTCCTCACTGGGGAGAAGAGGAACATTATGTTAGGATGCAGGGGCTAGGGGGAGGAGGACGAGTTGTTGGAATCACACAGCCCTGGGTTAGAATCCAAACCCCTTCATTTACTAGCTGTGTGTGTGTGTGTGTGTGTGTGTGTGTGTGTGTGATCTTGGGGTGAATCCCTTTCTTTCGAAGTCTCAGTTTTCACATCTGGAGAGTGGGAATAGACTGATACTTCCATGAATTTCTGAGAAGACTGGATAAGATAGAACCTTGTAATGGATGCGTAGCACAGCATCTGTACAGGCGCCATCAGTGATAGAAGTGGACTGTCTCTCATGCAAGATGCCCCCGCAGCAAATGAGCAATGAAATAGACCCTATCTTGTTCCCAGCACACCTGAGCAGCTGCCCCTTGAATCAGAGTCAGCGGGGCTCAGAGCAAGGGGCAGAAATATGGAACTCTCATGCTTACACAATGAGAATCAAGTTTTCCACCACGCTGGGCAGAGGCAAGATGGATCACCTGGATGGAGAAAATGCTACAGATGGGCCAGATGTGCTGAAGCCCATCTGGGGGAGATCCACGTCCACATGGTTGGCACTGTGATCCACTCTTCATCTGGAAGGCTTGGCATCCCCTGCGTGTTCAGACGCCTGGCCATGCAGCCAGGCCTGGAGACTGCAACCACTGGGGAGGGGGAAGGTCGGTTGTTTTATTTTTAGCAACACGAAGACGTTCTCCCACTCCCGGTCCCCAGCTCTGTCCTAGGAGCCCTCTCAGGGACAGAGCAGGGAGGCCCCAACCTGCAATCTTCCACCCCTGTGACTTCCACCAAAACCTTTCCAGAAGGCTGGGGATTGGACCCAGATCAGAGTTGGGCTCCGACTCGCAGAGCTCAGGTTTTTGTTGGAAATGGGAAACCCAAATCTCTTGGTGAGCTGTGTGTGTGTGTGTGTGTGTGTGTGTGTGTGATTACAACTTTCACTGCTTTATTTCACAGACCAGGTAGCCATTGGGGGTGGGGGTGGGGGCTCTTTTTAAGAAATGGCCCACGCACCCTGGCAGCCTCCCAACCTCCTCCGTCTGGCCGCTAGGTCTTCTTGCTCCCCCCACACCCCAACCCAACCCAGCCCCTCTCCCGGACTCCCAGGCCTGGGGGTGGAAGGAGCCGCCTGCCGCTTCCCCACTGGAAAGTTGGGGCGTTTCTCAGGTCTGAAGCTGTCTTGGCCGTACCTGGCTTCCACAGTCTCTTCCTTTCCTTTCTCGTCCGCGCCCCCTCCCACCACGAAGTGGGTCTCGGGTGCGGTTCCTGCCTCTTCCAGGGGCGCACGCGTGCGACCTGTGAGGTGCCCGACCCGGTTCTCCCCGGCCCCGCCGCCGCCGCCGTCCGCTCACTCCGGCCCCTGGAAGAAGCGGGCGGCCGCGGGCAGCACCGGCCGGGCGGGCGCTCGAGCCCCGGGCAGCTGCTCGGAGCGCGGGCCCCGGAGGGCGGCGGCCCGCAGGCGGCCGAGGCCGGGACCCGCCGGAGCCGCACCCCCCGCGAGGCCCGAGCCCGCCGCGGCGGCGTCTGCAGCCCCGAACCTCCGCCAGGCCTCGGCTGAGCATCTGCCGCACTCCCCAAATTCATTTTTAATTCATGACATCAGGTTAGGGACCGTCTGAGCCTCTAAACGGCCCCTCTCAAAACCAAAACAGCCACCACCACGCAAATGCAAAGTCCAGAACGTCAGTCTTGGGACTGGTCCTCCCTCCCGTCCCCAGGGCCAAAAATTGGACCCCCCGGGTATTTGTCATAAAGACAGAGCTGGCGTCAAGGTGGTTTCGATCAGAACTCTGTAACGTTGCATTAAACAATCAAATATACACTTTCAGGGAGATTATAAGGCTCCCCCAAGTACTTTTGCACACAGGACACATATATAATAAATGTCTGTATATGTACCTATGCATCCAGAACTGAATACAGCTACAATATATACTGTGTAATTAAACACACGTTAATAAGTAATCTAATGTAACCTAAGAACTAGATGTTAAATATACGTCAAACAGCATGTAATATGATGAAACCATATAATCCATGTTATGTTAAATAATATGTAATACATAGCACATGATTATATATTATATATAATAATAGGAATGATGCATAATGCAAACGGACCATATACAATGTAATACACGATAGGTCACGTAGATTAAACAGAATGTCCTCCTCCGAAATATCCCAGAGGCCCCAGGAAGCCTGAGAAGGAGGCAGGTGTACAATGGTTCTGGATGCTGGTGGCACCGGCCCCAGTCTTTGCCGCATCCCAGTTCCCCACCAGCCCACGTGTCTTGGGGTGGACATAAAGATTTCAAACGACTAGCTCCTTATTGGAGTAATGGAGTTAACAGATTATCTCTTATAGAGGTCAGTCTCCAATGAGGGGGGTGGGGCGACACAAATTTCGTAAATGAGACCCTAGGGCATCCTTCCTTACGTTGCCTGAAAGCCCTGAGCACTTGGCATTCGGTCCCCCCCAGCGTCAACCTAAGTGTTCTGTCTCAGACACGTAAGACAACTTAAAGTGCCATTTTCGAATGTCGGCATTTAGAGGCAATTTGGAAATTGAAACGAATCTTTATATGCAAGACTTGACGTTTCGGAGGCCCTTTAAAGCTGCGGTCAGAAAGGCAGCTAAGAAACCCGTGGATGGGCTGCAAGGAGACGATTCAAAGCAAAGCAAAACGCACAGTTAGAAATTTGATATTAACCGCGCACTTCCAAGTAATGCAGCTTAATGATAATTGCTGCGAGTGTTTACTCTTCTCGTGCCGGAGAAACAGGAGAAACGCTTTGACAGAGAAGTTTACCCCGAAGAGTTACATCTTTTAAAAGGGGAAAATATCTTACAGGCCGACGCTGGCTTCCTGGCAAGCCAAAGCCGCGTGAGTGGGAGCCAGTTTTTCTCCAGTTACCTAGAGGCGGCACCTCAAAATCCAGCGTCTGGGAGGTGGGAGCGTGCGCTAAGCGAGGGTGGTTCTGGTGGGAAGGCGCAGCGCTCTCCCCAGGCGCGGCCTCCCCAACCCCGGCTCCCGGGTCGGAGGCCCGGGGCGCGCGCCGCGGAGAGCGCCCGGCTGCGGGCTTGTCCTCCGTCCCGGGGCGCGCCGCCGCCCGGCGGCTTGTTTGCCGTCCCTTTAACTTTCCATTTCTGATCCTCTTCCCTCCGAGCGCCCTGCCGCGGAGCGCTAGGCAAGCTCTGTCGTCTGTGGGCTCTCACCCCAGAGTCAATATTATCTCAGATGGGCACAATAGACTGGAATGAAAAGCTAATATTGAACCAATGAGGTCCCTGCCCGCGCCGCCGCGATGCCACCCTTTGTTGCGCTGCTCCCGGCGAGCCGCGGGCGGCCGGCTAAGCGGAGGGCGGCTGCGCTCGGGCCTCTCCCGGTCCCCCCCGGGTGGCGGAGACAGGCGGACCCCGCGCGGAGGCCCCGGAGGCCCGCCCCGGAGGTCCCCTCGGGCGCCACTCCGCCTGCCGCCAGGGGCTGGCCACCCGGCCGCGCGGACGCTGGGCGCACAGCCGGTCCCCGCGCTCGGACGCGGAGGGGACGCAAACAGGGGAGCCGGGCCTGATGCGTCCAACCCCCGGGCGCTAGGAGTCCCGGAATGTGAATGTGGTGGGCAGGGGTGCAGCTGCGGGGCCCCAGCTGGAGGGGCTCCCTCCCACCAGTCCTGGGGGCAGCCTGGCCGCCGCCTGTAATTAAAGGCCGCGGGGGCCCAGGCTCCAGGAGTGGGTCTCATCAGGACCCGGGCTGGGTGGGGGGAGGCCGTCTCTGCGGGCCTCCTCGGAAGCTCCCTGTCCCTGGGCACTCTTCTGTCCCCTAGCCGGGTCCGCGCTCGCCGGAGGAGCTAGGGAGGCAGGGGTAGCTGGATGAGGGGCCTCCAGGCCGCCCTGCTGCCTGGGAGGGGAGCTGGGACCACGCTTTGCCTTTTGCGGCCGCAGGCGCTGCTCTGTAGGCGCAGGGCCTCTCCGAGTCGCCCACGGGAGCCACCCCAGGGTGCGGGGCGCACGGAGTCTCCGCCGCCGCCGGGCCACCAGCGTTGCCCTGACAGCTCTCCGGCTCCCCGGCTGCAGTGAGGCCGATGTCGGCCCTCTTGTCCTAAACCCCGAGGTTGGATCGCGGGAAGGGACCAGGGAAAGAGAAAGAGGGTGTGGGGGCGAGGCCTGAAAAGGTGGCCTGGATGACAACGGTGGGCAAGTGGCTTCCAGGCAGGCGCCAGAGTTCCGCCAAGTGGGGCCTGGATGAACCTCCCTGCTGTGACGGGTTTGGGTGCCCCCCCCCCCCAGTCTGCCAGCCGGTTGGGGGGTGGGGCTCTTCACTTTCTTTTCTCATTGGCTTGAATGTAGGTGTCTGGCAACACTGGGGGGTGGGGGTGGACTGATCGGTCCCAGGGCCCCTCTTGGAAGGGCCACAGCATGCTCGGCTAGGGGGTGAGAATGCTTTGTGTCACCTCTTTGAGCCTCAGTTTTCTTATCTGGAAAACGGGTATTATGGCTCCTTCCACATCATATTCTGAAGTTCACTGAGATTACCAATGTGAGAAAAAACGGGCTTTTAAATGCTACAACTTCTAAACCTTCCAGGCATCCTCTCCAGGTTTCAAGGAGAGCTGCAGCCTTCAAGAGAAAGTTTCCAGTCTCCCTCTTTCCTCAAATGGCAGGATCCCTTTCTCAGCCTTAGCCCAGGCCCCTAGAGTCCAAAAAAAGTGGAGAGATACCGAGAGAAGACACAAATTCCTGAAAGAGGGTCTGGTGGGGCACCGGTGTTTCAGAAGCCATCCCCAGGTCTGATGGTTCGTTAGTGCTGACAATCTCAAGGAGCTCCTAAAAGGACCGAACCCCAATTTACGAGGTCGGTCACGGGTGGCAAGAGCAGAGTCTCAAAGCAAAAGATGCCAAAGAAGGCAGTAGAGGAGTTAGAAGGTGTGTCCCCCACCTTCCATGCTGGTCCCGTGGCCTTTTGGACATCTTGTCCAGCCTCCGGGAGCACCTGGCAACAGTCAGTGCCCTTGAGTCCCAAAGGAGACACAATTATAGGGGTGGGAGGAGGGGAGTGTGACAACTCTATCTACACAGGGAGGGGGGAGTGCAGGAGAGACAGGACTATCGCCACCCCTGCGGAGCAGTCCCTAGAGCAAGGCCAGTGGTTCCTAACCCCTCTTGCCGGTCTGTGTCCATAAGTCTGTCCCTCACGCTTCTTTGCTTGGCCTTAGACTCATTTGAAGGCAGCTGAGGGAGATAGAGACCGGCGTCTCCTCTGATTCTGTTTCTTTGCTTTCAGTAGTGAGTCCAGACAGCCTGTGTGTTGAGGGATTGATGAGTGAGGTAAATCTCTAGGGTCAGGTCCTGCTTGTAGCTCCAACCAGTGCGGAGTTCCTGGCTCTGAAATGTTAGATCTAAAATTGGATAGATCTCTGGAGCCCCAGGGGTTCACAAGCCCCTGCTAACATCCAGAGAAGGGCAGCACCAGTTTCCTGCAGTCGCCTGGGACAGCAGAGGCCGAGGCCAGGGTCCAGACACTGCGGTGAGGGCTTGGCCCCCAGGTGGACGCACTGAACAGTTACCTGGGGAGTGCCTGCATTTCCAGAGACCCCCGCGAGGATGCCACGGCTTCACCTCACCGGAGAGGCTAGCCTGCCCCGAGACAAGAGCAGGTCCGCGGGCTCCAAGAAGAAGGAGCCTGTCACCCGGCCCGCGGTGGCGGGGCCACCTAATTTCGTCTGATGACCAATCGCCGCCTCCGCAATAATCACCAGGACCCCAGGCTCCAGCGATCATTGGCCGCCCACGAGGGGGCGCGAAGCCGGAAGAGCCGCGCCCCGCGCCCCTAGCTCCTCCGACTCCACCCCGCGTGGGGCCAGCGCTGGGGAACAGGGGTCCATTCTCTGAACCACCGCGGTTGGGCAGCGGGATCTGGGACCTCAGGCACGGGTTTGTGGGTGCATTTGTGCAGTAGTTGGCCATCGCCCTGGCCCAGGTGATCACGGCCCTCCTGGTCCTTTTGAGAACTGAACCCGTTCCCCCTTCCTTGCACTCTTCGGGAAAGAAGCCCGACTCCTCCAGGAGCTGGGATTCCAAGAGCTGGAGCTGATGGAGGGGGGAGGGACCCATTTCCAAGTCGTCCTCTCTACTGTGTAGTCAGTGAGCCTCCATAGACGGCCTCTCCCGGCCCTGATGGCGGGCCCCGCAGGAGCTGGGCGGTGGGGCGCACCCCAGCACTCCCCAGGGCGCGCGGGGCTCAGGGCGCCGCGGCTATGCAGCCCGCTCCGGCCCTCGCCACTAGGCGCCGCTGCGCGCACGCGGATCCCGGCCCAGGGAGCAGCCTCGGGGAGGACGCCAGGGAGGGATTTTGCTCTAATAACAATTTTTAAAAACATGTTTTTAAAGGTATGAATTCTTTTCGTCTTCCCACCCTCTCCGTGCGCGTTCGAAGACGCCGGGTTACTGGGAATCACAGTGGGTGGGAGGAGTAGTTAACTGAGCCCCTAGGCCCTGACCATCCCCAGGTACCTTTTGCTTGTGTTGTGCCCAGGAAGGGGCTCTCCCGGGAAGGGGCTCACCCTTCGCCGACGTTCATGCTTCCCCTGCTTCCTGGAGGGCTCACGGACCCCCTACGGGCTCCCAGGGAGGGCCCTGGACATCGCGGGGTGCAGGAGGCCGGCTGGACCACCCCAAGCCGTGGCCTAACAATAATATTTGATGAAGGGTGACTATGCCAAACATTAGCTCACTTACCCCTCAACAACTGTTAGGATAATGCTATCTCCTGTTCACGGATAAGAAAACCGAGAGTCGAGAAGGTGGTCGCAAATGTAGTGATCCCAGGCAGCACCTGGGCATCTATCCTGAATTGCAGGAGGCGGTGAATGCACCCCAGGGAGGAAACTCAGGGCAGAGAGCTATGGGAGATTCCCCTCTCCACACACACACATTTCTGCCCTTTGATACCTCCCACTAGCCAGGAATCCAGGCTTCTCTCACCTCAGCACCAGCCCAGGGAAGTCCTTGGCCTTTTGAGGGAGCATGGAGAAGCTAGTGGCGGGAGTGTGAGACCAGCAATGGCTTATGCTTGCACAACTATATTGTTCAGTTTTGAAGCCCAGGAACAAGCCCTGGAGGTGGCAGGTAATAATAACAGCAACGCAGGAACAGGAGCTAACTTTTATTACAGCTCATGATGTGCTAATCACAGCCTAAGCAAGCACTTTGCTTGGCTTATCTCCTTAAACAACCCCAAGGGCCAAGATACTATTATTTATCTCCAGTTCACAGGAGAGAAAGGCACGGAGAGGTCAGGTAATTTGCTCAAGGTCAACCAGATCTGACTGCCGTTTTGGGGTGGGGCAGATTCATTAGGGTCTAACATCTAGTGAAATTCACCCTTCATGGTGTAGAGCTCTATGAGTTTTGGAAAATGCTCCTAGAGTTGTAATTGCCACCATCATCAAGAAATAGAAGGGTTCTATCACTCTTCAAAACAAGCCTGACTTCTAGGCTCCACTGTCTTGGGGGCAGCATTGGCCATATTTTTACAGATGACAAGATGGAGGTGGGGAAAGGTTGGGTGTCTGCCCCAGATCCCTCATCAGACAGTAAGTGACACATCTCAGATTTGAACCTTCATCTTGTGTCTCTTAGTCCCACTGCCTGTTTAGTGGAGATTCCTGAATCTACAGAGTCCCACTTGAGGTGGTTTGGGGCATGTAGGAAAAAGAGCCCCTTGCCCTAAGAGGGAGCCTCAGAAATCCCCTCATGGCTCACTGCATACTCCAATACCTCACCAAACACCCATCCTGCTAGGGCAGCTAGGGAACAAAGAGGGGCCGGATTCTGCAAAGGCCTAAGCCTCGAGGAAAGTAAGTGGCGAGGAAAGTAAGTGGCAGCCGCACGGTGCAAGGAGCAGGGGTAGAGTTGGCCCAGGGTCCGAGTCCAGATCAGAGTGCCCAGTGCCCTGCTGAGCCTCTCCCACTGGTCTTGGTTAATGAGTTACTGTCCTCGTTAATTCTCCTGTATGTCGGGCCGCCTTTCGAACCTTCCCGAGTTCCTCAGGTCTCTGGCTGCATGAATTAGCATAGATTATCTGGCTTCCCCGGTTTCCACGAGGCTCAAACTCATTTGTCCCTCCTGTGGGCCTGAGTGAGACTTGGGGCCCCCAGCACTTGGGCCAGAGGAAACGGACCCTGCTGCTCCTCCACCCTTGCCCACCTGCCAGCCACAAGAGACCCTGAGGCAAATCTCTGGGCACTTTGCAAGAGGCGGGTGGCCTGCAGAGGATATTGCGTGACCGTGACCAGAGAGGAGGCTCCAAGCAATCTGGGCCCTTTGCCCCAGGGCTAAACGTTCCTGCCTCGGGCAGCAGGAAGAGGAGGGGTCTGGGCTCCAGACTGTGGTTCACTCCCTTCGGCACTCTGGATGCTTCTAGGCAAAGGTAGGAAAGAGTTTAAGGGAGTACCACCAATACTTGAGCGCCTGGCCTCTGACTTTTAAAAAAGGTCAAATGCCCTACGTTTCACACGCCACGGTGGCCTCACTCCACCTCCCAGACACTAACTGGATCCCCTCTGCCCTCAAGGTCATCTACTCTCATGTCCCTAGCCAAGATCACTAATACTGTGAAATAAATTATCATTCCCCACCCTGCAGCCAGGGCAGGGCTTCTAAGTGCCCCTAGTTCGGACCCTCATCTTTCCTGGAGAGCCTGCCCAGGAGAAGGAGGACCTTTCCCCCTGGTTGCAGGATCCATGATCTAAGCCCACCTAAATTGGGTGTCCTTTTCTGGCTTTAGAAATGGAGGGCTGACCTCTACCCTCCACCCCCAGGCTCTGGCTAGCAACAGCCAACCGCCTTTTCAGGTGGCTTCAGGTTCCCTGCTGGCCTGGGCATGGTGAGGTTTGTGTCCCTACAGCTTAACTGAGGGAGAGATTTCTGAACTGGAGACGATATTTCTGGAGGGGAGGATATTTCTGGAGGAGGTCGGTGGTTCACGCCACAGGCAGGCAGGTACATCTCCAAATGTACCCCATTACAAGAGGCTGGACTGAACACCCTGCATCCTTGGGCCTGGGAAAAAGGATAGGGGGATGCTGCAAAGCAAAACCACAGGAACCTGGTAAGGGTGAAAACCCAGCCACCACCCTAGCCCAGAGCTGGCGTCAGAGGTCTGAAGTCTGAGACAGGGTCAGGTTTCGCAGGGCATGAGGGCAAAGCCAAGGCCCACACCTGTCTTGTGTGTGAATGTGTGCATGTGTGCATGCTCTGGGAAAATTGGTGGTGGTGGTGGGGGGGGGGGGGAAGTGCGGCAGATGATGTCTGCTAGTTAAGGTCAGGTGCCCAGACAACCCCAGAAGACACACTTCTAACTTCTCTTGCCTGGAGAGTTTTCCTGAAGGGTTTTCCCTCCCCACCCCCAAACAAATTATGCCTGGAATAAAGAAGTCAAGAGATTGATGTGAACATAAAAACACATCAGATGAAACCAGAGAGGGTCAAGGGAGATCCCAGGGCAGGGAGATGGGTGGTTGGGCAAGCAGGGGGCTCAGTGCAAAGACCCAGACCCTCCACTGATGAAGCTGGTGGTGGTAGCCATCTCCCTCTCAGGACTTTGCTCTTCTTCCCTCTCCCAAATCGACTTTTCCTGGGTCTCACGGCAACCTAGTCACCAAACACTGGCATTTCTTCCTCCTTAAGAGAAATGGCACGGACCTCTAAGTGATAGATTTAAAGGATGCCGGATTTTTTCCCTCATTAATTGTAAACGTGCAAAATACCTGCTGGTACTTCACTTAGGAAGAATGCAATTGGCAAGAAGAAAAAAAAAAAAAGGAAAAAAAGAAGCGGCTGATGAATAGATAATAGATCTTTAACCACCAATAAACAGAGAGCAGCGCCAGCAGCCTGGGGGATGTGATCATAATTATGCCGCGGCGCGAGCCAATGGGGACGAGGGAACTCGGCCCTAAAATCATCCCAAAACCGAAGGCGAGCTCGAAAATGCGGACACGGCCTGGGACCGGAGACGCGATCTGCAGTCCCTAGCTGCAAGCCCTGCTCAGCAACCCGCCCCTGGGACGACAGATGGCGGAATAATAATAGAAATAATAATAATAATAATAACAAAACAACAACAACAGCAGCAGCAGCAATAATAATACTAAAACTAACGCAGGTAATACCGACAGCGTAACGATAAGAATAACACCACATCCGTCTTTCCCCTGACCTTGGACCCCTTGGTCCCACTTATTACAGAAAGGAACAGTTTGGGGGAAGGAGGGGAGCATCCTCCCAGAGAGAAAAAAGCCGGGAGCCCGCGGGGCCGGTGGGAAGCGCGTCCCCCGGGCAGGGTCGCTGACTCGTGGCTCAAGTTGCAAACGAAGGACCCCGGTGGAGGATCGCGGACGCGGCGACCCTGGGACCCCAAGGCCAGGCGCGGCTGCAGGACCCCCTCCGCCCCCACCCCCGAGCCCGCGCGCCCTCCTCACCTGGGAAACCGCCCGCGCTCTGCCGGGGGGTGGGGACTGGGGGAACCGAGCGGCCCCGTTAGCCCTCGCGCGGAATCCCCCCCTGCCGTGCTTACCCTCCGGGGCTCCGGGCGCGATCCCGCTTCCCCGACGCGGGGCCGCGGGGGGCAGCGGCGGCCGAGAGCGGGGCGCAGGGACCTGCGGGTCCGTCCGTCCGTCCGTGCGTCCCACCGGCTCGGGATCCAGGGGGCCGCGGCGGAGGCGGCGCGGGCCGGGGACTCTGCAGGGACCGGGGTGCCCCGGAGGGAGTGGTGGTGGTGAAGGAGGAGGCGGTGGCAGAGGGGGAGGAGGTGGGGAAAGAGGAGGAGGAAGGAGAGGAGGAGGAGAAGAAGGAGGAAGAGGAGGAGGAGGAGGAGGAGGAGAAGGAGCAGAGGAGGCCGGAGGAAGAGGAGGCGGCGAAAGAGGAGGAGGCGAAGGCGCAGCGGGCGCCGCGGGGCGAGCGGGCCAGGAGCGCGGGGCCAAGGCGCGGCGGGCGGGCGGCCTGGCGGGCGCGGGGGGGAGGCTCGGCCGGGGCCGCGGCGCCGACTCCGTTCCACTCTCGGCCGGGATCCAGGCCTCCGGGTTCCCAGGCGCTCGCCTCCCTCTGACGCACTTTAAAGAGTCTCCCCCCTTCCACCTCAGGGCGAGTAATAGCGACCAATCATCAAGCCATTTACCAGGCTTCGGAGGAAGCTGTTTATGTGATCCCCGCACTAATTAGGCTCATGAACTAACAAATCGTTTGCACAACTTGTGAAGAAGCGAACACTTCCATGGATTGTCCTTGGACTTAGGGCGCCCTGCCCGCCTTTTGCAGAGGAGAGAAAACTTTTTTTTTTTCTTGCCTCCCCCGAGAAACTTTCCCCCCCCCCTCCTCCCTGCCTGTAACTCCGATCCCCCCACGCCATCTCGCCAAAAAAAAAAAAAAAAAAAAAAAAATTACCCCGATCCGCGCCTGCAAATTCTTCTGGAAGGATTTTTTCCCCCCTCTCTCCAGGTTGGGCGCGTTTGGTGCAAGATTCTCGGGATCCTCGGCGTTGCCTCCTCTCCCTCCCCCCTCCCCCCTCCTTTCCTTTTCCTTTCCTTTCTTTCTTCCTTTCCTCCCCCCACCCCCACCCCAAACAAACAAGTCCCCAATTCCCGTCCGTGCTCGCCGCGGGCAGCGGGCGGCGGAGGCAGCGCGCCGCGGTCGCCGGGAGCCGGGAGCCTCGGGCGCCCGCTCCTCGGCGCAGCATGTTCCAGCCGGCGCCCAAGCGCTGCTTCACCATCGAGTCGCTGGTGGCCAAGGACAGTCCCCTGCCCGCCTCGCGCTCCGAGGACCCCATCCGTCCCGCGGCGCTCAGCTACGCCAACTCCAGCCCCATAAACCCGTTCCTCAACGGCTTCCACTCGGCCGCCGCCGCCGCCGCCGCCGGCAGGGGCGTCTACTCCAACCCGGACTTGGTGTTCGCCGAGGCGGTCTCGCACCCGCCCAACCCCGCGGTGCCCGTGCACCCGGTGCCGCCGCCGCACGCCCTGGCCGCCCACCCCCTGCCCTCCTCGCACTCGCCACACCCCCTCTTCGCCTCGCAGCAGCGGGACCCGTCCACCTTCTACCCCTGGCTCATCCACCGCTACCGGTATCTGGGCCATCGCTTCCAAGGTACGTGCCACGTCGCGGGGCTGCAGCGCGCCGCGTCCTGCGCTGCCCTCGGCCTGCGCCGGGTGGGCGCTTGGCAAGGCCTGGCTGGGAGGAGGTGCCTGCAGCTTGCGGGCCCGCGCGCCCCGGTGCGGGAGCTGCGCGGCGAGGGGCCGCGCACGGGGCGGGTGCCCCGGTCCCCGGAGCTGCGGCCGCGCTGGGGGGCCGGCCTGCGGCCGCGGGACCCCTTAGAGAGGGGGCGCACACGGAGAAGTCGCCCCCGGGGCGCCCTCGCGTTGGGGCCAGGCTGGGCAGCCTTCCCGGGGCGCCGGCCTCCGCGCAGTCCCGGAGCCCGCGGGGTACCCAGGCTCTCCGCCTCCTCCGCGGCGCCCGGGCTGCCCTCGCGCCGAGGGCGCACGGCCACGGCCCGGCCTCCAGGTTCGCCGTCGCCTGCGCAAGACCCTGTTTGTCACCCACTCCTCGCGCCTTCAAGCCCAGCCCTGCGACTTCTCAGCTTCCGACCCTCTTCGGGCGGCGAGGAGACCCCCGCGCCCACAGGGCGAAGTCTAAGGGGCTTCTTCTCCCCCCTTTTTTTGTCGGCCCGGGGAGGGCCCTGGAACCCCCGCGGGTAGCGACCTGGGCGGCTCGGCACCCGCGCGGAGACCTGCTGGAACGCGGCGCGGGGCGTCCGCGGCGGGGAGGCGGGTTCGCTCTGGGTTTTGTTCCTGATTCTGTTTTTGTTTTAAAAGAAACGAACCGGATCGGGAGACGGGCTGGACAAAAAGATCTGTTTGGGTGTTTTCCCTTCCTGCTATTTTTTTTTTTAATTTTTATTTATTCTTTCTCTGGGTGGAGGTAGGAGAAAAGTTAAAACTCCAGAAAAGGGGAAGAGTAATTAGTTTAGCGGTCGGAGCACCGGGAAGAGACCTTCCTCCCCGCGACAGCCGATCAATACTCCGCGGCTGGTCCATCCATTAACCCTTTGCGTTCCTGCCAGAGCCTAGAATCCGGGAGATGCCACTTCCACCCCCCAATTACAAACAAAACAAAACAAAAACAAAAACGACCTTTCATCCTAATTTTGGGGCCGGATTTGCCTCGGTTCTCGCCTAAACTGTCCGTTTGTTTTTTTGGGGGGGTTTTAGCGAATCGATTAGCCACCCTCCAGAGTGAACCCGAAACTACTCTAGCTCTGCCCACAAAGTTTATGGCTCCTCTCCTCCTCCTCTGCCGGCTTCGCTCTCGGTGCCCCCAGCAGGCCCCAAGTAGCCGGGATCTTCTGGGACCGCGGACAGTCCCATAGGGCGCCCGCGGCTCGGCAGCCCCGGGTTTCGATCCCTTCGCCCGTGTCTGCTAGTTCTCTGGAGCGGGGCAGTGAGGGTGCCGGGTCCTCGGGCCGCGGTGGCCCCGGCAAACCCGCGCACCCGCCGGCGAAATTTCGGTCCCGGCCGGGCCGCACGCACGCGCCCGGTTGCTGCACTTTCCCGGAGGGGAAGAGCCTTAAATAATTTAAAATTAAGTCCCCGAGAAAACTCTGGATAGCGGGCCAACTCCCCCCCCCCCACACACACACCCAAGGGTTAAAGTTCCCCGAGGGTAGAAAGAGGAGAAAGTTTCGGGCCTGGATCTGCCCGGAGAGCGCGGCACCGAGGTGGTGAGGACCGTGGCGCCAGGGCGGCTGCAAAGCCCGCGGAGGTCAGGAGCCTGGGGACTTGGCCCGCCAGGCAGCTGCTGGGTGGGTGCCGCACAGGTAGAGGCTCAGTGTTCCGCGCAGGGAAGCTGGGCCGTCATCCTCCTCCCGCACCCCTGGGTCCCCACGGGCCGTGTCGCATCGGCTTGGCGAAGGCCATGAGCGCTGTGCCCCACCAGCCCGGCTCGGGAGAAGCGTGAGGCCCGGGCCAGGACGGGCCCCTCTAACGGGACTTCTGCTATGTCCCCGGCAGGGAACGACACAAGCCCGGAGAGCTTCCTTTTGCACAACGCGCTGGCCCGAAAGCCGAAGCGGATCCGAACCGCCTTTTCCCCGTCCCAGCTTCTGAGGCTGGAACACGCCTTCGAGAAGAACCACTACGTGGTGGGCGCCGAGAGGAAGCAGCTGGCGCACAGCCTCAGCCTCACGGAAACTCAGGTGAGCGAGGCGTGCACCCTGCGAACCCAGCCCACAACTCTGGCCCCACGCAGCTAGCACACAAGTGCGGAGCTCGGAGAGGGCCTTTGGCGAAGAGCCGGGGAGCTGGCTCCACGCTGGAGTTCATAATGTATAAGTTTGGAGGCGCCTGGCTTCCCTGGGCTCCAGCAAGGGACTGCAGGAGCCGACCTACCCCAGGCTCTGGGGAGACAGGCTGAGTAGCTCCTTCTGTCCACTGGGCATGACTTACAGTTCCTGGCTAAGGCACCTGTGCACTTTTGGTGACACTTTCAGTTAAAGTCTGGGGACTCGGCTGAGTACTGGAAGAAGGAGAGGCAGGAGGTGAGGGGCGGTGGCGGAGGGGATGCGTGAGGTTCAAATCTGGAGGTGTCTCCGAGTGGGTTAAGCGCGGGTTCTGTGCCACTGCAGACCCAAGGTTCACACCGGCGGCTCCGGTTTCTCCCCTTGAGGGGATCAGAGAATCAGAAGGCAGAGGCCAGACATCCTAGGTGCGTCCCTAAATCAGCGAAACAGAGCTGAAGGCTGCGGAGAAGGGCTGCCTCGGGGGACAGATCCTTGCGGTGCCTCGGGGCTCGGAGGCGGGCCTGGCTCTGGCCTGCTGGGGTCGGGGAGGGGGCTTAGGGCTACAGTAGGCGCTACTGTACGTGGAGCTGCAGGGCGGGGTCAAAGTTCCCGACAAACAGTAACGTTTTGGGGCAGATTAAGTTGTAACACTTTTCCTGGGAGGCGCAAAGAGGTCGAGGCTTTTGTTTTAAAACGTCCCCCTGGACAAAACCGAGGAGGGCCTCGCGGGTTGGTGCGGGGCCCGGCACAAGGCGCGGCCCGGCTGATTTCTCCTGGATAGCCGAGGCCGCGGTGGTCTTTGTCCGCCTCGCTGCCCACGCTGCCTGGAGTCTTTGTGTGCGTGTCAAGCCCGGAGCGCACCGACGCGCGCCTTGGGCGAGCGCCGGGGAGAAATGAACCGTCCTCCCCCTCAATTAGCAAACTCAAAGCAAATTAAACTCAGCCTTGTTCCAGCTCGGCTTTTTCATGGGGCACTTTGGGGGACTGGGGCATTGGGGAGAGCAAGCCGGGACCTGGGCCGGCCTTCTAAAAGGAGGGAGTGGCGAGGGCTTCAGGGGCCTGGGCTGCTTGCTGCTTTGGGCACTGGACGGCCTGGGGGCAGGGGAGGTGCAGTCACCCGCTTTTCCCTCACTGTACCGCACTGGTGGGAGGGTGGGACAACGTTGGTGTCTCCTCTGGTGGCTGAGTGGGGACTCGCTGCCCAGCTCTCCCAGGGGGTGATGGTGATCGCAGCGCAGCCCCACATCATTGCTCCCCGGACCTCTAGCAGCTGCTCTGGGGACATGAGGCCGCCAGCCCCAGTCTGCTGGGAAGTGATGTGACCAGAGTGGGAGCCTGGGCCTGGTGGGTCCTGGGGGTGATGGGGGGGGGGGGAGGGAGGGATGGGAGGGTGCTCCATCTCTTCTCTCCTCTCCTCTTTCTTAGTTTCTCTCTCACTTCCTCTTTATCCAAAGGTCTTTCAGAAGCTTTCACTTTTGAGCGTCTTTTCCTAGCTGGAAACGTACAGCTGGGTTGGTCCCCAGGCCTCTGCATCCCACCATCCCCTCGCCTTCTTCCAGTACTCCTGTACCCCCCAACTCCTGCTCACCTGCAAGAGTCCTGGGCAAGGAAGAGGAAGCTCAGGCAAATCCTGACTGCCTACCCCAGGCCAAGGCCTTGCAGAGGAGGCGCTATATTTAGGCAATGCTGCGGAAACAGGCAAAATAGGAAGCACATTGGGCCTTGCACAAGAAAGCTGCTGCGGCAGGGAATGAGGTCTTGCCTGCACTGGCTAGGTACAGGGAGTCAGGGACCTGTCTCTTTTTATTTTACCTTGCTTATTATTGTTGCAGGGGCTTCCCAGGGTTTGTAAGACTTTGGCTTCCCAGCAGAGGTGGGTGTCCCCTCCAAGGCAAGGGAGCAGGGGCCCTGTGCACCCTGGGCCACCTGGCCCCGAGGAAGCACCCTGCCAGGGCCCCAAAGGGTAGGAAAGCCAGGCTTCCTAGCTGACAGCAGTAAGGGCTCGGATCCCAGAAGGGAGGCCTTGGGGAGGCCCACCCTTTGGATGCACAGCTGGGGGACTAGGCTTTCGCAGGCAGGCTCACAGGAGGGAGCGGGAGGAGGGCGCTGTGGAGGAACTAACGTGCCCCATCTGCCTCTCGGCCACAGGTAAAAGTATGGTTTCAGAACCGAAGGACGAAGTTCAAAAGACAGAAGCTGGAGGAAGAAGGCTCAGATTCGCAACAAAAGAAAAAAGGGACGCACCATATTAACCGGTGGAGAATCGCCACCAAGCAGGCGAGTCCCGAGGAAATAGACGTGACCTCAGACGATTAAAGACATAAACCGCACCCCACCGAACGGACAACACGGAGCAAAACAGAGACAGGGAGAGGAGGGGTAGAAGGAAAACAAAACAAAAACAACAACAAAAAACCCTATGAAACAAAACAAAACAAAACAAAAAAACCGCACACACATGCACGGAGAAGAGGAAGAGGGATTCGGAGAGAGCGTTGGCGCGTCGCAGACTTTGGGCAGCGAGGGCACAGGGTCCTGATCCCAGGCTGCGTGGAGATGGCAGAGGACGGAGGCTTCTTGATCAACATGCAACCCTTGTCTAAAGAGGCAGCTGAGTGAGAGAGGGAGAGAGAGAGAGTGGGAGAGAGAGAGAGAGAGAGAGAGAGAGAGATCCAAATGTGGCACAGCCCGAAGGCGCTCTGAACAAGGGAAGCTGCCAGTCAAACACCAACCCAGCGAGACAAGATGATTGGCAGGTATTCCGTTTATCGCAGTCCTGATTAAAAAAAAAAATGATGATGATATAATGATGCTAAAAAAGAAAACCCCAACCAGGCACAGGACTTTTCTTTTGCACTTCGCAGAGTTTCCCGCCCCCCAATCTTTAAAAATAATCAGTAATAATAGCAATCGAAATTCCGTATCCAGCCCCATCCCACACCTGTTCAAAAACTTGAATTGCATGTAGCAGTTGTTGGGCGAATGGTGTCTAAAGACAGAAAATGAATTGTAATTTTCTTTTCCTTTTAAAGACAGGTTCTATGTGCTTTTTATTTTGATTTATTTTTTCGAGAAATGTGCAGTCTGTAAACACTTTTTGATACCTTCTGACGTCAAAGTGATTGTGAAAGGTAAATGAAGTAGGCTCGGCGATAGTGGTCCTCTTACAGAGAAATGGGGAGCAGGATGGGGGGCTGGGGGTGGCGGGGGAGGGTGCCCATGAGAGGAGTCAGGACTTGTGCTGGGAAAGAAAAACCCTAAATTAATTCTATTTCTTGAACATTCCCTTTTCCTAACATCCCGAAGGCTTAAAACCGTGAAGTAAACTCCTTTTGGTGGTTGGAGAGATTGGCCAAATTCAACCATTCGCTGTAAAGGCCATTCCCAAACTTTAAATCTATCTGTTGCAAAAACTGAAGGACTGTAGTTAGCGGGGATGATGTTAAGTGTGGCCAAGGACATGGCGGCAAGTTTTCAAGCACTGAGTTTCTATTCCAAGATCATAGACTTACTAAAGAGAGTGACAAATGCTTCCTTAATGTCTTCTATACCAGAATGTAAATATTTTTGTGTTTTGTGTTAATTTGTTAGAATTCTAACACACTATATACTTCCAAGAAGTATGTCAATGTCAATATTTTGTCAATAAAGATTTATCAATATGCCCTCAGAGTAGTCGTTTTGAGAAATTGAAGTGAGTTTTTTTTTTTTTTAAGTATCTATAATTTGAGTGTGGTCCTTCTCCAATGAGGCTCAAGAAACCCAGGCTCCTCACCCACAAAGGGCCAGACTGATGGATTCTTGGGCATTTTAAAGGGAGATGAGGGTGCAAAAGGGAGAGGATTAGGAAAACTTAAGTCCTTCAGAAAAGGAATGGGAGAAAAGTTTTCCAACCAGACCTTTGCCCACTGCAAGGCTCCCCGAGGGAGTTTGGTTTGAATTTCAGGTTAAAAATGCTTACTTCTCTTAACTTCTAGTTTGTCATCGTCGTCGTCGTTGTTGTTGTTTTAATCCAGACATGTTAAGTTTTGCGTTGAAGGATATTCCCCTAGGATTGGAGGAAGCACTTAGCAGAATCAGAATCCTGGGACTTTTAAACTGCTTCTGACTTCAAACCCCAAAGTATAAGCTCCTCCCCACCTCCCACCAATCTTTTCCTTCCTTCCTTTCCCTACATTCCTCCTTCTTTCCCTTCTTCCTTCCTTCCTTCCTTCCTTCCTTCCTTCCTTCCTTCCTTCCTTCCTTCCTCCCTCCCTCCTTCCCTCCCTCCCTCCCTCCTACCTTCCTCTCTCTCAGGCCCCAGTCTGCTGGAGGTGAGGAGGCAAGCCCAAGGGTCTCGGCAGCCTTATAAGGCAAGCATTCTGAGAAACCTTCAACTCTTAATTTTAACATTAAAGAAAAAGTTGTAACCAGTCTTGGAGGAAACTTAGCTTTTTTCCCTCCTCCTTCCCCCTTCTGGGGGTACGAGGTTGTTTTTGCATGCTTCATTTGCTTCTTATCCTGATAGGCTGCATTAATCAGTTTTATTTCCATTGATAGAGAAACCTCGTCTGTTCTGTTCGAGCTACAAAGCGTCCTGCGAGCTTTTGTGAAAGTGCAAATCAGTTTAAGCAATTATCATACCAGGAATATGAAGGGGAAAGAGGAGGCCTGGCCCAGTGGTCTCCTTTAATCTCTTAATCCACGGATCCAGGGGGGCTGCCTGGACATAATTTAGGACAATCTCCCCACCCTTTACACTGTGATAAGGCCAAGTTACAATGCAGGGCAAAAATACAAGCTTTGTTAACATCCTGCCTTGAAAAGTTAAGATTAGACATTCCGTGCACGTGTGGGGACTATAGGGCACTATGGAAATTTTTCTTTTTTTCTTTTTTTTCTTTTTCCTCCCCTCCTCTCTTCTAAAGTAGAATTCATTCTTGGTTTCTGTCTTTTTTTTTTTTTTTCTTTATCTCTGCCTGTCTCTTCTTTTTTTTCTCCGTCTCTGTTCCTTTGGAGAACCCTGGCTGTCCATGGCACATTTTCTCGCAGACTGTTCTGGGAAGGTGTGTGTATTATGGGGGACACTTGGTTGCAGGAGGATGCTGGGGTGAGGCAACCTGCCCAGGGAGATCCAGGCTTGCTTCTCTAAGGGACAGGTGCTACTCTGGGTATCCTGGAAACTCAAGTTGGTTTTCCCACCGTTTTGACAGCGAGAGCTCTGTCGGATGGCTGTTCTCAGTACTTTGCAGTCACTGCTACAGTACGTCTTCCCCTTTCCTTAAACAAGTCACCTTCTCTTTCCACTCATTTTCCCAAACCCAGAATGCCTCAAACACGGAGCACAGACATGTCAAAATTCCAAATGGCCTTTCCAGAAAAAAAAAATTTTCCCATCTTAATAAAAGGCTTAATTTTGCAGAAACTATATACTTTTTTTTAAGTACAAAGAAAGGGGTAAGGTGACGAAGATGTTTTTTTTTTTGGTAAATGTCCTATGTAGTGTAACAGCAATAAAATCATCAGAGAATACTATTAGCTTTGAAAAAAAAAAAACTAAAAGCTTTATTACAAACCAAGCTTTGAAAATAGGGGGGATTAGGCGGCTGAAAGGGTCCCACAATGGTAAGAAGAAAAGGTTTCATGCTAATGAGGTTAATGCCCTTTGTATCTCAGGCCTCCACATCTTCATTACGCGCTATCTCCGGCTGCACCGAGCGGCTCAGAGAGCCGCAATCCACTCCAACGCCCCCCTTCCCGGCCCAAAGAAGGATTTGATAGCAGCTCTGTTCAAACTAGATAATTATATCTTTTCAAGTCGGAATTAAGATAAAGAAAGTGAAGCAGAGGCGGCTCGCCTTGATCCACTGCAAACAAATTTGGCGCACTTTCGAGTCCTTCCCCCGCCTCAAAAAGGCAGGACAGTCAGCTTATTAGCCGCTCGTTTGCTTTATTAATTCATCTATTTAAAGTGGCAGGATTAGAGCGTCTAATGTGGACGCGGGCTGCCGTGGCGTTGAGGAATATAAATATTTGCGAGATGCCATCCCACGATGACTATCTGGGCGCGGGGCGCAGGGCGCGGGGCAGGGTGCGGGGCGCGTGTGTCTTGCGGCTGAGTCCCCTTCCCAGTGAGCGCATGCGGGACTGGAGGGAGCCCTTTGGGCTAGGGTACGTGGGAGCCGTGTGCCCCAGGTCTGTGTACTTCTGCGTGGTATACGGGTACCAGGCCTGGATGCCCCTGGCAGGGCTCTGCGGGCATCGAGGGGCAGGTTCTGCGTTCTTGCCTGCACATGGTGGAACCAAATGCGAGTTGCCTTACGGCCCGCCTGTTACCCCGAATGAGGCGTGGGTTACAGTGGATCTGCATCTTGCTCCCTTGTGGATTGCTTGCGGGCCTTTCCTGAGTAGCCCCCCTGTGCCAAGTGGATTTGGGGGTGGGTTTTCAGATGCGTTGCCCTGAGAAAGTAAAGCGGAGTGTACAGTGCATGTGTGCTCCAGCTACGTTCTCCTGCGGGGTACACGTGGGCTCCGTGTGCGTTTCTAGCTTGGGGTCCTGTTCCTCCGCAGCCAAGGGTCGGGTCTGTGAGCACCGGGCGGGGCTTTTTCCAGGCACCATAAACTCCGGGGGTGGGAGCAGCCTTGGACCCCTGGACAGTTACCCCTTTCTGTCTTTCATTCTGGGTGTCCGGTGCCCCCAGCTCCTTCCAGCTCTGCTCCTGGCAGCCGAGCCGAGCTGGAGCGGGAGCGTTGGCGGCAGCCCGGAACCTGCCGGGCCACTTTTGTGCTAGGGGCGGATTGTGGCAGGCAGACAGCCACGCCAAGTGGGCCTGGCAGAAAGGGGGCTCGGGCCTGCGCGAGGCCCTGGAAACCTCGGCTCCTCCCCGTCCCCGCCTCAGAGGCGCAGGAAACAAAGTCTCCGACGCGCAGGCCGGCTGGGGAGGGACTCGGGCGGCTGGGCCCCGGGCCCACTGCGCAGTGGGGGCATCTGGGCTGGGCTGCCCGCCTGTGGGCTCTTTCAAGTTGGAATAAGCGGGTGGATGGAGCCAGAGCGAGAGGCTATGGTAGCGTGTTTAGGTCTGTGAAACAGTTGTGTCCGTGTGGAGATGTAATTGTGTGTCTGAGCCAGGACTCAAGTCAGGATGCATAGGTGCTGAATATGCCAACTGCGTGTTCGAGGCCGAAGCGGCCGGTGCTACCTGTGTGGCTAGTGTGAGCGTGTCAAGGTGTCCAGCTTGCCTTGTGCAACGAGATCATATTGAGGCAGGGCGAGAACAGTGCAGCTGGGTGACTGTAGTGTCTGGTGAGGGGGTTAGAAATGCGGTTTGTCTAGGGAATCTGTGTGCCAGGGTCTGGTCCAGGAGTGTGTATCTGGGAGTCTTGCTGTAGTTGTGAATCTCAGGGAATGGGAGTGGCCTCACTGTGTGTGCGTGTGTGTGACCCGTGGGAACAATTCTCTGTGTTTGGGTGGAGGTCCCCGAGTGACGGCGTCCGTGCCCAGCACCAGGGCAGCATTTGTTCGTCTCAGGATCTAGGCGCGTGTGTCTAGCAAGAAGCTCGAGTTCACGTATTGTTTCCGCGGTGCACCACTCGCTCCGGAGTTGGGTAAACAACAGCCGTTTTTGGTAACTGCGCATTTTTTCTAGGCCGGCCTTTCGTGTTTCTGCAGCGGGCCTTAGACTTACTTGGGTGCCGCCTCCGAGCAGCAGCGGTGGGCAGGCCGGAGAGGAGAGGGCCTGCGAGGTCGGGGTGCCCGGGCCGAGCTGCGGGCCGGCTGGTGGGCCCAGCGCCTGGCCGCCAGATTGACCTCCTCCAACCAAGCCCGCAGCCAGCGGGAAGTGGGAGTTTTGAGAACCCGCTGACCCCAGCCGTGACCCCGCTCGGGGAGGCGGCCTCTCCCGGCGCGACCCCGTTCGCCAGGAAACCCGAGGCGGTGCCACGCTTGAAAGCGAAAGGTCCATTCATCAGCCGCGCCCGGCGTCTAATTGGCCTTTTGTTCATTAGTGCCTATTGCCCAGCGGGAGCGGGAAGGGGGCTTGGGAGGGCCCCGGGGGCTGCAAGCAGGGGTGCTTGGCGCCCCGGCCCGGGGTCCCGGTAGGGCAAGGCGCGTCGCACTCCTCCGAGGGGGCGCCAGAGCGCGCCAAAGATCACGCCCACGTGCAAGGATGCTCGGCGGGAGGCTGGGCTTCTAGCTCCGGGCCGGTCCTCCCAGCTGCGGCTGCAGGCCCACGCCCCGGTCCTGGCCCACACCTCCGCCCGCGACCCAGGACACGTCTTTCCTCCGCTCCCTCTGGATTTCAGGTCTGCCTTCCCGCCTCTCCCAACTTCCCAGCTCGGGCGCTGGCCTTGGGGCCGGGTTGGGCTCACCTCCCGCCTTTCTTCACGCTTCTAGGGTTCTTTCCCTCTGGCCTTGCCGCCTCCCCCATAGCGACTCACGGTTCCCCTCCCTAGGCACCAACAGTGCTCTCACCGCGGGCCAGTGCCCCGCTTCTCTTGGGGGAATTGGGAGAAAATTTTGGGAGGTAGGAGGCGGCCCACTTTTGTGGGATCCTTTGGAGGAGGAAGCCCAAGCCTCCAGCGCTCCGCATTCTAGCTACTTCTCCAAATCAAACCTTACCTTCTCGCTCCCCATCTCCTACCCAGTGTCCACATCAAGCCTCCACGTCCCCTTCTCTACCCCACACCTGCTGCCTCTCGGCACACCCGGGGAGGAGTCCGAGAGAAAGCGCAGGGATAAGGGCTCCTCCCAGCAGAAGCCCAGAGGTCCAGACGCACCTGTAGGGCCCAGGAGGTGCCTGGAGTGGGGGATGCGCTAGCGCTTGGACAGGCATCCAGGCCCCCAGCCCCCATCTTTCCTCTCTTTCCCTGGGAAGCCGGGGTTTCCTGGCGGTGGGCTGGCTGCCCCGGACCTCCGGGCTCCCAGCCTCAGCCCAGTCCCAGGCCACCCCTGCCCCCAGCCCACTTCAGGCCCTATATATAGCACGGGTCTCCATAGCCCTCTGCTGGACCTGACGTCAGGAAGAACTTGATCTTGCCTGCTTCGCTCCTGCTTCTGAAACTGATCCTTGAAATGAGAGAACAGACTCTACACAATTCCCATGGCCTTGACATAAGGTACAGCGATAAATATACACCACTAATGAGCAATTACCATATAATCACCTTCCAATTAGCTCGCATAATGATGAATTAAACATTCTAGCAGGCGGGATTAGGTTTCTTACTTTGTATATTATTTACGAAGGCTATAGCTTCTGCAAAGAACCAAATATCAAATTAGATGGGGAATTTTCGCGTGGGGGTAATTATGCATTCAGGCCAGCGGCTGTGTGCTGGTCACTTGTCAAATGAGGCCTGCAAGGTACTGACCAGTTCGTTTGGGCATTTATTTCCCCTCTTTCCTCTTCTCTCTTTAGGTGCAATTGCCTTGCCTTTCCCTTTTACCGCCCTGGCCGGCGGGGTGGGAGGATGGGGGTTTGGGGGAGGGGTTTGGGGAGGGACCCGGGTCTCAGCAGGGAGGATGCGGGTGCGGATGCGGTGCGGGCTTGCGGCCCTCTAGTGCCTCGCCCCCTCTGCTCCCGGGCTGCATCCTGGGGCCTCGGAGCCCTCGGAGCTTTCGGAGAGGAATCGCGCTGCTTCGGTGCTACTGCGGGGCTGGCGGCCGGGCGGCGGGCCTGCCATCCCCACGCGGGTCACCTGCCCCAGGCCCCTCGGGCTGCTCGGCCTCCACCCCCCACTGCCACCCCAGCGGTGGCGGGAGAGTGTGTGCGTCTGGGGGGGCGGGGGAGGGACACTGAAACAAACAACCAACCTCCACCCGCCCGCCCGCGGCCACCTCTCTTGTTCGGAAATGAATTTTGGCAAGAGATTAGCTCCTAATCTGATCTAACGCTGCTGACATTTGGGAAGAAGATGAAAATGGCAGCTCAATTTCATTCAGAAACGGGGTCACTTCTCGGGGCTCCGCTCTGCTCCCCAGAGAGCGTGGATGCTCCTCCCCTCCCCCCCCAAACCCGAGGAGCTAGTCTGGAACTGGGGGGCAGGCAGGCGGCCAGGACTGCCCCCCCACCCCACCCCTGACCCCCAGCAGTGGGTGGGTGGTTCTCTGCTGGACCCTGTCCTGTCCCGAGTGAATGGTGGAGGTAGGAGGGGGTTATTGGCTGGGGCATCATCCTCTGTCCTCCCCCCTCCCCTTGCTTGTCTTCAGGGTACTTGGGCAGACGTGGGGACTCCTGGGCCAGTATGAGGTCTCTTCAGGTGGGAAAGCCTCTTTCCTGCAGGGAGTTTGTGGAAAGTAGGAAGTCAGCAGTCACCACATAGTGAGGTCATTAAAGCCAGGAGACTCAAGGCCTGCTTCCTGTCCTTCCCCTGGGCTCCCTGGGCCTACCTGTGGGGGGGTGTGGGGGGGTTAGGGGGGCAAGGGGGTGGATCAGTACCTGCAGCCTTGTCAGAGGGCCTGGCCTCTTTAGAAATGGTGGACTTGGACATAGCCTCCCCTCTGTTTAACTCCAAGAGGCTGCAAGGTCCTGAGGGGTAGGAGTTAGGGCTTCCTGGAGACAGTGCCTCCTTTTCTCCTGAGATACCCACAGGCACCCACTGCAGACTCCAAAGGTGGGCAGGCCATGTTCTCGGCCACCTAGAGGGCCCCACAATGCCCAGCCTCTCCCCTCAGCTAGGACTGTGTGGGCTGAGCCTCATCCTACTGCCGAGTAACAGGGGACAGGTGGAGTCATTTGTGGGGGATCCTTCTCACTGGATCCTGTTCTTGAGGCAGGTTTCCTATGGTCCTGCCTATGGGGTGCCAGCCCGGGATGGGGGTTGATCAGCAGCACAGCCCAAGACAAGGACAAGCTGAAGGATCTGTGCTTGGGCCCCTTGGAGTGAACATACTAAGGAAGAGAGTTTTGTGCCTGACTTTGATTGTGTACCTAGCATGCGCAGGTGGCTGTACCTGAAATGTGCTTACACAGCAGGTGGGTCACACACATGGATGTGTAAGTGGACACAAGGCTGTGGGGACGGGGAGGCTGCAGCCCCTCCTGTGTCTACAAAGCTGAGGAAGAGGCATTCCTTGGGTACCTAGGAGAGTGAGGTGTGAGCTGGATCTCAGCCCTCCGCCCCCTAGGCAGCAGCCGGGCACACTCTGTATTCCATACACTTGAGTTCAGATGGGCTTTCTGTGTGTTGGCTCTGATGTTATTGAAGGTGCCTTTATTATCGAGAGTCAGCTTTGCTCTGATTAGTCCTTCCTTCACTGGGTGCCCACAGGGCAGAAGGGGGGGACTGCCCCTTGCCCTCCGTCCTTGTTCCAGCCTGGGGTTCTGGATGCCACAGTCCTGGTTATCTGCCACTATGGAGTTACTGTGAGTCAGGCAGAGGGGTGGTAACCGCAAGTATGTTTGCAGGCCTGGGAGTGGGAGGAGCCAAGTAATGAGCTGCGAGGGCATGTGTGCATGTGAATGTTTGGGAGTGCATGAGTGTTTGCGAACATTCGTGAGAGCCTGCAAGAGTGTGTGTGTGTAGGCGAGCATAGGGTTAGCACAGCAGGAGGGCAGGGCTGTGTGTTGGTGGGAGCCCTGTAAGGGTTTGGGGGTGCAGCTGGCTTTGCTGCCCTGGCTCTTCTGGCCTCCCTGGGCCCCCTTTGGTCTGCCTTACAAAGGGTTCACCCTGCACCGCTTCTTGGCCTCTGCTCTAAATGACTGTGCCTGTGTCTTCATGAGAAACAGAAGTGGTGACTAATGCTGTGGATCACTTCAAGTGGAGGCCACAGCTTCAGAAACCATGTCATGCTGATGGAGATGTCACTTTCCCTATTGGTCATCTGGGACAACCCAGAGGGTCTTCCTCAGCTCCAGGGGCCTCCTGGTTGTGTGTGTGTTGGGGTGGCGTGGGGTGGGGTGATCAGTGCTGAAATTTATGGAAAGCCAGAGCACTTTCAAGGTCCTTCTTCTCTGCCCGCCTTCCTGCCACTCATCCAACCTGCTCCTCTCTGCCCCAACCTTGGGTTTTCCCAGCTGAAAAGGAGATTTTTATCTAGAATATACTATAGGCCAGAAGAGGAGCAGTTGGACCAGCATGCAACATGTGTAATCTGTATTTGCAGCCTCATGACCTAGGTCCTCATGTGCTCACCATCCATCATCTGTCTGAACAGGTTTCTTCAGAGCAAATTCAGTGTAAACCTCAGGAAGAACAGTCCAGAGAAGTTACTAGATTCCTAGCCCCGGGAATGGGAACAGGTGAGGCCAGGAGCCTCTGGAGTTTGCATCTGGCCCCGATGCTCATCTCAGAAGCTCTGACCCCTTCCCTGGCCCCTGTGCTAGATTGTAGGCCAACTGGGAGCAGGGAGTGAGTAGCCATTGCTTCTGCCTCAAATACTTGCTGTGGGCCAGCACTTTAGAAGCATTACATCGGGGGATCTCTGGGTGGTGCAGCCGTTTGGCGCCTGCCTTTGGCCCAGGGTGCGATCCTGGAGACCCGGGATCGAATCCCACGTCAGGCTCTCGGTGCATGGAGCCTGCTTCTCCCTCTGCCTATGTCTCTGCCTCTCTCTCTCTCTCAGTATGACTATCATAAATAAATAATAAAAAATTAATTATAAAAGAAAAAGAAGCATTACATGGCATCAGCCTATGCCTTCCCTCTGCCATAGGTCAGGCCCTTGTTCCTGACCTCCTGTCCACTGCTTTCTCCAACCTCTCTCTTTAGTGCAAGTGAATGGGGCGATGGAGGGCAGCTGGGGCGGAAGAGGCCCTTGTGCGCTTCCTTCCCAGTCCCAGACTTGCTCTCTCCTACCAAAGATGCGAAACCGGGGCGGTGCTGGGGTCACCCAAAGAGATAGGAACTAAGACAGCTCACCCTGACCCCATATCCTTTCTGCTGCCTCTCTGATTGTGCTTTTTTTATCCATGTTTCCATATCTGTCTCCAGGAAGGGTGGAGAGCCATTCCCCGGAGCCCAGCGCCTCTCTCTAGGCATTTCTTACCTCCCTCTTTTCCTCCTGGCACCCTCCCTTTCTTCCTTTTTCCTTTTACTTATATGGATTTATTCTACAGCTTTAATCACTCATCTATGAAGTGATATATGTATGAGATTAATTAGTAAGTCTTGTTTGCTATAGGGAAATATTTGAAGCAATCTAAATATCCATCAGGAGGGGATTGGTAAAATAATTTACCCCCAGACTAGAATTTATACAGCAGCTAAAAAGAATGTTCTAATATGGGAGGATCTCTAAGATATGTAAAGGTCCACTGAAAAAAAGCAAAAGGAGTACGCAGAGAATACCATTAGTTTAAAAGAAATACATAAAGGGCGTGTATATTTGTTTGAAGTTGCTTATAATCTTTCTAGGAGGATGCAAAAAAAAAAAAAAAAACTGGTGGAAATGGATTCCACAGTCTTTTTTAGGTGCCACGGCATGCTTTCTACTTCCCTAAGCACCTGGCTGCCCCTCGCCAGATGTAAGGCTGTCGTTCCTAAATGCTTAATGTCTCCTTTGCAAGAGGCTTCCTGGAACGGAGCACCCGGATCCAGGTGGTTGCCTTCAGTCCTACGAAGAACAGGACTCTCTCACCAGTGTTTTGGCTGCTGTACTTCTGTCACTGTGGCCCAACACAGCATTGGCTTTTTTTGCAACCATGAGTCAGAAGCCTAGCTCCCCCCTCTAAGGAATCCTACAGAAGGCCCCACTGGTGATCACGCAGCCTGGGCTTGGATGTTTCCAGGGCTGGGAAGTTCACCACCTTCAAAGTTGCTTTGTCTCTTCGGAAATAGATTTGAGTTTTAGGATTTTCTTTGAGGCCTAGAGAATAAGTCTCATCTCCCTGAGTTCATCTGGTGGCATGACAACTGTTTGGAGCATTGCTTGCACACTTTGGAGTGTGCTTCCCTTTCTTATTATTATATAAAAAAATACAGATTTATAGACTGCAGAGTGCATAGTTTGAGGTATACACCCTCCATCTCCAAAAATTATGTTATGAATTGAATCCTGTCCTCTCCAGGTTCACAGGCTGATGTCCTAAGCTCCAGTCCAGAATGTGACTTTGTTTGGAGATAGGGTCTTTACAGAGGTGATCGCGTTCAATGAGGTCATTAGGGTGGGCTAGTGTTCTTATAAAATCCATCATGACTGGTGTTCTTTATAAAAAGAGGAAATGGGATGCCTGGGTGGCTCAGCGATTAAGCGCCTGCCTTTGGCTCAGGGCGTGATCCTGGAGTCCCGGGATCGAGTCCCACGTCAAGCTCCCTGGATGAAGCCTGCTTCTCCCTCTGTCTGTATCTCTGCCTCTCTCTCTCTCTGTGTGTCTCATGAATAAATAAATAAAATATTAAAAGAAAAGAGGAAATGTGTGTGCACGATCCAGACACACACAGAGGGAAGGCGATATGAGGAAGACACAAGAAGAAGCGGACATCTACGAGTCAGGAGAGAGGCCTCAGAAGGAACCAATCCTGTTGACATCTTGATCTTGGATTTCTAGCCTCCGGAAGTGTGAGACAAGAAATTTCTGTTGTTTAAGGTAACCCGTCAGTGGCACTTATTATAGCAGCCTGAGCAGACTCATACACATGATAAATTCAAGGTCAATCTTGTTCTCTGTCTCTTTCCCAGGCACTCACCATCCTGTTGCTGTTTTGAAGCAAATCCCAGACCTCATACCTTTGCTAGTAACAGTTTTAGGTTGTGTCTTTCATAAGAGTCTTGTAATAGCTTAACCACAACACTATGATTCCTTAGTAATTCTGCTCTTGGTGAGCTCATGAGCTGATCTGTGAGTAGATATGGCCTATACCTATGCTCCCATGGGTCTGGACTCCCCACCCCAGGGTTATGAGGAAGAGAGGCAGTCCATCTGCGATGGGGGCAGGCCCATCTGCACACCCCAATGCCTTCCTCCCATTTGGAGAATTTCCTTCCAGGAAGATCCCTGTGTGGGCATCTTGGGAAGAAACGTGGGCACCTCTCCTTTCCTTCGTAGGGAGCAAACATCTTTTTTTTAAATAATAAATTTATTTTTTATTGGTGTTCAATTTGCCAACATACAGAATAACACCCAGTGCTCATCCTGTCAAGTGCCCCCCCCAGTGCCCGTCACCCATTCAACCCCACCCCCCACCCTCCTCCCCTTCCACCACCCCTAGTTCGTTTCCCAGAGTTAGGAGTCTTCATGTTCTGTCTCCCTTTCTGATATTTCCCACACATTTCTTCTCCCTTCCCTTCTATTCCCTTTCACTATTATTTATATTCCCCAAATGAATGAGAACATATAATGTTTGTCCTTCTCCGATTGACTCATTTCACTCAGCATAATACCCTCCAGGTCCCTCCACGTCGAAGCAAATGGTGGGTATTTGTCGTTTCTAATGGCTGAGTAATATTCCATTGTATACATAGACCACATCTTCTTTATCCATTCATCTTTCGATGGACACCGAGGCTCCTTCCACAGTTTGGCTATCGTGGACATTGCGGGAACAAAGATCTTAAGGTTGTCAGTCTGGCCATACTGCAGCCATTAGCAGGGCTCGAGGGGTCTTGGGAAGGGGCTGCTTCCATTGTGGCCTGGCAGGGTCCGGGGCCCTGGAAACGATGGCCACGGGGCCCCAGCCTCTCCAAGCATTGCTGAGCCTGGCTTCCCATTTCCTCTGGCTGTGGCTGCATTGCTAAGTAGTGTCCTGGCAAAGCCATTCCACCCACGGCAGCTCAGTTGCACCCTAAGCAAATTAGGTGCTGATCCGAAGGTGTAATTGAGCAACAGTGAGTGCAGTTTAGCAATGGCAAGTGTCCTCGCTGGGGTAGCAATCAGAGGCCGAAAAAGTCGATGAAGACCTGTTGGAGGCCTGTTTTGCTTCCCTGACCCTCCCTGTTCTAAGCAGAGGCGAAGAGATGCCTCGCAGCCAAGTTCTGTTTGATTTTTAAAAATTGGGGCGAACCTTTGGATGTGTCAGGGTGCTAAACATAATTAGCATTCTTTGGGAACAAAATAGACAACAAGCCTGCTATTGTTTCCTTAATTATATGTCTTCTGATATAAAACAATCCCTTGGTGTTGGTGATGTGTTGATTAATTATCCCAAACAGTTCTTTTTGAAAGTTAGGAAATGTGCCTCCTGACCTCGTTCTCTGTTTCAAGGGAGCAGGAGCTGAGTTTCTTCCCCGAGCCCCAAGAACCCCTTGGTTACCTGTGCTGGGAAGGTGGAGCGGTAATGGGTATCTGGGCTGAGGTAGGGCCAGGCTGGCAGGGAAGTGCTGGGGGGTAGGTGGGGGGTTGGGGGTGGGGTGGGGGCCTCGAAGGCTTCTGGGGGAGCAGAGCTGGGGGACTTTCTGGGTTGATCCTCTGGGGACAGATCAGCAGCCCCTCCATGTGCCCCAGACAGGAGGCCCAAAGGGGGAGGGACATGAGAGGGAGGAGCCCTTGTGGTGTCTGTCTGGAGTCTGGACCCTCGAGGCGGGATGTCCTGGTGACTCACTGAGCCATGTCTCCCCACAGCCCTCACTTTCTTCCACCCTCTTTTGTGTTTTCGGCCCTCCCAGCAGCCTATGAGTCGCATGCCAAGGTGGCAGCAGGTGCCAGGCCTGGCCTGAAAGGTCCATGAGGCTATAGCCAAGGGCCTGGGAGCTTTGTTGGGTGTGTGTGGATGACAGTGTGGGTGCTGAGGGGATGGAGAGGCCCCTCCAGAGAGCCGTGTGTGTGTGTGTGTGTGTGTGTGTGTGTGTATGGGTGCGTATGTGTCTATGTGCGTGGGGATGTGGGTGTGTGTGTGTTATGTCCAGACAATGGGGAAGGGTAGGGTGTTTTCCTGCTGGGGATTCCTTTAAGTTCCTCATGTCAGTCTTTGCTCACAAGGGCCTAAAATGCCTCCCTCTGTCCCCTTTCTGTCCCATGACACCTTCCTTGTGCTTTTAGGGCAGGCTCCACATCTTCCACCTCCAGGAAGTCTACCTGGATTGCCCAGCCAGCCCTCTGGAGCCTTTGCTTGTACAAAGCCTGCCACCCTTTCTCCACCTTGCTGCCCCAAATGCCCAAATGCTTACCTCTCTCTAAGTGGGTAAATCCAGGCTCTGCAATGGACTCTAAGATGCATGTGGGAGCAGGGCTGGCCTCACCCATCTTCATTGCTCCTCGGTGCCTGGCTCTAGCCAGACCTGCTCAGTCTTCCCCCCACCCGCCCAGTCCTCCTTCTACTCTCTTCTTCCTTTTCCCTTTCTCCCTCCCCATTGGTTCTGTTGGTGTCCGTGGGTCTGTGTATCTCATGACAAAAAACATTTGAGGTGGCCTGCAGGGAGTATAATTAAGCTTAATTCATGATACATATGACGTACAAATTATAAGGTAAAAATAAAGCTGCATAAGTCAATACTAGGGAAACCATAAATGAAGAGTCAAGACCAGGGGGACGTTAGAACATGGCTGTGCTGTAAGATACTATTAGGATTTCAGTGTTGGCAGTGATGCTCGTTAAATGTGCTCCGTGCTGGGCTCTGAACTTGACGTGCCTTATCTCATTTAATCCTCTTGATAATAACTTCAGACATGAGGACTCTCTTATCCCCATTTTATAGATGAGGACACCTGGGCTCAGAGTGGTTCAGCATCTTGCCCAAGGTCACACAGCAGACATGAGACAGCAGGGATTTAGGTGAGGCACTGTCTGACCTTGAATGAAGCCCAGCTGCATCTTCTACAGAGCTCTACAGAGGCATGACGGGCTTGGCCTAGAGGGAAGGGGGACCTCACGGGGCAGCAGCAGTTAGAGGAAGCTTGGGGAGCAGAATGCAGGGGAGGGTGGGAGGAGGTTAACTCCCAGTGATCCAGAAATGTCAGGAGGGATATGAGGAGGAATGGGGGGGAAATGGAGTTGGGCAGGGGGAGAAGAGATCAAGCAGATCCAGCCAGAGGGTCCTCGGAGGGGAGATCCCACCTGGCAGGAGGAAGCAGGGCCCCTTCCCCCCATCCCCACAGGGGCAGCTTCTTCCTGGAGAGGAAAACCAGCCTTGTCTTGGGGCGCACCTGGCTGCCCCACAGGGCCAGGCGTTGGGTTTCAAGAGCACCTGATAACATGCCCAGGGGCAGTCCCCTGGGGAGGGGGCTGTGTTCTGCTCTCTGTCCGGATCCAGTCCCCTTAACTGGCTGCCCACCAAAAAACTACTTACTTTCCTGAAAGCAGGTACGCACACAGGACACCTGTGTGGTGTCAGGGGCGCTGGAACAAATGGCTGCTGAATTAAGTGGCTGGCCTGAGCTGAGGATGGTGGGAAGCGGGGGTGGGGGGGTGTGGGGGGGGACGCATAGGGAAGAGCCATTCAGAAGGAAAGAGGAGAAAGTGTCTTGTCTCAAGGGGCGAGTTGCAAGGCAAGGCTTACAAGCTAGAAACATGATCACTTTCCACCTCCTGTCTAGGGCGTGAGTCTTGGAAGATCTCGCAGTCAGGTGGGTTGAAGAATCTTAGCTGCAGGGGCATTTGGGTGGCTCAGTGGTTGTGTCTGCCTTCGGCTCAGGGCGTGATCCCGGAGTCCTGGGATCGAGTCCCACATCAGGCTCCTTGTGGGGAGCCTGCTTCTCTCTCTGCCTCTGCCTCTCTCTATGTCCCTCATGAATAAGTAAATAAAATCTAAAAAAAAAAAAAAAAAAAAAAAAAAGAACCTTAGCTGCAATGAATGACTTGGGCAAGAGGAGAGGTGGCTAGACCATATAGCTGCCTTTGACTTGGAGAGAGGGAGTTTGGACCCCGGGGATTTGATGATGGCCATGTGACGGGCCCTCCCTCCCGCCAGCTGCGGAGGCATTCGAATGGTCTATGGAGCCCAATTTATTGAGCCTAAGGATGCCAGCTTCTTACCATGGCCCAAAGCGCATGCCACTCACCTAGCAGCTTTGTGACCTGGGGCGAGTTTCTCAGCCTCAGTTTGCTCATCCATAAATGAGGGCAATCATAAAACTTGTGACATGGAGTTGGCCGTGTAAATTAAATGAGCCCAGCATACAGTAAGAGGTAAGAGCTCCGTAAATGCTAGCCAATATATATATTTTTAATTTATTTATGATAGTCACACACACACAGAGAGAGAGAGAGAGAGAGAGGCAGAGACACAGGCAGAGGGAGAAGCAGGCTCCATGCACCGGGAGCCCGACGTGGGATTCGATCCTGGGTCTCCAGGATCGCGCTCTGGGCCAAAGGCAGGCGCCAAACCGCTGCGCCACCCAGGGATCCCGCTAGCCAATATTATAATCATTTCTGTGGTTTGGGGACCAAGTGGCTACCAGTGACTACTTGAGAGTTCGGCTTTCTTGTGACTGTGTCCTCTCTCAGAAAGAGTCAGTTTGTGCAGTAGGAGGAGTCCTGGACTCAAAGCAGGGGGCCCTGATTCTAGTTCTAGACCTTTCTCTGATAGGTATGTAACTTTGGGCAAGTCCCTTTCTCTCTGGGCTTCTCATCTGCACAGTGAAGGAGCTGGACCAAAGGATCTGCTCAGCCTGCTCACCACAGGTCTGTGGTGCTCCTTGAATAGCATGTGTAGAGGTCCTCAGGAGGAGCCTCTGACCCTCAGAGGTGGACCTCACAGGAGGGATCCTCGTCTATAAGGAACAATTCCAATAGGAAAGAGGATTGGAAAATCCTGGTGAGTCTTCCCCTACCACCCCCTCTCCCACCATGCTTTGTTCAGCGATGAATGAAGATGATGGCTCAACCCCTGTGCCAAACAGGCTCATACCTACCTACACGCAGAGCACACTCCCAGGGGGCTTGGGGCACACACAGGCACACACATAACATGCACGGACACACACACACACACACACACACACACACACACATACATACACACAGAACTACTTATGTGATCTGTGTAGAAACCACCCCCTTTACCTTCCCCCAGGGTGTGGTGTGTGGTGTGGTCTCTAAATACCTGGCTTCTGGGAATGACGTTGCCAGATTTAGCAAATAAAAATATAGGATGCCCAGATAAACTAAGAAAAGAGCTCTAAAAGGGCTGAATGTTTTTTATCGATTGATAAAAACTGAATCCTGAAAAAAAAAAAAAGGAAAAGAAAAAAAAGCTAAATCTTGTTTGTGGAGGACATCCTGCTGGCCCACACAGGGTGTGGGACATGTTTAGCAGGTATAAGATATTCTGATATACAGGATGCCTGGCAATCCTATTCTGGAGGCCCCCAAGGCTGAGATGAATTGGACTGAAACCTATGGAGAGCTTCCTGGCTTGGAGACAAGCAGTTCATCTGGAATGTTCTCTAACTAGAGGCTTGGGGAAAGTGGAGAAAATATAGGAAGAGATCCAGAGCAGTGCTTAGGGCTTTGCTGGGGGAATAGGGGCCTGGCTGCACTGTCTTCCAAGAGCTGGTCCTCCTTCCTGCTTCACTGACCAATGCCCTGCTCACCACTCTGTTGGCCTGCTGTTTTGGTGGTGGCTGCCCCGGGCGCTGCTGCTCTTACAAGGTGGAACTGACCTAGAGAAAAAAGGGACAGTAGGAATGACCCAGCTTAGATCCCATCTTAGCTTCCATAGGTCCCCAAGCTAAGGTCAGCCCTCTTTCTCTTTGTTCATCAACCCTCTGAGCACGCAGGGTCGCTCCCACTTTGCAGATGAGCAAATTAAGGCCCAGGGAGATTCTGCTGGGCCCTCTAGAACATTGGCCGCTGACCTCTCCTGTCTTGTGGGGTCGCAGCCTGTCAAGGATGAGGGGGAAGCTCCAGTCAGTTGGCACTACCATGTGCAGGAGACCAAATGAGTTGTGTGGCAAACTGAGGCTTGGGGAGGGAGCAGTGGTCAACCCTCCACTCTATCCTCCCTTCTCCCCTCCTGGATCGGAAGCTGTTCTCAGCCCCCCTCCGAGGCGTGATGAGCCTCCAATCATACATACGTGGGAAGTGCTGAAGGGTAGGGGCTTGGGGCCTGCAGACTTGAGTGCAAATTCCTGCTTTATTTCTTTCTTTGACCAAGTCATGGCTCTCTTCTCCTCATCTGTAAAGTGGGAGGAATAGCACCTGCTAGGGTTGTTGTGGGATTGAGTTAATGCAGTTAAAATACTCTGCCCAGGGCACAGCACATAGTAGGTGGTCGGGAGACGAGCCCTTCAACAGGCATCTGAGTGCTTACAGCGTAGCCAAGTGGTGTGGTCCCTGCTTTCTGCCCACATACATTTGTAGAGCAGTGGTAATCAATCAGGCACTGCACTGAGGACCAAGGCGGTCCCCAGGGCAAGTACCAAGTGCTTCGTATCTCCTAGGAGCCGCCAGCAGCCCGAGTGAGGATCTATGCAAGCCACACATGACATACTACATAAGCAAGGCAAATTGGTGCTAAGTGGGAAGTTGTGTACCTTGGTCATAAAGTATAAAATGACTTTGAAGGTAGTCAGGGAAGGCTTCCTGGAGGAGGTGAGGTTCACATTGTGGTCTTGGCTGGGTCTTCATCCAGTGTGTCCTGAGCTTACAAGCAGGCCTCACACGAGTGTGGTGAGTGACCCTAGCTGTGTATCTAGGGGCTGAACAGAGAGACACCAGGAGGAAGAAAGGGGATGTGAGCATTCACGGTCTGGATGGAGTTTGGAAGAGCTGGGGAAACTTCAGCTCCTCACCTGCTCTACAACCTCCCGAGGCCCAGCAGGGAGGAGGCAGGTAAGAGCCAGGTGTTTGCCATCAGGTGGCCCTGGCCAGGAGGCTGCTCTGTTGAGAAGCTGATAGGCAGCCTCTCCTGGGCCACAGTGACCCTAGGTGCTCACCTTGGGCTTTGTCCTACTGCCCAGGGGTGGGGAAGGCCCTATCTCCATCTCAGGATTCCATCTGGTTTTTATTTTCATGTGTAGCAGTGACAAATGTTACTAAAAAAGAGAAAAAGGCAAGAGAGCCCTACCTCCTCCCTGAACGGGACGTTTCATCGCTTCCTGTCCACGCTGCCTGACTGATGGAATTTGACATTCCGAGCTCATTAGTGCAGGGATCCCTTACAGCAAGCAGCCTGCCACGGGGATGTCACAAAGGGGCTTTAACTTGGGTGTCATTGAGAAATTTGGCTTCCAGGGAGAAGCTGTCTGGCCAGGCTGACGCCCATTCCGAGGCTTTCCCTTCCATTCAGCAGAGGCTCGGCCCAGCCGGACCCTGTGTCCCCTTCTCTGGTAGGAGGTCCTTTCTGGGTCCTGGCGGCCACCCTCTGCCTTGTGTCTCTCAGATCAAGACCCTTGATGGTCAGAGTTGCGAGAGAGATCAGCAGATCTTGCTCCAGTAATTTGCACATGGGGTAACCGAGGCCTAGGGAGTGGAGGGATTTGCTCGAAATCGTCAGCCTGTCAGGGTCAGAGTGGTGGCAGATTAGAGCATGGGATCTGGAGACAGAAAGACGGGGGTTCGGGCCTGCCAGCCTTGCAGGGCTCCTCACGGGCTGTGCGAACTTGAACAGCAAATGCCCTCACGGGAAGGCGGAGGAGAGGGAGCGCGTGTATCGGAAGTGCCCAGCTCTGTGCCTGGCACCAGCTGCCTACTGCTGCTCTTGTCGTTACTGAGGCCGAGACCTGCTGATCTGCAGCGTGGCCCGTTAGTTCACGGGTAAGTCTTCTCTGCCTTGGTGAGGTGCCCAGCAAAAGTCCAACAGCAGCTGGGTCGAGGACCCCCAGGGGCACCTCTGCCCAGGCTCTGTCCTGTGGCCCCGACCTAAATGGTAGAGGCCACCGCAGACCAGACCCCAGACCGAAGGGAAGCCAAGCTTCTGCAGGTGGGAAAACGCTCCCTGCGGGCAGTGGCGCGCGGCATCATTGTCATCATGCCCTGTGGTTGAGCTCCAGAATGCCTGACTGAGTGAATGAACGATGGAATGCTTGCCTGCTGATATCTCCAGACCTGGGCCCCCCTCTGGGGCTTCCCTGGAAGGCAGAAAGAGCGGGGGTTGGGAGCCAGCCGGCCTGTTTCTTCATCTGCAGAGGGGGTGATGGTTATCCCGCAGGGCTCGCTGGGGGGACTTCGGGCAGAACCCTTGGCAGGTGATCTTGAATCAGAAGCCGCTGCTGAGCCTCTTCTTACCTCCACCTTCACGGACAGCCTCCTCCTTCCCTTGTGCTCCTCAGAACCCTGCTGATGGGAGAGACATAATACTCCCATTGTGCAGGTGAGAACACTGAGGCCCTGAGAAGGGAAGTGACCCGCCCAGGTAGTCCTCCGCAAAGCCAGGGAGGGCCTCAGGCCAAACATCTGGGCTCCCAGGCCAGTCCCTGTGCTGCCGTGGTGCTTCCGTGTCAGCAGGCTGATAGAAATCGGGATAAAATGGATCAAGTCAGCAGGTTCTTGGTCCTCTTCACCTGCCCTTGGGGATCTGGTGCATTTTCCTCTTCAAGGCATAAGCAGCACTTTGGGGTGGGAGTGCATTGGGTTGCCGCCCCATGGATCTGGGTCAGCTTTAGGCAGAGCTCCAGGAAAAAGGGAAGGGGCCCCCAGCTGCAGGATGGGCAGTGTGGGGAGGGGGACTGCAACCCCAGGCCAGGGGTCCTCTCTGGGCTGGCTTCCAGGTCAGATGTGTGGAGATTGCTCCCCAGGAGCCCCTCTGGCAGCCCCTGACCAGCAGGCCTCGTCCCTGGGGCTGGGTGTCCCTGTGAACACGATTTAATGAGCTGGCTGCAGAGAGCTCAGCGATCTGGGGCCATTCTTCTGCCTCTGTCCTAGTTGGAATTCCAAGTTTTGTGTTTCAGGCCAACTTGCTCCTTGTATATCTATTTGGAACCAGCAAGCCCCCCAGAGCATTTTATCGGGTTATTTTGAATTAGGAGTTTTAACAGCCTGCAGGGCAAACATAGAAGCCTTTAAGGGGAGAAAGCAAATGAAGTCAGCAAGGGGGAGTGCGCTGGGGAGAAGGGAGGAAGTCCCAAGCTGAGTTTTGGAATGGGGCTTGATTATGTTGGTGACAGCAGGCTGCATTTTGCAGGACAGGAATCCAGCCCCTGTGGTTTGCAAAACACTTCACCCCACATAATTCCATTTAAACCACACAAGGACGCTGAGAGGTAGCGATGGTTTGTTTGCCTTATTATCTTGATCCTACAGACTGAGGCTCAGAGAGGTACCGAGGCTGGCTCAAGGTCACACAGCAAGGAGAAGGCAGGGCTGAGATGTCTGACAGCGCAGGATCCCTCCAAAGTCTTCATTTTTCCGTTCTGGAGTTAGGGATCAGTGGCAAAGCTGTAGTGGGTGCTGCGGAAGCTCTGCCCACACCCATGGGCTCCCTTTGCCTTCTGGGTGTATGACCGCCCGCCTGCTTCTGGGTGGTTTGCTTCCAACGGCTCTTTGAGGCGCTCGAGCCATTTATTTGCCCAAGCACGGGGCTGAAAATGCCTGAGAGTTCACATCCCCTGGGTGGTCCATAGCCAGTGTTTGACTAGAGCAAGAGTATGGAAGCCCGGCTCCCTCGCTTGGAGACCCAGACAAACTCCAGAGTGTGATTTACTCTGCAGAGCTCCTGGGGGATCAAGCTGGCACGGGGGCTTCACGTGGAATGGCACCCTGCTTCTCCTCTCTCTCCTCCCTGCCCTACCTCACCCACTGCTTCCCTCCTCTCTCGGAAGCACTTCCTTACTAAATCCCTTGTAAATGAATTCTTATCTCAAGGTCTGCTTCTGAATCTGATCTCACACAGGTCTGAACAAGACGGAGGATCATTACTGGGAAAGACATGGGGCCAGGGAAGAAACGGGGGGTGGGGGTGGAGAGGCCGGTTGCTTTGCTAACCTCTGACCTTCGAGGGGAGCCCTTAGTGAAGCTGTGGCCAGCATAGAGGTGGGGAAGCGGTCATCTGAGAATGTGCTGGAATTGGTGGGAGAATGGACAGTGAGCTTAGAGGTCTGAAATCTCATCTACTCTTCCACATGACGGAGGTGGGCACTGAGGAGTGGTCCTGGCTCGGGTGGGGGTGCAGACGTGCTGGGTGTTGCCTTGGGTCTGAAGCAGAGGTGAGCATGCAGGACCTCTCCTCGGGTGGGGGGGGGGGGTGGCGGGTTAGGAACCAAACCTGTGAAGGAGTGAGGAAGGCAGGATTGGGCAGAGGGACACAGGGCTGCGGTGCAATTGTAACAGCCTCTGGTGGATGCCCTGGGGACCTGGAGCTGGGCTGGCCCCTCACAGGTATCCTGAGCCAAGGCTGAGGGTGGGCTCTTTGTACGCCAGTATAGACCAGGCACTGGACACTGGCTGCCTCCAGGACAGGTGTAGTCTCGGCCGGGCAACTTCTCCCAGATGAGGCCAAGTTCTGGAAAAACGTGCCTGCTTTTCGTTCCACTGAATCCCACATGATTTCCAGGGGACTTCCTACAGGTTAGGCCTTCCCCCTGTGGGACAACTGAGACATGGAGAAAGCAAGGCCCCTGTCCTCAAGAAACTTTCATCCAGTTGCAGAGACGCTGCTTTTGTCTGTGAAACGTGAAATGATCTAGTTCGGAGGAATTGCTGTCATCAGGGTTAATGAGCTTACTGTGTGCCAGGCACGGTGCTAGGTACTTCCCAAGCATTTATTTGCCCTCTCGTGGCAATTCTTCAGTCTTAGCCTCATTTCACAGATGGGCTCATCGACTGTCCCATGACTAGCTCGTAAGTGGTCAAATCAGAATATGTTTTTTCCCGCATATTTATTTATTTAAGTAATCTCTACACCCAGTGTGGGGCTCGAACTCACAACCCTGAGATTGAGTCACATGCTCCTCCTACAAAGCCAGCCAGGTGTCCTTCAAATCGGAGTTTTTAATTGGAGCATTCTGACTCCAGAACCCGATCTCTGAGAAACTACCTTCTACTGTCTATGTAGGTGCTGAGAAGACTCTGGAATTCCCTGTAGAGTATGGGAGAGTATGGTAAGGAATATCAGAAGACTGCCTGGAGGTGGTGGCCCTGGGTCTAATATTGGAGCATGTGCATTAGGGGACTGGGGCTTGCTTCAGTGTCTTATAGAGAGAAGGCAATCTCTCATTGTGTAAGTGGTTTATGAAATAAATGCTCTTTCCTCTGAAAGGTCTCCCTATTCTAATCTGTAGTTTAATGGGCTTGTGGTTCCCCTACTCCTGAGTGGAGGAAGCACTTTCCTGTCCACTCTTTGACTTCTGCAGTGACCTTCAGATTCCAACAGCTATATCCCATCTCTGCTGCTACCTAGAGGTACACTGGTATGTTTTAACAACTTGCTCTCTGGGGGGGGGGGCAGGCAAAAATAAAAGAAAACAAGCACCCCCACTTGCAGTGTTTGCCAATCCTGTGGTGTAAACATTTCCACCATGGCCAATTCATACTACCAAAGTGATGTCACTGACAGTGGGAGTGGGGAAGAGGTACCCAGGTGGTTCTTGTAAGCCAGCGTGAGCTGGCCTCAGCAGACACTGCATGTGACCTCTTATGTCTGTAACATATGTACTGCCAGAGTTGGACTCATTCTGGGAAGAGAAATGATTCCCTGGGTCCATTTGGCTATGGCCCAGTGGGTGTCATACTGATAAGCTGAGGACATGGATTTCATTGTGAAAGTCAGCTGTTCCCACAGAGCGGATGTCTCCCACCCTCACCCTGGGATTTTTCACTGTCCACCCCCCTTCTTCTGCGTCTGACACTTCCAGCTGTGGGATCTGCATGAGGCCCATTCCTGCTCTGTTGCCACGATAACCCCTTATACCTGAACAGCACTTTACAGTTTGCAAAGCAATTTTCACTGCCATGTTCTCCTAGAGCCCCCTACAGAGCCCAAGAGGTAGGCTGTATGGGGTGTGATTACCATCACCTGACAGTTAAATAATCTGAGTTTGGGGAGCTTCAAAGACTTGCTTAAGGCCACACTGGTTGGTAGCTGGTGGCAGGAACAGGACCTAAACCCCAGGCCTCTGCAGCCCAGCCTAGCACATTTCCATCTGTTTTGGGCGGTTGAGCATCATGAACATTCCGGAGTGCATCATAAGTTAAAAGTTGGGTTAAAAGCCACATGACCGGATTTATCCTTTTAATGTAGAAATGCTAATTTTAAAAGTTCTGCCAACTTATACCCATTTTTTTCTTCATCCTTCCCCTCTTGGTTTTCAGTTGTAGGTGAAAACAGAAATCCAGGAGCAGGAGGGGACATGACACTATTCATAGGTGGCCTCCCCCAAACCCCAACACCGCAAGAGCCCAGGTGACTGCACAGAGTGGGGCAGAGGTAATATTTCAGCCCTGGGCGTTTCAGGTAAACAGCTTCTTTGGTCAAGATGACAAAGGTATTTATTACAGGAAATCCCTGGCAAGGATGATCTATGCTTGTCCAAGAGACAGCAATAAAGGCAGTTTTGCCCGGAGCACTGGGCTTCCGAGCCTGGCCTGCGAGTGTCTGACTGGGGCGGCGCTCACATTCCTGCGGGAGACACAGTCTGCTCTTCTGCTTAGGAAGCTGTGCACAGCCTGCACCCCGGGTCCCGCCAGGGAGATTGACACCTGGGACTTTGCTTGCGACCTGCTGTCCTCTCAACTCCTGGATGGAACAGCAGCCGCGTTTGACCAGACTTTCAGGAAAGATAAACCTGCCATTGGGCAGCCACACCCACCGGCCTGCACACCCACACTCACACTCCGTGTCAAGCCCTCTCTGTTTTCTCCCAGTGTGGTGGTGAATTGCTAAAACCTGGATGAATGTTTCCTAAACTTGCCCCATGGGGGAATTTGTTAAAAAATACAGATTCCCAGGGCCTCTCCCACCCAGTCTGATTTAGTAGGTTGGCGGGGTGGTGTTAAGAAGTTGTCACTTTAACAAGATCACAGGTAGTTCTTGTGATTGGGTAAATTCTGCAGGTGTGGCCCAGGGTTTCTCCAACTATAGCAGGTATCTGAGTCAGCCCGGGGGCTTGTGGTGAAAGGAGTGCTGACTTTATTTATTTATTTATTTATTTATTTATTTATTTAATTTAATTTTATTTTACTTTATTTTACTTTTTGAGCACTGACCTTCTTAGCTGGGCCTGAGAATTTGCATTTCCAACCAACTCCCAGGTGACGTGGATGCTGCTGGTGTGGGAGCGGTGGGTTGAGAGCCACTGGGTGTGTGTAAACAGACCCTGGAGCCAGGCTGAAGCTGTTTAAACCTCAGGATCATGGTTTGTAATACGGGTTTGGTCATAATATTTACTAGCTAAGGGGTGTTATGAGGATTAACTGAGTTATGTTCGTAAAGCTCTTAGAGTAGTGTGTGGCACATGGTAAATTAGTTATTATGTAAGTGTTTGTTAAACAGATAAAATGCTGGACTAGGTTGTAGGTGTCTATTTATTCATGCACTTATTGAATACTAAATGACACGTATCCCGCTGCTGGAACCCTCATGAGTATGGGACCTTGCGGGGGTGCAAGAGGCTGACCCAGTCCCATCTCATTCTGATCAAGAGAGGCAGACTTTCTGGTTACAGCTGATGCATTCTTCCAGCGTGCTACTTATCTCCCCAGACCTTAAAAACATATAATGTGATCAACATCAGGACCCTGTCCTACAGTCCTAGCACCCTGGACTTGTCTTCCTGGTACCCATCCCAATCCTTAACCACACATTCATCTGTGCGATGATGTAACAGCTAGTTCCTTGCGGATAGCATGCCTGGTTAGGACAGGCTTTGTTTTTGTGGCTTGTCCCTGCTGAGTCCCCAACACACAGGGCAGGGCCTGGCGCATTGTAGCTGCTCAGTAAACTTGTTGAATGGATGGATGGATAGATGGATGGATGGATAGATAAGTGGATGGATGGTACACAATGGTCCCTCACCAGCCTCTTCCCAGGTGGCTAGAGCAGTCAGGCTTTCCCACCTCCATTCTTGATCACTTTAACCCTTTTCCCCCACTGCACCTGCAAAGGTGTTTCTAAAATCTGGGTCTGATCTGCCCATTTCCCGGTTTGAAACTTCTCCTGTGGAACTCTTATAATAATTTACTCCTATGGACCATGTGTAGACTAAACTCCACGGCTTATGAATGAATGCATGTCTCCATTTACAAATAATCAAAGCCACATACTGCCAAACAGACCTGTTGATTAGCAGGAGATAAGAAGTACTAATAAAATTTCAGCTCAAAAGAAACTCCATGACTCAGTGACCCATGCAGATTTACCTTGGAAAATGTGTGTTTCCTGCTAAGCTTCTAGAATTGCTGAGAAAAGCTCATAGATATCCCCTCCCCATAACTGTCAGGGACGCCTGATGGAGAGGAGTTCCAGCAGGAAAGTCTCACGCAAACCCAGAAAAAGCACCCTCCTCCCCACCCATTCAAGAGGATGAGTGGGTTTTGAACATCCAGCAGCACACGATTACATCTGAACAAGGAAGTCCTCTTTTCCTCTTCTCTCTCCTCTCCTCCAAAGCTGGCAGGCTCCTGAGTGGTTGAGGGTTGGGGGGAAAAGAAGCACAAGGCTGGGGCATGGAGAGGCCACCCTGTGCTCCTAGCCTCCCCAGCTGGCCTGAGCTCGGGTGGGGGAGGGGGGTGATACTGGGTGACGGTAGGCAGTGAGTGATTATGACCCTGGGCCTGACAGTTTAATTACTGAAATGAGATTGTGCCTGGGACTCAAAGTGGCTGCAAGACTGTTTTCAAAGAGTGACCAGAGAAGGATGGCACCTGCCTGAGATTTTCTCCCCAGGGCAAGGGAAGAACACTGCGCAGAGCTGGCTTGAAGGGGCTGTTGGACTTGGTAGGGGGAGGTTGGAAAAAGTTGGTTAGTATAATGGCTACATGACCATATTTACAGACACACAGGAAATATTTACATAAATATACAGATACAACGGATTCAGATCAATATATGTACATATGGGTTGAGCCATATAGGTGACACATGTATCCATATATACAAACTACCATTTTTTGAGAATCCATTAGTGCACATGCTCTAGGCGAGGCATTTTTACCTACATTAGCTTTAATCCTCAAATAAAATAGATATCGTCCCAATTTTTAGGTGATAGAACTGAAGATTAAGGACATGAAATCTTTTATCCTGGGATCACATAGCAGGTGGCAGCGGTATGCTTCATGCCTCACCCTGTCTGTGGCTCCCATAGGTGCCAGCCCTGAGCCGGGTTTGTCCCCAGGGTCCACCTTTGGCCACTTCATGCAGCCTGTAGATCTGACAATTCCCATGTCTCTATATGGAGCTCACTCTCTTTTTTCCTACACAGATAGGTTGTGATTAATTGATAGGCTGTTGGCCCAGGTTAAAGGACTCTCCCTTCCTCTTAGCTTGGTCAGGTCTTGGGTGGCTCCTGGACAGCACAAGGTCACATGTCTAAAGCACACGAAGAAGGTGACTGAGCTGTGGAAGCTTTGAAGACCAAAATAGTGCTGGGGGTGTGGTGGGGTGGACGACATGGGCATCGTGTGGAGATCAGACTCCCGGCTCGATAATTTGGTAAAATAGGTCTGCTTGCCCTGGCTGAACTTCAAGGTCAGCACATCTCCTTTCTTCTTCCCTTACTACCCTCCCCACGTGTTGCCTATTTGTGGAGAAAAGTCCTTTATCTCTGGAGCAGTCACGTTCTGGGGACTGTGCACAGCCCACAGCTGGCCATTTATTCCATCTTATTCGGCACTGTTCTAGGTGTCCCTAAATCTGTCTCCCTAAAGCAGCCTGTAGTTCCATGGTGCTGAGCCAGGGGAGGTGGGGGAAGAGCTGTGCACACTGCCCCCTCACCTACGTGCTTGGGTTAACACTCGGCTGTCTTGTTTTGATATTCTTTGAATAAGGTGCCCTGCATTTTCATTTAGCACTGGGCCCTGAGAATTCTGTAGCTGATTCTGGAAGGGGCTACCTTCGTCTGACAAACCCGTGTGTCTCCCATAGTACCCAGCACCATGCAAACTGCCCCTGCACCGTGTTGTGTGCGAAACTGTTCAACAGCAACAGGCCTGAGCTGCCATGTGCGGTCAGTGTGGGGGCGACCTGGGCAGGTCAGGTGAGGTGTGTAGGTGTTTCATAGGGAGGGACCTGGCTCCTGCCTGAGGGCAAGGAAGAAAAAACCCACTATTGACCCAGATCTCCATCAGGAAGTCACTCTTCTCAACTAAAGGAAAGAGATAAAATATTTCTCCTGTTCCTCTATCAGAGGCAAACCCCAGAAACAAACACACAGAGCCAGGCATCTGGCCATAAAAGCTTGAAAACAGAGAGAAGCCATCCCCTTGGGTAATAAGTAATTAGCAGCAGGTATTTTACTGAAAGGATCAGAGGAATGCAAAGCTTCCCCAGCAAAGCGATTGATAGAGAACTGGTGCTTACAGTGGACACTGAGCAAGCACACAGGCAATGGCAATTAATGTTCTGCGAGTCCCAAGGGTACTACATGCCAGGTGACCAACCACCTGTACGGTCAGGGGCTGGCCGGGAAAACAGAAACCACGTCAGGTATTTATAACAGAGGGAATGTAATACAGGGAATTTGTAACAAACAGGGTTTGGTGAAGTAACTCCGATTAGTCAGGGCTGGAGGCCACTCCTACCTGAAGCTGGAGAAACAGAAGGAAGACACCGTGTTACTGGAGCCCAGTGCCATCTGGTATCAGGCAGCCCTGTTCGGTGACAGCTAGAGCTATGGAGGAGCTGCTACTGGAGAGGACATCCCGGGCAGAGAGAGAGGTAGAAGCAGAAATACCCTGGCTTCTTCTTTTCCCTGCCCTCCAATTCCTCACTGGTGCCTCCCGTTGGCTGACACAGGAGTCTGGGAAATGCAGTCTGTTGGGTCATTTCTGCTGCCATACAGAGCAGGGGACAGATGTAGAACAGAGCTGAGCGCAAGCAGGACCACAGAATGGCAGGGGACACTGCACACCGGGAGACTACAGGGGCATCTCATGGTCCTGAGGAAGTCTAATAGGCTTAACAATAATAGTAACAACAGCCAGTTACTGATACATTATGTGCCATGTGCTACTGAAATTTTCATGACAACCCTGGGAAGGTAGATGGTCTTACCCACCCACCCCCCATTTTATGGATGAGGAAACTGAGGCTTGGACAGTAAATAGCGTGCCCAAGGTCTCAGCCACTCAGTGATAGAGTTGGAGCTGGAGGCCAGGTTTGTTTCTAACTCCCACAGTGTGCCCCTCGCTTAGCTATTCTAGGGTCAAGTGAGAGGGGAATTGGCGATATCAGAATCCCCTGCAAATCATTCCTAGTTTGTTGAAATGACTATATTCAAGGTAATGGAGTCATAAAATGTCTAGAATTTTCACTTATGGATTGGTTCGTAAAATTGTTTTGTTGCTCTCTGAGTCTCAAGGCACTGGCACCTCCAGGTATTGTTTTGGCCAAGTACTTAAACTGGGCTGACCCCTCCTGAAAGTCTAATTGAGGTTCTGGTCCCCAAAGTAGTCCTTCTACACAAGCAGAACACCTTGAGCAAGTCTTACTTTGCATTGTCTTTTTTTTTTTCTTAAATAGCAGTTCTAGTGGTTGTACAGTGGAATCTCATTGTACTTTTAATTTGCATTTCCCTAATAACTAATGGTGTTGAGCATCTTTCCATGGACTTGTTGTCCATCTGTACATCTTCTTCTGTGAGGTATCTGTTCAAATCTTTTGCCCATGTTTTTATCATTGGGTTGTTTGGTTTATTGAGTTGTAAAAGTTCTTTATATATATTCTGGATGCATATGCTTTGTGATATATATATATATATCTATCACATATATATGAATCTTTTCTTATAGTCTGTTGCCTGCCAGTTCTTTCTATTAATAGTGTCTTTTGAAGAGCAGAAGATTTATATTTGATAAAATCTACTTAATTTTTCCTCTTTTTATGGTTAGTGTTCTTTTCGTACCCCATCTAAGAAATCTTAGCCTATGTCATGGTCACAAAAGTCTTTCTCTTCTCTTTTCTTCTAGAAAATTTTATTATTTTAGTTTTTGTATCCAGGGCTATGATCCATTTTTAGCTTATTTTTTTTATATAAAGTGTGAATTCAAGGTTAAGATTCATTTTTTTCCTATATGAATATCCACTTATTCCAGCACCATTTGTTGAAAAGACTCTTCTCCCCATAAACTTAGATTGGTATTTTTGTGAAAGATTAGTTGGACACTATTCATAGACCTTTTTCAGGACTTCATGCATCTGTTCTTACTCTAATACCATACTGTCTTGGTTATCGTAGTTTTTTTTTTTGCTGTTAAGTTTATCCAGTGAATTTTTTATTTCATATATTGTATTTTTCAGTTTAATTATTTTATTTGGTTCTTTTCCTGTTTTCTATTTCTCTTCTAATTATGTTCATGTTTTCCTTTAAGTCCTTGAAACCATTTAATATAGTTGTTTTATTTTTTTATTATTAAAAAAATATTTTATTTATTTATTCATGAGAGACACAGAGAGAGTGAGGCAGACACAGGAGGAAGAAAGCAGGCTCCATGCAGGATGCCCAACGTAGAACTCAATCTGCAACTCCGGGATCATGCCCTGAGCCGAAGGCAGAGAGACGCTCAACTGCTGAGCCACCCAGGCATCCCTAATATAGTTGTCTTAAAATTGTTTTCTGCTTATTCTATCATCTAGATTACTTGTGGGTCTATTTCTATTTGCTCGATTTTTTTCTCCTAGGTATTGGTGACATTTTTTGTTTTCTTCTTAGCTTGTCTCATAATATTTGATTGGATACTGAACATGTGATTATTAGGCAGGTGAGTATGTGGATTTTGTTCTCTTTAAAAGTGTGTCTTATTTTCCAGACAGTTAATTTTCTTGGAGAAATAGCTCATTTCAAACTTGTTTTAAAATGTGTTAGAATGTGTCTAGAACAGCTTTTAGTTTAGGACTTCTTTAGCTCTATTCCGAAGGTGTGGGCTTTTGGTGGTCTCTATGATTCTTTCGATGCTGAAGGCATTTCCTCCAATCTGGTTAGTTGTTACTTGCATATCTCCAAATCCTGTGTGAGTTCCTGAGTTTTTCTTACCCTGATAGTTGTTTTTTGCATAGTTTTGTAGAGTCTCATTTTGTACATTAAACACTTAGTAGACTTGGGAGGTCTCCATAAAGATTTCCAGAAAATTTCTCTGCATGGTTCTTTCTTCTCTAGAATTCTGCTCCACAAATTCCAGTTATCTTAACCTCTCTGAACACCAATCTTTGTCTCCTTATCTGAGCAAGTCCATTATACTCTGCTTGGGCCTCCCCTCTCTGTGCCATGGTATAACAAGTGCCTCCCCCGCCCCCGCCCCCAGCCTCCAGGCAGGAAGTTGATATTGTGAAACCACTCATCACTTTCATTTCCCTTCTCTCTGGGATCACAGTCCTACACTGCCTATATTTCAATGTCTGAAAACAATTGTTTCAGTCCAATTATCTCATTGATTATGAAGGGAAAAGGCTAGTTTTTCCATCATGGCCATAGGTAGAAATTCCCTCTTTATGAAAACAACTGTATGATATTCCATTGTGTGTTGTATCATAATTTGTTTAACCAGTTTCCTATTGATAGACATTTATGTAGTTTCCAATTTTCCTTTTATAAACAACGTCGTAAGGTGAGTCATCATGCCTAATTAATTGCATACACATCTGAGTCTATCTATAGAATAAATTCCTAAAAGTGTCAACGAGGGGTCAAATGATATGTCCATTATATACATGCATATATATACATACATGTAGATACACATATATAGTCATTTATTTGTATTTGTAGTCCAGAAAACATTTTCACAGTACTCTTATGGAAACTTTTTTCATTTTTAAAATTTAAATTCAATTAATTAACATGTAGAATATTATTAGTTTCAGAGGTAGAGGTCAGTGATTCATCAGTCTTATGTAACATCCAGTGCTCACATCACATGCCCATCACCCAGTTACCCCATCTTCCCACCACCTCCCCTCCAGTAACCCTCAGTTTGTTTCCTTTGATTAAGGGTCTCTTATGGTTTGTCTCCCTCTCTGATTTCATCATGTTTTATTTTTTTCCTCTCTCCCCCTATGCTCCTTTCATTTCTTAAATTCCACATTCTCCTGGAATTTTCTAGTTATTTTTTTTATCAACAATGTAAAAGCATGCCTCTTTCTTACTTTTGACAACTTCTTGATCTTAACATATTTGGTGGGTAATTTTTATTTCTCTTATTATGCATCAGGGTGCCATATATATATATGTATATATATATATACACACACATATATATTTGAACCACTAGTAGTTCTTTTCTGTGAAATATGCATTCAATTACTTTTGCTCTACTTTATGTAATTAAAAAAATCATACAAAGAAAATGGAAATAAATACATAAAGAAATGAGAGGGCTAGATCATTAGCTCTTTTAGGTCCAATGTGCTCTAAAATTTTAAAGTAAAACCACTGCAATGCAAGTAAAATCAACAAAAAGAAAAAAGAAACTCTAAAAGACACAAATAGATTTTGACATTTGGAGCAGAGAGCAGAATCAAGAAAATTGAAGTATAACAAAGATAAGTGAGATTCAGTGTTTGGATTAATCTGCATGCAACCACCTAATGAGAAGCCAAGGGAGTGTGCCTTATTGACATGTGTGAAACAGACTTAGTTGGCTTAAAGAAAGTCCAGTATAAGCCTAAAGTCTGGGAGGAAATCCTGCTCCAGTTCCTAACTGTGAGGATAGAAATGCTGTTGCTGGGAAGGGGGAGGATTTCCATGCTCTGGACCCGTACAAACTTTCCAATGGCTTCCACTTGTGGCTTTTGGAACTATGAAAGTAAGTGGATCTCTGTTCAGAGATGAAGTTGCTGAAGGGACTTGAAACCAGGTCATGTGAGAAGTGATGGCAGGAACTGGGGATGCCTGACAGGTAGACGAAAAGGTTCAGGGGTCCTCTGAATCAGTACCTCAGATGAAGAAAGTCCAATCCTGAGGAAGAGAAAGCCAGTGGGTTCTGCTTGTTTCAAAGGGGGCAGATCAAAGATCTATGAAGAGACTAAGCAGGAAGATAAATTTCAGCTCACTATGAGTAAGGGCTTCCCAATAAAACTCTCCAAACATGATACATGCTTCCCCAGGGAGTGATGAGTTCTCTGTCATCAGAAGTATTCTAGTATAGGTTCCACCTCCTCCACTGGAAAGGGGCTCAAGAATCTCATGGATGGTTGGAGTAGATGACCAGCAAGATGGATTGTAATTCTGGTATTCTCTGATTTTTACACCCTTTCTAAGGGTGAAAAAAATCAGGCTCCAACAGAATGACTTGCCATGGACTGAATGACTGTGAAGTGATAAAGCCAGGTCTAGAAACTAGGTTTTGAAAGTCATTGTGGAGTTTGTTCTAATCCATCTCCATCTATGTAACCTTGGACAAGGCTAAGGAAGACATCCCTAGCAAGTTGGCAGTGAGAGAAGGCATTAGGACAGAATGGACACGTCTGGAATCCACATTCAGGAGAACTGAGCTCCAATTCTGGTTTTACCATCCTCATTGTGCAAACCATTTTATTTTTCTAATGCTTAGTTCCCTTATATCCTAAACATTGAGGAGCTCAAGTTGTACCATCTCTGCTCAACCAACCCAGAGGAATTTCTTCTTCCTTAAAACTTCTGTAGGATTGTCATTTGTGCCAAGTACTGTCTCCTTTTCTTTATGATTCACACGTGTGTGCTCTGTGTTGACAAGGACCATGCCTTGTCATTGCTTGCACACCCAAGTCTCCTGGCCCTGTTCCTAGCACTTAGCAGGTGCACCCTAAAAATCCTCTTGTTTTCTAACCTCCCCTTGACCTCAATTCCTAGGGCCTGGGGAAGCTCTGTGAGCAAATGAATAGGATCTCCCTTTACACATGTTAGGAGAAGGTAATAAATCAATAAAGGTGTTCAGCAAGATAAAAAGAAGATCAGGGCATCTGCTCTGCCCAGGTGGTTGAAATCAGCATGTTTCCTGAGGAAGTTTTGCCCAGTCACCTCAAAAGTGTTCTGCTGTTTTAACTGTTAGAAGGAGTTTAATGATAAAAATATGTCCTGGACACGAGTCTCTGTCAGATATGGAGCTCAGCCAATAGCCCTGTTTTCAGCCTTGACTCTAAGATGCTGGTGATTTTGGATACCAGAAATGATGGTAAGCGTCACAATAGGGAAGACTGGGCACAACTACTTTGATAAAGGTAGCTCCGTGGCCCCAGGGCTTTCTCCTCTATGGGAAGATAAGACCTTATTCTCATGTCATCTCCTGTGGACCTGAGCATAGAGAAGCTTCAGGGAAAGTGCTGGTCACTTGGCAGGGCAAGTCTGGTGATTGTTACCTACAGCTTTGAAGCAATGGAACAGGGGTGGGGGGGAATGGAAAGGTGAGTTGGGATGAGATAAAGAGGTTTTGGTAGATTAAAAAATTGAATACAGGGACGCCTGGGTGGCTCAGTGGTTGAGCGTCTGCCTTTGGCTCAGGGGGTGATCCCCATGCGGGGATCGAGTCCTGCATCGGGGTCCCTGTGAGGAGCCTGCTTCTCCCTCTGCCGGTGTCTCTGCTTCTCTCCATGTCTCTCAGGAATAAATAAATAAAATCTTTTTAAAAACCTGAATACAATTCTTTACTTTTATCTAGGAATATACTACATCTATACCCTTCTCATGGCTTCTTGGTGGACAGGGGAAATCTCCCTGCCCTTTGACTTTGGGCTTAGGTATGCGACTTGGGTTAGTCGCATATATGACAATGGGATGTTCACAGATGTGATGTGAGAAAGGATTGAAGTGCGGTTGTGTAGTTGGGCGTGCTCTTTCTGCACCTTGTGTGTCCTGGGTAGACACTGCCTTTTTGGTCTAAACCCCAGAAAGTCACACGTGGAAGGGCACAACTCCCGGTAAGTCACAGACCTGCAAAAAAGAAAAATGGGTACTTTTTGTAAGTCATTGCTATTTTGAGGTTGTTTGTTATGCAGTATTCTGTGTCAGTGGCTAATACAGTGGCCGAAAGTTGGTGTGTATGTGAGAGGTGTTGTGTTAGTAAGAAGTTCCAGTTCCTTTCTCAGAATTCCCACTAGGCTTGACAGCTCTCAGCTACTTCATGTCCTCCCTGGCTCCCCTGGTGGTCTTCAATGCTCTGCTTCCTTCTTTTTTTTTTTTTTAATTTTATTTATTAATTCATGAGATACACACACACACACACACACACACAGACAGAGAGAGAGGCAGAGACATAGGCAGAGGGAGAAGTAGGGTCCCTGCAAGGAGCTGGATCCCAGATCCTGGGGTCAGGACCTGAGTTGAAGGCAGATGCTCAACCGCTGAGCCACCCAGGCGTCCCTCAATGCTCTGCTTCCTAGAGGAGTGTTTAGAGTGGGGCCTCAGTCAAACCTGTTTTAACAACCTGCCTAGTGTGATAGGTTGTTGGAGTGATGGCTCCCAATACATTTAATGCTTCCTGTGACAATGCTCATGTGTGGCTCCTTCCCAGAATGACTCTGGGCTTAGCTGTGTAACTCGCTTTGACCAGTAAATGTTAGCAAATGTGATATAAGCAGAGTCTTAAAAAGTGCAGGTGCATTGGGCTTGCATCCTATTATTGTCGGGAATTCATCTTCCATTTTGTGAAGGAGCTTGGCTAGCCTTCTTAAGGATGAAAGCCCATGTAGAGAGAGGGGCCGGTCATCTTGGAAGTCTCAGACATGTGAGTGAGGCTATCTTACACCATCTGGCTTCAGCTGAGGCACCCGGACCAAAGGAACTGCCAGCCAACCCACAGAATCCTGAGAACTAGTACGTGTTCATTGTTTCAAACCACATTTTGGGGTGGTTTGTTCTATGTCAGAAGTAACTAATACACCTAGGCAAAAGATAGTTTAGAAAACCAGTGGGGCATTATTCATGCCTATTTACTTGTTGAGCACTTACTATGTTTAGATGTTGTGCTATGGGCTGGGCTTGAGATCCTGGAGGAGCGGGCAGGTTTTACTTTTCAAAAGCAGAACCAGAACACAGATGGCATCTCAGGAGCTTTGTCTAAAGTCACGCAAGATGGGTTCCATGAGTGAAGATCAGGGGATCTGAGGCAAAGAAGAGTGTGTCGAAGAAACATGGGTTACTATGAGGGCAGAGGTCTGAGCTGCGGGTCCACGTTAGCCCAGCTGTGAGCAGCAGGTGAAGACAACAAAAGGGGAGATGCGTGCTCCAGAGAGGAAACTCTTGCTCCTTAACTACAATAGCAGGCTAATGAGAATAAGCCCTGACAGCAATTGGACACCCCACCCTCTACGTAGTTTCTCATGTGATTCTCATGATGCTGTGAGTAGGTGGGCCAGGTGTTCTTAGCTCCATTTACCAAAGTGGAATTGAGGTAGAGTCACCTGCCCTAGGCCGCATGGCCACAAAAAAGCAAAAACAAAGCTGGGCTCTGCTTGAGTCTATGGCCCACTGTGCATATCCAGCCACTGTACTGAAATTTTCCTAGACCTGGAGCCCAGCATGGGTCCCTCAGTTGCCCTGGAAGATCCTGAGGACCATGCGGAAATAGCAAGCACTGGGGTAATATGGTAAGCACTGGGTGTTGGTCAAGGCAGGGAATTAGGTTCAAGGGAGTTGGGTGAGTGCAAAGGATCCTGGAAGGAGAGGCTGTGTAGTGAGCAGGAAATACATTAAGCCTATCACTGAACAAATCAACCTCTCTACCACCCATCCATCCAACATAAACCAGCCATTCACCTTCTCATCTACCCACCCACCCATCTACCTATCTATTTCACTACTTGTGCAACCAACGACCTATCCACCTAAGTATTAACCAAGTGCCCATCCATCCATCCCTCTCTCCCATCAACCAACTCTCCAGTCAGTTAATCATCCAGATAACCAACCAGCCAGCCAACCTACCAGTAGACAACCAAGCATCCAACTAGTAATTAGTTCCCATTATGGGCAGTGCAGCATGCTAGGAATAGTGATGCTGAGTTTCACTTGACTCTTTTTTCCCTTTATCCTCTGCATCAGTCCATTAGCAAGTACTTATAAATATCCATTTATATAAAATCTGACTCTTCTCATCCCCAATTTGACCCCAGACCCCTTGTCTGGGTCATCATCATTGCTCCTTGACTTCTAAAATAGCCTCTTTTCTGGTGCTCCAGTTCTGCTCCTGCCATTACGTAGTGAGATGGATCAGTGAGATCTCTCTCCTGAGTAAAGCCTTCCAGTGATTTAAAGTTTATCACACTTAGAGAAAAATCCAGGCTTCTTACTAGTGTCTTCTAGATTTTCCATGATGGCACCCTGGCTGACATCTCTGACCTTGTCAACCACTCGTTCTCCTAATGACCTCACTCTACCCTCACTGATCTTTTTGTTACTCACACTCATAAGCTTGTTCTTGTCTTAGTCTTCTTACTTGCTTTATACTGTATCTGTTTTCAGATCTCAATGTGGCCACTCCCTCATAAGGAGTCCCGCCTCTGGGTGTGGCCTCATCTGAGAGGCCTTTTTTAAGTGCCTGCTCCAAAGGCCACTTGGGTCTCCCTCTCTCATCATTCTCTCTTTCTTTTAAGATTTTATTTATTTATTCATGAGAGACAGAGAGAGAGAGAGAGAGAGAAAGAAAGAGAGAGAGAGGCAGAGACACAGGCAGAGAGAGAAGCAAGCTCCACGCAGGGAACCTGATACGGGACTTGCTCCACGACCCCAGGATCACGCCCTGAGCCAAAGGCAGATGCTCAACCACTGAGCCACCCAGGCATCCCTACTTTTTCTTCTTTAAAACAGACTATTTTTTAGAGCAGTTTTAGGTGCACAGAAAAATTGAGTGGAAGATACAGGGATTTCCCACATACCTCCTGCTCCCACATGTGCACAGCCTCTCCCATTATCAACACCCACCCCCAACAGATTGGCATATTTATTTTAATTGATGGACCAACACTGACACATCATCGCCCAGAGTCCAGAGTTTACATTAGGGTTCAGTCTTGATGTTATGCATTCTATGGGTTTGGACAAATGTATAATGACATACATCCACCAGTACAGTATCATATAGAGTAGTTTCATTGCCCTAAAAATCCTCTATTCTCTGCCTTTTTATCTGTCCCCCTTCCAACCCCTGGCAACTACTGATCTTTTTACTGTTTCCATACTTTTGTCTTTTCTAAAATGTCATATAGTTGGAATTACACAGTATGTAGCCTTTTCAGATTGGCTTCCTTTACTTAGTAATAGGCATTTAAGTTCCTCCATGGCTTTTCATGGTTCAATAGCTCATTTCTCTTTAGCACTGAATAATACTCCATTGTCTGGAGGTACCACAGTTTATTTATCCATTCACTCACTGAAGAACCTTTGGGTTGCTTTCAGTTTTTGGCAATTAGGAAAAAACTTCTATAAATATCCATGTTCAGGTCTTTGCGTGGACATAAGTTTTCAATTCATTTGGGTAATACAAAGGAGCACAATTGCTGGATTGTATGGTAAGAGTATATTTAGTTTTATAAGAAACCACTAAACTTCTTCCAAAGTGGCGGTGCCATTTGCATTCCCACCAGCAGTGAATGTGAGTTCCTGTCACTCTGCATCCTCACCGGAATTCGGTGTTATCAGTGTTCCAGACTTGGGCCATTTTAATAGCTGTCTCTTGGTTGCTTGACCTTCCCTAAGAATGTACCTGTAAGAAGAGGTAACTACTTTTCTTGATGTCCTGTATATGGTTTAGGGATTAAGACATAGATACAAGCAAATGTGAGTATAGATTCTTATTTCCTACTCTTTTACCCAAAAGGTAATAAATCAAAATCACTGTGTCATTTTTTTCATTTCAAAATATGTCTTAGAGATCTTTATATTCCTGTTCAGAGACACCTTGCTCATTTGTTTGTTTGTTTATAGCTCCATAGTATTTCACTGTATGGCAGATCAAATATATAAATATGAATATATATATATATATATATATATATATTATGACATGAGGAGGCTCTCCCTATTGGCCTTATCCATGGTAAGCATCTCTCTCTTGGCAGGTGGCCTGCAGTAGTGGAAGGCTGGTCGTAGCCCCTAGAGAACCATTAGAGTAAATAGGACTAGGACCAGCCCCAGGGGTGATGTCCTTGCTCAGAGAAGCAGCCATGAGGCACCATGAATGGCTGGAAAAGGACCATTTGGAAAAGGACTTGAAGGCAAGAAAACGACCTGCCTTTGCACAGGGAGGGAAGCCATGTCCTTCATGAATTTTGAATCTGTGGGTGCTGCTGCTTCTTGGCTTATAGGGGGCAATGGGCCTTGCTCAGAGTAGCAGCTCACCCAGATGTGTCCATTCTTGGTGCTTGGAGGGAAATGTAGAGCAGTAGACCTGAGACCTAGGTGGTGGTGTGGTAGTTTATGGTAAAACCTCTGCTGAAGTCTCTCTTTTATTGCATGTAGGACCCAGTCTGGAATCCTCCCATTCTTTGCTCACAGTCTTTCAGGGTAGAAATGGCTTCATTTAATCTGATAGCTAAATTTATAAACACATTGTCAGTCATTCACGTCTTTCTGATTGGTTAGTGGTAGCAGGTGGACCAAAGCGAAGTCCTAGTCAGGGTAGAGGGGTCTTGCCAAAGAGACATCTGGGCACAAGAAGGAGGTTCAGGTCAGGACAATGGAGGAAAAAAGTGTACTGTGGAGGTTGCCCCCCTGTTCCTGGGGAGGCAAACACATTTAAAGAAGTAACAGACAAGTAGTGATGATGGATGGGCATTATGCCTCTGCCCTTGACACAGTCCTGGAGGCATCAAGTCTTGGAATCAATGTAGACCTAGTTTTCAATCCTGGCACAGCCACTTACAGGTTGTGAGACCTCAGGCAAGCAACAACCTCTCTATGCCTCCGTTTCTTCATCTATACAGCAGGGATGCTAACATCTACCTTGCAGGACTTCGTGAAAATTAAATGAGGTGTGGATATGAATGCCTGGCACAGGTAGACATTCAGTACATACCAGCATTTCTCATCCCTTCCTGCCTATCAAGACAAAAACCCAGCTCAATTCTTTTCTCCTCTCTTTTCCTTCTCTGCCTCCCTTGTCTTAGAACACCTAAGTATTCTTTAGTGATGAAGCTGAGAAATTGGACAGGAAAGCTCTGCAAATCTGTTCTCTTGCTATAGATTGAGTGTATGCATGTGCAAAGAGAGTTCGGGTGGAGGAGAATGCATCTTCTCCAATTTTAACCACAAGCACACAATGGGTACCATTACCTCTGTATCTTCTTTGTATCCCAAATGATTCATTTTAAGGTCTGCTATAAAAGCAAGACATTGCTTAATTGTCTCACTATAAAATATGTAAAGTATTACACTATTGGGGCTCATTAGCTAAAGCAGAGCTGCCGTTTAGTAATCCATAAGGTGATACTTGTTAATGAACACTGCAAATGATTCTCCTAACTACCTAAAGAGTAATAATAGATATGTCAGTTCAAATAAACAAGTCCTCAGTCCCCAGGGGGTGTGGAGCCACTGGATCATAATTAGACAGAGGGGCAGAGCAGATACATATTTTTGTGGCTGTGGCTCTCTGTGTGCTTTTCCATCCATTGTCCCTTCTGCATGTGTCCAGGTGGAGTGCCACTTTCGTCCGCATCCTGGTTCAGGTGAAGGGTGTTTCCCTGCTCACAGTCGAAGTCACCATCAGATATTACTGAGTTCCATTCTCCGAAATGTGGGGCAGTTGGGATCCTCATTTAGAAGCCTTTCTGGCAGAGTGGTGCTTTCAGGGGCTCTCTCAATCCCCTGAGAGATGGAAGCTGAAGCTCATTATTATTATCCATTCAATGGCTTTGAAGTCTACAATAAAACAGGGAGTAGATGTGGGGGATGGGGGAGCATGCGTGGACACTGGTGTGTAAAAGCCATTTGGTCCTTGGAAAATAATATGGTGGTTCCTCAAAAGTTAAACGTAGAATTACTATGTGATCTAGCAATTCCACTGCTGGGTATATGTCCCCCAAAGGGCTGAAGGCAGCAAAAACAGCCCAAATGTCCATCAACAGGTAAATGGATAAACCAAATGTGGTTGGTATGTCCATACACTAGAATACTATGCAGCCTTAGAAAGAAGTGAAATTCTGGTATATGTTACCTTATGCATGAGCCTTGAAGACATCACGCTCCGTGAAGTGAGCCAGACACAAAAAGGCAAGTATTGTACAATTCCACTTATATTAGAGACCGAGACTCACCAAATGCACAGAGATAGAAAGTAGAACAGAGGTTACTAGGGGTTGAGGGGAGAAGGGAGTTCGTGTTTAATGGGTACAGAGTTTCAGTTTAGGGGGACAAAGAAGTTCTAGGGATGGATAGTGGCGATGGCTGCATGACTATGTGAATGGACTGGATGCTACCAAAGTGTACACTTAAAATGGACAAATACACAAATGGTCATGTCATTCTGACACCATAGAATGAAAAGGCACTTGGTCCTAATTTCAAACCAGTACCCTGTAGTCAGAGGTGGCTAGAAGTGGGGCCACACTGAGCCCCAACCCCAGGGCTAGGAGGAAGTGGAGAGTAGTCAGGTCAGAGCGGTGGGCGAGCATTGGAATCCTTCGTGGGCCATGAGCTAGGCTAGGCCTGGAAAGCTGAGTCTGAGCGCAACCATCAGTGGTCTCTGCTGCAATGTTGCAGCCTTCCATCATTGCAGAAATGCTGCCTCTGTTCTTTGATTTAGTTTTGACACTGTCATTGGACCCTTTGGCCATGCTGTGAGACCCTAGACAAGTGACATTCTCTCTCTCCATTTATTCCCCTCTTGTGTTGGGAGAGGGGGTTGTAGGAGAATCTTAGAGACCCCCAAACCCTGACATTCTAGGAAGCCAGGGACACCCCTGGCGGCCTTGGAGAGCTGAGAGGCCCCTACACCCTCAATGAGGCTTATATAGAGCTTTGGAGGGCCTTGAGGTTGAGGGTGAGAGGGAGGTATCTGGGGCTGCTGCCCAGGCTGGGGAACGGGGCCAAGACAAAACCATCTCTCGACTGCTTTTTTTTTTTTTTTGCAGTTTCTGCATGAAAGTGTTTAAGAGCCAGGACTCAGGAGACAGATTATGCTCATGTCCTGATTCTTCCACTTATTGTTGATTTTGGCCTATTAATGTCTCCCAAAGCATCAGGATTCTTTATCTAAAATGATGGGACTCACCTCATCAAGTCCTTGTGAGAATGAAATGAGAATATGAGTAAAATGCTTAGCATATGCCTGAAGCACAGAAAGTGCTTGTAAATAGCACCATTGTAATTAATAGTAGGCATTTTTAATGATAGAAGAAAGCACACTTGCATTCCTGTGGATCTTGGGCCATAATCTGAGTCAGCTCCTGCAAACTCTAATGCTGATCTTAACAATTCATGAGCTCATAGGTCATAAAGTAAGACTCCATGAATTCATACTTGTGATACATATATATATATGAATAAATGCAATCAGTGGGGAGAAGCTTTTCATTACAGTAGCTTTCAAAGAATAGGTGTAGAAAGAATGCTGGAACCAAAAATTAATATTTGGCATCTACTAAAGTTATGCTTGTTTCGGGCAAGGATCATCAATGGATGCTGAAAGTCTTGGTTGGAATTATGATGAGAAACGTTATTTATATAGTTTTAAAGTCTCTCTCCGCAAGATACTCAGTAATTACAGGCAGGAAAGCAGCAACTCTACAGGAGAGAAAGCTGACAGATCCCACAGATACCAGACTAGTAGGGACAGATCAGCATCGTGTCCCTCCCGATGTGAAGCTCTGATGCTCATGACACCCTCACCATCATATTCCTGCTGGACATGTGTAACCCTAGCCTGATCGTGAAAATGCTAAACACACTCAAATTGAAGGACATAACACACAATAACTGCTTTTACTCTGCAAAATGGTCAAGACCATGAAAGATAAAGAAAAAACTAAAGCACTGGGTGTTATATGCAACTGATGGATTATTGAACACTACTTCTGAAACTCATGATGTCTATATTTTGGCTAACTGAATTAAAAAAATAACTAAAGATGGTTTCAGATTCAAGGAAAGTAAAGAGACATGACAAGGAAATGGAATGTGTCATCCTGGATTGGATTCTGGACCAGGAAAAGGGCAGCAGTGGGACCGTAGCTAGAATCTGAGAAAGGTCTGCAGAGTAGAAGATGCTATTTTATCAGTGTCGATGTTCTAATCTTGATGGTTCCACTGTGGCTAGGTAGGTAAATTTCTTCCTTCCTTCCTTCCTTCCTTCCTTCCTTCCTTCCTTCCTTCCTTCCTTCCTTCCTTTCTTTTAAAAGAAAATAAACACAGAAATATTTAGAGATGAAAGGACATTATGCCTCCACCTGACTCTCAGAAGTTTCAGAACAAAAATTAGATTTTTTCTCCTTTCTCCTTTATTCCCTTTCACTATTGTTTATATTCCCCAAATGAATGAGACCATACAATGTTTGTCCTTCTCCGATGGACTTACTTCACTCAGCATAATAAGTGGGAAATATCAGAAAGGGAGACAGAACATGGAAGACTCCTAACTCTGGGAAACGAACTATGGGTGGTGGAAGGGGAGGAGGGCAGGGTGGGGTGACTGGGTGGCGGGCACTGAGGTGGGCACGTGATGGGATGAGCACTGGGTGTTATTCTGTATGTTGGCAAATTGAACACCAATAAAATATAAATTTATTATTAAAAAATTAGATTTTTATGCACATAGATTTGTATATATGAGAGAGAATGAGAAGAAGTTGAGGAAAGGTTAACATTGGGGGAAGCTGGGTGAGGTGCATATGGAAATTCTTTGTACTGCTTTCACAAATCTTCTAAATCTGAAATTATTCCCAAGCAAGAATTTTAAAATGTTAAAATGTGGGGCACTTGGGTGGCTCATTTGGTTAAGTTTGTGACTCTTTGTTTTGGCTCAGGTCATAATCTCAGGATCATGAGATCAAGCCCCGTGTCGGTCTCTACACTCAGTGTGGAGCCTGCTTGAGATTCTCTCTCTCCCTCCTCCTCTGCTCCTCTGCAACCCTCCTCCTTGTTCACACAAGTGTGTTCTCTCTCTTTCTCTGTCTCTCTCTTTCAAAAAAAAAAAAAAAGATTAAAATGTATGAGCATTGTTTGGCAACACAGTTTCTCTTACTATTTGTCTCATTTCATTAATTTCTCCTGCAAGCCCACCCTGGGAGGTAGGTACAATCATTTCCCCCATTTTACAGATGAGAAAAATGGAGGCTCAGCAAGATTTAGTAACTTGCCCAAGTCACAGGGCTCGTAAATGGGCGAGTTGAGATTCAATCATAGGTGGTTTCACTCTTGCACTTCCATGTTTAAACACAAATATTTATTGACTGTGTATTAAGTGCTGGGTACTGTATACTTATGCTTTATTTGATTCTCACTGCAGCTCTGCAGGCGGCACCATCAGCCTCTTTTTATGGATGGGGACGTGGCTGCTCAGAGGCTGAAGGGTGAGCTAAGGGCCTACACATGGAATATTGACGCGGGTCCTCCTGAGGCCAAAGTGTGTCTCTCCCTCTGCCATATGCTTGCAGCCTGGGAGCCGTCCGCAGAGTCCTGGGATCCAGGCCCACTCCAGGCCTCTCTTCCTTGTGAAACAACTATCTATTAGACACAACCACAGTCTCCATCCTGCAAATCTGGGGAGCCAAGTGCTAGTTCTGCAGCAGTGTGCTCTGTCATTGAGGGAAGCCACACTGGTTGCTGTGGCCAGGAAATCCCGAGACTCCTGGGGGAGATCCTACAGAACGTGTCCTCATCTCCTGGGCCCTGGATCCACCCTCACTGGCCGGAGGGTTCCTCCTCCCCTGGAGCATCTGCCCTGTGGTCCTGGGCCTTGGACCCATGGCCTCATCAAGAGTCTGCAGGATTTACCCGTAGCCTCTGCGCCTGCCTCCCTGCGTGAGGGGCAGCCATGGATAGCTTTGCTCACATCTGGCAAGGCAGCTCGATCATGAGTTAGGTATAAAAATATTCAGGGGAAGACAATGACTCATAATGGGGGAATTTGAGGGGACACACATGATGTCGTGTGGTTTCGGCACAAAAGCAGAGAGGCCGTTGTGGTTTGAAAGAACTCGATCCGCAGAGGGAAGACCCAGGGAGAGACTATGAATCCCTCCCTGCAAGTAAGCTGTAGGTGCCACTTTGGTAATTTCTTAAAGATCTGTCTGATGTCCTTCGCTGTGGGTCTTGGCATGTACAGATTAATCGGTTCCCAGAACAGAATCCTATGCTGTTGGCACTGGCTGGCCACAGATCACGGAACTCCGTGCTCATACCCTGTCCAAGGAAACTGAGGCAGAGACAGCCCCACCTGTCCTGACTCCCAGCCCTGAGCTGCTTCTCACCAAGTTCCTTTTCTGCCTGGCCTCCCCACCACCCCCCAAAGCTTGGCCTGCATTCCCCAAGCTGTTTTGCATTAGAATTCCCCTAGGCCAGTGGTTCTTCAATTTTTGTAACCCACAGTGAGAAATATATTTTACACTGTGACCCAGGACACACACACACACACACACACACACACACACACACACAGGTCAGCAGGAGTCAGGGGCCCAGCAGGAAAAAGAATTCTTCCAAATGGCTCAGATAAAGGGGCATTAGGGAAGGGCTACTTACAGAGGTGTGGGCTGTGTTCTAAAAATGAACATTGGCCATTGAGGCACCCGGACACTAGCAACAATGGAAGCCGTTACCACCCCCAGGACTCACCTGGCAAGGTGAGGGATGGTGTTACTAGAGTGCAGCTGAGCCGAGGAGGAGGGTCCTGGCAGGAGCTGTGGGCCTGGGAAGAGTAGCCTCCATCCGAGGGGTGGTGCGCGCCAGGGCTCGGGCTGCAGCCAGGAGGGAGGGCGAGGAAACACCCAAGCTCTCGCTCCTCCAGCCTTGTGATCTCATACAGGGCCACCCACAGGCCCAACCCAAGGAGTGAAAAAGCCAAGGAGATACCCTTGAAGGGGTCAGCCCGCAGGGGCCCAGAACACAGCGAGGAAGGGTGGGAGATGGATGGGAACCAGCCCAGGCGCATGCAAACACCATGAGCCCAGGTGGCACCTCTGTGAGCGCGAGGGAGAGGGCGCGCCCTCTGGGTAGACACAGCCCGGTCAGCACACAGCCCGGCACACAGCAGAGCATCCTCTGTGCACCCTGGAGAAGGGTGCCTTCTCCTCCCGGGGATGGGGCCTTATATCAGAACGTGGGATTGGCGAGCGAAGGCTGGGCTGGGGCGTGAAGGCCACCTGCCAACCATTGCCCCTGGCCACGCGCACGCAGGTGCACAAGTGAAATAAAGCGTCCTAAAGTAGTGCTTAACCTTGCCGCTTGCACCGCACTGACCCCCCTTATTCCCATGCCATGCCACACCGTGCCATTCTGTTCCATTCCACTCCAGAAGGTGGGTCATGGAGCTTCCAGAGCCCAATAACCGGGGGTGGCATTGTTCTCAGGGCACAGGATGGACTTCAGCTTGGCACTTTTCACCCCGAGGGCCTGACTTCTCAGGGGGAGCCTAGACTTCCCGCAGCGGTGGGCAAGCTATGTGGCCCATGTGGCATTTTTGTGGCTTTGGTCTAGAAGGATCTGAGTTCAAGCTTGCCTTCCTCATGTGTGACACTGGCTAGGAGAGCCAACCTTTTAACCTTTAACGTCTTCTTCTGAGTAATGGGCGTGATGATTACCCAACTCTTCAGTTTATGTGAGCGTTGAGTCAAATCCGATGAGGCCAGTAACATTCACGGCACACGCACATGCTCAAAAAATATCGCAGCAGTTATTATTATTGTGATTATGGCTCCTAGGGACTCTTCTTCTTTGCAAGGAGTCACCTCCCACCCCTGGGAATGGCAAGCGGAGAGGCGTGTTTCTCGGTCCGATGCTGATAATCGGGCGTTGCTGGGCCTGGCTACTACGGAGAGAGGGCCAGCCACAGAGAGCGGTGCCCGAAATATCCAAGGCTCAGCATCTGGGCGCCCTGGGGCTCTGGGGGGGGACGGGCGAGGCCCCACAGTCCCTGGACACATACGTACAGCGTCCTCCTGTTGACTCAGAATCTGGACTGGAAAGTCTGAATACTCACAATTTTTTTTCTGCCCTTTGCTTTTTGGAAGGAGAGATGCACACAGATAAAGCGGCTGAGAGCCGGGATTCGTGCAAGAGAGCAATTTCGTGGGCAGGTCTCAGAGTGAGTACACACTCTGCTCCGGCCGCAGCCCCTCCGGCGGAGGATCACAAGAGACCCTGCTGCCGTCGTGCCCTCGGCTGGCCACGGAGCAGCATAAGCACAATCTTTGGTCACCAGTGACACCCCTAAGGGAGGACAGCGTGCCACCTTTCCCCCACACTTTACTTGGCTCAGTGTGGCTTTTCAGTTCTCCTCCCCTTAGGACTCCTCTTCCAGGAAGCCTCCCGGTATCTTTCTGGCTGGGCCAGTCCATCCCGGCCCCTGTGCTCCCTCAGTAGCCACACTCACCGCCCTCAGACACAGCCTTCCCACACTTTATGGAACCCCCCCCACCCACTTATGCTCATGGGATCCCTGGATGAGACTGTGGCCTGCTTGGGGGCAGAGCCTGTCTGATTCATCTCTGTGACCCCAGTCCCAAGCAAGGAGCTTTGCCCGTGGTGAGCGCTCACTCCGCGCCTGGTGCAATGAATGGAGTGAAAAACAGTCAAATAAAGAGTTTTTGAACTTCATGTCCTTTTCCCCATTTGCTGTGCGCTGACTACATTTGGAAGAGGCTCCTTATTAAATTAAAACCAAATGCAAACCCAGATCAAGTCCCTCCCACCCAAACGTGGTGTTCTGTGTAAGTAGAACAAATAACTTTGGAGATGAAAAAAAATCACGGCACTTCTTTTCATGCTTAGCATCTTAGCTTAGGGTTTATGGATTCTTTCTCTTACCATGACTCCCAGCCCACTGGGATTCCCTCCCTCCCTCCCTCTCTACCCCCCGCCCCCCAATAAAAATGGCTTTGTTCTGATCCCCAAAGCCGTACATACTTATCAGAAGAAAATCAGACAATACATAGAAGAAAAAACAGGGAAGAAAGTAAAAATTACCTATCAGGCTGCTCCGGAGAGAGAACCCCTACCCTTAGATTTGAATATGTTCTAGACTTTTCTTAGTGTTCATCAACACATATACACATTTGAAAATAAATCTCATCATCGCTTACACAGTTCCACTTTGTGACATGCTTTGTCAATCAACATCAACTGTGACAGGTTTCCGTGTCAATAAATACAATTGGAGTCATGGCATCATTTTTAAAGGGTCCTTTATGTTCTATTCATTATGTGGCTTTACCATTCAATCCTTCGTGATTGGACATGTAGGTTATTTCCCCTCCCTTTGCTAGTGGAAGGAACACTCGCTCTGGACACAACCAAGGTCGTGTACCCATGAATCTGGGTGGAGAACGATATTTTGTGTCCTATGGGAGGCTTGGCAATAGGATGGACTGTTTGCTCCTCTGCTAGATACACTAATTAGTATGTAGACAACCTTACAAAGAGCGTTTTCTTTTCTGCCAAGATGATAGGTAACTTTATCAGAAGGAAGAAGAAGCCCTTTGGAGGGATGCTGGGTGTTTTTTTCAAGTTGCCGGGGGCAATACCCACAGCCCTCTCCAGCTCCGTGAGTTCAGGGAGGAGTATATTTTCCCAACGGCCATCACACCCGTCTTAGGGGCTGAAGCCTTCCCTCCACCAGTACACAGATGCGTGTTTTACTCTCCGGCATGACAACCTACTAGGGAAATACAGACAGAAAGCCCCAGAGAGCTCAATAAAACGACATAAACATGCCTATGTCTAGAAGGTGAGAATTAAGACCAACACCCAAAAATCTTCTATCAACTTCCCTTCTTTTCATGACAAAGTGTTTTATTCCGGCAGCAGCCTGTAATCAAATGCAAGAGCGTGCACCATGATACAAAGGCACTTAAATTTGTGAACTCCAAGAAAAATCCTGGTGATATAACTCGATTGTGTTGACAAATTAACCTAATGAGAATAGTTTCCCACTACGAATTCATTAAGCAAAAATGTGCAAAGTAGGTATTTGCAGCCTGTTAACCCTTAATTGGCTCAACGCTGGAAACACTTAATTGTGACATGTGTCACCAAAATCCCTAATGTAGTTCATCGCCATTAGACTTACAAAATTATACATTTTAAATGATGATCTTTAATTAAAAATTATTTGGGATTATCTTTAGCCCATGCTTGCAACTGAGCAGCTTTGGGACACCAGAGGAAATGGTGGCAGGGAATCGTTTGGGGAGTGTCACCTTTTGCGACACGGCATGGGAAGTTTTGAAACAAGCTTCAAATATTTCGAGGTGGTGTGATGGAAAGTGCTGGACCAAAAGAGAGGAGAGGCCGTGCCACATCGTTGCTGTGTGATCTTGGATAGATCACTTGTCCTCTCTGGGACCCACATTCGTGATCAGTAAAATGTCAGGGACCAGATCGGGTTGGATTTGGAAAAGTCTGGTGCACACGGAACAGATACGCAAGTAGGTATTTTAACATACGCATTGGCTCAAATAAAAATCAAGACACAACTGACAAGCTTCTCACTCAAAGGGTCAATGAGCAAATGTGCCAGAGACTCTTAAATGTGCCAGGACAACTTAAATGAGTGGGAACTGCAAAAAAGGCGGGGTTCCTTTCCTTCTGGCTCCTGACACATCTGCCTTCAGAGCACTCACTGACACAGACGTCTAATTGCCTTCCTTCTCCTTTCCTTGGTGGTCCCAGTAGGTGGGGAGGAAACTTTTCATCGTAACCAACGAGCCCTACGTTGCAAAGAAAATACTTTTCCTAGGTTAAAAAAACAAAACAAAACAAAACAAAAACAATTACATTCTGGAGTTGCGCTAACCCTCTTTATACCTTCTATATCCTGCACTCTCCATTTCAGTGTGCAAATACAAATTATAGTAGCATCTTTTGGCTCCCTGGTGACCCTTCATCATGTACACAATTTTAATGATCTATATTCTAAGGTGGTTGAACAGTGGTCTCCCCCAAGAGATCTGGAAGTCTCTGAGGCGTGTGTTCAAAAAACACAGCTGGTGGCAGGCCTTGAAACCTCAGTGGGGTGAACGTGGAGCGGGTGGGGGAAGGGAGGAGGCTGACGCGATGACCATGTCTACGCAGACCTGAGCCGCCACTTCAGCAGCATGGCAGCCTCTGGCATGAATCACCCATAGAAGGCGGGTTTTGGGAAGAGGGTGAGTATTATGGACTGGAATGGGGCTAAAATGCTGGAAAGCTCCATCAAAGGGAACTTGGGGACTCCTTTGGTGTTGTTATAATTACAGAATAGGAGTAAAGACTGCCAGGTTCTCTGGGTGAGGCTCGTCTTAGTTGTAGCGTGGCCAGATGGTCAACTGGACTTCACCCAATACTTACTGAATGTCTCTTGAGTACAAGGCTCCATGCTGGGTCCTATGGGTCCATGCTGGAAGGCAATGGAGCCTCCATCCACTCCTTCTTCCTTTCACCCCTCCCTCTAAAACCAACAGGCTCAATGTAAACAGACCATAGCCACTCACTAGCCAGCTCTGGAGTTGTAGCTGGCCCATTCTAGGCTCGTTCATCTCCACTGTCTGGGTTTGGCTTTATTCTGGATTGCTATTCTTGTCAATGGGGGGGGGGGGATTCCATGGCTCTTGGGCTCACTTTGCTTGGACCAGACAGTTTTTCTAAGCCTCCTTCTAGTTGGGGCAAGCACTGTGGCTATGAGTGAGAGGCACCCACCCCCACCACCGCAGGGTTTCCCTGAGGCTGGGTCTTCTCCCTTTCCAGTGAAGGGGTGAGATGAGACACCATGAGATATCACTAGGGGGGCACAAGGCACAGTCCTTGACCTCCTGGGCTTCCAGGCTGGTGGGGAAGGCCTCATGAATGCCCATGAGCCACAGGGTTAGCAAGATCCCCTAAGGAGTCATACCAAAGAAAGCCAGAGGGGAATCTTTTACAAAAATCAGTATAACCTTCACCCTCACACTGCACACCCCCCCCACCCTGATGAAACTTTATATAACCAAGTAAAATAGATACAAGTTAAAGGCAGAGCTTCTCTGGTTGAAATGAGGGATAGAAGTCATCAGAGAACATTTGAAAAATGATCATCCACACAATACATACATGAGACTTTAAAAAATTAGGACATGAAAAGATTGGGCTAAAGTCTATTGACCCTCTTTGTCTGGGCCTGCCTCATTAGCGCCCTCTCCATGGGTAATCACACTTATGAGGTGATCGATAATCTTTTAAGCCTTCAATCTGTGCCTGTGTCAAAATCCCTGTTTAAGCACATAGCATTACCTTCAGTGTGTTTTATATCACAATTACTGCCCATAGACACCTGGTTTATTCTTTTTAGCTGCTGTATACTATTCCACTATAGGGACACTCCCCATTTTACAGAGCAGTCCTCCTACTGATGGGTGTGTAAGTTATTTACTATTTTTTTCATGCTCAGAAACAAAGCTTGTGTGTGTCTTTTTAGGCACAAGTGAAAGAGTTTCTTTGCTGAGGAGAATCTTCCTGACACCTTGGAAATCATCATGCTAGGGACTTGGGTAGGTGGGGTGGGAGGTGTGGATAGGGAAGGAGAGGATGGGACAGTTTCACAGAGGATCTGGGCTTGCACCAGCCTCTGACAAATGAATCGAGGCTTCAGAACGATGGAGAAAAGGGAAGTGTGGGGGGAGGGCATCTGGAGGGAGGAGAGGCAGATGGTATGGTCAAGGAGGCAGACCCAGGGGGCACGGGAAGGCATGATTTCTGGGGAATAGGGCTGGGGCAAGAACCACTCACTCTTTTCATGTCTTAATTTTTTAAAGTTAGATGTATGTATTGTGTGGATGATCATTTTTCAAATGTTCTCTGGAGACTTCTATCCCTCACTTCAACCAGAGAAGCTCTGCCTTTAACTTGTGTCTATTTTACTTGGTTATATAGAGTTTCATCAGTGGGGAGAGGGTGGGTGAGGGTGAAGGTTACATGATTTTTGCAAGACTCAAAGGCCATGCTAAACTCAAGGCTGATTTTTTATTGGGCACTTCGGTTTAGTTCCGGCTTAAAGTACCTGTGAGGTGGGTGATCCTGGGTCTACACTCTTCCTGTTTCCCCTGCCCCCAGTAATGCAGGCCTACCCCTTCTTCTGCCAATGTGCTGCCACTCAGCTGTCATTTCTGCACAGCAGAGGGAAGCAGCCAGCAGCCAGCCTCACTGGCCTCCCCAGGGGTTAGGAGGTATAGACCACACTCTCTGGGTGATCTGGGCGGGGGGGGGGTTCTTCTTCAGGAGGCTTTGGGTCGAACCTTGTTTCTCATGGTGACACAAGTCATGGCCATCATCTGCTCACACCTTTGCTGTGAGATTGGCAGGGAAGGCCTGTGACTGGCCCCGAAAATTATAGTGGGGGTCTTAGGGGGGGTTCCCTTCCAGATTGCGACTGGGAATAGTCACAGAAGTATGTACTCTAGGAGGGATGGAGAAGAGAAGGGGGCATAGAAGCTGGAAAAGGGGTGGCTTTATTGAACTTTCCTTCTCAGGGGTGTTGACATCTCTCCTAAAGCTTATTCTTGCCCCAGCACATTCATTTCAGGATAAAGCCTCTGACTGTGCTCATTTTTTCCTATGTGCTTCAGAATGGTTTCCCAACCTCTTGGCCTCTGTGAGTGTGAGCCTAAGAGTCTGGGTCTTGACTCCTGGGCACAGGTTCTGAAGACCAGTGGGGAGCGGGCATGAAGTGTGACTGTGTGGAAAGTCTCAACCTTCCTTCCAGGACTTGTCAGTATCCCTGACAAATGCCTCTCTCTCCAGCTCCTCTGAGGTCAGCACGGGCTTCAGGCAAGGGTCTGACTGACACTCTGTGGGCTTCTGGAAGTGGGGAAGTCTGAGCCACAGAGCTAAGGTTGGAGAAGAAAGAGTCCTGAGTACCAGGGCAAGGCATTTCCACAATTTCCCATGGGCACTGGGGAGCCACTGAAGGTTTCTGAGCCAAAGCGGCAAAGCCATCTGCTAATGAAGTGGAGGATGGATTGGGGGGTGCCAAGGCAGAGTCCAGCGGGGAGAGCTTGGGTTGTCCAGGTGTGAGAGATGAAGGACTGAACCATGGTATGCTGAAGCAGGAGGCAGGGAAGGAAAAGCTGCAGGGGACATTCTGGAAAACTTTGCCTCAGAACTCTTTGCCTCAGAAAGCAGGAGGTGACGCACACCTGGTGGGACAATGTGGCCCAGCCCCTGCCTGCATTTTCTTTGGTCTTCCTAATGAAGGTTGACTTTTGACAGGCCCTGAGGCAATAAGACGCCTGGGTGTGTTGGAAGAAGCAAGGAGGCTGTGTGGCTGGAGCCCAGAGAGCAAGGGGAAGGGTAATAAAGGATGAGGTCAGGGGAGGCAAAGGTCAGGTGTGGGTCCCTGTGCCTCTAGGCCTGCGTCCAGGGTTTCCCGGCCTTGACCGAGGATGTGGCAAGTCTACGCAGCATTTTAGAATAGAGATCAGCAAACTGCGGCCCTTTGGCCAAATCTACTCAACTGCCTACCTTTGTAAATAAAATCTGGTTGGAACACCGCCACACCCATTCATTTACACATCATCCATGGCTGCTGGCACGCTACAGGGTCAGAGTTGGGCAGTTGTGACAGTGACCCGATGAGCCGCGAAGCCTGAGGTATCCCCTATCTGGCCCTTTACAGCAAGAGCTTGTCGACTCCTGTATTAGGAAATGGGCTTTGGAGTTAGACCACAGTGGTTCAAACCTCTGCTCATTTATCGTCTGAGTGACCCTGACCAAGTTACTTAACTACCTTGAGCTTCATCGTCTCATCTCTTAAGTGCTGAATATACCTACCTCTTAGGGCTTTGTGAGATTAGATTCAACAGCTCGTATGAAACACACCACAGCACCAGATGTTTTGTTAGGAGGCGGTAGTGGTGCACAGACTTGGACTCAAAGGGACAAGATCTTGGCAAAAGGCTTCATTGGTCTTAGATTCAGTCTCCCTGTCTGTGAAGTGGGGGCAATTATGAAACTACAAGGAGACACGATGCCTGGCTTACTAGGAAGCACACATTAAATGAAAGTTGCTGGTTTTGTTGTCACCAGCCTTACTCTCCATCATCTCCTAAGAGCCAAGGTATCTGCAAGTTCTCCAGGATTTGGGAGAAAAACCCAACATCTGTCTCTATCTCCGCGTGCCACCGCCAGGCCTCTGGATCTTGGGACCTACTGACGCCGTCGGGGCCTCCAGGGGGTGGGTATTGAAAGGCCTCCCCTCTCACAGCTTGGCAACCGGCCCAAACCCACTGCTACCTGAAGGGCACCAGCCCGCTCAGCACGGTTGCATTTGCAAATAATCTCTTCTTTATGATCGGAAGGTCCCCAAAGTGGAAGCTTGTCACGGGTTTCCAGTACGCAGCAGTAAGCCCTGTCGGGAAATGTCTATCATTGCAAAGCCCAATCAGTGTATTTATTTACTTCTTAGCCTCCTTTGTCATCAAGTAAGAGTAAGACGAGGACATGATAGGATTTTGCCTGTTTGAGCATTTACAGATTATGTCAGGGGACCAAGGGAGTGGTGCTAAACAGCAAAAGTTTGGGGTGGGATGGAGGTCTGGGCTGAGAAGACGTTGACTTTTTTAGAGAATTTTGTCATGCTGCTTGGCTGTGATGACAATCCACTTGAGTTACATTGCACACACACACACACACACACACAACCTCCAAAAACGTGGCGAGCGTCCAGTGGTTGAAATGTAGACGCCCACGTGCATTTCTATTTGCAATTTGCAATGCCTGGGCCATGTGTGTGACGATACAGTAAACGACGAAGTTGTGGAACTGAAAATAACATATGTGTGTCTCAAGTGCCAGAAGAAATCGTGGCAGTGTCGAGAAGGGGAAGGGCACGGATTCTGGAGGGGGGGAAGCAATACGCTCCTCGTTCAAGCTTGGTGTTTATATGAAAACCCCACGTCTCCTCACACGCGGGAAGCCACAAAACCGACAGGGAACACACGAAAGACGGGGATGAGTTGATTGCTTCTTTGCCGGTTGGTTGGCTTAGTGGAAGTCAAGGTCTGGCAGACTGAACTGGGCCTCCTCCCCTCGCCCCCACCCGCTGCAGTTTTCTGATTTCCATGGGATCTGGTTCAAGAGGCGAAGGTGTGGATGTTGCTGGCACAGGATGGGATGGGGGTGGCGAGGGAGGGTCTCCTCCTTCCCCACATAACCTCCTTGACTTAAAAGTGATGAAAATAAAAATCTCCAAACCAATTACTTCTAGTCTTTTGAGAGTCAGAGGATCGGCCGAGGCTCAGGGACCCCTCGGATCACATCTCCCTTCTGGGTGGGATGCTATTTTTACGGCTTGGTTACCACCCTCTAACTCTGGTTCCATGTGTCTCTCTGTATAAATAGAAGTGGCTAAATGAAACAAGAAATAGTAGGTTGAATTCATATCTTTTTTTTTTTAAGTCTTTAGGAAAGTAAACAACTGGTTTGATTTTATTTTCTGCAGTTCACATTGCAGTTTTGACATTCTCCGACACAGCTTCAGACCCGGTGGATGGTGGTCTTTGCAAAACAAAACTCAGTAGAAAGAGTTGGACTCTGACATCTCTTTTGATGCCGTGATTCATCCCTCTCAGGGCACCGCTGACAACCCAGAACCCCAGTCCTGACCCCAGAACCAATGGGAAACCTACCACTCTGGCCCTTGGCTTGAAACTGGATCCCCAAGATTTTAACATCCATGTCCGGCAAGCCACTTATGGCTAATTCTGTTCATCTGCAGGTTGGACATAATACTCTTGCCACCTGCCAGGGCCAGCAGAGGATGGGATACATTGGGGGAAACACCCAGAGAGGGGATTGGGGTAGCTGGTGATGTGAAATAGAATCCACTGGTCACTCAGCTGTTGTTTTCTGCTTCTTCCTCACCTTTCAGGTGAGGTGTGATCACACCTGGCTTTCATGCTCTGCTCTACCTTCTGTTCAGGGGTGAGTTCAATGTATCCTGAATGCTGAGCCTGAGAACTTGAAGCTGGGGCCTGAGCTCCTACAGCCCGAGCACCTCCCAGGGACTGGCACTTGGTTTGCTCCTTGCTTTTCACAATAACTTGCGAAGGTGGCATTGGTGGTCCCATTTCACAGATTGGGAGACTGACAAGCAGTTGCTCCTTTGACAGCAATTGCAACTTAACAAACACCCCCAATCGCTTAAGAGATATTTTATAACCAAAAGAGAAATGATGCAGCTGTCCGTGGAGAAGGGTGGGGAAGGTATGCAGGACAGGGCACTTGAGGGCTCGAATCTTGGGAGGGAGGCTCCAGATCCTTCCACATCCTGTGTAGCAGGTTGAATAATATCCCCCTGCAAAATATGCGTCTACGCCGAATATGACCTTCTTTGGAAATAGGGTTTTCACAGAGGTAGTTGGTTAAGGATCTTGAGAGGAGCTCATCTTGGATTTAGTATGAGCCCTAAACCCAGTGACTAGTGTCCTCACCATGCGAAGACAGAGGCAGAGATCAGAGGCATGAAGCTACCAGCCAAGGATGCCAGGAGCCACCAGAAGCTGGGAGAAGCAAAGGAGGATTTGCCTTTAGAGTCTCTGGAGGGAGCAGGCCCAGCTGACACCTTGATTTTGGACTCTGGGATTCCAGAGCCGTGAGCTAATACATTTCTATTGGAAGCCACCGAGTTTGTGACAATTGCTTCTGGCAGCCCCAGCAGACCAGTGCATCCTGCTCTCCTTCTGGTCAGCTTTTTACATTTGCTCACCAGAAATAAAGGCAGGCGGGAGCTAGTGCTAAACACACATAAGTGAGCATTGGCTTTGGGAAGGAAAACACTGAATCCCTTTGGTAAAACAAAACAAAAGGCAGAACTTCTCTTGTTCTTCCCCTGGAGCATCCCTGAGAGACGGGATCCACGGTCTGCAGAGGAGTGACGGGTGAGACCAAGGGAATGACGTAAGATGCTAGGACTTACTGCTTTGGTAAGTGATATTTTCAGCCACAGATCTTACTCCCAAGCTTATGCTGTTGCTGAAATAAGAGGCAGGCCAAGGGAGTTTGAGCACACGGGGAATATCTCCCGGTGAAGGGAGAGCGAGCCTGGCTGATGTTTCTATTGGGGAGGCAGGAGGTGAGTGGTTTGAAGAGTTGATCGTGGAAAAACTGTGCATGGTGAGCAGGTGACATCACTGATCATTTAGTGACACTGGGGTAATGGGGAGTACTGAGGTAGGTTGGCTGAGCCTATCTCCAGGGCACCGGGGCCACGGTTGGGTGCCTCTGACCCCAACTGGTGAGCGGGCAGGGGGTAACTGGGGATCCTCTGGGAACTGGGGGGCCAAGGAAGGGTTGATGCCAAGTATGAGGCTAAATTTTGACGAGGACAAATGAACTGATAGATGAAGGAGGACCAGCCAAGAGCAAATTACAGCATTTCAGCTGGGAGATGATTACAGCATAGACCAGGATCTTGGCAACGGGCATCCATGTGTGAATCCATGCGTGTGTGTTATTGCATTTTTTAAAAACAGAGATTAAAATAAAATAATTATAAGAATTTATTAATGTCCCCAAAGGAGTTGCACTGATAATCTCCATCCAAAAGAACACCCGAATTCCTAACCTGGGGCTGAGGGTGTGGCTGGGATGACTTAACCTCGGGAGACCGGTGTCTGTTCTTGGGAACAGGTGGACCTGCCAGTGTGGGCAGAGCCGGGGAGAGGGCTCCCTAGGGTGAAGGGTCCCTTGGTCCTGTCTCCCCCCAGTGCAGCAAACACCACATGCTCCCATCCATCTGCTGCTGTCCAGGGAGCTAGTCTCCTATCAAGCTCTCATCTGCCCCCAAATCACAGGAGCTGACAATTATTCAAGTTGATAAAATGAAAATGCGATTAATAATAAAGTAACAGCGCCCCCCAGCCCCCGTATTGGAAGACAGTGTGTAGGGCAGTGGCTGGGAGCAAAGCGGCTAGGTCAAAGCCAAGTTCAAATCCTACCTCCAGTTGTATGACTGGGATGACGAGATTAGCTCATGGTATGCAATCACCTTATCTATAAAAGAAGTGGGTTCTAGAACCACTAGAGGCAAGAATTAAATAGCACGGTATGTGAAAGACATAGTGCCCGGCACACAGGAAACCATGAATGAATGTGAGCTGTTGTCCTCAGGTGCTTGCTCTGAGTTACAGACACTACTTTATCCCACAAGAACGGGGGATATCCTGTTCTGACTCATCCATGACTTATCCATGACGACATGGAGGCTTGGAGGACTTGAATAAATGCCCCAAGTTCCACAAGTCGCTGGTAAGCGACAAAGCCAAGATTTGAACTCATGACCATGAGCCTCCAACTGTTCTATTTCCCTGGCTCTGGGTATGGTGTCAGCTTGGCTCGGATCAAACTGAAGTGTCAGGCAACACGGCACACCCCCATCCTTCTCACAGGTGAGTGGCCTCTCTACTGCAAAGGCACATGGAAGGGCCACACATCCAGGGGAAGGCCTACTCCTACTCCGTCCTGTTACTTGTCACTTAGGTGCCTCCGATCTCTCTGGCTCCTGGCTTCTTGGCTTCCTCTACAATTTCAGTTAACCTTTGAATGTTGATGACACACAGTAGCAGACACCTATAACACACACACACACACACACACACACACACACACACTCACCACCCACCTCCCATGCCTGCCTCATCGCTCCTTGCTTTGACAAGCTCTGTACGGAGTTTGGTTGGATTCTCTGGAAAGGCACATGTCTAAGATGGACAGGGGATCAAAGGTGGCTTGTCTGGGCTGTCAGCTGGCAAACCTCCCAGATCTAGAGATTTTGGCAGGAAGGAGGCCATCCCAAGACACCTCATGGGTCTCTTCCTTTCTCCATCTTTTAGCATCCTCAGTTCTGTTAGCCTTTCCCCGCTCCATTGTTTCCTGTCTGGGTGTGGGTGTATCATTCCAGAACTCTCTGGGTGCCTGCACAGCCCCCTTTCTGAGGCATCCTCAACATTTTATTTCATTTTATGGCTTGTATTCAATGTAGGTCTCTCTTGTACAGATGATGTGTATTTAGATCATTTCCAGTTGGGGGCAATTGGGAATAATGCCGCCGTGAACATTCTTGTATTTTGGAGCACAAATGAACACGTCTTGGTTGAGTGTATGCCTAAGAGTAGAATTTCTTGGTTATAAGGTTACAGGTATGTCCAACTTTAGAAATTCCTGCCAATTTTTCCCCTAATATATTTGTACCAGTTGATATTCCCATTGGTGGTAGGAGAGAAAGTTCCAGTTGCTCTACATCCTTCTCAAAACTTCATATTATCTTTTTTAAAAAAAACTCTTCTGGTGGGTGTGTGATGGTATATCAGTGTGATTTTAATACATATTTCCACAGTTACTTATGTTGAACATTTTTTTAAAAAGAACTTCAGTTTTATTTCTTTAATTTTTTAAAAGGTCTTATTTTATTATTTTAAAAGGCATTTTATTTATTTATTTATTTATTTATTTATTTATTTATTTACTTACTTACTTACTTACTTACTTACTTACTTATTTAGAGTGTGTACATGAATGGGGGGTGGGAGTAGAGGAAGAGGGAGAGAGAATCCCAGGCAAGTTCCACGTTCAGTGCAGATCACGACCTGGAGATTATGACCTGAGCTGAAATCAAGAGTCAGATGCTTAACTGACTGAGCCACTCAGCCTGCCCTGAAGATGTTATTTTTAGGCAATTTCTGCATCCAATGTGGGGCTCAAACCCACAACCTTGAGATCAAGAGTCACATGCTCCACTGACTGAGCCAGTCTGGCACCCCTAAACATCTTTTCTTAACGAGTATTGACCATTTGGACACCCTTTTTTGTGAAGTACCTTTTCAATCTTTTGACCTTTTTCTATCATGTTACTGACATTTTTCTTATTGAGTTTCAGGAGTTCTTTACATGTTCTGAATATGAGTCTCTTAGGCTTGCCTTCTCGTTTTCTTCGCGAATTTTGTTGAGCAGAAGTTCTTAATTTTTTTTGAGCAAGTTAGCTACATTTTAATAGATTGCTAATAATGACAAAAGACCATGAATCATCAGAAGAGTTATTTCATTTTGAATATGATTTCCCACTCTTTAAAATTCTAATTTTTTTAATTGTGGAGAAATTCTTAATTTTAACAAAGACCAGTTTATCAATCTCAATCTTTCTGCTTATTATTGTTTTTTTTGTGTGTGTGTGTCCTGGTAAGAAAGTTTTGCCTGTCTTGAGGCCATGAGGATATTCTTTTATGTTATCTTCTAGAAGCTTCATTGCTTAACATGAACATTTAGGTCTATATTAGATCTGAGATCAGCTCTAATGTATGGTGTGAGGTTGGAGTCACCATCAACTTCTTTTCCATGCAAACGTCCAGTCTGGCCCTGCGGTGTGCATGAACCATCTTTCCTCCGAGCGTTGCAGATGCACCTTTACTGTAAACCAGGTGACCATATATGTGAATGTCCCTGAACTCTGTCCTGTTGGCTCAGTGAATACTTCAGGGATGGATGGAAATGGCTTGGTGAAAACATGTTTCCAAAGAATATGGAAGTGTGGCTGGCCTCTTGCTTTCTGAGAAGATTCTGTGCTTTCTCTACTGAATCATTTGGTCTGTCTCTGCACTTTCCTGACCTCTTCTCATAGACACAACTAATTGGCTGACAAAATTATCAAAATAGCAAATGCTTACATAACACTCACCATGTGCCAGGCCCTGTTCTAAATAGGCTTTAGCTCATTTACTGTTTATATAAACCCATGATGTAGTTACTCTTATTGTTCCCATTTTCCTGATGAGAAAAGTAGGACACGCAAGACCCCATAGGTGGTATGTGTCACAACTTGGAATTTGGAGCCAGAGATTCAGCCTTGGAGTCCGTGTCCTTAAGGACAGCCCTGGACTTTCTCTCAGCCAACGGCAGGAAGCAGAACAGTGGAGCACAGGGTCACCCTGGCCTGAGAGTAAAGGCTTGTGAATTCTTTTCTTGGCTTCGAGATCGACCCGATGGGAGATTCGGGACACATTGATTAATCTCTTTGAACCAGTTTCCTCCAAATGATATTTTCAGCTCTGACATTTTACAATGTCATTTATTTGGACGATTCCTGAAGAGACCGTGGGTTTTTTTGGAGACAAGAAAATTGTACAGTGGGGATGAGGGCTGAGTGCACATTGAGGAGGAGCTCACAGAGAGGTGGGAGTGGGTCGAGGAGGGGTGGAGGGTGGGGGGCAGGGGAGAGAATGGGCCTAGCCCTCCAACCTTATCCCTTTCCACCTGCTAGTCCCCTTCCTGGACCTTCAGATCCAGCCTATCAGGTTACCTGCTGGAGGAGGAGGTGATTCCTAGATGGTAAGTTTTCTAACTGACCACCCTTCTGGGAATTAATTTGTGAGTGTTCCCATTTATTCCCAAGGCCATGGTTCCTGTGTGAGCCTCCTGGGAGGCAGTTTCTCTGCCCAGAGCTGGCTAATTGTTCATCCACCGTGTCCATTTGTTGGTGAAAACCATACCAGGCTCTTCCATGTAGACACTGACGGTCCATGGGTGGGGGGGGGGGCAGTCGGATGACCCTGGAGGCCCTCAGGGCCCGAGGCTGGGGCCTGGGAACAGCCTTTTATCATTAACTCCTGGACACGGAGATTGGCAGGGAGTTTGGGGGCAATGGTTAAAAAATAACTTAGAAATGTCACGGAAGTAATATATACTATTTTTCGAAGTATTTAGAAAATTCAGATACATAAAAAGAAAGAAACGACAAAAAGTCACCTGTAATCCCTTAATCCAGAGATAGCCACGATGATCTTTTTGGGAGGGATTGTCTTGAGAGGAATTTTGGATCTCTCTATTTCTCTCTCTGTAGCTCTCTCTCTCTCTCTATGTATAATATGTCCAGATATAAATATATAACATACACATATATACACATACACTTTTACCTTTTTTATAAAAATAGATTCCACTTTTCTGCAGGTAGATGTTTACAAATTTGGCACTATATCATAAGCATTTCCTATATTATTCAACATATTTTCTCATCTTAAATAGCTGCAGGACCAGCTATAGGAAGAACTCCTCATGTTCACTGTCACACACTAGGAACATCTTTATTCATGTACAAGGATTTGTACAAACTTCTGATTACCTCCTTAGGAAATTGTTGAAAATATCAGAGTGGATAGTGATTCATTGGTTTTTGAAAGCCTCAGAGCCCTTAAAACTGTCCCCAGCATTACCAATAAACATGTATATAGTACTGATGGAGTAACTGCTTTAAGATTTAATTTTCCTAAGTCAATCGGAGAAGGACAAACATTATATGGTCTCATTCATTTGGGGAATATAAAAAGTAGTGAAAGGGAATAAAGGGGAAAGGAGAGAAAAATGAGTGAAAATATCAGTGAGGGAGACAGAACATGAGAGACTCCTAACTCCGGGAAATGAACTAGGGGTGGTAGAAGGGGAGGTGGGAGGAGATGGGGGTGACTGGGTGATGGGCACTGAGGGGGGCACTTGATGGGATGAGTACTGGGTGTTATTCTATATGTTGGCAAATTGAACACCAATAAAAAATTAAAAATTAATTTTCCATTAAGTAGCCTTATATGATATGTATTTATATAATCTCATTATTGAATGGCTTATATATTACTGATCCACTACGTTATCTCATTTAACTTTGCAGAGAGGCGCGTAGTTATTAGTTACTAGGTCCATTTATTCCCCTTTTGCAGCTGTGACAACTGAGGCCTTAGGAGGTTGAAAAGACTTCCCCAGGTCATCCACCTGATAAGAGTGGGGACGGGAAGCAGGTGTGGGTTGCTGTCCACTCTGCTGTGCTCCTGGCTCCCAGAACGAGGCCTTGGCTCTCAGATGCTGTGGATGGGAGATTGGCGCCCACAGGGGCACTGGACGTGGCCATCTGCCAAAGGAGAAGCAGGCGGAGAGGTAGGTCAGGCCTTGCACCCAGCCCTCCTGGAGCCGAGTCTCCAGTGAGGAGGACTGAAGAGCCGGGACAGTGCTCCAGGCAGAGGGGAGGTCATGAGAGAAGGGGTGAAGTCAAGGAAACTGACACTTTTCCTTGCGACCTGCACACGTCCCTGTGCTGAGATCAGCTTACAGGAGTCCTGTTCTAGCACCTTCGCCAGACACTGACAGCGAATGTGCAGTGTCACAGGCAACAGGGGTAATAATGGAAATTTAATTTTCCATTAAGTAGCCTTATATATATTTAAATAATTTCATTATATAGGTAGACATGTTTCTCTGATTTCTTTTTTTTCCTGCAAGAATGATAATAGCCTTTTGCCTGATTGTAAGAATGATATCTAGTCGATTATAAAAAATAAAATTTTACGCAATACTGACAAGCATAAAGATAAAAGCAAAGGAAAACAGAACCTCCCCACCCTGAGATAAGTATTCCAGCGTCCTGGCTTCCAGACTCTCTACGCCTATAGACTCTTGGGGGATTTGTCTTTACAGTGTTACATAAATGGGCTCTGGCCAGACACACTCTTCTGTTGCCTGTTTTCCCACTCAGCAATCTCTCTTGGACACCTTCCCTGTCATGACGTATGGATTTCCATCATTATTTTTATTTATTTTTATAGAGTCTCACAGTAATTTAAAATGGTCAAATTTCCTATGTATAAAGTGTTCATTAAAGTGCACAGAAGTTGGGGTTGGACTCTCGGAGGACAGTCCTTGAGCTTCTCAAAATGACATGGGCTATGGAAGCCATGGTGGCCCATGAACAGCGGGGTCTTTCTGTTTTTATCTGTTCTGTTTACTTATTATGCAAATTTTAAAACTACTTGAAGTAGAGAGGATAGTACAATGAACCCTCAACTACCCATCATCAGGACCCAACGATTATCAAGGTTTTGCCACGTTTGCTTTGTCTATCCTTTATTAAATATTTCATCTTTTTCTTTTGCTGAAATATTTTGAGGCAAATCCAGTTATCGCATCATTTTACCCCTGCATCCTCTAGCATGCATTGGTTGCAAAAAAAAAAAAAAGAGACAGAGATTTTCTTACGCAGACATAATGCCAGTACCACACCTGACAAAATGAACCTTGATTCCCTGGGGTCATCTGGTCTATCACCAGGTTTCCCCCATGATCCCCAAACTGTCTTTTTACAGTTGTTTTCTTTGAACCAGGAGCCAGACCGGAAGAATACTTTTCATTGGGTTGTTGTTTCGTAAACTTGTTTTCTAGAACAACTCTCAAATAATACTAACTCACATAGTGAGACAGTAAATCATGAATTTCAATTATACTTCAAGCCTCTTGTTTACATCAAGGGTGAAGTGCCAGCTTGTTAGGAGGATGTTTTTGGCACTCTCTACGGCACTCCTAATATCTTCCCTGCTTTCTTGATGATTTCCTTTCCCAACCTCCCCTCTCCATCCCTTCTTCCCTGTCTTTCTTACTTTTTAAGTAAGCAGCCCTCAAGCTCACAGCCGTAAGCAGGCAATCTTATCTAGCCAGATTTTAATGACATGATTTTCTCTGCATTGTGATTCCTAGAATGGTTACTTTCTATTGATGCTAACAGACACCAATATCCTGTTTAGGGTGGTGTGCTGTTTTCTTTCTCTTCCTTCCTTCCTTCCTTCCTTCCTTCCTTCCTTCCTTCGCTTTATTTATTTATTTTAGAGAGTGTGCACGCACGACGAGGTGGAAGGCAGAGGGAGAGGGAGAGAGAATCCTAAGCACACTCTGTGCCGAGCGTGGAGCCCAGTGTGGGGCTTGATCTCAAAAGATCACAACCTGGAGATCATGACCTGAGCCGAAATCGAAAGTTGGATGATTAACTGACTGAGCCACCCAGACTCCCCTCTTTCTTTATTTTTTGAAGAAAATGTATTTATTTGAGTAAAATGAATGGATCCTTGTAGAAAAGCCGTGGAGTGGAGAACACCCAAATACAACAACCCCTCTGGAAACTGGTTTGAGGATAGAAGATGCTGTGTTAGCTCATTGGTTTCTGAAGGGCACTTAGAGTGTTTCTAGTTCTTTCCCCATGAAAGACACTGCTGTCATGAATAATCTTATGCATATGCCTCTGCGCCCCATCTGATATTTTTCTTTTTATTTTTTTGATATTTTTCTTAGGATGTATGTTTTAGAAGTGGAATTGCTGACTTTAAAGGATATGAATATCTTAAAAGGCCATGGTTTCCTAACCAGAGTATGCTGTTCTCAATTTTACGCCCTGTCTCTGGTTTTCTTTTTTGGTGGCTTGGGGTTGTACTGGGAGCAGTGACAATTCTACCCTGGTGGCCTCGGGCTCATGCACTTTCCTCTGTGTCCCCAGGCTGTGATAGTGGAGCTCTGCACCTACTTTTCAGTGTTTCTGTCTCATCCTTTTTGCTAGGTTTTTGTTTCTCTTTCTCCTACCCCTTTTTAAATGTGCTACTTCTCAAATGTGTTGGCTGGGCAACAGATAACCAAGTTTGTTCTGGTTGTACCCGCTGTGAGTGCATAGGCTCGGAGGGATGGTCTGAGGGGACAAACAGGAGGGAAGCTTCTTTGGTCCTGTCCATCTGCCTCCTTTGCCCTCTGCCCTGCCCCATGTCTCCGGGTTGTTGATGGTAGCTGCTGGTGATGGCAACGGGAGTTATCTTACAGCAGTTAAAGTGACAGATGAAGAGTATTGTGGGTCCCTTGAATTCCCATAAAGGTTTTTCAGGATACAATGTGGATTTGTTAACTGCCTCCCTCAATTCATATGGCATTTTGATGTCAGTGGAGTCAACAGTATGACTTTAAATTTGTGGAGGACGGATCTGTGGTTGAGAGAGGCCAAGAGATCTTGCAAAGGCTGCGCAGCTGGCTGATGGCACAGCTGTGCTAGAATCTAGGTCTCAACAGCAAATCGAGCGATTTGTATACTCTCTCCTCTTATCTGCTCTGAGGCTGGGTCGAATGCACCTGGAGGTAGTGAACAGTGAGTGACTGCCAGAGGAGGGCCTCTAGCAGTAGAGAACCAATACATCCGTGGGACTTGTCCAGCCTGAGCATGGACAAGATCTAGGGGGTTAGGGCAGGCGGATTCAGGGGAGTTTGGCTGCTAGGAGCGAAGCTCGCGATGTTCTCGGAGCTAACGGACAGCTGGGCAGGAGTGGAGGCCAAGAACGCTAAGTCCTCATTACTCCTCAGGCTCCTGGCTGTGGAAAGAGGAGCAGAGCTGCAGGAGCCCCTGACCTGGCTTCTGGAGCCTTCCTTCATGGCTCTGTTCCCCACCCCATCTCCGAGCCTCAGCTAAAAAGATGGGCTGGGACCCCAACCTAGGGCCTTCTAAGTGCAACCTTGGGGAGGTAGCCTCTCTCTGTTCCTCTCCAGGTACCTCGAAAATGAAAAGAGCTCTGGTTTTGTTGTTGCTGTTGTCGCTTTTTGTTAAATCCTTAAGATGTAATTGGAAGGGTTCTGATGCCAACATCTTTCTAAATAATCAAACAAAATGGTTGTGCACGTCCTGCTCTCACCTCCATTGTGTTTCCACGCTTGGTTCAAGGCACTTCACCCCCACTGACATTGGAGACCGCCTTGCATCTTACCTCGTTCCCTTCACTGCACCCCCTGCTTCCTCAGTTTCCCTCTTCGCCCCTGCCATCCTCCTGCCCTGCACCGTTGCCTCGCCTCCTCACTGGCCTCCTGGACTTCAGCCTCACGCCCTGTACTGGGCCCTTCCCTCAGTGTATGCAGGGGCTCCGATGGCCAGCAGAGAAAGCTCTTTTTGTCCCTTGTCATCTTGGAGTCATTAGACTCATCCTGCAAGACTCAGCTCAGATGTCGTGTCCTCAGTGAAGCCTCATGCAAGCACCCTGCTGGAGCAGATGACTCACTTGTGCAGTGTCTCTGCAGCTGCTGCTAAGCATTCCTCCCGGGTCCCAGTTCCCCCGCTCAATCCTCCTCTCAGGGACTGGGATTTTAAAATCATCCAATTGCAGACACTCCATGTCTCCAGCAGGCCCAGGCTCAGCAAATAATCCTTGAGTGAACGGATGAGATTCCCTTGCAACCAGGGTTGGGTACAGGGAGTTGTGACCTTGCTATTTTGACCCTGTGGACGTGTAGACTACCAGGTTGACGCCTAGAATTCTCTGACTGCAGCTTTTTGAACACAAACTTTAACAAAAATCCAAATGATACAAAAACAGATGCGCTTATGCTGAGAGATTAGAGCAAACTCCATCAAGCCAATTTAATGGGTTGATGACTTTTCTACTGAATATGATTAAACAGGCCCTACTTTTCTTCCATTTTTGTTGGTACCAATTCTTTTCCAGGTGCATTTTACAGTGGATATTTGCTTCATTGATCAGTTTTTTGGCACTTATAAAGTTTTACAAATTATGGCAGTCCTTATTGGGATTTTCTTTTATGGGTGTTGTTTCTACCCAATTGGGGTTTTCCTGGAATAAGTTTTGCGATAAATGAATTAACTTTTATTTTTTAGAGCAGTTTTTGATTCACAGCAAAACCGAATGGAAAAAGAGGAGTTTCCATGAACACTCGTCCCTACCCCTGCACCAGCCTCCTCACCTCCGCAGCAGGTGGATAGAGTGTAGTAGGTAGGGGGTAGGGGGAGGGAAAGCTCGCACCACAGTGGTGGTCTTGTTACAGTTAGTGAACTTGAGCTGACAGATCATCATCCGAAGTCCACAGTTTATATTTGGGGTCACCCTTGTTGCTGCACATTCTATGAATTTGGACGAATGTATAATGGCATGTAGCCACCATTGTAGCATCTTCCAGAATAGTCCCACTGCCCTAAAAGTCTCCTCTGCTCTCACAAGTCATCCCTCCCTCCCCCCAGCTCTTGTGATAAAAATCTTATGTTGAGGTCAGAATCAGAATCCGAATCCAACCTACCAACCTGACTCCAAAGTCTGCACTTGTTAATTGAGCCCTTGCCTGGCCTCACAACTGTCCCAGGTGATGACCAATTCCTGTATACTCTCTTGGTGGAGGGTGTCCCTCAGTCTACCTCAAACGATCATGGATCAGACCAGATCAACCCTGTGTTGGGAGAGCCATAAAGTGTAATGGAAGCCTCTTGGAAGCAGGAGAGACTGGCTTCTAGACCCCATATTCCGATTGACCTTGGGTACGACCCGATGCAAGTCATTCACCTTCTCTGACCCCTGGTTTCCTTATTTGTAGGATTCATTCACCCAACAAATATTTATCAGATATATACTATGTGTCAGATGGTTGTAGGTGCCAAGGATACAGACATGACCAAAACAAAGAACTTGACTCCATGGAGCTGACTCTGGAATAAATGGTCTCTAAATCCTCTGAGCTCAGGATTCTATGGGAGAGGAGGGTCAGGAGAAGGGAGGGTGGCATTGGTAAAGACACAGGAGCAGTTCAAGGCCAGTCCTTGTCCGAAAGTAATTTATCATTGGGCTGTGAAGACAGGCTGCTTGCTGTAAAACAAGAGGAAACACTAATCTTCTCAAGGCCCTGCATGATTTGGCCCCTGGCATCCTCAAAGGCCAATCTTCCTTCCACTGATCAGCTAAATCCTTTTCAGCCTGTCTTAGTCTGGATCCCCCAGAAGCAGGCTCTGGGATTAGCAATAAAGGTGCAAGGAGTTGATTTGGGCAGTGATTCCAGGAAGCAGCAGTGGTTGAGTGGGGAAAGATAGCAAACCAAGGATGTCTCACTTCAGCAGGTTATTGCTAAAGGCATTGGTACTCAATCCTGATAGAAGGCTCTGGAAGAGGATGTGGAACACACCACTCTAGGGATGAGGGAGCTGGGGTGTTTTCCCATTAACTCCTATTGAACATTGGCTCACGGCTGCTTCCTGGCCCTTCTGGCCTTGTCCAAGTCACCGTCCAACAGAGAGCCATCAGGCAGTGACTCTTAGATGGTTGCATGAGGGCACTGTAGGTGTGTGCTGGAAAGGAAAATACTGATACAGAATATGGGAGGCACTGCTCTAAGGCCTCAGGGCCTCTGCACTCACTGACTGTTTCCCTATGGGAGCAACCTTATCCCTAGTTCATTGAAGGGCTGGCCCCTTGCCTTTCAGCTGTCAGCCGGGAGGTCTCTTCCTCTGACAGATCATCTCTAAATTAGGTCTCCACCCCTCAGAACTCTCCATCATATCATCATCACTTGTTTTTCTCAGTACAAACCACAGTCAGAAATCAGAAAGGACAAATACCCACCATTTGCTTCGACGTGGATGGAACTGGAGGGTATTATGCTGAGTGGAGTAAGTCAATCAGAGAAGGACAAACATTATATGGTCTCATTTATTTGGGGAATATAAAAAATAGGGAAGGGGAATAAAGGGGAAAGGAGAAAAAATGAGTGAAAATATCAGTGAGGGAGACAGAGACTCCTAACTCTGGGAAACGAACAAGGGGTAGTGGAAAGGGAGGTGGGCGAGGGGTTGGGCACTGAGGGGTGCACTTGACGGGATGAGCACTGGGTGTTATGCTATATGTTGGCAAATTGAACTCCCAATAAAAAAATAATTTAAAAAATAATAATAAAAAAAGAAATTAGCTTATGAAGGTGCCTCAGTGACACAGTTGGGTAAGTGGCTGACTCTTGAGTTTGGCTCAGGTCGTGATCTCAAGGCTGTGAGACTGAGCCCCTCATCAGGCCCAGCATGGAGCCTACCTGAGATCCTCTCTCTCTCCCTCTGCCTCTCTACCCTCCCAAATGCATGCTGTCTCTCTCTCTTTCTCTAAAAAAAAATGAAAGAAATTCACTTCTGTATTTCTTTCTTTGCAAGCACTGTCATATCTCTAGTGCCTTAGAGAAGCATCTGGCTCATAGTTGCACATCCAGAGCTATTATCTGCACACACATGTGCCTTGCCATCTACACCCCAGCTAAAAACAAACATGCCTTCCTCTGCTACCCCCATGCTTATGACCAGATAAGGGCAGTAAAGACTGAGTTCGGGAGCATGAAGATGCTTGCTCAGGTTTTGTGCACATTGCGTAGACTATTTGCTCATAAGAAAAGTCTGAAATATGTTATGTCCTTGTGTCTTGGGGGATGGATGGCACTGATGTCCCAGCAGAGGAAGGGAGGCAGTGCCCAACATTGCCGAAAGTAGGTGAGCTTGCAAGTTCCCCAAACGATTGGGTATTTTTACCTCTGCTGTAAAGTACAGATCCCCTCTGACAGCCCCCTTGTCGGTATTAAATGGACAAGAGCCCAGTGAATGTCCTTCAAGATAAATCTCATGTCATCTTTTCTTGTGCAAAGAGGTTTATTCCATCCCTTCAAAAATCTGTAGGGTATCCTGCTTCTATTTTTTAAAACTATATTTAGTTTGCTTTGAAGATGAATAAAACTGAGATGCTATTATATTCCTTTCCTACTCTGCAGCATCCAGAAATTCCTTTGCTATTAATACTCCAGAGAAACAGATTTCTTTGATTTTTTTTTCAGTTTAGAAGATCAAAAGCTGCCAGAAATTGTTTCAAAAGAAAAATGGATTTCTGAGAGGTTGGATTTGAAATTCCAAGGGGCCATCGCCTGTGTCCACTGTGTTGGGAGTCATGTAATGAGAGAGTCGCTCCAATTGGGGCATGTGGCCCATTTCTGCCTCCCTTCTGCTTCGAGGGAAGCCCCGCCTTTGCCTCTGCCATCTGCTTTCTCTTGGAAATCTTAGAATATTGGGGCTAAAATTAAATTTATTGTAAATCTGAGCAAGCGGAATCATTTCCCAAAGAGAGTGAGTAATATAAATGAATATCAATCTCTGGGAAAAAAAACCCCACTATTTCCTGGAGATGAGGACTCAGATTGTAAAAAATTTTGAATGAAGTTTTCAATTTTCTTTTTGGGCCTGAGCATACACGTCAAATTTATGTTTTATCATCCCTATTCTATCATAAAGGAAGTGGCTGGACTAATGCTTTGTACTGCTTCTCCCCTTTGCTTTGGGAAGGTCAAAGATTTGCCCACCATCTCCCCATGCTTTCCTGTGTGCTTTGGGACATTTGTGCTCTGGGCTGCCAAGAGCATCTGGGGTTCTTGCAATGCTCATGGATGGCAATATACATATATTCATACTATTTTGTGCATACACTCCTATTTATCTTCATTTGTTAAAAACACCCATTGAGTGTATCTTAAAACCTGCTATTCTAATCCGACACCACAGGGTTCATTCTAGCTTTTTCACTCTCCCTCTTTGTAGCTTCCTCCAACATGAGAAACCTGGCTCCTATGATCTAGCATATATTTACTTAATTGTTCAACTATTCTATACACGTAAAGCAGTTTCAGATTAGCTAACTCCCACTGTAGCTAAAAGACAGTACTTGTGTATAGTTATTTTGTCTTTAGCCTAAAAATATCCAGTCAGCATATTGTTTGGGAAGTGATTTACATTAGTTCTATCTTCCTTGCCCCCTTTCTGTGGTGATATGATTCATTTTTAATATGGTCAGATTTATTTGTTATATTTAGCCTTCTATTTGGGGTACCCTTTCCATTTTGATTCACGCTAGTACCATACAAATTAGGTCATCACCCCTGAAAATTCCTTCAAATGGCTCCTTTGTAGGCAACCCACCATTTTGTTTTTCATTTTGAAAGTTTGGCTTTGTCCAGAATGTCATATAAATGGAATCATACACTATGTCACCTTTTGAGCATGACTTCGCAACACTTAGCAAGGGCATTTAAAAATTTTCCATGTTCTTGCATGCATCAATAGTTTGTTTCTTTCTATCGCTGAGTAGTAGTCTATTTCATGGATGCACCACAGGTTTATTTTTTCTTCTATTTACTACTTGAAGTAATTTGGGGTTATTTCAAGTCTTTGACAGTTATAAATAAAACTCTTTTAAACATATATGTGCTGGATTTTTGGGATGTATGTGAATATATTTTCATTTTTCTTAGGTAAATACCTATATGTGGGATTGCTCAATCGTATGTTATGTGTATATTTAACTTTTATAAGAAATTGCCAAATTTTTTCCACAGTGGCTGTACCATTTTGAATTTCCTCCAGCAATATATGAAAGTTCCAGGTCTCTGTGACCTCACTAGCATTTGATATTATTAGTTTTTAATTTTTAAAATTGTAGTAATTCCAATAAATGCGTAATGCCAACTGATTGTAGATTTAATTTGCATTTCTCTAGTAACTAAAGATGTTGAGCATCTTTTCATGTGCTTATTTATCATCTGTGAATCCCCTTTAGTGAGGTTTTCACTTATAACCATTATTTATATAATTTTAGTATACATTTATATAATCTTTTGAATATTTTTTATTTATATCTTTTGCCCATTTTTAAGTGGGTTGTTGGTTTTCTTACTGTTGAATTTTGGAAGTTCTTTACATATTCTGAGTACAAATCTCTTGTTAGAGATATAATTTGCAAATATTTTTCCTACTCTGTGACCAGTACATTCATTTCCTTAACAGTGTCTTTTGCAGAGCAAAAGTTTTTAATTTTAATAAAGTTCTATTTAATCTGACAGTCACTGTCTTTTAATGGGTATGTTTAGACCACTCACATTTGATATAATTATTAATATTTTGGGTTAAAATCTACCATCTTACTAGTTGTTTCTTTTGTTCTATTTGTTCTTTTTCCTTTTTTCTTATATCTCTTAGGTTAATTGGACACTTAAAAATTTTAGCATTTTTCTTTCCTGTTGATTCATTAGCTATGCCTCTTTTCAATTGTTTGAAATTGAAAACAGGGTTTATAATATGTATTTTTAACTAATTATGTCTGCCTTCATAACATACCATTTTATGAATGGCATAAGGATTTCCAAAAGTATTTTCCCAATTCCTCCCTCCAATTCTTTGTGCTGAATTTGTAATACATTTTACTTTTATGCATTCTAAACATTGCTACTATTTTTGCTTTAGATAGCCAGTTACCTTTTCGAGCAATTAGAATTAAGAAAAGTAAATTTTATTTTGTCTTCTCTTTTCCATTTCTTGTGACCTTCATTTCTTTGTTTAGATCCAAGTTTCTGTCTGATGGTGTTCATTCTGCCTGAAGAACTTTAGCTTTTTTTCCTAGTGTAGGTGTGTTGGCAGTTAATTTTCTTAGTTTCTGTTTGTCTAACAATGTCTTTTATTCTCTTTCATTTAAAAAATGTTTGTGTGGGGGTTTAGTCAGTAGAACATGTGACACTTGATCTCAGGGTAGTGAGTTGGGGTCCCACATTGGGTTTAGAGATTACTCTAAAAAATGTTTAAAAATAATAAAAAGCAAAACTCCATCCCTTAAAAAAATACTTGTGCTAAGTCTAGAATTCTGGGTTGGCAATTTTTTTTTTCTTTCAGCACTTTGATGATGTCATTTCATTATCTTCTGCTTGCATGGTTTTTGAGAAGTCTGTTGTAATTATCATAAACTTTCTTTATATTTAAGAGATTTTTTCCTCTGGCTGTCTTCAGAATTTTTTCTTTGACATTCTCCCTCCCTCCATATGCCTATGTAGTTTGTTTTGGTGTTCTTTTGTTTTATATTTATCTTGCTTGGTGTTGTCTGACCTTTCTGGATCTGTAGTGTGGTGTCTGTCATTAATTGTGGAAAATTCTTAGCCTTCATACATTTCTGCTGCTTCATTCTCTCTCTTTTCTGCTTGGGTGTCTGGCTGTGTCTGACCAAGGTAAGCACTTTTGCTCCTGTCATATCTCTTACTCTAGGTATTGGTCTCTCTCCAGGTTTTTAGTTATTTGACTCTCCTATGACCTCAGCCCTCTGATGAGTTCAAGAAATGCACTAATCTTGTATCTTTGGCTTTTTTCTTCTTATAAGAGTGGAAATGATGCTTTTACCATCTCTAAGTGGAAATTAAGAATCTACACCAAATATTTAAATAATTACATTATATGTTATTTTATGGGTATGTTGTGCCTTGTTAAAACCATTCTCTATTTTTTGGCACTTAGATTATTTAATTTTCAAATTATTAGTAACTAGGCAATAAATATATTTGGACAGACATTTTTGTGTTCTTATCTGAGTAGGACAAACTACTACAAACTGAATTAAGTGTGTATCTTTTAAAAGATTTTATGAAATGTTGCCAAATTGCCTTCTAGGAAAGCAATGACAACATATCATCAGAAATATGAGTGTTCATGATTATAGTTTTGGGACTCTGGGGAAAGCTGCCTCCATGGCATAAGCACCTTTCCTTCACTAAGCTGGCATTTGCTTGGACATGCCTAATCCTGACCCAGGGTTTCCTGGTTTCTATTTCTGGCCAGCTCTCACTGTATGAAGCATCACCAGGAAGGAGGCCTGACATGAGGCTGGATTGAATATTGAAACCAAGCTGTGACTACAGGGGACTCTTCCAATTGCAGATGAAGATATTGGAAGAGTTTCGACATTTCCTGTCTTAGGAGTTCTAAATCGATTCTAAGGCACAGACGAACCACGTTTACGCAACACTGATAGCTCAAATTGGACATGGTAGAGATTAATTCCCGATCAAGGCAATTTCTAATTATTGTGCTGGCAAATAAATAACTGAAAAAATCTTTTAATATTTTTAGCAGTGGGGGAATGTTGTGGTTTGGACTTTTAATTCCAAATTAAAATATTTAATGCTTTATAAAGCAGTTGCTATTTAAACTGCCAATAATATTTAACTTGAATTTACTCACCATTTCCTATCCTCATCCTGTATAATTTATAACACTAAGCCTTTCAATACTCCAAAATGCCAGATAAACTTTTCTCATTTGCTCTTAATTTGGTCACGCAGGATAATACCAACATCTGAAGGCTCTTTAAACTGCTTTTTAAAATGCATTCCTGTGAGCGCCACCCGTGCCCCCTCTGCTCCTTGTCATCATCCATAATTATTTCCAATCCAAAGCGGCCCTTAATGCACTTATTAATCTGGCATTCTCCTCAGTGTGAAGCACATACAGCTCTATTAATTTTTAAAAACCCCCCTTTTTATAGGGGACTGCAGATGCTTGGCTATTACTGAAAAGCTATTAGAAGTTAACACCTTTCTCTCCCCAGAGACTGGCATCGTCCTAGGCCTCCAAATGCCACCCTGTTTTACATTATCAGCTGCTAAGGCGAAGTATTAGAGACTTTTTTCCTTTTTGCTTCAGGATTGGTAATGCTATTATTCACTAAAGGCAGAATTCTGTTGGCCTGTGGACTGAGGGAGATGGCTCTTGAGCTAAGACACAGATTTTCAGATTTTCTGGTCTTCTCGGAGTGGGTACCTGCAGCTGTGGAATGTGTGTGAGACCCGACTGGCCTCTGGGAGAGAGAGAAAGGGAGAGTATGTGTGGGGGGTGATTACTGCTCTCTCTCCCCCAGTGGCCCTTTCCATTTGGATGACACTCACAGGCCATTTCAGGCACCATGAAAACATCAGAAAAGGCCAAGGCTGTTGTGTAGTAAGAAAAAAAGCAGGTTTCCTGTTTTCTCAGAAACTACAACAGGGACACAAGCAAAGTGATGGCTCTTGGCTTCATGAGGCCTAATGATGCACTGGGGGCCTGGGCGGGAAACAGCAGAGGATGCTAATAAATGATTTGCCATGGCCCATTTCGGGGATATTAAGTTTAATGGCTTGGGGCTATGCTTCCAAGTCACCTGCTGGGAGGCATTAGGGCCAGGGAAGCAAAGCTCTCAGAAATGGCTACTCCTTAAGAAGTGGTCACAGCCTGGGTCACTGGGATCCCCTGTGAGGAGAGAGTTGGGAGAGGACCATCCCAGGAATCCAGGTCTCTGGCTGAGTTTCCTAGGCTCCACGGTTGACCCTAAACAGGCAGATCTGGCTGCAACCGACAGATTAACAGGATGCTTACAAGGCATTTTTGGTCTCATGGCTCTTCTCTCTGTCTGCCTCCATGACTGTATTTGGCAAAACAGAAGGCCAGGAAACAATGCTGGAGATACTGAAGAAGAGGCAGAGAATCATTGTGACCACAGCCCTTCCGAGGAGCGTTTTGCTAGGGTGCAGGTAGCCCTGGCACCCACCCACTGAGGCTGGACTTCTGACCTCATGTCCCACTTCTGCTTTCCTGAAGCTTGACCATTAGTCACATCAACCTCAACTGTCATTTCCTTAGAGAATGTTCTATTAAAACATTCATATCCAGAGTGTTGGGGAAGACATTTTTATCCTCAGTTTATAGATGAGGAATCTGGGAATCTGAAAAGTGAAATCATTTCTCGAGGTGACACTCTGGTAGGGACAAGGCTCCACCCCAGCCATGCTGCTGCCAGGGTCTGTGCTTATTCCACTTTAACACCCGCCTCAACAGTTTGGGTGGTTTAATTAGGGTCTTGAGACTTTACCAGCATAAATTGCCAGGAGACACACTGCTCTGGTTAGTTTAAGTTGTTATTGCTGGTCAGCGTATGGTCATCTCAACCATGACTGAGTTCTAAAAAACTGTTTCAAGGCCTTTTTCTAAAGGGCAATAGTAAAAAGAACTTAGAAAGGAGTTAAGATGTGGGACAGCAGCCCAAGAATAGAAATAACTCATGATAGAACTGTTCTAATATAAGCCCTCAAAACAATACTACTTTCTGTAAATTATAAAGACCTCTGCTGGCACTTCTATTTTTCTGGATGCCCCAAATGAATAGTTTGTTCTACCTCCGTGTGACATTGCTTACAATTTAAGACCCTTGTTGACTAATTTTAAAGACTGCAGATTAACTATGATGATGCTAAACTTAACAATAGTAATACCCTCAACAGTTTTTGTATATTAGGAACTTCTCACGTGCACCTATTATTCCCATTTTGGACTGTGAGAGTTTGAGTAACTCTCCCCAAGTTCCAGAGCACAAATTGAAAGGGCCCAGGTGCTTTAGTTCATTTCTGATACATGCTGTATTGTTGCAAATTTTATTTATTTATTTTTTTGAAGAAAGTAACCTGATAATAGCTATTAAGAATAATGATGCATATACACTTGACCCTGCAATACTCCTTGAAGGAATCCAATCTACAGGCAGCTTGACCTCTGGATTTTCTGCCGTGAGTACAGATCTATAAGGATATTTTTCTCCAGCATTATTTGTCACAACAACAAGAACAACAAAGAAGAAAGAAAGAAAGAAAATAAGAACCTAAAACTCCATTAAAACAAGATTGGTTGAATAAATTAGAGTGTTGATATGGAGTGGTCTGTGATATATTAAATGTCAAAAGCAAACTCCAGAGTATATTTTTAGTATGACCCTATTTTAGCAAACCAAACTAAAGGCCATATGTGTATCTGTGATCCAACTTGTGTTTGCGTGCACATGGAAGATGCCCTCCAGGCTGTTATTATGGGTTGTCAATGTGGTTGAAAAATTATTAATTTTTCTTCTATTTCTTTGGATGAATTTACTTGTTATAGCAAGCATGCATAACTTTGTAATAAAAAAATCAAGTGAAGAAAATAAGAGGAATAAAATCACCAGGTAAACTCAAGACTGGAGATTTGGATTCCCACTTAGAATCAGAAGATGTGAAAAATTAGCTGTGCTCCTGTTATGGGAAAGGTTATTCCCACGACTAGTCATTTTGAATATGTAACAAGATTTTTCCATTTTTAAATTGCTGGCTTCCAGTGTTGTGTTCTTATACTTGAGAAAAGAATTTACATGTTAACACAGTCAGCAATAATACAATCACCGCAATGGAGAATATTCCTCAGTTATCATAGAGTGCTTGTCTCTCAAATAACTTAATTTTTCCTCATGATTTAAATAGCAGATATGGATGGCAGAGTAGATAACAGATAGCAAAGCCGAGGTTTGAATAAGGAAGCTGTGGCTGAACCAGAATGTGCTATCTTTCTAATAAAAAGTAATGCCGATTTAGTGCCTGATAATGCATTTGATTGAATAAAAATTTTAAAATGCTGCTGAATTGATTGATTTTCTAATGGACTTTGCTCAGATTCACTCCTACCTTCCCTGTCCCTCAAGGAAGGTCCTTATTTCAAATGAGCTCCACTGTTAGTATAAAGGTTGTAACAGAACCATCAACTCCTATTGAGAGCAGTGTCTCTAAGTTCTAGAAGCCCTGGGGTGAGAATAGGAACCATGCGTGAAAACTGTGACAGTGTGTAGTCTTGTTCTTATTCTCAATGTTCTTGTGACTTTAGTTTGATGGCAATCACAAGATCACTTCCCTTTGTGGCTCTTTCTATGTCATTGTCTTGGTCAAAGTCCCCAGATGGTGGAGCCGGGACTCTCATCTACAACTTCCATCAGCTGTGTCATATTGGGGTCCGTTTTTGTTGATTACTTTTTCTCCTCATTGCAGGTTATATTTTCTGCTTCTTTGCATGCCTAATAATTTTCGGTTGGACACCAGACATTGTGAATTTTACCTTGCTGGGTGTGTGATATTTTCATATTCCTTGAAATATTCTTGAACCTTTGCTGGAACATGAATAAATTCTTTATAAACCATTTGGTACTTTTGGGGCTTCCCTCTAAGCTTTGTTGGGTGGGAACAGAGCAGTCTTCAGTTCCAGGTTAATTTTTCTTTGGCACAGATGATACCCTTTTGAGCAGACTGCCTGATGCCCGTGTATTCTGAGGTGGTCCTCTCTGGCTGGTAGGAGCACAGACAGTTCCTAACCAAGTGTGAACTCTAATGATGGTTCTGCTTATCCTTCCAGGTAGATCCCCTCCCCCACTTTCTAGAGTAGTTTTCTCATGAGTGCACACTGGTCAGTATTCAGGGGAAGACTCGAGGGGAGCAGATGCCTGGAGCTTTCTCTCTGCAGCTTTCTCCCTTCTGTGCTGCTCTCCCCCTATAGCTGCTCTCCCCTTCCACTTCTGGCCATGGTGGCTGCCCCAAATTCTTAACTGGGTCCCTCCAATTTAACTGGGTCTCTCCAAGTCAGGAAGATGGTTGGGCTCTGTTTGGGTTTCCCCATCCTGCATTATGGTCTGGAAACTCTCTCCAGTGGTAAGTTGGGCCAAACCTAGGGCTCATCTTATTTATTTCCCTTCTTTTGGGGATCACTGGCTGAGCCAACCGCCTATTGCACAATGTCTGAAAAAATGTTTTTTTTTTTTTCATATCTTGTCCATTTCTTGGTTTTAGTGAAAGGGTAAATCCAGTCCTTACTATTTCATCGTGGTTAAAATGGAAATCTCGGAGCAAAGCTTCTCAACCTCAAACTGTCAGTTGGATCTTCTGGTCTCAGTGGCTTTCCTTATCATTGTCATCATCTTATCAAAAATCTGCAGGGAAATAGTTTCCCTTAGTGAGGCTATAACATTAAAAAGTGTGAATTGTGCCTGAGAATTTTGAGCAGACTTTTGGTTTTAGGATGGGACCTAAAGTCCAAGGAAGATTTTCCTAGTGACAAGAATAAGGGCACTTGATGGGATGAGCACTGGGTGTTATTCTGTATGTTGGCAAATTGAACATCAATAAAAAATAAATTTATTATTTGAAAAAAAGAATAAGATCGTACCTCCTGTGTTGGAGCCCCAAGAGCTTCTTTAAATCACAAATATGTCACCTTCATGCTCACAATCCTGAAATGGCTGTCCATTGCTTATATGACGAAGAACACCATTCTGATTCCCCATCTATATTTGCAAACCCCTCTCTTATGCCTACCTCCTTCTTCCTGCCTCCAGAGATGCTGGCTTTCTTTCAGTTCTTTGACTGTCTAACTGCCTCTGGACCCACTCCCTGGCATGCTGTCATCTCAAGTCTCTGTTCATCTGTCAGGTCCCTGCTGTGATGTCATTTCCCTGGACTAATTCTCCACTGGGTGTCTCATAGCCCTCTATACTCTCCTTGCAGCACTTACACCAGCATAATGGCAAAAGGCCTTTTCATCGGGGGGTAATTACACCTGGAAAGGTCGCCTTAGACCAAGCCAACTTTAACATGGGAGCCAATCTTTCATGGGAAAGAGAGTTTTTTTTTTTTTTAAAGATTTTATTCAGAAAGTTCAGAAAACCAAAAGTAGAAATGATGAAAATAAATTTATTTTTATCTCATTTCTGCCCAATTTTAGATTCTAATTCCAACCACATACTGAAGTTTCAGAGTAAACAGAGAATGAATGAGGTGCTGATAATTTTGAAGAATGTAATTTTTATGATAAAACTGGATGATGGCAAGATATGGCTCTCCTTGTTTCATGTTTTTTTTTTTTTAATCTTTACAACACAAACACAGAGAAAGCTGTTTATTGCAGCAAGAGTCCAGAGTCTAGAGCTTCATGGGCTTTCCCAAGGGCTTTCCTCAGCCACTTGATGGTCCAACCATTCTATTTTGACCGTTAGTTCATCACTTCTGTCAAACCCCGTTTTCCTGCTGTTACTGTTCCTATTATTATCAGAGCCTCATCTGATAATGTCATTATCTGTCATTGGCTTGGTGTGGGGTTCAGGCAGTCCTCTCACAGACCTCATAAAATCCTACAGCTTTGGTGAAGTTTTCAATTTCTCTTTGCAATTTGTTTGTATTACAATTGCATTGTACTGTCAGATAACCCACAATGAAGAGAGGTGGATCAAAAGTGATGACAGCTCTTTGGCCCCCGATGGATGCTGATGTTATATAGGTTGTTGGAGTAGAAACTGATCTTGCAAGTGATTGGTTCACTAATGAATCTTTTTCACATTATTATGATCATTTTTGCTTCCCTATACAAACTCAAGAGCATGAGGTCCTTCTACGTACAAATATTTGCATACTTATTTGTATAATGCTGTCTCCCCAGCTGGACAGCAGCTCCACCAGAGAGGGACTTCTGAGCTGCAGGTGCCCCCAACAGGCCTGGCCAAGTCAGGACTCGATAAAATGTTTGTTGAAAAAATAAACCAAAGAAGAGCCAGGAGGAGAGGCATCTTGGAGAGTGGTCTCAGCTCATCACATCATTCCATCATCAGTGAGCTGAGCTCCTTCAAGTGAGACACCTACATTTTGGTGGCAGCCACTGTTGCTGATTTGTTCAAATTCTTTCCTTGTTCTTTAGTGATGTTGATGTTAACAAGATGAATGCATCACCCTCCTTACTGCTCTGCAGGGAAACACAAAGGAATAGGTGCTTGTCTCCCTGAGAAAAAGAGTTTTGGGCAGAAGGACTCTTACTCTGAACACAGTATGTGAGACGAGGTGCTGAGCAAACTCAGAAGGAGTTCTGGGGGAGGGAAGTGCTGCCACTGCAGGCCTCCCCTGGGAGATATCCTGCCAGCATTCTGCTGTGCTCCATTCTGCGAGGGTGGTGTCCCCATGTGCTTAGCAAGTTCCTTACCTCTAGGAGACTTATTTCCCAGACCCAGGAAGATGTAATAAGGAACCAGCATTTTAGCCTCAGACCATCTCTCAAAGAAAATGCAGTGCTTCTGATGATTTTCTTCACTCTGGAAAATATCACTTGAACGTGGCTTGTTTTGGGGATGATTTAGTCCTTAGAGAATGCCTTCTATTGAGCTTTTACCCTTAGCCATGGAAGTATCCCTGATGGCAGAGGAGAGTAGCCATAGAGAAGGACATTGCTTGATGTTTTATTGGAAAATCAATGTAAATTTTGCATTTGATTGTAAGTGAACTATTATATAAAAATGATATCCTCTACTGCCTTCCCTCCCCAAAAAAACACCAAACATAGAAAACCCTAGAAGGCAGCCCTGCAAGTAAAATCACACTCCCAGAAGATGCAGCAAATGGCTTCTATGGGCTTGTGTCCCCTCAGGCAGTAACCCAAGGGTTCACCTAGTCTTATTTGAGAAACCATGTTAATGACAATTTTTGGAAAAGTATCAGTTCCTTCCTACCACGCCCCTCCTGCAAACGAATTCCCAGATGTACCAGCAGCATCACTATTTGGGTCCTAGTGAGCACTAATACTGAATTAGAAAAATCACTCTTGGCTAATGTATGCTCTTTATCAATTCCAGCCCCAGTTCCAGGAACACAACTTTGTGAAGTGTCAGTTCTATTTAGAGGCTGTTTAGATGTTCATTATGATCTTGTTCAGTCACTCAAGAAAACAAAGAAATCATATCTGTTCCTCCTGTTTCCATTTTTTTTCTCTAAGTAACTTTTGAAAAAAAAATTGTTGGATTAGTTTCCAGATAGGTAAAAAGAAGAATTTGGGGGGCTCAGCAAATTTTTAAGATTCACTGTGATTTTTCTTCCTGTTATAATCAGGGGGTGGGGGAGGTGCTTCTTCTCCTGAAGTTCTAGTCTCAGTTCTGCTCTTACATTTTCTGAAAGCCTCACAGGCCAGCAGAAACCCCTTTTGGGATTCAGATGTTGATAGTAATTTCCTTTCTTCACTTGCCAGGATCAGTCAGTTTCTTTCTGGGCAGTTTTTTCCAACTTCATATTTTAGCCTAAAATCCAGCAAGATCATAAACTGCTGAAGAAGCATTTTCTGTTTATGCTCACATGTCAAGTAACCCATCTCAGAATCTCTTACCCTGAGGCAAGAAAACACCAGAGACTCAGCTATGCCTCAGTTTAGTTCATAGAATTTTACTGCATCCGTGAGTAGTTGCTATGAACATTTAGAATCACAGAATGGGGGGATCGCAGAATTACAGAACCAGAAAGGGCCTTTCTTTTTTTTTTTCTTTTTTTATAATAAGTTTATTTTTTATTGGTGTTCAATTTGCCAACATACAGAATAACACCCAGTGCTCATCCCGTCAAGTGCCCCCCTCAGTGCCTGTCCTTTAATGCTCATTTTAATCTGATCATTAGTTGACTCTTCATTTTGTAGTGCCAGAAAGATTCAGTGACTTGCCAAAGGTCATACAGAAGCGAGGTCCCTGACTCCTGACTCATTCTGAGATGCCACAATGTAGAGTTAACTTTTGCTTCCTATTCAACTACCCCAAATGTAAGTGGCTTAAAGCAACCACTTATTTAGGTATTGATTCTGCAGGTCAGCAGGTTAGCCTGGGCTCAGCTGGGTGGTTCTTCTGCACTGTGCTGGGCACAGCTGACCTTTGCTGGGTAGTCAGCTGGCATGTCCATTGGGGCTGGCTGGTTTATAACGGCCTCACCCTCAATGGCTGGGATGACTGAGACTTCTCGCCACATGACAATCAGGAAGTTCCTAGGGCAGGAAGGGGGAGATCCCTTGATGTTATCATTGCTAATATCCATTGGTCAAAGTAAGCTATAAGACTGAGCCCAGGTAAAGGGGGTGAAAAGAGAATAATTTGTGGCCACTTTGAAACTTGCCACATGTGGTGATTTCCACTTCTGAATGACAAGATATCATCCAGGCCATCTTTTCAAGAGTCTCACTTCTAGTTACCTTGTATGAAAATTCTGACATGCAATCTTTGTAAAATAAATCATGGGCTAGCCTCTTAAAATCCAATTATTTTATTTCCTCTAATGCTGGAGATAGCAATTTATTTCATATTATTTCCCTCTTGGAATACAATTTTGGGTGAACATATGGGAGTATTTTTAAAAAGCCATTTCTAGTCTTCAGTTTATGATGGAAACTTTTCAATTTTCCAAATGTTACAAAGAAACCCAAAGTTATCTGTGGATCCACTTCATTATTTCCTGCATAGCTCCAAGGGGCAACAATAGTTTCATCCTTCATATTTTGGGGCCCATTATGGGTTTGCACATGAATCCCATCCTTCTGGCATTTCAGACCACACTGACTCTCTTGGCATTCCTGTGAAGTGTCAGACATGAGTTACATGCCCCATTTGACAGATTGAGTAACTGAGGCTCAGGTAGATTTTCATTACTCCCAGGATTCCCACAGGGCTCCCTAAGTGTGAACACTTGTGTCTGTTTCTTCTTCCTTCAAGTCTATTCTTACATCTTGAGGGGGTCTATGGAGAACCATGCAGACAGCCCTTACGTCTGCTCTATGACCTCTCCCTTCCTGAGGAACATAAGATGCTGTCACTCTGGGCAAAGGGTCCCATGTTTCCTTCACTGAGAGGAGCCAGGCATGAGGTGTGAGTGCTGAAATCCTCTCCTCCTCTTGAAATGTCTGGGTATATCTGAGTGTTGCCCTCCACCCCATCTCATCATCCTCTGGTGGGGGGTCTTCTCCTCCACCTCCTTCTCTTCTAGGTTCTCTTCTTCACCCAGGATCCTGATTCCATCCTGCTCAGGGGGTTCAGGGAGCATTCTCTGGTGCAGGTGACATCCTGAAGGATGACTATGATCAGCTCAGAGAAAGGCATTGGCAATAGCACAAAGCATTTTCTCATCAAGAGGAAATGGTGGTGACCAATGTGAGAACTATATGTGAGATTTTATGACTGAAGGATAGTGTGTGTGTGCGTGTGTGTGTGTGTTATGGGCAGGAAGAAGGGAAAAGATAGACCCTTCTCTAGTTGGGCCCACCACAACCTGATCCCACTTCAAGGGGAAAAAAATCACTGGCTGGTGGGAACAAGTCTTAAAAAGACTTGCTAGAGTCCAAAGTTAGTGGTTGCCTGGTGCTTCCTCCAGCGGAGCAGAGGAGTGCGTATGTCCTCAGGCTCCTGAAAAGCCTGGAGTGGTTCCATAAGGGCCCTTTGCAGGATTGCTGAAGGCAGGTTGTGAGGACGCCACCTCCACACCAATCAGTACCTCCTTTCTCATATCTGAGAGCCTGGAAAAGCTGTGCTTCCTCGGTGGGACTGCTGTGCTTCTGCTGGGTTGGTTTGTTTGAATCTGGCAGATACCACACATGGTCAGCCTGCAAGTGATTGCAGGTCTTTTATCCCTCTGGCTGCTAGGAAGCTCAGGGATGACTATTTTCCTAAAAGTTAAAAATCACTTTGTTGATTTTTATAAGCATCAATGAAAACTTATTCTATAAATATATGATTTTATAAATCTAGTAATAACTTTGAAATTTTGACAATGTAGCCCTGCATGCAAAAGAATGTTTCGAAATCACTCCAAATAGTACCACGAGGTGAAGCATATTCTAAATACCTTATGTTGGTGTGTACGTACTTATCTCTATATGTCAGTAACTGTGAATGGACTTTCATACATCTATTTATTTACTTAGTCATCTATCTACTTAGATGTACGGAAAAGGGATCATATAAATTATGTGTTTTATTTTAAACATGTCTTAAAGTTGTTTCTGCTTGGGTTTAAAAGAAGAAAACGAGGGGCACCTACATGGTTCAGTGGTTGAGCGTCTGCTGTCAGTTCAGGTCGTGATCCCAGGGTCCTGGGATCGAGTCCCATGTCGGGCTCCCTGCATGGAGCCTGCTTCTCCCTCTGCCTGTGTTTCCGCCTCTCTCTCTGTGTCTCTCATGAATAAATAAATGAAATCTTAAAAAAACAAACAAACAAAAAAAAAACAGAAGAAAATAAAGCTACAGAGAAGTGGATAGTATTGTTGAAATAAAAGTGCTTTTACCCCAAGAGATGTTCTCTAAAGGATCTCTCTAAGGTTAAGAAAAGAGATTATGGGGGAAAAGGCCCATTGGATTTGGAGTAATTATGTTTTTCATCTAACCATGTTTTTCAACGTAGACACTATTAGTTACTTCCCTGCCATGGAGGATGAGGGCGTCAGCACTCCCTCCCACTCCCTTCCCTTATTACTTGATTTTTGTTAGTTTTATCATTATTACCCTTTATGGATATATTTCATTGCACACAATTTTGTAGTATTAAGTCTATGTTTAAATGGGTTCTATTGTCACCATCAGCCCTTTCCCTATACCTTCTCCATCGCTCAATTCTTGATTTTGATTTTTCTCTCTCTCTCTTGTTTAAAAGATATTATTTATTTATTTATTCATGAGAGACACAGAAAGAGGTAGAGACATAGAGGGAGAAACAGGCTCCCTGTGGGGAGCCCAACACAGGGCTCAATCCCAGGACCCCAGGATCACGACCTGAGCCAAAGGCAGACGCTCAACCACTGAGCACCCAGGCGCCCCTGATTTATTTCTTAATTAGCTTGGTTTTATATTCAAGTCATTTTGTCAAGAAGACCTTGTAGTCCCTGAATTTTTTAAATGCCTTTTAATTCTTTGGATATCTGAGGATGTCTGTCTGTTGTCTTTATGCCTGACCGGTGCCTTGTCTGGATAGTGTGGTGATCTTGAATGTCACCCTGGACAGCCCGAGAGCAGCCTGACCCTCTCCTCCTCGATGGCCGTTTGCTGTTTATACCTGGATTCTCGAGGAATTATTACTTCTGTATGAAGTTAAATTACTTAATCAGGACATATCATGGTGTTGACCACTCTGAATGCATTTTTTCTTTTCTTTTCTCTTTTTCTGGAACATTATGTATTTGTGGATTCTGATCTTCCTGTATTTCAGACAGTGCTGGATTATATCATTCAATACTTTTCCATTCGGTACTTTTTCCATTCCATTTCTTGGTTTCTATCATGGACACTAATTACTCTCGTGTTGGATTCTCTTTGCTCTATTTCTTTGTCTTTTTCATCTCTGTTCTTTGTAATTATCTAGGCTTTTCCTCTTTGCCCAATAATTTGATGTTCATATCTGTGCTGTTCTTGCTGATTTTAATTAAGTTATTTACTTTTGAATATTGTTTTGGTCCACAACTTATTTCCTTTGGTTTGCAAACTCCATTTTCCTCTCATTCTGTCATTTTGTCAGATGCCTCATTATTTTATTATGAAACTTTGAAAGATACAGAAAAGTTGAAGGAATTAGAGTGAACACTCATCTACCCACTACCCAGATTCTATAATTAAAAGACTCCTCTGCTTGCCTCGTGATACACCTACTGATCAGTTCACCCCTCAGTCCATCAATCTATCATATTTTTTGTTTTGTTTCAAAAGCAAGTATTGGGGGCACCTGGGTGGCTCAGTGGTTAAGCATCTGCCTTTGGCTCAGGTCGTGATCCCGAGGTCCTGGGATCGAGTCCCACATCAGGTTCCCTGCAGGAAGCCTACTTCTCCTTCTGCCTATGTCTCTGCCTCTCTCTCTCTTTCTGTGTCTCTTATGAATAAATAAATAAAATCCTAAAAATAAAACATAAAACAACAAAAGCAAGTGTTGACATTGGCATAGGTCCCTCTACTTCAGCATGAATATCATTAAGTAGAGTTTAATATTTGTTTATGGTTACTTATTTTTTTCTTTGAGGTAAAAGTTGTATACAGCAAAATGCATAAATTTTAGGCATTCGCCATTGAATGGAGCTTTTCCCAAAAATTTATTGTGGAAAGGTTCTAACTGTACAGCAAATTTGAAAGACTTTTATAGCAAGTGACTGTATATATACCACCTGTATGTTTTCATGGACAGTGAATTGTACTTGCTTTATCACAGATGTTACATACTTCTTTTGAGGTAAAATTAATTTGCAATGAAATGTACAGATTTAAATGGACTTTTGATGAATTTTAACAAGTACACACACCGTGTACTCCAAACTGTGCATCAAAATATAGAATATTACCTCAGAAAATTTCCTCCTGCCCCTTCTCAGCCAGTCTCCACCCAGTTACCCTGAGGTAACCACTATAATTTTTCTACATAGACTAGCTTTGCCTACTCTAGAACGCCCTACAAGCAGAATCATACGTCAGCATGCATTCTTTTCTGTAAGACGTCTTTCCCACAGCACACTGTTCTTGAGGTCCATCGTTAGTGTCTCATGTTCATGTTTCATTGTGTAGTTAGTTGGTTTCCATCCTCTGGTTGTGCCCTGGTTTACCCACTCGTTCTCTTATTCATAGATACGTGGGATGTTTCCAGATTCGACTATTATGAATAAAGCTGTTAGGAATGTTCTCGTGCCAGTCTTCTTTCATTTGCTTTCATTTCTCCTGGGTAAATGTCTGGATTGGCACTGTTGAGTCGTAGAGCAGGTGTCTGCTTGGTTTATGTTGCTGAAACTTTTCTCCTATCTTTGTATTATCTTACACTACCACCAGCAGTGTCAGAAGTTTCCAGTTGTTCCATATACTCGGCTACATTTGGTTGTTGGAGTTTTTAATTTTTGCCCTTCTGCTGGGTGTGGTGATCATTTTAAGCTATTTATCTGTCTCCCTACCTATTGATTTATTTATTTTTAAGTAGGCTCCATACCCAGCGTGGAGCGCAATGTGGGGCCCGAATCCACAACCCTGAGAGCAAGACCTGAGCTGAGATCAAGAGTTGGATGCTGAACCGACTCAGGTACCTGAGTGCCCCCATTTTAGACTCTTTTAAACAAAATTGAATTCAAGCTCCTAATGCATTTTGTTTTTAGCTGGTGCACTTGCAAAGAATTTTCTTTTGTTGTTTTGTTAATGTTTTTTTTTTTCCCATGGCACATTCATGCATTTCTTGTTTTGTTTGCTGTGTATCTTCTTCCCTTTGAGAAGATTGCATGTCAACTGCACATCCCGTGTTGCTTACTTATTATACCAGTTCTTTTCATTTCACTCATACTTGAGCAGCTCTCTCCAGACATTTGTTTTGATCTAATGGAGTAAGGTTGCCTTTGACTATGACTTTCCTGCCATCACACTTGAGGATGGCTTGATTTTCCCTCCCCCTTAGCTACATTATTTTTTTAGTTCATGCTATGTCAGTAATGAGTTTTGATACAGTAAATGATACAATATGATACAGTGGGATATGGACAATATGATACAGTAAAATCCATCCTTTTCGGGGATACAGTTCTATGAATTTTGGAAAATGTAGACAGTGTATAGCTGCCACCATAGCCACGATAATATGCCATTTCCCTCATCTCACCAGGTTCTATCATCCCCCCTGTAGTCAGTCCTCTCTCCTCACCCTCAATCCCTGGCAACCACTGGTCTGTTTCCTGCGCTTATAGTTTTGCCTCTTTTAGAATGTTCTATAAATAGAACCATACACTGTGCAACCTTTTGGGTATGACCGTTTTCCCTTAGCACAATGCTTTTGAGATTCATCCGTGTTTCTTGCATGAATCAATAGTTTATACTGATGACTGCTTTATTATTATTTATTTATTGCTCAACTTTTTATTGAGCATTACTCCATTTTGTGGATGTAACCACAATTTGTTTATTGCTTCAGCAATTAATTAACATTTGAGTTATTTCCAATCTTGGATGATTATCCCAGCTTCTATAAATATTTGCCTACAGATTTTTTTTGTGGGTTGTTTCTATCCTTTGCTATATTTTGAAGAATGGTGTTTCATATCATAGTTATATCTTTTTGTCTTGAAGAGCTCCAATAAAGAGATGTGTGTGAGAGATTCCTCTTTCTGAAGTTTCACTAAATACCCTCTCTTGGGCTCAGCACACCCAGTTGGGGGTATATATACCATTTCCATGGAAGTTCCCTTGGCTTTAGATCATTTCCCCTCATGACCATAGCATCCTGGCACCCTCGCTTTTGTCAATGACAGTCAGGGCCCTGATCATAACCCCATTTCCCCTCGTTTTTTTTTTTTTTTTTCCAGTAGCATCTTCTACTCTCCCCCAGTCAGTGGAGGGAAAGCTGTGAGTCCTCATCCACGCTTCATTCCTGATCTGACAGTATGAGGGAGAACTGTTGAGATTTTTTTTTTTGGCCCCCATATTAGTCAGGGTTCTCCAGAGAAACAGAACTAATAGGAGACTTATATCTATGTTTATTATAGGGTATTGCTCATGTGATGATGGAGGCTGGGAAGTGCTATGGTGTTTCTCCTGCAAGCTAGAGGCCCAGAAAGGCTGGCTGTGCCATTCTAAGGAAAGGTTAAAACATGGAATGAGAACCAGAGAGCTGATGATGTAGATGCCAGTCTGGTTTGAAGGCCTGAGCAATAGGAGCCCTGAGGATAAATCAGTGTTCTAGCTCCATAGGCAGAGAGAGAGAATCTCCCTTCTACTGTCTTTTTTCCTATTTAGGCTCTGAAAGGATGAGATGATTCCTATCCACGCTGAGGAGGGCAGTCCACTTTCCTCAGTGCATCTATTCAAATGCTAACCTCTTCTGAATGAGCCTCACAGACACACCCAGGAATAATGTTTAATCAGATACTTGGACATCCCGTGATCCAGTCAGGTTGACACATAAAATTAACTATCACTGCCTCCCCCTCGCCCATGTTTTCTGGGGGTGTAGAGAGTGAGGCTGGACATCTTGCTGCACTGAATCATTTTACTGTCCTCCATAACTTTTTGTTTCCTTTCTTGGCTGACACTTTTGAAGTTTCAAGCTTTGGGCTGAGCCTTTTCCCTTGATCACTGTGTGTGTGTATATATATATATATATTTTTTTAAATCAATTTCTTCAGCTATTAGGGGAGGATGGTTCCATATGCTTCTATGAGCTATCCTAACTCAAAAAATCTCTGTTTACCATTAATAATCACACAGATCTTTTTGACTTGTGTTTCCATGTTCTAACCTTTCCTTTGGCCTCATCCTACTATTCAAATCTGATTTTCTTCCTGGTGAGTTTCTGTTTTAAGATTTTATTGTGCTATGTGTATGTTTACAAGTTGTCTCAAATGCTTTTTGGAATGTAGTTGGATATAAATAAGTCTAACAGATTGAGCAAATATCAGAATCAGTCAAGAGTGACCTAAAACCTGCAGAGCCAGGCAGTTGTTAGCAGATCAGTGTTTTGGATCTAGTGATGAGTTCACTATACTTAGCAGTAGTGCTCTTCAGGAAGCAGTTCCATGTTATGACAGCCAAGACAGTGTTGAGCAAGAGTCACAAATGTAAATGCCTTCGGGGCCAGGCAGGTCCAACTAGTTAGTGAAACAGGCTAGTAGAAGACAATAGGGAGTGGTGGGGACTGTAGCAAACCAGGGAGCATCTGGCCTGGCTAATGATGGCTGCTTCTCAACTTCCATGGATAGGCAAGCATAGGGGCTAATCTTGCCAGAACTTGTAGATATAAGGCAACTGGCTAGGCATTAGTTTTGAATACCAATCTAGCTCCTTTTGCCATGAAATCCTTCTTTCAGATAAAATCTTGGATGAAAATCAAGTACCTATGAGAGTAAATGTGGGGCAGCTTAGCTCAGTTCAGCAGCCTGAAGCAGTGACCTTTTGAGGCCTCTCCTCAAAGACCTCATGACTCTGGGAATAATCTGGTAACCTACAGGCTAGATCGTGGGGGAAGGTCCTTCCTGCCTGTTCTGATCTTGTCTTGGCCTCCCAGCCCTGGACCTGGGTGACTTTGCACATTATATATTGACCCTGAGCTAACTTTACAGCATATGTGTGCTTTGTAAATGTGGAAATTATTTTCAAAGAGTGTTTTTTTTTTGTCTAATGGACAGAATGCTGAGTGTGTGTGTGTGTGTGTGTGTGTGTAGCAGCACATGTTTTCTGGACACTTATAGTTCCATGATGGCCAAGTTGATCTTAAAGAGAATGTCTACATTTAGTGATAATTCTAGAACAAAGGTCAGCAAACTACTGCCTGTGTACCAAATTCAGTTTGTAGCCTGCATTTGTACGTGATGCAAGCTAAGAATGGTTTTCACATTTTTAAAAGGTTGCAAAAAAAATAAGTAAAAGAATATGTGACGGAGACCCTATGTGGTCTACAAAGTCTAAAATATTTCTATCTGGCCCTTTACTGAAAAAGTTTGCAGAGCCCTGTTCTGGAATATCTGAACCAACCAGTCCCAAGCCTTTATTTATTTTTTTAAGAGTTAAATAATTTTCCTTTATTTTTTATTTTTTGTATATTTTTTTTGTTGGAGTTCGATATGCCAACATATGGCATAATACCCAGTGCTCATCCCGTCCAGTCCTAAGCCTTTAAATATACGTTGTCTATAGAAGCTGTGTGTGTCCATGCTCCTTTTTCTCTGCCCTGAGAAGCGTGCTGCTGTTGATTTGCTCACTGCCTCTCCTACTGACCAGAGTGATCCTCCTCAGTGCAGATAAAGGTAAACCAGGGCTTGCCCAGCCTCATGAACAGGGGTTACGCCCCTGCAAAGCCTCTGGCCAGGTTGAACGGCTCGCATGTCTCTCTCCAGGCCTGGCCCCCTAAGAGCTGGATTTCCCAAATGGCTGAAGCTGCCACAGCCATGCTGGGGAACCTGCTGGCTTCCAGCTGCCCGAGTGGTGGCCATATGATCCGCTTGCATGAGCAGTTCCCCAGAGCAGTGAATGCTTGGCCTAACTTTTGAGCTCAGACAGTCCAATCCTCTCCGAGCTCACATGGGTCCCACTGATGTTCTTTGGGGGTAAGCCAGGGGCTTCTGGTGCTGCGGGGGTCCCACTGATGTTGTTATCACTTCTGAGGCTCTGGGAGGTGCTCTTGGAAGCCCTCCCAGCCGGCCGTCCAGCCTCTGGGCCCCCACGTGTGCCTCCCAGTTGCAGGCCTCATATGTTGCTCATGGTGTCTGGAGGGCACAGCCCCCTCCCCAACTCTAGAGGAAGCCACTCACATCCCAGCTCGTGGCTCCAACTAATGGCCACCCGCTCTGGGTTCCAGTGGGTAAAATTCTGCTCCAGTCAGCTGAGAAGGAGAGCACTGCACTGAGAGTCAGCACATCCCTATCGAAACCTGGCTTCAGCCCCAACTCCAGCCGGGATCTTGGCAAGTCACATTCCTCCTGGGGGGCTCTGTTTCCCCATTTGGAAAAGATGAAGGGTGAGCTAGAGCTCTGCTTTTCATACTGGGGTTCTCAGACCAGTGGACAAGATCCTTAAGAGCTCTTTGGAAACATTCTATTTTTATTGTACTTGTAAGTCAACATAAAGGATGTAAGAGTTTTCCGGCTCATCTGGCTGGTCGCCTCATACCTGGGTAGGGCCAGGAGAGTTTAGTGCTCGAGTTTTAGCCGTGTTAGGAGGATGTTGGGTCAATCAGGACTACACACTTGAATTCTCATGGGCTAATGAGAGAAGGAGCGGATGTGGCTAAGTATCTGTATCCACCGAAGGGCCGTGATGTCAAGGCTTTCTGTGTGAATGAAAGTTTGTGCAATAGTGAGGAGAGAAAGCCGAGCGGGAAGATTGAGTCATCGCACGGCACTCCCAATAGCAGCCTGGCCAAGAGCACGCACATCTGCCTCCTAGCAGCCCATCCTGCCCTGAGCAGCGCCTCTTCAGCAGAAACATCAGCAGCTGCATTATTTTAATGCCGTTCGTTATCATTTTAACATTTTTGTCATTTTGTTGGCATTTATTCTAAGAATGTTTTTTGGTTTTCTAGTTGTCCGAAAGCTAGAAGCCTAAGATGCTATACCTAACTCTGTGTGTGTGTGTGTGTGTGTGTGTGTGTGTATTTAAGTAATACTATAATCAAAATAACTTCAGTTCAAGTTGGGGCCCAGGGGATATTTTTTCCCTCTCAAAGTGATGTGCACTTGACCGAAGAATCAAGGGTCTAGTGCAGGGATGGCAAACTGTCAATGAAGGACCAGAGGTCAACAGGATTTGTGGGCCATATTATCTTTGTTGTCAGGACTCAGCTTTGAAGTGGTAGTGTGCAAGAGGCCACAGAGAAGAAGTACATGATGGGGCATGGCTGTCTTCCAATAAAACTTTATTTACAAAAACAGGCAGTGGGCCAGATTCGGCCACCAGGACACGGTTTGCTGACGCTGGTGTACACGATGGTCGAGGCACCCTCCTGCTCAGATACTTGGCAAAGTCGTCTTATTGAGGAGACAGGTTTTCCCCTCGGGTTTCTCAAATGAAACCTGGTTTCTGCTGCATAAACTCCCTGATGCTCCCTGGTGCTCAAAGGTGAGCGGCTGACCGCTATGGTGAGGAGGCAGGGTCCTTTCTCCACGCCCAGAAGGCTCCTTGCTTTGGCCCTGGGTCCCCGCTCCAGGGCAGGCCCTCGGCTCAGCTGAGACTTTATGTGTCTCCCCTGGTGGCCGCCTCTGCACCTTTGTCAGGGAATCATCCTGTTCCCCTGGCGCATCCACCTTGCCAACATTTGGATGCTGTTATCGAATAATCCTGCAGCCAGCCTTAGGAAGCTGGGCCCTTTTATCTTTCTCTATAAATCACCCTCTCCCTTCACTTAATCCTGCCTGGCCCGCTCCTCTGAACTCCCTCCAACCTGTCTCTGGTGAGCTGGTTCTGAGCACTGCGGGCTGCAGGCAGCCAGGTGCGGCCTTGCTGAGGTTTGGGGAAAAGGGAGGGTCCCTCTTCCGTCTGCCAGGGATGGGGTTTGCCTGCAAATTTCCACACCTTTTCTCTGCTCTTCCTGAATGGGGCCAAAGTAGGTTGTTTATTCAACATCCACTCAATATTTATTTATTGAGAGGTGCCTCTGTGACTCAGTAGGTTAAATATCCAAAGTCATGATCTTGGGGGCCAGGGATCAGTCTTGGGATCTAGCCCCATGTCAGGTTCCTTGCTCAGCGGGGTGTCTGCTTCTCCCTCTCTTTCTGCCCCTCGCCCCACTCATGCTCACTCTCTCCCTCAAATAAATACATAAGATCTTTAAAAAATTTATTTATTGTGCTCCCCACTAAGTGGCAAGTGTGTGCCAGGCACTGAGGACACAGCAGTGAAGATGATGGAGGTGCTATGCCATCTCAGGGCTAACATGAAATGGATGAACAAGTGCACCAAATATTTATATATTTTCAAAGTACTGTGGAAGAGACTGGTAAGAGTGGAGATGGACAACAGGGAGGGGTAGAGAGTACAGGGACATCTGCTCAGGCAGAGGGGTTGAGAAGACTCTTCAAGGAGGTAGTATCCATGCCCAGGCCTAAAAGATCAGCAGGAGCCAACTGTGAGCATAGTGGAGGGAAGAAAATCCCATACAGATGAATAGCATGTGCAAAGATCCTGTGGTAGGGAGAGGGCTTTTGGGCTTGATTATGTGAGGAGCAGAAAGGAGAGTGTCTGTTCAGAGACTCCTGCCTAGGGGTTTTTAGGGCTCTTGGGTACTGGGGCTCAGTAGTGGCCTGGGTGGTGCAGGGAAGCATACGCACAGGCAGATGTGAAAAGCATGTGAATACTATTCACATAATAGCCTAATAATCACATACTGAGCTAATGACCATCATTATAATAGCTTCTACTTAATGACAGAGACCATATGTTCAATGCTTTATTAAATTTATTGCATTTAATATTTAGGGCAACCCTTAGAAGGAGTTATTCTGTCTCCTGCATTTTATAGATAAGGAAACTGAGGCTCAGAGAGGTCAAGTATTTGCACAATGTCACACAGCTAGTAAGTGCAGGAGCTGGGATTCTAATCCACAGCAGCTAGACTCAAAGCTCCTGTTTTATTATCACTTCGATTCAATTTTTTTTTTCTATTACATTTGGAAATAGATAAAGCCTCCTGCTCATTCATCCACACCCTATGCAAGCTGCAGGCAATACAGAGCTTTAAAAACACAATATTAAAAAAAAAATAAAAACACAATATTTGCTCTTGAAAGCTCATGGTTTAATGGAGGAGATGGGTGAAGAGGCAACTGCAGGACAGAGTACTGGGTGTGATGCTGGCGTCGGCACAAGAAGCCGTGCACAGAGGGGGTCGCCAGGTCAAGGAAGGCTTTCTAAAGCTGAGTCTTGAAGGGACATAGTGGGAGCTGGAAAGGTAATTCGAGGCAGAGGGAACAGCAAGTACAAAGGCTCAGAGGTAGAGAAGCGTCTGGTGTGTTCATCTGTGCTCTTTATGTCACCGGGCCCGGCTGGAGCCCTGGGCGTGGGGAGAGTGATGAGAGTACTTTTGGGGAGTTTGGTTGGGTGCCCCAGGTTGGGAAGGCCGTGTTCTCATGCCACGTTTATCCTAATCCTGACGGTATTTGGTGGGGGAGGCTGGAGTCGGATGGCTGGGTTCATCCCCAGCTCAGCTCTCTGCTCCTGTGTGGCCCCTGTGCCTTGGTTTTCTCATCTGCAAAACAGGGATAGTGATAGTGCTTCCTCAACAGAGCTGCTGGGAGGCCCCAGTGAGCTAATTTGAGGCAAAGCACTTGGGATGAGCTGGACGTAGAGTAAGCCCTGGAAAGCATTAGCTCTCATTGCCGTCCTGATCTCCAGGGGTTGGGGTTATAAGGGTGCCCACCGCACAGCTCTGTGCATGCTGGCCTAGGGGCAGCTTCACCAGGGGCTGGAAGGCCAATGAGGGGCTTTGGCACCATACTGGGGTGCAGACAAGAGCCCAGGCCAAGCTGGGGCCAGGCATGATGAGGAGGGGGCTACTCAGGAGATGAGCAGGAGGCCGAGGGGACAAAACCAGAGAACTGCCAGGAGCCAGGCACAGGGCCGGCCAGAGGACACTAGGATTAGGCCAGGAATCGGGGGCTGGCAGGTTGGGAGGAGGTGTGCCAATCCCCAGATTTGGGGGTGCAGGGGGAGCTGGGGGTGAGCTTAGTTGTGAGTTCACAGCTTGTGACAGGGCACCTGAGGGACACCCATGAGAATGTGCCCTGGGCCCAAAGAGCTGAGACGGCTGCACCAGGTCTCATGGCTGGGATGTGGGAGGCCAGGGGTCCGGTCGAGGCATCCCTGCCCTGAACTGCCTGGGGTGCCCCCCCCACCAACCGTTCTCAGGTGGGCAGCCAGATGTGTCAGCTCCCACCCCGCTCCCACCTGGCTCCCCACCACCAGATGCCAGACAGCTCGCTTACAGCTGGGCTCCCAGCCCCTGAGAAGGGGAAGCTGCCGGCAGAAAGGAAGTCAGTTCCACAGCACCTCGAAAGCGCCTCCTTGAGCTACGGACGGACCCTCAGGGCCACGTCGCAGGAGGCGGCCAAGTGGGCCTAGAACTCGAGAGAAGTCAAACCGGGAGCGGGAAGGGACTTCGTTCCTAGAGGCTTGGGAATGTTCCGGCTTGTTGCGCTCCAGGGCTGGCGGTTCCCAGGTTGACCGTGGACTCCCTGAGCCCCGGTTCGCGTCTCACCTGACAGACTCCACATGCCTCAGGGACAGTGGGAGCCGAGAGCGTGGGGACAGCGGCCAGTTCTCACTCCCACCTTCCATTGCCAAGCCCCGGGCTCCATGCCTTGCTGTGACGGAGCTGCCACTGCAGCTGCTTTGTGGGTGAGGAAACAGGCACAGAGAGTCCAGGTAACTGGCCCAAGGTCACACAGCTGATGAGCAGTAGCAGGAGGCCTCTCTGACTTGAAAGCCTGTTCTCGTTCTCCTTCACAGTCTTTGTTTTCCTCTTTCATCTACTGCTTCCTCCAGTGGCTAACTCTGCGCACCATGCGCCTCTGATGTCCTGGGCCTGACGCACAGTAGGTGCTTATCTGCAGACAGCTCCGTGCTTCCTGTTCCCTGTACACATTTGTGCTTCTTATGGCAGGTGACCACTGGTGCCTATAACAACCCTTGCCAGGTACCTGGCTTGGTGGGAGGCCCAGAATCTGTGGATTATGGCTGATGTTATTTTGAATTTGAACCCCAAATGGCTGAGGGCATTGTGCTGAGTCCGTGGGGCCAACATCATCAAAGTCTCTCTCAGTCCTGAGCTTAGAAAGTAAGGAAGCGATGCTTACTCTGTGTGTAGGTTCAAGTCCTCCAGGAACTTGCCAGAAAGCATGCTGTTGTGGGGCAGCCCAGAAAGGATGGGCCTGGGTCTTCCCGGGGCCTTAGCTGGGAGGAACAGGGCCTCCCTGCCCAGCCGCCCACCTGTCTCCCCCACTCTGCCGAGGTGCTGGGAATGGGAGCCCCAGGGGGGCCGGGAGCTGAGCTGCAAATGTCCGGCCTGGGCTGGCCTCTCTCAGCACATGTGATGCATTAGGCCCCGAGGGCTCCCCTGGGATTCTGTTCCCATCATCTCCTCTGCAGCGGCTCCGAGGTGGTGGGAAGATCAAAATGAGCACATTTTCAGATCACGTGCTGAAGGCTTGTTGGATTTAGGCCGTCCCGGCTGGGGTGCAGGGAAGGAGGTGACATTTGAGGTCTGAGTGAGAAGAGAGGTGAGCCCAGGCAAAGTGGGGCTTGCAGGGGCCGAGCAAGGGGGCAGGGACGGTGAAGCCTGTCAGCCCAGCGTGCACACTCCCAGGCCCGAGCAAGGTCCTTCTTCTGGGCCAGGTCCTGGGCTGTGGATCTGCTCCCCAGGAGGCAGGAGCATCTGGCAGGGGCAGCCAAAGCCCGCACACCAGGGACCTGCAGCAGCTGTGGAATCTCTGGCATTGATGGCTCCGAGGTGCCACAAATGACCTTCCCCATTCCAGACTCCATCCTGCCTGGAGTGAGGCCAGGCTTTTCCCGGGGATGGAGACCACAGGGCCCTGGGGGACATCCCGGCCACCAGCTTTAGCTTGTGCCTGACCCCAGGCTGGACACTGGGTTTCTCTGTGAGTGATTAATTCTTTTACTCATTTATGTTAAACATATATCAACCATCCATTTCAGGCCAAGTGCTGAGGAAACAGGCAAATAAGTTTAATCCTTGCCCTTGAAAGAAGACAGATGCATGCAGCAGTACAAAATAGTGAGCTGGTTATTGCATATCTTTGTGTTAGGCTTTTTTTTTTTTTTTGTCATCCCAAATTCAAGAACTCTCCTAGCCCCTAGCAGACAATATTCCTTACAAAATGCAGTCAGGTTCACTGGACATGCGAACACCATCTGTAAGTATGGTGCTAAGTGCATCCTGAATTATGAATCCCTCCAGTTCTCCTCTGGGTTTTCTCCCAGTGTGGCATGACACCCCCAGAATCTCTAACTCTGGGGTGCACCAAGGAGCACAGAATGCTGGCGGGGCTGAGAGGTGGGTGCTGGGCAGGAGGCTGGGTGCACTACCTGTAAAGGTGCGTTCTCACAATCCATCCCTGGAGGAATGACAGAAATGTACAGACGCCTCCTGGACTGCTTGTTAACAGCTCCCAACAGCTGCTGTAAAAGCCCCGCATGATCAGCTCTCTCTGAAGAGCTCAGGCTAGTATTCCATGGTGTCTCTGTTCCCAGGGCCTGGGCACGCACGCCAGCTCTCATAGACTTCTTTATCTCAAAGACCACATCCTCTCCTGGACCAGGAGAATTCACATTTGAGGGGGCATTATGGCCAGACAGGTGCCCTTAGGAGAGCCTCGCTTGGTGGGGTCACTCATGGGCCTTGGCCTCTTGGCTTCTGGGTTTGGGGAACATGTGTGTATACACGTTCCAGGAGTGCAGGTCTCAGGATAGCCATGAGACCACCCCCCTCCACTTGCTCAAGGTTAGGCAGAAGCCAGGAGGGCCTGCTTGACTCCCTGGTTAGGTCACCAGGCACTTCAGTAGTGATCATGATCCATGGGAAGGCCCAGACGAGGGCTGAACTCATCTTCATAGAGAGGGGAGAGGGCAAGCTTCATGAAAGACCCCCGCATTGGGGCCACCCTTAGAGGAGAAAGCCAAGGTCCCCTCTCTACAAAACAGCCCCATTCAGACACGGTGCTCAGTCCAAATGGCTGCCCTGTCTGTGATCCTCTGCTCGCACCTTTTCCTCAAAGCAAATGCCAGGCTTGTTAGAACCCTCATTTACATTTCATTAGGAGGTGTCAGGCCGGGTGTTAAAGAACGGAGCTGTTCCATTCCTGTATCCAGAGTTTTCAGGGCAATGCTCAGCGATAATTCCCCAGCAGCCACCTCGGTGGACTTCTCTCCCCTTCCCAAATCAGAGCCCGGTCCCCAGTGTCAGGCTCAACACTGGGCTCTTTGCCCATGCTTTTGGCCATTCTCAGAACAAACCTGAAACACAGGTGAAATCATCTCCATTTTGCATGAGAGGCAATCAAGGCCCAGAGAGGCTGAGTGACTCATCCAAGGCCACACAGCTAGGGAATGGCAGCGCTGAACTGCACACCTAAGTCAGCCTGCCTCCAACGTTCGTGTTCTTTCATTTCTCCAAGCTGACTCCAATCTACCCTGGTGACGGGAGCTCAGGTGTGATGCTTCTCTGCACCAAAGGACCTTGATGTGGACTCTTTAAAATGAAATGTGAGAACGAGCAAGAACGAAAGAGAGAGAGAGAGAGAGAGAGAGAGGGAGAGAGGGCGGGCGGGAGGGAAGCTGTGTTTGTGTCTATGTGTGTGTGTGGGAGGTGTTCCCATAGCTGTCCTCATCTTCTCAATATCTCCCAGACCATGGAGCCCAGTGGTGGGATTTCTGTCCCAGGGGCCACCATGTGAAATTGTCAAGGTGTCCCCCCATCATTCGTGGGGACACAGACATCTCTATCTGATACACATGCTTTCTAGAAGGAAAGTGTCACACGGCTGGTCTTGTACCCTGGCACGTAGGGCATAGTTTGGAATCTGTGGAGCAGAGAAAGCCTGTGGCTTTATCTCACAGACAGAGACCGGGGGGCTCAGAGGGGAGCCAGGGAAACCCTGTTCTCCCCCTTCACTCCCGGGGGCCTGCAGAGGCCCAGCCGCGCGCTGACTCTGAGCAGGGCTGTGCCCTCCCCGCCCGTCCTCGAAAGCCAGTTTCTCCTCAGGTTCATAACAATTTGTGTTTTATCACATTTCCACATGCAAAATGTGTTTCGGCATTTTTCATTAGATTTTTAAGGCTCAGATTGATGAGGGCGAGGTGAGAGCCAGACACGGGGTAGAAGAGACAAAGGTTTAGTAATGAGTTCGAAATTTACAAAACACAGAAGCAAATATGGCTTCAATACACGATGTGACCCTTTATAAGGCTGGAAATTACTCTTCAAAAATCATTCTGGCCTGACTTCAGAGTCGAGTGGATGCTGGGATACCACAGATTGACTTTGAGAAGTGGGTTGGTATTGCAAGAATTTTTTAATTTCCTGTAACTCACAACAATTTTCTCCCAGTGAGGCTCTAGAGTCACTCCTGCGCTGGTGCGTTGACTGCATTTTCTGAACGATCGGCTGCACCCACGGGCTCAGGCCAAAAAGGAAAAGCCAGAGAAGGACGGCCACAAGTGGGATTACCTTCAGAGAATCATTAAAAAGCGTAGCAAGTATTTCCAGGTAAACAAAGGACCGGCTACTTCAGCTTCTGTGTTTTGAAAAGCGAAGGAAGGATGGCATCGCTTGCACCTCCGGACTGCAAAGAATTTGGGAGAAGCAGATGATTATTAATTATTTTTAATAGCTTCTTAATTAGGCCTTCAGACGAGTTTTTCAGAATCCCCCAAGGTGTCCAATTTGCATGACATGTTTTTACTTTTTCTTTTTCTTTTTTTTTAATAATAAATTTATTTTTTATTGGTGTTCAATTTGCCAACATACAGAATAACACCCAGTGCTCATCCCGTCAAGTGCCCCCCTCAGTGCCAGTCACCCATTCATCCCCACCCCCGCCCTCCTCCCTATGCATTTCATTAGCAGACCTCCACCCCCTCACCCTTTTAAACCTCACAGCAAGAGGGTATTGGGTATTGCCACGCTTTAGGAAGGTGGACCAAAAAAAAAAAAAAAAAAAAGGGACTCAAATAATTCCTGTAAAAAAGTCTTGTGCTTCTTTTTCCATTTCAGTGGCATCTTGCCGGTATCTCAGGACACTCGTTAGAGCTTATCTGTCTTTCGGAGATCACTAACCAGACCCGGGAGAGGGGGATCGCTGCGGAGGATGGCCTGCCGGAGCAGACCCGCTGGGCGGGGATTTATTAGGCTGCCGACCCCTTCTTCTTCCCAACAGCAAATCCATTACAATAATGGGCTTCGGAGCCATCAGCGGGCCAACAGCAGGTCAGGAGGAGCCCGATGTGTGGACACTGAGCAATCCGCACTCGGCTGCTTTTTACAATGTGTGAAGCCAGGCAGAAAAGCGGCACATTTGATTGAGAACAGAGGAGAGTGGCCGAAACCAGCCTCGCCTTTGCTGCAGCTTCCGGGGGGATTCAGGGCTGGGGAGGCTGAGACCACACTTGGCTGCTGGGGGCGAGGGGCTAAACGGTGGGCCTGAGACCTGGAAACAGAGGAGGGGGAGCTAATTAATGTTTTTGCCCTGCCTGCCCTGCGCTCCCCCTGCCCCCAGCCCTGCTGCCAACATAACCGCCCTAAGAATAAATAGCAACATTAGCTAGAGCTTACCATGTGCGAGGTCTTGTGCTAAGTGCTTTGCTTGAATTTTCTCCTCTTTACCCTGGCAGCAGCAGAAGCCCTATTATTAGCCCTGTTGAACAGAAAATGATTATTTAATGGCTAAGTTTTATTAAGCACTTACTATGTGGCGGGCGCTGTACTATGTGCATGTGGACTCGGTGAGTCATCACAACAGCCGGTGGGCTCGGTGTTATTTTTGTGCCCCTTTCACAAATGCGGTAGGGAGGCCCAGACAAGTAACCTGCCTTGGTCACACGGCTGGTGAATGGCAGAGATAGGATTTGAACCCGGGCAGTGGGACACCATTGGCTGCCCTTCAAGACCGATCCTAACTGCCTCTTTCTGGCTGCCCATGAATCTGCATTTCTCTTTCTCTTTGGCCATATATGTACTGGCTTCTGAAACAATAAAGTCCCAGGAGAGCAGGGACCACATCCTTTCCCCGCTGTATTCTCAGCACCATCCAGCCCAATGTCTGGCATGCAGTAGGGGCCCAAGACAACATTTGTTGAATAAAGCATATAATCAAAAAGCAACTTTAATTCTGAACTTGAGCATTGGGTAGAATTGTACTTTAGCGTATATGACATTGTTAGGAGGTAAGGGACAGATGATTGATTTTTTTTGGCATCAACCTGATTGGGCTCAGTGATGCTCAGATAGCTGGCAAAACATTATTTCTGAGTGTGTCTGTGAGGGAGTTTCCAGAAGAGATTTGTGTTCGGATTAGTAGATGAGTCAATGAGATTGCCCTCTTCCATGTGGGTGGACACCATCTGATCTGTCGAGGGGCAGAATAGAATAAAAAGGTGGAGGGAGGTGGTTTCCCTTGCTGGAGCTGGGACATCCATCTTCTCTTGCCCTTGGACATCCGTGCTTCTGGGTCTTGGGCATTTGGACTCAGATTGGGGCTTGTACCATTGGCTCCCCCGGTTCTCAAGCCTTTGGGCTTATACTGGATCTATACCACTGGTTTCCCTGGGCCTCCATTGCAGATGGCAGATCATGGCACTTCTCAGCCTCCAAAATCATGTGAACCAATTCCTATAATAAATCTTTCTCTCTCCCCCTCCCATACACACACACACACACACACACACACACACACACACACACTGATATATACCGTTGGTTCTCTCTGGAGAACCCTAATATAGGGCCTAATATTCCTTATTAGATTTCAAGGTGATTTGTCTTTTTTTCTTACCTACTAATGGAAAATTTTCTTCTGAAATCACACTCATTAGCACTCAGAGTCTGCTGTGGCAAAATCTTTCCAAAATAGCCCCAAGTATGTTTGTGGGAGGGAAAGAAGCTAAGTGAGGTACAGATGTATTAAGGCTCAGCATGTGGGAAAAGTTTAAAATAAGGGGGCTGGTGGCCTCTTGCCTCTGTCCTGGAATGAGGATGGGACATTGCCAGGCCCTAGAGGGGTTGGGTAGATTTTGTGTTAGTGAGTGAGCAGCAAGGAGAACCAAAGAGGAACATGCCAAAGCCAGGTGGGAATGACGTGGTATTGGTTTAACATCAACATACCCATACCTTTTCAACGTACCTAGTTTCCAGAAACACGGAACTAATCAATGGCAGTAAAAGGCTTGTGATTGACACCTCTTCTGGTGTTGGACATGTAAATCAAGAGAGAATGTCTTTTCAGTTGAAACAAGGGTTCAGTCAAATTGGTGCAGGGCTCTGCAGTAGAAAAAGTGTTCTATCTCCTTCAGGGCTCTCTCTTTCTTCATTTATTTCACTATGTACATGTTGTCTTCATTATCCCACTTTAATCTGTCTACCAACCTTTGAGGTAGACATTATCCCCATTGCACAGAAGAACAAAGTGAGATCTGGAAAGTCTCATTCAAGAGAACTGTAGTCACATAGTAAGCTGGGATTTGAATACAGGCTTCCTGATGCAGAATCCATGGACCTAATGATGTCACTGCTGTTACCTTCAGCCTGCTGGTCCTACCCTTTCTTCAGGAACCAGAAGGGATGCTGGAAGCTTCTGAGTGGGTCCAGAATGTCACAAGTTCCCCAAGTGGGCTGGCTGCTTAAACCATGTATCTGACATTTTACTACTAAGGAGATACCTTTGGGTTAAAATATTGTCCACAGTAGTTTCTTGCCACAAGACCCCAAAGAAGTGCCCTGGACTCTGTAGAGAGCTATAGGTAGAAGCCTGAAAAGGGGGATAATAGAAACTACCTCAAAGGATTGTATGATAATTAAATGAAATACTGAATGTAAAGCTCTAGAACAGTGCCATCATCATCATTGTCATCATCATCATTATCATCCTCCTCCTCATCACCATCATCACCCTCACCACTGTCATCCTCCTCCTCCTCATCATCATCACCATCACCACTGTCACTGTCACTCATCACTCTCATCATCATCATAATCGCCATCATCACCATCATCATTGTCATCATCATCACTGTCATCATCATAGTAGTTATCATCATCACCATCATTATCATTATTGTCACCATCACCACTGTCATCTTCATTGTCATCGTCATCATTGCTGTCATCATTGTCATTGTTATCACCATTGTCATCGTTGCCATCACTACTGTCATCGTCATTGCCATCATCGTCATCATCACCACCATCATTGTCATCACCACTGTCCTCATCATCATGGCCATCATCATCATTGTCATCTTCATCATCATCATCATCATCCTCCTTGTTCATAACTCCACAAAGTTGTCGTGGAGACTAAATGCTCATTTTCATTTCCATCTCATTTTAACCAGGCTTATTGAAGGCTTTCCATCTGTCTGGCAAGAGACTTTCACATGCTCCTCTGCACACTCCCCTCACTAAATCTTCCCAAGGAGAAAGAATTGAAATTAAGACACACAGTAGGTGCAATGTAATTGCTTCTTCTTCCTGAAAATGGAGGGGTGGTGAGTGATGTGGACCAGGTGCAGGACTCCTAGGAGCTGTTAAGGATGAAGGGCAGGAGCTCCACATTCTGAATCTTTGGGGTGGCAGGCTGGTGGGCTTGGTGCTGGGCTCCTGCCAGGAGAAGGCAGGCATGCCCAAGACCCTCCAAGCTGATCTCCGAGTGCTCAAAACACAGTGAGATGCCCCTTTGGGATTTGTAATGGTGGTCCATGCTGAGGGGAGGGGCTGTAGGGAGTGACTTCTGAGGTTCACCTCTATCTGGTTCTTCAGTTCTGAGCACACGAGAGTTACATTTCCCAGTCTTCTGCTGCTTGGTGAGCTTTGTGAACAGTTTTAGCCAGTGAATTATCGATGGAAGTCATGCATTTGTGATCCCAGCTGAAGTGATCCCAGCCAGAGTATTTAATTGCTGGCCTGGGGACATTGCTCTGTTCTTCCTCCATTGCAGCAAAGCCCCTGAACATTGTATTGAGATGGTGGCCCCATAAAATGTGCAGAAAGATTGCAGAACATTCTGTAATCAACAGAATTCCCCACCTTCTCTATTAGCCCACATTGGGCTTATAGTATGAGCAATAAATAAGCTTTTATTATTTGACATTAAGATTTGGGGATTGTTTGCTACAGCATCTTAACTTAGCCAATCCTGAAAGATACAATTCCCCATTTTGCAAGTTACCTCACTCCCGTCTTCCACTCCCAAGAATTCATGGCTGGCCCTTTTTCTTCCTCCTCACATCAGCTTAAAATGTCACCTTCCACAACCAGACTTCTTGACCATTCCACAGAGTAAGCCCCTCCCTTAGGCTGTCTCATGTCACCCATGGCTCTTTCATTTGCTTATCTATTTGTTTACCAGCTGGCTCTCACATCAAATTGTGAATTCCATGAGGGCAGAGACAGACCATGCTGTTTTGCCCATTGCCTTGAGCTTAGCACTTGCACCATGTTAGAAAGAAGGTTGCAGGTGAGGAAATGAGCTTCGAGAGAAGTGACTTGCTTAAGGCCACACAGTAAGCAGGTGAGGTAAGCCTGGCTCCTGGTCTCCACCCTTCCCAATAATTACACCTACTTCTGAAGGCCATACGGGTGATTCTGGAAACCAAATGAAATAATCACATAGGAAGCTCAACACGGTGCCTCGTTATTGGGGCTCAGTGACTGTGGTAATGACCGTTAGCATTATTGTGATGTTATAGACTCCCTACTCTCTTGTGAAGAAACTTTGAGCCCACAGTTGGGTCCTCCATGGGGTCAGGCTCTGGGAAGATGGTGGCTTCATGATCTGGAATCTCCTATTCCCCAGCCTTCCTTTGCATGCCTCCTGCCTTCCCAGTCCCCAACATTTTCCCCACCCTGACATAACTGCTTCTGGAAAAATGACTCAGCACCAGCTGAAGAAACCCTACAGAGTAGGTCATCTTGTGCCCCCTTTTCACAAACAATATGCAGAAGCCCACGGAGGTTAGGGATGTGGCTACCCTCACACAGCTCATTAGAAGCAGAACCCGTGGTGTAAATTAGAAACATTGTTCTCCTTCTCTCCATAAAATCCATCATGTCTAAGGGTCCTGGAAAAAGGGTTTTACAAAAGTAGTGGTTCTTGACCAGGGATGATTTTTCTCCCCAGAGGACATTGGGCAACATCTGGGACATTTTTGGTGGTTACAATGCCAGGGATTGGGGTCGGTCTGCTACTGGCATCTGGAGAGTAGAGGCAAAGTGCGATGGGAAATGTCCTACAATGTTCGGGAGAGCCCCATAGTGAGAGATCATCGTACCCCAAATGTCAACAGAGCTGAAGTGGAGAAATCCTGTGGGAAAGGAATCTCAGCGATCAGAAGGGAAATGAGTGTGGGGGCCCAGGGGCAACCATTCTGCTCCCCCTGGAGGAGACAGAGTAGTAACACAGAATCCTAACAACTGACACCAGGAAATCAATTGTACAAAGGCAAAGGGCTTTCACAAGCATTGTTTGATTCAAGCCTCATAATCCCCCCCAAAGGTGTGATGACCCTATAGTGCAGATACGGAAACAGTCTCTGAGAGTAGGTGTGGCCTGCCCAGGGTCACAAAGGTGGGAAGTGGGCGGTGGCAAGGCCAGAAGCCACATCTTCTGGCTGCAAGGCCCTTTTCATCAACACTCCAACTTCTTCCCATTCTAGGGCCGGGCCCTAAGTGAGAGCCACCTGAGTCTGGGGAAGGAGGGACCCACAACTGGTTAGAAGAGTGATAACTTCCCAGCTACCTAAAATAAATTACGCAGTACATTCCACTTCACTGAGTCTCACTGATCAAAGAAAAGGATCATCAGGAAAAACAAATCCTGGGTCTTGGGAACCACTTTAGGATGAGTGTGAAATTTTAACCAAGAGTGTTCAGCTGGGCAGATTTGCAGCCGTGAGCGAGGGCGGTCGGCACATGCTGGCACCAGGTGACAAGTGTGTGCACTCTGGGGAGACCCAGCAACGGCTCAGGATGAAGGCTGTGTTTAGTTTCTCTTTGAGGAGTAAACAATCTTCTTCTTGTCCCAAGTCAGCCGCAGGCAGTGGGTAGCTGGCTTTCCAGCAGAACTGGTGAAGGCTCATGAGCTGCTACCTCTCAGCTCCCGGCGTTGGGGTACCAGGCCCAGAAGGGCCTCGCTTCGCCAGAGCATCCCGTTCTATGAGGCCTTCTGCGGGAGCAAAGGGTCAATCCTATGTCGCTGGCTCTTCTCCCTCACCCTCCCACTTGCCAAAATACTTGCACACCCATGCAAATTATCTTTGAATGTAATCGTACCTAGTCCCCAGTCTTACGATGTTAATTGACTCATTATTTACTGAACATCTTCATTGTGCTAGAGATTCAATGGTGAGCAAACCACGCAGGCCCCAGAACCCATGAAGGTTATTATTTGAGATTTGGAGAGCTGGGGGTGGATACACAACCAACACATCAGATCAAACACGACACGTGTGACAATAGCATCATGGAAGACAGATCTGCTGGTGGTTAGCACATCAGGGAAGGCTTCCTGGAGGGAGGGATATCCGAGCTAGTGTTAAAAGGATATTTACGAGTCTGTCAGTTGGAGTAACTTATCTTACTCTTAGAACCTCTTCATTTGAACCCCATCATTAAGGTTCTCAAAACACAAGACAGGGAACCGTTGGATGGTGTGGCAGGATAGCTTCCGCAGATGAATGGACATTTCCCGTAATTTCTCCTGGAAGCCTGGTTTGGAGTCAGGGCAAGTGTGCCAACGGAAGTAAGATTTTGTTTATTGTATCCACCAATCAGTACAAATAAACCGAGCACCTGTTGTGTCCTGGGCACCATGTCAGGCCCTGGGTGCATAGAACGTGGAGCTCCGTGCAGGTGGGGAGATAGACCTCAGGATGATCACAGCACTGAGAGATGTGGCACCCCTATTGTCTCCATGGGCACTTTTCTTGATCTTAAATACTTGTATGTAGTAAAAGGCAGCACATTTACCAAGAAATGAAAACATAAGTAGTAAATGCTGATAGGTAACTAGCCATGGTAACTAGTAAATGCTGTTCCCTGTGCCTAGATTGTGTCCCCCCACCTCCCCCACTGGCCCTCCCCTAACCTCATGGCACATGTCACAGATTGCAATCACATGCTTGTGTCATTTCTGATTAATGTCCACCTCCTCACTAACCTGCAAGGTTCTCAAGGGTAGGGACCATTTCTGTTTTGCATGCTCAGGGATGCCTGGCATACAGTAGGTGCTCAGTACATGTTTGCTGGGTGAATGGATGATACATGGACACTGTTGATATGACCTCAGTGAGGCTGTTGGTTTGCTCATCCTCCTTCTCCCTATGAAACCATTCAATGTCTTCTCACTTCCCCTGGCCTTTAAATCCCCTAGACAGTCTTCCGGGGCGGATTGGAATGGCTCCAATCATCAGGTGATGAAATGGAGGTGTGATTCCAGGTTTACCTGTCAATGGGGCTCCGCTGGGTTGAAGATGTGACTTCCCTCTAGTATATGAATTCTGTGCTTGAGCTGTGTATTTGAATCACCTGAGGACCTTGGAGAATTGCCCATGTCCCAGGGACACCCCCGAAGTTCTGATTCAGTTGCTGGGGTGGACCTTGCTATCAACATTGTTCCGATGACCCCAGCTAATCTCAGTGAGCGGCAACGGTGGAGGACACAACTCGAGAGAACCAGAGGGCTGGGCCCTACTTGAATTTTACCTCTGAGGCACCAGAAACTCAGAGAGGGGCAGATCTCTCGGAAGGTCATACAGCAAGTGGGAAGCTCAGCCTGGATGAGCTCTCTAGAGAGTGCCTGTGAGGCTGTGGCCTTGAACCTGGGAAAGCTTCTCCTAAAGCCGCTCAGCCCCTCCACCCTGGGGCAAGATGCCTTTTAGGCAGAGGGAAGGTGGCCACACAGGCTGAGCCTCAGAGCCCCTGCACCCAGATCTGATGGAGGAGCAGCAGGCATGTTCCCCAGGCTCACAGAAATCCAGAAATCCTTCTGTCTCCCTTCCCCTCTGTGGCCCCAACACCCCCTTCGCTGGGGCATGCATGGTGTCGCCATGGTTCACAACTGGGCTGGGAGCACCTGGAGACAAGAGGCCAACTCCGAGTCTGGGGCCTATCCTTGGGTCCTGGATTTGAATTTCTGGAGCCTTGTGGGGGAAAAGGCCACACTTTGCGGCTCTCGGCCGCAAGGAGAGGCCTCAGTTATCTGCCTCAGCATACCCATTCCCGGCGAAGGATTAGAACACTCCCGCCCAAATGGGACTCCATGATGGATGTGGAGAAGCAACCAAATGTCCCTCATTAATCACCAGCTCCATCTGGCTCCCCGCCTGATGGTTTTCAGCTGACTTGAAAAAGACCCAATTAGATGAAAACATTTTGACAATTTATCTTGTGGCATGAACAGGTCCAGATTGAGGCTGTGATTTCATCATCGGGGAGGGAGGAAGGGATCGGGATGTGGGTCACGCACAGAGCTTGGGGAGACGTGGGGGTCTCCCCCAGGAGCCCTCCTGTGAAACTGGAGTGCAGCTTGCCTCCCGCTGGCCGCTGACCCTGTCAGTCTCAGGGCCGCCGGGAACCGCAGGAGGAAGAGTAGCCTTTGGTTCGCCTGAGAAGATGGACAACCCGAGAGGACCAAATAGTCAAGCCACTTGGCATGCAGGGTGTTGAATGGGAACCAGAATTAGAAGTCAGGATGTGACAAAAGCCAGGCCTGTTCCAGCTCTCACACTAGCGAGGTGCCTGGGGACCTGGCTCCTTGACCCAGAAACAAGTGACTCAGATTTCCTGGTGGTTTCACCTCCGTGAGATGGGCCTGGTAGGTCCCTGAGAGGTTCCCACACTCTCCTCGCGGAGCAGGGAACGTGCCAGTGTCTCCGGTATGGCCCATCCGTGGGGGTAGTTGGTCCCATGAGATCACAGCTCTTCATTCTTAAAAACCATGGTTTTAGCCCCTGCCTTGAAGGTCCTTGTGGATGGCTCACCAAGAGAGCCCCCAGCAGACAGACCACCACCCCCACCCCCAAGATTTGTTCTCCACCCTCTCTTTTCTGCATTTGGATGCTGCCTTAGAACTAGAAGAGCAAATTAGGGGTCTCTCCCACCAAGTTCACTTCCACAGCCCGCAGGCCAATGTGTCGGGGTTGAGGGATTTCCCTTTGGGGTAGGACTTGTAATGTGGGCATCCTGCCAGGCCAGTGAGGGCCTCAGGTAGGCTGGCCTGCCATTGTCCTTTCTGGTTACCTGTGCTCAGGCTCTGGGAGGAGAGGGCCTGCCCACCGCCTCACCAGGAAGGCCTGGCAGGGAGATGGATTTCTCCCCAGGAGCTGCTCACCCCACTCCGCACTCACCTCACCCTACACCAGAACTACCCAGCAGATAGACACCCCAGCCCTTCCCTTGCACGATCAAGTTGGACTCCTCTTTTTCACGGCTCATTTTGTTGCATGTAGGCATGAATGTGCACACACACACACACACACACGCACAGTGTTGACACAGTCTCTCACCACATCCTCTTATCCCACATCCTCATATACTTCAAGTATCTCTTACTCCATTCCCTCCACCACCCTGCTTACAGGCATGCTCGCTCACCCACCTACAGCCACCATATGTACAGACATCATGCACCCTTCCCTCTGCCTCCTCCCTTATACACACACACACACACACACACAGAATAGCAGGTCATCCAGGGGCCCCCATCTCAGATGCCCCTCAATCCCTGTGCAGGCATGCCCTCACATTTGCACATGCCTGCATACACACATGGACTGAACGTACATGTATCCTTCATCTAGACACTCAGCTTGTTGGGAGCCAACCTAGCAGGTGACCAAGCACAGCTATTGTCCTAGAGAGAGCCCCTGTGTGCAGGGCAGGGCACCAGAAGTCTGACCTGTGGCGCTCTGGCTCCCAAATAGATCTACCAAGTCTCCCCTTGACTCTAGGCTTACTCTCATTGGCATGTCTTTCTGGGGCCCTTGGCAACGCATTTTCCCCTCTGTTTCCATTTTGTTTTTTGGGATCTTGCTCCCTGTGTCTCTCTGGCTGGAGTCTGTCTTCATCCCTAGGATTCAGTTCCTCTTTGGGCTTTTATGCCTGTCCTGAGCTTGAGGGTCTTTCTCCCCAGAGCACCCCCCCCATCAGGAACCCGAGTGTATCCTGGCACTCAGGAAGCTTCCCATCCAGCATGCTGGCAGGAGTGCAGGACCTATTGCCGGGGGTGGACGAGTCTGGTTCTTGTTTTGGGTGGAATAAGCCTCCACCTTTGACAAATGGTGATGATCCTTGAGGAGCTCCAAGATCAGCAATAAGTCTTCCAGAGCCCCTGGTGTATGAGCCTTCCTTGGGCGTCACTGGGATGTTATTCATGCCCACCCAAACCATACCGGCTCCGGCACTGCTTTATCAGATTTGGCTGATGCATTACTTCGAACCTGCACCCCTTCCTTCCCTGTTTTTGCAAATGACAGGAACCCCACTCAAACAGGCTTGAGCAAACATAAATCAATTGGCTTAGGAAATCCGGAGGATGAGGAGGAGTGCTTCTGGGACTTTGCACAGCAGTCAGATTACCTCTTCCCCTCTGCATGGACATTCAGACACCTGCAACTCTAGAGACAAATCCACAGGGTCTATTATCTTAGGAAGAGACGCTATTACCCCTCTCTTCCTAGTTTGGAATAAAGGAAGGAGACCTCTGAGTGGCTCATTCCGAGTCATGTGCCATCCTTAGGCACAATCACTCTTTCTAGGGGAGATTCTACTGTGATGGATCCACCCTGGGTACGACCCCACTTCCCTGGCCAGACGTCAGAATATTTCTTCACTGAGATTGCTGAAGGAGGAACTGTGGGGAAAGAAACCACGGGTGTTTACTACAAGTGGCCAGTGATGCCCCCCCCGCCCCCAGGCAGGACACGAGGGGGTCTTTTCTTGGCATCATTGTCTCAATTTGCAAGCTCCTTGGCAAGCTTCTGTTCTAGGACCCATCCTTCAGGCTGCTAAAGGAGGCATCCCTCCATCCCCCTTTCCCCAAGAGGTGTGGGGGACTCTTCTTGGGGCACAGCCAAGAGGAAGCTAAATGGAGCCCTGTTTACAAAACCTCAGCCTCTGACCCATTTCTATGTGCACACCCGGTGAAATGCCCGTGCTGGATTGGGGTTTCTGCACACTCAGGACCCCACTGTGTCATGAGCTGGGCTTGTCCAGTATCATGTCTGGACTAGTCGGTTCAGGGGTCAGCTGGGAACTCCCCTGCCCTTATTTTTTTTTTTAAATCTCCATGCATACTCATTGGTCAAGACTCCCCACGAAGGCTGGCACTCCTGTATGCTGAAGCTGGTCCACATTAAACCCACCTTAGAAACGTGAACCTCTCCAGCCCCCAGGATCCTGATGGGTGACCTTCCCGTTGAGCCAGTTAATGTAAGAAGTCTTTGGACAAGGGATGGTACGGTGCTTGACCAAAGGACTTTTGATGGCATTTCTGGGTGAATTGGCTTGGGTAGACTACTGACTAATGGATTAGTAACAATAATACAGATGATGATGATGATGATGATGATGATGACTATATGTTATAAAGCTGCATGGTAATAATACCAGCAAGTTCTGTCACTTTTAAACATTTCCTACAAGCTAGCTACTGCATTTATCCCTTTTCATACACTGCCATTAAAAACTGAAACACTAGTCCTGTGAGGTTCCCATTTGACAGGCAAGGGGTCCAAGGTTCAGAAAGGTTGAGGAACTCCTTGAAGTTCACACAGCTCGTCCAAATTTGAATCCAGTTTTGTTTGGTTCCCAAACCTCTGCTTTTGACTCCTGTACCATATGTGTGCTTTAAAGAGTCAAAAAACTCGGGCAGCCTGGGAGGCTCAGCAGTTTAGCACCAACTTCGGCCCAGGGCGTGATCCTGGAGACCCGGGATTGAGTCCCATGCCGGGCTCCCGGCATGGAGCCTGCTTCTCCCTCTGCCTGTCTCTGCCTCTCTCTCTCTCTCTCTCTCTCTCTCTCTCTTTCTCAGTCTCTCTTTGCGTCTCTCATGGACAAATAAATAAAATCTTAAAAAAAAAGTCGAAAACTGGAAACCACCTAAGTGTCCATCAATAGGGGAGTGATGATATCCAAACCATGACATAGTAAGTAGCTGTTTAAGAACGATGCGGGCTTGCATGTTGTGCTATGGAATGATTTTGAAGACAGCAGGCAAGTGAGAAAAAGCAAATTCAATAAGATAAGCAGAGAAGAGTTTCATTTAAGTAACAGTCCATGCACGCAACAGGCCTGTGGAGCATTACGTGGTCATGCCTGGGGAGAGAAATAGGCCCAGGAACTTGTGCCACCTGGGGAGTGAGCTTTGCTCTGGAGAGGGAAGTGAATCTGGGGGCCAAGCGTTCTTTGGCTTGATCTGCATTTCTGAGACTTTTTAGATGAACTTGGCTTCCTGCATTCCCCGCATAATTTGAGAGGAAACGTGTCCTGGAGTCAAACAGGAGTTTGACTGTCTGGGTTGACATCCTGGCTCTGCCATTTATGAGCTGTGTGACCCCAGGCAAGTAGGTCACTTATCTGTAGGTTTCTACATCTGTAATATGAGAATAAGTGCCAGGCATTAAAACACCCCACCACCATCAAAACAACTACTACTATGATAATAATAATAATAATATATATACATATCTCATAGGATGGATATAGGGCTTTCCCATCATGGCACCGCTGACATTTTATACTGGCTGATTCTTTGTTTGGAGGGGCTGTCCTGTCCAATTTGGATGTTTAGCAGCATCCCTGCTTCTACCTACTAGATGCCAATAGCACCCCCTCACCATAAAAATGTCCCCTGAGGGCCAAAATCACCACAGTTGAGGACCACTGGGTTATTGTGATGGTGACATGAGTTAATCCATATAAAGTTCTGAGGACAGTGGCCGGCACAGAGTAAGGCCTGGATCACAGGGAGCTCCTGTTGACTCAAGGAAGGGAGAAGATGAATGGGGTGACTTTCTCATCTAGCCAAGCATGGGTATAGGGGAAGAATTCTGGGCTGGAAGTCGAGGTGCCTGGGGTCTGCTTCCTCCCCTGCCCCTCAATGTTGGGGAGCTTCTTGGTCACCTCTTGGGGCCTCAGTTTCCCCATGTGTGATGAATTCCCAACCCCAGGGAGCCCTCCTCTGTCTCTCAGGGCAGGAGGCAGCGGGGGATCAGCCCCCTACCCACTTCCCTCCCTGGCGGCCTAGGCTGCCGGCTGTCTGGGAATCCTGCTCAGACAGTCGCCCCCTCCCTCCCTCCACAACTGGGGAGCAGATGCTGTCCATGAGGCTGTTGCCCAGACGCAGGTGGTGCCACCTGCCACAAGTTCCTTGATTCTTGATCGTCCTACAATCACTTTTGGCCCCGAAACAATTTGCCGGGTGAAGGGAGAGGAGAGCCTGGAGGAAAGGGAGGAATAAAGGGAGGGAGTGGGGGGTGGTTCGGGGTTAAGAGTGGCCTTTGAAGTTTGCAACCATCTTATATAAAACATCCTCAGTCATTCTCCATTTGGATGATGTCAGGAGAGCACATTACCATCCCGAGATCAAATGCAACAGCAAGAATCACTTGTTGCTCACCAGGCTACAGTCATATATCAAGTATTCCAGGCACACGCAATTCGTAACTTTCCCCGAAACAGATTGATATTTTCCTCTTCCACTTTCTGGGAAGAAGACATCTGACTTTGCTTTGAGCACAGTTTGGGAGGCGGTGGGGAAATTAAACCAGCGCCCATTGTCTTTGCACGATGCCGGTCATGCAGCTGACAGCTTGATTCTACTTCTCTCCTTTGTGTTCCCTTGGCGATAGGCGCTTTGCTATCAGAGCCACGCAGCGGACAAGAAATCCAAATTATTTGCTTAGGCTCTCCAGAATGTGACCCCAGTGATGAAGAGAGCAGGGAGTGTTGTTTATGATTTTTTTTTTTTGAATCTCCTTCTTATATGTTCTTGTCTTTTCCTTTTTGATGATCTTGAACTTGGATCTTCCTCCTGTAGAGGTACCTGGGTAATTAACTCCTTCCTGAAGATAGAGGAAAACTGGTGGGGATGTTTTTTGTTCTTTTCCTGGTTTTGCCCCCCTGAGAACTGCAGGTTGTCAGCACTTGAAGGCCCCTTATGAATCCCCAGGGGCAGCCCTTCTGTGTCTACAGATGAGGAAGTTGAAGCCCAGAGAGGGAAAATGATCAGCCGAGGTCACACAGCCTTGACTTGCCCTCGCTGGGCGCCACTTTTGTTCTCTGCAGACAGGGATAGCTGTTAGAGCTCCTTTCACAGAGGCGGGTGTTGGAAGCCTCGGGAGAGTGGAAGGCCTTCCAGCAACTGTGAGGTGCTGCCCAAAAAAGCAAGGCACTCAAACATCCCCAAACATCCCAGTTAGGAATGGTTTAGGGGCTAAAATGATGAACTGAAATTGAACCGGATTTACCTACTTTTCTGCTTTCTGGGTCTCTTCCTTGTTCTACAAATCTGTGAGAACTGCCTGGAGTCTGACTTGGAAGCAAATGCAGGCAGATTTCTGCAAATCTTTTGTGAGCTGGGGTCACCACATGTCCAGTGGAACGGGGCAGGCGGGAGATTCAGAGGCAGGTCGTGGTTCCTGAAAGCAGCGTGAGGAAGAGCACAGGCCAGCTCTGACCTCGTCCCAAATGCTTCTAGCATCGGTGTCTACACAGTCTCCTTCCCGAGAGGGATGGGTCATTGATATCAGTCCCCCTGTGCCCTGCAGTCACACGTGGGGATAATATTTGTTGCAGCTCTCGAGGCCCGCCTAGCACACAGCAGGCAGCAGAGCTCAATGGTTTGCGTGGGCTCTGCAGCCAATTGCCTGTGTTCAAACTCCAGCATGGCTGGTTACTAGCTGTGTAAACCTGGCTAACCTATTCAGCGCCCCACCCCCCCACGCCTCTCAGCATTTAGGTGTTTTTTAGAAATGATAATTTAATGCACATATAAAAGAAGACATGCAACATGCAAGTGATGAATCCCTGAAAACTCACATCCCAACCTAAAAAGTACTCCTTTCCCAGGATCTTTGTGTCATTGATGGCCCTCTTTCCCTTATAAGGGTTCCCTGCCTCCACCACAAAAATAACCATGATCCAGAAACGTGCCTACAGCTCTAGTTCTTAAAAACAAAAACAACTTTTTTTATTATTTATATATGCAACCCTAAATAATGTATAGCTTCTTTTTGCTTGTGGGGTTTTTTTTTTGGTTTTTGTTTGTTTGTTTGTTTGTTTGTTTGTTTAGTGTTAGAAAGCTTATATCATACCCTAGGAGGTCTGTGTAACTTGCTTGTTTTTTTTTTCCTGCTTGAAATTGTATTTCTAAGACTCATCCTTGTTATTGTGTGAGGCTGTGTTTCATCTATTCCCTTTGCTAGACACTATCCCATTGCCTGAGAATACTACAATTTGTTTATCCAGTCTCCTTCTGATGCACGTTTGAGTTTTTTCCATTTTTTCCCCACAATTATGAATAGTGCTTCCATGAACATTTTGGTGTGTGCCTTCTCTTGCACAGATGTATGAGCGTCTACAGGACAGGTCCACAGAAGTGGAATTGCTGGATCTTAGGGAATGGAGATATTCAACTTTATGGGATGGTGTCAAATTATTTTTCAGAATGTTTGCACCCAAATCCTCCATTTTTCTTTTGTAATGTAGAGGCCAATCTCATAGGGCTGGTGCCAGAATCAAATGCGTGCAAAACACATAGAACGTTTATTTAGCACTGTGCCTGTACATGGACAAGAGATGTTCAGGACACAGTATCTATGACTGGTTAGCTCCATTCTCCAGCTGAGTTGGGGAAAGAACTTATCTGTCTTCGGTAGCACATTTTTCTGCTACTCAATCTGAAGACTTTACTGGAGCATGCCCTGTGATTCTCACTCGAGGGCTCACAAACTGCTATGAGTTTTCATGTCCACACAGTCTTGGTGGGTACTATTGCCCAGTGTTTGTCCCATGGAGCTCTCTTTCTCACTGCACATCAGTTAGAACAGCCCCTGCAGGTAACTTCCCAATAGACAGACCAGTGCTTCTCAAATTTTAATGAGGATCTTCAAAAATGTAGACTGTGATTTAGTAGGTGTAGGGCAGCTTGGAGATTTTGGATTTCTAACTATTACCAATAGAGGTCGACACTGCTGGTCATGGGCAGTAGGTGGGAAAAAGGGACACCCAAGCTGAGCCCTGGTGGAAGGCCTGGGCCAGCCAGGCTATGACACCATGAGATATGGCCAGGCCAAGGAGTAAGCCCTTGCAAAGGAGCAGCCTATGGGTTGGTAATGCCCATGACATTGTGTAGGATCAGCTGTTCCTCCAAGAATTCTTTCAATGACTTTATAAAGAGTTGCTCCAGGTATTATTAGGAGGTCATCTGAATTGGGTGGCCCTAACTGTCTGGTGTGGTCCCTACCAGGACATTCCAAAGAAAAATGTAGGGAAGCAGCTTCCTGCTGGTCAGGACTCTGGTATTGGGTGAGACTCTCATTTTTCTCATCCATTCTATCTCGGAGCCCAGGAAAGCACTTACCCGACTTAGCTTCAACTCCTATGTCCTGCCCAAGAATTTCCAAGCTGACCGGCAAGGAGCTAGTGTAAGGGTTGTGCAAATGTATGTCTAGGAACACCCTTTTTTCTCTTACCCTGAAGCTACCTCCTACCCTGACTCGAGGCAAAATAATCACTTTGCCTTTCTTTCTATTTTTTTTTTTTAAGATTTCATTTATTTATTTGGGAGAGAGAGAGCACAAATGGGGGGGCAGAGGGAGAGGGAGAAGCAGACTCCCTGACTGAGCCACCAAGGCACCCTGATCACTGTGCTCCTCAAAGCCAAGAACTTCTTGGAATATTCTAAGCACAGCACATGTCTTCAGAACATACATGTGACAAAACTCTTGTTCTATTGTGAGTTCAGCATGTTAGGCTTTCAGAGATTTAATTCTTTTCTTTTAATTGAAGGCTGATCCTTTTTCCTCAACACCATCTTTGCTGTTGACAGCCAGACACCCAGGAAAGCGTGCAAACACAGTTATCCACGGCTGATTGCCAAAGATATTTATCACTTTTCAGCACTCCACGTGACTCCTAAATGAGACACCCAAATGCACCGAAATGAGGCACTTTTTTCTTCCTGTTTGAAGTGAAAATTTCCAAGCAACATCTGACGTCAGGATAACGATGACTCAGATTTTCTGACACTTAAGCCCAGATCCACATGTCCAAACATCTCAGATGATGCTACGTGATATGTGACTACAATTCTGCATCTGACTCCAACACGATGCTCACCTTGGGGCATCACCAAAACCCTTATATGGCGCTGTGGTTCTTGAGGTCTTACATAAGTGCTACCTCAGGGAGGGTGAGCAGAGGGAACTCTAAACTAGAATGGAAGAGCTCAGTTCTAACCCAGAAATGCCAACAAGTGGCTGTCCTATCCCAGGTACTCTCCTCACCTCTCTGCATTGCAGTCTGGTCATTCGAAAAATAATCAGCAATTTCCAAACATTTTGTAAAGCAAAGAACCCTTTGGCAAAACAAAATTTTAGATTGATATAGGAGGCCCAGATTTCCACTTGCTCTTCTCTGATTCAAAGAAGCCCCTACAGTCACTTAGAGAACCACAAGGGTTCTATGGAACACAGTTTGAAAACTACTGAACTAGTTAAACCCCCAAAGTCCTTTTACCGTTGATGGTCTACAAACCGTGCTTTCAGACTTCTAACCTCCAGTGCAATGAGAAAATAAATTTCTGTTGTTGAAGCCACCCAGTCTGTGGTCCTTTGTCAAGGCAGCCCTATGAGCTAATATATTAAAGGCAGGGGGATCAGCCCTTCCCATACAGTTCACCATTTTGAGGAATTCTATTTACCCCACTGTATGATGACTAGAGAACACTGTGTATCGCCTCTCAGAGGATCTGAATCCATGTTCTTTACAGGGGGATGCATCTCCTCTTCCAAGGAATGCATCCCAGTCTTTGGGAGGATAAATGGCATGTTCTTGAGTTTGGCCATGTCTGGTCAGGGATCTGCGTACAGCAGGCATCCACAGGCATGGTGACGGTAGGCATGGTGACCAGAGTCTCAGGAAGACCTCCCTCTGGCTTTTGGTCTGTGAAGGCCTGGCCACAGGAACATTTGAGACCTGCTGTTTTGAGACCAGGTTTTATTTTTTCCTGATCAAATTGTGCTAACCTAGCGCCCATAGTAATAATAGTCATCAGTGGTAGAGCTGTGTGAAACTAGCAATTTTCACTTCACAGGAATTTGTCTGGGAAAATAACAGTTTTTCACCTTTGGAAACTGCCATTTGGTTTCATGAAAAATTCAAGGTGAAAAGAAATGTAGGAGAATATTTTCCATCTCTTAAACTGGATTTTGGCAGAGGTGGGAAGTCTCTTCAATCTCAGTGGTGAGAGGGTCCACCATGGCATGGGACTGGAAAAGAAGTGAGGGCTGGTGGAAGATGAAAGGGGTGTAGAGCATCCACGTGGTACCACTGATGTCCTTCCAAGAGCCTTTCTGGAGAAGAGGTAAGGCAGGAGTGGCACCAAGCTCTGAGAAGACAAAGAAGGACATAGGACTTTGAGACAAACCACTGTCTTCTTTGGCATCTTGCCACGAATCATTTGGATGAAAAGGTTAAGCTTATTTATCACCTAATTTACAAAGGTCCCCTACACTCAAATCTCACTGATTGGCCAGTAGTATCTGGTTTATACCTCTTTGGGGTTTTAAACATACGGGGTTGGGCAGCCCGGGTGGCTCAGTGGTTTAGCACCGCCTTCAGCCCAGAGCGTGATCCTAGAGACCCGGGATTGAGTCCCATGTCGGGCTCCCGGCATGGAGCCTGCTTCTCCCTGTACCTGTGTCTCTGCCTCTCTCTTTATGTCTCTCATGAGTAAATAAATAAAATCATTAAAGAAAAAAATAAACATACACTACGGGGTTCATTCATTCAGCCACCTATCTAGTTTCCCTAAGTACATGGCACATGTGCAGTCACAGTAGACATTGTGCAGGTGTGTGTGTGTGTGTGTGTGTGTCAGGGGTGGGAGGGAGATGGCAAACTGAGGGCAAGGTATATAGAGGTAGAATAGGATGTTACATCTTTATACTTGTGGGATTGGAAGTCTGATAGAAGCAACAGGGCTCCTGTTCAGGAAATATCTGGCAGGTCAAAATTCAAAGCGTAGTTAAAAAAAAATTGTCTACTGAATTTGTCAATATGACTCAAGAGCCTGAAAACTATAACTGCTCTTCTGAGAAACTGTCCTAAGGAAATAATCAGAAATGCAGTCAAGGGCATCCGCACCAAGATCTGCTCTGCAGACTTATTTATAATAGCGCAATGGTCTCCAAATTTGGTACCAGCCTAGGCTGTAAGAGTGAGAGGGATTGGTTCACTAAGTGATGATCCAACCCAAAGGTCAGTAATCTATGGCCCTCAGGCCAATCTAACTCTCAGTCGGTTTTTGTAAATAAAGTTTTATTGGCACACAGCCACGACCATTCCATTACGTATTGTCTGGGGCTGCTTTGGCACTACAGTGGCAGAGTTGAATAGTTGCCACAGGGACCACATCATGTGCAAAGCCTAAAATATTACTATCTTGCCCTTTAATAAAACATGTTCTGATTCCTGATTGAACCATATGAAAAAATGCCAGGCAAACATTAAAAATGATATTAATAAGGACTTTTTTTTAATTGTCGTGAAAAAAATGCGTGTCATAATGTTAGGTAAAAAAGTAGGAGGTGAAATTTTGATATTAATAATAGTAACTAACATTTGTTAAGTGTATATGAAGTTCTCAGTACTGTTAAAATGGTGTTTATAAGGACTTTTTAATAACAGGAGAAAATGTATGGGGTATAATACCATGCAAAGAAAATCAGGATATAAAGTGTTGATATTAGCAATAATCGTATTTATTAGGCACATGTTAAACTCTAGGCACAGTGCTCATCACTTTATGTATCATTTCACTGAGCCTTCGAAGAACTCCACTGGGAAGTTACTGGTATTTACAGATCAACAATGGAGACACAAAGAGGTTAAGTAGTTTACTTTCGGGGACATCTGGGTGACTCAGTGGTTAGCATCTGCCTTTGGCTCAGGGAGTGATCCTGGGATCCTGGGATTGAGTCCCTCAACGGGCTCCCCGCAGGGAGCCTGCTTCTCCCTCTCCCTGTGTCTCTGCCTCTCTCTCTGTGTCTTTCAAGAATAAATAAATAAAATCTTAAAAAAAAAAAAAAAGAAGTAACTTACTTCCAGGAACTACCTTGTTAGGGAAGGAGCGTGAATTCAAAGATGGGTGTGTGCCTCTACGCAGAGAAAGGCCTAGAAGGAAATGGGGCAAAATATTAGCATGTGTATGTGGGTAGTGGGAGGAGAGCCGTACAGTTAAGGTTGTGGTTGGAGGTAACCGAGAACTTGGACAATCACAGCTCCAACAAGTGAGGTGTGGCTTGCTTGCGGACTGGAAGATCTTGGGGGGGCCCAGCCAGCGCTGTGTTGGAGGCTTTCCAACCCCACTAGAAACCTGCCTATGACCAGCCTGAGCATGGGAGTTTTGTCCTCGGGCTTGTCACTTGTGTCTCAAGGTGGGCCCCACCTTGTGCCCCACTTGGTGGGTCATTTCCTGCAGAAAGAGGGGTCAGGGCAAAGGCCTAAAGGTGCAAGTTGACCGAGTGGCCCTTTATCAAAGGATTTTCCTCTAACTTCTCAACAGTAGCTGTCGCTTGTGCCTCCTTGGTCAGAATGGGGTCACATGATTATCCGTGGTGACAAAGGATGCCAGGAAGGAAAAATTTCCAGCCTGGCATACTGCGATTTTTGAACGAAATTGGGATTTTGTGAGGAGGGAACAAGGGAAGAATGGATGATTGGGAGTCAACTTGCAGTGTCTGCTACATGGATGGTCACTAATTTATCCTTCATTCTTTCCTGAATTTTCCATAATAAATCTTGCTGAATATGAAGGCATTGGACTGAGGAGGGGAGGGGCTGGGGGGCTAGAAAATGATGGGAGAGGCGTGGTTGTCTTAGCCATTGTGCTATCACACAATACCATAGACTGGGTGGGTTATAAACTAAGGAAATTCATTTCTCACAGTTTGGAAGGCCAGGAAGTTCAAGATTAAGAGTCAGCAGATTCGATGTATGGTAAGACCTTCCCGATTCATGGTTGGCAGACTTCTGTGTCCTTCCATGGCCGAAGGCGTGAGTTCTACGGGGTCTCTTCTTATAAGGACATTAATCCCATTCTGAAGACTGTGCCCTTGTGACCTAATCACCTTGCAAAGGCCCTAATTCCAAATACCACCCCACTGGGGGTTAGGTTTCACCACAAGAATTTGGGGGTGGGGGCACACACAGTCTATGGCAGGCAAGGAAATCAGGGGAGACTTCTCGAGGAGACACTTTGATTTTACCAAGTGACTGGTGAACCAGGGAGCCTCCAGCTTCCTTTGTTATGCAGGGGAGCCTCAAATTTTGGGGGCGTCTATAAGAGAAACCCTAAGACGGTCTGCTCCATTGGCTTCTCCCACCCTATGCGAGAGTGTGGAGCACTGGGGTCAGCCCTGTCTCGGTGCAGGCCTGTGGGCGGGGCCACAGCACAAGGACTCAGAAGGCCACTGAGGCCCACCGAGAGAGCCAGGAGTGCAGGAGTCCACTCTGGCAAAGATGGCTTTGGGAACGAAAGTGGGTAGACTTTGACATGCAGTGAACAAGAGAGAGGGCCTTGGAATACCCAAGTTCAGCAAGGTCCTCTGGTGGAAGCTTCTGGATTTGAGTCAACTCTAGGTGCTTGCTTTGCACGTGCACCTTCAAGACGGCATCCCAGCCCCTTCCCACCAGATTTCAGCCACCTGTGCCCTATAGACCCTTTTGCATTGAGGTGTAAATGGCTGTTATTAGACCCTTTCTTGAAAGCAGGTGCTGAGAGAGCAAAAGTGGGGATGAGGAGGGAGAGCCTAGAAGTTGTTGCTTTTTGAGGGGTGAGAGGCCTGGCTCTGACACTCACCAGTGGTGTGACTTAGTATTCCCATCTCTCAGATGGGAATGATGTCTAACGAAAGACCAGAGATGGAGACAGTCTGAGACAGCCCGATAAAAGTAGGTACCAAATACGTGTCCGCTCCCTTCCATCCTTTGCCTGAAGGGAGCAAGAGTGGAGGGCCTGATTGTGGGGATAAGGGTCACTGGTCCCAAACTCAACAGACTTCCCAAGGGCTGACCTTACTGATGGGCTTCGCATTCCTTTTCTTTCTCAAAGCACCAGGTCATCCGGGCTCACCACTGACCGAGGGGGCCCTGCAACCTTGTAGGCCGGGACCCACCTCTGGAGGGTAGGGGGATCTCACAGTTCCGGAGACGTGGCCAAGTAGCAGCTTGGAACACCCTGCTGGTGTTGGCTGGGCGAGCCCCGCTGCCTCAAGGCTGCCAGTGCAGGTGAGCAAGACTTCGTGCGCTGTCAGCGAAACTCGAGGACTCTTCTCATCGCCCGGGTCTCTCATTCATGCAGAAAATGAGACATGATATCAGAAGCACATGGGGCTCAGCGGTATTAGGCGGCCTTTATGGGCCTGTCAAGTCCTGGCTCTGAGGGGCGGAACCTCCTTTATCTGATACCTGTAGTAACTTTCTGATGATTAGGGTTCCTGGGGCCCCAGCCCCGACAGCTTTTCCAGGACACAGTAATACCTCCCTTTCTAGATGGGGCCAGGAAGCTGGTCCCTTCTCTGGGGTGGCCAAGTCTGGAGGGCATCTAATACGGAGCTCTCACCCCTACTTGGTCATCATCCAAGTGTGTAACAGTCTCCCAGAGCGTGGATATGTGGAGAGTGCCCGCTCTGCCACTGGGTGGGGTTACACCCCATCAGTCGTCCTGCTCCTGGCACATCCCCTGTAGACGAACATATTGATCAGGACACGTTTCGGGCTCTATTTCCTGCTTCTCCATCTCAAACACTGGGGGCCCAGCCTCCCTGGGACCTAAGGTTGAGAAAAAACAGCCATTGGGAACGATTTCTGTCGGAGTCCCATGAACCTTATCAACATAAGTGCTGAACTTGGCAATGTGAGTCCAGGGCAACATTCGCTTATGGGGTTCGCCTGTGTGCCGGGGTGGGATCTGACCTGTTTTCTCTTCTTTTAAGACCCTTAACCAGTGAACAAGGAGATGTTTGTGCAGAGGGTACCAAGGCTGCTCTGAAGGGGTGGGGGTGGTGCACTGCATTCGCCCAGAGAAGGGGTACATTCGCACACAGCTGGGGTCCTGGGTGGCACTCTGGGATGTTAGCACAAAGGACGTTACCTGAGGAAACCCTGGTAGCTAAATTCCAATGTGCACGCCTCACTGTAAAGCCCTTCTGTCAGCAGCAAGCAGAATGACAGGTCACTCTTAGCTTTGCCTCCACTTCTAAGATACTGTCTGCTGAGCTCCACCAGCGTGCTAGAAAGATATGCTCTCTTTAATATGACTTCTTAGTTCCCAGGTATTTTCAGATTAAGATAGTTTGACAGATAAAGAAGCTGAGGCTTGGAGACGCTGTGTAGCTTGCCGTTGGTGGGGGGGGGGTTAGGATTTGAACCCAGGACTGTCTGACCCCAAGGCCAACTTATGGGAAGTCTTGGGCTGGCAGCTTTCCATGGTCCCTTGAACATACATGGCTCACCGATGATGGGTCCACCTTTTTAAAACGCTATAGATATATGTGTACATGTGTATATGGATGTATATATAATTGTGAAACAACATACATATAGGAAAAGTACAAAATTCATAAATTTGCATGCCAATGGATTATTGTAAGTTAACACTCATGTAACTTCCACGTAGGTTCCGTTATGCACACCCTAGAAGCCCCCCATACTCCCTCCCAACTGCCACCACAGCCCCCTTGTGCAGCTGTGAACCGTATTCTCTTACAGGAGTTACCTCCCTGCTTTTTGTTTTGGTTTTATCACCTAAGCAGATGTACCTAAGCAGCATAGTTTTGTTCTGCCTGGTTTTTGAACTTCACAGAGCTGGGATCATACAGCATAGATTTGACTGTGTCTGGTTTCTTCTATCCAACAAGGCATTTGTGAGGCTCATCTAGATTATCAACAGTTTGTTTATTTTCATGGTGCTGCACTGTTTTTTTTTTTAATGTGGCTGTTCCACAATGTATTTGTCTACTCCTCTAGTGGTGGACCTTTGGGTTGTTTCCAGTTCAGGTATTACAATGGTGCTGCCGTGAGCACTGTTACACCTGTTCCTGCATCTCTGTCCAGTATAAACCTAGAAGGGAAATCTCAGCATCATGGTCATGCAGGCCTAACCTTAGTAGATATTGGTGAAAGTCATGCCCATTTACACACCCGGCAGCAGAGTGTGAGAGGTCCAGATGGACCACAAATTCACCAACACTTTGCACATCAGTCTTTTTAACTGTAGCCATTTTGCTGGGTGTGTAGTGATGTTCTACAGTGATCTCAGACATAATTTTTTTATGACTCTATTTGTTCTGGAGGAGCGCAGATTAGTTTTCTTCTAGTAGATGGGACTCCCGTGATATCAAGTGAGGCTTCTAGAAAAACTTAGCGGTTGGCCAGCATCCAGGCACTTGGTATCACTCCGGTCTACACACAGGAGGAGACGGCTGTTGAGGATTTCCCGGGCTGAGCTCCCCGTGACTCGTAAGGAGAGTGGGCTTGAGAAGTTGTCTTGTGGAAGCTGATGTGTCTTGTGGAAACTGATGTGGGTGTTTGGGCTTTGGGATCAACAGTCAGGTGAGCACCTGGGCATGGGTGACTGCCTGGCTCCTCTGTTGGCTCTCCACCATCGCTCTGGCCTTTCCTCTCCTTTTCTTGTCCAGATGCCCTCAGTTCCCTGAGATTTCTGGGGGCTTCCACCAGGCAGAGCCGATACCTCCTTGGCATCTTTCTGGGCTTCAGTTTCCCTAGTGGAAAGCTGGGCTCCTTGGGGGGACTGATAGGTGAAGACACATGCAAGCCCTGCCTCCATGCCTGGCACAGAACAGGTGCTTGGTTCCTGCCTGGGCTGAGGCTATGATGTGGCAACAGATATATGTGGGATGCAAACTTTAAGGCCCACCCTCAGGTGCCACCCCCATACCTGCCTGACCCCGAGATGTGTGCCTCTGTACGTTTCCACCCTAGGCAGCTCGCTTACCTCCTCCTAGTCCAGGCTCTGCTCAGTGGTGCGGTGCTGCTGATCCCCGGACCCCTGCCTCCTGCAGAACCTACTCTAGAGAGTGCTTTTCCAACTACTCATTATGAAACTTCAGTGGATTCTAAAGCAAATCTGCAGATGTTGTGCACGGCTCTCACAAAACAGGTAGTGGAACAGGCTAGAACATATTAAAGTTCATCCTATGTAATAGGACCAAGTATTGACTCAGGAACTAGGGCTCCGTTGTTCATACGCACGTACCAGGTCATGGTGTAAGATGCATCGCTCACCACGGGTTACAGTAAAAAGGAATTTTGAAAAGTGCCACACTATCACCTCTACACCATTGACGGTGCCCAGAACACCTCCCACTTCCCCTCTCCCTCCCCTTACCTGGTTACCCCTGCTTCTCAGGCTTCCCCACCTGAGCCCCTCCCCTCTGAAGCCCACCCTGACTTCCCCAAGCAGAGGACGTTTCCTGCTGCTTGGTGTTACTGCCATGCCTCATGCATAGCAGGGCAGGGCAATACTGACAGCAGAGCCCGACCTCCTGGGTTCAGATCTCAGCCTTCCTCTTACTAGGTATGTGATTGGGGCAAATAATTTGTGTAGCCCATGCCTCAATTTCCCCATTTGTAAAATGGGGATGATGATAGTGATCCTTATCTTATAGGATCGATATAAAGGATCAAATGAGTTAATACATGAGGAGTGACTGGACCAGCCCCTGGTGGGCTCTCAGGTGCTCAGAGAGGGTTCACAGTTCTTGTATTTACAGCTTGGTCTCTGGCCTAGTGGTCATTCCTCTGCCTTTTGCTGATTTGGTGTCCTGTCTGCCTGTCCCCCTGGACTGTAGTTCATGGCAGGGAGCGTCTGTGCCTGAGTAGTGCTCACAACCCCAAACTCCGGGCCCCGGGACAGAGGAGGTATAACCCAAACCTCAACCTTCTTGATCTTGAGTTATCTCCACCCAGGACACACTGGGCAGCTCAAAGTCTGCCTCCTGTCTGCCTCTTCAGGCTCTGGATCCTGTCCTTGAAACCTCTGTGCACCTCAGTGATGGTCACAGCTTGGCACTCTTGGGCCATAAGCCTTGGCAGGCTGAGGGGCCTGGAACCTCTGGGGTATGAGAGTGAGGCAGAAACCCACAGGCTTGTATGCCCTGCAACTCTGTCACTTGATGCTGCACAGCTGGGCCAGACTTTACTGGAGAGATGGGAATAAGTGACAGGAATTACACCAGAAGGGGAAGATGCCCAATTCATGGGATTCCCACGAAGATTCTCCAAAAGAAAGGCACAAAGGTGACCATCACCGCAGGTGTGAGCTCTTAGCAGGGTGTCCCATTCTGGGGGTTCTCTCTGTCCTGAGTCTGCCTCTCCTTTGAACCTTCTAGATGACTTCCTACCCAACACTAGGGAAGCTCCATACTCTGTTCGGAGGATTGGCCTGGCCCTGGAATTCATCCACTCCTTTAGACAACTGGTCTTCAAGCTTCTGTAATCCCTGAAGTTCATTTCCAGAAGCTGGGTGATTTGGTCAAGACTGAAAAAGACAAGTGTGTATGGATGTGCATGCATGTGTGTGTAGGTGTGTATGTGTGTTTGGGAGAAGACCAGAGGGACTTGAACGGGACAGTTTGGGATGGAGTTGACCACACCAACTCAGGTCTTCTTCCAGATTTCCCAGTGGGAGTGGGGTGAAGGGATAGTTCTTCCCAGTCATCCAATGGACAACTGGTGTATCATCCCCCTCAACCCCCCCAAAACTAAATACAAGTGCAAATGAACACATACTGATACACACCCACACTGCAAACATAACCACAACAACATATGTATAATAGATGCATGTGTCACACATACATCTCTACATATGCAAGGCCATACACACGTAACCACATGTACACAAATGAGAACATAAGCAAACCACACATACATATATACACACACACTTACCTATGTCTCTTTCAATGACAAATACTAATTCTCAGATATCAAACCGTCTAGAATATAAGGAGTAAAGACATCTTCCCAAATGCAACCTCATCGTCACAGACTCCCGCCCTCTATGGCAAAAGCCTTTAGAGTATTAATCAAGGTGGTCTATTTCCTTTAATCCTTCCTTGGCCAGTCCCAGGCTGCCTGCTCCGATCTGCCTGCGTAAGGAACTGATGCCCATCTTCGAGCCTGCTGCACTTAAAGCTTCACAAAGACGAGGTGGAAGTTTTGAAATGAACTCTAATTTGCATCTTAGAGCAACTCATCTCCTGAGCAGGGCATTCTCCTGAGAGTGGAAGAGAAGGAGGCAATATGTGGGTTTATGATTCTCCTGTACAGGCAAAACCCTGGGATTTCTGCTTCTATTACACAGATAGTCATTAAAGCTTAGATGAATAAATGAGTGAATGAATCATCACAGAGATTTTGGAATCCAACAGACGTGGGCTTGAATCCTTGCTCTGTATTTGTGTGAACTTGGGCAAGGCACTTAATCTTTATGAGCCTAAGTTCCCCCGTCTGTAAAACAGACATAATAATACTGCAATAAAGATGAAGTTGTTGTAATAAAACAAAGAAATGTCAAAATACAGTGGCTCAAAAGAGGATATGTCTACTTCCCTCTCATGTATTAGCCCTGAGTGAACGACTGAGATTGGCAGGCAGTTCTGTTCAAGTGGTCATTCCAGGACCTAAACTCCTTCCCTCTTGTTGCTCTGCCTCCCCTGGGCCACTGTTCTCAGGCACATGATCAAAACCAACATACAGGGATGAGAAAGAGAGAGAGGCAAGTAAGCAGCTTGCCTTAGGAGTGAAAAAAAAAAGGACACAAAAATGGCACAAATAACTTGCAGTAATATCCTATGGATCTAAGTATAGTCACATGACCACACTAGCTGCAAAGGAGCCTGGGAAATGTAGTCTTTAGCTGGACATCCATGTGTCCAGTTACAATTCTCTTTCTATGGAAGAAAGAGAGATTACTCTTTGGTGGATACCTAGCTGTCTTTCCACAAATAGCTATGTCAGATGGCTGTGGTGAGGACTAAAGCAGGTAATGTGACTAACCTGCAAAGCACAGGGCCTGACATACAATCAGGCTTTGAGAAAGGAAGCTATCATTTAATGATTTCAAAGGAATTCTTTTAAGATGAATGTTATACTCATATAATCAGGATGCCCATTTTCTTGGTCCTTTGGTGGGACAGAGTGGTATGGAAAAAAATAAAAGGGTCCAGCCACAAATGCTTAGACAAGACTCAGGAATATATGGCCTAGAAGGCAAAAGCCCTTGAAGGATATGACACCTATCTCAAGTCCATTTCAAGGTGGAGTCTTCAAAGAGTATATATAGACAGCCTAGAGATGTTGTTCAGATAGGAGGGTATGAGGATTTGGCAATTGCCAGAAGCCACTGTGATGAATGTCTGGCAACGTGAATTTGTTCTCATGCACTGCTTGTCACAATCAGAAGTGAGTTTTCAGGAGGCTGAGGAAGAAAGCCAGCAGGACATGTGTGTTCATGGGGAAGGCTGCACAATGTAGGGGGATACCCATGTTCTGGTAGTTTCCTCGCTGGGCAGATCGCCTCACCTTTCTGAGTTTCATTTTTGCCCAAAATGGGGACCCAAGCGATTCTTCCTCTAAGGGGTGGTTATGAGGCCAAAGCAAGATAATGGGTGTGCTGTAAACTCTGAAAGTCTCTACAGATGTGAGGAATTAGGGTAATTAAATAAAAGTGGGGGAAATCCATCACCCGCAGTCAGGTGTGTCCCCAGACCCACTTGGGCTCATGTGGTGGGTGGGTGGAGCCCGCTTACCTGTCCAAGAGAAATGCCTTCCCGTCCCCCCCGGGAGTGGCAGCAAAGATGTCAGTCTTAATCAGAACTTCCTTTCTGGGAGCGGCTTCCTCTGTGTCACAAACTTGGCACAGTTCAAACCTCTGCTTCAAGAGTTATTTTCCTTGGGTTTCACAAATCCTCTTTTACCCGGAGGAGACAGAAAGCTCCACATTTCTTTCCACCTGGAAATCACCACGGTTCTAAGGCTGTCCTTGTTTCTCTGCTAAAGACATATTTGTGCGTCTACACCCCGCAATTTTCCCATGTAACTTTCATTAAAGTTAATTGGCGTCACAAGATTAAGGCAGGCAGCAAGAGACAAAGAAGTCAGCGCCAAATTGCGGCTGGCCAGGGTGCCAGGAGAGTGACAGGCTTCTGGGAGCACAACACCAAGTGGGAGTCCCAGGATTTGCTTTGAGAGTTTCTGCAGAAAGGGCTGCAGAAGTGCATTGTGGGAAGAGCCATGGCTGGGGGTTCTTGTGTGAGGTTAGGACTGGAGACTTCTCTCTTAATGCAAAGTGGCCTGGAAGGTGTTTGGACCCCTTTCTCTATTTTACGGTGATTGGGAATAGTAACTTATACTACAGTTGTGATAGCAACCGTTCATTGGGTGTCTAATGTGCTCCTCTCTGGGGTGGGGGCTGCTTTTGCACTTGGAGTCTCTCTGCAAAGTCTGCAAAGTCTCTCTTGACTTTGTGAAGGGCATGTCCATCTGTGTGTTATGGATGAGAAAGTTGAGGCTCAGAGAGGTTTCACTATTAGCCTGAGCTTACACAAAGAGTAAAGAGCAGAGCTAGTGTTCTAGTCATTGTCATCTGACTTTATAGCAGGACACTGGACTGAAAGTGTGGTGGGTAGGAAAGCTTTCCTGCCACATCATGTGGAGAGACCCTTCTAGGCCATCTTTGGGCTGGCTGGACATCTGGGACCCATTCTATGTGGGGCTGACACTTGCAGGGTCTGTGAAAGCTTAGTACCGGCCTGGTGCTCCCAGGGAGCCGGGGCTCAGTTTCCTCTACCTTCTGCAGCAGGCAGTGGGCTCCCTGTAGCCCAGAGTCCATGAAATCCATCAGTTCCAAACCCTTTTGCATACAAGGACCCATTTAATGTAAAAAAAAAAAAAAAGCAAAATATTTTTAGTATCTGTTAATTGAAAAAAAACAAAATGATAAAAAATGATGATACTCCCGATTTAATAATATTTGGAAATATTTCTGTATTTTATTTATCACACCTATGTAAATTGTAATGATGCAGATAAAATAGACAATTCCCAGGGAAAATACAAATGGCCAATACATATATGAAAAAAATGATCAATCTCACTAGTAATCAGGGAAATGCAAATTAAAACAACAATGAGAATCATCTCACTCATCAGATAGGCAAAATTAAAAGTTTGATGCTATCTAGCATAGTCGGGTGTGGGGAAACGGTTACTGTTATCTATTTTCTGTTCACGGGAATAGAAATCAATGCAGCTAGTTTGGAGGGGGGTTGTTAAAATGTATGTGCCCACACATGGGGCACGCGCACACACACACACACACACACACACACTGGTGTTAAGCAACTTAACTTCTTGGTGACTCTAGCACACAAGATGAGATGAAGAGTAAAGCACTATATGGAATAGCAAAACATTGGAAATAAGTTAAATGTCTATCAATGGAGGGATGATTACACAAAAAATGGAATATTTATATACTGGGATACCATGCAGCTATTAAGTGGAGTTAGCAGTTCAATATGTACCGTGGGGGAAAGATTTCCAGACATACTGTGGAGTAGAACAAACAAGGAAGCTACCGAATGCTAACCCTCTCTGTGATACTATCTGGTGGCCACGGGTAAGTCTCACACATTCAAGTGGAATCATTGATGGAAGATCCCAGTTGTTGCACTTTCAAATCCATCCCTGTATTTGAGTCAAGGTCATGCTCCCCATGGGTTGCTCCCCTGCAATGACCGGATATGGGTAGAGTACTAGAACAAACCTGTTCCTGGGAGAGATGGGACTCCGTCATCGGCCAACTTTGCTCAAGGACTCCCTTTAAGGCAATCTAGCCTGTTTCCACCTACCTTTCTCTTCTTCCTTCCTTGACCAAACTTGCACTGTGGTCTGATTCCTCCTAATTTCACTCTGTTCCCTTTCTACATCATGCCTGCCCCTATATCCTCTCATACAGGGATCTCTTTTAATGAAAATTGTACACGCTTAGCCCTATTTTGGTGTCTACTCCTTGGAATACCCACTGCATACCATTAATGCAGTGGTTCTCAAACTTCAGCGTGCACTGCAGTCACCTGGAGGACTTGCTAAAACCCACATTGCTGGCCCCATCCTTGGAGTTTCTGATTCAGTCTCTCTGGGGTGGGGTCTGGGAATCTGCACTTGAATGAGTTTCCAGGTGATGCCAATCAATTGGAAAGGACCACACTCTGAGAACTACAATTTAAAAAAATATTTTTATAGGTTGTCTGTGTTTGTAAAACAATGAAAAATATCTGGGAAGCACCACAATGAGGCGACACTAGTATCTTTCTCTGGGATGGTCAACGGGATTCAATAGGATTCAATGGGATAGAAGCATGTCGTGGCGGTGAACAATACAGCCTGGGTTGAGATCCCAGTTTTACAACATGCTAGCTGTGTAACCTCAGGCCGGCCCCGAACTTACCTGGGCCATGAGTTTCTTATTTGTAAAATGTTGATAATAATAGCAGTAATCTTCAGGGTTGTCTGAAGGAAAACAGAAGTTAATACATGTAAAGTACTCAGAGCAGTACCTCAGACAAGTAAGTACACAGTGTTATTTTGTTCTTTTAAAATGAAACAAATGGTTAAGGGGTCTTTATTTTTTTTATAATTTTTTTAATTGGTGTTCAATTTGCCAACATATAGAATAACACTCAGTGCTCATCCCATCAAGTACCCTCATCAGTGCCCATCACCCAGTCACCCCCACCCCCCGCCCACCTCCTCTTCCCCCACCCCTTTTTCTTTTCCCAGAGTTAGGAGTCTCTCATGTTCTGTCTCCGGTTAAGGGGTCTTTAATTCGGAAAATTTTGCAACACGAGTTGGGCTCATTACTTGTATAATTAGACATTTTCCAATAAAAAGAAGAAAAATAGTTGTGCATATACGTGTCTGAGGCATATCCTGTATTCAATCTGTATGCAATGTTTTGCTAACAATTAAACATGGAGATTTCTTGCAAGATTTTCACCTATCCTCTACCCTCTGAGGACCCCAAGCCCATAAGTTTTGAACCTTCAAATAAGGCAACGACCATCCCTTTATCAGCCACATTTTAAAAAAGATTTTATTTATTTATTCATGAGAGACACAGGGAGAAAGAGAGAGAGAGAGAGAGAGAGGCAGAGACACAGGCAGAGGGCGAAGCAGGCTCCCTACAGGGAGCCTGATGTGGGACTTGATCCCAGGACCCCAGGATCACAACCTGAGCCAAAGGTAGACGCTCAACCACTGAGCCACCCGGGCATCCCTGTCGGCTACATTTTTTAAAAACTAGTGTAATCCACATAGAAATCGGTACCTATATGACTCAGTCTTTATAGGATCATATTAAAGGAGCACTATCTATCAGCCAAAGCTAATTACAAAAGAATTCCAAATTTGACCTACATCATCACAGAAATGTTAAGGGAGATCCACTGAATAACCTCAATGACAGGTCTTAAAATGCCCCTTCCGCTGCCCTCTCCCCAGGGAAAGCCTGGGACGGCTTGCATGTTAACGGTTAACAGTGTTGGTCCCTGTCACACTAGATTCATCAAGAAATCAGTTTAATTAAGCCTGAGTGTTAACGGCCCTCCTGTTTTTAAAGTGAGCCTCTGCTGCTATAAAAGGTTCCCTTTCTGTGGGCACATAATCCTATTTGAACATTGAGCTGTTGGCCATTAGGCCTTCCTGCATTGGGGCAGATTATCAAGTGAATCATGTCCTACTCAGGCAAAAGAAGGATGATTGTCAGGGGGGTGAAAAGTTAGAACCATCTTCCTTTTTTTCTAAATTTTTTTTATACATTTATTTAACACTTATTTTAGACACATTATATTCTGGATCTGAAGGTGGAGGATATACATATATGATCTTATTTGATCCTTGCTACTCCACCTATGAATTAGTAAATTATTTCCATTCTTCAGAGGAGCAAACTGAGGCTTAGGCAAATAAAAATTCACGAAGGTCCCTGAGCTCAACAGCAGCTGAACTTCTGTGATGTCTTCACTATAGCAGCTCTTTTGCTGGACTAGAACAAGCTCACCTATGCCATTCACTCTTCGTATGAGGTCGAGAAAGTTTCCTAACACCTCTGAGCATCGGTTTTCCTGACTGCAGATAGGATTGTAAATACCTAGGGGATGGGATTTTTGTGGAAATGAAATTAGATTATGGATGTGTTGTACTATCTCACCACTTATACACTGTTAGTGTATTGTGAGCCTTACAGTCTATAGGTTCACTTTTACAAAAAGAAAATCAGGACTGATTTTGTAGATGAGCTCACTTATTATTCATCGCAGCTCCTTTCTAGCTTATTTCTATTATGGATGCTATAGAGCTAAAAACAAAATTAAGTTTCCCAGATTCTCTTGCAGCTAGGAATCTGCATATGATCTGAATTCCACCAAGTGGATGTGCCACCTGGATCCTGGAAGTGAAGAGAGCGCCAGAAGTTGATGGCCATGTACAGGAAGACCACATGTGCTTCAAGTGCAGTGTACGCACCTGAGTTCGGAGCTGGCTATGGTGGAGGTTATGGAGTTCATTGTTCGGTAGTGTAGGTTCTGATCAGCAGGTTTGACAGTACAGCAGTCCCATGGTATGGTGGTGGTTTCTTCTAGCAAAGAGATACTTTGGCTACAGTATTTCTTGTAGCATTCAAATCTGGTTCTCTAGCCCTCCTAGGGGTTCTGTGGACTACTTAATCCTCCTTAGTAAATCCCTTTCTGCTTAAATTAATAGAGCTGATTCTGTTGTCCAGTAATAATATTCAAAGGCTGACATAGCAATCAGCGAGGTGTTGTAAATGTCAGTTTTAGTGTTCAAGTTGTTCATTGTCAATGTGGCCAGTCTCTGCACGAATATAATTTTAAATACATATTATGTCTCCAAGTTGCCTTATCAAGGAAAAGAATAAGATTGATGGGGAACAGAGATAGTTTCTGAATTTTCTCTTGATTTTTTTTTTTATATAAATGATCTTGACAATCTGTAGTGGTTTCAAACTAATGGTACTGATTCACTATGAGATGTGGACTGCAAATATAACATGGATATTATAAAATTTAAAAAGCAAATTATAAAATAATAAAATAAAAACCCAAGTTACAATTCTACAAAAGAGTGAAGGAGGTTTCCATGTCCCCAAACAACAAATAATATGTATAATTAATCTTTCATATAGTTCTAATTGCTGGTTTCAGTGAAAAACCAAAGTCTGATATTTGGACAAGACTAACAGAGATTCTCTGTGACAAAGTCATAGTGTGAAACATCTCACAATAAGTGAGGGCAAAAGAGAGAGAATGGGTTATGCTGTCAATCAGCCCTGGATCCCAACTATGTCACATCCTGGGTGGCCCTGAACAAGGACAGACTATCTACATGGCTTAATTTACCTTGTGGGAAGAATTAAGTGAGACAATGTAAGGGAATGGGCTCATCGCATAATAAATACCCAACTCATGGTGGATCCCTCTTCTTGTCCTCTTACCTATTTCTGTAAGTAGAGAGATATAACACAAGCAGTTGCTACAGTTCTGAAATGTTGTATGTGAATTGAATCTTGGAATATCCAAATCATTTTGACATATATATATATATGTTTACACACACACACAAACACTTGCAGTTGTGGGAGTTTTTTGTTTTGTTTTGTATTGTTTTGTTTTTAGCTTCAAGGAATTTAAATAAATATATGATGAGCAGCGGACCTTCCACCTCTGCATGTCTGGAAAGGGTCCTTGTCACTGTGTTAGTCCCAATCCGTAAGCCTTCACATTGACTCCTAATTGGCACCTTTCTGCCCTGCTAATCCGGGAGGCCACAGAGTGAATGGATTGGCCGATGGAGTGGCCCCTTGAACAGATCCCCCACTCTGGGTCTGGGATGCTTGGAGGAAGGACTGCCTGCACCATATTTCTTCCTTAGATAAACAGAGTTAAGTCTCTGTCATTGTCTCTACAAGGTATTTTTAATGGTACCGCTATGAAGGGAACATTCTGAAGGGAAATAAATAAAAGAAAGAGAGAAGGTCAGGGGTAAAAGTTGTAGAGATGACCACATTTTGCCACTTAGAGGTTGCCCTGATTTTGCAAAACTCCGTATTTCCCATTTAGTTAGCTGTTTCTACGCTAGAACAAACAGCTCTTTCTAAAAAATAAAAGCTGAGTAAGAAGCTTGGCTGAATTCTTAGGCCCAAGTTTTCCATGGGTTAGGTTAGCTATAAATTAACCAGTCTGCAAAATATATAAATAAATGAATTGCTTTGTTCCGAGCTATCTCCAGTAGGGCTCTGGCTGCTTGCTATGAAGCCTGGTGGACGTTCCACTGCCCAGTGCTTTTATAAATACTAATGAGTGACATATTGAGAAAAATTGTACCTACAAAAGCAAAGACTTCTTCCATGCAAATCAGGCCCCAATTCCCCACAGATAAGGATCTTTTTGATGGAACACATGCAAAATCTCCAGCTCTTAATTCTTTCATTAGTATTCCAGGCAGATGGCTGCCAAATAACAGAGAAAACTGTCTGAATTGCTGTGTCTGAAACCTAATATTGATTTGTTTAATAGTGTCAGGAAGTCAAAATTCACAAATCTCCTGTCGATTGTTTATGAGGCAGTTAGCAGAGAATTGGTTGCCCCTGCTTAATTAATAACTCATTACTGAAATTTGATTATATGCTTGAATGCTTTAAATGGGTTCTAACACGGCGTCTGCAAAGTGGTGTAGTGACAAGGTAAGGCGGCTCAGCAAGCTTCCCTTTTGAGGCTTCTGCCCTTCGAATTTCCCAACAGTCATACGACACAGGCCTCTTTTGACTTTCCCTCCCTGGGCCATCCACCCTGGGGTTAATATGTCAGTTTAGAAGGTGATCTGGGGCCCTATGAACTGAAGAGAGGCTGGGTTTGAAATGTGAGGTGGAGACATTTCTAGAAAAAACACCGGACGTGAGCCTAATATAGTGGTCACTCAATCAGAAGGGGCGTTTATGAGATATTGTCTGTGAAGCGTACAAATTCTACAGGAGGGAGCCATGGAAGGGCACTATTAACCTGTGGGAAGATCGAAGATGCTCTGTTAAGTGTTGCTGTGGCCCAGAAGAGAAATTCAGGATGGCCAGTTGCCCCATGCAGATAGTCGGGCAGGAGGGCAAGGCCAGGGCCCAGGAGATCCCGCATCCTCCAGCCTCGTGCTCTGCGGCTGGGAGCGTGCAGGGAGGCTCTGTTGGCCGTGGCCCCGTGGCAGGGACACATCGGGGAAGATCAAGAGCCAGTTAAGGTAACGTCAGAGCCTATGGGGTTCTCTGCTCTATCTCTCGATTAAGATAAGGAGATGACACGGGAGATGACACACCTGAAGGCTGGGTTTGGGCAGCCACAGAAGGCATGTCCCAGCCGTCCGACCACTGGCTCTGCCTGGGGCAGGCTCTGGCCGCCGACAGTTCTCTGAGCTCTCTCTGCTTTTGTTTCAGGTGCAACCAGGCTGGCCAGATCTGGGGGTGCCAGCGGCAGCAGGGTATTCCGGGCCTTGCCCGGGTGTAGCAGTCTGCCAGCTGCTGTGGCAGGGCACGAGTAGGGGGACGTGTGGGGAGGGGCGTGTGCTGCTCACAGAGGCATTTCCCTTTAGTGGGTAATGGGGGTCAAGTTCCGAGGCTAGCCCATGAAAGTTATTTAGCTCACAGTGGATTAACACTGTTAACTGGCGCCTGTCGAAAGCACAGCCGTTCGGTTCTAGACAAAATAGGACTCTGCGGGCTAGCCTGGGGCCTGGCCCCTCCAGAACGGGATCGTCTCGTTTTAGAACATTGTTATTCTGGAAAAAAACGAAAGGGCACATTCTGAATTCCAAACAACTGATTCACAAGTAAACTTAGGGAAGCCAACCCTTTGTCATCAAGGGCTGCCTGTTTGCGAGGCCACACGGGGCTAGAAAGGACCATCTGCAGGAATCAGGACAGGCTCACAGACGCCCCGTTGGGCTGGGAGGCTCCTCAGGGAGGGGACAGTGTGGTTGCTCGTAGGAAGGTAAAGAGCCGCTGAGGGCAGATGTCTGTGAAACGCTGAGTGAAGGGACACACAGGGTGGCTGCGAGGTTCTGGGGTGGTGGTTGGAGAGAGAGGTCACGGCCAGCTGGTAGGGCCAGAGAAGGCTTCTGGGAGGAGGTGGGCACGGAATAGGGCCTTGAAGGGTGGTCAGATTTCATGGTGGAATGCTCCACCGGGCAGGCACAGGAGTAGGCTGGTCAAAGGTAGGTCTTGGGGACGGCAACTGGCCAGACCAGCTGGAAAGGAGGGTAATATGACCGGCCTGTCTCCTGCCTGTGATCTTAATTGAACCAGTCAAGCTTTCAAAATGAACAGTTGATCATTTGATTAAGAAGGGCCTTTGACTCTTTCAAGACCCACGGAGACTGATTTTTATCAAAGTGGATCAGAATGGTTTGCATGGAGGAATGCTGACCAGATTCAGGAGGGGGTTCCGTGCCGCTCCCAGGGGAGCCTGGGACTGAACTGCTCCTGCTCATGGAGTGGCCCTCGGTCTGGTGGGTGTTGGGGAGAGGCCGGAAATTGCCATCCCGCTCGGGGTGACTGAGTCCCTGAGCACCCGCTCCTCCTGCCAGCCACAGCAGCTTTATCAAGCCCTGCTTCAAAGGTAAGACCTGGGTTTCTCCCAACAGCCTCCAATCAGGAATTCTCCAGACGGCCTGGGCTCGGCTTAACCAGCTCCAGGGTGAGGCAGGTTCGCTGGTGTCTGCCACAAAGCTGATTTGTCAAAGTGCTACTAAGGATTTTTTCGGTTATCCAAAAAAAAAAAAAAAAAAAAAATGGAGTCAACTTTTTTAAAGTTCTAATTTATTATGCTTGATTACGCAGCTGGAATGGGAAGGTAGCTGCTGTTTGTAGTTAAATAACTCCTCACAATTTCTTAAAGAAATGATCTTCAAAGCTTTAACGGGTCAGTGGCTCAAGTACAAAGGAAAGATTGATTTTCATCCTCCCACCCTTTGTTCCCAGAGTTTAAAACAGACACGTTTGGGTAAATTAGTTTGTCTATGTTATTAATGGAAGAAGTTATTAAACTCCCATAAATATACGGTGGTATCTCGCTGAAGACGCCAAATTTGCTTTAAGGAAAAAAAAAAAAAGAAACCCTCAAAAAGAAAATGTGGAAAAGCCCAGAAGGGCCTATTAGTTATTTTAAAATTTCATTTCTAGATATGAATTTGGAACAGGAAGCTGGAGAAGAAGTCTGGCTCCAGATATTTCCCTGAGTAGTGGGATAAATGCCCAAGGAAGGAGACCCCACAATTTTTTTTTTTTTTTTTTTTTTTTTTTTTAGGAATCACTGAATTTAATGGAAAACATTCAGAGGCTGGAGGTGCATGTGGGTGGGAGGGTGCTGGAAAGGTTTTCTTTCCACCAGGAAGGGGATGATAAAGGACTAGCCAGCTCAAAAACTGGAGGGGCCAGAGGACATTTGATGGCTACATAGGGGGACCTATGTTTTTGCTGCTCAAGGGACCTTTTGGGAGGGGTTCAGAGAGAACTCACTTGAGTGAGGGAGGTAGCCCCCAACCCAGATTCTGGGCCAGAGTGTAAGGGAGAACACGGTCAGAGGGCTCACTCTTGGGGGACCCTGCTCAAAGAACCGGAGGTTCAAGGCTCCAGGCAGCTTATACAGGTAACCCTGCCCGCCTCGGGTACAGCTCTTCACAGTTTATAAACTGCTGTGTCAGTGTCTCCTTTAAACCTCACAGCGCCCCTGGGAGGGATGTTGAACAAAGCTTGTGATCCTGATTTTGCAGGTGATGAAAGTCAAATGTAAAACATCCCCACACCCCTGAGTAGAAAAGTAAAATAAAGAAAATCATTTGAAAAGTAAAGCATAAAGAAGAAAAACAAAATCACCATCAGATGATATTTATCACTTTAGATTTTTTCCTTTTGGATTCTTCTCCATTGCCACACACACTCGCATGCAGGTACTCACATGTACACACTCACATGCAGGTACATGCATGCACACCTGTACACACTCACATGCAGGCACACACATACACATGCACGCACACATGCATACATGCTCACGCAGATATACACATACACATGGGTGCACACTCACATGCAGGTACACAAACACTCGCATGCAGATATATACATACACATGCATGCACACTCACATGCAGGTTCACACACACTTGCATGCACGTACTCACACATACACGCTCACATGTAGATACACACATCCACATACGTGCACACTCACATGCAGGTACACACACACATGAATGCTTGGTGTGCCAGGCACTATTATAAGGGCTGGTTACATGTTAATTTATTTATTCCTCAGAACAACCATATCAGGTAGGTACTACTATTACCTTCATTTGCAGATAAGAAAACAGAGGCTTGCCCGAGGCCGCTCAGTGGCAGGTGAGAGGTAAGGTTTGAGCCGGGACAGACCCTACCACCTGCCCGTGTTCTTAACCACTCCGTCCTTGGCATTCTTCTACATCCGTGATACAGGTGAAGCATGCCACAGCTAAGGTTTTGCCTCCTTTTTCCCGTTCAGTATTGCCCTGTGAGTGTTTCTGATGCCGTCACAATGGACTACGTGATTTTCAGGGCCGCACCACCAGATGGAGTAGTTTTGGCTAGCTAGAGCCAGCTATCTAGTGTGGGGGGCGCCCACAAACCAGGACTGGAACTGGGGTTTGCGGGCTCACAGTTCAGCACTCTTCCCATTGTGCACAGTGTGGACATAGTCACAAAATGAAACAGAATCGGAAAGCAGTCAGGGTGAGTTATAAGATTCAGAAGTGACTCTGCAGGGGCTACTGAGGCAGGATAGACAGCCCTGAGGTAGGACTATTTTTCCTGTCACCTAGGGTCCCTGTGTTAAACCCTGTGTGAAAAACTGAGTTTTTAATTCAAGACTAGGAAGAGCTCTGTATTCCCCCAAGAAGCTAAAACACTTCTTTGCTTTCCTCCTTCATTCCCTTTTCCCTTTTGCCACCAGGAGGCTCAGTGTTCACTCTGAAGCCAAATTAGGGCAACTATGTGATCCCATATGACCTGCATACGCCTCTTTTGCTATCCCTAGTCTTGATGGTCTACTCTTATTTATATTTTCTCTGCTTCTGTTTACATGTCGCCATGACAAATGTTACACAGTTTCCTCCAAAAGCAACCTCCCTTGTGCAACCTTCATCTGCTCAGGACTGGCATCTCCACCCTATGGGGGGAGCTGAGAATAATAATCTCGGGCATTCTAAGTGAAATAAGTCAGAGGAAGACAAATACCACATGATTTCACTCATTTGTGGAATTTAAGAAACAAAACAAACTAGCAACGGTGGAAAAAGAGAGAGAGCGCGACAAACCAAGAAACAGACTCCTAACTGTAGAGAACGAACTGATGTTACTGAAGGGGTTGGGTGAGGGGATGGGGGAAATAGGAATGGGGATTAATGAATACACTTATGATGAAGAAATAAAATAAAATGATACATAAATCTCAAACATTCAATTTTCTGCTGTGTCATTCTTTATAAAGCTCACAAACAGACACAATCCCAATTAATCAACCTCCCAAGCATCCTGAGGGGGAAAGAATGATCATGTTTAGCTTCCTTTTAGAGCTGAAGATATTGAGGCTTGCAATAGAAGTGGCCAAGCCAAAGCCACATCCCACCCCTCCCTCCACTCCCTGGGACTTCTCCGAAAGACACCCTGTAGCCTCAGCACAGAAATGAGAATTTCTTGCCCTTCCCCTCTCCCAGGCTCACACTTCCCTGGGTGTGGGCTTTCCTCATATACACCATGTGTCGTGCTGCTGGCGCGTGAGTTGACTGGAGGTATCACACTGAGGAACATTTTTCTATTTTGAAGGTTGGATATTTGCTTTAATGAGTTCTGGTGAGTGAAACTGGCTTTCCATTTCCAATACTAATGTGAAGTGTTCTTTTACAACAAACGTATTAAAGTGATTAAGAAAAAAAGCAAATCAATGTAAAGTACAATTTTGAGTAAATAATAAAGGCCAGCCACATGGAAATGGCCAAACCGATGGCATGGCCTTATTCTCAGCTCGCTGCCAACGTCTGGCCACGTTTGTAGTTAGGGTCCGAGTCTCACAGATAAGACTCTAGAAGGCCAAATTGATCTCCAGATCCATTGGAATGAATCCCCAATATGAGAATTTCAGGCCAGCAGCAAGGGGGGTCCCTTAGGTCAAAGGCAATCTATGCTTCAGATCAAATATCCAAGGACCAGGTAGTGTCAGGAAGTTCAAGCTAGGTGCCTCTTAGCCACCGTGGCAAGCCAGTTAATCTCACCGCACCTCCATTAGTTCATCTGAAAAATGGGCGATCTCTGCCTGGTGAGGTCAGAGTTGAGGCTACTTCCCCGCAGATGGCTCACACTTGCTTCCCCAAAAGTTGCAATATTTCTCCCCTTCTTCCCTCTCAGCAGGCCCAGTAGTTGCAAAGGGCCAAGAAGAATGAGCTGTGTGAGGCACTGTGAGCTGTGTACGCACCCTGCATGCCTGGGGGAGCTGTTGTCTGAGCCTCAGTTTACTCATGTCTATAGTGAAGGGAGAGAGACTAGGTCAGGTCTGGCAAATAAGTAGGAGCAGCGTGGAGCATTGTGCATAGAATTTCGAGGCCACACCAGGGCTCTGGAAGCAAGGACCAGTGAGTGACCTGTAGCCTACAGATGACGGCGTGATTGTTGACATGGAAACAGCCCCCACAGGCAGGATCCTCGGGGCCACTCAGGTCTTGGGACCTATGACCATGGTCTCTAATTCCAGTTGTTTCTAGTTGTTCTAAAGACAGTTTCTGGAGAAAGCCTGCCCACCTGTCTTCCCTCCTTCCTTCCTTCCTACTCCCTTTTCCTAGTCCCGTCTCCATGGTGATAACGTGATCTCCATCTCTTAGGAAGGCTGCTGGGCTCATAGGAGCTATTTGTCGGGAGCATACAATCTAGAGCACACTCCGAGACACCGGGGAGATCAGAAGGCCACTCTCCACAATTCCCCTGCGCCCACGGTTGTAAGCTGGGGCTCTCCTGCAGAACGGGCATTACTTAAGATGGGAGTTCTCGAACTTTATCAGGCAAAGGATTGTTGGAGGAGATGGATGGGCCCCACTTTCAGAGATTCCAATTCAGGAGGGTTAGGGCCGGAGAATTTGCATTCTAACTGGTTCGCTGGTGATGTCGATGCCGCAGGTCCGCGGACCACACGTTGTCCATACTTTTGAGAAGCCTGACTTGGCTTCTCATAGGTGCTTGACAGTTCACACGGCTGATTGACAACATATTGGTCCAACATTCTAATGGAGCCTTACAAAAAGCCCAAGAGGCCTGGAAAGTTGTTATCCATGCTAAGCTGAGGAACTGACACTCAGAGAAGTTAAGTGATTAGCCCAAGGCCACCCAGCTGCGGGGGAGAAGCCCTTTGCTAGCTCCCAGGCTCTGCTTGGCTCACCAGACACGGAGCCTCTCAGCTCAGGAGCATGTTCAGAGCTGAGCTGGTCTCTCTGGCTCTGCAGCAATGCTTCCTTCTCAACAAATGCTTCTGGCCCAGATTAAAACTCGTTCTTTTTGCTTTATAACACACTTCAGGGCAGCCAAGAGGTCAAGGATTTGGTGTAAGGAATTATTCTAGCAATTCTTTTGTCTATATTTTAATTAATATTTTAAGGTTTTAATTATTTTGATGTATTAATCATTTTTAATGTTTGAATAATCAGATGTGCATTAGAAGCTAGATATTTTCTCTGTTCTACACCCTTGAGGTGGATATCTATTTTTAACACATCAGTATATCACTCAGTACCTTCCATGCACTGAATTCACATGGATGTTGTCAGGAACGTGGTAGGGGACTGCTTTGTATAATTTAACCTCCCTAAGCCTCAGTTTTCCCATCTATAAAATGGGACACAGTAATAGTGCTCTCATAGTAGGATATTTGTGAGTGTTAAGTGAATTAATGCATGTTAGACTAATTGGAAGAGTGCTTGGCAAGTCCTGAGTGTCTGTAAATAGCAGCTCTTCATTTTTTTATTCTCTGGGGGACATTCTGCTTTTTGACATCATTTGTCTTTTTTATACCTACCCACCAGGGTGCTCTTTTCAAGTATAGGCCTCTTTCTTTCCCAGCTTTATCCCTTCCAGTCTTGCTTGCACACAGCAGGACAAAAACCTACATATTGAATGAATGTGGAGTATAAAGTGTATAGGGATCTCTGGAACTCACCTCCACAGAGCAAACCCATAAAATCCAAAGTACTGAGCACTGAAGCTCTGTGGAGTTTGCTGGAACAGCCCAGCTTGGCCATGACCCAGCTTCCAGAATCTCACTTCCAGCAGCATGGAATGTATTGTGGGCTCTGCAGCACTGCTCCAGACCCCAGGCCCTACAGGGTTTCCAATGCGAGTTCCACTCTGGGTTTGGGAAGGCCTGGAATCCATGGATCCAATAGGAAAATGGAAGATAAGTTGGGTGAAGTCTCACCCAGCCCTGCTGGCTGCTGATGGGTCTGGGAGGGACTGGCATGTGCTTCTAGATTCCTGGCTATGAAAAGAAAGAAAATAAAGGCAAGCATCTTGGTGGATGTGGGAGGTTTTGTGGTTTGGTCCGAAATGAGAACCAAAAGTGGGAATGAATCTCAAGTCCAATAGCCTCTGATTTTTAAATAAAATTTCTCATTTGTCAGCTGCTCAGCAAGCAGATATTTCATGATGCTCAGGGAGGGGTGATAGGAAGAGCACAAGAGCACAGTTGACACTTGCCAGGTTGATGGGTTTTGGGGTCTCTAGCAGAAGTTCTTACATAGCCCTAAGAGATAACCAGTCAACCAAAGCAGTGAAGATTAGAATATGAGTAGTTCTTAGGCCATAAGAAAAACCATCCAGCTTAGAGGGTGTTTTATAGTTAGCACCTGCTGTGAAACAAGCCATTCCCAAATATAGTGACCTAACCACCACTTATTTATGATCTTATGGATCAACAGATTCGGTTGGGCTCAACTGGGCTGTTCTTTCCTGAATATGCATGCTCATATCTGTGGTGAGCTGCAGGTCACTGAGGTGGCTTTGCTTCTGGACGTTGGCTGGCTATTAGCTGTGCAATGGGGACAACTGGGCCATTTATTTCTCATTATCCAACAGGATAGCCAAAGCTCATTTAGGCGGTAGTGTCAGGATTCAAAAGGAAGCGATGTCTCAAGACATACTCTCAGAAGTGGTAGGTTGATGGTTGCCTCTGCCACATTTTACTGGCTAAAGCCAAGTCACAAGACCAGCTTAGATTTAGAAATACACTTTGCAAAATACATCCTAGCTCTTGAGGACAGGAGCTGCAAAGTCCCATTGCAAAGGAGGAATGGATATGGCGAAAGGTGGAAAATAGGACCCAGTTTAGGAAGTGCTATAGGGGGTGAGGGATGGTCAATCCATAGCTATCAGGGGAGTGAAGCAGATAAGGAATCCCATGCTGACAATGAGCCCTGCTGAGCATTTGGAAAAACCAGGCACTCCACTGAGCTTCCTGGTTGACTATGGGGAGCAGAGACATCTCATACAAGGCTAATGAACAGGCCTGTGTGGGATGGTGAAGGGGGTGAGGTTTGGATCCTGATCCACTGCTCATGAGCCATGAGGCTTTGGTGGAGTCAGTGAGTACATCTTTGCCTTAATCTTCCCATCTGTAAGATGGGAACACAGTTTTCGCCTCATAGCATTGTTGTGAGGATTCAAGATGTAAGTGGCCTGGCCTGTGGTAGCTCTCGAAGAACAGCCATAATCGGGAGTAGCATAAAATATCAGTCAAGCAGCCAATAACAGCTACTATGTTGAAATATAATGAATAGTTAGAATTTCTTCCTAGCTAATGAGACTGGAATCTCTTACCCTAGAAGGCAGAGTGGCATCCCAGGTTTATACAGGCAAAGGCTGGCATCTCCACAATGCAAATATTAATTTGGCTAGCAGAACTAGCCACTAGCCACGTCGAGGCCTCCATGGCCTCAGGCATATTCCAGGGCTCTGTGGGGCCTGGAGCCTCTGTTCCTCACAGCTGATACCCACTGAGCTCTGAGTGACCCACTCAGCCCAAGGCCTGACCTTGACCCTGCACAAAAGGCCAGGTATAGTGAGGAGAGGTCTTCCTGAGGAGCCAAGGCAGCCTCTTGATGGGCTCGGGGAAACCTCTCTGATTTTGTGCTTAGGTGCTGCTAAATGCCACTGTCTCTGGGCAGGGAAATATCAGGACGGAAACAGCAAATTACGTAGAGTTCTAGACCAACAGTCTTGAACATATTCTGTATCCGCACTATCCAATATGGTAGCCACTGGCCACATTTTGAACACTTGAAATGTGGCTTGTGCAACAAGAAACCTAATCTTTCATCTTAATTATTTATATGGCCATTTGTGGCTGGTGGTTACCGTATGGGACAGGGCAGTCTAGACGGGCGAGCCTCTGAGTGGGTTGGGGGCTTGGTCTGGGTCTGTGTTGGGAGGTCCGGGCGAGGGTCCGGGTGAGCACAAGTCCTGGTGGAGCCTCCAGGCATGTTGCCTACGTTCCGCCTCCTTATTCCTGAGTAGGGCTGAGAAAAGAGTGAAGCTCCTGACTGCAGAAATTCAGAATCCAGTCCAGGCTTAGCCTCTTGATCCCCCTGGCTCTGCTCTGAGTGGCCCGTCGGAGCTCCCAGAAAGGCCACGGTTCTGTGTATTGCCTCACCCTTTCTTGCGCCAAGGAAAACCAGACCTCAGCTGTCCAGTTGAGGAGAGAGGAGGGGACCTCCCAAGGAGGAGAGAAGGGGCCTTCCCATATGGGGGTTGCTTTCGAACAATAGGGCCTGCATGGTCCAAAGTGGTTTTTGAAGATACACGTTAGTTCTTGCACGCAGGCACACAGACACACAAATATATGTGTACACACACACACACACACACACACACACACACACAGAGTTTGACTTTTGAAGAGTTGGGACAGGAAGCCCCGGTGTGCAAAAACTGGAGGTTTTGCTTCTGCTTTAATTGGGTTCAAAAAGATGACAACCTAAGTCTGCCTCCGGGTTTGCTCTTGAAACTCACACTGGAATTTATTTCAGGACCTTCCCCCAAGTCACAGCAGAAGCACTGCTTGCACAACCAACGGATTTTGCCTAGACTTTTTTTTTTTTTTTTCTAATTGCCTTTCAACTCCTGCAGGAATAAATGGCCCAAACCAATCACGGTCTTTGTACAAAAGTGGGATGAAAAGGCTGCTCTCTGCCCACCTCTCCAGTCTCTCAATCCCCTGATATTTCTTTAAGTTGGGACTCTATCGCAGGCAGGCGTTGGAGTGTCCTTTAAAGCGTCGAGTCTTTCCGGATCCTTCGATTAATTGACTGTGGTGGATACCAGCGGCTCCTGCATGGGCTGTTTGCCGTGGTGTGGGCAAGATTCGTTTTCTGCTATCACCATGATTTACAAGGCTCACATAACCATGTAACGACTTGGTGATTACATGGAAAAGATCGTATAAATACATAGTAATTACAAGTTCATGCAGATTACTTGCTATATACATTTGAAGTTGCCGAGGAGTTCAAAGATTAATTAGCCTGTAACTGGCAGTATTTAAATCATTTTTTCTCATAAACGAATACATTGAGGCGGACTTCAAGGCTGGCGAGGATGGGGATGTGATGAGTATGATCTGAAAAGAAAAAATGAAATTTGACAGGCATGGATTATTTAAAGCATGCATATGTGAGCTGAGCAGCCACTGCACTTTGATGCAAATCGTAGGGGAAAGAGCAGGGGGATGGTGTGTAGAGTAAGGTGCTGAACAAAGTAAGGATTTCCTGCTGGCGACTTGAAATTTAAACAAATAATCATTTAAATGGCGGCCCGGCATTACGTTCCGAGTTGTGTGCATTAATGTCAACATCTGGTACCAACATTTTGACAATTCTATTAAAATGCCCCAGCATTCCCTATCTAACACCTGTTAGCTCTAATTTTCTTTCCTGAGAAGCACACCAGTAGACAGGGTAGATTCCAAATCATTTATCACTTTTAAAGTGCTTCCATATGCGTGTTGGACCCAGCCTGGCCCTAGGCAAACGTTTTCTGAATGCATTAAAATTCAGGACGATTTTTTTTTTTTTAAGTGTAGACACCAATGTTTCATTGAATTCATGTCTGGTAATTATTAGCTTAAATTATGGCTCACACATGACTTGACAAAGTGGACCATGAATTAAAACACACACACACACACACACACACACATGCACGCACGCACACACGCACACACCCGAACTCTTCAATAGATGCACCCAACTCCTCCGTTGCTCGTTATTGAGATGTCAGTCAGTAATCATTAGGCAAACACTCTTCATGGAGGGAACTGCTAAGAGGCCCAGGAGTCCCAAGAGACGATCTAAAAATGTCAAAAATGTTACAGTATAAATGAATGACACCAACAAGAGAACATGTGTTAGAGATGCAAGCAATTAGTTAATATATTACAAGTTTCAACCTCTGAGCAAAACAGGCAACAAAAATTTCCGCTTGACAAAAGCCTACAGATAAGATCAGGTTAATTCACAGACAATACAATCTCCCTGAATTGGAGCAACCCTCCAGCAGGCTGATAGGGGGATTCAGGGGGTGTGCAGGGTTGGAGCCCCCAGACTAGGTCCTGCTTTGCCTGGAAAAGACTGGCTTGACTACTGAGCTCTCACAGTGGAGAAGTGGGGTCTGACATGAAGGAAGATATCCTGTGCTCCATGGATCCGGCTCCCGAAGCTAGCTGCTGGCTCCTTGCTGGAGCTTCAGAATGAAATTTAGAAGGTCGAAAGACATCATATGGCTGTTTTCAAAGGAAAAGAGGTGCCTGCAAAAGGTGACAGGGGTGGGGGATGTTATATGGGCAAATGCTTTCTCACTGCTTTTCAGAGACGTCAAAAACTAAATATTGTATGTTGCGTAGTTCCCCTCTTTCACTCCCCCTCTTTCTGATTCTCTCTCTCTCTCCCCCCATATATATGTATATACGTATATACACTACACATACATACTACTACAAACACACACACACACACACACATAGAGAAAAGATGTTTGAAGAAAAAAAAAAGTCCTCCCACATATAGATATAGGCATCCAGAATATATGTCTCAAGCAAAAATACGCACGATGTGCACTTGGACTGAGGATCTGAATAGTTCCCTTAGAAATCCCAAGGAAACACTGAGAACACAAGAAAAAAAAGGAATGAAAACCTGAGTTCACCAACTCTATAAATGTAAAAAAAAATTTGTAGATAGTTAAAAATGTCCGCCCCTGTACACACGCACACCTACACTTTCACACTTCCTCTGTTTACTAAATAACATTTCAGCACAGTTTTCATCTTATAAGGAAAGTGTTTGAAACTTGGAATAAGTGCACTTAATTAAAGGAAGGCTGTGAAAATGTGCACTAATCTGATATGACTAATAGCAAAGTGCATGAAATTGCTAATTAGAATTTCATTAAAGGTGCTGCTTTATCAGACTGTGAATATCACAACCTTTAAAATTCTTTCAGGAGAGCTTAATTCCTTTTCAAACAGAAATATTCTTTAAAGACATTTGATTTGTTCTGAAGGAATTCATGGCTTAGGCTGGAACTTAAAATGTTCCCGATATTCCAGGAGGTGATATCAGAATAGGAATATAGATCAGGGACTTTGTTTCATTTGCCTGATGAATCCTTTCCTCCCCCATCTCTATGGATTATTCTTCAAAAACCCAGTCATGAAAATAGAGTTGAGTCCTTGGTTTGATCCACTTGTAATTTGTTTTCTGCTGAAGCCAAACGGTTCTTCTCTCTCTCACACACACACACAAAAGAAAAAATTACTTACAAATTTTTAAGTCACTAAAAATCAAAGTGAACATTTTAATTTTCACACTCATTAAAAAAATAAAAGGGAACAGACAATAAAATATGTTTTCTTTACAGGAAAAGGCTACTCGTTAAACAAAAAAATCAACTAGCAGCTTTCACTTTAAAAAAAAAAAAAAACCTCTTAAAATACCGATAACATTTCAATCACAAAACTGCATTTTTGAAAATTAGGAAAATCCAGTGTTAGCAATAGCAAATGTGTTTTTACTCCTTTTCTGACTGGCTTTTCTAGGTTGTAAGTTTTCTTATTTCACACTTTAATTATTCTCTGCACTAAATCTACATTTCAGCTGCTTTTTTTTTTTTTTTTTTTTTTTTACCACTCAGATTTTAAAAACTCTACCTTTCTGGTCATTCATCTTTACTAATTTCAACCTTATTTTCCGTCACTTCTCTTTATTTTCATATGCAGAAAGTTGCTCTAATATGTTACTCTCCCTGCACACAACTCTCCCTGTTACCAATTGTATTTTTCTATTTGCTGTTTTTCCTGCTGGTTCCAGAGTTCTTACAATTAGTAACTGGGTTCCTTTTAATATTCAAGCCTGATTGAACAGTTACATTTTGTTACTGAAAAACTATTACTGCTAATGGAAACTACAGCTCACTCAAAGCAGCAGTTTACTTTTACAGAAGTTGTTAAAACCCAGCCTGGCTTCAAATTTGCTGAACACACAGGTTCGCAGTGATGTAATTTTGCAGAATTGAATATTTTAAGTACACTTGAAAAACGTTGGCTTAAAAGCTAATCACTCGTGTTTACCTGATGACCGTAATCTGAAAGGGGAGAAATGAGAACAGAAGTAACTTTATTGGAGAAGCAGTGTGATTTCTTTGGACATTTAAACAAATCTCAAGTTGAGTTAATTACAGTTTGCTCTCATTTTAGCTCCAGCAGGAGGAATTTTCGTGGCGTTTAGATAATTTATCAACTGGGCTCCCCAACAGATAAAAGGTTGCGTTTTCCTTTCCAACATTTGGGAGGTACGTTTATGCAATAAATGCGACGATTTTAAAAGATCGGTCTAGACTCAAATGGATGAAAATTATGCTCGTTAACTGTAACGTCTGGAGTCCGAGGTGGGGTGTCAGCCGTGCCCATCCGTGGGCCACCGCAGGCAGACGGAGCTGCTAATTCGAATGTTTTAAGTTTCGAATTGAGAAATATTGTTCTAATATGGCAACAATGGGGCTGTTGTCCTTCCAAGCACTCTGCGACGGCAGGCTCCTCGCAGCTCGTTTTATGCAAAACGAATGGCAGGTAATTGTGATTTAATTCTTTTCAAGCAAATTACAGTGAGTGCGTGACACAAAGCCGCGGCGGACCCTCCTTTCTCTGTCAATAGTTGAATTAATGATGGCAGGAGTAAAAACAGCAATTGTGCACAACAGCCCTCCCCGGCGTCCCCACCCCTGCCAAGGGGGGACCTGCCAATCAGGCCGCGCACCGCCAGGCCCGCGGACCTGCGGGTGCCGAGGCTCGGGATGGGACGTCCCGAGTGGCGGCGGCGCCCGGGGCACGGAGCTCCGGGTGGGGCCCCTGGGCTCGGAGGCCCCCGCACCCCGCCCGGGGCCGGCCTAGGGGCAGGAAGGGCCTCCCGGGGGAGGCGGCGTGGCCGAGCGGGGGGCGCGGGGAGGCCGATCTGCAAGCGGGGTCTGGGCTCCGCGCGCCCGGGGCGCCTGCGCTGCGAGGGCCCGGGAGCAGGGCCACTCCTCGCCCCAGCCCCCGGGTGGGAAGGGGGCCCCGGGGCGCCCCGCCGGGGGTGGGCGCGCTGGCCTGGGGTCCCGCCCCCGACCCCCGCGAGCTCAGCGCAGGCAGCTGGAGCGCACGTGGGCGCTTGGGGCTGGGCTGGGCCGGGCCCCCCAAGAGCCATGGAACCGACCTCTAACACACTCTGGGAACCCGTCACTTCCCCGGGTCCCGGACCCAAAGCCGAGCGAGCTCCTCTCTGAGGCTCACAGGGGCTGCGTCCTGGGATCTGGGTCAGGGACCTCGGGATTTGGGATTTGGCGGAGGGGTGCGGGCTGCAATCCTGCCGGGCCTGCCCTGGGGCTAACTCCGGGCAGGCTCCTTAACCTCTCTGGCCTACACTGGAGTGGATAGTGGAGCCCTACTTTCAGGGGTCCTCACGGGCACTTAACCAACTGCCAGTCAAGTGCTAGAAGGGTGCCAGGCACAAAGTAGAGGGCCTGCAAGTGTCCGCAGGTCTCCGGCGCCTCAGAGCCACACGGTTTCCTTTCCTTGGACCTCCCTACCACAGTCCCTGCCTCAGGGCCTTTTGTGCTTGCAGGCAGAGCTCTTCCCTTGTCCCCATCCTGGCTTCTTTTTAGGCTTCAGCTCAGCTGTCACCCCAGAAAGATCTTCATGACCACCACCTGGCTCTCCCATCCCACTCATCACTCTAACAGAGCTCTTTATTTCTTCCTCATATTTATCCGATCCAAATATTTACCTCTCTTTGTTTTGTGTTTATTGTCTGTCTCCTCCCCCAAATCTGTTTTGTGAGATGGGGACTTCCTTCCTCTTGTTCTCTGCGGGTCCCAGTGCTTTGATCATTGTCCACTAGGTAGTAAGTGCTCAGTAAAAACTGTAGATGGATGCATGGAGTCTCATCTTCTGACCTATATGTCAAAGTGGTGGAACCATATCGCGTCTAAGTGATGTGAAACCATCAGCATGGAAGTTATATATATACATACATATATATATATATATATATTTTTTTTTTAACTAAGTAGACAATTTCCTGAAAGAGAGGGGGTTTTCAAAAAAAGTGTCATTTAGAGACTTTTCTCGGTGTCTTGGTACACTGACTCCTTCTGACCATGAGGTTGGAACCAGTCTTTTCTGAGCCCTCCCATGATCCTGGGAAGTGATGGGGGGCCTTCCGGATTTTCTTCCCAGTCTTAATTTCTCCCCTAATTGCCCAAGGGCTCTGTAGACCTTCACCCCACAGAGTAGCAATGCTACCTGCTTTCCAGTGTCACCTTCATCCCCCCCTATAGTGACGACATCACTGGGCGCCCACCTTTTGTCCTCAACCTCCCCAGCCAAGACTTTTCTGCTCCTTTGATTCCCCTCCTTGGCACTCATCACAGATCACACCTGCCTTTCCCCCTCCCCAGAGCCAGCTGCTTCGATTAGACTGGCTCCTGCCGGGCTTGCCAGGCCATGTGAAGGAGCCAGTGAGGGCTGAGAGAGGCTGGGTGGGGCTGCCTCAGCAGTTCAGCTCATGTTGGGGAGATGAGTCAACTGGCTAGGGTCACTGTGTCTTTGTGCCCAAGCTGGAGCCAGGGACAGAGTATTTCTGGAAGGCCTGGCCTGGCTCCCCATCTCACACTATTTATTTACTCAGTGAGGCCATTATAAACAATGAGTATCTCAGACACGGTCACCATCCTGGGTGGCCAACTCCCATCCCGGGGTCGTATCTCTGGGAAAGAATTTGAAGACCTCTAGCTATCCAGAGAACAAGAAGCATAAATATTCAACTCATTCATACTTCCAAAACCAGTTGCTTAGCGCCTTTGGACCAAGCCCAGTGGTGGGTGCCGGGGACATAGATGCAATAATAGCTAATACTTGTTTAGTGCTTCCCTTGTGCCAGGGACTGTTCTAGATACTTCATGTGTGTGACATCACTTAATGGGTTATAGCTCTCTGAAACAGATTCTATTATTATCTCCTTTTCTGCAGAAGGAAATAAACTCAAAGCACACATAGAGTTCACCAGGGTTACACAGCCAGGGAGTGATGGGGTCTGAACTTGGAACCAGAGCCCGCACCCCAGAACCCCACGCGGCCCTGACCCTCTATCTCCGTCTCCAGGATGGAAGAGACACAGCGTCGGCCATTCAGGGGCACGGAGCATCAGAAGCAAACAGAGAAGGTAGGTGGGCGGGTGTGGTTCCCCACACAGGGTACCAGTAGTGATGCCTACTGGCTCTTTCTGTAGACACCAGGCCCTGTTTTAATTGCTTTACACGCATCACAGAATCTGAGGCGAAGGAAGTGGCATTAGCTCCATTTTAGAGATGAGACAGAGAGGTCCAGCAGCTTGGGGACAAGTAAGGTCTCTGGGACAGTAAATGGCAGAGCTGGGACTGGAACCCACAGAGTCTCACTCCAGGGCCCATGCTCTTATCCTGGCGCCCGCCTGGCAGCCAAGAGGGTGCTGAACCCCATCAGGGTCACCAAAAACACCCTGTGTTTGGATCCAGAGGACCTGGCTCGGAGCCCCTGCGCTGCTACTTTTGCTAAATGAAACCCTTGGGGCGTCTCCATTTCCTTGCCTGTAGAATGAGGGTCATGAGGTCGGCTCCACCTGCCTCCCAGGGCCACGGGGAGGATTAATGAAGATAACGTCCGGGGACGTGCGCTCTCAAGTGAGAACTGCTGACTTCAGAAACATTCAGTTCTATGGGCACTGGTCCGTGCTGGGCCTGGGAGAGCAGGGGACAAGCCACTGGCCCCCTCCTTGATCCTGCACACGGCCCAAGAAAAATGAAGAGGTGTTTATTTTAATTGCAAAACAAATGACTATAATGAGGTGTCTTGTTTGGTGATATAGGTGATTAGACGACTAAGTCTGTTACTTTTTGATTGTTTGTTTCTGAGAGGCCTGTATTCAAAGGCCCCTGGGCCAACACTTGGATTCGGCTTCCCTCCAGACCGTGGGCAGGATGCTCCACATGCTCAATGCCCCAGGCCTTCCCGTAGCCCTGAGAGGTGAGCCGGACATTACACCCATTTCATAGGCCTAGAAACTGAGAGGTGAAACAATGGGGCTAATGAATGGAGGAGCTGGTCCCGAGGGAAGTCCGGCTGACTCGGGTCCTGGCGTCTTTGCCACAGCTCCACAGGTCCTGGTGCAGAGCTGGCATGTGGGGGCTGCCCCCTTCCTTCCTCCCAAAGCTCTACCTTTGTCTGAGTGTCCCCCTCTCTCTCGACCTCGGTGCTTTTACATCCCCCACCCACCCGTCAGACTTAGGGATCCACCTGCACACAGTACTTCTGTTGACGGACTGAGGGCTCATTCTGTGTCCCTTCCACATGCCCACCCGTCAGTCTGCTGCTTCTGTATATGAGCTTGAGGTCAACATCTTGGCTTCGTTCAAGGCGCAAAGTGAGGACACATTCTCCATCCCCGGACCTCACCCTAGGTGAAACCATCCCTCCGAGGGCCAGGGTGGGATGAGGGAGATGTTGTTGCCTTGGTTCCCCTCCATGTTTACCCCAGACTTGCTTCTGGCTCTTCACTGAATTTATTTTGGCTTAAATGATGCAGTGGTTGGAGATAGTAAAAAAAAAAAAAGAAAAAAGAAAAAAATCTACCTTCATAAGACCATCAGGCAGATTGAGTGAGGTTGTAAAGGGGACAGCAGTCACCCTACATGGGCTGATGGGCTCTGTCATGGTGCTCCCAGACAACAGGTGGCTGGTGACTCTACTGGTGTGTTGACACATTCTTGAGAGGACTCCCACTGTCAGGCTGTGACTCCTGAGGCAGAGGGGCAGGACTGGGCTGCATGGTGGGGGCTCGAGGGTGAAGGATATGTGTTTTCTATTTGCCTTGATCTCATGGGGTGACCCAGAGCAACTGCAGGAGTGCACACATAGGTTGGTGGGTGCACTGCATACCTATGGAACTGGGGTAGCCACCAGGGGTAGAGTCCCTGTTCCCCTACTTACTAGCTGTGGGGCCTTGGGACAATTGCCTAACTTCTCCGTGCCTCCATTTTCTCATCCATAAAGCTGAGGGAACAGCTAGATGAATCTTATAAGGTCAGTGGGAGGAGTCAATTATGCAATACATGGAAAAGCATTTTAAGCGGTGTCTGGCACAGAATAAACAGTCTACAAATGGTAGCTGACCCTAAAATACAAGCTCAAAACTATCTTCTCCATTTATGTTTGCTTTCCCCCTCAAAATATGTAATACCCCAAAGTCATAAAATGGAGAACCTTTCAAACTGTATGTTGACAAGCGTGAGGTGTATTCTGGGTTCCACCATTCACTACTGTGTGATCCTTGGCAAGTGACTTAGTCTTCTGAGCTTCAGTTTTCTTATCTATAAAATGGACATAAAGTTAAAAAACCTACTACTAGTAGTGGGGATTAAATGAATAATGTACATAAAGCAAATAGCATTTATTAGTCTTCTTTATACTCTGCTTTTCTTCCCCTGTACAAGTCCTTTTTGGTTTTTTGGTTGTTTTTTGTTTTGTTTTGTTTTGTTTTGTTTTGTTTTGTTTTGTTTTGTTTTGTTTTACAAGTCCTTTTTGAAGGGCTGTGAGATATCTTCTCCAAACCAGTTTTCCTTTCCTCTGGGTACATAGGAAGACTACATTTCCCAACATCCTTTGCAGTCCAGGGCCCCATGTGACCAAGTTCTGGCCAGTGGACTTTGAGCATATGTGTGGAAACAAATGCTGTTTCCAGGCCTGACCCCTAAAGTTTCTTGTAAGATCTTTTATGCTCATTTCCTCCTCCATCTGCCAGCTGAATGTCAGGGTTCATGGTGACTTTGGAAGCCCCATTTTGGAAGTGGAGGAGGCCCTGCCAGCAGAGCCCTGCTCTACACCCCTACTCCTTATCAGCCTGCTTGGACTGTGACATGTTGCATTAAGCCATTGAGATTGAGGGGTTGTCACTGCAGGGAGCAGTTAGTCTATCCTGACATACACAGAATCTTCTAGAACCTCTATGTAGTGTAACTCCCTGCACACATTCATGTAAGATCTTGCACATATTTGAGAGACTTACCAGGGCCCCGCCCCCTTAAGCTCATCCACATGGCCCAACGTCAGGGCCTCGGCTGCCTTAAAGAATGAGATCCAGCACAACGTGGGGCCAGAGAGTCCTGGGAACGCCATCCTGGTTTCAGGACCTCCCTGCAGCAGGCCACACCTTACTTAAGGGATTTGGATGACCACCGAGACTCTCAGGGGGAAGGTCTCCTAAGAAGGCATCACATCCAACAGATCTGATGGATCACAGGTCACAGGATCGGGCAGTAGTAGCCTCTCCCAGCTGAGTCCCTGGGGACTTTGCTCAGGGCTCCCCATGCATGCGGTCCTGCCCTCCTCCTGCCCTGGGGGAGATCAGCTCTTTCCATCCTGCCTCCCCTGTTAAATTGAGTGCCCCCTGGAAGCGGGGGGCTGCTGCAGGGTTTGTTTTGCACAAAGCTGTTGATTCCAGGGGTCAAGGACCGTCTTCATGGTGTTCTAGAAAAGTAAATATTCTTAGCTTAAGTGGAGGTTATATTAATTAAAAATAACATACTATTATTCATATACTGAATGTCTGTTCTGTTCCAGGCCCATCTGTTATTTCATTAAGTCCTTCCCCGTAATCCTATCAGGTGAGTTTTAAATAGCCCATGTTCCAGGTGAGGAACTGGAGGTGTGGAGATGCTGGGCCCAGGGTTCAGAGCTGCAGGAGGTGGTTTAGAGACTCCACTGGGGTCAATCCAATGGGAATGACAGCAAACTTTTCCTAAGCCCCTAATGTGTGCTAGGGGCCATGTGCTTTTGAAGCGTTATTGCACTTAGTTTTGATAATTTCCTTATGGAGTGGGGACTACTGTTATTTCCATTTACAGGTGAGAACCCCTAGCTCAGTGAGGCTAAGGTTGCATGGTTGAAAGAGGGGGTGCTTGGAAATTCAAATTCAAGTCACCCTTTAGAGCTTGCGCTGTCACTCACTTAGCACCTACAGTGCCTCCTTCTACTCCTTTGAAATACAAGAGGGACCAGGTAGTCTTCCGGGGCCTGTGACTTTGGGGTGGGGAGCCACCCTGTGGTCAGGCTGATGGCCTGCTTGAGTCAACACCTACTGTGTGCAAATCCTAAGCCCTGCAGTGATACAAGGGAGGCCCCGACTGTCCCAAGGCATTGATATCCTGGTACAGAAGAGAGCCATGTACCTACACTTGCTGCCTGAATAAGTCAGTGCAGTGGAAAAGTGGACGCTGCAAACCTCAGAGGAGAAAGGCCACCCAGGTAAAGGCAAGAATGGCTTTACCAAGGAAGTGAGATTGAGATGACCTTTGTTTACCTGCATTTAAATCCCAGGTAGCCAAGTGATTTTGGGGAAGTAAGTTAGCCAACTGGCCTGAACCTCAGTTTTGCCATTTATAAAATGCAAATAATAAAGATACCTATCTTACAGGATTATGAATATTAAGTAATCATATTTATAATTCTTAGAATATAGGAACCTCTATACTATGTACTTATTCACTCTTCTTTTTTTTTTTTTTTTTGAATTTTTTATTTTTTTTTATTTTTTTTTAATTAATTTTTATTGGTGTTCAATTTACCAACATACAGAAAAACACCCAGTGCTCATCCCGTCAAGTGTCCACCTCAGTGCCCGTCACCCATTCCCCTCCAACACCCGCCCTCCTCCCCCCTTCCACCACCCCTAGTTCGTTTTCCCGAGTATTCACTCTTCATTATCAAGGACTAGTAGAGTTTCAGTAGATGAAGAAGGGAGATGTAATGCAGCAAGTGAATGCCATGAGCAAAGCTTGAGAGTTAAGAAAGCAAAAGTGTTTTTAAAGAATAGCAAGTAGCTCCATCTGGTTGGTTGATATGGGGGCAATAGTAGTTGGGGCGGGGGATCCCTGGGTGGCTCAGTGGTTTGGCACCTGCCTTCAGCCCAGGGCATGATCTTGGAGTCCTGGGATCAAGTTCTGGGATCGAGTCCCACATTAGGCTCCTTGGATGGAGCCTGCTTCGCCCTCTTCCTGCGTCTCTGCCTCTCTCTCTCTCTCTCTCTCTCATGAATAATGAATAAAATCTTAAAAAAAAAAGGAGATGAGGCTAGAAAAAGGATTGGGGCTCAGGTTGATGAGTACATACTTAATAGGCAATGGGGAGCCACTGAATGTTTCTGAACAAGGGAGTTTCATAGCCAGAACTAGGTTTGACTGCAGAATGTATGCTGGATTGGAATGAGGGTGATGGGAGAAGACCAGTGCAAACTATTGTCTTGGCCAGGGAAGAGGGTGGTGGCAGCTGGCAGGCCAAAGAAAGCATGAATTGGCACGTGTGGTCGAGGGAGGTGTGTTAGACACACCCTTGGCCAAGGGCAGGTGTGGCAGTGGTGCCCATCCAGGTCCAATCGAGTGGCTGGGAACCCACAGCAGGGCTCTCCCTTTGCAGGCCTGGGCTTGGGATGCAGTCCCTCTGGGCATCGCATCATCAGTGCCATCTTTGTGCCAAGAAAGACATAAACGAAAAGTAGATAAATGGGGCACCAGCCTCCTTTAGTCCTGAGAAGCCAGGGCACCTGGTATCCCCAGGGTGCACAAGCTCTTTGATGGCCCCAAAAACAGGTTCTAGAAGACTCATTTGGAAGGGAAAAGGGAGGCAGGCTCCTTTTGGGTTTTCATCTAGATTTTTGAAGAGCAAAGCAGACTGGTGAGAGCTGCCTGTCTGAGGCGTGTTTTATCTTAACCTTTCCATGTAATCCTGAAAGCCCACCTAATCAATTGAAGATCATAAAATATTAGACTTAATGCTGCAAAGTGCTGCTTTTTAATTCACATAACAAGCTCCTAAATAATTCAAATAGCAAACAGACCCTGCAAGTCAATGGTGGGAGGCTGCTTGGATCAGCGGGAGAGTGTCAACACATGCCACATTTCCCGGATCGACTCCATTTCAAGAACCCTATTAAGTTAATTGCCGGTTTCTGACAGCAGAGAGCATGCTGGGAGCACAGCAAGCTTTATTAGCCTCCGTGGCATCTGGAGACATCAGCCATTTTGCCCCTACTTGCAGGCACTGGGAGCAGCATGGAAAAAAGTAAATCGAATTATGAGACAATAAATGCTTTTTGGCAGCACGTGGGCATCAGATTCATTGGTGGATCCCAAAGAGCTCGAGTGTCAGTTGCTGGCCTGTTAAATTCTTTACAGCAACACCGTCCCTATATTGCAAAAGTCTCAGGATGGAGCGGTGACCTCCTTTGGCACCGCGTGGCTGACACGGGTAAATGACAATGCCAGCGAGGGTTCCCCACCTCCTAACGACACGGCCGGGGAAGCAGAGTCTCTAGAATGGGAGAGTCGGGTGAACGTTTGGAGCACCCCCCCCCCCCCAGGCATCCCAAATGTTCAATGTTACATGTTGGCAAGCAGATCTGCCTGGGTTTGGAGCCCCAGGAGGCACCCATGGGGCTCCGGAGTTGGTCAGGGGAGACCTGTGAAGTCAGGGGGCCCGGTCATCTGCCCATCTGGAGGTTCCCAAGAGGGCCCTGTTCCACGGCTGTGTGTCTCCCCTTGGCAGCCCAGGTATCTACTGACCGCGGAGTGGGGCGGTGCATCCCCCCCGGCAGCTGGGAGATCTACCAGCAGGTTCCATTCTGCAGAGGGGGGCTCTCATCTCTCCAGGGCCTACCTTTGACGCATGAGCACACACCGGCAAGGAGAGATTCTGGGACTGCCCCAAGGTCACACACACAGCCAGCTGCTGCCAGCAGATTCTAGGGTGACATTTTGTTCTTTTCCCTGGCAGGATGCTGCTTCTCTTTCAGGTGTGATGGTGCGAGGGTGACAGCCTAGGTAAGATCAAGATTAGTATCCCGGTTCAACCATTGCCCGTCAGAATGACCTCAATTTGAGCAAAATGTGTAACTTTACTGTCCGTCGACCATACTGGCAAAATGAGGACAGGAGTGCTTGCCTGATGGGATTCTTCTGGAAAGGACGGAATTAGTGATGGATGTTAACCATGTGGTTAAGGCCTCAAGCTTGGTAGCTAACACTCGGCCTGATTTCCTTCTCATCATCTCCGCATAACTCATATGAGCAAGACTCAGGTGAGCAAGGTTATTTGCATTTCTAGATGATTCTTTTACAGAGAATCTTCCAGTTTATTGGGTTCACATATCTGAATTTTTTTCATCAAGGTTGCATAAAGGGATGCAAACTACTCTCTCAAATCTCTTCTTACCCTGTCCTCAGATCTAGCCTTGGGGGCTGCAGAAATGATGCTTCTTCCTGCATCTGGTCTCCAAAATGGTACAATTGGAAAGAAATTCCTAGAATAGCTGGCAGGGGTGAGGATGCTGGAGGAAAACCAGCAACAGGTACAAATAGTGCAGGTGACTGGCTGTTTCGATCCTGGTTCTCTAGTCTTTCTATGTCATCAAATTGCTGCACTCTGATGCTAGAAGAGGTCTCAGACATGGAAGCTGGCATCCTCACTTCATGGATGGGGAAACTGAGGCTCAGAAAGAGGCAGCGACTCACCTGAAGTCATCCAGCTAGTTAGCGGTGAAGCCAGTGACAGGAGCTGGGTCTCCTCCTTCCTGGTTCTGTCGTCTTTCTAGTTTTCGAATAGCTGGGAGTGACTTTTGTGGCATTAGAGCAGATTTCACTCTACCTGGGAAGCACTGGACCACTGCCATTGGGCCAGAGTCTTGCTCCCTCCTGCACTTCCAGAAAGAGGATGTAAAAAAAAAAAAAAAAAGAAAGAAAGAAAAGAAAAAAGAAAGAAAAGAAAGAAAGAGGATGTGCTTTTGCCCCAAAACCTCTTTCTGAAAATGTCAGTTCATAACTCATCTATAGTAATAACGGCTATCATTTCTTTTCTAAAAAATATTTTATTCATTTATTCATGAGAGACACACAGAGAGAGGTAGAGACGCAGGCAGAGGGAGAAGCAGGCTCCCTGCAGGAAGCCCGATGTGGGACTTGATCCCAGGACCCCGGGATCATGACCTGAGCTGAAGGTAGACACTCAACCAAGCCTCCCAGGTGCCCCAACGGCTATCACTTCTGAAGGCTGATTTCCAGACACTTTGTTGACCTTTTCTACACAATGCTTTGGGGTTAGGTGTTACTGTGACTCTCATTTTTCTGAGGAGGAAACTGAGGCCAAGAGGTGAAGTAGCTTCACCAAAGTTACACAGCTGGTAGGTCAAAGGTAGGGCTTGAACCAGAGTTCATTCCGACTTAGGCTCTTTTCCTGTGGCAGCCCACCCCCCCCCCCCCGGAAGACTCTGGCTTAAGCTAGGGGGCTCCGGAAGGTGACACAGAGAGAGATGGAACCTGGGGTCCAGCACTAGCCAAATTTGGTAGACACTACCCAGGAGGTGCTGTTGGACCCTCATCCTGCACCATGATGTTCCGTCCCCTTCCTCCCCACCTCGCACCTGTGTCTCCTGCCAAAGACAGATTGGTAGCCAGGAACCCAGGGCTCCTCTTTCACACACTCACAAGCCTCTAGTAACTAAGTATACTTATTAGGATTAGGGTCAGCTGTACCTAACATAAAACTCATAGAACAATGGCTTAAATGCATAAAGGTCCCCCCCCCGCCCCGCAGATGTACCAGAAGTCTGGGTAGGCTGGTGTGGTAGCTTCATGATCATCTGGGGCCCAAGCTCTGACTCTTCCCGTGCTTTGCCATTCTCCACATTTGGCTTCTGTCCTCAGTGTTTCAAAATGCCTGCTGCAGCTCCAGCCATCATGTCCACAATCCACAGTTTTCAGAATTCCTTTAATGACTTTCTCTTGCCTCAGTGGCCAGAACTTGGTCGCGTGGCCACATCAGGCTGTAAGAGAGGCTGGGAATCAGATTCTGTAACCAGGCCCATCACTACCTCAAGACTATAGGTGCTTGCGAGTGTGGGAGAATGGGTACCGGGGAAGCAGCAGGCCGACTGTGCCCCAGCACGATTCTGTGCCACCTCCCCCACCTGCCAAAGTGCTGGTGAGGGAGGAAGGTGGCATTTTGAATTAGACGAAACACGAGTTATCTTTGGTGAGAATTTTACAACGCTCTTTGAGATAATTGGAAATGCCCTGGGATGCCACAGGCCTAGGGTTGGACCCACTGTGCTTTCTGGGGCTGTTTGTTCTGCGGATGGCAACAATGATGAAATCAACAGTAATTCACGCTGTCAGCCGCTTTCATCCCACATTGTCCCTTTTTCAAAGTATGGATCGGTTTTATTTCTCTGGATTTCTTCTCCTCGTGACACATTGATGCTGTGGGTCCTCTGAGGTTGCTTGGGGGATGTGTTTTTTGCCCTGGAAGATTCTGATGACCAGTGGGCCGTAGAAATAAACACAGATGCCACGGAGCCAGCTCTGCAGGTGGCAGGTCACACCAACCTCAGACCTACAGCCAGGGGGATTATGACCCCATTTTGCAGATGCAAAGTGAAGACTCAGAGAGGTCCAACAACTCGCCCAAGATCACACAGTGGTGCTACCGGCCGAGTGTCTCTGTCTCCCTTCCCCTGCCCAGATTTCTATGTTGCAGCTCTAATCCCCAAGGTGGTGGTCTTTGGAGGTGGGCATTTTAGGGATAATTAGGCCATGAGGGTGCAGCTCCCATGATGGGGTTGGTGCTGTCATAAGTGGGTAAGGGGCGCAGAGCTCTCACTCTGCCGGATGAGGAGAGGGTGAGAAGGCAGCCAGCCACAATCCAGGGGAGAACCTTCAGCGGAAACCTTCGCCGGTCATGCTGGCGCCTTGACCTCGGACTTCAGCCTCTAGAGCTGAAAGAAATAGATTGTCTGCTGTTCCAGCGTCCAGGCTGTGGGGCCGAACTAGGACAGCTGGTAAGTGCGAGAGGCCGAGGTGGTGCTTTCCACCGCCCTGGGGGCCCTGATGCTGGGGACATTCCCCACCTTCACCCTCAGTCCCCGGGCAGGCAATGGCTCCTGCGACCAGGGGGGTGGGCCTCCCTGAGACCTGTCATCCTTGAGTTCCTTCTTGTCCTCGCCTCCCCCTCCTTCCCCCTCCTTCCTCCCCATCCTTCCCCCTCCTTCCTCCTCCTTCTTCCTCTTCCTTCATCCTCCTCCTCCCTCCTCCATCCTCCTCCTCCCTCCTCCATCGTCCTCCTCCCTCCTCCACCCTCTTCCTCCCTCCTCCATCCTCCTCCTCCATCCTCCTCCTTCCCCCTCCATCCTCCCCCCCCTCAAGGTGCTCCTGCAGTCTTTGGAAGACCCCTGGCGGAGTCTAGCCCCATCCCCCACCCCTCCTTTCTGGGCCCCATGTGGCTCACTCCCTGGGGCCAGCCCCCTTCCCCCTGGAAACCATGGTACTCACCATGTCAGGCCCCACAGCGACCGCTGGCTAGGACCAAGGTGCAGAAATGGGAACAAAACAGAGGCTGTCCTGGTCCCCTGTCAGTGAGTGAAGCCACCAAATCAAGGACCACACCAGAAGCCCTCTTCTCCAGCCCCAAGGGGCAGGGGGAGCCGTGCGTGCAGCTGCGGCCCTGCGGCCTCCTGGGCTTCCATATACATAATCTAAATATATGCTTTGCAAATTGAAAAGCGTTCACATATAGAATGTGGCTGTGGGGAGGGAATGCTCTCTTTGAACGTGTCTCTTTAAAGACAGAATTTGCCAAGTGTTTTCCTGCCCTTAAGGAGACACTTGAACGTGGCAGCAGATGTAAAATGGAAATTGAAGTGTCTCTCCCAGGCCGCCATACGTGGATAAAACAGGACCGTCTATTCTAAGCGCTCATTAATAGCAGCTCTCCCAGGGCCCCGGCAGCAGCCAGAGGATTGTACTCATTAAAAAGGTGACGAGGTAGCGTTTTGTGCCTTCTCTGCTTGTCACGGTGTGATCCTGGCGCTCAGATGTCGCCAGCCCACCCCGGATGAGCGCCCCCGGCCTGGTGGCACGGGGGACTGTCTTCTGCAGGGTTCAGCAGCGCCTCCCACTCGTGGAGGGGGCGGGAAGCCCCTGCTGCTTATCGGGTGGGTCTGTGTCTGTTCCGAGGCAGGCCCAGGACCACCTTATCTGGAGACAGGAGCCCACAGGAGAAGCTTTAGCTCATCAGCTGATCAGATATCATTGGCGATGCCCAGCACGGCCCTCTAGACGCCGTGAAGGACCCAGGGGCTCCGGCGTGGTCTGGGGCAGGGGGTTGGGGGGTGGCTGGGGTCTTCAGAGAGGTCTGGAAGGGACCAGACCCTTGCGATCGAAGGCCCTGGCTGACAGCCATCCCTGGGTGTCGCACAGCCCAGCAGCGGCCACTTGCACGAGGGCCACTGGTTTGTTTTAGAAGAAGGGGGTTCTTGGCTCATTTTTTACCCCTACTTCTTATTTGCTCTTTGTTTCGGGCCTCCCACAGTCAGGACCACTGTCTGGTCCTCTTCTCCCTCTCGTGCGAGAGGAGTGACATTGGGTTGTTCCCGCGGGTACATGGGCGGGGACTCTGAACAGTCCTGGAAACTGCCTTTCCACCCTAAAACCTCAGGTGGAGGCAGGCATCCTCATGGGCCTTTACACTCCTGCGTCTTCCAGGTCTGCATTCTTACCTGTTGTGTTGTTTCTTTGCCTTATGCTTCCCCTGCCCTTTCTGTGGCCAGCTCAGACATCACCTCCTCTCGAAGGCCTTTCTTAATATCACCGTCTCCTCCTCCCCCTCTGTTCATCGTTACGTTAGCAGTTTGGAATGACCTTGTTCACTTGGTAACTCCCTTGCTTACCTGTGCTGTCAGGGTAGATCAGGGGCGGGGGTGGGGGCAGGAACCTTCTTTGTCTTGTCCGCTGCTACCCCTTACTCAGCACAGTGCCTGACCCGAAAGGCACTTGATTTGCTGAATGTGCTGAATGGGCCAACAAACAAAGGATGCATGGGGGGTTGTCCAATCCCAAAGCCCGGCTCTTGGTCACTCCATTAAGAGCAACCCTTTGTGGATTTTTTCACTGTGACCCTTAGTAGCTTCTGGGCCGTGGCCCCAGTTCTCGGGGGGTTCCTTACAGAAGTGCTACAGGGCTGCCCCGTGTCACACAATAAGTCAGGGTCACCACGAGGGCGCAGATCAGAGGAGGTTGAGGTAAGAAGAAGATCATGCCCTCCAGTTCCTACATGGAGTGTTTTTTCTTGTTTGTTTTTACCGCGAGGTATCAATACCATGTTGAGAAATACATTTATTTTTACTCCTCATTAGCAGGTAGAAAATGATTGTATTACTTATGAAATGCTAACCATAATTTGGGTTTAAATTAAACTACCCTTCAAAATAATGAAGCTCCATATTCATAAAGTGGGTTCGGAGTTGGAGGGGGTGGGGAGATAGGGAGAACATTCTGCAATTTTTTTTTTTCTTATGCAGAAGTAAGACACTGGGCTCACCTCTGAGGGGACTTGAGTTGCCCTACAGATGTGCGTCTATTACAGCTTCAAGAGCAGATGAGAAATCCCAGGGAAAGGGAAATTCGGCAGCAAAATCCATTCGACTGAAGGTGAACGACGCAGCACATCCCCGGTAGGGCCTGGACACCTTGGGCTATGCATTTGGCTCTGGGTTTCTGAGAAGCCAAGGCAACGAGAGAAGTAAAAGCAGTGATGAGATTTGCAGGAAGTCCAAGGCCTCTGGCTTTGGAGGGAAGAAACCAAAAGGAAAGAATGGGGTTAACCTTGATTCTTTTTGGGGGAAAAGAATTTCCAATAGCTCCTTAAAAGATCAAAAACTTGTCACTCATGGTTTCCAGGTACCCATCCTGCTGCTGAAATATCCCTCCCCAAATACCTGTACTGCCTAGTGGGTGTGTCATGGTGTTCTGATGGCCCAGGGGCACCACTGCTCAAAATCGCCCCCAACATCTGCCCCAGCATGTGCCCACAATTAGGGCACCCCTTCCTGGGAAAAGCATATGATTATGCCACTGGGTGATGGAGGGCCCAATAGCAGGCTGTGATCGGGGTGAGGAAGGGCCTCGGGCTGGGGTGGGGTTGGAGGGTGAGGGTTTGGGTTTGGGGGGATGCTGAAGACAGGTGCACACTGATTTCCCAAGCATGCCCCAGTGGGGCTGGCCAGTGGGGCTGGTTGGTGGGATCATGACCCAATCATGGCATAACCGAGCCATACTCAGATGTGACCTTGGTCTCTCCTACACATCAGGTACCCAGTAATGTGACTGGGCCACAGAGTCCTTAGAATCTCTAGATCACCCTGGCAATAGGATCAAAGTCTTCTCCTTCCTTGGTAGCACTTGGTGGACATCTTTGTGTTAATCTGCACCTGATAATGACGCTCATCGCAAGTCCCTCCAGTGAGGGAATGAATTGATGATTGAATAAGTGAGTGCCACAACTCCCATGGTCCACATTGCGGCCTGCCTTCAGCTGCTGTTCAGGGTCACTTCCACCAGGAAGCCCTCCCTGAGTTCTCACTCCTTCCCTTCCTTAACAAGACCCTCATAGTGCTAGATGTGTGACCAATGTGTAAATGCTTCCCTCGCTGCTAAGAATTGGAAGGTGTTTCTTGTGTTTTCTGGTGGTTCCTCATTCTAGCTGGACAATAAGCACATTTCTTCAACACGCACTCATTCACCTCTTACCACTTTCCCCACGGTGTGCTAGACCCAAGGAATTCAAGAATAAACTGGACAAACAAGGAGCTTATAGTCTTGTGTTGGGGTTGGCAAACTGCTGCCCATGGACCGGACCCAAGTGCCACCTGTTCTTGTAAATAAAGTTTTATTGGTGCCCAGCCATATCCTTTTGCTCATATGTGATCTGTGGCTGCTTTTGAGCTACAGTGACAGAATGGAGTTGCTGTAACAGAGACCATATGGCCTGCAGAGCCTAAGATACTTGCTCTCTGGACCTTTCCAGAAAGGGTTGCTGACCCCAGTCTAGTGAGAAAGACCCCTAGAAAAAGATCATTCTGGCATGATGTGTGAGAGACAAGAAAGAACAGGGTAGTATGATTGAGCCTGGCAGGCCTGGGGATGCATGAGTTACTGTATAAATAGGGTGGCTAGGAAAGCTGGAGATGTTACATGAGCTGAGAGATGAAGGGTCAGAAGGCCACTATGTGAGTTGCTAGGGAAGAGCGTTCCCGGGGGAAGGAACAGCATGTACAAAGGCCTTTGATGTGTGGGGGGAATGGACAAGAGCTTGCCTGGCTGGAAATGAAGTGAGCAAGGAGGGAGTAGGACAAGGCCAATGTTGGAGAGGTAGGCAGGGGCCAGATCAGTGATTCCCAAGGGGACGATATTGCCCTTGAGTTGGTTTGGGATATTTGTAGGGGGCGTGCCATAAATTCAGGCACCAGGGATGCAAGACATCAAGCAGTGCATGGAACAGTTTGACACATTAGTGGGCTGTCCTGGGTCCTGCATGACTTTGGGTGTCCTCATGGATATTCATGGAGGTGGAAAGCCGATTTCTAATGTCCTTGCCCTGGACTTAACTCTCCTATTTATATAAACTGAAGATCACTTTAGCACAGAATCAGTTATACATTGAATTGTCTAAAAATGGATCTACCATATAAATTAAGGGAAGATCACACTGTGGTTTTTTGGGAACATTACCAAGTGGTGTCCTCCATGTAAGGAAAATCATGTCACCCACGGCAACATCACTTTTGGCATTCAAGTCTCCCGAACAACACCCCTGCTGTCATGTGTGTTTGTAGCCGTGGCATTTACTGTGACTTAACACACAAAGGCATGTCCTCATGTTGACTAGTGACGTCATGCCAAGGAATCTACCTATTGAAATGCACATTGTTTTATTACAAATTACTTCCTCCTTTCCCACCTTTATATTACAGTTAAGGCATTATGTTGATTAAGACATCAATCAATGTTTTAATGTACAGAAACACCATACCACCTCTGAATTTTGTCTCAGGCTAGCAGGGAAGCATTACAAAATATTGCCTGATGGAAGCCCCAAGGCTGGATCCCAAAGTTTTGTGTGGATCCTGAATGTGAGTTTGGATTTTGTGCTAAGAAAAATGAGGAGCCATGGCAGGATTGTAGGAAGAGCGATGGGTTCTTTGAGGCAAGGGTGCCGACTACACGTCCTCTTTTTCTCTTTGATCCTGCAGGCTCTCCCTCCAGCACATGGCACACCAAGGGTGCCCAGAAGACAATCTGTAAATTAAAGTGCTACCAGCCAAAACAACTTCAGCCTGGTTACTTAGCAGGCCTCACTCCTCCTTACAAGTGAGAATGCTCTGGCCAAGCGGGGTTAAGTGGCTTGCCTGGCCATGGAAAATCTGGTAAGCGGTATCTGGTAAATACGGTGTATATATGTGTTTGTGTTGTGGTGCCTGTCTCCTCTTCCTGCCCCTGGTGGCCCTCCTGGTCTTTTCTGGCTTGTCTGTTTGCTGATCCACCCACTCACCTTGGCCACCTGCCCAGGCCCAGTCCGGCTCCCAGGCCTTCCCCCTCCTGTTACTCTGATGCCACAGGCATCACTGGGTCCCAGGAGCCAGCTTCCCAACCTTTAGACCCCAGGCCAGGATCTAAGAATATCTCCAAGAGTATTCCCCAACACTTGCAACAGATGTGCCCACAAATTACCTGGTCCCAGTGGTGGGGAGCAGGAGAGGAAAGGGCATCGATTTTCTAAAAGCATTACACACTTAATTTGCAAAGTTACATCACACGTGCGTGTACAGGTCAGCTCTCTGGGAGCTTCTTTCAAGACCAGAGGCAGGTCAGTGTTTCTGGGCTCATTCTTCCCAGAGAAGACAGCATGGGGGAGGATGTGGAGGATTGTGAGGGTCAGATGCTTTCGAATATACAAGGTCAGATGGGGAGAGATGGATATTTGCAGGCCCCCTCCTCTGCCCCTCGCTCCAGAGACGTCATCCCACACCTTTCAAAGACCAAGTGTGTGTTTGCAGCACCCCCATCTCACAGGTGCGGAAACGACATTATGCGTCCTTTTCCGCCTTTACAAGCCATGCACGGGCCAAACGTGAGCTTGAACTCAGGTCTCTAGACTCTCACCGTGTCTTGAGACATGTGAATATGAGGTATAGAGCACATCATACGTGTATAGCATGTAGATGCACATATGCATCGAGGTATACTTTTTTTCAAGATTACTTATTTATTTATTCATGAGAGACACACGGAGAGAGGTAGAGACACAGGCAGAGGGAGAAGCAGGCTCCCTGTGGGGAGCCCCATATGGGACTCAATCCCAGGACCCCGGAATCACAACCTGAGCCAAAGGCAGATGCTCAACCACTGAGCTACCCAGGTGTCCCAAGGAATACATTTTTTTTATTATTATTAGATAGATCTGGGTTCTTTATTTGATAAGAGTCGCAAAAAGCTATGGAACCCATGTGGGATCATAGCCAGGAATGAATAGAGAGCGGTCCACAGAGCAAGTTTAACAGGAAGTGATAAAAAAGAATAAAGGTTGAATTCACTCTTCCATCCTATAAAGTCCAGCTCAGTCAACTGGCAAAATAATTGTCTTGGATTTTTGTTGTTAATGGAAGGCTTTTTTGAATATTAATGTAAGGGTAGTTTCAATTGCAGAAGAGACCATCTAGAAGTATTTGGTTTCCAAAATTAGTGTTAGACACATTACAGTTCTTCCTTATGCTTTCAAGTTCTACTTATAAATTATATTACCCTATTTATTCTCCTGGTAATGTTTTTCATTGTGGCATATATATGGATATATATGGATATATTAGGATATATATATATATATATACCTCCCCAGAGAATGGGGATGATCAGAACGCAGGATAACACATTAGCGATATATAATAGAGTCTAAATAAACATAATCAGCTTTCCTCTCTGTCTTCAGATCAAAGCTTAATATATATATATAATAAAATTTACTGTTTTACTCATTTTTTGAAGTTTAACTTGATCATTTATTTGTGCAAGAAAGCTAGTTTTGATGAAGGAAAATTCAATCCTTTCCTTGTAACCATGAAGAAACTCAAAAAACTGGAAGGCTTCATGAATTCGCACGTCATCCTTACGCAGGGACCATGCTCATCGTCTCTGTCATTCCAGTTTTAGTGTATGTGCTGTCAAAGCGAGCACTTTTTTAAACATTTTTCACTGTACAGTCCAATGACATTAAGTACGTTCACACTGTTGTGCCCATCTACTTTTTAAAAAACAGCACAAGGAATCTTTTCTAAAAATTCTAGCGAAGGACAAGTGGATCAAAGCCTCCCTGGAGAAAAAGCAGCCCCACGGGCCACCGTGTCCACTTGGAAGCGTGTGTGCTTATCTGATAAGATGAGTATTTGGGCCAGGTGTTCGCGGCGCTGAGACTTCACTGCTTGCTACCGCAGAGATATCTCCAATCCAGGCGGCCTGTTCCTCCCTCTGTTTTTCCAAGCAAGGTTTCCCCAACCAGATTTACATTTTCAAAAACGCTTCAGATAATCACAGGCCCAAGAAACTTCCACTCCTCTGAGGTTTAATTAGGAGAAACTGTCTTTCCAGTAGTTCCATGAGCCCTGCTCTAAATTTCTCAGCGGAAAGAGAAGGTTCGCAGCGGATGAGTGGGCGCCAGCAGGACCTGTGAACAGCCGCCCCCTCTGTCCCCCACTCTCCCTTGCAGCGGAGATAAAGCCATGTTGCAGGTCCCTGAAATCACATCGTGAGTGTGCCCTGTATCATTAGGACCCAGAGAATGGGGATGATCGGAACGCAGGATAACACATTAGCGATAGATAATAGAGTCTAAATAAACATAATCAGCTTTCCTCTATGTCTTCAGACCAAAGCTTATCTATAAATACCCTAATGACGCCCAACCAGCCAATTACTCGTTTCTTGGAAGAGCCCCTTATTAATGGCGTTGCAGTGAGGGAAAAACATTAATTATTGGACACAGTGGGATCTTTTACGTTTCTGTCTGGTCCGGACAGCACCAATTAATGCAACAATTATTATCAACGACCGTGGCAGCATACTGAGTGCAGCCACCCTGGGCCGGCTCGATGGGGTGGGAAGAGCGCGCACACTGGGGGAACATCACCCACGCTCTTTTCATGGGGCCTGCTTCTTCGTCCCGGTGGAAGCTGCTGGAACAAAGCAGAGGGTGGCTGGAGTGTGTTGGTTTTTCTTTTTAAGCCGTGAGATAGTGTTCCTGGAGTGCCAAGTGGGGGAGAGTGGGAGGAGGAGTCAGGCGCCGGTCTGTTGTGTCAGGTTGCTAAGTGAAACCAGGCCGAAGATTGGAGCGGAGAAGCCACCTTCAGAGCGTGGAGCCCCTGGCTTGGCTCCTGCCCACTCCTCCAGGCTCTTTCTCTCTCACTGGCTATAATGCAGCCCCACTGCTTCTCCTTCAGATCCCCCAAGTCAGCTGTGCTCCCTCCTCCTGCCCCAGGACATTTGCACAAGCTATTCCTCATACTGAAAAGATTTTCCCCTGCCCTTTGCAAAGCTGGCTCCTTTCTGGATGCAATACAAAAGTTCCCTTTGCAGAAAGGGCTTTCTTGAGCCTGAATCCAAAATATACCCTGTCCTTAATATTAATCACTTCTTGTTTCTATTTCTTTTTTTTTTTTTTTGCATGGCATCCATCACAAATCATGAGATATTTAACAAATATACCTTCTTATTTTATTTGTGCCTGTCTCCCTTACAATAATGCAAGCTCTATATGGGCAGGGACTTTGTCTTGTTTTCTCCAGAATCTCTATCCAAGAATTTTGCATTTGGGAGGTGTTCAATAGATATTTGGTGAGTGGATAAATAAATCCATGCACTGTGTGGAAAGTGATTATATCTGAGAGGATCTGTGGCAGGTGCCACACACACTAAACCAGCTATTATCTTGCAAAAATTCCCCTGGAAAACAAAACCCCAAACTGTGCTGTTCAGAGCAGTAACATCTCCTGCAAACTCTATGTCAGCTCTGCTTCTGCACTTTAAGGTGTTGGACATGCTTAAAGGGCCTTTGATGGGCCGTGCTGTAAAATATTGGGTTCTATGCTTACTCACATCATGGCCCTTTATTTGAGCTGGCTAAAGATGATTCCGCTCTGCCCAAGGTACAAAACTGTTGCAGGAATGCTTTTATTTTTCTCTTCTCAGTGACAAGGAGAGGATCTCTTCTGGGAGGCATTAATTAGAGAGCACTTTGGAAAATTGGTCCAGTGAAGGATGGAAGAGCTCCCCAGAGCCTTGGTCAGAGCTCTGAGAAGTGGGCATGCCCTTGTGGCCCTTCTGGAAAAAGATCTCCAGGCTATTTGCACTAGAAGTTTCCCTTTGGAGTGTTAAAGCAGTTTGTATGTGTTATTCAAAATCAGAGCCACATTCAAGAAGCTTAGCCGACTTTCCTGAACCGCAGCGATCCACAGCCACTAACCACATCCAGCCCCGTGCACCCCTTACCGAGATGACCTTCTTCCGAGGTGTCCTAAACCAAAGTGGAACCATGGACGCTCAGAGGCAGTCCTGGGGTGTCCTCAGCCTAGGACTGCTGTACAGATGTGGCCACGGCAAGCATTACCATCTCATTTCTTCCAAATAACCATCTCCAGGGAAATACTTAGAAATGACAGGGACACTCGAGGCATCTGTCAGGGCTGGTTTTGCTTTCATCTCCCTGAGAATGGCAATGACCTCAACTCACAATGATCTCACACGCCCTGCACGCCTCTAACACATTTGGTCTGACCCTGCCATTGGGCTCAAGTGCAGACTGCCCAGCTCCTCGTCTGTTTGGGGACAGACAGGTTGGGAGCTGCTGGAGGGCAGCGTGTGCGACATCTCCACACCCTGCTCAGCTCCGAGCTTGCGGGTGTCCCCTTGGCCGTGTTCCGTAGCTTATTTCAATGCTACGTTCTATGGACATTCTTATCTCTTCATCTGCCCCCGGAGGCCCACCTGGGACCCCTGAAGAGCGGGAACCAGAAATTATGCATCTTATTCATCTTTCTCTCTCTGGTACCTGGTGCAGGGCTCTAGCCCCAAAATGACTTTTAGACTTCAGAATGAGCGAATGTGTGGGTGCTCAAATGAAGCTGCCATGAGGGCATTTCAAAGGCCCTTCCTTTCCCTTCCCTCCTGCCCCCCTGCCCAGAAGGAGCATTTGGGGTTTCTGTGTGCTTCTGGATGCCCAGCATGAAAATAAAAATGAAACATCATAGTGAGGCATTTCCAAACAACGCGTCTGGCAGATCTGAGTTCAAATTCCAGTCCTGCCGCCAACCAGCAGGGGGTACTAGACATGTTCTGGAATCTTCTGGTACCTTAGTTTCCTTGTAGTAGGATACAAATTATGGTCATAGTCTCATCATGCCAGTAGGGTTTTTGACATCTGACTGACGTTTCAGTAGAGTGTTTAGCGTGGTGTTTGGGACAAAATAAGCCTCCAATAAATGTTAGCTGCTGTGGATTACTACTGCAATCAGCGAAGAGCTTTAGAACACAGGAGTGAGGTCTCCAAGGATGGTCACTTGACAGCTTTATACTGAGTGCCCACTGGGAGCTAAGCATTGTCCTGGGCCCCAAGGATGCAATGGTGACAAAGGCTGGTTCCGTCCCAGAGAATCCAGTGCACATTAACCAGATACAGTTTCCTGCTGGCTGGAATCTCACTTTTTCTGGAGACCCCGACCCATGTCCTACAAGAGGACACCTAATGCGGACATGAGGTGTTTGATTACCAAAGAAATGACAATGACCATGGAGTATGGGAAGCTTCTGACGGGGCCATCATTGGTGTTTGGGGGTGTATTTCACTACTGACTGTAGTCCCTGGATTATGCTGGACAATCATTAACCATCTTTAAATCAACCAGTGCCTGCAGCCATGTAGAAATGCCCATGGCAGGAGGCTCTAGGTCATAAATCATGGGCTGTAATGCTGATGGTCTACTGTTAGGACACTAAATCGGGATTCATATTTGGAACTACTGTTTGTTTTCTTGGTTTGTGGTGTCTCATTATGTTTGGCATTTCTTTATCGAGAGATCATGACAAAGGTCCTCTGATTACTACCCACTACTCAGGAGGATGACTGTCTATTTCTCTGGGATCTCCCTGTAAACCCCCCTGAGTGAAATTGTATGTACCACACATCATTGCTATCTTAACCAACCACCCCAAATACACTTTCTATATTTGGGGGAAATCAATGCAGGCATTTCATGCGATGTGGAAACAAACAGGCACAAAGGGATCTTATTTACGTAGGTCTGACGTGTAGAGCCTCTGGATGGTGCCACTTGATGTCCTTGCACTCTCAATCATCCCCCCTCCCTTCCTCCTTTCCCCGTTTCCACACCCCACTCTCCCTCAAAGACATAGGGATCCTTGATTTCCTGGAAAGTCAAAGAACACAGTAGTCATTTAAGAAGCATCAAATCCTTTGCCCGAAAGCACCGTGTCTCTTCCAGTGGTTTCCATTATTGTCCAAGGCAAATGACATTTCTCTTGAATTGAGAGTCCAGGTCATTTCCCATACAACAGCATAATTTCCACACCAGTGCTCAACTGTTGAAGGTGCAGTTGGTGCTTCCAGGCCATCATGGAATGACAGATGGAAGGCAATGTTCTTCCAGTTTTCTGGGGGCTTTTCCTGACACATAATGGTTCAGGAGTAAAACTCCTCATAGTTTGCTTACTGTGCTTTCCTTTCCCATCGGATCACCCTGCCTTCCTCCTTGCATCTCATGACATTTTGTGCAAGTTCAGTGTCGTCCTCGGCACAGTACCTATCCATGAACCTCGCATAATTGGGGTCCCTCACATAATTTGTGTACCTTATATAATTGCTCTAACCACCTGCCTTATTTAATTGGAAACCAGGAACCTCTGAGCTATCTAATGACATCATATGACTTTTATTAATTTCTGCCTATTTGCTTAGTTGCCAATTTCTAAACTTGTCCTAAATCCTGACGAGGGAGGGAGATGCTGAGTAGGCAGCTACCAACAGAGTTTGTTCAAGCAATAAATGAAATATTAAACGAAAAGAAATGAAATCAGTAATAAAAGAAACCCACGAAAATATTAGGCCACGGTACCGAAGACCTTCTCTACTGAGTCCCAACCACACTTTCCTCTACTGTGAAGATGAGAAAGTCTCCTGGGCTCCATTCGGAGATGTGGGTAGCGTGTTGGTGGAACCAGCAGGCAGCAGGTAGGGGGACACCCTGGTGTAGCCAGTGGCTAAGAAAACAGGCCCTGAGACCGACTGCTGGCTAGCCACACGATCTGGGGTGAGTCATCTAGGTTTGCGGGGCGTCTGTTTATTCATCTATATAAAAGGAGCCAAAATTAGCCCCCGTATCATAGGGTGGTGCTGGGTTTAAATGAGATAATTCGTGTGACGCACTTAGCACAGTGTCTGGCTCATCGAGAATGCTCTATAACGGAAGGATGAGGGCTTTCTTCTTTCTTTCTTTCTTTCTTTCTTTCTTTCTTTCTTTCTTTCTTTCTTTTCTTTCTTTCTTTCTTCTTTCTTTCTTTCTTTTTAAATAATTGGAGCAACTTAAAGATGGCCTGGGCTTCCTTGGGAATGGCAGAGTGAGTCTCCTGCCACTAGAAGTCTTGTAAAGAAGGCAGCTGGCCTCTCAGAGTTTCTGGTGTAATAATCACCTGGGGACAGTGTTAAAGTTCGATCCCGATTTGAATTCTTCGTGAGAGAAGCCTGAGATTCTTCATTTCTAAGGAGTTCCAGGTAATGGTGATGTTCCTAATGACCACACTTGGGTAGTGAGGAGCTAGCTGGTTCCTTGGAGAGCTGCTGCAGAAGGCACACGATAATCCAGGGGGAGCGAGGAGCTAGACCCCTGCTGTCCTAGGGGGTCTCCACTGGCCACGTGCATCGAGCATTTGAAATGTGGCTTAGTCCAAATTCAGGTGCACTATGGGTATAAAATACATGAAAACTCAGTTTACAAGAAAAGAATGTAAAATATCTCAATAATTCTTATATTGATTACATGCTGAGGTGATAATATTTTGGATATATTAGGTATATATATATCTAATAATTAATCTCACCTGTTTCCTTTTACTTCTTGTTCTATATGGATATTAGACTATTTAAGGATTTTATGTATTTGTTTGAGAGAGGGAAAGTGTGAGAAAGAGATACGAGTTGGGGGGAAGGGCAGAGGGAGAGGGAGAAGTGGACTCCCCGCTGAGCAGGGAGCCCGATGCGGGGCTCAATCGCAGGACCCCAGGATCATAACCTGAGCTGAAGTCAGATGCTTAACTGACTGAGCCACCCTGGATATTAGACGATTTCAAATGATGTATGTGGCTGCCCTCATATTCCTATTGGGTAGCGCAGAGCTACTTCATCGCTCAGGTCCCTTTGGAACGAGAGCACCCAGGAGACTGGTTTCTCGCTAGGACTCTAAGCTGATGTGCACCCGTGTCCTTGTGTGTGTGTGTGTTGTGTGCATCGCCTGGGAAACACGTGTGGCCTGTTTCCTCCCGGTGCCGGAGGCAGTGAGCTGGGAGTCCCAGAGCTCCAGGGGTCTCCAGCCTCCTGTCTGCCTGGGTTGGGGCAGAGGATGAGGAAGGAGCTTATGTGTTCTCTCCCTCTCATTCTCTCAGAACTAGCAGGACACAGAAAGCTGAGCCACTACAGGGATAAACAGTCTCTACCCTGAAAATATGGTTTCTTGGAACTGCCGCTCTGGAGGGAAGCAAGCTTCTACTTCAGCCCAGAACTCCCCGCTGGATTGACACATCACCACCCAAAGTAAAAGTGGCTACGGGGGGCTGGCGGGAGGGCTGGGAGAGATGTTTCCTTTGGGAGCTGGGTGTTTAGGGACCCAGGTGGCAGAGGCCCTGGCAAAGCCCTTGAGGCAGCACCGTCTCCTGGAAGGTAGGTCATCCAGTGGATCTGGCTCAAATTCACATGAGGGTCTAGGGAACTGAGCCCTGTCACTCTGCAAATGACAGGGCCACCAGAGCCGGGGGTTGACCTGTCACAGGCGGCGGCTAATTCAGATCCTGTGATTGAAGACTTCGAACATCATCTCTGATCTCGCCTACCCATGCCCAGCGTCCTCTCTTAAAAAATAAATATATATTTTTTGTCATGCATGGTTTTTGCACGTTTCATAGTGAAACTGGAATATGAGAACAGCTTGCTAATGTCATCGCCAGCTTTTCCACCTTTCCATGTTTGTCCATAATGACAGCTGGATACGAGGTTCTGACTTAGGCGTAAAACCTCGTGTGGCTCGGAAAAGCGGTTTCATTGCATAAGACCCAGCAGAGCAAAGTTAGCATCTTGAATCCAGTTCCTACCCCTTTTCAGCTGGAGACCTCCCACAAGGGATGCAAGGGATGCCTTGGTGTCCTGATCTGGAAGATAGTGATGATGACAACACCTGCCTCCCACTCCAGCCGAGCTGCTGGGGGGATTACGGACTTCATATGGTGAAAAGCCGAGAGTGGTACCTAGTGGTTGGTAAGACTGAACACGTGTGACTGTTATTCTGAGCTAATGAGGGCTCCCTGCATGGCAGCCTCTTTTTTCAGCTGGCAGATTACTTAGAAAAACCCCCAAATTGCACACCTGGTTGAGTAAGAGTCAGGTCCTGGGTGGCGATGATGTAACATACCTATTTTCGGCAGATGTGGTCATTCAGGGAGTGACCCATCTTCCTGTACTCCATCGGAGTCGTTGCAATGGGTTTCATCAACCAGCAGGCTTGGGAATGAGCCACGGGGTTAGAAAGAGCCTTTTCTGCCACTCCGGGCTGCTTTCACCCCCGTGGAGCTCAAGTCAGGGCTGAGAGGGCACGAAGGGATGCTTCCATGGTGACCTCCACCCTTGTTCATAATGATGGCAGCAGAGACGGGCAGAGGAGCAGAGCACAGATGCCTCCTTGATTCTCCAGGGGATGTTTGCTGCATCACCAGAGGAGGTGGGAGGATCTTTGCTTTTTTGCTTGGTGTTTGGCCTGATAAAAGGAGGGTTGACTTTCTAAGTATCCGTAGGACCTTTGGAACACTGAATGACAGCATCTGAGGGGAATACCCGACAGAGGCTGAGAAGGTTCCTTGTCTGTGAGAGGTTCTCTAACAGTCCGAACACAAACCCTGCAAAGACATTCTCACGGCATTTCCGTACCACCAATCCGGTTGGAGCAGGAGACTCCGTTTGAAGGGGAGTCTAGAGAGCCCAGCAAGTACAGAGAATGTAGGGGTTCAAGCCCTCTTTGGAATGAGGCTGAGGATGACTCAGAATGGATAGACAACTAACTAGTTAACTAACTGATCCAGTGTCAGTTGAGTTGCCAGTGGTAGTAGCTGATATTTCAGTGAGTCAAATCAAATGAAGTCAATGCTAAGAGCAGAGATTTGGGCCAGATGTTTTTTTTAAAAAAAAGATTTTATTTATTTATTCATGAGAGACACACAGAGAGAGAGAGAGATGTAGAGACACAAGCAGAGGGAGAAGTAGGCTCCATGCAGGGAGCCTGATATGAGACTTGATCCCGGGTCTTCAGGATCATGCCCTGGGCTGAAGGCAGCGCTAAACCACTGAGCCACCCAGGCTGCCCCATGGGCCAGATGTTCTTGAATTAGAATCTTGCACCACTGCTATTGGCTGTTTGGTGTAGATCAACTCACTTCACCTCTCTGAGCCCCAGTGTTCACGCCTGTGAGATGCAAGAAGCTGCTGACCTGGTGGGGTTGTCAGAGCAATCAGACAAGAGGTGGCCCAAGACCTGCTGAACTGCCTGGTGCAGGTCCGGGCTCTGCTGGTTCTACCTGGAGCTTGACTCCCCAGCTGCCTCTCATCTTCTAGGTTCAGCTCAACTGTCACCTCTCAGAGAAGCCTCACCTGATCCCCAGCAGAAAGCCCCATGCCCTTTCCTCCTAATTCCAGTGACCCTCCATCACTGCTCCTGGTGTGTTTCCTCCTCAGCTTGTGACACAGTCTGTGATTTTCTTGTTTGTTTGTTGTTCTTTTTTGTCTCTTTTGTGTGTTGACTGCTGCCTGTCTCTGGGCACTAGACCGAGGCCACCAAAGGCCGCGGAGTGATCTCTATTGTTTTGGGACGTGGAGTACCTTGATCAGTGCCTGGCTTACAGTGAGTGAGTGGCTGGAGGATTTAACAGAAGAACCCTGTCACCAGGGCAAACTTTGGAGCCCTGTGAGTCCTTGGCTCTTCTGTATTTTGATACCAGTAGCCATTTGAAAGGGTTGTGGTGGAGTGAAGATAAACAGAGACCCAGGGTGGGTTTCACTGAGTACGGGAAGTGACACAGAGCAGGAATCAATAGTGGTAGTGAAGCTCGTGAGATGGCACATGGAACGCTCAGTGTCCCCAGATTACAAACATTTTTATTCTTTTCCCCTCTGCTCTTCTTTCAAAAAGTTCATACTCCTTGTTTGCCGATACAAGCCACACAGAATGCAAAGTTTGGAGAAAAAGATGTAACCCTGAAGAATGAGAAAAGGAAAAATAATTTTTAGCATCTCGACTTACAAAATCAATGATTTCATTTATAATGTCCATGGAAGTGGCCAGTGGGTGAATTCACACGTTAACCCATTAACTGACCAAAGAAGTCAGTCTAGATGGGAAAGTTAGCATCTTAGGACTTACTGGCTTATTCTATCCAAAAAAGAGCACCACTCTTTTCCTCTATAAGTTTAAGTAAGGACATTTCTTCATGAAATTGTCTTCTGTGAAAAGGATTGATGTTTCCTCATCCATAAGAACTATGGAACACTGGGATTCTCTTTTCACCCGGTAGGAAGTTCAAAATTAATTTCAACATTCAATAATAATATTCACTCTCAGGTTGTTACTCCTACTTATTTCTGGTTTTGAAAAGAAGCAGGCCTTAAGTAAATAAATGTATTTTGGCAACATGATTTGCTCCCTAAAAGCCTGGGACTGAGTTTTCTTGGCTGGTGGGCAAGCTACTCCGACACTAAATTTTGCTATAGCATTCGCTGAGACATCTCTGGGACCTTGGGTTTGTCTCTCTCCCTTGCTCTGGCCTGCAATTTCCTCAGCTCTTAAAAGAGGAGGTTAGGCCAAGGAGGGTCATTCTGGGCATTTGCAGATTGAAAGAAAATGCTTTCATTGTTTTTGTTTTCTTTAAAGCTTTTATTTATTTGACACAAAGAGAGAGCACAAGCAGCGGGAGCAGGAGAGGGAGCCCTACACGGGGCTGGATCCCAGGACCCTGGGATCATGACTTGAGCCAAAGGCAGACACTTAACAGACTGAGCTACCCAGGCTCCCCTGGTTCTGTTCTTTCAATGTTCTGATGAGCAGAGAAGCTCCTGTTCCTTTTCTGCTGTGTTTCAGTGCAGTAAAGCAGGGATTCTTTTCAAACTTTTTTTTAAGCCACATTGTCTTTCATTCAAAATAAAATTGATGGGGAACAAATACACAAAACAGATCCTAGCAGAGCTACAGTGGTTGAAGTGAGGGGTGGGTTGTGTGCAAAGAATTCTCACCTTGGGCTCTGCTCTCTTCCATAGCCCCCCTGGCCCCTAAGGCATCCCTAGAGTCCCAGGGAACCCCGTCTCAAGCCACAGCAGTACAGCGTCACTCAACATAAGCAGAATAAAATTCACTACCTAAATTGACCTGCCCTAAACCAAACTTGGGTGTAAGGCCCGCAAGGGCCAGCAGAACACGGTGCCTATGGAAAACACAGTGTCTGTCCGAGGAGTGAGAGTGAAGCCTTCTGTTTCCATGTCAGAGGCCTGGCTTGGCTTCTCACATCCCAGAAGACCCCTCCCTACAATGCTTTGTCATCTCTTAAGGCAACAGAGTCTGTGAAGGCTCCGGCCCTACAGAGCTTGCCTTTTGGTTATCTTTGCATCAGAGTGATTTGTGGCATCGTAGGTGGAACTGCTGGTGATGTCAGCGTTTCAAAACTTTGCAACCGCAAGCTTAATTTCTATTAAACATTGGCCGGGGGGGGGGGGGGGGGGGGCGGTGTTTCAACAGTAGCTTGAGTATTAAATTTGCACTTTATGAGAGTTGAGGAGAGGGACGAGGAGGGAGGTGGGAAGGATTTCCCAAACCATAGGAAAGGATGCAAAGGATGGAAAACACTGTTGAGTGTTTTTTTCTGGGAAAACTGGTTTCTTTCCCCCTTCAGTTGAAATATTGCTTTAAAGCATTGGCAGGCTTACAGAAGTGAAATGAAAAACAAATCCCACAAAAATCCTGGAGTACCATAAAAATAATGAATAAAGTAGTGCAAAATGCTTTGATTTCAGTAATATTTTTCAATAAAGCTGGTACATTCCAAACAGATTGTATTTATCTTGAAGGAGGCCCCGTGCACCGTGGCTTTAGAGTTTATAACAACTTTTTGGTGGTCTTGGTTGTGATATGATAATAGGAAAGTATTCATGTAGTGAAAACAGCATGGACTTTGAAAGTGGGTCAGCCAGGGTTCAAATCCCTCCTTCCCCTTTATATGTCCCTGGCCTTTTTGAGTAAGTGACTATTGTGTTGGGGCTGAGTTTGCTCACCTGCAAAATTCTGAAGAGGAATGTCTATCTCCCTGGGCTGTGAAGTTTGAGAGGATGTGCATGAAATCTGCAGGGAGGGAGTGTAGGCACTGGGACTGGGTTTGAGTACGGATGGTGATTATGTATTTGTGTCCAGAGCTCTGCAAGGTGTCTACCATCCTACACAAAGGCCAGTCCTCCACTATACAGGGGGCTTCTGCTTTTCCTCTGTTTTCCCCTCAGTTGCAGGGTTTTTTTTTTTTTTCAGATTATAAAATGAATACATATTTACTGGAGGAAACCTGAAAACTAAAGATGGATGTTAAAAAGGAGAGAAGTTGACCGCAATCCTGATAAAATTGTGATGTGTTTCTCTCTCTCTCTCTGTGTGTATATATAATATATAATTAAATATAATTAAATATGAATATATTTTTCTTTAGTCAATTTCTATTTCTTATTGGGAGAATAGTTTTTTATTCATTGACATTTTCAAATGTATTAGAATAGGTTGTGCCTACCATTTTATTTTATAATTTCTTAAAATACCCTTTCTGGGATGCCTGGGTAGCTCAGTGGTTGAGGGTCTGCCTTTGGCTCAGGTTGTGATCCTGGGTTCCTGGGATGGAGTCCCGCGTGGAGCTCCCCGCAGGGAGCCTGCTTCTTCCTCTGCCTATATCTCTGCCTCTCTCTGTGTGTCTCTCATGAATGAATAAATAAATAAAATCTTTTAAAAAATACCATTTTTTATTAGGACAAGAGTGATACATGTACATTGTTAAACAGAAAAAGTGAAGACATAAGAAGAAATGAAAATATCACCCATGATCTCAACACATAGAAAGTCACTGCTGACATTTAGTTGTATATACATACATATATAAAAACATATTTTTCTATAAATATATAAACCATATATATTTTCTTCCAGTTTTGTTTAGATATAATTGATTTATAAGATAGTGTAAGTTTAAGGTATATAGTATGATGCGACATATGTATATATTGTATTATCACCACAATAAATTTAGTTATCATCAGCTCACACAATTTTTTTCTTGTGATTATATATATATATTTATATATTTATTTATTTATTTAAATTTAAAGACTCAAATTTGGAGCTTCTCAAATGATCTATTGTGGATTACTTTCTTTTACCAAATATTGTATTGAGAACACTTTCCTATATCACTAATTTTTCTTTCTTCTATGTCATCAATTTTAGTGGTTGATATTATTTCATTGTTGTATATCATAGTTTATTTTATTAATTACCTATTATTAGATAGATTTGGATATTTTGTTATCACAGATAGTTTTACAGTAAACATCCTAGTAGCTAAATTTGTGCTATGATATGTTCTTTAAATAAGAATGTGATATATTCTTCAAAATATATGGAAAGTGGAATTTCTAGTGGACTTGCATGGACATTTTTCAATCTTTTGTGAAGTTGCTCTCCAGTAAGTTTATATTAATTTATACTTTTATATATAAAAGTATATATATAGTATATATATAGTAGTATATAAAAGTATCTGGTAATATCATCAAAAAGAGGAAAACTTTGTGCTGATTTGTCAAAAATCATAATACCTTATTGCAATTTACATTTTTTATTATTAGTAATTTTTTCCAAGTTATCTACTGTATCTTTTGAATATTTTTCTTTTCATACTGTTTTTTTGTGGTAAATCAAACATAGGGAAAATAGATGAAATATATTGAGTATAGTTAGATGTGTACAATTGTACACATGTGTGTAAACACTCAGATTAAGATATAAAACATTTTTAACATTTCAGAATAGAATAGAACCTCCATTGATTTATTTGTCTATCATTCCTTGTGATAATGCCACATTCAGAAAATATCACATACCTAAAAATGAATCTAACAAAAGGTATAAAGAAATACTACAACACATTATTGAAAAAAATTAAAGAAGACCTAGGAAACGAAGGGTATACTATGTTCATGGATTGGAAAACTCGTATTAAAAAGATGTTGATTCTCCCAAAATTCATCTGGAATTAAATGTCATCCCAAACAAATCCTAGAAAGCTTTTATTTTTTTGTGGAATCAATAAATTTATTCTAAAATTATATGGAAACTTAAAAGCAAGAAAAGCCAAGGCAATCTTGGAGAAGAAAAATAAAAGTGAAGGATTACACTACCAAATATCAAGACATTATAAAACAACAGTAATTAAAACAAGGAGTATTATGGGTAAGAAACTTGAACAGACACTTCAAAAAGAGGATATTCAAATGACAATGCACATATAAAAATGTTTTAAACTTCATTAGTCATCAGGGAAATGCAAATTAAAATCACAATGTGATACCACTACAAACTTGCCAGAATGACTAAGTTTAAAGACAGATATACCAAGTGTTGGAAGGATGTGGAGCAACTGGAACCCTCACACTCTGCTGAGAGGAATGTAAATTGCTAAAGTCACTTTAGAAAAAGTGATTTGGCCATATTCATTAAATGTACACCTATCTGTGATGTAGCGATTCCACCTGTAGGTATATACCTACAGAAGTGCATATGTATGTTCACCAAAAAACAATTAATATTCATTAATGAAATGTCCACCAGCAGTAGAATGGATAAATTGCAAACTGTTCATGCAATGGAATGTGGTAATGAAGATGAAAAAACCCCACAATTATATGCAGAAACATAATGTTGAACAAAATAAGCTGTACATGGAAGACTATGCATAGAATGACTCCATCTATATAAAGTTCTAAAATAAGGTAAACTACCCTTTGTTGTTAAAATTTAGGATAGTGGTTACTCTTTAGGGTATGAAGTGATTGTTCATAAGGGCATAACAAGGGTTCTGGGCTGATGATCATGTCCTGGTTCTTAACTAGGTGTTGATTATATGGGTGTTTTCCTTTCAAAAATTCATTGAGCCACATACTCATTATTTGTGAACTTTATTTTTTTAAAGGTAATACTTATTTTTTAAAGATTTTATTTATTTATTCATGGGAGACAGAGAGAGAGAGAGAGAGAGAGGCAGAGACACAAGCAGAGGGAGAAGCAGGCAGAGGGGGAAGCAGGCTCCATGCAGGGAACCCAACGTGGGACTCGATCCTGGGTCTCCAGGATCAAACCCCGGGCTGAAGGTGGTGCTAAACCTCTGAGCCACTGGGGCTTCCCATATTTGTGAACTTTAAATTTTGTACATTATTTCTTACTCTTTTTCCCCAGAAGAAAATAAAAACCTCAGTGGTTAATACTATATGGTCTTTTTGCTTTGTATTGCTGAGGATAATTCTGAGGCCAGATAAGTTTTCCTTTCTTGGGTAGGATTATAGAATTTCCCTTATCTAAGACTAAAACATGATTTCTGGAATATTTCTTTTTTTAAAATTTTTTTATTTATTTATGATAGTCACAGAGAGAGAGAGAGAGAGAGAGAGAGAGAGAGAGAGAGGCAGAGGCACAGGCAGAGGGAGAAGCAGGCTCCATGCACCGGGAGCCCAACGTGGGACTCGATCCCGGGTCGCCAGGATTGCGCCCTGGGCCAAAGGCAGGCGCCAAACCGCTGCGCCACCCAGGGATCCCCTGGAATATTTCTATATAGCATCTGTTTTAATTAATATTGTCTGACTTTCAGGGAGCACTTTGGATCTAAAGACATTCTTTTTTTTAAGTTTCATAAAATTTTCTTCTATTGTTAGATTATTGTATCTTCCATCTTTTTGACTATCTCCAGTGACTTTCCTGATAAATGGTAATTGAATCTACTGAATCATTTTTTAAAAAATTCTTTCCTTTTAAAATGCACATCTCTTTATTCTGGGAAAATTTCTTGACCTTATTATGTATTTCATTGACTTAAAAATTTAAAAGTATTCAAGCTGCTATTTGTTGGTTTCAATTCAGCAATTGTGCTTCTCATCATTTTATAGAATTTCCTGATCTCTGATATTCTTTTTAAATTATCAGCTTTTCTTGATACAGTGTTGAAAATATAAATAGAATGTTCCTGAAATTCTTCTACTTCTTGTGGTACCAGTTTCTTAGGACAGCATTTTCTCCAATTCCTCAGAGTGGCTCTCTTTTTGTACATTGGGATCTTTCCTTTCCCAGCTTCTTTGCTCCATCTGTACATCCTTATAGGGATCCTCAGAAATGAGAGATAAGATGGGTTTTATTATTAAATATATTTTTACTGAGTACATACACATTGCCAATCATTCCCCTAGATCCTGAAAATAGACCAGTGAACTCTCGGGAAACTATCCCCGTTCCCATGATTTGCTCTTGACAAACCTTAGGAAGCCAGCACACTTGGGACCTGGGCACTTCCCATAAGGAAGGAATGTATTTTCTTCTTATTTTCATGGAGTGAAGGCTTCATATGTGCTCAAGGAGGAGGAGGAGGAAGAGGAGGATACATTCTAGAGTTGGCAAAAGAGGGAACATCTGCATTAACTTATTCTCCATTAATACAGCCTGTTGAGAGCTGATGGAATTTTAAGAGACTGGCTACATGGGTTTTGATCTTTTCAAATACTGGTAATGAAATATGTTAACTCCAGTCACAAGCAGGAAACCCTCTATCCAACTTCATGGACCTGAACTTCAATAACTAATGGTCTAAGGGCATCCTGGAGAATACTCTATGGCACACAATTCAGTCAGTACTAAGAATAGCCCACTGGTGTTGTTAGGATTAGTGGAAAGAATGGACCCCTCCCATTGTCATTCCATAGATAAACATTGATGAAAAAGTTGGCAAATGAAAATGGGGGGAAAAATCGCTGTATGTGATGCCTACATCCCAATTCTGCTTATTGGGTTCATTTTGCAACTAGTTTGCCTTGAAGAACTTTTCCAAAAGTTCTGTTGCCCATTCATAAATGGGAGATGGGGACATTACCAAGATAAAATTAAAACCTAGGCAGGACTTGTTTCCTCCTTGTGCTTTAGGAGACTCAGCCAAAACGACTAGCCATGTCAGATGGTGAGTTTGTTAGAACCTCTACTGCCTGCTGGTCTGGGTGTCAGCCCGGAACCAAAGTCATTTTCTAAGGAGAATCTGGAGGGAGGGGGGGAACAAGAGGAATTCTCTTCATTTGCTGAGGGGCAAGTGACATCTTCATAGTCCAGAAGTCAGGCCCAAGTCCCTACAATCCAGACTCTCTGGGTCAGATTGTATTGCTTGAATCAGAAGTAAAGAAGTAGTAGAAAATTCTTTGGAATTTTGAGTTTGTTTTTGCGTGGCCCTGGGAGGAGGTCTCCCACTGCTTCTCTGCCCCTTCATCCTTCCAACAACCCCCAACTATTATTTCCATCAGAAGCCTGGCATTTAGGAAAGATTCAGTCAGTGCTGGCTCTTACAGTGGTTGCTTGTTGCACGTTGTCCATTTCAGTCTGTCCTAAGAAAGGCCATTCCAGGGCTTGCAGACTTCCTCTTCTAAGAGGCCAGGACACTTGTGCCCCTGACGCCATGTGAGACTGAGCTATGAATATCTAGCCTCAAATGAAAAATGCAAGACTTTCCATCTCTTCCCATTTTCTCTACTAGACCCTGCTTCCCAGTCACAGGAAAAACTATTTAGAAAAATCAGGCCACGATTACCCCCAGGAGAAAATATGTTTTGAGTCTAGTGAAGGCCTTTGCTGAGTGACATTAATTATACTCGTTTAGGTTTGACATTATTAATTAACCTTCTCAGCTGTTTATATTGTAGCCTCTTATTAAAACAATATGATTAAAACAAATAATTAAAGACTATTACTACCACTTTAAATGTGTACACCATTTTAAGCTTACAAAAGGCTTCTATCCACAATCTCATTTGATGACACACATTGATTCTACAATGTGAATATAGCATGCTTTCTTTTTTCCCCCCATTTCTTACAGTGACAAAGCATACATAACATAAATTTTACCATTTTTATCATTTTAAGTGTAAAGTTCAGTGACATTAAGTATATTTACAACATTGTGCAACCATCACCACTATCCATCTCCAGAACTTTTTCATCATCCCAAACAAAAGCTCTATATCCATTAGACACTAAATACTCATTTTCCCCTTCCCCAGGGCCCTGGTAACCTCTGACCTATATTGTGTCTCTATGAATTTGACTCTCCTAGGGACCTCATGGGAGTAAAATCATACTTTTCCTTTTGTATCTGGCTTCTTTCACTTAGTATGTTGTCTTCAAGTTTTTCACCTATGCTGCAGCGTGTATACATTTTCATTCCTTTTTAAGGTTGAATAACATTCCATTGTATGCATACATCACATCTTGTTTATCCATTCACCTGCTGATGGACATCTGCATTGTTTTTCCTTTTTGGCTATTGTGAATAGAGCTGCTGTGAACATTGGGAAGACTTATTCTTATTTGACAAATATGGTTAAGTGATCCACCTCATCTTACGGAGATAGGGTCTGCTTCCTAACTCTGACTGCATGTTAGAATGACCTGGGGAGTTAAAAAAACAAACTCAAGAAGCCACTCTGTATGGTTAGAATGATTAGAACGTCCGACTCTCTGGAGGTGCAGCCCAAAAAACCCTCTGGGTGATTCGTCCATCCATCTGGCATTTTGCCCACGGGCATGTTTAATAGTAGGATTCCCAACTTGGGCCACTCAAACTATTCCTAGGCTTCCTCCTTGGGTCTCCAGTTTTGTTATTAGAGTCAGTGGACTGAGGTGGATCTTCTTTATATCATGTTAGCTTATAATTTGGAGCAGGAAAAATATACCAAAGATATTAAAATTCAAAATTCCAGCTGAGAAAGAAAGCATGTTCTCGATACTGTGAAACCCAGCGCTGGTTTGTTGGCTAACTATATAGAACTATTTGTTTCTTGAATCTTAATCATCTTGTTTTAATAATACACAATACAAACAATTGTGTGGGTTAATTCAGCTCCATTTAAGAAGTCTTGTTCTGTACGCCAAAGCTTGTTGTTCTGTCAAGCTAAATGCTCAGGCATTAAAATGCTAATAATTAAACTGTTACGATTGACTAATGAACTCTGCCAGGGATAAATGATGGTCTTGTTAGATTCACCGCACAGCAAGCCTCCTTTTGTACTGAGAAAGTTAAAGGTTAAAGCGCTCTTGAAATCAGTGAGTGGATCTAGGAGCAATTACAATTTTGCCTTGAAACTAATAGTTACTACAATAAATGTTTCAATTCCAACTCATTAAAAGTAAAAAGCAAAAAAAAAAAAAAAAAGGGGGGGGTGGTTAGAGGGAGGATGACTCTGAGCTCTATTCATGAGAAGGATGGGGGGCTTACTGTAGGCCACAGGGCAGATGGTGTGGTTGTTCGGGCTAAAGCCTCCTGAATCACAAACATCCTTCTTAGAACCTGTCTTCCAAAAATGCAGACAGAAATGGTGACTTTTCAGGACACAGCAGCAAGTGATCCAACATCATGCTCTTTGGAGCATGCCAGTTAAACAATGCAGATGATTTCTCCCAAATCTCTATGTTTGGGGCAAATTATTTAAACTCTCTGGACCTCAATTGTCTCATTTTTCAGAGCACAAGAATAATAACAGTTCTTTGTGGTGAACATTTGCTTTGTCCTGCTGAGCAGCCAGTTCCCATTCTTGCAGCAACAGCCTCCGATGTTCAGTGCAGAAGCTTGGCTCCTTGGCTCTGAGTTCATATGGTGTGGTAGGAGTTGGTCCCAGCACCCAAGCACCAGGGAGCATGTGACCAGAACTGACCGATCAGAGCATCCCATCCTTCTGGCCTCAAGGAGGCCTCTCAGAATGAGTCAGAGCAAAATCCTGGGGCTGTGTCCAGAAGGATCTAGAAAGCTGTGCTCCTCTTGCAGTGGACTCAAACCTCGGAGGCATGGCAGAGGCCACCGAATGCAGAAGGCCTTCCTGTTGCAGACCAAACAGAGAGAGGAGGAGAGACAGGCTCTGGAGGAACTGGATCCAGCCTTACTCTGGGATTTTTCAGGGATATAAGACAAAATTTCCCTTATATTCCTCCCTCAAGCCTGTTTGAGTTGAGTTTCTATTGTGAGCTAGGAATTTGTTCTCGTGGCTGAGGATGAACTGTAAGGCTCAGACTCAGCTCCATCTCCAGAGTAAGAGGATCACCTCCCTGAGACTCTCTGGATCCCTCAGAGGGTTCTGAGCAGCGTCTGGGGCTAACTTGGCACTTCGTCTACATCAGGTGGGGAATCCCAGGGTTACCAGACGCCCTTCCTCTATGCTCTTCCTCAAAGAAGATCCTCAAGCCACCGGCAGGGTGAGCTAGCCTTGTCACACTTGGCAAAGACATGAAGCTGACCAAATTCAGCCATGAAGATAAAACCATAAGGCAGGGCTGTGGGGCAAACACTAAAGACTTCTGGACCTTTCCCTCCAGAAACCCTGTGTCCTTTCCAGCTCTACACCTTTTCCCAGAAGAAGAAATGGAAGTCTGCTGAAAAAAAAAAAAATCAACCTAGATCATGAGCTCCATTCATTTGCAATACTCCTTAGTCATTCTGGTTGATCTTTGGACTCAAACTTAGCAGCGGCCACATTTAACCAACCAGCTCAGGTGCCGAGCATTTGGTGAGAGCCTATGTTTGGAAAGGTTATAAAGAGGAAAAAGTTTAGGATCTCAAATCGGAATACTCGCCAGGTGACCTAAAGCAGGTCACTGTCCCTCTCTGAGACTCCTCATCTCTAAAATAAGGATAAAAACCCTTGTCGTGGTATCAGGGAAGTTGAGGCAGTAACCACAACTACAGGAAAGAGGAGTAAGTAGTGTGGGGGTGAGCTGGGTTCCAGAGAGGTTTTTTGTTTGTTTGTTTGTTTTGTATTTATTCATTTGAGAGAAAGAGAGAGAATGGGAGGTAGAGGGAGGGAAAATCTGAAGCAGACTCTGCATTGAGCGTAGAGCCTGGGGTGGGGCTCCGTCCACAACCATAAGATAATGATCTGATTGAAAATCAAAAGTCAGACACTTAACTGACTGAGCTGCCCAGGCACCCCTGGGTTCCATAGAGTTTTCACACCTACCTTTGTGCTTGGCAAAAGACAGTATGAATTTAAAGCAGGATACAAATATAAAGGGATTATTATATTCCCTTAATTTCCATTGGAATGACATGGTCATTCCATGTATTTCTTGCTTCCTAATATGCTAATTATTTTGATAAAAATGTATTTACTATGTGTGCAGCCCTCTGCTAGGTGCCAAGAATAAGATTATGGAAACATAGATGTGATCTCAGTTTTTATGGTGCTTATAGTCTGGGCGGGCAGTGGTGCTGCCAAAAAAATCCTGCACAAAAATAAATGTATGATGACAAATGTGGTAAGTCCTGTGATGGAAAAGAATAGAGGGCATTGAGAGAATAAAAGTGGGGACCCCTGTGTGGATAGTTGTTGGGGGACAGCTCCGGGAGAGGGTAATGTTGAGAGGGTAATGTTTGGTCTGAGCCCTGCAGAATGAATTAGAGGCAGGGTTTTGGTGGGTGAGAAGAGGGGTCCAGGAAGAAGCAGCAGCAGGCACGAGGGCCAGAAGGCAAGAACAAGGGAGCAATTGGGGTGCCTGGGGCACCTAGTTGGTTAAGTGTCTTGGTTTTGGCTCAGGTCACGATCTCAGGGTCCTGGGATTGAGTCCCTCATCCAGCTCTGTGCTCAGCAGGGAGTCTGCTGGAGATTCTCTCTCTCTCTCCCTCTCACCATGCTCATGCTCTCTCTCAAATAAATAAATAAATAAATATTTAAAAAAATAAAGAAAGAGAAAGAGGGAGCAGGCTCTGGGAACCCTGAGGCCAGAGCCTGTGTCCTCTCCCTTATGCACTGTCTCCTGCTCCACCTCCAGGGCTGCCAGCCCAGCACTGGGCACAGAGTTGGGCTGTTTTTGGGGAGAGTAACATGGTAGGCCTTAGGGCTTTTCACCTACAGTCCCGTTTTCCTCCTTCTAATCACAAGTGTGGGTTGTCTTTCCATCCCTGGTGCAGTTGGGCAAGAATGAGGAACTTGCTTTGGCCAGTGGGATGTGGACAGAAGGGATGTGGGTCCCTTCCTGGGAGAGCTTTTAAGATGGAGTGCTTGACTTGCCACTTTTCCTCCTACCTGCTGCAGGCTGGCATGTTCCCCAGAGAAGGGCTCTATTGCTCTGGGTCCCCAAGGGAGGAGAATGCAGAACAGACCGCCTGCTAATCCAGATAGACATGAAATATGATCCAGAAGTAAATGTCTGCTATGCTCAGCCACTGAGATTTTGGTGTGTTTTGGTTACAGCAGCATTGCACAAATTACAATACCCCGACACAAATTCCAATCATCTAATCACGGTGATGACAACAGACAGTTATTGAGTGCTTCCCAAGAAGCACAAGCGAGAGTCTAGGGAAAGTGAAACGGGGGTGAGAAAATCAGCATGAAGGCCTTATTGAGGTGGCTGCCATAGGGTAATGAAGGCTCAACTTTCTGAGCCCCCTGAACCCTGCCTGCCTCCCAGAACTCGGGGGCCACGGGACGGGACTGTGGAGAACTCATCCACAGGTTCATTCCTTGGTTGCTTAAAGGCTGGCCCAGTTCCACACTGTAGCTGCAGGTGAGCTCAATAGGACCCTCTGACTTTGAAGATTCAAAAGCAGAAAAGGTGGAAGCACTAAGACTGCCCTGGAGGTAGGACTTTGCCAGCATGCACAGAGCTGCCCACCGCTTTTGGTGAAATCCAAGATGAAATCAGACACAGCCCGAGGGAGCATGACACAGGACACCTAAAGCAGCTGCTAAGGGCCCTGCCTGCTGCATTACCACCTCTCCTCTCAGCTTATGTTTTGAGAAGAGCGGAAGGGATGAGGTCACAAATGCAGAGAATGCAGCTCCAAGTGCAGACCATGCAAATCTAGGAAATGTGCTGCTTTGGGGTCTAAGGTTAGCAGGTTCTGATTCACCTCCTCCAAGAAGCCCTCTAGGATTCCCTCTGCTAAAATATTCTTGGCCTCTTATGATCTCCCCTCTGAACTCTTTCTGCCCCCAGGTAGACCTATCTAATCTGCGCATGACCGTCCATGAATCTCTCTTACTCTATCTTTGTCTATCTGGAGGCAGAGCTCACACTGGATTCATCTTTGTGGCCTCATTGTGTTCAGCACAGTGATGGAACATAGAGAACAACCAGTAGCTACTTTTTTTTGAGTGAATGGACAATTGGCACCAGTGGAACCGTCCATTTTTCTCTTCTCTGAGAATCATTGACCACTAATCATTAAGAAAAAAAAAAACAGTAAATATTTATAAAGTTCTTTCCGGTTTCTGTTAGAAAACACTTTTACAGCCATCATTTTAATTCCACTGATGGCAAAATTGGGGCTGAGGGGGTAAAGTATCCTAAGGTCACACAGGTGGAAAGTAGCAAAGCAAAGATCTGAACCAAGGAAGTTGATGCCATTGTGAGTGCTCTTCTCTTTCTCTTAGGCTTCACTGAAAGGGCACCAGGAGAAGATGAGGCACTCAATTGATTTCTAGGCCCTGAAAAGTTCTGTTTAAGTCTCAAGAAAACCCTCTCCCCTTTTGGCACCAGAATTTTGGCTAAACTTCTATTTTCAATCTTGTTTTGCAACCCCACGTATCTTGGCAGTTATTCTTAGAGAGGGGGAAGCACTTCCTCAGAGTGAGGGCCCCATCTACCCAAACCAGGTCAAAGTCCTTTGTTAAATTCTTTACTGAAGCTGGATTATCATTCTTTCTGGCATTTGATGGAATTGCAATTTTATATGGATTTCATTTGTGACTCTTAAATCCGTAGTCTTTTTCGTAAAACCCAAAACTCCACAAGGGCAGGAACCATATCTGTTTTCCATCCATCTGTTGATCCATTCATCATCCATCCATCCTTCCATCCATCCATCCATCCATCCATCCATCCATCCATCCATCCTCTCATCCATCCACCCAAACCAAATATTTTTGAGTTCCAACCATGTGCCAGACACGGATCTGGCCACCAGGGAAACCACAGTGAAAAAAACAAAATCTCTACCTGTCTGACACTTAACATTTTGGTAGTGGGGAGAGAGATGATAAAAGAGAAGTCAGCTAAATGTAGGACATGCCAAGGATAGCAACTGCCATGAAGAAAAATAAAGCAACATGGGAAAGTGAGGAGAGAGTGATGGGCGATGGAGGCTTCACCATCAAAACCCCAAAGAAGCCTGCAACTGGCGTCCCAGAATTTCCTTCCAAAGGACAGGAAGTCCTGGAAGTCACTGGTAACCACTGGCAACCCACTTTCTACTGAGACCTCTGTGTTCCTGCTTCTGTCCTTTTTTTTTTTGAGAAATAATCAAGAGGAAAGAGAGAAATAGTGAGTGAAATTTCCATTATCCAGCAAAGTGCCTGGCATTTAGTGGGCATTCAGTGAATACTGGATGAATACATGCATGGATAGAAGATGGGTGGGTGGGCAAATGAGAAGGGGTCGACATGGGAATATTGTGAAATAGGCTGGAAGCTGAGGACAGCCCTGTACCCATGTAGGGGAGAGATGGACTTGGGGAGTGTGTGTAGGGGGCTACACTTTGGGGAAGATGAGGCAGGCTTGGGTGGCACTAGAGGACTCCCCGAGTCTTCTAAAAAAGCCCCCTCTCCACCCCCACCTCCTCACTGGCATGAGAGGCAACTAAACCTGATTCCAGGGTCAATGTCCTGGCCCCAAAGCCTTGAAGCAATGGGTGGGCCTCCAGGATGAGGTTCAAACCCAAGCAACCACGGGAATTCCTCTTTCCTGGATCCACTCAAGTGCAACAAAAGCTCAACTGGAAGCTGAAGTAAAAGTTAATATAAAGCCACACTGTGTAGCTAATGAATTTTTTAAATCAATTATGAAACGGTCTCATTGATCATTTGTTAACATCTTGAAACTTTTACAAATTAATTTTATTAAAAAAAAAAAAAACAAACCCTCTCACAGTCTGTTAACTCCGTCAATGTGTTTTAAATCTGTTTTTGAATGCTACAATAAGCTGTGCTGTGTGTGTGCGTGTGTGTACATGCGTGCGCGTGTGTGGTTTGGCCGGACCATTCGGAAATCAGCTGCTCTGCATTTGAATGGGGTCCACCTGCCCATTCACAGAAGTGTCCCGTCCCCCCTGTCCGTGGGGGCAGCAGTCCTCCTGTGCAGGTGGTAGGGTGGCTCAGGGTGTCGGATTGTCTCGGGCCGGCAGGCAGGGTGTAGATGCTGCTTAGCACCGCCAACCCGCTTAGTGGCCGCTCTTCTCCTGGGCCGGTTAGCGACTGATGACGGTGGCAAGTGGCACGAAGAGAAAGGGACGGTGTGAATGCAGCCATCCTGAACCCCAAAAGGCAAGGAGACCCAGGAATCGGAATCGTGGGGCATAGCTAGCGAGGGACCCCGAGGCTGTCATCGAAACGCCCTGATGACAGGGCTCTGTGTTGCCTTCTAAGTCATTGACAGAGGGACAGATCAGTGGCAGGGGGTGCGTGCCAGGCCAGGGAGCAAACCGCTCAGCCCTTGTAACCTCGGCCAGTCCCTTCCTGAGTTCTGCCTGGGGCACCTTTTTGGGGGAATGATGCACATTCCCGGCCCGGGGCCAGAGGAGGCAGCGATCATGTGCAAGGGGTGGAAAGCCCGCTCACAGCAGCCAGGCGGATTCCGCACCTTGAGCGGGGAAGGGCCGGCAGGGCCGGGGCCGAGGGCTGCGCAGCGCTGTCCCGCTGTCCCACCTGCGCACGGTGTCTGCAAGGGCATCGCCGGGCTTCCTATTACCCTGAAGAGTCGCAGCTGCTCTGTTTTGTTTTGCTTTGTCTTTTGAAGCAGGAGGGAATTGAGTTAGATCTGAGGAAGACTGACTTGAAGTCAGCGAGGATCCTCTGGCTGAGGAAGCAGATTCGGTCCCAACCCGAAAACCCTGAAGGGCCCCTCGGACACCGGCTTCTGCACAGCAGGTACAGCCTTCCCGGCAGCCTGGAGATGCTGTCTGACAATCAAAAAATAGATAAATAAATAAACCAAACTTCCCTTGTTTCCCATCTCCTATTTCCACATCATCGTATTTCGCATCGTCAAGTATAGACGGCTGCATTACGTTTTTATTCTTATTTATTCGTTTTTACTTTGTATTTTTAAGTAAAGCTTTTGTTTGCTGACTAGATGCTTATTGCAGGTAATTTCGAAGAACAGAAAAATGTAAAACAGAAAAAAAAAAAAAACAAGACAATCCTCGTTAGAGTTTCCTCCTTCCTTTTCTGGGCACATAAGCACATAGAATTTTTCTATGTAAAGGTTTGTACCTTAATTTTTTAAAAAAAAAATTGAACACTGCTTCACATTTATTTTTTCATGTCATTACACAAACCTTCAAACCCTTCTCTAGGGCCCCTGGGTGGCTAAGCGGCAAAGCATCTGCCTTTTATTCAGGTCATGATCACGGGGTCCTAGGACTGAGTCCCACAGTGGGCTCCCTGCTCCTTGAGAGGGGCCTGCTTCTGTCTGTCTGTCTGCCTATCTGTCTCTCTGTCTGTCTTTCACTCTCTCTCTGTCTCTTAAGAATAAATAAATAAAAATCCAAACCCTTTTCTATATTACATGGTGTGTTTTTCTTTTCCAGTTAACAAATGAGATACAAAGTAAAATGGTAGTTCACAATGACCTGATAGGAGAAGGTAAAGGTACCACACCTCCGCTAAGCCCATCCTCAGAGGTCGTTTCTATGAATGGTTTGGAGCACAGTCCATGAGCCAAAGCGTTTTTGACGGCTGCATAATATCCCTTCAAATGGATACATCCCACTCTATTTGCTTCCTCGCCTTCATTGTTAAACATTGATATTTTCAAATTTTCACCGAATTTCTGGTCTTCACTTATTCACTGTGTATTTGTTTACATGATGAGTGACTGTCAGGCAGCTCCATGGGTGCTGTTCTAGGTCACGAGAATATAGCAGTGAACAGAACCGACAAGAAGCCGTGACCACAGAGACCTTGCAATTCAGTAAAGGAAACCTGACCGTAGAATAAAGCATGCAGCGTGTCGGACGGTGGTGTGTGCCACGGAGGACCCTTGGCAGGCGAGGGGGACGGCTAGGCGACGGGCTGTCTGAGCAGAGCCCCAAGTCCTGACCTTGAGTCTATGACCCTGCCCAATCTCCACAGCAGTCCTGGGAAGGCTTCCCACCGACCCCCTGTGGCAAAGCTCATGGGCCTCGATGCCCAACCTCCACCTTCTCCTCTCCCATCCTCGTTAGGGTCCAGTCTGACAAAACTCTACCTCATGCTTTTTCCTCCACGTGAAGACTTCCCAGGAACTAAAATTCACGTCAGCCCTGTACTTCGCCTGCTTTCTCACCAGCATAGCATCTAACACAATGATGATAAACCAGGCTGGCTGGTAGAGACCAAAATCCCCACAACGTGAGCCAAGTCACTCCCTCAGGACCCCAAATCTGCCTCCTCAGAAAGTGGTGCTTCCTACTGAGCCTTCCACAGTCTTAAGGTTTGGGTGGGTGATACTTGGGTGGGTGACAGTGTGATCCCAGGTGGCCGGGGTCGGGGATGAACCACTTGGCTCTGTCTAGCTGGCAAAGGAGTCCAGAGGCAGCTTGCCTTCCCTGGTCTGCGTGAGGAAGGCATTTTCACCCTCGCTGTGTCCAGGCCTCACCGCCCATCTGCCAGGAGACGCTGCGACCCTTCAGCCAGGTGCCCGGAGGTGGGTCCCATCCACCCAGCCCCGAATCCCCAGACAGTGCCTGTCTGTCCCAAGCCTTCCCCACATGCAAGAACAGCCATCACAGGCTCAGAACACCACTGTGAGGGTTACAGAGTCACTTAATGTGTCAAGGAAGGCCATCAGAGAACAGGCACATGGGAGCATTAAAAACAGTCAATTAGATACTTTTCAGAATACAAAAAAAAAATTTTTTTTTTAAATTTAAACACATTTAAAGTCAGACAAGACAAAGCCAAAAAAAGAAAAGCCGTCTCGGCCACCTGTTCCCACACCACCCTCTGCCAGTAGCCAGTGTTCATGGGCATGAGGCCTTCCACACTGTCCTCCTCGCACACCCATCCCCAACACATGTGAACACACCGAGGAGTCATATTTGTTGTTTTCATGGAAATGGACTCCTACCTTACAAGTTTTTCTCAGCCTGTCTTGCTTTGAATACCTGATGGCTTTACAAGTCAGCAAATCTGAATGTACCTCAACCTTTTTGTTTTTTTTTTTAAGTTTATCTGCACCCACACACATATAGCTCACACATTTAAGATCTTATTTTTTGCAAAGATTTTATTTATTTATTCATGAGAGGCACACAGAGAGAGGCAGAGACACAAGCAGAGGGAGAAGCAGGCTGCCTGCGGGGAGCCTCATGTGGGACTTGATCCCAGGACCCTAGAATCACGGCCTGAGCCGAAGGCAGATGCTCAACTGCTGAGCCACCCAGGTGCCCCAACATTTAAGATCTTATTACATATGATGCTTTTCAGTGCAGACTTTCTTTTCTACTTGCTTCTCTTGTCAATCTCTCTACTGCAAACTTGTGCTGGCAGCCTGTTTTGTGTCCCTCTATACTTTGTCAGTGCTCACAGAATCATACAAAGACATGTAAACATAAACACAGGTACGAAGTATGCATATATATGACCCCCTGCCACCTGCTTTTCTCTCTCACCCCTGTCTCATGGAAATCTGCCCTCCCAAACCTGACAACGAAGCTCTTGTTCACCCAGAGTGGGCATGAACCTTTATTTGTTTGGCCATTCTTCTATGCATGAGAGTTCATTTGATTTTTAATTTTTATTTTTGGCTGCAAGGAACAATACTGTGCTAAACATCCTTATGCGTTCATGTGTAGACACATATCTTTAGGTAGCTGTGCTTTTATTTCCATGGAACAGATTCCCAGGAGGGAAAATTCTGAGACTTTAGGATCATTTGAGGCTTAAAAGGGAGAATACAGGAGAAGGGAGACAAGTGATGCCTGTGGTACAACCCCCGAGCTTGGAGCTTCTGAGGTTGGGACATTTTCAGTGATTTAATTTTTCTGCCCTCATTCCTAAATGGGTCAGAGTGTTCCTTCTGCCTCCTGTAGATAGTCAGAGCAGTGAGTCCCACAACTATTCAAATTCTCCCTGAGGCTAATAGAAGGGGGAAAAAAATCCTGGAGTAGGGGGTGGGGGGCCTTACTAGCCTGTGACCTTGAGAATTCACCCAGCCTCTCTGCACACCTTTTGATCCCCCCCCCACCACTGCAAAGGAAGCTGAGCAGATCAGGTGCAGAGGGCTGCTGGGGATCCCCACGAGGAGGTGAAGGTGCAAGCACCACACCCTGGGAGGGCGGATGCTGCTAGCACCAGCTCGAACTTGCTCTCGGAGGTCTTGGCAGAAGCTCAGCTCCAGCCCAGCCATCCTCCCCTTCGCCCACCTGCCGCTGTGGTCACACTGGGATATTCGGCCTCACTTAAAGTTACTGCCTGGAACATCGGTTCTTTCTTCTCCTTGATGAGAAAATTACTGCAATTGAACGGAACAACCACCTTCCATGTTAGCATCAGCAAATGAATGAGTCATGATGGATGAGAAGGAAAACCATAAATGCTGAGGATGGTTTAGGGAAGAAAAATCTTTGTTTGAAACAAGCTGATACAATCTCCACCCATTCATTTGGCCACGTTGTTCATTAACCATGTAGCTGGACCAGGATGAGCGCAGGCAGGGGTGGAGCAGGCTGAGGGCAGGGCAGGGTCCCACATTCGGGAAAACAATGGAAGCTTGGACAAGAATGATGTGTTGAAATCTGGCGTAACGCTTTACCCCAGGTCCTGGCACATACACGGATATGTGCCACTGATTTGTAACCCTGCCACTGGTGCCATTCCCAGGGGGTAAGGGGTGGAGACAGATCCAGCGCGAGGCACGTTTGCTTGTAAGCCAATTGAGGAATGCTTAGTTTCGCTGAGAGGGAAGGTGGTTCTGTGCGGACGGCTTTATGGAAATGGTCCCTCCATATTTATCAAAATCTTGGAGACATCATGGGACTTCTTGGAAGGAATGAGGATGAGTTAGGGGACCTGGTCTCTGGTCATGGCTTTGCCACCAAATAGCTTGAGGACCTTCCTGGAAGTAACTCACTTCTCTAGGCCTGGCAACGAAGGCCAATAGACTGGATGAATTCCGAAGCTACTCTCAGGTATGAAACTCTAAGTATTTTTTTTTTTTAATTAAAAGTAACGTTTAAAAATATATAACAAAAAAAATCAGGTCTTACATGGAGAAATCATAAAATACAGATGGACCAACCAAAAGGAAAAGTGAACTAAACGTTAAATCTGAAATCACAGTACTGACAATAAAAATTGAAAAAAAAATTTGAAATATATTACTGAGTAGTAAACATGATTAACCAACTTATGTGTATCCTCACAGGCTCTCAGAAAGAGGCATACATATCTTTTTAGTACTTACATATAAAATTTTGTACTTCTGGCACACAAGGAATCGTTCTAGACATACAGCACTACAACATAGTTTTTTGTAACTTAGCGTGACACGTGAATTTCTTTTTATGTCACTACCAGCCTCATCTAAAATGCCTGCTTAGTTCTTCAGCATATGGCTGCTCCAAGTTTTATTAATGCTGAACACTGGAGATGTTTTGTATTTGCCACTATTAAAAATAATACTACAAAGGACATCCTGGTAATTATTTCTTTACATACGTCTTAAAATCATGTCCTGAACTCGGATGGTGAGACAGGTGTGGATGCATAGTTAATGAGAGTTGTGTGGGGAGAATGAGTAGAGGCCAAGCTGGCTCCAGCAGGCTTTCTGTTGGGAAAGGAGAGAAGAGATGTCTGAGCCAAAACACTGATGGTGATTTTGTCCAAGGGCATCTCTACTGTGTGCTGACTGGCGGGGGGCTGGGGCTGGTCAGTGAGATGCTTATGACAGTGTGCATTTGGGGTACCTATCGCGTGGTGCAGGAGCCATAAGATGTGTCCCAAATTCACATTACCCCGAGCCTACAAAGTCTTTTGGAGATGTGCCCTGAGTATTGGGCATTGTTGAGGGGGAGGTGAGTAATTTTGTATTGCCAGGAAATCAGGAGAATGTTCTCTGATAACAATCTCTGCTCAGCTATTCCCTGAGGAAAGAACTAAGGAGTTCTCCCTCATTGACTCTTGGAATGCCATTTCATTGCCCTCCTCATTATGAAAGGGGAAGAATAAAAGTTGAGGTCTCATAAACAACTGCTTGCAAGATTATGGAGATAATACATGAAGTGCATTTGAGTTCCTCATAAATAAGAAAACCATAGGATAAGAATGGAGCCAATAGCTCCGATCACTCAGCGGATGTTGGTGGCGCCAGTTCTAGAATGTGGCATATGTTGGGATTCGGAGGGAGCCTCTCTATACCCATTTCACAGATTCAGAGGTCCGAGCGGTGATGGGTCCAACTCTATGGAAGAGAGCCAGAGCAGAGCTGGAAATCCATCCTGGGTCCATGGAAGAGCATCCCTGCCCTAACGGCTTTACCGTTGAAAAGTTGGAATGAGGTAACGTCTCAGAACGTCCTTTGTAAACTATAAAATATTACAAGTCTATGTGAGAGATTACTATGACTTATAAAGCTAAGTTACAGCAAATTTTAAATGAAAAGCTCAAATCGCCAAGCTGTAGAACGCTAACTTTTCGTATTCATTTTCCCTAATGGGACAATAAGAATCGCAAACATGTATTGAATTCTGCTATGTGATCTAAGCACTTCTATGACGTTAACCCATTTAATCCTCACACAAACCCTGTGAGGTAGGTGCTATGATTGTCCCCATCTTACAGATGAGGAAACTAGGCTACAGAGAGGTGAAATAATTTGCACAGATCCCACCGTCTCTCCGTACTAAGTCCACTGGCTCTCATAGTCTGTGAAGCATTCCTCGACCACATAAAAAAATGTACTCATGCCCAGAAAAAAAGAGGACCTGGGTTTAACCTGAGCACCAATGTGCCTTTGGAAAGTCTAGGCCAATCCAGAGATTTGCCATCCCCCCCCTCGCCCCCGGTTTGGCTGGCACAAGACTGACCACTCCAGCTGGGGATGCAGGTGGGGTCTCTCTTGGAGCAGAAAGGGTTAAGCTGACCCATGACCTGGAGGACCCTGAGATATTTTCCTTCTGTGCCGCATATGTAGATGGGCTCTGAAGACCGAACATCTCTCCTCATTGGGGATCATGAATTTTTATGAAGCCAGTCCAGAATTCCCAGAATTCAGTCGGGTGCACTTTGCAGACCCTAAAATGCTGTCACCATGGAAGGTTTCATTGCTTGCACCTGCTAAAACATTTGAGGCATTTGAGAGGCAGTGAAACACATTTGCTTTTCATTTTATCTGACTTTGGAAACCTTTGAAGTGTTTAATAGTAGAGCCCAGGAAAGATCCCCGCCTCTTAATCATTTACTCGTAAGGCACATTCTCGGCTGGTAGCCTGTCAAGCAGAAACTGACCTGAGCCCAGTTTTATTAAGTGTCACATGGCCAGTCACTGTTCATTAAAGGTGTTTTAAGGTTTGAATTATGTAATTTATGAGAAGAAGAAATAAAAATTCCATTGTTTTATTAATATGCAGCCCAAGATCTCTTGCTCATAACAAACTCGAAGGGAAGGTGGGCGAAAGGATGTGAGGGGGAGAATGGAGGTGGCCTTCGGTCCTCGGCCTTCCCTGGCCCCCTGGCCCTCCTATGTCCCCTCCATCCAAGCCCAGGTGGGAAGTGGGGGAGGGTCAGACAGAGATCTGGGAGGGAGCCACCCCGCCTGTCCTCCTGTCCCCCTGGTCCGAGACCCCATGTGACAAAGCACCTTCTTCTTCTCTTCCCAGGTGCTCAGCCTCTTTTCCAGAAAGGCCTAAAACAAACAAACAAACAGCAGCGGGTGGGGGTGTGGGGAGTGGGAAGCATTCCTAGAGTGACCCCAGGTGACCGTGTGGGTCACAGTCATTGAGAACTGCTGTGCTTGCCTCTCAGGAGAGCTGGGGATGGCCGCAGTGCTGGGCACTTGGCCAGCTGCTGGATGTGAATGATCTTACTGGATCCTCACCTCACCTGAAGGAAAGGGGTGATCGGCCCTATTTTGGAGAAGAAATAGAGGCTCTAAAGTTGGGCCCCAGGGCTACACATGTCCCTCCGCCCTAGGCACCTAAGGCATCCTTAGCCAGCGTCAGCCTTCTCAGAATCACACTGATGAGCATGCCAGGAGGTGTGGATAGACCAGACCCCACAGCGTTGTGTGCCTTATCTGGACTTGAACTCTGCACAATGGTCAGCAGGCCCCCAGCAGGGTGAGGGGCCATCACAAAGGACATTTTTCTCTTACAGATTCTCCATGCATTGTCAGAGCATTTACAAGTCCACGTCCACCAGAGGCTTTGCTGAGGGTTGCTCCTGGCTGGGTCTCCCTCATCTGACAGGTGGGACCCCACATCCCCCCATCTCTCCCTGCCAGGATCGCATTCTCCTCCCCAGCTTCTGAACAAAGCCCTGCCTGCCTCCTTGAAATCCTCCTGCGGTTGTTCACGTACATGTGCTGCCTTCAGATTAGCCCAATACAGCACCAGGAGGGGAAAAGACATATTCCAAAATGTGGCCGGCCCAGAGTACTTAGATCATGGTTGGGATTTGGGAGCTGTTGCAGCTGAAGGTATTTCTTGCTCTCCACACGCACCCCCCCCCACTTTCCTGTACCCCACACTGAGAATCATGAACTTGTTGCTGAGTATTTTCCTAATCAAGTGACTCATGGGTTACAGGTGCAAAGTTGTACCAGGCTTTTCTCCCTTGGCTCAAATTTGTGACTTTTTATTTCTGAAAGGGGATCTCAGGTGCTAAGCCTTTTCTAAGACACCTCACAGGACTGGTGCAGCGCTTTTTGAGAACAGGGTCCCTTTAAAGCTTGTGGTGGGGGGGGTGGTCCGGGGGATGCAGGGCTAGCACTAAATGAACTCCTGTTTGGAAGGCTGGTGCTCCCAGACAACCCAGAATAGGAAAGGCCCTCTGTGCAAGAGGCGAGGTGGTGGGCCGGGTTTTACGAATCTGTGTCAATCATTAACCCACTTAATTTTGAATTACCAATTCAACTGATATTTCGATAGTGCTGGCTGCTGGCAGTCTGGACCGTAGGAGTCATTGCCTTTGATCTGCCAGCCCAATTTCCATTAGCAGTAAAACCACAGACCTCTGCAGGGCCACAGGCCTCGGGGGGAGCTCTGAGCTGCTTGCCCCGGTGCTGAGAGAGCTTCGCGTAGAGCCTCCAGAAGTAGTCATCCCACATCTATGAACTCATTAATTCTGTACAGTTTTCCAGGCACTGGGAAGTGGAGAGGAGGAAGTTAGTTCAGCCTCTCAGAGAGACAGGTGCACAGGCCATTTCAGCACATGAGGTTTGGTACACGCTTGGATAAGGACTAGACAGCAGTGGGACGTGCATCAGGGAAGACTTCCCAGAGGAGGTGACACCTAGACTGAGAACTGAAGCTGGGGTGGGAATTAGCGGGGCGATGGGCAGAAGAGCAGCGGCAAGCTCAGAAGAACCTTCTGAAACGTGGGAAGGAGTTAGAATTCCACCCGAGGGTCGTGGAAGCCATCAGCTGGTTTTAAGAAGGGGTGGGTGATGTGCACAGATTGATATTGTAGAAGGCCAAGTGTAGAAAGAGGAGCAGAGAGAGGTCAGGAACAGAGGCAGGGAGACCAGTCTGACATTAGCAGGGGGCGCTGCCGAGGGGGGCACTTGGGGCTCAGTAAAACCTAATCTGGGCAGGTGTGTAGCCAGGGAGAATGGGGGAGATCTTGCCAGGAAGCCTGGCTCTAGGCCATGATGAGCCTTCCCCACCCACAAAAAGCCGGGCCCTCCTGGCATCTGAGCCTGAAGCCACGGGGCTTCTACTCAGAGGTGCAAAGTCAGAAAAGTACAGACAGTCACAGGGAAGAGAGGGCTCCTCTCTCAAGCCTAGTAAGTTTTACTTTTTAAAAAAATTTTTTTATTATTATTTATTTATTCATGACAGACATAGAGAGAGAGGCAGAGACACAGGCAGAGGGAGAAGCAGGCTCCATGACTGGAGCCCGACACAGGACTCGATCCCGGGACTCCAGGATCGCGCCCTGGGCCAAAGGCAGGTGCCAAACCTCTGAGCCACCCAGGGATCCCCAAGATTTACTTTAACTGTGGGAGTTGGATGGCTTTCAGGACCAAAAATTGAGGGAAGAACCTCCCTTGGACTCTAGACACATCTCAGATAAGAGCTGGCCCAGGGCAGTCATGGAGAGTCGTGTAGGCTCCGCACACAACCAGGTAGCCACGGCGGGTGGCATGGAACTTCTGCCAGGCATCAAGATGTCTTGGCCTGAGTGAGTGTTAGAGACTGTTTCTCCCCCCTCACGGGATATGGTGAGATAGAGGTACTCACTACACCCAGTGAGATGCTAGGCCCTTTCCTTCAACAAAGGTGTCAAACGGGGCAGCCTGGGTGGCTCAGTGGTTTAGCGCCGCCTTCAGCCCAGGCTGTAATCCTGGAGACCCAGGATCGAGTCCCACATTGGGCTCTGTGCATGGAGCCTGCTTCTCCTTCTGTCTGTGTCTCTGTCTCTCATAGATAAATAAAATCTTTTTTAAAAAGGTGTCAAATGAGGGGATCCCTGGGTGGCGCAGCGGTTTGGCGCCTGCCTTTGGCCCAGGGCGCGATCCTGGAGACCCGGGATCGAATCCTACATCGGGCTCCCGGTGCATGGAGCCTGCTTCTCCCTCTGCCTGTGTCTCTGCCTCTCTCTCTCTCTTTGACTATCATAAATAAATAAAAATTTAAAAAAAATTAAAAAAAAAAAAAAGGTGTCAAATGTGAACATTATCTAGCAATCCTGATCTTAAAAAGTTAATCCAACACTTAGCACGCATGGGCTCTGTTGCATGCTTTCACGCGTTAGCTCACGTAATCCCCCCATCTCTGAGAAGCAGGCATCGTCGCGTTCACTTGCACGGATGGGAAAACTGAAGATGAGAGAGAGTAAATCATCAGTGCAGGTCTCATGGTTGGTTCGTGGAAGAGCAGAGAATTATCAAAGCGTGACAGGTAGATCCAGCGGTGGCTGGGGCGTGGAGGGGGGACTGCAGAGTCATCTGGCTCTGCAGTGGCGTTCAGTGTGACATGAGCAGGCATGGGGGTTCCTGGAGGAGGTGGCTCCTCTGACAAGTTAGGGCCCCTCTGTGCAGTGTCTGTTCCTGATTTCTGGGCGCCTTCCACCACCTGACAGCGCTGCTCACACGGCCGCACCCGCGTACCTACCTTCTCGAAGGCACTGAATGCAGGGCTGCCTGCGCCTAAGCCTGGGAGAGGAGGGGGGAGGTTTACCTAACCCAGCGCACCCCCCTCACCACCTCTCTTGCAGCGTCGGAGGCCAGGTGAACGGAAGGAGCCCATCGAGTCCAGAGATGCGAGGAGCTGACAGCCTAGACGCGGCCCATTGCATCTCTGCCCCTGTGGCTCTGCGGAGGTGGCACGGCAGGCTGCCACGTTGGACGGCTGGTGGTACATGTGACCTGAGACAAGTGCGGAGAGCATAGCTTCTCACTCAGCTGGCACACATCGGAGCAGTCCGTAGCTTCTCACTCAGCTGGCACACATCGGAGCAGTCCACCACCCTCTCTCAGAAGTAGACCTTTGGCATCCTTTTCGGTGCTGCTTTATCCAGACAGGCTGCTTTGCCCTGGGGATAGCCAGAAAGAGAGGGGACTCCCTCCTGATTTCTAGGAGCCACGGGGGAACACTTAGCCTCCATTCAGCGCTGGGTCCTTTGGTAGGTGGTTTTTGTGCCAGGGACAAATAACCTGGTTATGTCACTTACCCCTCGCCCTCTGGGGTGGCCGATGTGCTCCACGATTTACTAAGCTGAGGCTTGCAGATTCTACGTGACGTCCCAAGTCTCAGCAGCAGAGTTGGGTGCTCACTTCCTTCTGGCTCATTCCAAGCAGTGCTTTTCCCACGTGGCTGTGGGGGCCTCACACCAAGGAGACAGTTGGGGCAGATGAGGCCCATTTTAGAAGATGTATGAAAACGTATTGTAAGCAAATTGCCTTAAATAAAATAATTTTATTTTTTTTTTTAAGATTTATTTATTTATTTATTTATTTATTTATTTATTCATGATAGTCACAGAGAGAGAGAGAGAGAGAGGCAGAGACACAGGCAGAGGGAGAAGCAGGCTCCATGCAGGGAGCCCGACGTGGGATTCAATCCCAGGTCTCCAGGATCGCGCCCCGGGCCAAAGGCAGGCACCAAACCGCTGCACCACCCAGGGATCCCAAATTGCCATTAATTTTAAATGGACTCTGTAACTTTAGTACATAGGATATTTCCAAAATTCTGGTTTGAAGGTTAACCTGCCACCATGGAGATTTTTATCCAGAGGAAAAAGGAAACAAAGGTGAAAACTCTACCCTGCCCCCAAAGGCAAGAGGACAGGTGCTGGCCTGCCAAGTGAGGGGGCTGGATTTAGCGATGTGGGAATTAGCTTCAAGTTGCCACCCAGAGGCTGGGGGTGGGCACAGGGGCCCAAGCCAGGTGTCCATTCCCTGAGGCTGGGAGGTGACATGATGGATGAGACGAAGTGGCTTGGGCCATTCCTCCAGGCTGCCCTGGCCTTTTCCAGATGACCTCCACACAGCAGTTCTCTCTAACTCAGTGACTTCTCAAAACTGCCGTCTAAAGACCTAATCTTGGGAAGCCGTAAGTCCCATACAAACTTTAAAAATCATATTTTATTTCAATAGTATAAAAATAATTCTCAAACCGACATCTAAACACATGTTCTTTGTTGCAATGATAATATGCTTTGCTGCAGAGTAAGCCTTTCAGTTTTGTTGTGTCTCCGATGGGGGCCCGAGCTGAACTCTCTAGAATGTATGAATTATTTTTTCCTTTAAATGGAGTCCATGCACAGTTGGAGTTGAGAAATCCAGTCCTCACATAAAATTATGCTTCCAAGCCCCAGAGACCAGAAACAGTGAGCAAGTTACACAGAGAGACCCCGGTAGCCTCGCTCCAGGCCTGGAGGCTGTGCGGGCGATAGGAAGGGAAGAAAAATCTGTTTGTCCCCTTGGCTCCTCTTCCCAACTCTGAGCAAAGCCTGGCTTCAGAAATGATGGAACCGGGCTTAGGCGGCGTGGCTGCCAAGTAGGGGTATGCAGCAGGGTCCCTGGGGACCCAGCACCCTCCCCCCGCCCCCGTTAAATGGAAATAATTTCCTGACTAGCCCCTGATTCTTTCTGGGGGTGGCTCGTGGAATATAACTGAGTTTCCAGTTTGGCTGCTTCGGTCTGGAACATCAGAATTTCAGTTTCATGTGCGGTATTAAATATTTAGGACTTTGGGTCCAGTGCATACATGGATCTTCTGAGCCTCTGTAAAATAAAACACATCAAGTCCTCTGTAGGACTTGGCTGGACACAGACTGCTGAGTTCACCCTTCCAGTAACAGAAATATAGTATTAGTGACATCCAGTGTTTAATGAGGTCTCACTGTACACTGTCGTCTCCTCTTATTCTCCCCTAGGAAGATTAGGGGGTGTTAGCATCACTCCCTTTTTCTAGATACCCAAGGCTTGGACAGATCAAGTGACCTGCCCAAGATCCCCCATGCTTGAGCCGTATCTACGACCTCTTCTGACTACAAACTGTCACGGAAGGAGTTTGCTGAACACCCATTGTGCACAGATCCTTTTTTCTGGGTGTAATTGGGGATGGCACGTCCTGCCCTTTAGAATCACGATGTCCAAACAGCAGCCACTGGTCCCACGTGGCTACTGAGCACTTGAAATGTGGCTGGTCATAACTGAGATGTGCTGTGGGTGCCAAACACGTGCTGGAGTTCGAAGATGGTGCAAAAAAGAGAACGCAAAACATTTCATTAATATTTTTATATTAATTGTGTGTTGGTAATATTTTACATATATTGGGTTAAATATATTATTAAACTGCAGCATGCTGGTTTCTTTCTTAAAAAAAGTTTTATTTATTTATTCATAAGAGACACAGAGAGAGGCAGAGACATAGGCAGAGGGAGAAGCAGGCTCCTTGCAGGGAACCTGATGCAGGACTCGATCCCAGGATCCTGGAATCACGACCTGAGCCAAAGGCAGATGCTCAACCACTGAGCCACCAGGTGCCCCTTCTTTTCACTTTTTTGTAAACATGGCCACTAGAAGATTGAAAACGACATCCGTGGCTCTTGTTCTTTTTTCTACAGACAGCACTGCCCGAGAAGTTCTGCTGCACGAGTGCACACTGGTTTGGTCCTGGATCCTGGGCTGGTTCAGACACTGTCAGTGTTTGGGCATCTGTCACTGTGGTGATGATGAGTTGAGAGAGCAGAGGACAGGGTTTGTCCTTCTGCCCCCAAGAGCAAAAAGCAGAAGGCTGCATACATGAGAGAAACTTGGGAAGTACAGTCGATTTTTGTTATTCGTGGTTGTTATGTTCTATAAGGTTGCCACAGACGACAGATTCCTAAATACAGAACTGCTGCTCCTAGGGGAAGTATAGGGTTAGGTTCCTTGTCAGGTTCTTACGTTGTTGCCAGCTGATCAATACATCACCCTGCTTGGTGTATGTTTCTGTTTAAAGATTATTTATGTATATATCCATATATATATCCAATATATCCACTATAACTCATGCCTGGGGGCACCTGGGTGGCTCAGTGGTTGGGCATCTGCCTTTGGTTCAGGTTGTGATCCCACGGTCCTGGGATCGAGTCCCACATCGGGTTCCCCACAGGGGCCCTACTTCTCCCTCTATGTCTCTGCCTCTCTCTGTGTCTCTCTCATGAACAAATAAATAAAATCTTTAAAAATATATAACTCATGCCTGGATGAAGCTTATCTAATACTCCATAAGACACATCACAGCTTTATTCAGCTTAGAAACACCAGACAGTATTACACTGCTTGGGGGCTATTTTAAACAGTGATGTCACCAACAAAAAGTATGAAATATGAAAAATATGACACTAGATATACCTCCCAAAGGACACTTGTGAATGTGCGTGCTGAGTGACTCAAAATTTTTGCCACCCTGCGCATGTCTGCAAACGCCCGCAAAAGCACCACGAATACTGATTTGGGGTTACAGACACATTTTAGTGAGTGGGTGAATTGGCAAACACGGAATCCGCAGATAATGAGAAGTGTTTTTACCAGCTTACTATGGTCAGTCCCAGTGCTCATCTCCCACCGGCTGCCAGTCTTTTGATCTCAAAGTCTGCCCTGAGGTTTCTGGTTGTGTCCACTTACCATCAGTTCACTGCCCAAGCTGGAGCCGCAGGCCTGGAGGTGCGGGGAGGCCGGGCCTCAGAGGAGAGGAAGAGCAACTGGCATCCTGCAGTTTGCAACCCACAGGCCGGATATTTCACCTCTTCACGCCTCAACTATGCAGTCTATAGACTGGAGGTCTATAATGGAGGTCACGCTCATCATTTCCTCCCTTGTGAATGCTGTCCCGAAGATCGGGCGAGGTGACTACGCAAAGTGCCTTGGAAGCGGCACCTAACACACGGATGCACAGCGCTCACGTGCTTTCCTGATCCGCTGTGAGCTGGGGAAGGCAGGACTTGTCGGTGCGCAGGCATTGAGAACACAGGCTCTGGACTCAGTTTACCTGGGTTGGGATCCTGACCCTGTCCTTGATTGCACTGCGTGAGCTTGGGCCAGTGACTGGAACTCCCCAGGCCTCAAGCGCCCTGTGAGATGGGGATGATACTAACAGTGCAAGGACTCAATGAGGCTGTGCTGGCAAAGCGCTTGGCACAGAGGACGCCCAATAGGTGGTGGCGAGTCTCTAGTGGTAACCGTGCCCTCATCTGGGCTGAGGGATGGGGGCAGGGGGAGTCATGTGAGCCTCAGCGTCTTCATCTTAAAAGCCAGGAAATAGTACCTCCTTCAGATAGTAGGGTAAGAAATAACCCAGAGCATATCAAAGCTGGGCACATAAGAAATACTTCACGCTCCTTTCTCTTCCCCCCGTTCTGTTTGATCCTTCTGGACCTGCATTTCCTCCCTTGTTAAAGGGGATTCCTCACTTGTTAAAGGGGAGTAAAAGCACCTGCTCAGCGAGGTGGTTGTCTGATTGGATGAGGTGATTTACCGAGCCCACCAAGCACAGCGCCCAGCACCTGGGAGTCATGGATGGTGAGTCCGTCTGTCCTTCCTCCCGACTCCCCACCGAGTGGATCCAACAGGGCTGAGAAGAAACAAAACGGAGCTAACTGCTCATGGACAATGGGAATGTGGGGTAGGCCAGCCTCACTGATGCCTAAGAGGAAGCCTGGCTTAAGAGAAGGGTTGGGGAGGGCGGGGGTGTCTAGCAGGAGTGGGTTACCCTCTGGGCTAAGGAATTTGATTCTCTGGAGAGCTTCAGATGAAAACATCTGGGCTGACCTGGGGCAGATCTGCTGGGTTCGGAGAGAGCTAGCGGGGGTGGCGTCAGGGGGGTCATTTGTCTTTAGCCTCAGGAGACAATGAACCCTGGGCCTCCTGAGCAATGAGACTAGGGACAGGGAGGGATGTCCCATGCTCCTTCTGCTTTCTCTCACGCAGCTTCTAAGGAAATTCCATTGCATTGTATTTACAAGGCATCCCCAACTGTCAGCTTCCTTGAACACAATGTATTTAATAAAAAGCCATTAAGCCTTGTAAAGCTGTCAGAAATCTAAATGACACTTGTAATAAAATCTTGTCGGGTGACCTGTTCCGGTTAATCAGGTCCAGTGACATCATCACCCGCAGATCTGTCTGGTACCCAAGGCGCTAGGTATATTTAGACAGCTTTATGATCCACACCGATTTGAGTTATTAAAATTGTACAGTTTTGCAAGGAATTTGGGATTTAATAAAGCAGTGGAGAAACTACAAAAGGAGCAATAACCTTCCAAAGAGCCAATCCTCCCGTGTGCTGGGGGCGTGTGCTGGGGGCGTGTGCTCGGGCTAGTGGCCAGGCGGATCCCATGCCAGGCCCTCACATGGGTGATTTTATGCATCTACAATGTGTCTATCTGGCATCTGCAAGGCTAGCAAATATATTGCATCGAACCCAATGACTTCAAGGTGGTGAATTGTGCTTAAATGTAAAGATTTATGGGTGTATTCAGATTACAAGAAGATATTACCACCAATTGCTTATTAGCTCTAATCAGCCTCTTTTGAGCAAATAAACTGCTCGATTGTAAATATCTTTGTCCCTGATTACCCGCCTGGGTAGTTCCCAGAACTCTAGTCTCTTTAAGGCGTATCTTTACTTATCTGGAACTACAAAAGCCAGCCTTCATGTAACAATCAGGATGAGACAGACAGACGGACACAGACAAGGGCCATCTATTTGCTCAATAATCTATAAATTCCGACTAATGGGGCAGATATCAAAAAAATGTGTTGGGCGCAAGGTAAATAAATCACACCTGGTCTCCTGGCATAAACTGGCACAGCGTTCCTGATATTTCAGTCAAATTATTCCATTTGTTTTTAAAGATATTTTAATCCCGCATGACCTCAAACTTCCCGTGAACCAGGGCCTGGACCCAAGGCCGCCCACGGCCTTTGCAATAAATCCGTTGTCTCCCTTCCCAGACCTCAACCCAGCTCCATAGATCACCTCGCCCTGCATCTTGCTTCAATTACTCAATTAACTGCAGTAAGGTTCTTGTAGGTTTTGCAGATGTTGCTTTATTATCAAGGCCTCAGACGAACAGGAGAGTTCAGGAGCTGAGGTTATAGGAAGGTTGATGGGGGAAGGGCCGGGATGGGACACGGAGGATATTCCCAGCAGCCGTTGGGGCCGAAGCCCTGAGAGAGGGGCACCGTTCCCCCCACACTTCCCTCAGCTCTTAAATGCCCTTCGTGGCTTAGGGAATGTGTGATGTTATCTCACTGAGAAACTGCTTGAGAGAAGTAGGTATTCCACCTTCCTATGAGATAATGCTGTGATTAACAGATGCTTAATTGGGCCATTTATCAAGAACAGGACCTGCCTCCAAGTCAGTGGGCTAAGTAAATTATTACCCACCCTCCAGGTGTTGGACTGGCAGATCTATTACTCTTCTCGAAATGGTCTTCAGAAGATTTTATATGAAAAGATGATTTATTTCCCAAAGGAATTCTATTGTGCGCTTATTTATCCAGAATGTAGCAAGCAGGGTTCTGCTCGGCCCTAACTTCCTTGGGGCACAAAAGAAGGTTATGGAAAATTAGAATCACGGAGAGGGTCAGAGCCGGAAGGACACTTAGAAATCAGCTAGTACAAACTGGCCATTTTACAGATGACAACACTGAGGCTTGAGCCAACTATGGCAAATTACGCAGCCAGTTAGCACACTGTCAACAGTTGTTTTTTTTTTTTTTTTTAATTTAAGGGGTGATCTCTGTAGCTGATACAATCAACTTCCTCAAAACCAAGTATTTCATTCTGAATGAGACTTTTTTATACTTTAAAATGCTGGGTTTCTCAATCTCAGCATTGTTGACATTTGGGTTGGATCATTTCATCGTGGGGGCTTTCCTCTGCGTTGCAGGATATTTAGCAGCATCTCCCCACTATGTGCCGGGAACACCCTCCCTCCCAGTTAGGACAACCAAAAATGTCTCAGGACATTGAAAATGTCCCCAAAGATGCAAGATCATCCCTGGTCAAGAACTTTTGCTGTAGAGTATTGTCATCACCATTGTCATCACAAAATTAATAATATGAATAATAGCAGCTAACGTTTATTGAATGCCACACATGGCTAAATACTTGATACACATCCTCTCATTTAATCTTCGCATTTGCTCCATTATGTGGAGTATTATTATTACTCCATTTTTCAGATGAGAAAAATCTAGGCTCAGGCAGGCCTGCCCAAGTTCATGAGGCTACTAAGTACCAGAGGTGGAGTGCAAACCCCGGAGCTCCTATTCACACCGGTAAATAAAGAATGAGGCTGCTGAATTAGGATTTGTTATTAGGTGGTAAAACCATACAATGTCATTTCCCATTATCCTTAGTAGTGAACTGAACTTGTTTTTAAGAATCTGTTGGCGGGACGCCTGGGTGACTCAGTGGTTGAGCATCTGCCTTCAGCTCAGGGTGTGATCCCAGGGTTCTGGGATTGAGTCCTGCATTGGGCTCCTGACATGGAGAGCCTGCTTCTCCCTCTGCCTATGTCTCTCTCTGCCTGTGTGTGTGTATGTGTGTGTCTCTCATGAATAAATAAATAAAATATTTTAAAGAAAAGAATCTGTTGGCATAATAAGTTATCTTCCTACATTAAAAGAAAAGAAAAATGCACCAGGTGGCTTGTCAATGGGAGGCACTGGTTTCTGTGTAGCTTACAGTGTGCTGTCTTTCTGGCATCCCAAGGCAGCACAATGCTAGTCCACATCATGGATTGAAGCACTCAAGACCGTAAGCACACAACACAGGAACTTTTTTTTTAAAGATTTATTTATTTATTTACTTGAGAGAGAGAGAGTAAGCACAAATGGGGGGGGGGGGAGCAGAGGGAGAGGAAGAAGCAGACTCCCTGATGTGGGGCTCCATCCCCAAACCCCAAGATCCTGACATGAGCCGAAGGCAGATGCTTAGCCGACTGAGCTACCCAGGCGGCCCCAGAGTTAGGAACTTCTGAACAACTATATTTCACTGGGCAAATAACTCTTCTGCTTGTCCAAAATGTCCAAAGATGCAGAGCCTGGTCTTGTTCCTAGGCTGAGGCAGATTGCTTTCCCAGACCTGGATGCTGTCTGATAGCTGGGCTAGGAAATCCCCAGGTGAAAAATGCTGCAGGCACTGGCCTTAGAGTGGGTTTCATGCCAGGAAACAAATTCAGTGTAAAACAGTGATTCGAGGAGAGACACTGCCACGCAGGGGATTTGTGATATTGATGTCTAGGAGTGTGTCTACGCCACTCTGGACATGAGATTTGGGGGTGAAATAAAAGAATGTCTTTGCAAGAATGTGTAAATAAAGCCCAGTCCTCCATCCCTCAATAGTTTAACAACAGTATTTCCCTATCCGTAGCATGTGCTCGAGGTGCTATGGCCTAGTCCTTAGAATAATCTGATTTTTACCATTTCTTCTTCCCTTTTACCTTGATTTCTTCATCCATTTATTTTATTGCACTGTCAACTGTATATGTATGCATGTGCATATGTTAGTGTATGCATGTATATATGTGCGGGTAAGTGTGTATGTGTGTACAAATAAACGCATGTATATAGTTGTTTTTTCCTTTGATAAGTCATGCCAAATCCTTCTTAAGGAGCAGGTATAAGTCAGAAAACTGTAACAATAGCTCAAGTGCACAGGCTTCACTATGGAGTTTTAGGGGACTGGTAATCACTATGGAATTCCCTCTTTTTAAAAAAAAGATTTATTTTTTAAAAAAGATTTTATTTATTTATTAATGAGAGAGAGAGAGAGAAAGAGAGAGAGAGAGAGAGAGGCAGAGACAGGCAAAGGCAGAGGGAGAAGCAGGCTCCATGTAGAGAGCCCGATGCAGGACTTGATCCTGCGTCACGCCCTGGGCTGAAGGCAGAGGCTTAACTGCTGACCCACCCAGGCGTCTCTATTTCTTTATTTTAAAGAGAGACTGAGAGAGAGACAGAGAGAAAGGGAGGGGCAGAGGGAGAGGGAGACAGTCTCAGGCAGACTCTGTGCTGAGCTTGGAGCCCGACGAGGGGCTTGGTTTCATGATCCTGAGATCACAACCTGAGCCGAAACCAAGAGTCGGACACAACTATGCCACCCAGACGCCCCGGAATTCCCTTCTTTTTAAAGAAACACTTTACTAATGTTCACACCAGCATTTCCAAAGGGCACCGAGTGCTACTGGCACACTGCACCAACATGGGGAAGACACCCCATGCCCGACGCACACTCCTGGACAGGTGGGGTTGCCAGGACAGCTATTTGCTTACCACCACCTGTTTTGTGTTTTTCATTCTAACAAGACTCCTTGTCCATCAAGTGAGAGTGTATATAAAAATATTGCCAACTATGAAGTGCTTTTCAAAGCTCAGGTTAGTCTCATTCTAATCATTTACTGTAATTTTTCTACCCAAGCTAATACACTAAGAAGATGTGCAGGGGAAGCGAATCCTCAGGTAAATTAGAGTAGGTTCCAGACACTGGCATGAATCTTCAGTTGAAAGAGAGAGAGAGAGAGAGAGGGAGCAAGAGCAAGAGAGACCCCATTTAAGACCATGATTTCTGTTCAAGCCATACATTTTCTTTACCACACGGAGAAAGTGCTGGCATGTGCACCGTGGTAACACGTGGAGAGCTCCCATAACTTCGCCATAACTATCCTGAGGACCTAATAGGGGAGGTCTTTAACCCACAAGGATGATCAAGGAAGATGAAACTAGATAAAGCTAAGCAAGATTAAGGACTCATTCAAGGTCATTTGGTCAACATGTGACCACGTTTGGATTTGCACCCTGACCTGTCCAAACTCAGCACTTCTCCCTTGTGTTTCACCACTAGATGAAGCAATCCCAGAGCCTGGCGAGCGCCAAGCCCTGTCCCTGGTACCAGGGATGTGGATGTGCTTTCACGGGAGGCCCATGGCTTCTAGCCCAGGCCTCCGGGGGGGGCACTGGTGGGGCCCCTCCTCTGCTGCTCACTCCAGCGTGGGGCAGGCCTGGATTTGCTGTGTCCTCTCCCTTCATCCCTGCGCTTCCACTACTTCTCCCCCCTACGCCGGTTCTTGGGTCCGGCAGCCCCCTACCCCACAGCCCCTGGCACAGGCCATACAGACCCTGTGAATCCCACCGACGGGCTGAGGATCGATCGGGGCACAGTTGTGATGGGTGTCATAGGACTTGCTAAGTTGCTCCTGACAACTCTGTGCCTCCTCCCATCACCAGGCCCAGCCTGAAGTCACCAGCTCATAACACACCTCCCCACCCACAGGGAGAGGAGAGAAAGGCAATCATTTCTGAACCTGAGATGTGAGAACTGCCTGTTGGCTGCCCCCTCCAAGCTCCCCCACCCCCGCCCTTTTTCTCCTCCTTTCCCTGAGGTTAGAGTGCTCTTAGCTTGAGCCAAGGCCACCCTGGTAGCTCAGCCATCTCCCCGTGGGTGCACAGAATGTGCCCAACAGGGGCACATGTCAGAACGGTCCCCTTTGGGAAGAGGGCATTTTACCCAAAGGGAACATTCCCTAGCTGTGGCTGTTGTTCAAGTCCTGGATGAACACAAACCTGAGTTCACTGAGGGGAAAAGGTGTGGGGGTGTGGAGGCTCAGGGGTGTGGGGGCCCTCCGCTGTGCAGCCAGAGCCAAACCCATTCCTTCCTTGCAGTTTATGTCACATATCCTGGGCTTCAGCCTAGACAACTTGACCCACAACAATGTTAGTCACTGTGCTAACTTACTCATTTCTGGCTCTTTATTGAGAACCTACTGGGTCCCATAGCCCCATAGAACTTGGGACCGAGCTCCATGAAGAGGAGACACAGGACTTCCCTTCCAGATGTTTCTCTTAACCTGTCCCCAGGTTAATCAGCAGAAATCCATCTGCTATAAGAAGCCCCCCCGCCCAACTCTCCTGGTGGCCAAATGGTGAGTCACTGCCTTAGAGAAATGTCAAGATGAGTGGGTATCAGAGATGGTTACTAATCAGATATTCCCACAAGTAAGCCTGTGAGATAAAACTGGGATAAGGCCCATGAAGGAGAAGAAAAGAAGTACAATGGGAGCTGAGGAGGGGCAGCCAGAGGCGGCTTCTCTGAACAGGGAAGCTGAATTCTGAAGGACTTCAGTGGGAATAAGTAGTTCAAGGTAAAGAAGAAGACAGAGGAATAGGAGATGGTTTGCTTTCATTGAGGATTTGATTCCTCAGGTTGAAGCTGATAGAACTTTCTAGAACTTGCCAAGATGACAAAGGCTGTATTTACACAAAACTATGAGGTGGCCTCTCTTCGGTGTTTCCCTCTGGCCGTCTCCTCCCCCAGACGCCTGTGCTTACCCTAACCCCTCTCCACCAATCCTGCTCTCAAGAAATAATACCAAGCTATTGGCTTGCATTTAAAAAAAGAAGGAAGGGGGGGAGGGAGGGAGGGAGGAAGGAAGGAAGGAAGGAAGGAAGGAAGGAAGGAAAGAAGGAAGGAAAGAAGGAAGGAAAGAAGGGAGGAAAGAAGGGAGGGAGAGAGGGAGGGAGGGAGGGAGGGAGGGAGGGAGGGAGGGAGGAAGGAAGGAAGGAAGGAAGGAAAGAAGGGAGGGAGAGAGGGAGGGAGGGAGGGAGGAAGGGAGGGAGGGAGGGAGGGAGGAAGGAAGGAAGGAAAAAAGGAAGGAAGGAAGGAAGGAAGGAAGGAAGGAAGGAAGGAAGGAAAGAAGGAAATTCTCCTGCCCTGTGAACATAAAGATGAGAGGATGTGGTCTCTGCTCCAACATACTCACGGCCTCCTTTATCTGCTCCTATGGAACCATCTGCAAGATAAGGGCCCAGGAGAGAGGATTATGGGAATTCAAAGAAGACCACATGGCTACCAGGAAAGGTGGTGGTGGGCTTCTTATGGGAGATGGGTTTCTGCAGATTAACTTGGTGACAGGTTAAGAGAACCATCTGGAAGGGAAGTCCTGTGTCTCCTCTTCATGGAGCTCTGTTTCAAGCCTGATATCTGATGGAGACAGAAGAGGAGGTTTCGGGACAGGGAGGAGGCTCTTGGAAGGACAGGAGTCCCTTTATGCAGAAGACCCCACACTCCTTGTGAAAAGAGAAGGCTCTTCCCTCTGGTAGGTTTTTTTCCTCCCTGCTGGGAGACCTGCCCTGTGCATTGAAGAAACCTGCCAGGATAGAACTCAGTGTCCTGATGCAGAAAAAGCAGAAAAATAACCCCAAACTTGGGTCTTGCCCCTAAAGACCTTCTGAAGGAGGGTGTGGCTCCGATCCCACCAAACTGCCCACTGCTTCCTTAACTATTTCTTCCAAACTGGGCTCCAGTTTCTTTGCTGGTCTTTTGGGCAGACAGATGTGCAGGTCACTCTGTCTGTCTGTGTCTCGGCTCTGTCATCAGGAGCCTCCCGATTCCCCCCTCCTGGCAAGTGACGGATTGTGTGAACATGAAGGTGGGAAAGCCACCTGAGAAGGTAGGACTGAGAAGCGCCCACGTACAGGCCCAGCGCTCCCTTTACTGCTGACACTTACCGGTGGATTCTCCTCATGCCTTGTCTTTCCAGGTGAGGGAACTAGGTTCCAGGACTGGTCCCTTTCCCACAAGCACAAGTTCATACCGATGCCTCTGACCACAGCGCCTGCCCTCCCGGGCTCTGGCTAGCATAGGTTCTGTCTCCTAGGATTTTTCTAGTGCCCTGAGCAGTTGCTAAAGCACAGCACGGGGGTTCCTTGAGGTCCCGAGAGCCCCATTTTACAGATGAGAAGGCTGTGGCCGCAGAGGCCAAAGGTGTGGAGCGAAGTGGGTAAGTGAATTACTCCAGCCCCGGAGGGAGCCGTGGCGGCGGGAGCAGGCCGAGGGGGGGGCGCAGGCCGCATTTCCACCCCCGCCGCCTCAGCCCAGCTGATAATTGCTCATTATGTACTTAATCTGGGCACAGCTAGGCCTGGCAGCGGCATTGCATCACATCAAAGCGAGCTCTTCAAAGGAGCAGAAAGCTGGCCTCTGGGGTAATTAGCAGAGGGCCTCTTCTCTCCTGCTCAGGACAGTTAGGGGGGTGTCGGGCAAAGTCCAAAAAGCACCAAGCAAAACTCAGAGTTGTCAACTCTGCTGAACTTGGACAGGCCAGGCGGATGACTCAGATCACTTTTGAAGAGATTTTTTTTTTTCCCCTTTAATAAACTGCTAAGATATTTTTCTGCCTGCCTGGCCCAGATGCCTTGACCCACTGATTGTCCTCTGCTTCCCTGGAACCCCGTGCCCCCTCTTCTCTCAACCACCCTGTTTTTCTTTTGGAGGAAATGACAACACACACACGTACTCGGCACGGCCATGACCCAAAAACAAAAGCTGAAAGAAGATGACACAACCTGCCTTGTGCACAGAGGTGCTCAGAACCACATCACGGTGACTCAGTTTCCCCTGGGGCCTGCGTTAGAGGGGCCGTGGCCTGGAGAGTGTTGGTTCATCCATCAGAGTGGAACCTGGTCAGGGGCGACAGGCCTGGCGCGAGGCCTCTGAGAAAATCACGGAACGTGCCGGTTGCTTAGCGAGACCTGCCTTCTCCGTCGCCCGGCTGGAGGGGACAGGCAAGGTGATGTTCCGTCTCTAATCCCATTTGCAGTCCCCTTTTGCACAGCCAGGTATCCCACCAGCACGGCGCGGAAGTGCAGAAAGTGCTAAGAGACGTTATAATGGAGTCTGGTACCTTCTCTTGATGGCCTGTGGGGCACTCAGGTTAACAGGCCCGAGCGAGGTTGATGCCGGAGCAGAAATGCTGCTGAACTGGCCAGCGGGGTACGGGTCAGCCTTCACGGGTCAGGTGGGGCCGGGGCCGATCCCAAGACTGGCAGGTGCAGGTGAAAGCAGATGACTTTTCACCCCTGCTTTAATAAATGACAAAGTTTCACTCGCTTGAAAGTTTGGAAGAGAACTCACCTTACCCGTCTCTTAATCACATTTAATTAATGGGTAACTTAAATGTCGAGGTCATGAAATGACCAAAAATGCAGCCAAATGCAGCCAAAGAGGAAGGTGTTCTCAGACGTTGAACAAAATCCTTCAGATGAGGACATGGAAGGGGATCTAGGTAAACAGGGGCATTATTTTCAATGGAAATAAAACCGTCTACCTTTTATTTGCTGCTAATGCAGACCTTAGCCTAACATTTATGATTTCTGAGCATGGAGCTTCCTTGTACCAGTTATTTTGTCAACAGTGGAAAATAAATGATTTAGCAGACACTCTAAGAGAGTGGGCATTCTTACTCCCCCAAAAGGGGGCCCCTGGGCCCCAGGAACAGACAGACACTATTGCTTCTCGAATGATTTAATGCAGGGTGAACTCTAATTCCCTTTTAGGAATCTCTGCCCTGGCTTCAGGCTCTCTGCCCCGTGGTCTGTTCTGCCCTCACATGCTCTGTCTACCTTACGTGATTCACAAGCCCCATGCTGAAAACACGAGCCTTTAAAATTACTTCACAAAGTACCTGCAGCCTTGCTAATCCTCAGGTGTGACTAAACCACGCACCTGCTCAATGTTCGCCCGGTATGTGAGTTAGCTATGGGAAGTCACGTAGGGCATTTCTGGCCGAGGCATGGCCTCTTGGAAAGAGAGATATAAGACCAGAGTGCAAGCCTGTCATGGACTGGCTGGCTGAACTTGTGTAGGCCGATCTCAGTTTTCCAGCCTCTAGAATGGGCATCGGGTAGTAGAGGTGACTGGCTGGTGTGGAGCCACCTGGACTGAGGTCCCCTCATGACCCGTTGCCTCCTCCACTTAGGACACTGAGCTGTTTGTCTGCAAGTCTTTCCCTCTCTTTAGCTCAGGTTTCTAGAGCACAGGATTGGAGCTCCACTCTTCCCTTGGTTCAGAGCAAAGTGCGTGGCACATAGCAGTTGCTTAGTAAGTGATTAGTGAATAAGTGAACCCTCACCCAGCCTACTTGAAGACTGAAGACATTCGTGGATCTATGGGTACAATGAAGACCAGCTAACTCATTTGTAGGCTAAGTCGCAAAATGAAAATGTGGAGCTGCTTGTTTAAAAATTATGAAGAATTTTGGGGCACCTGGGTGGCTCAGTGGCCGAGCAACTGCCTTAGGCTCAGGTCATGATCCTGGGGTCCTGGGATCGAGTCCTGCATCAGGCTCCCCAAAGGGAGCCTGCTTTTCCCTCTGCCTACGTCTCTGCCTCTTTCTGTGTGTCTCTCATAATTAAATAGAAAAAATCTTAAAAAAATAAAAATTGTGAAGAATTTTAGGACAGCCACAGTGGAGCACTGTGACAGGTACAGGGCCCTTCTGAGTGTGGGCCTGTGTATCTACCTGCATGGGTCACCCCCCCATAAAGCCATCTGGAGCACAGTGAACTGTGTCACTGAATAGGGGTGTCCTCGTCTGCTTGGGCTGCTGTAGCAGAGCACCACAGTCTGGTGGCTTCAACTACATGAATTCAGTTTGGAATTAAAATAAACACCCAGACCGAGGTGTGTCGACCGGGTCGGTTTCTTCTGAGGCCTTTCTCATTGGCTTGCAAGTGGCCATCTCCATGTGTGCTCACAGCCTCTTCCCTCTGTGTCCTAAGCTCCTCTTCTCTTAAGGACAGAAGTTAGGATGGATTAGGGTCCACACTAAAGACTTCATTTTAACTTATAGGCCCTATTTCCAAAAAGGGTCACATTCTGAGATACTAAAAGTTAAGACTTCAACATATGGGTTTTGGAGGGGGTATTATTCAGCCCATAACAGGTGCCATCAAACACAGATGCTCTTATGATTCTCATTTTGAATAGGGTCTCAACCGTCTGCTATTTCAACCCTCTCCTGTAGATATTTGTGTTAAGCCTAGGTTTTGCTAGAAAAGGATAGGGAAGTAAAGCTCATTTATCCCACCATCCAGTCACTAACACGTTGGCGTAATACTTTCCATCTTTTATCAATAATGGGCATCTTGATGGTACCAACTGGGATTATACAGTTCACTATCTTACTCTTTTTTAGTGTAACTCTATGTCCCTCTCCAGCCCCACTGCCTATTTTGAATCAGCTTTTGGAATTTTAACAGCATCCATAGCATCTGCCAAATGCATCCACAGTCCTCAGATGCTAAAAGCACTTCCCAGAAAAGACTGATAACTCCTCTGCTGGGTGGTTGCACCGATGAAGCCATTCCTGGAGGCCACTTCGGGACGCTCAGACCACAGAGGAAAGAGCCCACTCAATGCTTGCTAGCTGAAGCATTTCTGGACACTAGGTTGGGTTGGCAACATGGAGCAGAAGAGGGAGCATGAAGAATAGGATTGTGGTTTCAAGGAGGAGCCTCCATCTGTCTGCAGTGTTTAAAAGTTAATTACAATGAATGTGATGGCTCGGCATCCTTTCCTTAATATAGGTCCCTCAAGAAATAAACATTTAGTCCACCAATTATTCTATCTCTTTTAGGGATACTTTCTCCATTGCAAAAGGATCTAAGAATACAATTGGTGTAGTTGGTAAGTGCAGTATCTTGTTTAGGAACTTCGGCTGGGAGGAAGAAAGCAATTAAATTGTCAAAATATAATTGTTTCTCATATTTGATGTAGAGTAGTTCATTCTCATTTACTTTTCATGGTTCTAGAGTTCAAAGCAAAGAAAGTTACCAGGACAACTGGTAGTTATGAAATGAAGACGTGAGGCTGGGAGCGCTGGCGGCAGCTTGGAGCTGCTGTTCTCTCCAAAGGCTTTGCCATAACAACACAATATGATGCTCCATTTCCCAGACATCCGCAGCACAGGATGAGCTGGTCTGGGGCAGAGTGGGCCATTTGGATTAGAGAAATACACTCTGACCTGAGTGGGAACTCCAAATCCCCCTGGATGAGCTGGGTGTATGTGCGTGCGATGCACGTGTGCATATGTGTGTGTGCGTACAGCTACCATGTGTTTCTGCTGCGCTTGGTGGCTCTTGGCCTCTTTGTCCTTTTAAGTTATAAGCATAACCTAAGGATCATTCATTAAACAGAATGAACACTCTCAGTCAGTTCTCTCAAAGTGAGAGGTCACCCACCCATCTATATTGGGTGGTTACGTAAAAGACATTTATTCTGGAAACATGTGTTAAACACTGACTTGGTACATTGGGCTAGGCTCCTTGGGAGCTGGAGATGGGCACAACGCGATTTCTCTCATCAAGCAGCCCAGAGGCCAGTTCAGAGACAAACAGATCCCTTTGATTGGGTGTCATCAGCACTGACTTCGAGGTAGGGAAGAAGAGCCATGTGGCCATTACTGAGGGAAGAGCACCCCAGATGGCTCACAGATCTCATAGGAGGAGGCGGGAGAGTGAACTCAATTCAGTAAATATTCATTGCCTGCCTCGCTCGGGGCAAAGTCGAGGCATAGACCTTATGCTCTAGAAAGGTTTGGCATGTAGGGAGATGAAATAAAAATAGGAAAAGTGAGCATGGGTCATAGGAGCTTCAGAAATGTTTGGCAAAGGAATGAAATGTAAAAAAGATTGATATTAGACCCTGCAAAGAATGTCAAGATGAGGAAGACATGGCCATGATTCCTGCCTTTGGAGGAGATAGGAGGTGGAGACTAGTAGGGAGCGGGCTCTGTTCACATATCAAGCCATTTCCTTTTTGTAGGTGTTTCCTTTTTTTATTTAAAAAATAATGCATGTCGATGGGACGCCTGGGTGGCTCAGTGGTTGAGCATCTGCCTCCGGCGTAGGGCATGGTCCCGGGGGCCTGGGATCGAGTCCCACATTAGGCTCCCTGTGGGGAGCCTGCTTCTCCAATCTGCCTATGTCTCTGCCTCTGTGTGTGTGTGTGTGTGTGTGTGTGTCTCGTGAATGAATAAATAAAATCTTAAAATATTAAATAAATAAAAAAGTAATGCATGTCGAGAAGGACACGGTATCACTTTTGCAGTATTCTGACCAACAACGCATACCCTGAATTAATTATGACAGAAACATCAGACTAACCCAAACTGAGGGATATTCTGCAAATAATAACTGGCTTATGATCATCAAATATGTCAAGGTCAAGAAACCCAAAAAAGGCTAAGGAGCTGTTGCAGATTAGAGGGAACTACAAAGAAATTACCTGATTTTGCCAAGCATGTCGTTCACGTATTTGGGAATAAAGAGATACTTTGGCCCCAACCTCTGCTCAAATGGGAGAGCGTGCAAAGCCGGGGGAGGGGGGGATACAAGAGCAAATGGGGTCAAATGGAATCATTGGGTGAATCTGTGTACAGGGCTTCTGGAAGTTTTGTACTATCCTTGCTACTTTGCTGTAAGTTTGAAAAGACATTAAAATAAAAAGTTAAAAACAATACACTCATTTTAGAAATCTTGGAAAACTCAGAGAAGCACCCAGCAGCCAAAATAATTCCATCCCATCCTGCTGAAATGACTACGTTGAACTATTTGTCATTTCTCCCCAGGCTCCTTTCTGTGCACCTTCCAGTATTTAGAATGTACTGGGCAACCTCTTAGCTGTGCACTAACATGACGTGTTTTGAGAACTACTTGTGGTTATAGACACACATTGTCGAGGAGGTTCTGACTTGCTTACTAACATGTTTGGTTTGGCAAGAGGGATTATAATCCTGAGATGTGGGTGTTTGACAGAGTTTTGGCGGCAGCTGCTGACTGCTTTGGCCATAACAGCCAGGCACTGCTCGTGTTCTGACATCACAAGCTCTGCACGCCTCTCCCACACCATCCTCTGGCTACACTTCAACTACTGGTCCTTTTTGGTCTTTGCTCTTCTTTGAAAATCAGTGGGAACCTGAAATGTTTTGAAGTCCCTGGTATTTGTCTGTCTCTGAGCCATCTTTAAAGCAGGGTTTCCCAACAGCATTGCAATTGCAACTTGGAGCTAGAGTAGTCTTTGTGGTGGGGTGGGGGTGGGGGGCTGTCCCATGCAGGATGTTTAGCAGCATCCCTGGCTTCTACCCACCAGATACCAAAGCATCCCCCACCCTCCAGTTGTAACCCAAAATGTCCCAAACATTGACAAATATCTGGGGGGTGGGGCACGACTATGTCCCCATTTGAGAACCGTTGCTCTAAAAGCAGAGAGCACAGAAGTAATGTCTCCAAAGTTTCATTTCCTCATTGGAACAGATTGGGTCAAATTGATGGGAAAGAAAAACCCCAAGGCCAGGAGAAACTGCTGCCTCAGCTTCCTCTGTGGTTAAACAGGGGGATTAACACCTGTCCTGTCTGCCTCCCCTGAGCCTCAGTGATATGTGCCATGTAGCTAGTCTACACAGGGCTTGTACATAGTTGGTGTGCAAGACACTTCAGGATTCTCTTGGCATGAGACCTATAAGACACTCTGTAAGTCACTTTGTAAACTCAAAAGAATACTTATTATTTATTTATTATTTATTATTTATTAATAAATGATGAGGATTTATTATTCTCATCCTCAAGTTGTTGCCCAAATGTCTATAGATCCAGGAAATTGGGGCAGCGACAGTATTGTTTGGTTTCACCACACCTGTTTAATTTTTCTTCTCGGTGCACAGGAGACTATTGCCCAGACGCCCCCGTGGTGAGGTGAGCCATGAGACTGAGCTCTGGTGGAGGGAATGTTGGCAGAAGTGAGGTTGGCACTTCCCAGCCTGGCCCCTAAAACTTTCTGCGAGGGCTCCACATAATCCTTCCATTCATTAGTCAGCCAGATTCAGCCCAGGGAAGAACTCTGGATCCTAGGGGATGATGAAGCTGCTAGAGAGAAGGGGACTTGGTCCCTATAAAACCACGTGAGGCATAGCTTCTCCCCGACAGACAGGAGCAAGACAAACTTAGCTGTATTCAGCTACTGAGATCTCAGAGGCTGTTGGCTACACATAATTAGCCTGCCCTGACTAATGCAGGCGTACCAGAAACCAGCATCGAGAAAAGCCCTAAGGAAAAGTCAGAACAGATGAGATTTTGTCAATAGTCATTCATGGGCAGAGTCCACGGACTTCTCTGAGTAAGTAGGATACTCCTACCTTTGTGCCTCTGGTCATCTCGGTTCTCGGTCCTCCTCCTGGAATTCCTGCTCTGGCTATAGTCTCCAATCCTATCAACGTTGTTTATTCTTTCTGGACAAGGACCATCTCTTCCAGGAAGTCTTCCCTAACTGCCTAGTGTAGAAGTAGTCCTTCCCTCTCATGGACTCTGGTTCCTGTCTGTAATGCTCTCATGGCTTTGTTTTACAGCTATTTGCCAGTCTTTCTCCTCGATCAGAATTGACCCTTTTAAAGGAATACCCCATGGCCTTTGCACCCCCAATCCCTTAAACATAACAGCATAATAAAATCAAAATACCAGCATACTCTTTAAAAAATGTTTTAATTAATTAATGTATTTATTTTATTTTTAATTAATTAATTTTTAAAAAAATTTAATTTAATTTATTTATTTATTCATGGGAGACAGAGAGAAAGAGAGAGGCAGAGACACAGGCAGAGGGAGAAGCGGGCTCCCTGCGGGGAGCTTGATGTGGGACTCAACCCCGGAACTCTGGGATCACACCCTGGGCAGAAGGCAGACACTCACCCACTGAGCCACCCAGGCGTCCCCCAGCAGACTCTTAATACTATTTGCACATGGGCTTATTATACAGCTTTAGCAAAGAACACACCAAAACCACCATTAGGATCTAATTACAATGACACTAGTCATTGGGCAGCATTTGTTAAGCAAGTGCAGGGCTCTGTGATGGGAGCCCTGACATAGACCATCTCGTTGAACCCCCTCCGTGGCCCTGTGATTTTGCTATCTTTATTTTCCCTATTCCTAGGGCCACACCCTAAAACCCACACTCAGTGTATCTCAAAAGCTCTGCCCTGAAAACCTGCCAAATGATATCCTCTGGCTCGTCACCTTTGAGGATAACCCTGAGCCCAAGGGAGAAGATGTGAGTGATGGGACACAGCCCCTCATCCATATAATGGAGACGAGGGTGGGATGAGATGTTTCATGTAGGGCGCTCAGCACGCTCAGACATCTGTGGTGTGATTAGTGTGGTTTTGGGATGTGGCCCATCCATGCCCCATCTCACCCGAGAGAAACAAGTGTGTCCTGCCCCCAGCCAAATATCAGACACCGATGGAAATGAAGGGTAGAGATTTTGAAAACAAGACCCACCCACCATCAGCAGGTGCAATAAGCATTTGAATCAGGATGAGAAATCTGGGATTGCTTTTCCCAGGGTTGCTTTAGGCAATTTCTTGCTGTCTGACACAGGGCTTAGGATCGCTCCTTAAGCAGCCGTCAGAATAAAGTAAGTCCTAGAAGGGCCTTCTTGGATGCCCTTTCAGAAAAAGCAACATTGCATCATTAAATTATGTTTTTTTTCGCCTTATACTTCACAAGATAATGACTACATTTGGAAAAATGTGCATTGCCAGTAGCTGCCAAGGCAGGAAGATGGCAGCCTGCAAGCTGGTGTGGCATCACTTTTTAATGACAGAAAAGCAGCCTTGGGCATGACTGCTGCTCTTACCCCCCAGACAGTTTGAGGATGTCAGTGTGAAACATGGGCCTGATGGACTTTTTCGGCCCGCAGGACACCTCAGGAATGTGCACAACATTGGCCCTAACTTGCAAACCCTTGCCAACCGGGTGGCCTCTTGTGTTCTGCAAGCTCTGGTTACTTTCCAGCCAAGAAATCATTTTAGGAAATACCAACTAGAGAATTTGGACTCCTGGCTAAATGTTTGTCACCTGGGACTAAATGCTATAATCTGGTATTGCCTTTTACAGCTGGGTGACCTCGAGCAAGTATCTTAACCTCTCTGAGCCCGATTCCTATCTTTAAAATAGAGAAAATCATAGTGCCAACTCCACTGGATTGTTATTGAAGTTGAAGGGAGATCAGCCAATAAATTGAAGGCTTGCAGCAGAGTGGCCAGCCCAGAAGTGGGTAGTAACGATGTTATTTGGTGATGTTACTAACACCGGTGTTTGCTATATGCAATAGCACCTGTTGCTCTCCCAACTCTGAAATTATTGGGTCCTTTAGCTGAGTAAAACTGCAGGAACAGGAACACTACTAGCACATGTGCTAGTGCATGGGTTCATCTGTGCATGCATGCACGTACATGCGCACGCCCAGCATCTTTGCAGGACATTGTGTCCTGCTTCTCTGGTCCCCTGGTTGGGCCACACTGGTCAGCACAGCTCGGATTTCTTTCTCTTGCTCCCTACACATCCCCTCTCGCCTTCGCACTTCATTACCTTTGATCCACCTGGTTATCGCAGCAAAGTTCTTACCTCCCCTTCGATACCACCTCCCACCGCCCCCCCCATGTCCTCTCTCAGCAGCCCATAATCTTCTTATCACACTTCATCTGTCCACTTCTGTCTCCGCACAACGTGCTTCCCCAAACTCACTGCAGTTTTCTTCCTGAAGCTCCTTGTCTTCCCCCTTCTTGGCTTCCCCCCACTCCATCAGTGTAAATCTGGCCTCCATCAGCCATTCTCACCCACACCCCTGGAAGATGCAGGAATCTTCCTGTCTGTTCTTTTGGCTGTGTCTCCCCATCCCGGGGTTCGGCAGGCCCCGCTGGTGGAAGTCCACTGGTTGACTCCAGCTTGATCTGTTTAGAGCTTTAAAGGGCCAGCTTGCTACTTCTAATCAAAATAGCTTACATTTCTTGAGCATTTATTATGTGCCGGCACGTTACCTGCATGCACCTCGCAGAGCAGGGTGGCAGGTGGCCATGTATCCTAATTCTGTAGGTGACAGCGCTGGCGCTCAGAGAAGCCAAGGCACTCAGCCCACATTCCAGAAGTAGTAAGTGGAGAGCAGGGATTCCATCCTGGGTGTGCCTGACTCCAGACCCCTTGCCTTTAATCCAAGCAAAACGCTGTGGTCAGGAGGTTGGAACAATCAAGGGCTCGGTGCTCCTTCTTGCTGTCTGTGCGGGAATTGGCTGTTGATGAAAACAGGGCCAGAAAGGAACCCAGAGCACCCTCCTCCCGAAGCATTGCTGACACCTCGCCTCATCCCCACCCTGTTGTTAAATCATTCCCACCTGCTTCCATGACTGTCATCCTTTACTTGCTCCCTCTCCCTTTTCCTGGTGGTTACTTGCACTTGGCATGAAGCAGAAGTTGATAGAGACGTTCAGGACATGAATCATTATTTATTTACTTATAAGAAAGCAGCCACATGCAGCACCTCATTTTGGATGTGTCTTGGGTTTTGGAAGCTTGACTACCCTCCGTTTTCTCCTACAAATGGACCTTGAGAGCTTGTTTGGGGGTCCTAGCAGGGGAGTGCAGCCACTTGGATACCCTTGACCAAAGAATGGTCCTCCTCTGCCAGGGAAGGTCATCCTCTTCTACCGAGTGCGAAGCTTCGGGAGGGATGCACATGCAGCTGTGAGGGAGGAAGGGGACATCTGCCCAGTCAGCCAGGTCAGCCGGATCAGTCCTGGTGATCAACGGGGTGACAGATGTCACAGCCAGATCGCCCTCACATCCGGGACACATATGATTTACTGGTAATGGTGACAAAAGTAACCCAGTTCTACTTCCTCCTCAGCCTCAGTCTGGTTTGGTTTGCCAGGCAGCCCGATTCCCAGCCCCCGATCCCAAAAAGGGGTCAGCCAGGAATTCAGGCTTGGGAATTCCCCAGGGCAGGTCCCATAGGTGAGTCACTCGGTGGCCGCCCCCTCATCCAACTCATGCAGCCGCGAGCTGGGGCTGGGCAGGTTGGCTGCTGAAGGAACGGGCAGCCTTCACTCCTGGTCTGGGAGGCAAAGCCTGAACAATACAGGCCTTACAAGCGAGGAGGTGATGGCAGACATTGCTGTGGGCCATGCAGCGCGTGGGGAGCTCTGTACATTGGATCAAGATGCCTGATAGGGGGTGGCCACCCAGTCCATCAGGTTTTCCTGACAAGAGGTAGCTGGCATGGCTTTATATGCAAATACCACCAACTAAGTTCTGGCTAAATTCTGTAAGGCCAGAGATCTTGCTCATGTACACAGCCTTACTCAACCCTCACCACACCTATAAGTACCACTGTACCTATTTTCCCAGACAAGGAAACTGACAAGCAGAAATCCGATAACCTGTCCAAAATTAATTAGCCAAGAAGGGTCAGAATGGAATCCAAGTCTAGCTTTGTCAGATGGAAAACCCATATACCACATGGCCCCAAGGAAGAAACAAGCAGCCTGCAGAGCAAGGGGACAGACAGTGTTGGCCTGCCCACCCATGCTCAGATGCTATTTACCATCAGCTTTGCACTCCTGGGCAGCAAAGTGGTAGCCACTGTCTCTGCAGTGGGGTCCATGTCTCAATCCATTCCTTAGCTCAACCCACACAGAGGTTACTCTTTGCACCTGCTGGGTATCAAAGTTAAGATAACATGGTCTCTGCCCCCAACCAGACTGTGGGCTGCAGTAGGAGGTGACAGAGAAGCACGAGTAGGATGGAGCATCTCACCACCAGTTGCGGGCTCCAAGGAAGGAAGAATTCCTTCCAAGGTGGGGGGGGGGGAGCCTCTGGGAAATCTTCTAGGAACAGATGGCTGTTGAGTTGGTTCCTACAGGATAGTAGGTTTGGGACAGGTTGTTTCTAGTGGTTGCATGGGATCCAGGGCTGGCCTGGGATCACTGGCTCCTGAACACCATGTTTCAGAGGCTCCATGTTGAAAATAAGGTGACATTTGGACAATAACAATTTTAAGTATCATAGATCTTCCTTTGGACATTATGGGCTCCTACTGTGGGGAGATGAGCCAGCCCTTAAGCTTTCTTAGCTTTTTATCTGTGTAATTCACCCTTCCATCGGTTTCTGCATCTATAAAACGGGCACAATACTAGTAGTCCTCACTTCTAGGACGTGGCTCACAGTAAACACTCACTAAATCAAGCTGCTATCATCATCATCATTCACCATCAGCGTTTATGCAACCAGTGCCGTGCATGGCAGGAGCAGAGGGGTCCAGTCACCACTGGAAGAAGCCAGCCAGCCCCCCCTTCCTCCTCGCCCAACAGCACTGTTTCGCCTTCTCTTTCACTACCCTCTGGAATCGTAGGGCGGATGGTGCACCATAAAAGGCAGTGTGTAAGGGAGCAGAGCTAAGAGGAATGGTGTGTGGTATGCAAAAGAATGCCAGCATCTCAGCCAAGAGGGATTTGGTTTAAAAAATGCATTTTCTTAAGCAAATCTGCTCTCAGCTCTGCCGCTTTGTGGCTGTGTGACTCCAGGCACACTATCTCATTTCTGTCAGCCTCAATGTCCTCTAAACTCATAGAAGATTGAGGAGCACAAGTGAGAGATATGTCCGTCCTTTGCTGGTGCAGTGCATTGCACATAGGAAGCTCTTGGAGCAGGAGCTCCTGGCTTCTTCTCCCTCCTCCCTGCTCCTCCTCCCTCTCCTCCTCCTCCTCCTCCTTTTCTTGCTGATTCCTTTTCCTCCTGGAAGCTGCCCTTCCCCTTTTTTGCCTGGATTGTCTAAGAGTCCCAACAGGCCTCTGCACCATCCACCCTCGGCACCCTGGCCAGGCAGCAGGCATGGTGCTCCTCCCATGTGGCTAACCCCATGGTTAGCCACCTGATTGTGGGGAGAGGATGGAAAGGCCCAGGGGCCTCTGGTTGCACACAGAGCTCTCCAGATCCAAGAGGTAGACAGTGGTGTCTATAGGGGCTACACCTGGGCTTTTGTCACAGCCGGGGGTTGCCTGGTGGCCGGAGCCTGCAGTGATGCAAGGGGATGTCATGAACCAGCTTGAAAGGTTTCGCCATCACACCGCGAAGAGCAGCACCGAGACTCCCAGGGACAGTGGAGCCGTGCTCGGGGGCTGGCGGTTCGCCCTGTGCCCAGCAACCTCAGCACCCTAGGTCTCCTTTTCACCCATCCGGCAAACATTGGGTGTCTGCTCTGTGCCAGGTGCCCTAGGAAATGAAAATACCCTGGGGATTAAAGGGGATGATGATCCGATCCTGCCCCCACAGAGGATTCTAACTAGAGGGGCACAGACAAAAAAAAAAAGAAAAAAAAAACCACCCACAAGAAAGCAACCAAGTATGCAAACATATAACCGCGTGATTGCGGATAGGACTTCACCGCTGCCAGGGAGGCAGCAGGGTGTGAAACAGAACATAATGGGAGGGCCCCCTGCCTGAAAGTCACAGGAGGGCTCTTAGGGCAAAGTGACATTTAAGCCAACAGCTGAAAGATAAGAAGGACCAAGTGTAGCGGCAGGAGAGGGTTGCACCCAGGAGCAGGGGCAGGGAAGGGGTCCCTGTGCTGGGGAGTAGCGGGGTAAGGTGTGCGGAGGGCAGGGGCAAGGGAGAAAGAGGAAAGGTTTACCAGAGTCCTTAGAGGCCACGGCCGAGGGTTTGTATCTCACTCAGGGTGGGGGGTGAGGTGCGGGGGGGGGTGGTGGTGGTCTTGGCAGGGGGGAGGCGAACAGTTTTGCCAGTCTCTGTCTCTCTCTCTGGCTCTTCAGGACACACTGGTAAATTTGTGGGATGTTAAGGCCATTGGGCCAGACCTTAGTAGCAATATCATGAAAACATCTGATCTCACCCATCAGAGGGGCTAGGGGTCTGGGGAGGTGGGGGGCCTGGGCGCCAGACAAATGGGTCACCTAACTTGCAAGGAGACTCACAATGCTTACATTCCTGGGTGTGTCTGCTAATGAAACATTTAAGCAGCGCTTTCTATGGGTTGTAATGACTGTAGGAGGCAGGTACAATTTCTAGGGAATGCGGTCATTTTTTTTTTTCTAGGAGAAATAAAATTATAGCAAACTCATTTTGAGCCCCACCCATTTGGAATTTACTACCTGCTTCTGGGCAGTTCTGTGAGGCTGCGATGTGGTCATGAATGCAATAAGCGGAACACATAGTAGGTTCTTAAGAACTAGCCGTTTCCCACCCCTTTTCCTTTTGTCTGCAGAAAAATAGCTTTTCCAAGCAGAAAATTTCAATCACTTTAGAAGCACCCATTCAGGCACAATTGGTGGGCTAATTATAAATCACTCCTTTTGATTCATTAAGCCAGAATCCCTGAGGGCCCCTACAAAGGTGTGTTCTGTTGGACTAATTCAAGGCCCTCTGTGTTTGGCAGACCTCCTTTGTCATTCCGGTGTTGGGGGACAGGCCTAACAGGTGTCTTTCAGCTCAGCCGGGTCATATCAGGTTCTTACTAAAAATACTTAAATTTCAGAAAACACGCTCTGTGCTTATAATCTCGGCAAATCCATGTGAGGCAGAGATATCATAATGCGGCTCTTTTAAACATGAACAGATAAAATGTATCTCTCTTTAACATCAGTTCAAATCAGAGAGGTTTGAATGCTTATTTTTAAAAAATTGTTATTTCCTTGGATAAGGTGAGATTTTACTCTTAGAATGAGCTCATTTGGGCAAAAGCTCTTCACCACACTCTGGAGTTTGTGGTCTGAGATTATTATTATTGTAAATTGCCTTCTTGAAGTTATCTGGTGCAGGTGCCCTGCATGAAAAAAATATGAATATGGTGTTTTTGTTAAGTTGTAGAACAGTACCTTTGTGGTAGAAAGAAAGGACAACATCCACAAATCTTATTTTTAAAATGTAAATGTATAATGAATTCAAATGCTTCTATACATAGTCTAGCCAGATTAAAAAAAATTTATGTTGATCAAATATCTATCTATCTATCTATCTATCTATCTATCTATCTATCATCTATCTATCTATCTATCTATCTATCTATCTATCTATTTTTAACAAACCATAAGAGACTCTTAGTGATAGGTCACAATTTTTAAATTTAAAGGTCACAATTTTCTGAATTCTATAACGATTCAGTTTTGAATACTTAACCTCTTTTTTGAGGTCCTTGGCGGTGCTTTTTCCAAAACCCCATCTTTGCAAAGCTCTGCTCAAAGCTCGCTCTTGATATTTAAAAAAGGAAGAGTATGGCTATCACTATGAACCCTTGTAGGGTCATGGCCGTTATACATGTTTTATTGTAGAGAGTGTGTGGCCTCTACTTTTGGGGTGGTCAGAGGGCCAGGGAAGGCAGGTCAGACAAATAGACACTCCAGACCCCACTCTGGGCCTCTACCCCCTTTCGAGCCTTTTCCACCATGGGATTACTTTCTCAAAAACACTGTACTTTATTTATTTATTTTAAAAATCAATGTCTTTGTGGAACTTCAGTGATGAGATTGCTCAGCATAAATCAACCTTGGACTAATTTCCTCTTGGCCAACAGTGACAGTAGAAAGGCTGCCATGTAGGCTCTGGCTTATGAGTGGAAACTGTCTTGTTTAGGGATAGGTAAGGCTGGCCTAAGTGCAAGGCAAAACAAAAACAAGAAAGAAAAGACAGAGATAGAGATCGATGGAACAGAACAGAGAATATAGGAAGACACACACACATAGAGGCTCAATTGATTTCTGACAAAGGTGTAAAAGTAATTCAATGCAGAGAAGATGGTCTCTTCAGTGAGTGGTGCTGGGAGAATTCAATATCCACTTACCGAAAGCTAACCTCAATCCATACCTCATGCTCTATGTAAAAATCAACTCAAAATGAATCATAGATAAAATACAAAATGTAAAGCTGTAAGACTTGTAGAAGAAATCATAAAAACATCTTTGTGACATTGGGTGGCAAATATTTCAACACCAAAACATGATCCATGAAAGAAAAACATAATTGATACATTTGACCTCATCAAAATTTAGAACCTCTGCTCTTTACAAGACAGCTAAGAAAATAAGAAAAATAAATAAATGAAAACCCACCACAAATTAGGAAAAAAATAGTTGCACATCCTACATTGAATTAAAGACTTGTATCCAGAATTCATGTAAGGAACTCTCAAGCCAAGATAATGAGTAAAGAAGAACCCAATTCTCAAAAAATGGGCAAAATGTTTGAATAAAAGTTTCACCAAAGAAGATACACAGTGCAAAAAAGTTTATAAAAGATGTTCACAATCAGGCACTAGAGAATGAACATTAACACTATAATTTAGACATCATAGCACACTTATCCGAATGGTGAAAATTAAAGAAAACCTAACTCTGGGAAATGAACAAGGGGTAGTGGAAGGGGAAGTGGGTGGGGGGGTTAGGGTGACTGGGTGATGGGCAATGAGGGGGGCACTTGGCAGGATGAGCACTGGGTGTTATGCTATATGTTGGCAAATTGAACTCCAATAAAAAAATTAAAAAAAAAAAACAAAACAAAACAAAAAAACAACTCTGACAACACCAAGTGTTTGCAGAGATATGGAGAAACAGCTTTCAGGTGCTGCCAGTAGGCTCCAAAATGATGCAGCCACTTTGGAAAATAGTTTGGAAGTTTCTTATTAAATTAAACATACACTTGTCATAAGGCTCAACAAGCCCACTCTTAGTTATTTACTCAAGTGAAAGAAAAGCTTATGTTTACACAAAAACCTTAGGGGAATGTTTATTGAGGCTTTATTCATAATTACCAAGGCTGAAAACAGATCACGCATCCCTCAACTGGAGGAATGGGCAACCTCTGGCAGATCCAGGCAGTGGCCTACCACTTGAAAGGTACGCCAGGTACCATCACTCATGATGTCACATGAATACCATATGACACGATGGTGGTGGGGGGGCACTTCACCTCTGTAGAGTTCTTTTCCCCAAAACCATAGTCTAATCATGAGAAAAATATCAGACAAACGCAAATTGCGAGACATTCTATAAAACACCTGGCTAGTACTTCTCAAAACTGTCAAAGTTGTGAAAAACAAGAAAAGACTGAGAAATGGTCACTGTTTTTCTGGAACAGATAAAAAACAAGGACATTCATGGGATAAATGATTCCAAATAAAGTCTGGAGTTTAGTTAATAGCAATAAATCAACGTTGGCGTCTTCGTGCGTGTCATGGTAAAGAAAGATTATAATATTCGCTGGAACTGCCACCTGCTGATGGGTCCATAGGAACTTTGTACTCTTTTTGCAACTTTTCTGTATATTGATAATTATTCCAAACTAAAAAGATTATTTAAAAAAAATAAGGATGGTAGACCCACAGGAAACACTCAATCAGTGATAATGGCTATTCTTTTGAGGTGAAAGCATCGGTAGGAAATGTAGACCATAAAACTTCCATCTTAGGTTATCTAACAACTCATAGATGGTAAAAGGCTCTTAGAAATGTCGTTTCACACATCACGTCATCACAGTTCAGAGTTAGAAGGGATGGAAGCCTTATCTGGTTTAACCCCTTCATTTGCCAGTTGAAGGAATGAACAGAGGCCCAGGAAAAAGAAGCGAGAGGAGGAAAAATACTAGTGCTCAAGATAGAAACAACACTAAAATTGTAAAAGTAAGAGTCATACATAACAGTAAATAACCTAAACTGTAGCTCAGGCCCTGTTCTAGGTGCTTCCACCCATCATCTGATTCACGACCACCCTACAGGACATTTTACAATGGTCTGTCTTATAGAGGGGGAAGCAGAAGGTCAGAGAGGCTTAGCAACTTGCTCAGGATCACACAGCTTGCAAGGTTGGGTTTCTTTGAACTCTGGAAAAGACGAGGAACTTAGAGTCATTGAGCACTTACCAGGTAGCAGGCCAGATGCCAAATGCTTTTAAGACCTTAACTCATCTTATTCTCCACATAATTCTACGAGATCTGTTATCCCAGATTCACCAAAGAGGAGCTCAAAATTTCCATAATCTTGTCACCCAGCTGGCAGGTGGCAGATCTGAGTGTGGGTCCCCTGGATCCCAGTCCTGCATGCTCTCTACCAAACTCTTTTTTTTTTTTTAAGATTTTATCTATTTATTCATGAGAGACACAGAGAGAGGCAGAGACACAGGCAGAGGGAGAAGCAGGCTCCATGCAGGGAGCCCAAGGTGGGACTTGATCCCCAGACCCTGGGGTCATGACCCAAGCCAAAGGCAGATGCTCTACCGCTGAGCCACCCAGGTGTCCCCTACTTTCTTTTCAATATCAGCAGAAGGGGCCAGCAAACTCAAGACCCGGCCTTATCACCCACTTTCTCTCCCACATTCAGGAAAGCTTAGCTTTCCTTTCAGACAACGTCTACTATTTTCTCTCCTACGAACAGAAGAAGACAGACTCGTGATAATAACAATATCCATCATTCCTTAAGACACAGGGAGCAGACCTAGGGCTGTTAAGATCCTCAGGACACAGGATGACAACCATGTCCATTTTACAAATTTCAAAATTCATCCAAATACCTAGAAAGTATTAACAGAGTCAGTAAGATGTTAACATGACAAGATTGGCTGTGGCTGACGGCTGACGCTTCAGCCAAGCTCTTTACTGTCCACGGCCAGAGGGTCTGAAAAGTGTTACATGTATTTAGGCATATCGGGGAAACATACAAAGCGATCATCTGTTTGTACCCCCCCACACACATGTGGTCACAAATGGAACACATTGGAAAGGTCATGAGAGATCAGGAGATTTAGTGAACCGGGCACAATACAGCTTTGTGGTCCCCTTTATTTTCTCATGACAATGTAAAATATAGATTGAGATAAACTAAAATCCCTCATACTTGGTTTTATAGCTTAAATTCATAAATTCTCTACATTCATTAGAAAGCGATGTACTATCTGCACCCACTTGAAAAGATAGCATCCCAAGGGACAGATACAAGGATATTAAAAAAAAATCCTGATCAAAGAAATATTGCTTCGTTCCTCCTTTCATTGAGCAGATGTGCAATGTGTCTGGAGAAAGAAATAGAGAAATTCCTGAGTGATTTATTTGATGAACCTAGTTTTAACCGAGGTTGTATGCCTGATATCATGACGGGGGTTATTAGTTTCTAGTTGAAAATGACCAGAGAGAGTCCTGTTCACTTCATCAATATGGTCCATTTATAGGTTGTCAGGAAGGCCACGTCGTGCAGCCAGGGCTCTCGGTCTTAGAGTTATTTCTCTATTAGATGGTTGCTGTCTTTACCATGAAGACTTCTGGCTATTTAAGAAAACCCAGATCAGAAAGATATGTCTGTCCTATCCTAGCATTTAAGACATTAAAAGCAGATGCATCACTTAGAAAAATGAGTCTTAAAAAAAAATGAAAAAAAAAAATGAGTCTTTTATTCAAAAGACCATTGGCACCAAAAAAGGCACCACAAAAGTCCCATTTGCTACAAAAAAAATGAAAACAAATATTAAAAAAAAAACCCACAGTTTTTCTAGGAAGAAAATTGACTTTTGCTTTTGCTTAAAAGAATATGTGTAATCTAGGGATTCCCAGACTTCATGAAGCCACAAAACTTCATGACGCAACAAAAACAATATTTTTAAAAATTGATGAGGGAAGATCTACAAAGAATTGCCAGATTAAACTAATTTTGCCAAATAAACTCTTAAATATAAACTCTACAAATGTTATGCATGGTCTCCATCATCCTATAAAGAAAGGACTTTTTCCCACACACATACAATTTTAAATAATATAAACATTTTACAAGAACATAATCTCAGAAAGTAGGTGCTTTCTCCACAGACTAAAGAAGCTATTATCACTTATCAGCAGACGATCCTTGGGAACCCCTGGCAAATCTGGTGAAATCTGTGAGGACTGAGATTGATGTTAGAGGTGAAAACTTCTCGTTCTGAATTTTTTTTTGTAGTTCCATAATATTTTACTGAATTGTTATAGCATGAACCGAAATAGCAATAATAAAAATTAATAATAATGGTAACAAGTAGATAGTATCGTTAACTTAGTATATACTGGATGCCAGCTGTATGATGTGCTTGCTCGGTTGATATATTCTAATTCTCCCAACAATCTATGGAATCAAAATTATTCTGGTCACTTTCTGCAATAGACAACCGTGGCTCAAGAAGCTACAGAGCTGGCCTGGGGACACTTGGTGGGTGGTAAGTGATCGAGCCCAGCCTTCACATCCAGTCCCTCTGAGCCCGAAGCCTGCGCACTAACCACTCTGCACCCTGCCTCTTTCCCAAGATGCGCTACTGTCCTTATTTGTCTGTATGTCTGGAGTCCAGGGTCTCCTTTTAAGTCCTCAACACTCCACTTGGTGCCTGACAAACGAACGACATTTCATGCCCATCTCATGAAATAATGAAGATTTCCAGTTTGGGAAATTTGTTTTCAAACAGAGGGTGGTGTGAGGAGAAAACGAGCTCACAAACCAAACAAGACAAAACAACCCAAACCAAAACCGAGATCATACATGTAAAATGCTTAAAACCATGCCTGACACAACACAGGAAGCCCTTGCTGTACGTGAGTGACTCTCATCACGGGTGTGAAGAAATCAGCTCCCCTTCGAGAAAGCGCTCTTGGCTTGGTCTGTAGGGGAAGTACCTTACAGAGGAATCTTCACACAAGGCATCTTCTCTAGAAATTGCGATTTTTAAAACGCCCATGTGTGCACCACCTTTTTTTGTTCTTCTTTTGCTATACATATTAGCATTATAACACATTATTACAACACTATATTGTATATATCAGATGATATATATGCATCGATACGTAACAAAATGCCCCTTATCTCATGGATGAAGGATGTGAAACTCAAGAACAAAATAAAAGCAATCCTTAGGCCCTTCCTCGATGAAAGGATTTTTAAAACAAATATTGCTTTGTTGGGCCCCAAAGGAAAATCAGAAGAGGCTGAAAATTGGGGTTCTCTTGTGTATAAGATGGAAGTACAAACTCTTCTCTATTTGAAAAGCAGAATTGACCATTGCTATTTAGCAAGAGCTCTCCGACCTTCTCTGTGGCTATCTTTCACAGAGAGCCTTTCTAAGCTTGAGCTGAGAAAATTTGTTTTTCATTTAAGTCCACGGGGCTGTGGAAGCTGGAATTACGAGTGAGACTATATTACTAGCATCAGGGACATTGCATTATTTTCCCAAACCTTTGCTGGAAATTTCCCAAGATGGTAATGAGAAAACTATTACAAGATCCATTTGTCTCTGATTTCTGCACCCTAAATTACAAGGGGTCCCAGGGACCATCATTCCCAAAGCTCACCAGATTGATGTTCTTGCAGCTTTTAATTTCAGTTAGCGATATTTCCTGCCTCCCCTGGACAGATGTTTCTCTGAGCAAAGCAGCCCTAGCTGCTGAAGTGATTTCTAAGTCTGTTCCATCAGCAGGATGGAGGGACGACGAGGCTGGTTACTCTTCAGCCCTTCAGATGGGTCAAAGCGTTGAATGTCAGGGTTACCGCTGTTAACAGCAAAATTTGGTAATGCCTCAGTTCAGCAGGTTTCACGGTGTATAATGACTTCATGGTATTTTGCCTTATAAAACAATTAGAGATTACCCAAAATAAAAAGAGGAAGAAAATTAAATTTGGGATAAATGGATTTATACTAGTTTATTTTTCCCCAGGCAAAACCAGGTTAATTTCTGGCACACAGCCCCTTATGTTTGGACTCGATGTGATTTCAGTGTAGTGAGTTTTAGTCTGTGGTGCCAGGAGGTGAGCAACCATTTCCTATCTTTGCTCACAGAGAGAGAAACGGTGGTGGCTTCACGATGATAATGGGCAGTTCAGTACTGCTCGTAATGTCATCTTATCAGATGGACAACGTCTTCACGGAGTTTTACAAAAATAATTTCATAGATAAATATATATTTTAAGGACTGTGGGTCAATTAAGAGTATCTTTTTGATAGAAAATACATAGGAAAGATTATCATTCAGAGATAGATATACATAGAAAAGAGCATCTTTTTTTTTTACAGATGCATCTATTTTGCAAAGCTATAGGCCAAGTAAGTGCATCTTTTTTGCACCTTCTTCGTGAATAAATTACGCAGAAAATTCCTAAAGTAGCATGAACTTGTGCATATGCAGACCACTTTCATTCAGGAACAATATAGAGCCCCCGACCATCTCAATCATCTGTGCATTAAACATCTCTCAGATGAGGAACAACCAGACTCTTACATTTTGAAACCCCACTTGAAAGAGACTCGTGTTAAAGACGCAGAAAGCAGAGATATTGTTTGTTTTCTTGTTTTCAAAATAGCCACACTTGCTGGCTGACTGGCCCCAGGCTTTTTGCAGCAATTTTCTTTTAAAGTAAGAAAAATTAAAAAGAAAAAGGAAAAAAGCATCTTCTCTGTGTTAGACCAGGCGCTGAGGGTTATTTTGTTAAAAATTCGGTCCAGAATCAGCTGCTCCTCCCTCCTCCCTTTCGGTTTTCTTTTAAGGTTTTTGTTTTTGTGGTTTTCTCAACTAATTCCGTTTGCACTTGTGAATGATAATGAATTGGTGCTCTTAGAGGAACTTGAACTTCTTGGATAAAAGATGTGTTCCATGTTTAAGTCGTTAACATTGACATGATTATCTTCAGAGTTTGGCCCCATTAACTTGATTCCCGAGTCTCTGTTTATTGTCAGAGTCTGTCACAGAGCTTCATGGTGAAAGGTCAGATCAGAACGAAAGAACACAAGTGATGCAGACAGAGCGACAGATCTTCTCTCCGTGACATAGCCGCTGTCATTTGCGCTCAGTCCAGGGTGGAGGACACAAAATGCTTCTGACTTCAACACCAGGCACATTATTTTCAAGCTATGTCGAAGATCTGCAAACTTGCGTAGGTAGCAGTGTCCTTAAAAATGTCCCTGCCCTTTGAGCCTGAGAGTCTATTTCCAGTTCTTCGAAGAAAGCAGAAAAGCATGCAAACATTTATGTTCAAGGCTGGTCATTTCAGCTTTGTTTCTAATAGCAAAAGAATCGATGACAATCTAAATGTCCAACTATTGGGGATTATCTAAATCAATGATATTATCATACATAATGCCACAATCCAAGACCATACCTTCAAAACTATTTACTAACTATAGGGAAACAATCACGGCTCATTGTTACGTAAATTGTGCATTTTTAGAAACACAGCAGTGAGTCATGTTGTGTGAAACATTACATATTTGTGTATAGGTAACAACAAAGCCTATAGTGCTTTACCAGTGCTTCCCAATCATTGTGTGTGTGTTTGGGGGGTGGTGGTGGATTATTCTTATTCATTCTTGGTATTTTCCCATATTTCCTAAATTTTCTGCCTTCAATACAGATTTCTTTGGTGATGAAAGCAAACCCCCCAAACTCCATAAATTATTTTTAAAAATCATCAAGGATGCAAGCCCTTGTGGTTAGGTATTTAATCGGAAGCATGGATCCATGGTCAAGTACGCAGGCGAACAGACTGGCAAACCTGCCTCTCTCGGCTATTCCAGGACTTGAATAGAGTTGTCAAAAGGAAGTCCCCTAACATGCTTTTTGCAGCTCCCAGCCCTTTATTAATGCCACATGTGCTCTTGTAAGGTTAAGTTATTAAGTGATATACAATAATTGTCTCTACTCCAAAGTAGACATTTCATTTCACTCGGCTCATGTGGATCTATTTCGGTATCATTTATCACAACGGCTTTTTAAGAACCATCTCAGTGGGCCGCTTCTCTTGTCCCTCTCTTTGAATGCAAGCCGACCTAAACGGCCCCAGTAAGAAATTAAATATAATTACCTATGGAACCGCACAGGGCAAAAATGGGATCGCACCAGCTTCCCAAGTGGAACAAGGCGTCTGGAGGCCCCTCATCCTCGTTCCTCCCCGGAGTTAATTTGCCTGCATTTCCTGCCTCGCCGGAGAACGCTTACATGCAGCCTCACAATGACCTGTTTAGTCGGTAGTGGAAAATTATGTCATTTGCAAGCAAGCTTTCAGCTGTGATATTTTATAATTGTTAAGATGAAAACCCGATAATCCTCTCCCCCTTCACATAAACTGCAATCCATCTTTAAACCTGTGATAATTCCTAAAACCTGCCGCTTAATAAACTAACAAACCCCAGGCCTATGTGATTTTACGGGGAGTCAATCTTTGATCAGCCAAGCTGAAATGGGTCTGATAAGGGGACGCCCTTCCACTCTGGGAGTCGCCACTTGAGTGGGTGATTGCTGTTTCCTCCTGGTCCTCAAGTGCCAAATAAGCAGAAGTCTTCCCGAGCTTCTTATCTCTTTCACTTTCTTCTCGAGATCTCTGTCGCTTTAATCCGGCATGTCTGCTGCTGGTTAACAAGGAAATCCTATGTCAATTATCGCCAACAACTTCCTGCTGCGTAGCAGTGGGGAATCAAAGCATCGGAGAGCCTTTTCACACCAGAGAGTGGTGCAGGGCCTAATTAAATGGCCCTCATATCCTGCAGCCTGGTGGAGGCCACATGATAGATAGCTAATGAAAGATAGCCTAATTTTTCTGAGACCCGTTTGGAGGCTGGTGGGCTGTCCGGTGGGTTGCAGGTGCACCCCAGGGTGGGGCAGCGTGGGGGGTTTTTCCCACTTGCGCTAAATTCAGTGGGTTTGTTGTCAGCACTGGACAGCGGGATGGGAAGGGAGCCAACCTTTGGGAAGATTGCATCTTATTAGAGTTGTTCTATAAATCAGAGGTCCAAATGGAGGGGGGGAGGGACGTGCGGGAAGACACGGTCACACGTGAAGGTCAGGCCTGGAACCAGACCCTGGTCTATGGAACAATTCACCTGGCTCCGACATCAGAGATTTTAGTTCGGGGCTATAATGATGCTGCTTTTAAAAAATCATTTTATAAGATCACTGCAAATCATTACCTTCAAATGGCATTCTCGCTGCATAGACAAACTAATATATATAAAACTATATAGTAACTATATGCAATAATTAATATATGTTAATATATGACTAATATAACTCTATAACTAATATATCACAATTTTTGTAATCTTTGTGACTCACGTTTTCTCTAGCACTCTTTCTCTAGCTAGGGCAGGGGTTCTCAAAATGTGGTGCCCTGGGCAAGGAACTTGACCCGGGAACTTGTTAGAAATGCAAATTTCTCAGGCTCCACTCTAGACATACTGAATCAAATACTCTAGGGGTAAAACCAGTAACCTAGACTTTAACGTACGCTCCAGGTGATTCTGAGCCATGCTAAAATTTGAGAGCCACAGGCCCAGCTTATTTCCAAGAAACTCCTTTGTAGATGACCAGTTTGAGTCATTACTTTTAATATCACCATTTGTTCAAAAAAATTCAACATGTTATGTAACGGACACCTTTCGTTATTTAGCCTGACTTGATGTCTATCTGCCTTTTACCAAGATGCATATTTATAAGGCTGGAATCATTTCCTGAGTTCTGACTCATGATGTAGTACCTTACTGAGTGAGGCAATTTTGGCTTTAATTTAAGGAAGTAGGGAGTGAGAGGTGGCGAGTGTATCCAATGAAATATTTAAGTCAATTTTCTAGAGCTGTGATTCTTAGGCTTTTGGACTGAAAAAAAATTCAAGGCACCAAGGTAGGGTTAGTTGCTTTTTATTTTGTAACAATGTTTATCTTTTCTAATATTTCATGAAAGAAAGGACATTTTCAACAATGAAAAATGATAATAGGAAAGACATAATTTTAGAATAAAAGCCAATCCTTTCAAAGACATGAGTTTTTGTTTATGAAAAGCTCATTCTGTTGCTTTTATTTTCCTCTTTTAGTAAAAGATCTGTGTGTTCTTTGCCATGAAATGGTATCGGTTTGCCAACCAATATCTAGAAATGGCCAGTGTGGGTTTGATTTAGAAAAGAGGGACAGGTCACACTCAAGCAGTGGCTCTTGACCGAGGCTGCCTCTGGAAATCACCAGAGGGAGCTTTGAAACCTCTCCATGCCTGGGCACCACCCCCAGAGGTTCTGATTTAATTGGTCTACCTTGACAGCAGAAATTTTGAAGAAGTGAGAAGTGCTTTAATGTTTGTAAATCATCTTATACTACAGAGCTCCTCAAACTTCCCTGTGTGCACATTTTCCCTGAGGATCTCATTAAAATGAATGCAGGGGCTGTTCAGTAGATCTGGATGGGGGCTCAAGATCCTTCATGTCTGCCCACATCCTTGGCGATACTGCTGCTGTTGGTCCGCGGACCACACTTTGAGTAGTACGGCCCTGCAGCCCTTACCACGAAGGATTCAAGCACCTAGCTGAAAGCCCAGTGCCTCTCCTAGCACCAGCTGAGGGGCAGGAGCCCTGACTTCCTGGAGAGCAGAGACCATCCTCTCAAGGTCAACCCAGGAGCAGTGTCAGGGACATGGCTGATCCAGCTCCGGGGCTACCTGGGATCCTCACTCCAGAAGCAGCCACAGGCAACCCCCTAATGAGACCTCAGTCCCTCTCCTGGCTCCATATATGTTTTGTGGTTACCCTGGCCATTCTGTGGCAAACTGGGAGGCCTAAATTTGGCAGAGACTCATACTATGTTGGAGGCCAGAGAGGCAGAGTGAGGATGACAGCAAAATTATATCGCCAAAGCCTGGTGCTTTCAGGATGCCTCCAAATTCTCTTCACTGTACCACAGAGGCCAGGCCTGAGCACTTCCTGACAAGATGCTGACGCAGCCAGGACAGGATACCTAGCCCTGCCGGATGCCCATGACCAGCCTCAGGGGTAGGGATTCGAGTTCTTTTTCCTTCACTATAACTCACATTGTACGTGATTTCCTCCCATCCCTTTAGTTCTACCTCAAGTTTTTACCTTTTTTATCCCCCCTTACTAGATCTGTGATCTTGGGCAATTTCCTTAACTTTCTGGGCACCTCAGTGTTCTTTTTTTTTTAATTTATTTTTTATTGGTGTTCAATTTGCCAACATATAGAATAACACCCAGTGCTCATCCCGTCAAGTGCCCACCTCAGTGCCCGTCACCCAGTCACCCCACCCCCCAACACCTCAGTGTTCTTACCTGTAAAATGAAGTAATAATAGCCACCTATTCAGAGGATTGTTTTAAGGACTAGGTGAGGTGATACTTAGCAAGAGCACTCTGGGAGTTATCACACCGCTGATCACCTGCCTGCCTGTAAACATTTTGAAAAGCATATGGATTAGGATTGGAAGAGACCTCAGAGGTGGTCTGGTTCATTGTACCCAATTTTATGGATAATATCAAATGAGTAATATCAAAATAAGTTTAAAAAAAAAAAGATTCCTGTGGAATAGTGGTTTTTACGTAGCTTAAATTAGGTGTTTTAGGTAGTTTAACTCAGTTCAATTATTGATGTCTTACAGTCTTTTTTTTTAAGATTTTATTTATTTATTCATGACACAGAGAGAGGCAGAGACAGAGGCAGAGGGAGAAGCAGGCTCCCTGCAGGAAACCCGATGTGAGACTTGATCCCAGGACCCCAGGATCACGACCTGAGCCGAAGGCAGACGCTCAACCACTGCGCCACCAGTGTCTTATAGTCTTTACATAGAACATTTCCATAGCAAATTACACATATGCAATACTTTGTAAAATGACTTCAAAATAATACTTTATTTCAGTAATGCCAATAACTCAACCAGTTGTGGTGTCTAAACCAGTTGTAGTTTCTACACTTGGAATCTGACAATGTTTTTGAATCTTGAGGCAACTTAGCATCCAACTATAGTTTTAACAACTTTCACTTGGGGCTGAGCTTATACTGACAGTGAGGGAAAATCCTGCTTTAGGGAGCTGCAAAACAGGCTCAGAGCACCCTGCAGAGAAACATCCAGAAGCCCTGCTCAAGGCTCCCTGAACCCCTTTTTTAGTGCTCCTGAGGACAAGTTAATTTCTGAGCAAATAGTAGTTCTTCCTCATTTAATACACTTTGCCTCTAAATATAAGAGTTGGTATCAAAGGGAGTTAATTCCATTTCCGGCACAGTTCTTGAATTTATGCAGAGTTTTCCTATAACTCAGATGCTATCATGTCACTCTCCTGCTTAAAATTATTCAGTGCATCCTTTTCATGAGGTAAAACCCAAATTGCTCATACCAAATTATCTCCTAGTCCAGCCTTCAAATCACCTTATTAGTGTAATTGTTCCAAATAATATCGTACCTACTCCTGTTATTACCCCTCTTAGAAAATGTCCCTATCTTTGACAAAACATTCACTCTATCCAATCATTCTGCAAGGTCACTTATGTGGACTATCCCATTTATGACTAGAAACTGCTGCTATCCTGATATCACAAACGGGAAATCGAGGCACAGGAAAATTCGATTCATTGCTCAACTACACAGTGAGAGGACTTGGACTGAGATTCAAGACCTGAGATAGGAAATAATGGCAAACTGGATGCTATAGCTCCAACCATCACAACTGCATTCCGGAAAGGAAGAAGGGAGAAGCAAAGTGATGGAAGCCTCACCCAAGAACTTCAGCCTACATCCCACTCTCACAAACTTCGTCACACGGCCACTCACATGCAGGGAAGGCTGGGAAGTCTAGTTTGTTTTTTTTTTTTTTTCATTTTGGCATATGGCTACCCCAACCAAATCAGGGTTTTATTAGTATGAAAAGGGGGAAAGGGACACATTGGGCAAGCTACCAGCTGTCTCTGCCCTGAGACATGACATTCTCTTTCATTCTGGGAAAGAAGTCCATTAATTCCCACTGTGGCTGAAGGACCCCTTAGGTATCAGGCTGGCTGTTTGCCTTCCGGTGTCTTCTTCGGGATACAAGCATATGCGGATTGCTGAGAGGCACATTTGTCACTCCTCTGGGAATGGGAGTGATAACTTATAAAGTGGCCATACACGTGGTTACACGATCGGCTTATGAAAAGAAAAGATGAACACAGCTACATACATTACATCCTAGCTATGATTCCACTTGACCTGCGACAGATCAAAAACCATCAGGTCATCTGTGTCCTTTTCCTAAACATTCTACTCACGCTGTGTCTGGCTTCTTGTTAAAAGTACACACCAAAAAAAAAAAAAAAAAGTACACACCAGCATAGCATATTCTCGTTTTTTTCTCACGCGCAGATTCTGATGCAATTCTGTGTGTTCATTTACATTAGTACATTGTGTCAGAACATGAGAGACTCCTAACTCTGGGAAACGAACAAGGGGTGATGGAAAGGGAGGTGGGCGGGGGGTGGGGGTGACTGGGTGACAGGCACTGAGGAGGGCACTTGACAGGATGAGCACTGGGTGTTATGCTATATGTTGGCAAATTGAACTCCAATTAAAAAATATGATAAATAAATAATAAATTAATAAATAAATAATTTAAAAAAAAACCACTTTCACGCACAGGTGCATGGGCTCACCCCATGGCCCTCACCTGAAAAGATATATGTCATGACGTTGTAGTACTAACAGCTACTGAGATTTTATTTCCTTTGACTTTTTTTTTTTCCTCAGCAACATTAAACCGACTTCTGCCCAGCCTTCCAGAATGTTCCAAAGAAAACGGCAGTGGGAATTTCTGGAGCACTTGTTCCTACATTGAGATGTCAACCAGTTGCTATTAGAGTATTTTAATAGATGAAGATTTGAAGTCAACTTGGGATTTCCTTCACAATTCTAATTTGAGCGTTTTCATTTTAAATGAATAATTAAAAATGTCAAATATTTTTTTCTGTGTGTGTATAGAGAGTCATATATGTAAATATTCATACTGTTGACTTTTTTTTTTTTCGTATTATCAACGTTTCATGTAAAAGTTTGTTACCGATTCACAGGGAAGGGGGGGAAGAAGTAGAACCATTTTACATGTATCTCGATTTTGGTGAATTAGTTCAGCATTACATATATCGATGATACAAGGACAGAGGAGACATTTTCCTAGAGGAAAAAAAGCGCACAACTTTGGAATCAGACCAGTTTTTGAGAACAGGCTCGGGTGTTTATTGGCAAACTTCCTAAGCTGTTTCAAATGTCAGTTTTCTCATCTGTAAAATAGGATGGTAAGGGGGGATGACAATAACAACTAACATTTATTGAGGATTTCTCATGCGTTGCATGCTAAATGCGTTAGATATGTTCTCTAATCAATTCTCATCAAATGTAATTACCATCATCAGCATTTTCATGGTACCACCTGTATCGATGATCTATAGCTGCATAACCAGCCCTGAAGATTTAATGGTAAGCAACAACCATTTCTTTGGCTCACCATGAGTTAGAAATTTAGGCTAGACCCTGCTGAGCCCTTCTGCTTTCCAATGGGCAGTCAGCGAGTAGACTCCTATGTCTACAGTCAGCGAGGCTTGGCCGCTGGGGTGACAGAGGTGATCTGGGTCAGATATCTCCCCTCATGAGGCCAGCTAGCCTGGGCTTGTTCATCTGGAGGAAGCTGTACTCAGAGAAAGAGAGAGAACATAGGCCTTTTGAGACACAGGCTCAAAACTGGCACACCGCCACTTCTGCTATGTTCAGTTGGCCGAAGCGATGCTCACAAAGCCAAACTCCCCAAAGGGTGGGGAAACGGACTGCAACCCTTGATGGGAAGAAACACAAAGTCTCAAAGGAAGGAGAGTCACGGCAGCCAGATTTGCACATAGTCTCTCCCACACTGTCTACTTCAGAGGGTTGTTATAAGGATTCACGAATAAGAATAGCTAATCTTATCTAATTCTCACCGTAATCCTACGTTGGACGTACAACTGTTGTCTCCATTTTAGAGATAAATGAGCTGAAGCAGAGAGATGTTCAGGCTCCTCCCAAAGTTGCTCATGACTAATGAGGAGCCAGACCTAAATGCAAGCAAAACTGTGAAACGAAATGTAGTGAAATGTGACAAGGGTGGTGCCTGGGTTAATGTATTATACTAATGTCACTTTGCTGGCTATGGTCACGTGCTATGGTTTTGTATGATTTTGTCACTGGGGGAAGCTAGGGGAAAGTGCGTGAGAACTCTGTACCATTTTTTGCAACTTCTTGTAAATCTGAAACTATTCTAAAATACAAAGTAATTTGGAAAAAAAATTGAAGCAGTTCGAACACTTAGCTAATGCTCTGTACACACGTAATGAGCTGAGCATAGCGCCCGGTCACAGAGTTGGTATGAATGTTAGCTTCCTCTGCCAAAAGCCCATTATCTATCTTTCTAGATATCTATTTATTTATTTATTTTAAAGACCTTACTTATTTATTCATGAGAGACACAGAGAGAGGCAGAGGGAGAAGTAGGCCTCCTGTGAGGAGCCTGATGTGGGACTCGATCCCAGGACCCCGGGATCATGCCCTGAGCTGAAGGCAGATGCTCAACCACTGAGGCACCCACGTGGCCCACCCATTATCTATCTAGAAGAGCAAAGAAATACCATCTGAAGTGTAAGAATGGGCGCCACCTCAAACCACCAAGGAAGGGATGACACAGATCTGGCCCGTGGAAATCTGGGATGCAGCACGGGCCGTAGCTGGGCTCCCGTTAGGGCAAACTCTGCAGTTATAGGGCAAAAGCAGATGTGCTTCAGGACTTCTGCTTTTCTAAGATTACTTTATGGAAAATCTTTTTCAGATCTCACAGATCCCCGAGGAGTCTCGTCTTAGAACTGGAAAAACTGGTGGGAAGTCTAATTAAAAGAGAACAATATGATATAGGGATTAGTCTAGCTTGATAGGGTCAAGCCAGGCGCGCTTTTCTACCTCTCAAAGTTAGCAGAGAAAAATTCTTTAACAGAAAAAAAAATTAGCAAATGATAGGCTACAAGTAGACCTAGTTAGGTTGGATTTTCACAAAGAGCGAGATAACAGCCTTTGAAAAAAAAATTATAAAGGAAAATAAATAGCCATGTGTTAAAGTCACAGAGCCAGCGGAATAATAACTATAATAAGTACAGGAAAGCAGGTGCTACTGGAAACGGATGTGGTCATGACCCACTGCTTTAGCTGCTTCTATCGGGCCCCGCGTCTGTGCATTAATGATTAGATGAGAAACAGTTGATGTCTAGAATGTTCAGGGAGGATGTTTTCTGGTAATGACTGGTTGGTTTTACTTGATACCTTGACAGAGGAAAACAAGGAGTCTATTAATGATAATAATAATAAAAATCATAATAGCTAACATTTATTGGGTGCTTACTGATGTGCCAGGAACCCTTTTAAGTGTGTTACCTTTGTCTCTTTGAATCTTCACAATCTTTTATGAGTAAGGAAATTGAGATATGGAAATGCTAAGTGACTTTCCGAGGCATGGAAAGCCTCGCTGTGGTTAAACTGGGATGAAATGGTGCATTGTCCCGGTATAGAACCCAGCTCATTCTGGAAGAGTGCTTTGGGACACAATACCTGTTCTCATCACCATTTCAATCATTGGAGTTTGCCAAGGAATGAATGGTGGAGCATCCAAGCTCATAGCAATGAGGCTCTTGTTACTCCCCTCGCTGAGCATAGAACACAGGGCGCTGCTTCTCAGGTGGAAAGTATTAAACTTTCTCCAAACTCACAGTTTTTGAGCATTTCATCTGGAATTTATTTTTGTTTATGATGTGAAGTCTGAGTTCTAGCGCTCACCTCCACCCCGATAGCCAACCAGTTATCCCTGGGTCATTTAGTATAAAAACTATCCTCTTCCCACTGAATCAGAGTGTCACCTTTTACACGTATTCTGTCCCCATATAGAGTGTGATCTATTTCTGGTTCTCTACTTTACTCTTGACCTATTAATTTATTCCTCTGTCAATGGCATGTTGTTTAGATTATGATGCAATATATGTATACACACACACACACACACACACATATATTTTATATAGGATAGCATAATGAGTTTCATTATTTTGTAAGGGAACTCCTTGAAGTATTTTTCTCTTTCTTCTCTTGGTCATTCTCAGATAGTTATTACTATATATAAACTTTGAAATAGTTTCAGGCATTCTCAGTCCCCTTTCCCCCAAAGAAAAGCACTGGGCTGCTGAATTGAATTGGATTTCATTTTTAAGTTAATTTGAGGAGGGATGTTTTTATGATATTAAGCTTTCTTATATCAGGAACATGCTGTGTTTCTCCATTATGGGGAGGGTTGTCTTATATTAAGATATTTAATAAGATGTTATAGCTTTCCTTATAAAGGCTCTATGCCTTTATTATTAAATTTATTCCTAGTTAATATGGGGAATAGAGCCTTTTTCATTTCTATTTTTTTAAATTTCTGTTTTGTAACTGGTTTTTGCTAGTGTGGTGGACTCTGTGGTGCTGGCCCACATCCCTGCAGCCTTTCTGCTTAAGTGTTTCCAGGTTGACACCCTTTTTGAAGTGCCAGGGAATTAACATTGTCTAGGTGACTGCTGGGAAATGAAACATAAACCCCCCAGCTGCCTCACCTCTTCCCTTGTTCACACCTAGGGCCCACATGGGACATGCCCTATGACCAGCTGATGGAAAAGGAAATACCCAGTTCTGGGGCTCACAGACGGGTCAGCTCTATGTGTTGCAGCAAGCTAACAATGAATGCTTCTGCCCTACACTCTCAGGTGTAGGTTTCAGGTGACCCTGAAGACAGCAGCACAAGAAATCTTCCCAGTGGGCATAGCTACCAAGAGTACACCTGCTACACACTTGCTGTGGAGGGAGAAGTGACCTAACATAAGGATACACATAGGCTCCTGGGAAGTGGTAAATGGCTTGGCTGGTTGGGAAGGTATCTACAAAGACGAGAAGATCAGAGACAAAGAGATCTGGGAGAATAAGATGTGGATGGACCCAAGGGAGTAAGCACACAGCGACCAACATCAGTGCCCAGCAGAGAGGACCCACTGCAGAGAAGGCCCTAAACAACAAGGAGGACAGCAATCACCATCCAGCCCCTGCCCTGGCCACCCTAGTCTTGGCACAACGTGAATGAAGCACTCATGGGAGACTCTCTTTCACCACACCTGATGCATCCATCCTGCTGCTACTAAATGCATGATCTGTCAGCTACAGAAACCAACGCTGAACCCTCAGTATAGTACCATCCCTTGGGGAAGAAAACATGCCATTTGGTGATAAATTAATTCCTTTGGACCCCTTTCCCCTTGGAGAAGGTGACATTTTGTCCATCCTGGAACTGAAACATAATCTGGGTATGGGTTTGCCTTTCCTGCCTATTCCATCTTTGCCAGGATCACCACTCAAGAGCTCACAGAGTTTCTGTGCCCATGTTGTATCCCCGCCTAGAATATGGATGTTGAAACCCTAACCCCCCGTGCAATTGTATTTGGAAATAGGGCCTTTATGGAGGTAATTAAGGTTAAATGAGGTCATCAGGGTGAGGCCCTGATATGATAATTTCATGCCCTTATATGAGGGTACACCAAAGAGCTGGCCCTCTCTCTTTCTTTCTGTCCATCATGTGAGGACATGGCAAGAAAGTGACCATCTACGAGCCAGGAAGAGAGAGTTCTCAGCAGGGACCACATCTGTCAATATCTTGATTTTGGACTTCCTAGCCTCCAGAACTGTGAGAAATAAATTTCTGTTGCTTAAGCCACTCAGTCTTTGGTATTTTGTTATGGCAGTCACACTGACTAAGACACGTCTCAAATAAATTCCTTGCCTTCAAATTCTTATCTCTAGATATGTGTTGGAAAAGCCAAATTAAGAAAGCCAGGAGACAGATAGGCTGTCAGTTTTTATCCTCTAAACTTTAAAATTCTGAACTAATTTTAGAGTTTGAGAAAATAGTTTCTGTATATCTGTCACCCAGCTTCCCCTAATGCTAACATCTTACACAACTGTAGAATGATTATTAGAACTGGACATTGAACGTTGGTTCAATACTACTCACTAAACTAAAAATGTTGGTTGAATCTTACCACTTTTTTCATTAGTGTTTTTTCTCCCTTCCAATCCTATCCCGAAACCCATGTTGCATTTTGTGGTTGTTTCTTCTTAATCTCCTACAGTCTGTAGCTGTTCGTAGTTCTTTTCTTCTTTCTCATGATTCAGACATTTGTGAAAATTATTAATAATTATTTGTCAACTGTTCCTCAGTTTGGGTTTACTGATATTTTCTCATGATTGGACTGGGGTTTTACACTTTTGGCAGGATTACAAGGAAAATGATGCTGTGTATCCTACTCAGGACCTAATATAGAAACAGTTCATTATGGAGCCCGTGGCTTGCTCAGTCGGTAGAGCATGCAACTCTTGATCTCAGGGCTGTTAGTTTAAGCCTCATATTCAGTGTGGAGCCTACTTAAGAGAAAATGAAGCTAAAGCCACCAAATGGTTATCTTAAAAAAAGTGGGGGTTTCATATGTCTTATCACTGGCGATGTTTACTCTAATCACTACATTACACTGATTTCTACTTGATTTCTCTACTATGAAGTTACTTCTTTCACTTTGTGATTAATAAACATCTTAGGCAAAACACTTTGAGACTAAGCAAAAATTATTTTTCTTAAAGTTTTTGCTCAGTATTTTTCTTTTCAAAAGTAGTCTCCATGCCCAGTGTGGAGCCCAATCAGGGCTTAAACTCATAACCCTGAGATCACAACCTGAGCTGAAACCAAGAGTCAGACACCTAACTGACTGAGCCACCCAGGTGCCCTGCTCACTAATTTTAAAGTTATTAATATTTGTAGATGTATCTTGCATCCAGTCACAGCAAATTATCTCATTAATTTTTAAAGATTTATTTTATTTATTTGAGAGAGGGAGAGTGAGAGAACATGTGGGGAGAAGCAGGGGGAGAGGAGATAGAGAATGTCAAGCAGACTCCCCATTGAGCACAGAGTCTGATGCAGGGCTTGATCCCACTCTTCTGAGATCATGACGTGAGCCAAAATCAAGAGTTAGATTGCTTAACTGACTGAGCCACTCAGGCATCCCAAATTATCTTATTAATTTGAAAAATTTATTAGAACTTCTTGTGTCTTCTATATATACTCATATCAAGTATACACAAAGACAGCTATATCTCTTCATTGTCATCATTTATAACAACTTTTATTTTCCTGTCTTATTACAATAGCTAAACTTCTGAAGCCATTTAAAATGACAATGAGGATAATAAGCATCCTGGTTTGCTTATGTGATGTGGATGAATTCAGTATTTTGCCACTTCTAATGGTTTCTATAAGTCTGGGATAAATTATTTCTATTTTACTAAAATTTTTGGTTGTTCAGAACGACTGTTAATTGTATCAAATGCTATTAGAATCATATTTTTTCCTTTATTTCTCTCCAATATACTTTGTGAGATTTCCTAATATTAGATCATCTTTCCACTCCTGGAATGAACTCTACTTAGTCATGATGCATTCATTTTAAAATGTATTGCTGGATTCAATTTGTATTTGTAACCATAGGGAATTGGGCCTATGGTTTTCTCTTTTAGTACTATTTTATAAGATTTGGGTTTTTTTTTTTTCTGGTTCCATAAAATAAATCAGAATGGTCTTAAATTTTTTCTGTGGTCTGGATTTATTGGGATCTTGATCCAAATAACTCCATTTTCAATATTTCCTTTCATATTTTTTTCTGACCCAACATCTTTACAAATAAAAAACTCCATCAGGGAGACTATGCTTGTTTGGGGGTAGGGTATACAGGAATTCTCTCTACTTTCCACTGGATTTTGCTGTGAACCTAAAATTGCCCTAAAAAATAAAACTTGTTACAAAATAATTCCATCAGCTAGCACAACTACTGTAGCCTTAGCTGGATGCTGCTAAAAGAACCCTAATTCATTCATCTTTTCTTCTCAAGCTGAGTTAGACACTAGAAACAGGAAGAGCAAAGAGTACAAGATAATTTGTTGGGTGGGGAAAAATGAATTCAGTTAATTTGGGTATTATATTAACAATATGCAAATAATATGCAAACAACATCCAATTGCTTGGAATCAAGAACTCAGACACTTTTTGAAAAAGCATTGAGTTACTGTTTATAGTATTTAACAAAACCCCAAATAAACAGAAGGTTCACCATATGGGGTATTTTTGTTGAAAAACTTCAGTGACAAATCTTTAGAAAATGTATTAATCACTTTTCTAACCTTATGAGTACAAAACAATAAACATCACCAACTCAGGCTCTGACAGTTAATGTTGACCATTATAAAAATTAGGAAAGCCTTGGTATTGAAAAGGATTTTGTTTCAGAAAAAAATTTCTGATTCATGAAGTTTTTTTCCCACTTGACCTATCTATAAAAAGTGGCTATGCTAGATCATAAACTATTTTGTTTGTTTCTGTATCCCCACTGCCTCCCACACTGCTTGATATAGAGGAGGAGTCAAATAGATATTTGTTAAATGAATAAATAAAGGAATGAATCTTAATAATTCAAGTTAATTGATTTTAGTGATTATTTAGATAAAATTTGTATTTTGGTAAAATTTGGTGTCCATTAAGTAATGAGATTAAACCATATGAGATTGTATGGATCAAAACCAATCATATATTAATAATTTAATATGGTTCAACTTAATTCATATCTGACCTGGAATTTTATTTTATTTTATTTTATTTTATTTTATTTTATTTATTCATTCATGATAGACATAGCGAGAGAGAGACAAAGAGAGAGAGAGAGGCAGAGACACAGGCAGAGGGAGAAGCAGGCTCCATGCAGGGAGCCCGACATGGGACTTGATCCCGGGTCTCCAGGATCAGGCCCTGGGCCAAAGGCGGGCACTAAATCGCTAAGCCACCCAGGGATCCCCTGACCTGGAATTTTAAAATAACATTTACTGTTTCAGGCCTGTGGCTTGATAGGATATTATCCTATATTCATCTGATCTCCAGCCAACATGATATTTCTTTTTTTTTTTTTAGAGATTTATTTATTTATTTTAGAGAGAACACAGTGGGAAGGAGTAGAGGGAGAGGGAGAGAAAGAATCTCAAGCAGACTCCCCGCTAAGTGTGGAGCCCAATGCGGGGCTCTATCTCACAGCACTCAATCATGACATGAGCCCAAATCAAGAGTCAAATGCTTAACCAACTGAGCTGCTTGGTGCCCCTAGCACAATACTTCTTGATAAGTGGTGCAGTGATTCGGGGCTAAAGCTTTGGAGAGATTAACCCATGTTTAAATTTTAGCTCTACCTCCTACTAGTTGTGTGGCCTTGAGTAAATTACGTAATTTCTCTGAGCTGAAATGTCCTCATCTAGGAAACAAGGATAACACTCTCTCTACAGGGCTGATATGAAGATCAATCATGATGTTCAAGTACTTGACACAGTGCCTACACATTAAGTGATCAATAAATGGTTTCTATGACTCTTATTATAACCTATTAATTTATCTATTTTGGTTGCCTGTCTCTAGGATATTTAACTTCCTGTCATTTCAATACCAATTTATAGCAGTAGGTAGTTGGGATCAATGTCACAGTAGTATTTTGCCCCTGGGAGGAAGAGTGACCAAGAAGAGGCATGAAGGAATGGATCAGGGCTGAAATGTTTTGCATCTCAATCTGAGTGATGGCTGCATGGCTGTAAAACTGTGTAAAGCATCATTGCTGTACACTTAGGATTAGTGGGTTTTCCGGGTGTATGTTATAACTCAATAAGATGGGCCACCTGGGTGGCTCAGTAGTTGAGCATCTGCCTTTGGCTCAGGGCGTGATCCTGGGGTCCTGGGATCGAGTCTTGCATCAGGCTCTCTGTAGGGAGCCTGCTTCTCCCTCTGCCTATGTCTCTGCCTCTCTGTGTGTATTTCTCATGAATAAATAAATAAAATCTTTAAAAAAAATTTCAATAAGATCTTTGCCTGTCTGGGGGTGATGCTAAGATAGGGAAAAGCCGTTTTAATACCTGGCATCACAAACAGAGGAAATTCCAAGCACGACATTATATTTTACGAAAGCCCTCATGGCTTCACATCGAATGCCTCTCTCTCCCCACCCTCCCTCTGCTGTGCCCAAGCCACCCTCCTGCCTCTCTGCTTTTGGATCTGTAGCACATGCACGCAACCCCAACATGACAGGCAGGCATGCTCATGAAAAATGGGAAAAGGGGACATTTCCAGGCAATCTGATGAGCAGCAAAGTACAAATTCTGTATGTATACAGAGTGTGTGTAATAGGGGCTGCGGGTCAGTCAGCACAGGTTTAAGCTCGTGAACTTCTTGTCTTTGGCAAATGAGTCAGTCAATATAGGATGTTAATTTAGTTGAACGATTGTCATCAGTACTCATGAAAATAAAAAAAGGGGCTGATATTCCTTATTGGTGGATAGCCTCTCTATCCCTCTCTTCAATCTCTCTGTTTCTCATTTTTTCTCACACACACTGATATTTGGAATATCCAGTTTATTTAATTCCTCCCACTAGAACTATCATCAGGGATTTCTCTCACCATGTTCTCTATAACCCTTTTGTTCCCAGAGCTTTCCCTCTGCAGGCTGTATTTGTGGCCATCACAAGTAAGCCTGGACTTTTCTACGGAAGCCATGAAAACACATGCCCACCTCAGCACAAATGAATATGTTTAGAGACTCGGGTTCCCATGTGGTCTAAAATGTTCCAAGTTTTGGGGAGAGGAAATGGGGAAAGTTTCTCTTGGATGTACAACCGAATAAAAATCTATCAGCTTGGTCCTTGTGGCAGTCACGAGGATATTACCATGGTTTAAACTTCCTGGAGCCTTTTGAGTCCTCATAGAGCAGGATGGAAGAAGGTCTTTAATCAGGACCTCCAACCTTCCCCTCCATACCTCTCGAGAGCCAGTGAGATGGTCCATCGCCCCAAACTATTTCCTATTTTTAGACTTACACCTTCCTCAAAAGAAAGGGGATACTTGTTTCGATTCCTGCCCTACACCACTTTCTGAATATGATTTCAGTCATGATTTCCTATGTGCCTGTGTAAAGGCAAGAGTGGAAATCAAGAACAAACCCAATAAAGACCAAACCAAAAGCACATGTCCTGAAGGGGCGCACACCAGGCGAACAATGGCTGTTGAACAGATGAACCCATCGAAATGTAAAATATTCCACAACGTTTGGGCAGCTTTGAAATGCTACACTTTCTAGTGCTCATCTGTTAATCATCTGACGGAACTTCTCAGCTCCCCAGAAGGGACTGGCTCCTCTTTCTCCGTTCACATGACTGGAAGTGCATACAATTCAGCAGTCGGAGTGACAAATAGGCTGGAAAGACCGCCAGCAAACCACCCAATGAAGAAAGAAACAAAGAAAGGACCAGAGAGAGAGGAAGAGAGAGAGAGCAAGAGAGCTATTTTTACTCACCTTCACTTCCAACTGAATCTCACTGTATATTTTCCAGGATATAAGCTTTTCTTTGAGTTACTTTCAAGATAAGTCATAAAGCTATAATCATATTAATGATTAATGGCACCAGGCAAGCAAAGTGACATAATGAAAAGATTTAAGGTTCTACACAAAAGTATTTAAAGATTCTCTTTGGAAATCCATCTACTCTAAATAGTGTTTTTGAAAGAAAAGAAACCATCAATAGCGCTAAATTTAAAAGCAAAGACAAAATGCCTCCACCACCATTATTCTAGTTAGTTCTTACAGAACAGTGTTCCCCTGGGTACGTAGACATTAGAAAAAACAAACAAACAAACAACTGTTTCTAGAAAACAATAGTCATTCCAACCAGAGAGAACAGGCACATCTGATACAACACTTGCAAGGCACAGCATGCAAACAGGAAACAAAGCAGATCTGCACACTCCGTGTGGCTAGGTGTGCAGGCCCTTCACGAGCAAGTGTCTCTACCGTGACCACAGACCAATGGGAGTGACCAAGAAGTCAGGCAGGGAGCCCTGGGGGGTTAGATGACCTCCAAGGAAGATTTTTCCATTCTTCAAGGTACTAAGTGTCCGAAGATGGTCTAGGCTCTTCACAGGGGTGGTGAGGTCTCTGCTGTTGGCACGATTCAAGCAGAGGCTAGTGGACATGATGGGTCAGACCGGTGGTTTCCTAACTTTGCTGCACATTGGGGGAAGCTTCCAAACCATTCCTAACTGCTGCCTGCACCTGCTGGGATGGGACTTAGGCAGCCACAGGTTTTTTTCAAAGCTCCCGAGGGGACTGGAATCATGGGAGGGGGCCCTAGAGGGGGGCTTATGTCAACACTTGAGAGCCCCAGCAGACTTGCAGCACCTGGCCTGCTTTTAAGATGCAGAGCCTGTCATCGGAGCCAGGGTGTGGCCTGAGACTCTGCATTTCTAACAAGCTCCAGGCTGCGGCCCATGCCTGCTGGCCCAGGAACCACACTCCAGAGGGGGGTCTCAGATGACTCAGTCTTCTCCGATCCTGAGTCCCTAAAGGATGAAGCATCATTTGGGGGAAAGGGAGAGGGGACCGTGGTTAACAGGGAACAGCCCTGCTCCTTCACTGGCTGCACACCCAAAGCGAGTGGTGTCTCATTCCTGAGCCTCAGTTTCTCCATCTGAGTAGAGAAGGGGCTTGTAAAGCACTTCAGGGCTTTGTCCAGGTCTCACTGAAGCTCTGTGAAAATCAGCAAAGCTTCTGGGGATCAAGAGCCCAGAGTTTCTAGAAGGTCCCAGAGAGAAGACTGGCAGCAGGGCAGGTTTCAGGGAGGCCTCAAGTTCGTGTCTCTGGACTCACAGGCTCCAGAATTCTACCTGTGCCCTTGTCCTTCACGATCCTGATATATGTTGATCAAAGCTGGTTGGAAAGAAGAACCTTCATGTATTTGCTGATTCACACATTTGCATGGAGTGCCTGGAAAGGTGGAAACTGATGGAAAGAGCAAAAAATGCCCAGTTCATGCCTTCGAGGTGTTTCCTGCCCAGTACAGCAACAGGTGTAGGAACAGAGGTGTGCAAGGAAGGGTCCGGCAGCACTAACTGGAGTCTGGACAGGGAGGTCAGTTCTTCTGAAGGGGACATGTCAGGAAGGCTTCAAGGAGGTGGTGACTGAGCTGAGAGACGAGTGTGCAGATCAGGGGACAGAGGGACCCTGGCAAGGTTTGATGTGAGCAGCAGTGGCAGCTTGAGGCCTGGGGGCACCAGGAGGGAAGTGATCAAGCCCCAGGGAGAGATGGGGGCAAGCCTGAGGGAAGCCTGTGGGCCAGAGGAAATTTGATTTTCTTCCACGTCAAGAGTCCTGAGGTTAGAGGCTCCATGCTGCGGTGGGGGCTGGGGAGTCGGGGTAGAGCGGAGGACACCCTCCTCACCTCCACATCCGGGGGTATCACCTTTTGTTCTATCAATTCAGTGCTGGCCCCAACCCACAGAAAGCTCTAGGTCCGAGTGGACTCATCTCGCTAGGAAATAGTTTCAGAAGAGCGTCTGTGGTCCCGGAGCACGGCCTTGGGTCTCAGGCAGACCACATTGGTCACCCTCCTCACCTCTCCTCAGGCCACCCCTGACCTAAGCTGTGGCTGCGGGGGACCCCTCCTGTGCGAGCAGTGTCCCACCTCCAGGACCCTTGCGTCTTTTCTGCTGCAAGGCTTTCTCGAAAGCCCCAGAAGTCAGGACACCTGGGTGGCTGAGCAATTGAGCATCTGCCTTCAGCTCAGGTCGTGATCCCGGGGTCCTGGGATCGAGTCCCACATTGGGCTCCCTACATGGAGGCTGCTTCTCTCCCTCTGCCTGTGTCTCTGCCTCTCTCTCTCTTCCTGTGTCATAAATAAATAAATAAATAAATAAAAAAAATATTTTCTTAAAAAAAAGAAGAAAGGAAAGAAAAAAAGCCCCAGAAATCCAGAAGTATGTGCAAGTTAGTTCTAGGGCCCAGCCTTCCCTCCTTCGGGGAGATCATTGTGAGGTTCCTTCTGCAATGATTCCTCAGAGCACCCCAGTGGGACGAGTCCCAGTGGTCCATGGCAGTAAACGGCACAGAGGGACACTAGAGAAATCTGTCACCTACCTCCTGACTTGGCCCCACGCGACCCTGGGGATTCTGGGACCGAGGGCATCTCATGGAGACCAGAGTAGGCCCAAGGTGAGTCATCACTTCGGTTTGTCAACACAAGGGGAAGGCAGCTTTTGGAGCAGAGCTTCACCCTCCACTCCCCCCGCCCCCTGGGCTCAGCGGCATTTAAAATTCAGTCACTGTCATCCGCAAACCCCTCTGAGCAGAAACATTCCCATCATTCTCTCCCTCCTGGCAAAGGTGTTTAAGATATCTAAATATTTTAAAGGTATCTAGGAGGATTGGATTCTTTTCTTAGTGGTGACTTGATGAATAAATGATGCCCTAATTTCAGTTTAATTATTGTCTAATGCTCTCTAATTCATTTCAGATTGGTGTTTAACTTCCTTCCAACTTGACAACCTTTCAGGCAAAACTGATCAAAAAAGCCGGAGCTCCCTTTACATAGGGACGGATTAGTTGTCCCTAGATATCAACTAAAGAAAAATAGCTGTTCAAATCCCTGATATTTTTGGCACTTTGTAAATTTAAACCCATCCAAAACACATCTTTAAAAAATATTTTAAGTAAGGGAGGGATTCTGTGCTCGGAGTCTGAGATTTTGTTCTGCCAAGTTCGAGCATGGAGCAGATTTTTACGGTTGAATTATAAGCCCCTGAAAATAGGTTTATTATGGAAGTGTGAACACACAACTATAGCCTATAGCAACATGAATGGCCCTGTTATCATAATGCTTGAATCCTCTCCTTTGTGCTGAATTGGCAAAGCAAGACACCTGCTTTGGCCTTTTTGCTAATACGTGTCAACGTCACTTACCAGCTTGTGTCCCTCTTTAGAAAGATGCCCCAAAGTTTTTAGTAATCCTTGCATAGCTAGGGACCCCTATGTCTCCATCTCAGGAATTAACCTATCATTGATGGAAGAATACTTGGTGACATTAGAAATACATTCTCTTGAAAAAAAAATAAAAAGAAAATAAAAAGAAATACATTCTCTTGAAGGAGAATTCGGGGGCGGTTTGCATTCGTCGTGACTCTAGCATTTGCCCAAGTATTTAAGGGCCAGCCAGAGAGCAAGTTTCTTGCCAGACAGAAAGGACAAGTGTAGATCCTGTGGGCACGTTCCTCAGGGTTGAGGAAGAGAGTATGGTGCCTGTAGGAGGAGTCTCGGTTTGAGATCCTGTCATTTGCCCAAAGTTCAAATGCTTACATTCTTTGGTGTCTGAAGTTTTTTTCCAAGAAGGCTGCATGTTTATTTTCTGGTATATGTTTTCTCAAGTACAAAGTGAAACATTTGGAATTCTATTGCATGGAACTCATACAATTTCCATAGCAGAATTAAAATTACAGTCGGCTGCACGGTCAATCTCCGTTGTGATTGGCTGGAAAAGGCACCCCAATTATGGCAGCCAAGCTCGCAGCTTGGTCTCTGGGTGAAAAAATCATAAACACCCAGAGCTCCCTTAAACACGTGCCGAATTAAGCCTTCTGGGGGAATGTTTGACATTCAGCTCAACAGAGTCTAATATCAAGGAGCCAGAACCCTACTAACTAGGACACTTGGTTAATTAAGTTTTCGTTTCCTGTCTTCTCCTCCAGGCCTCCCCATTCCCTGGCCCAGGAGGCTCGAGAGCATAGGAAATCCTCGTACTTATTGAGTGCTTACTGTGTGCTAGGCATATAGTAGGCACTTTCTGTGTATTCATTCATAAAATCCTCCCAATGACCCTAGAAGGGGGTACTATCATTATCCACTTTTTTTTCTTTCTTTCTTTCTTTCTTTTTTTTTTTTTTTTACAGATGAGAGAATGAGCTTAACAGCCAAGCAAAAAGGTTAAGAGCTCCAGCTTTGCTTTCAGATCACTCCAGTCTTGCATTCCAGCTCAAAAATTGCCAGGAAATAGCTGTGTGGCCTTAGGCAAGTTACATAGGCTTTCTGTGCTCTAAGTGCCATTAAACTATTATTTCTCTAAAATGGAGGTAACAGTGTGAAATTTTAGTTAAGCATTATTGAGATATAAATGTCTCTTTTATTACACAAGAGTATCCTATATTTCTATTGGTAAACACAAAATTTAAAATTATATTTTTCAGTTTATTGCCAATGAGATAGGCTTTCATATTATCCGAAGATCATGACACTACCTCTAAGGGATCCCAGTATATCTGTGCATGATAGAGGCAGAGAAGAACCATGGAATGAGAGAACCATGAGCAAGATGGTCTTTCACCTTTAAAGATCAAGTGTTGCAAAAAACTATGTAAGAGTGAAGCCAACATGGAGGGAAACAGAGGCAAGAAAGGAAAAGCAAACAATCAAGGCCCCAAGGATGTCATTCTAACATCTTGATCCAGCCTTACCTGAAGCAGAGCCTACTCCTTTCTCCTTGGTCTTCACAATGACCTGATCTGGTTTGATTTGTGTTCTATTACATGAAATTAAAAAAAAAATCTGTAATAATATCTGACTTCATTTCCTCTCACCTCTACTCTTCCACCATTCAAATCTAATTGGAGAGATAGCAGAGTGTCTAGCCATCCATCCCTCTTCTGTTCATCCATCCTTTCCATCTGTCCATTTATCCATTTGTTCAACAAACATCCATTGAATGCTCAGAGCCAGATGTGAAAAGAACAAAGATGAACGAGACATGCATTGTTCCTTAAGGAGATACAGACACATGAAACTGCAAACCGGTAAAACAGCTACTAATCTACAAGAATGAACAGAAAAGTAGTCCTGTGAATGAGATCGTGGGACTTTGGGGGAAATTTCTTAACATCTCAGTGTGTCCTTTTTTTTTTTAAGGTTTCTTAAAATATGGTGCAGATTAAATCTTAAGTTTTAATAGAATTTCCACCTCTTTCTTCAATCCCCTGCACTGAATAATGATGCACGTTTTCGAATGAACAGATGAATTCTCATACTTTGGGGGCCTCCTCCCCATGCATGCATGCATCCTTTGCACTGCCCCAGAAGACTCCAGCCTGGGGTCAGGGGAGAAAAGTGTCAAGTATGCTCAATATTTAAACAATTTGGACCCCCCTGTTACTTCTGCTACGGAGACATGGATTTATTTCCTGGTGAGATGGAGGGATCTTTTCCCAAGAGCTCCTCACAGCAATCCGCCAATCGCTCCCAGCGAGTGCCCTTTAAGCACAGGTAGAGACCCATCATCAAATGGATGTTATTTAAAACATGTGCCTTAAAAGACTAAAGAAGAGACTGGACTGTCCAGATGATGAATTATTATTCAGCCAATTTTCTCCAGTAATGGTACCTAAATCTTATCACAAAAATGATCAAACATAATGTAAATGTATTAGGAATGCATCCTCGATTTGTTTTCATTTGACATTATTGTGGGCTTATTTATTTATTTTGCAAATAAACTATGGAAACCTCTAATGTGCGGTATTATTTGGTAACAAGATTTGATTTAGAATTCACAATGAACATAATAGTTTATCAAAGGAAACGTCACATCAGAATCTTTTGTGTTGTGTGTGTGAAATGTTCAAAGTAATTACAAATGTGACAAAATCTAAATTGTACATTTAGGAGAGAAATAGTGCTACAAATTCTTGCTTGATGTTCAGATAATACTAGCAGCTTCTGAGCCTTTGTGTTTTGTTCCCTATGTTGTAAATAATATTAGAAGTTTTCCAGAGTCAAGGATTATTTATAAAACATAGATAAAAAATCTGATTGCTTTAAAAAAATGAAGTTATACTTTTTAGCTTTGTTCCATATGGTGGTGTTGCTCATCATCTTCTAATAAATATCATTTACGTTTCATGGCAACATAATCAAACATACAATTACATTTCAATACAGTGATGTCAATCACGAGTTTCAGATGGATGAGGATAGGGAGAATTTTTATTTTAGTGGCGACCAAATGTGAGAGAAGGGAGGCCCATTAGTCACTTTTTAGAAAGACGCTTTTAGAAAGACATGGGGTGACCACTGGGGGTCATGAAAGAAGGAAAGTTACATTCCTTTTCCCTTCTCTCTTTCCCTGCATTACTACTTTGCCCTTAACTGGGCAATCCAATGTTCAAATCTTCCAAGGGAGTGCCTGTCAGCTTTTGAATCCCTGTATGAAAGGAGGGGAATCTTTTCTTCTTTGGAACTTAGGCTCCAAAGTGACAGTGTCGAGGTCAAAATAGGATAGAGGTGTCACCTAGTAGCACTTTGCATATTGTTGATATTTTGACATTGAGTGTCCTTGGCATTCAAGGCCTCTAAAGCAGCCCTTCTCCAACTTGAAAATGCAGAAGTCGCATCTTGTTAAATGCAGATTCTGATTCAAAAGGCCCAAGGTGGGACTTGGGGTTTGGCACTTCAAATAAGCTTCCAGGTGATGCAGACACTGCTGATGCTCAGAGCACACTGAGTGGTGAGGTTCCAAAGAACATCAAGTCTTAAATGAAGTACCAAGACATTAAGAAGAGTGTGAGTGTGTGTGTGTGTGTGTGTGTGTGTGTGTGTGTGTGTTGGAAGTGGCCTCCTGAGAGTTGGCCAGTTCTATGCCAACTCAGCCCACGTGCTCTCAGAGTGCTTGGCAAGACACTGACTATGATTGGAACTCTCATCTCACACAGGAGGCACAGAGAAATTAAGTTTCTTGCCCAGGGTCACAGAGCTAATGACAGGTAGGACTTTGGCGACCTAGCCTTTCAGAATCTATACTACATGACTTTAATCACCAGACTATACTTCCCCTGAGAATATGTTTTAAGTTCTTCCCCTTTTCAGGACCATGGCATATGCTGTTCCCTCTGCCGGGATTGCCCTTCCCCACATTATGTGTGACTATTCAGCCTTCAGATTTCAGCTGAGCTATCACTCCTTAGAGAGACTTTCTCTGGTTCTTGCTATACTTCAAACAGAAAAGCAGTATGTGCTGCTTTTCTCTCACTGCATCTCATTGCTTTCCCTGGTAGGTATGATTAGTATTTTCAATTACCTGATTATTAGTGTTCATTTGTTTTCGTATCTGTTTCCCTCACAAAACTGTAAGCAGTATGAGGCTAAGGACTGTAGCTATTTCCTCAGTCCCTAGCACTACGTCTGAAACGAAACAAGGGTGCTATTATGATGTGACTGGCAGATGGAATGAATGAATGAATGAATGAATGAATGAATGAATGAATTCACATTTTGCAAATAACAATTAAGCCACTAGAGGGCAACTATACTCATCACACTGCCTTTTGCATGCAAGTGTACCACATGTGGCTGACATACCTAAGTGATTTCAGATAGTACTGTACCTCACATGTGCCATTGGCCATATAATAGGTGGAATAAAAAACTCATCTAAACTACATTAAAGAATGAAAATATGGATTCCAAAAGTACTCTCATTTCTAACTTCCTGATTCAGTACACACACACACATGCACACATGCCAGAGTCTGGGATGATTTTGGGGTTTCCAAAGTACACTTCTACTTTTATTCCTCTTTGCTCAAATTCTGTCCTAGACTGAACAATATCTTCTTCTTCCATGGTGTTTAGGGAGCCTAGGGAAACCTACAGTCTGGAGGAGGAACAACATGGCTTTTTATGCCATAGATATGGCTCTACCATGAGTCACTGGGGCATTGAGCTTGTTAGAATCATTGTCATGGCTTGAGCTCCCCCAGAAGCAGACCCCAATGTAAGGATTCTGGGAAAGTTGTCTGTTGGGAAATGAGACAGGGATGGGAAGGCAGCTCTGAAGTGTGTGTCATCTGTCCAGTGACCATGGCAGGTGCCTGGAGCCTAATCCTATAGGGAGATTCTGGGAAGCATTAGGACCTTCTTTAGTTACCCTGCTGAAAGGATGAGGAGCTCAGACATTCACACACAACTCCATTCAGGGGGCAGCTAGTATGCAGGCACTTCCAGATTGCCTGACGTGAGCAAGACACCTTTCTTCTAGGACTTCAGAGAATGCCCCAGAACAGAGGTACAGACAGTAGCAGACTAACGTGTTAAGGCCCAAGGGAGCAAGGCAGGGCACTCCTGTCCACTGCCATGTCCATGCTGATTCATACTGCCTTGACTTCCTCGTTGAGAGGAAGAATCTTAGAGGCATACATTTAACTCAGAATTTCTTGTCTTTAGTAAATCCCTAAGTACTTCTGATGTTTCCCAAAACCACCAAGACAAAAGGAGCGCTGTGAGCCAGAGCTGACAATATCCCCAACCTCCACCATGAATGTGATCATTTGCCATCAGAAAAGAAGCCTCCTTTGTCAGTGCTACTTTCCCTTAATTTCCAGTTTTGAAACAACTTCTCTCCTAAGTGTAGATACGGTCCTGGGTCTTTGTCTGCCATCTTGTGCGATCTTGGACTTGGGTCTGAGGTTTGCTGGCCCTTTGTTGCCCTGTCCATGGAAGAAAAGTGAGGATACTCTCCCCATGTCTACTTCACAAGGATGTTATGAGAAGAGACGAGATAGTATCTGAAAACGACTTTTAGCTCTGAAGAAAAGTGCTCTTATGAGCTATATAAATATAAGTTATTACACAGTATTATTTTAACCTGGCCCAAGTTTAGATTAGTTGTATGAATCATTCATCAACCTTTACTTTGTATAATTAAAAACGTGTGGTTCTTGGAATCTTTGTTTGGGAGGCAAGTTAATGTGGCAGGACTAGGATTGGCAAGCTCTTAGAAGTCAAAGACTCCTGGTCTAAAGACAGACGCTTTGATTGATGGGGGAATTCTATTATCAGTTCTCATTTGGAGGTATTCTCAGTCAACTTTTTTAGGAGTCTATGATTCATGTTTTTCCTTATTGGCTTTTTTTATATTCCCAGCACTCCCATGGTCTTTCAGAAGGTATTCAAGAATTTCCTCGTTTTTCATTTACCCTTAAGTACATCTATGTAACAGATCTGCTGCTAAGGACTGCTCTGTGCATGAATATATCAATGTTGATTGGCTCTAGGAGGCTAACTTAAATAAGTCACTCCTTTAGGAGACAGAATGGGCCTCCCCATTTGGGTTTCCCTGTCTGACTTAAAATGTACCCTCCTTACTATGTGTTTTATTGACCGTAACAGTGCATGAATGAAAGCACCAATATGACAGTGGATTCTATGAGGCTGAGCGCTCTTCGTGATAGCAGTACCCTCATCTTGGTGTCTCCTCCAAAATGCCCAGCAGAGCACCTGGCATTCAATGGGCACTCAATGATTATTAGTTGAATGAATGAATGCTGATAAAGAGGGCAAAAAAAAAAAAAAGAAATAAAAACACAGCGAACCACTGAACCCACGGATATCATTAGCCATGGTTTCCCCATGTGTTAGTTATTAGCTATTAGTAGCGTGGGTGGTCTGGGATAGATGGACTAATTCTTCTGCTGGCCACAGTGGTGTCAAACAGTATATTAACCATTGGGAACAAGGGTGTTGACTGGGTTTCTGCTGTGCACTAAATTTCCCCTAGTGACTCCAATGAATTAGACACATGCCCCAGGGGCCCAAGCTGTTCCTGGCTTGCAAGTTACACGGTAGAAGGATCCAGTGGAACAAAAGGAGGTCAGGTAATGTCTATAGGGAGCATCCACCCCAGTGTGAAAACACCAGGAAGCAGATTGTTGACAAAATCCCACCCAAGTGCTACTAATGATCGGGTTATGGAGTAATGGGCAGGGGGTAATTGGCATATTTTAAGGAGCTTAGAGGGAGTTGTGCACCTACAGTTCTGCTACTTCCTTCCCTTTACAGCATCACCATGATTTCTCTGCCATGGTCATGTGTGCTTAGGATTAAGGAGATACCGACGATACACACTTGGACTCTTTCACAAATAAACCAGAGTAAAAATGAACCAAGATCCGGGATCATCTCCATTACAGATTGCTCAGTATCTGTAATAATCTCCAACTTTCATTAGGTCCATTGACCATGTAGATTTTATCCACTTTTCTAACAACTGTATTTCCTTTCATTCTTTTATTTCAACCCTCTTTTCTTTGTTGCAGCATGGGAAACACGCTGCCCACTTCCTAGATCCACTTCCTTAAACCAACTTGTACGGTTTCTTTTTCTTTTCGTCTAAGAGTCAGGGCTTTTTGATTCCCTCTCAAATTGTGAAGTGGCTCGTCGTTTAAAAGAAACCAACACACTTTAAAAGGTCCTTTAAACTTCTAGGACATCAGTTCACTTCTTCAGGAGAACATTTTGAAGAGATGAGGTAAATGAAGTAGAAACATTCAGATTAAATTTCCTTTGAAATCCATGGGTTTTAAAATTAAGGGAAAGTGATTGGCAAAACATGTTTTGGTTTTTGCCGAAACTGAAATGTTTGAAAAATAGTTCAAGATGTTCTTCTACTTCCCAACCACATCCATCTGGGGCCATCCATCTCTAGTTTAAATCTATTTTTATAAATCCACTATGCAAAGAATACAGGCCCTCAATGCAGCTAGAGGGCCACCATATTTTTCTAAGGGAGAAGAGCATGTTGAAATCGAAAGAGTAGTTATAGTCTTATACCCTGTCTTGCTCATGCCATTCTTTCCAGAAGAAGGTTCTAGACCAGATAGTAATGAAAAGATAATTGTTTCCACTTGACTTTGAATCACACCAGGACATAGAAGTGGAATGTGAAGTTAGTTCCTTCGTTTATCAATATCTATCTATATTATCTATTTATCTCCTCCTTCTTCATTCAACCATTCACACTGATTCAACAAATATTTATCGAATGCTTGCCATGTGCCAGGGATGGTGTGATTATAAGGGCAAGTAAAAGACAGTCCCTGGTCTTGGAGAACTGACCATCTTCTAGAGAAGATAGGCATAGCTTTAATGTGCAAAATGTGGGAGGTGACATATTTGGGATAGGGGAGGGGCACAGGAGAAGGAATGGTCAGTCCTGCCTGGGATGACAAAGGAGAAGATTCATGAAGAAGCCATAAAAGGTGAGACAAAATGAAGGTCAAAACTGGAGTGGCTGGAAAATTAGGAAACCCAAAGGAGAAGTATGTTGGAGGATTCATTGAGAAATTGCTCATTTGAGCAGGCAAAGAGAGGTTGGAAAGAGTCCGTTGAGAACCATCCTGATGCTCGTGGGGTGGAGGATTTGGAGGAGCTATTCTACTGAGGATCTTTTCCTTTCCTTTCTTTGCAAAGTTTGGTCACTGGCTCTCAATCTATCTTGGCAGCCTCCTAGGTGATGGTGTAAGTCCAGAGACATGGGTTGAGGCTGAGCTTTGCTTGGTTACATATGAGCAGGTTACACAAAATCCTCTTCTCTGGGTTTTGGCTAAACTAGCTGATCTGTAAGGCCCATCAAAGAATAACTACACAGTCCTTGTTCTGAAAATGACATAGATTTTTCCCCCATCATTTTTTTTTTTGTTCTAGTTATTGGAGTTGGGGAAAATTGGCCCAGAAAGTCTATACCTCTCTAGTTTTGTGTCTTGAAATTCCAGTGTCTATGGGTCCTTATTTGCCTCTTCACTAAATGAAGAACCACAAAGAGTTTTCTTACTTCAGAGAACAGCTAGGCCCTTGGACATACATTTGCCTTGCTGATTGACAAGTATGCTTGGATGACACTCGACTTTCACTATGGCTGCTTGGTTATGGTTTTCTTTGGAATGTAATAAGAATGGCAGGTTCCTCATATTGCACCAAAAACGGCAGTTAATTTGTAGCTGTGCATTCATTTAATCACTGGACTGAAAAACTAGCTGTCCTTTGCATACATGAAAATGGTGGTATTAGTAATTGGGTCGTCACGTGTGGCATAATATGTGGTTTGGAAGCCATTATAGGATTAGAGGCAATTTGGAGATTATCATCTCCATGACATCACCTAGGGGGTTGAGACCACTAGCAGTTCCATGCTTTCTGTGATTCAGATGCCATGGTTTGAAATATATGTAGCACAGGTTTTCTGCTTTATTGACCATGACTTTATATATACATGTATATGAGTATCATGCATATATAATGAGAGAGAGAGAGAGAGAGAGAGAGAGAATCTGGATGACTCTACACCAAACTATTGCTTGACATTTTTCTGATGAGTACTGTTATTTCTAAAGCCAGAAAATAAAAACAAAGAAGAATACATATGCGTAGGCTGATCTAATTCAAGACCTAGTCTTTTTCTTCTTCTAGCTCCAATTCTAAACATTGTAGAGGAATTCACCATCATTGCTTATGCAATTTTATCTGAAATGTCATATGGAACATCAGCTCCAATGATGGGCTTTTAAGATTCTCAGCCTCTTTCTGAATTTCTGATGAGAAGGGAAGGGGTTTATAAAGCCTAGTGGTCCATCCCTGCTTCAGTCCTTCCTTTGGCTCCCTCCCCTCATCACAGTTTGGTTTCCTTCCCTCCTTCTCCTCCTTGTGTTGCATTCCTGGACTCTGTCAATAGACTGAGATGACCGGAAGAAGATGACTCTCCGTGAGTTCGGTGGCACATATGGAAAGGGTAAGCAGTGGTCACTCGGGGATGGAGTGACCTGGGTTTTATTTCCTTCTTAGATCTGTGGTTTTGGACATGCTATTTAACTTCTCTTAGCCACAGATGACAATGGGGAAAGGGAAGAAGTGTCTCAACCATTCAGTAGCGAGCTCTGAGTGCATGAGGCTATGTAGCTCAATACTCATAGTCTACACTCAATAGCAGACATTAAATGATTTAAAAGAAGGCTAAATGATTATCCATGGCAGAGGATTTTGTGAGGCTAAATGAGGTAGCACGTGGAAGTTCTGAGAGCATCCATGTCACCTCCTAGGCATCACATAAAGTTAGTGTCCTTTATGAATCATTATGCTTCTGGGGCTTCATCAAAACTGCAGAACAGGTCTGTGTAGGAGCCAAGATTCGTCAAGACACTGCATTGTCATGCTCAGAGACACATCAATAGAACTCGTGCTGATGAAACAATGTGTTGTCATTCTTTAAATGTCAAGGAAATCTGTCTAACTCATCAGACCACAACACATACCCAGAGCTACCCAGGCCAGCAAAGACTTCTGCATCACCAAAGACCAGGCCCCCAAGTATCCTACAGACTCATCCAGGTGGGGATGACAAGTTTCAAGGTTGTCACTTGTAAATGTTCTGGAGTGAAATTAAATAAGTGGAGATATATTTCCACAGTGGACAACTATACCCCAATGAGACCGAGTGATATACAAGTATGCCCAACATTTGGTTAAATCTCACAAACATAGAGCAAAAGATGTCAGAGCCCCCAAATGCATAGTATATGATTCCACTTATATAAAGAATAAAGATAGCTAAATTGATCCATGTTGTTTGAAGTCAAGATCACGGCTACCCTTGGAGGGTATGAGCACAAGGGGAACTTCTGGGAGCCTGGTTATGTTGTTTCTTGCTCTTGGTGCTGATTACATGAGTGTGTTTGGGCTGTATACTTACTTGTACTTTTTCATATTTTATAGCACAGAGCATAATTCCATGGAAAGTTAAAATATAAAGAGTCGTGAAGAAAGAACACAGCAGCATCCAGGAATTTGGGGCAAGTAGGCACCACTGATGTAATTTAAATATAAAAGGATGTGACCACCATAGCATCAATGAGTCAGGGAGCCTTGTGAGGCTGGGTGCTTTTGTTTCCATGTATGGTCATTCAAACCTATCTGTTAATAATGAGGTTTTATTTATTTATTTATTTCTATTTTTTTTTAATAATGAGGTTTTAGAACACTAATATTTATTAAGTGCTTACCATAGCTGTTATCCTTCCTATTGGACAGATGGAGAAATCAAGGTTTAATGGTTAAGTAAGAGACAGGGCTTCTTTTTGTGCAGAAGGCAGACAGGCCCCGCTTATCAAACCTCTTAACCCCAAGACCTCAGAGAGAAGTGGGCCAGAGGGTGTGTCTAGGCAGAGGAACAAAGACAGTTTGGCAAAATTTCCCTTATCTCAAGTATGGTATAGAAGCAACAGAATTTAGGCCTGCAGGAACCACCCAGGGAGGGACAGTAGAGGTCTCAGCTGTGACCTTTGTAGGCCAATGGCAGGTAGACCAGATGTTCTTCATCTTCCCATCTCACTGCATAAGACCTGAAATTATAGCTTAACCCCAGCGATGGGGGAGGGTGGAGGTCAATTAGGGGTATGCTAAACTCAGAAATTACATCAGATATAGAAACTGTAAGATACATTACTAAATATCTGAGATATAAAAATAGTTAATAGAGCAATTATATGTCGTTACTTACTTGAATTTATGGACTGGGATTTATACCTACTACTTATGTTGGCATTTTGGAACCGAAGCCATCCCTTCAAAGGACCCAGAGCTCAGCAACTTTGGTGATCATCTGCAAGCCCCTGGGTTTGGTGTGTGTGTGTGTGTGTGTGTGTGTGTGTGTGTGTGTATTTATGTGTGTCTGTGTGCATGCATGTGTGCATAGGCTTAGAGCAGAGTCCTGTCTGGGTGGAAGCAATGGGGAATTTCATGTGTTTTTACTTTGTGACCATGTATTTCATAGTCCCCCAAAGTCTGCTTTCAGATGTTGTTAGCATTATCAGTTCTTGAATTTTCTTAAGAACCACATTTCATGTGGTTCCCCAAATGTTAGAACTTCTTTTACCCTGAGACCCAGCAGAAGACTTTCATAGGGTTTGCATTAAATGACCACAATGAAATGTGCATCATACTATGTTTGTGAATCCCCACTTTACCAGTGGCCTGCTCTCATGCTGTCTGTCTGCAAAGCCTGAGAATCACTCAAGTATGTCTCCAATTTGCGCTGCTCTTGGGAGAAGTATCAATAGTAAGATATCACTTTCATAAGCGATATCATATCCTGATTGAACATTGCCAGGGAGTCTTAGGCCACTTGGTGGTTTCATTTGCCTTAGATCCAATTACAGCTGTAAAAGTGGTTTGCATTAGAAGTTCTGACTCTAGGATTTGATCATTATAAGCAGGATAAACCACTAAAAGAATGTGAATTGCCTTTGCTAAAGGGATGTAATAGCCAGGAGAATATCTTTCATATTTCAAATTAGGAAAACCCAGTGCTGCCTTCTTCCTTGTGTCTGCTTTTATTGGTGGTCAAAGCAGTGCAGAGTTCTGCATGCAGTGGATTTATCTGGATCCTCCAGCCAACAGGGTTTTAGTTCGTGAATAACCGAAATGACCTTCCTACAAGTGCATCTTGCAGCCCAAGCCCTGGAACTGTAGTTCAGGATGCTGGTCTCTTTTCTTTTCTTTTCTTTTCTCTTCTTTTCTTTTCTTTTCTTTTCTTTTCTTTTCTTTCTTTTCTTTTCTTTTCTTTTCTTTTTTAAGATTTTATTTATTTACTCATGAGAGACATAGAAAGTGAAGCAGAGACATAGGCAGAGGGAGAAGCAGGATCCCGTTGGGGACTTGGAGTACCCCAGGATCATACCCTGAGTCGAAGGCAGACCCTCAACCACTGAACCCCGCCCCACCTCCCGCATCCCTCACGATGCTGTTTCTAAAGAAAGTTGTCCTGTGCTGATTTCAAGACACTTTGAAATGATTCCCACACACCTTCCCCTCCAACTGAACGCCTCCTGAAGATTGTAATATTTCTGCCGAAAGCTTCACAACAACCCTGAAGCCTTTGTGTCTGAGGAGGTGCCTATGCAACACACAGATGTCCAATATTGAAGAAATGAAACTCCCTAGGAGCTCTGAAAGGTCGTTATCCTGGCCAGTGGCCACGAAAGGGCCTTCCCAACTTCACAGTCTGCAGACAAATGTTTTGGCCTTTGACCCACACGTGTCCCCATTTCAGAACAACCTATCCACTCACAACACATACCCCATTGCTGTCCCCGGGCCTGGCATCTTTGACTAAGGAAGGGTTTAGACCCCTCAGAAAGGAGGCCCCTGCTCACCCAAGCACACCAAGTACCTCAGCTCTCTGGTTCTGCCTGGTTACCGCTCACCCAGTCCCCCTTCCATCACCATTGTGAAGATGCGGATGAGAGCCAGCAAGAAGGCAAAGAAGAGCAGGAAGACTGGTCCTCCATCCTCTCCACCCCACACCCGCCCAACCGGCACACAGACATGCACAGTAAGGGCTACCCCGGGCGCAGGACCTTGGGTGTGGGCATCCCAGACATGTCTTTGGTCTGGAGAGCTACGTCCAGTTTCTTCTTTAGAAAACAAATGGACGTGTATAACCAGTTCTTGCTGGGAGTTACTTTGGGGCAGAGAATTACTTTGAAGAGAAGTCAATATACACGCCAGTAAGACGCCTTGCAGAAACTCACAGTAGTACTTTGCCTTTTTGAAAGAGATTTTACAAGACATGTTTGGCTGCAAATTTTGGCATTTTACGAAAGACACAACAGGTCTCATTTAGTTGATTTGCCACAGCACCACAAATGGCCTTTACCTCCCCCTCCCTCGTCCTTCCCACCTTCTTTCCCTCCGCTCCGCCTCCGATCCAGCTCTTCCCTATAACTTTCCTTCCCTCCTTCTCTCCTTTTGTTGAAAGATAAGAAATTACAATCAATAATCCTATCAAATTACATTTTTTCTACGTAATAACATTGAAAAAAAAATCCAGAGTTGATCTGCAAATGAAAAGCCTCCCTTTCATCGTCTATATGGGAATGTGAATTTCTTTCCGAAGGTTATTAAACTAAAACAATTAAATTGCCAATTACCTTTTTGAAAACTGCAAGATATCAATTGTTAGAAAATGGCCCATTTTAGCGTATTGTGTGTGTGTGTGTGAGAGAGAGAGAGAGACACAGGGACAGAGAGGGAGAGACAAAGAGAGATTTGCAGATTGCTAATAGAATAGAATATTTTATTCTAAAGTTTAGTACACTGATTCTTACATGAAATAGTGTCAAGATTCAGAGGCCAGCCCATTTAGGGCTTCAACCCTACCTGGAGATTTAGCATCAAATAAACTGTTGAAGGTACACCTCTCAGTCTACTTCCAGAATGATAAGCAACTCTCCCTGCTTGCTGAGCCCAGGGGATTCTCATCCTGATAATAGCACTCGGGGACCCACTCCTGCCATCCAGGATGACAATGCCGGAACTCACAAGAAAGCAGAGGCGCCTCTTGCATTTACCAGCTGTAATGCTGAGCGCATTATACAGACAAATCAGGCCCCCAAAGTAATGTGTTTTCACCTCACAGCAAGCAGCGTTTGAGTTCAGGGAGAGGAAATGTGTATTAAGAGACAGGTTAAAAATCGACATTATCCCAGACTTTCATGAAATCAAAATTACGGCCATGATGCTAAGTTATTATAATGTATTTATTACCAGGATTGCTTTCATATTTAACCAATTTGGCCCATCTCGAGACCTGTTTTAAAATGCACCACCTTGCCCACCTTTCCCATTTTCATATGAAAAACAGGAAAGCAAAAACTAATTTACTCAGAGAGACACAGAGCCTGTTTGCCCGTTTATCTCTTACAGACCACCCCTCAGTCCAATGTTGACAGTACATGATATTCCATTAATCTGCCTAATGAAAATTTAACCAGTGTTATAAACAAATAATTGGCTATTATCCTCTCAAAGATCCCGAATAAATTACTTCTGCTTATTTTCCCCCCTCTCTCAGTGCTCAAAAGCTACCCCTTTCTGATGGATGTCACAGGGAGAGGGAAGGGGGAATGAGCATATTCCCACTCCGGCTTCCTCAGCGGGGACCGCTGTCATTGTCGTGGGCTCACTCTACTCTGGGAGCCCAGGGATTGACTGTAATGAGGGATGAGGGAGGAGTGGCAGGAGAGACAGCCCCCACCTATGGGTCACCGGCTTGGCCCACCTTTAGGGACCACCGCCTAGGTCTCTCATTATCTACCTCCCAGCTCCCCCTCCCGCCCCACCCCCAGGCTTTTTTCTGCCATTGCCTTTCATTCCACCTTCCATTATATTTCTCTATTTCTCCTGTACTCCTCTCTTCTGAATTCCTAGAAGAGTCTTCATCTCCCATTCTCAATCCAGCCACATGCCCAACACCCCATTCACATAGTCCTCTCACTGCTTTGCTGTCGCAATCTTAGTTTCCAAAACACGGGGCCTCCTTTAAAATGGAAGCACCAGTGCCAAGGTGGTTGGCACACACAATATTGAATAATTCAACTAAACTATTTGGGTAAGGTACAGACCCTGTTTGTAGCATTACGTTAAATCAGACAAATTGATGGGATCTATTTCGAGCCATTATTGCTAAAAATCAGTGCCACTCCCGCAGTGGCATGCTGAAGCCTGAATGGCTTGATTCAATGGTGGGATGTTCCAAGGGGAGCTATGAGGCAGTACTTAAGATCATGCATTGCCTTTCTTGATGTAATCATCTTATGTATGGGATAGAACTTTTAAAAAAATTTTTTGAGACCAGGATTGTGTTTTGTTTATCTACCCATGACCATGTGACACATAAAAGCACTAAGTGAAGGAATGATGTGCTTCTGATGGACTCTTTCAAGGACAATTCCTCTTAGGGGCAAAGGCAATAGAAGGGTGATGAGAGGAATATTTCATTTTGTATAATGGGCTCCCTTTCCGAAGTCCTTAGATTTCCTAAGATCTTCAGGGAGCCCCACAATTTACACTGCCTACAAAAGTCAATTAAAAGACCATTTACATTCTGTCTTAAATACCTAGTAGAAATGCCACCTGTGTTCATTATGAAACAGTACAGACAAACAGATGGCAATAGCTAACACTGTGGCTCTCAACCTATAGGACGGAGAAATTATCTAAGAGGCTTATTAAATGCAGATCCCCAGGCCCACCCTCTGAGTGTAGGTCAGGGGACTTAGAAGTCTGTTCCAGAATCAGGCAACCCCAGACATTCTGATGCAGGTGGTTGGTAGACAACTTACTAAGAAATATTGCTCTGATGAGAGCATAGCACCAATTTTGGAATCACCCTAGAACTTTTTATTTGGCTGGGACCTCCTGTGGTATTAGCAAGAGGTTACCATCTTCAGAGAAGTCCCCTGGGTTCAGTCCTGAGCTGGAAGAGGGGAAGGCTGGAGCTGCCATGACCCACCCTTGGTCCCCAGGGGTCACTTCAGTTACTGCTCCTTGTGAGTTCTCACTGCCAGTGTTGTTGGCTTCATCCAGGGGCCCTTCCATCTTGTAGTTGTACACTTGAATCTGGAGCTTCAGAACCAGATGAGGGCCAGAAATCCAGAATTAGAATTCAAGCAACAGTGTCAATCATCTGCTACTTTTTCCAAGGTGTAAGTTTCCAATAGATAATTGCTCACATACAAGGCTGATAGTGTATCTTTCCCAGTGAAAAAAATAATCACAATAACCAATGTTAAGTGTTGGTGCTTCTCATGCTTATGATCTCATTTGATCTTTGCAGTAACCCTCTGAAGATGCTGTGCAGAACTCAATTTTTCCCATCCAAGCAGATGTGAAGGCTCAGACCCAGAGCAGCTGGATGGGAAGTTGCGTCAGAGTTCTTAGGTGAGAGAGCTGTGAGAGTCTGGTGAAGGTTTCAGGGCAGGTTGGACTACAGGATGACTTTGAGAAGGACAGGACACTGGGGTTCCCTTCCTAGACACTTGGCCCTGTGTGGTGGACCTCAGTGGGCCTGCCAAGTTGGACTTTACCATCTATGCCAATGGTACGTTACCAGGGATGCGAACTCAGTCTCACTTCCTAGTATTGAGGTCCTCTTTCTACCAGTGCAAAATTGACAAAGCAGGGTGGTTGAGACACCATATGTAAAAAATGTGGCCTGATCCATAGAAGGGGCTGGGTTATTGATAGCTGCTGTTACGGTAATTACTGTTCAGACCCCAAAAATGTGTACCCTACTCTCCAGGGTAGTCCAACCAGCCTGGTGAGAGGCAAAATTGCAAAGCAGGTATGACCTTGCAGGGTAGAGGGGCCTTTGGTGCCTTCAGCCCCCACAGTTGGGATTATGGTCCCAGCAAGACTGCCCTAAGCACTGTTCCATTGACCAGCAAGGGCACTGAGTGTGAGAATTGGCCTTCTCATATAGGAGGGAAAGTCTGAGAGAGGGAGAGATTAGAGGTTGGCTTATAAACCTCTGAAGGTGTTTTATGATTTGGAGAGCAGCTAATGATCAGACATATGTATTTAGATTGGTCCAGGCTCCATAGGAAAGATCAAGATTTCGCTAGAAAACAGTTTCCTCCACTGACCCAAAAAGCAACCCAAGAAACGAAAGAAGTCATCCAATCTCTGAGAATCCGTTTAAAAAAATTTTTTTAAAGATTTCATTTATTCATTCATGAGAGACACAGAGAGGAAGGCAGAGACACAGGCAGAGGGAGAAGCAGGCTCCATGCAGGGAGCCCGATGTGGGACTCGATCCCAGATCCCGGGATCACACCCTGAGCCGAAGGCAGACGCTCAACCACTGAGCCACCCAGGCGTCCCAGTTTCAAAATTTTTAAATAAAATACAGCTTCCTTCAGAAGAGAAAAAGAAAGTAATTCTCTCCCAAGGAGTAAGCACGAAATCATTCCCACGGGTGTGAGCAAGGGAAGAAGTGGTAGCTCACGGAGGCATCTGCTGCACTTGTTAGAGAAGCCCGTGGGATTCAGATCTAGCTTCAGAGGCAGGCGGCAGCAGCCACCAGCTGAAAATGTCACCATTGCTGTTGTGACAAAGACTGAGCTGGACCCAGCACAACAAATAGGGCCTTAAAGAATTAAGCTCTCTTGCTGGCCTGATCAGAACCGGGGGTGGGGGGACAGCCTGCCCACTAGCAGCAGTTTCTTCTGTATAATGGGCGGCTCCACCAATTGACTGGGCCCCTAGATACATTGCCAGTCGTTTGGGGGCCATGTCTTAGATCTGGTGCAAATCTGCAATTGCCTCATGGGAACCCACCATGGAGGGTCACCCCAGCAGCTCAATTCAGGCTGTGATTTGAATATTGGTAAAGGGATGATCCTTGGGATCATTTTCCTTCCTGCACTCCAGGCCTCCGAAGACCAGAGAAATTTAAGCATCATCAGTGAAGAGAGAGAGAATAGGTTGGAAGCAAAGATCTATGTGGCCTTGGGAAAACATTCCTGCAACGTGCCAATGTTCTAACTAATCACACTAGTGGAGTCAATGGTTTTCGTGCATTTTCCATACACCCGGCATCTTTCTCACTCCTTCCGTGGGCATTAACTCATTTCATCCTTATAGCAGCTCCTAAGGTGGGTGCTGTTCCTATCCCCAGTTTACAGATGAGGAAGCTGAGGCGCAGATGAAGTGACTTGTCTAAACTACATGTGCAGTTAGCCGTGGTCAGGACTAAAGTCAGGTAATCTGACTCTCGTGCCCACCTGCCTATTCCCTGCACTAATCTGGGTTTTCGATCACTTTACACATCGTCTTTCTTGCACAAGTCTGTTCTGTAGCTTCCCTGGGAGAACCATGGCTTCAGAAATGCTGGAGTTGGAATTTTTTTTTTCTTTCCTTTGGCAACGAAATGCCAAGTATGCATCAGGGGCATTCAGTGATTGCCCAGAAACCACATGGCCTATCGTATGTCACCCCTCATAATTTATTTTTATGAGAGTAGTAAGTGGTATCAGCATTTTATAAGTACGTATTTATATTTGTTAATTTAATTTATGCAAATGCCTCATTTATGTAAATCATACACAGATCCACCATCAGGATATCTTTAGCAAAATAACATGATCAAGATATTTAAGGATCTGACATATATAATCAGAGAATGTAAATTATTTTTAGCGCATGTTCTTTTTGCCATTAAGTTCATAAAATGTCAACAGTCTGGTTTTACTAAAGCTTGCTTCGAAGTGCTTTGGTGGCGTTGGTCTTTCTTTCATTCTTGTCCCATTTCCCCGCTTCTGGGATGGCCGGCTCAGGCCAAAGTCCTGCTGGAAGGGGCGAAATCTCAGCGGCAGGCACATTTGAAGACCTGCTTTTTTTGTTGCCTTCTGAGGGATGAGGTTACAGTGTGTAAACACAATACTGTATTTCATGGCTATCCCAGGGCTTTGGGCTTGATCCCACTATGATAGTGGTGTTCTCATTACCGATTCATGATGTTGCCAGGCAGTCGTCGTGAATAATAAGCTTCTCCCTAAATCTGGACCATCCGTTCTGAGTTTCTGGCATGTTGCTTCAATGGGAGGTGAGATTTTTATCTCATTCCAGGAAAGAAACTCTGTATATAACTTTATATCCCTTCCTGGGACTATAGACATGCATTTAACACTGAGAGCCTTAAGAACAAAAGGTGGTAAAGGCTTGTAGGGATTGATGTGTGTGCCCATGCTCGTAAGACAAGGAAATGAGTCTTGGGGGGAAGACCTCACATGATCTTCTAGTGATCATATCTCAGGAACTGGAACATTCAGCTGTGTAGGCACACCTGTCATGGAGCCTATAAGAGTCACCACTGCTTTCCACAATGAAAAGCTGAAATTGTCGTCTCCATAGTAGAGCGATGACTTATTATGGTAACCAGCTGTCTTCCCCCGGCCCCCACCACCTGCCCACGTTGCTTAGGAGAACCACTGGCCATCACAAAACAGATAAATAAATCCTTGTTTCTACTTGCTCCAGAGCTTGCAACATAGAGTTGCCCCTGTGCGAAGCAGAACACCACCTATGGAGCATGTGGCTCTGGCCTTCCTTTTGCAGCTTATATTCGAAAACCCTGTCGGTTTTCTACCCATGGCATCTTCATGTGTGTGATACATCTTATGGGTCATCTAGGTGCCCTGGTTTATATGGTAGTTTCAGACACTCTGACTTTGAGGCACCCCCAGGACTGAGAAAACATTATTATTATTATTTTTGTATTATTATTATTTTTTGGCCTGTATTTTAGCCAGTCCCTCCCTTATATGGCATCCAAGTTTGGAAACAATCTGTCCAGCAGCTTTTGTAATTTTGGAAATTAGATTATGGACAGAAAACAATCCAAATATAGATTTTATCTCTTAAAGTAAGCATTTAATAGACTTTTAAAAAAAAGTATCTCTTTACCATCCTTTAAGCCGTTCCCAGAGCAATTTCCCACCCACCCTGGAGTTCCTGCTCTGGCAGCTCTGAGTGTATTTCCTGGTTCTTCTTAGAAAACAACACAGGATTTATATTTTTTTCAGAAGGAGAGAACATCTCCTTTTAGCTCAGCTCCTAAAAGAATCTCAAAATGGTCCCATTCACCACCAGGGGCCCCTGGGCCAGTGGATCAGGGCTGTGGCGAGGGACAGCTGTGCCCACCAGGAAGCCAGAAAGCAGGCAGCCAACATTTGCAGCACTTATTGGAGGTAAATGGAATATTCTGGATCATACCATCATGGCCTGAGGACCATACAATCATCCCCCTTAACCACAGGTTCACTTTCCACAGCTTTACCTGCTGTCAACAGGAGTCAGGAAGCAGGTGATCCACCTTCTGAGAAGCTCAGTAGCCTCATTGCGTCCCAGGGCTTAAGGCACTCACCTCACTTGGCCTCATCCATGGGCGGTTCAGCGTCTCCCAGCATCGCAGGAAGAAGGGCGAGGACAGGGCGATGCGTATTTTGAGAGACAGAGAGAGACCACATCCACGTAACTTTGATGACAGCATTTTGTCATACTTGTTCTAGTTTATTATTAGTTCCTGTTGTTCAGCTCTTACTGTGCCTGATTCAGCCATAAAACTTCATGTGTGTTTGGGGGTGAACCTAGCATGTAGAGGGTGGGGTACCGCCTGCAGTTTCGGGTACCCCCGGGGGTCCCGGAAGGTGTCCCTGGGGATCAGAGAGGCTACTGTCTACAAAGTGACTACGGAGTGTTGGAGGGCTCGGTCTCTCAGGGAAAAAGGGCCTTGAATCTCAGCTGCCCCTGACTTTGAGCTTCTGTTTCTACCACCATTCCTGCTCCCTGGGATTCCCTTCTCCCCTCACTACCTGCTAGCGCCCACTTTCACTGACCTCTGCCCAGTGTCGCCCCTGTTGAGTCCCCTCCCTCCCCCCTCCCTCTCCTTCCTTCCTTCCTCTTTCCCTCCTTCCTCCCTTTCTCCCCCCTTTCCTTCTTCCCTCCTTTCCTTCCTGCCCCCTTTCCTTCCTTCCTTCCTTCCTTCCTTCCTTCCTTCCTTCCTTCCTCCCTCCCTTCTTCTCCCTCCCTTCCTTCCTTCTTTCCTTCCTTCCTTCCTTCCTTCCTCCCCTCCTTCCTCCCTCCCTTCTTCTCCCTTCCTTCCTTCCTTCCTTCCTTCCTTCCTTCCTTCCTTCCTTCCTCCCTCCCTTCTTCTCCCTCCCTTCCTTCCTTCTTTCCTTCCTTCCTTCCTTCCTTCCTTCCTCCCTCCCTTCTTCTCCCTCCCTTCCTTCCTTCTTTCCTTCCTTCCTTCCTTCCTTCCTTCCTTCCTCCCCTCCTTCCTCCCTCCTTTCTTCTCCCTCCCTTCCTTCCTTCCTTCTTTCCTTCCTTCCTCCCTTCCTTCCTTCCTTCTTTCTTTCCTCCCTCCCTCCCTTCCTCCCTCCTTCCCTCTCTCCCTCCCTCCTTCCTTCCTCCCTCTCTCTCCCCTTTCCTTCCTCCCTCCCTCCCTCCCTCCTTCCTTCCTCCCTCCCTCCCTCCCCCCTTCCTTCCTTCCTCCCTCCTTCCTTCCTCCATCCATCCCTCCGTCCTTCCTTCCTTCCTCCCTTCTTTCCTTCATTCCTCCTTCCCTCCTTCCTCCCTTCCTCTCTTCCTTCCTTCCTCTTTTCCTTCCTTCCCTCCTTCCTCCCTCCCTCCTTCCTTCCTTCCTCCCTCCCTCCCTCCTTCCTCCCTCCCTCCCTCCTTCCTCCCTCCCTCCCTCCTTCCTTACTTCCTCCCTCCCTCCTTCCTTCCTTCCTCCCTCTCTCCTTCCTCCCTTCCTCCCTCTCTCCTTCCTCCCTCCCTCCTTCCTTCCTTCCCTCCTCTCAGGGCCCCTGTAGTAAATAGAGAGCGAGCAGACCTCGCAGTGCACAGCACCGACCGCCCTATTTTAGAATCGCCTGTCTGGTGCCGGCACTTAGGAGACGCCTCACAAACACTTACTGCACCAACAGAGTAACGTTTCTATGTTTGTCTCCCCACACCCTGACTGGGCTGTGCTTTCCGCAACAACACAGATGGTCCGAGCCAACTCTGTGTCCCCAGAGCCCTGCAAGTGTTTGGGACAGAAAATATGTCTGAGTAACGGAATGAGTTCTCTCAAGAAAGTAGCCAGAATGTCAGAAAATGTGCATCCACAGTATGTTTTGCATGGAAAAGGTTGACTGTTAGGGGAGGAAGGGAAGCACAACCATTTTTTCATGAGGAAATTGGGCCACTGGACCTTAGCGAAACAGTACATTAAAACAGGGTGGGCTTTGGGAGAGTATGACGACTGCCAGGACCGGCCCCTCCCTTTAGCCGGGACTCTGGGCTCTAAATAAACTCATGCATCATTTACTTTTAGCCTTATTATAACCTCCTTTGGGCTCTGCTTCTTCAACCAAGGTCAAGAGATCAGGAAACAAATGATAGTCTGGAAAGCCAGTTCTCTCGCCTAGGACCTGTCTGTAAGGTTCAGGTGGCGAGAAAGGTCTCCCCTGCCTTCAGCCTCTGGCTCCCAGCCTCTCCGTGATGGCCTTGTGGCTCCTTAGACATCAGCAAATGTCTGGCCCAGGTCTAGGTCCAGTTATTGTATATACATAAGCAATTAAATGTGACCAGAACATTTTGATTCCAAGGAGACCTATTCCCTGATTCAAAATTAAAAATTAAAAAAAAAAAAAAAAAAAAAAAAGGCCAGTTCAGAATTTCCCCCTTTGCTTCTCACAGTAGCTCATTTGCAAAGAAGGAGCCTATATCCCCTTGTCTCAGCCTCCAGTAAGCTGTGCTCAGGTGACAGGCAGCTGTCTCACTCCTTCCCTTGACTGCTTTTTTTTTTTTTTTTAATGCAGAGAGCTTGCCTCCCCCTTCTGCTCACCTTCTGACTGCAGGCTAAAGAGATAATTGGAACTTTTTAATATATGCCAATGTGAGGTAATAAGAAAAGGCAATTTTGACATTAGTAAATGCCTGGGTTTTGTCTGAGTTATAAAACATCGGGCAGGCCAGTTTTAGAATGTCTGGGCAGCTCACCCAGAGCGGCGTGACTCCCAGGAGGAGACACAAGGTCTAATCCAAGCACAGGCTTGCTCTTGACTTAATCCCGTGTGCAAGGTGCCATTGCCTACAAAGGCCTGCCTGCCTTGAACTTGACTAAAACTTTTGAGCTTCCCTTGACGCAGAGGTGGGTGGCATCTTGCCAGGAGCTAATTAAAAGGAAGGAAGTAAAGAGAGAAGGAAGAAAGAAAGAGAGGGAGGAAGGGGATGATGTTCTATTTTCTTTACATTTAGACCTTTTTTTGCAGAGGTGATACTAAAATATTCAACAACCAGATAGCAGAGCACCACCAACCCTAAAGCCTGCAGTAGTACTGTGGCCCGTCTCGGTGGCTCTGCTGAGCCAGGTGTCAACCCTTCTGTGGTGATGTGGTTGTTAACTATTTTGAAGGTTATTTGTGGCCAAATTCATGTCAACCCCAGACAGGAAAGGGGAGCCAGTACATTCCCCAGGAAGAGGGTTCGAGTGGTTTCTGCTGAAATTATAATCGCCATAATTCCAACAAGCTTCCTCCCTCAGAAAAGTCACAATAGGGGTGGGTCCTTTTGCAGATATGATAAAGGGACACTTGGTGCAAGGGGCTGGAGTCCCAGAATGCCCACTTACTATAAATCAGTGTTTCACTGTTTCGATGAGACCAGGGATCCACCTCTGGATCCATGCACCTGTGCATTGATCCATTCAACTATTTGCTGGGTACACGCTCTGTTCAGGCACTTTGTGGGGAAAAATGGACTTGAAAATTTTCCCACCTTTTGCAGGAGTCGCCAACAGTTGTCCACAGATTTGTTTGCATGTTTGCTTGAGCTGCACAGTATTAAAAAAAGAAAACAAATATTTACAACTCAGATTTTATTTTAAACTCAAGATTTCCAACCACTTTTAAGGGGGGAAAAAAAACCCAAGGCCTCAGAAGCTCTGATGGCATTGAGCCCACATGTCCCCCTGGCCACAGTCTACTAGGACAGCCATGGAATGAGATACCAAGACCTCACCCCTCCCAACTGTGACACAGCCAAGTTCCCTCAATTATATCACAGAAACGTGTGGGGCAGTGTTGGGGAGGGAAGGCACTGGGGTGAACAGCAGCCTCTCCTCCCTGTATCCCCTTGAACAAGTTACTGAATCTCCCTGTCCCTTGGTTTCTTCAACTGAAGAATGAGGATGATCTAGTCCTCATGACCTACATTGCTGCCAGACTGTTGTTTTTTTTTTTCCTGCCAGACTGTTGTAAGATCAAGGACAGGAAATAAGGGTAAAGTGCTTAGAGCAATGCCTGGCACATAGTAAGTGCTCAGTAAACACACCTGCTCTGAGGAGTCCACAACAGGAGGTCAACTCAGATCTTGTCCTCAAACAGCCATAAAATGTAAAGCAGGCATTTAGAAAACATCTTTGATGGCTTTAACTTAGAGACTGGCCCTGTACTGCTCATTCTATTCCGTGGGTACCAAACACAAACAGCATTTTTATACAACTTGTGCACAGAGGGGAGGAAGCAGGACAAGCAGACGTGGATTCTCCTCTCAACAGGACTGCCAGTGGGTGTCTAAGTAGCCACGTTCCACCCAGTCCGAGAAGAGACCCCAAAGGTCACTAACCAGCCTACTCCCCCAGAGCCAGATACCATCCGCAAAACGAGTCAGCAGGGGAGAAAAAAAAAAAAAAGAAAGAACCTCCAGGAGAAAGCACCCTGAATGAACAGTGTTGCACATCAACTAATCTGTGATTCATACATATTCAGAAGGAAAGTGAGTGAAAAACCAGCATTTCAGACAGCTTTACATTTTCAAATTAAGTTAATAAAATAAGATTTCCAATGTAATGACAAATTAATTCTTCTTTTCAGAAGTTTATTAAAATAAGCGTCTCCTATCTTCTAACTAGCGCTGACATATGCTTACATAGATACATCCCACCCAGTAACCTAATCTCCCAGCAATCTTGAAGCAATTAACTCCTTCTAATCTTGAGCTAACAAAGCCCACCATGCCACAGGCCCCTGAGAACGCCCCTCCAGCTCTGCTCAGAGCATCCGGGCAGGGTGCACTGAAGTGGTCCAGAGTGGCGATCCTCGGAAACAACCAGATGAGTCATCACAGATCATAAGATCTTCATTAACTCCTTATTTCTCTGCTAATTAACACAAAAAGAGTGAGCTGAACGCCTGACAGGCAATGGCTGACCCACTGCTTGGTGGTTAATGGAATGCAAATGACATCTAATGAGGGTCTCTCCTTGTAGTGTGGGCAGCTGTGGATTTTAAAGTGTTGGAGCGCCATGAAAAGAGCTTGCCTAATAATTTAAACTGCAGCTGAGTTTGTAATATAAAGTCCATGCATTTATGTAAGTCCTACACATGGCAAAATTAACTTAAGCTGTTAACTACAAGGGTTAGCTGAAAATACCGTAATTTAGAGGGGAAAAATATAGCTCCAGGCCCTTCCAAATGAAGCACAATATTTGTTGCTTATGTTAAGTTATGTGATGCATTTTGGATTTTGTTTTCCTGTGACAGCCGAAAACATATGATCAACATTGCTTTTTTTTTTTTTTTTTTGCTGGTCCTGAGCATAGCCTTTGCAATTTATTATAGTTTCAAAGTGTTGGCTGCAGAAACCAAATGTTCATCATCTAAGATTTAGCTTAGAATATGAGTAGAAAATCAGCCCAGATACGACTTCTGTGCTGTCAATAAAACGTTGGTTCAATTAAGGGGATTTTAGTAGTGAGATCAATAATGTAGCTCAAAGAAGGAATTTTATTGTCTATTATATATCTATTAGTGATAATTAAGTGACAGGCTTATAAACGAGAGCATAAATTTTAAGAAGGTTTTTATTAACATGCACGCTTCTTTATTCTACCCACTAACCATCTCTGCAAGCTGGGCGGGGAAGACTCTCCCAAGGTCTCTTCTCAACCCAGATCTTCACGAACCTTCCTTTTTCTATTAACTTGAATTAGCAACTCCCTCCTTGAAGACACCTAGCAATACTAGCGTCAGTTCACACAAAGTCTGGCCTAAATGCAAAAAGGACGGTTACTGTGATATTCAAAAGAATTATCACTCTAATAAATGGATTTTCTGAATTTGGACTATTATCCAGGTCCATCCCACTCGCGCATGTCTATTTTTTTCAGTAACTAGAGGCTATTGGTGCATTTTAGTAGTTTGAATTTATATATTCTATAAACTTTCAAGTTTAATGGCAAACAGTTTTTTGCTTTCCAATGGGGAGAACCAGTGGGAGAGAGGAAATCATGGTAGTCAAAATTATTAACTGTTGCTTGACATTTGTAACAGTTTCTGGAAAGGTGATTTCTCCAAAATTGCAAAGTTCTAATCCCTTTTGAATCTCAGAGTCAGTTAAGGAGATCCTTTATTCTCCCTTTATATGGAATTTCTATTGAACCCAGTCTTGAAATGGGTGAATGTATGCATCCTTTCCATTCTTTGGTTATGCCTGATGGCTTTTGGGCTAGCTGCTCCTTCCTCCTTGAACCCTCTCTTCTGGATCTTCTTATGGTTCCCAGTTATCATTCAAGCAGGTCTCAGCTTACAGGGACCTTCACAGGTGGGATGGTCACCTGAAGCAGCTCCCCATCACTCCCGCACCACCAGCCAGCATTGGTTCATTACCTGCCTCCTCTTTTCTGTTTGTTGTTCATTGTCTGGCATCTCCACTGGACTATAAGTTCACACAGAGCAGAGGATTTGCCTATTGCTGTATTCCAGAAGATGGAATCATGCCTCATATGTGGTAGGTGCTCAGTGCATGTCTACAGAAAGAAGGTGGGAACATTGAATATGTCCTCCAGAACACAAGAACTTTCTTACATGACCCTGCTCTTCTATTTTCTCTACCCTTTGCCCTCTCCCCGCTTCCTCCCCCAGGGAAGCTCTGACACAGTTTCAAGACTCAGGATACGGTGGTCTCCTCTTCATAGCCTCCCACAGTCCCCAAAAGAAGAATTCAGATCTCCATCCTCACTGGGTTGGAATCTTTAGTTCACTGACTTGTGATAGGTTACATATCTTATTGTGTCCTTGGCTATGCTGAGAGCTCATGAAGGCTGGAAGTCTTATCTAATTCTATATCGAACCTCTCACTCTAAGCACAGTGCTGGAAATATGAAGGTCTTCAAAAAGCAATGAATTGAACAATGAAGGTATCCTTCTGTTTTGAGGAGAAGGCTGTACAAAGAAGCTTTTTGGAGATGTGGCCACTCAGAAGTCATGGCACACTTCATCTCTGATCCCTATAACAGTCTCCCAATCATCCCTGTTATACAGATAAGGAAACTGAGGCTCCAGGAGATGAAGTAACATGCCCACAGTGCTCCAGGAATATGGAACAGTGGTGGGATTAACACCCAATTTGAAATGAGGCCAAACACCAGGCTCCTTTCGTCAAAACTAAGTATATTTTGTTGAGCTTTACCACTAAATCACTATTTTGTTGGCTTCTTGAGGGAAATTCCCTACGGGTATTGATTTCTGTGTTGATTCTCCGTTGGTTGTGCAAGGCAACAGAGAGTGTGTTTTACTGCTAGGAGGAGGGAGAGTTGGTGAAATGCAGTCATTGGTGTGATTATTATTTTAAACTATTATTTCCACAAACTTATATGTGCCTCAATGCCTTATAAATGGGCAAGTAGGACAGAAAAAAAGGAAAGGAAGAGAGAGAAAAAAGAAAGAGAATAGAAAGATAGCTAGTGGTAGAGTGTCAATAATTGCATGAGATCTTTGGAGGCCCTTGAAACTTGATTGAGTTCTATGGCTTTGGGGAAGTTGGCCTCATTGTCCCCATCAATAATAAGGCCTTCCTGACATCTGCCCCACACAGCTCTGGAGGAACCAAGAAGTGGGGTGAAAATAACATTTTAAGTAAAAATTGCTTTAGAAAAGAACATTCTAAATGGGATCACTTGAGCACTGGGTGTTATGCTATATGTTGGCAAATTGAACTCCAATAAAAAAAATAAAAAAATAAAAAATAAATGGGATCCCTAGTGGTATTATCTTTAATTAGATAGACCTCTTGAAAACTTTCAAAAAGTCTTTGACACTGTTTTTAACTAAGTAAGCAGCAGAATTCCCAGTGAAAAATCCATTTCTACCACACATAGCTCTGGCAATCACAAATCCTCAAGTGGTGGCTTGGAGTCCTGCAAGAGAAGCCACCTCGGGTGACAGTCCAAGTTTGTTGGGTAAGCCAGGTTAAGCATGGAGGCAGGTGTGGTTAGTAACATTGTAGATGACTTTGACTCTTTGCAGGGGACATCTATAAATATGGTGGACTTTGAAGGCATGGGAAGCCACATTTTTAAAAAGATTTATTTATTGGAGAGAGAGAGCAGGGGAGGGACAGAAGGAGCGGGAGAGAGACAGAATTTCCAGAAGACTTTTCACAGATCACAAAGCCTGATGAGGGGCTCGATCTCACAACCCTCAGATCATGACCTGATCTAAAACCAAGAGTCAGACACTGAACCAACTGAGTCACCCAGGCACCCCAGAAAACCACATTTGAGTCCATTTGAATGGAGCAGTTTTATTGATCAGAGAAGCACAGCATGTCCATGGAGACTTGAGTTAGTTATTCATTGACTATTTTTTATTTTTATTTTATTTTATGTCTGTTTGTTTGTTTTATTGACTCTTTTATTTGCAAACTGGTTAAAGGCAAAAACTGGCATGGGACCACCTTACTCTAGAAGAGATACTCATGGATCCCCACCATGGTTGCCACTGTTCAAGTGCTGCCACCCCAGGAACTTCCAGCATGAGTGGATGGATCACCAAATAATACACACCAAATATGGAAATGTGAATGACACGGCATCAAAGTGCACAGTGCTTGAGGGAGAAAGAACTAAATATGTAAGGACTAATCTCTACCAAATAAAAATTCTGACAATTGCTTTATCAACCATGGGCTGCCGAGAGAGTTGTGAAAATGCTAGAGATATATAAATCTTTTTCCCTTTTTATTGAAATGAAAACATCCTTGTATATTATATATACTTAAGATGTCACCAATTTTGGAGGTAATCTTTTAGGTTAAGTATGTTCCCACATTAAACTGATAATTATCTTCCCTTCTCTTCTACTATCCCCCAGACACTCAACACACTGGATTTTTGCTTCATGTTTTATTTATGGGACAGAATTAATATGCAGATTCACAAAAACTTAAAAACTCATAATTATTCATAAAGGGCTTTAAGGTTATTTAGTACATTTTTATGAAACTGAGAGTGCGTGAGAACATATACTCGAAAGTTGTTGGAAGTCGACCGAGGTTAAGTCCTAGTATGAAATGTAATCTGAAAATGATCAAAATCTTTGAATGAAAGTATTTGTAATTATTCATAATCTATATTTAACTGAAGTAATGGGTATCAATATCCTTGTAAATATATTCAAGACTGGCCTGGCAAGAGAGAAGATTTGCATATTCCAGGCAAACAATCAATGCTGGAAGAAAGATCTAGTTAGGAATCTTTGATCACTAAGCAAATGTAAGAGAGGACAGAGATTTTTCTTATTTGTGGGCCATCTGTATGGTGCTATGTGCTTTTACAAATATGCTCAAATCTAGGAAGAATTAACACCAATTGGAAATGGATATGTTTGATTTCTTCTGGGATAAGCAGAAAGAATGGGACGGTCATTGTTGATGAAGGTGACTGCCACAGGTGTACAGAAGTGGCCAAAGAGCAAAAAGCATCTGTGAACAGCTGTGAGGATGAGGTCTCTATAAGCCTTCCCTACCTGATGATGACTTGGCTCTTCAGTCAGCACCAAATTAAGAACTTTTTGATGGGGAAGGCACCTTCCTGAAAAACCTCTGGGGATTGTGATCCAAAACCATTGACCAAGGGGCATGTGTGTTCTTGGGATGTTCCCACTGGAAACATCTGGAAATGTTCGACAATCAAATGCAGGGAATAAAAAGCCCATCAGTGCTTAGGAAATTCCTCCTGAATGGAGAGGGCCGGGAAAAGGGAATAGAAGGAACGTGACCTTTGGCACCCAGACTTAGAATTAAATCACTGCTATGATACTCGCCAGCTGGAGTAGTGGGCAAGTCAGTCAACCATTCTAAGTCTTGACTCATCTGTGGAGAGAGAGAGAGAGAGAGAGAGAGAGAGAGAGAACATCTACCTTCAAACAGCTGTGAGATCAAATGAGATAATGGGTAAAAAGCTATCTCATCCAGCACGTGGCACATAGAAGGCACTGAAGAGATGTCAGATATTTTTTATTATACCATGCTATTTTGGTCTCTTTGCTATTATCCTTATTGCTTTATTAATATTTTACCCTTAAGTGCACATATATGCTCTCACACAAAGATGTAGATCTACAAAATCACTGTGATCTTTGCATTAAATGCAGTGATGGCTAAATGGAAAAGGTGCTAATCTATCTTATCACCTAGTTATGCCCAGTTCCATTGGTGTGGCAGCTTTATCCAGGACTCTCCCCTAAATGGCATATGACAGCAGAAACCAATTTTTCAAATGACTTCATGAAAATACTGGTAAATATTTAAGTCTCTTAAGTACAGACGTAACCCGCAGACATGGCAATTTGAGCAATGAACTCAACTGATTTCACAAGAGTGAAATATCTGAATAATCTAGGTACCATAATAAGCTATGCACTACTAACTATGTATTATATTATTACTTCATGGGGAGGAAAATAGGTGAAATTTTAAAAATATACATATGCATGTATGTGTATGTGTGTGTGTGTGTGTGTGTGTGTGTATGGTCCATGTGTGTATAGTCCCATCCACCCCCCAGCCAAGTGATAGCTTACTTTCACGATAGATTGAAACACTGCTCTAGCAGGAAGTTCTGCTAATTTTTGAGAAGGCCAGTCCCATCTTGGTTTTGAGGAATTGACCCATTAAGCTGTGGGAAATTGACAAATAGGCAAATGAATTCAATCCTGGCATCCCTAACTCTGAGTTACAGCACCAGGCACCTAGCAGCATGAGTTTAGACCCTAGTATCTGAAGACGTAAAGTCTTTTTGTCTCCTCTGTATGGTCTCTCTGTAGAACCTCGCTGATGAACACCCTTGAAAACCCCCTTCCATGACTCCTGCCTGTGAGATTCATAACTCTTCTCCTGGCTTCCTAGTGGCTCCTTCTGGTTTTCCCACTGGCTTCCCCTCCTCTTCATCTCCAGATGCTTTTCTTTCTACCATGGCAGTGTAGCTGGCATCACCAGGTCTCCTGGTCTTCTAGAGTTAAAACCAGAGTCTCATCTTTTAAGTCACACCCAGACACCTCCTTGGATATATGTCTCCCACCTTCCCTCTTTTCCTCACCTCCATCCTGCTGCCCTAGCACAGACCCTCATTAAGTTCTGCCCAGGACCCCTGGGTGGATCCTCTGATCCCAGCTGCTGCCTACAACTGCTTTTAGAGCCCCTAATCCCACGTACCATTGCCATCAGGCTGCTGTTCTCTCCTCTACCAGGAACCTGCAGAGCTTAAGTGGCTGGAGCTCAGGTGTGTGGTTTTCAACCTGCCTTCATGACATCCAGCCAGCTGGACTCCCTACAACACTGGCTCATCTCTTTGTCATGTGTTGTAATTTGTAGGCACTGTACCTTTTTGTATTTTCTGTAAAAGCCAGGATGATGCTGGGTAAAGGGCAGGTTTGGACATGAAATGTCCATCTGAGGATCATAGAAAATCTTTCATAAAAGGAATTTTTAATGTCGCAACTTATACCTGAGTCCGTTTGCCTTGAGAAAGATGGAAACATGAAAGAGAAAGACCACACAGCTCTCTTTAAGCATCATTCCTGATCCCGCTGCTAAGTTGACAATTTTCAGAGTTGTGTACGTAGCGGGGTTGGGAGCTATGTTCCTTCCCACCTTCCTCGAGCCATTTGCACATGTAACATATAACACACACGGGTTTTTGGTGCAGCCGATGGGGAAAAATGTCTCCTCTTTCTACCAGAGTTAAACACCGTTGAGGTGAGGGATTTCACAGCTTGGGCAACTTCCTGCCAGAAATTTGCTAAACTGTTACTCACATATCTTGGTCTCCCCTGTGACCTTCCCTGTGGCTTTGCTGCTAATACAACACACACCCTGGTATATGAGGCCTTATAATGTTTAGAATGTTCGAGAAATACATGGAACATTATAAAAAGTGACAAAGGGATTTTTGTTGTTGTTTGCTTGTCTGGAGGGGTGGTTTTTCCATTTCAAACGCCATCCACTGCACGAGCCATAAAGCTCCAAGGATGCCTCTGTGAAGGCTGGATTGACTGCGGCCTGGCCACCACCCCCCCCCCCCAACATATTGTGAGAAGTGGCCAAATGAGCTTGTGTTTGAGAGAAATCGCTTGTGCCCTGATGAAGTGCTCAATAATGCCGTGGTTGGAACCAGAGCTCTGGATCCCAGAATCAGCCGGCCTCTCTAACCAACAGCCGGGTCTTGGAATTTAATATACTTTCAAGTGAGTTTTAGTATGTGTGACATTTTTGAACCAAACGCTAAGTTCAGAGGAATGTCAGTTTGGTGAGACAGTTCTCAAGATGTGCTGTTGTGTCCTGACGAGATCCTGATTTCAGAGGTAGAGCAGTAGCTGCGACCTCCACTGAAGGGGGCCAACTCCTCCATTCCCTTTGGAAGCGTCGTAGTTAATACATGTAGTTAAATGGAGGAGTCCCCCACCCCAACTGTCCAAACTCAGAGAGGACCCCATTCTGCCGGTTAAACCAAGTATAAAAATGACCCAGTACTTTTCCTATCAAAGGTGGTCAAGTTACTTCGAGGGCTCCAGAGTTTTAACTACCCCAAGGGAAGGAGGGTCCGCGATAATATCATTCCCCTGGAAGTGTTGGGTTTCTGTTTATTTTCAACACAGGCAGCTGGCAAGTAAAGTTATCCTCAAAAGGAGTGATCCTTTTAATGGTTCTACTTCACCTGGAAAAAAAAAAAAAAGTCACTTCGCCCTCAGTCTCAGCTTCTTCCCATTCCCCGTTCCAGCTGATAGACTGGGGCAGAGTTCTCACCTGCATCGTGACATCTAGTTTGCCGGTGGGGATGGCTGAGATTGGGACGGGATCTGGGGCCAACCCCAGGCTCCGTGGAAACGAGTGATGTGATTGATTTCGTGATGCCTGGGTCCCTGATGGGTGAAGTCAGCTAAGGAAAGGGCTAGAAGGTCGGCTCCTTTATATTAACCATCGCTGCTAGTTACCATGAGATCCTTTCAGGTTATGAATTTTGGCATCCTTGAGCCCTTCGCCTTTTTGGTCAATGGATGACAGTGATCCTGCCCTTTCTGGATCTCTCTGGAAGGGACCTCTGAACCACAAAGGATCCAAAGATTTTAAGCACCACAGTAATCATTGGAGAAATGACAGAGCTAAGACAGAAAGAAGTTGTGTTTGGGGTTCTCTCCTGTTTAGTGGAAGTGGTGGGGCCTGCCCTTTCTGTGCTCTCAGACCTCAGCTCTTCTTAGGAAAACTTTAAACTCCCCTGTGTGTTTTAAGTGAACCTATAGTTAGCATTAGTGCAAATCACTCCAAAGGTGGGCGATGTGCTAGAAATGACTTTCTGAGACCCATGAAGACCTTTGGAATCAGATGTCCTGGGGTGAGGCCTGGGGATCTGCATTTACAAATTCCTCCAAGCAGGACCCACTGTGTAATTTGTGGTGCCCAGTGCAAAACAAGGATTTGGAGCCCCTCGTTAAAACATTACCAGGAATTTTAAGACAGCAGCAGAGCATTATGCCAAGTAGAGGGTCCTTCTAAGAGGAAGCTGCCCCCCACCCCACATTATTCTAATGTGCGCTAAAGTGTTAGAATCCTGAACTCAAACATCAGCCAGAAAGACAGAGGTGCGATTATTCGGTTCTTCCATCCACCCCAACTAGTGTTAGGGAGGAGAGAGGGATGTGTCAAGCCAATTCCCTCCCCGCTCTGACTCAGTGCTGTAGGCTTAGAGTCCCCCGGCCCCACCCAGCACCCTGTAAGAGCTCCACACCCACAGCACTTACAGCCTCTGAAATCTCACCTCTCCCCTAAATATCCCCATGTTGATGACATGGAAAACTCACAGCCATTTCCCTGAGATCCTCCCTGCTTGCTGACTCACTCAGTGATCTCACTGAATACCAACGTAAATAAAGCTTGCAATTCCGGGGACCGCTACTTACACACCACTTCCCAAGGCTCATCTGACTGGCAACCCAGTCCGTTGCCACCACTGAAGCCACCCACCACCCATCCTAGGCTCAGGCTCAGTGCTACACAGGGTTTGGAATTCAAGGCTCCGCTTCCATAAACTGACCCCCCGTAATAACAATATCAGTTACAGGGGCACCTGGGTGGCTCAGTGGTTGAGTGTCTGCCTTTGACTCAAGTCGGGATCCCAGGGTCCTGGGATTGAGTCCCACATCAGGCTCCCCTCAGGGAGCCTGCTTCTCCCTCTGCCTATGTCTCTGCCTCTCTGTGTGTCTCTCATGAATAAATAAATACAATCTTAAAAAAAATACCATATCAGTTATTAACAAGTAAATGTCTTCAATTAAAGAAGCAGCAGACACAGACTTCTAAGACACCCAAGTGTTTCTCTTATTATTCTGCCATGTCTGACTTTTAATCCTCATTGTTATTGTATTCATTCTTTTTTTTTTTTAACCACAAAGCTCAGATTTGATCATTATCCTCCTTTCATTCCTTCAGTGCCATCCTAGTGCCTTAAGAATAAAATCTCTTCCTTAGTCCAGCATTTCAGCCCTCATAAAGCATATACCTTATGGAAGGAGAAAGATAATAAACACATAAACCACAAAATAATCACAAATTGTGATTTGAGCTATTTTTAAAAACCCAGTGTGCCATGAGAATAACGAGAAGGGGGGCAAGCAGTTGCTCTAGATACTGTGGGCTCTAGATACTGTCCTCTTTGAGGAAGCCCATTGGTCCATGTAGTTTGGGTTGCATGTGACAAAATCTAACTCAAATCAGTTAAATGAGAGAAAGAAAGAAAGAAAGAAAGAAAGAAAGAAAGAAAGAAAGAAAGGAGAAAGAAAGGAAGAGAAAAGAGAGAGAGGCAGACAAGAAGGAAGGAGAAAAAGGCATGGTTGCACCTGAGATCTTAATCAGTATCATTGGGAGGAATCTGCTTCTATGTCCTGTTTTCTGCTACTTGCCTCCCTCCTCCTCTCTACTCCCACCACCCCCAAGGCCACCCCATCTCTTCCTGTGATGTCAAAAATAGCCCTTGCAACTTCAAGCTCACATCCTACTAATTTAGCTGACCCCGTAGAAAGAGAATACCTCTTTCCCACTGGTTGTGGAAAGACTTCAGAGGCTGACCCACATTCGCCAGTCATAAGTTACATATCGATCCCTGAATGATCCCATATCAGTCACTGTGGCCAGAGTTAGATTATATGCCTTGGAACTTCTTGGAAAGGGCTAAGCCTCTTCCTCCAAAATCTAAGAGTATGGCAGGTTGATTCCTCCAAAGGAAGATTTGGATTTTGCTACCAAAAAGAAATGGGGAGAAATGCCCAGAAGGCATACACAGTGGAGGTCCACTGGAGACGACAATCCGAAATCTAATGAGAAAAAGCCAGCCACACGAAGAGCTGAGCGGGAACATTCCAGACAAAGGGAACTGCAGGAAAAATCGACACTTAAAAGAAACCAATAGAAGGTCATTGTGGCTAAAGGGTGGTGAGCCAGGGCATCAGAGATTTGAAATGAGTTTGGAGAAGTCAGAAGGGGTTAGATCATTGGAACACTCTAGGCCAAGGGCACAGAACCCATTATGACTCTTCTTTTACATAATGTGTGACAAATCTCTCTGGAGCTCTTTTAGCCATCTCCTCTCATTTCAATTTACCAAAATTTTGAGATTCCCACTACTCTGTTCCAAAAGGGACAGACTCTTAACCTTAAAAGTGGCGAAACATCACATCGTCACATTTGACATGGGGATGCTTTGATGCTCATTAACCAATTATTTAAGAAGCTCTAAGATGTAAAGAATCCATCGGGTTGTTAACTGTTTAGTCCGATTTAAGTGTCCAAGCTGGTAAATTTCCACAAACATTCTTAATGTATGACATGCTGCTAAGATTTCTCAGATTCGACCAGAACAGGAGCATTTCATTTCCTGAGGAGATGGGAGTCTGCCTGTATTAGCTGTATTTAGAAAATTATTCAAAAACTTTGTAAGTCAGATTGAGCCAATCTGGATTTGGAACATTTGCTATGATTTTAGCATTTCATCTGTTTATTTCTTAATAGCTAGCCAGATTAGACTAAAGTCTCTTCATCTCAAACGGCATGGCTGCGCATTAAAATGAATGGAAGGAAACTGACTTGACAACGTGTGTGTGGCTTTTTTTTTTTTTTTGTCACCAATCAGGTCACACTTTTCTTATTAATAGAAAAACGCTTATATTGAAAACAATGAGGAAAACAAGAAAGAACAAAGTTGTATGTGACTGACAGCTGGTTTCCCTGGGAGCTGGCTGTTGTGACTTAGGACTGGTTGCACAAATATGTCAGGCATGAGAGGACTGCGCCAGGCGACCTGGAAGTTGCCATCGCCTCCTTCATATATTATTACTTGTGTCCCATCCTGTTCCTACTGTAGGGCTTCTCCCACTTTCCCTTTAGACAAAGCAGAAGCCCCACTATCATCTATTATAAGGTTTTATTTCCTTCGCTAGAGATTGATTTGGGTTTTGTTGTTGTTCTAGTTGACGTAACAGATGTTCTGGCATTTTTTCACATAATACCACTGTGAGTCTCATGTTATCCTTAAAACCCTACAAAATTTCAGTCGGTCCCCCTGAAATAATTTCCTCCTCCTGGGACGCCTGGGTGGCTCAGCGGTTGAACGCCTGCCTTCGGGCCAGAGCGTGATCCTGGGGTCCTGGGATCGAGTCCCACATGGGGCTCCTCGCAGGGAGCCTGCTTCTCCTTCTGCCTGTGTCTCTGCCTCTCTGTGTCTCTCATGGATAAATAAATAAAATCTTTAAAAAAAAATAATTTCCTCCTCCTTTGGAATTTTATCTTCAAGAAGGCCTTTTTCTCCCTCTCCGTAGCAGTATATTAAAACGAAAGCTACGCAGAAAAGGAACTGTTTGCTCCGATATTGTATAACTTTGGAATTAATTGCTGTTGAAAGATAATTACCCCAATGCTGGAGTCAGAGAGTCTGCGCATCTACTAAAAGAAAATATAAACATTCCTTTTGATTTTCCCACTTCTGCCCCCAATTTACCAGCAGGACTCTGTAATGATAGGAGATTCACTTAGGAATATTCTAGAGATAAGTGGCAGGCCCGGTTCCAGTCGAATGCGTCTGAGCCACAGTCAAATGCCAAACGCACTCCCTCTGTGTTCTTCTGGGAAAGTGAAGTTCAGAGGCTCTTAGTTAAGGTTCTTTAATTACTAGACTTGAGATGCTGGCCCGGGTAGTCCCCCCAAGGGGGGGAAAAAAAGAAACAACCACTTGGTCTTAGAGGCACTTTCAAGGGTAAAGTTTACCCAAAGTCATCATGGTGGCTTGACTGTCAGCCCTGCCATCCCCCAAAGCAGCCTAGATGGCTAGCCACAGGCTACTTGCCATCTTTCTTGGGTGCTCAAGGTACATGCTCCAGGCTCTTGGTCCTCATGGGCAAGGTGGGGGCCCTTTGTTGTGCTTGTCACCAAAGAGAACAGTACAATGAACATCTCCTGTAATGTGCTAAAAGCCTGTACAAAGGATGGTTAAACAAACAAAGATTAAGTTGCCTTTCAAACTGACCTGGCCCCCTTCTCTAATGGTGTGGAGAGCTGATTGACAAAATTGATGATCCTTAAGGATCAATTTCCTCCTCATCAGGTCATTACTCAGCACAAAAGACACAAGGGCCACAGGTGAAATTCCAAACTCATTGTTCAGCCATCCAATGAAGCGGCATCAGCTGATCCCATATTGTTCCCACCTGTGCCCTGCTCAGCCCCACCGTCCCAGTCAGGAGCACACCCTCTGGAGCCCTGACATCCTCCTTCCGCCTCCACCGTCACTGCATCCACAGTGCCTGATGGTGGCTCTCTTCACTTTGGGCATTTATTGCTGAGATCATTTTATAGACAGTGTCATTATGTCAGTTAAGATTCTTTGGGTTGCAAGGGACCAAAAAATGCAAACCAACTTGATTTAGGCCAAAAAAAAAAAAAATTGTTGGTTCTTGTAGCTGAACAGGGTCCAGGAAGGATGTTCATTTCAGGCAAGGCTTGATCCAGGGTTCCAATGTTGTCCTGAGATCCAGTTTTCCTTTCTCCATTTCTCAGTTCCCTATTTTTGGTGTGACTTTCGTTCTGTGTCCTCACCTGGGTGAGGAGAGACTGGCAGCAGCTCCTAGGACTCCATCCTTCCAGCTCTCAGTGCAGGGGGAGATAGGAAGGTCTGAGTACCACACCTCTGGCTAAAATCTCACAGCCCATCCATGGGACAGTGTGGTAAGCAGATGGGCTTCCATTTGGACCTCGAGTAGGGATGGAGTCAGCTTGCCCAGAAGCACAGGGACTGAAGCCAGTGGAGTAGTGACTTCACGGAAGAAGGGAGAATGGATGCTGACAGCAGAGACACAAATGTGCCCTAGAGGCAAGTCTCCCTACCCGGGGAGAAGCTACCTCGAGGACAGAAATCTCAGCTCCTATTCCGTGCTTTCCCCAGGGCTGAGTGCCATACCGGACTTTTAATAGGGCATCAATTGACAACTACCCACATAAGCTTTTTGAGTAATATTGCCAAAGTCAGAAATAATAACCATCTTTTAAGCTGTGGCTACTCAAGTCTTTGCCTCGATGACTTTTTTCTGTGGGCTGGCAGATGCATCCAGCTCACAGTGCTTGTGACTGTAGACACGGGCTCTGTTTAGTTGCCACATGTTTTAACAGGTGCCGAGGCTGCCAAAGCAGATGGCCTGGCAGGATGCTGGAGGCTCCCTGGATGAAGTTGCTTTTTACTACATGAAGTTTTCCGTGTCCTTGAGAATGGACTTTGTCTGGCTTCAGTGTGACTTTTGATTGCGGGGGATGCTGGCTAATTTGTGATCTGTGATTTTGGTAGAAGGAGGCATTTCTCCTCCTCTAGTGAAAACCAGTTAGAAGGGGCTGGGGTATGGAGGAGGAAGTACTTTAACTGGGATCCTAGACGATAGAACCATCTGTTGATTTCTTATTTAATAAAATATATCTGGACTATGAACTGAGATAGGTGTTAGGAAAATAGAGGTGAGCAAGGAGAGAGGGGGTCCCTGCCCCTTGGACCTTACAGGTGGATTCCACACACTAATCATGTTGCCCGTGAACAGCATGTTATGTTTCCCTTTTGCAGCTCTTACTCGGTTTGTGGTGATAACACAACCGAGCGTGTTATTTCATTCACTGTAGTTTCTTCTGTTAGGCTGTTTCATAAGTCCCTATTTGGGGGATCCCTGGGTGGCTCAGTGGTTTAGCGCCTGCCTTTGGCTCAGGGCCTGATCCTGGAGACCCAGGATCGAGTCCCACATCGGGCTCCCTGCAGGGAGCCTGCTTCTCCCTCTGCCTGTGTCTTTGCCTCTCTCTCTCTCTCTCTCTCTCTCTCTCTCTCTCAGTCTTTCATGAATAAATAAATAAAATCTTTAAAAACAAAAAGTCCTTATTTGTTGTAGTCTTGGCTCCTTTGAGCAGAATGTTCACCTCTGTTACAGTGCTTCAGAAATATTGGAAATATGTGTTGATTGAAAGAAACATGAATGAATGAATGTCTTATTTTAGCTAAATCATGAACCTATCCTATTTACCCCCAACATTGCACCCGAGCTGAAATACAACAGAATTGTTCTTCTCTAATTATTGACATAAAGATAATAAAAATTTACTTAACCTTCTCTAAGTGTTGATTCTTATGTTCAAGATGGTCAGTCCCAAACGTTTATATTGTTAGAGTCTGTAGGAAAGGACCTACAACGCTCTACCTCTAGGATTTTTAAAAAAATCTATTTTAGAGGGAGGTGGGAAGAACAGATTTTATTCGTTTATTGAACCAATCTTGATTTGGCACTTACTAAATGCCAGCCACTGCTCTAGGACTGGAGATGCAGAACAAACAAGACCAAGGCCCTGCTATCATGAAGCTTACAATTCTGGAACACCCTGTGCATGAGCAGTGTGCAACTACATGGGGGTGGGGGTGTGTTAGTTTCATGGGACTGCCCTAATGAATGACCAAAAAACTTTATGACTTTACTCTCTCACAGTCCTGGAGGCCAGAGGTCTGAAATCAAGGTGTCCTCAGGGTCATTCCGTCTGGAACCTCTGAGGCAGGATCTCTTCCACACTCTAATTTCTCATGGCTGCCAGCAACCCTCAGTGTCCATTGACTTCTTGTCACATCATTCTAGTCTTTGCCTCTGTCTTCACATGGTCTTACCTTCTGAGTCTCTGTGTCTCTAATCACCTTCCCCTTTCCTTCATGATGTCAGTCATTGGATTTAAGGCCCACCCAAAATCCAGGACCATCTCATTTTGAGATCATTCATTTAATTACATCTACAAAGACCCTATTTTTTAAATTTTATTTATTTATTCATGAGAGACAGAGAGAGAGAGGCAGAGACACAGGCAGAGGGAGAAGCAGGCTCCATGTAGGGAGACTGACATAGGATTCGATCCCGGGTCTCCAGAATCAGACCCTGGGCTGAAGGCGGCAGCGGTAAACCACTGAGCCACCCAGACTGCCCCCAAAGACCCTATTTTTAAATAAGGTCACATTCACAGAGACCTAGAGCTAGGACCTGGACATATCTTTTGGGGAAACACTATTCAAGCCATTTCAGGGAATCACGCTAAATGTCATTACACTTCCTCCTAATATTGATCTCTTGTCCAGTGGCCCAATGCCTGTTTTCTGACATTATGCCTTTCCTGGCCTCCTTGCTCCCATGGTCTGATGCTCAGACTTTTTCAATTTCACACACACCAGCCACCCTGGCTCCAGGTCCTGGTGTCCTGGTCTAGTCAGATTCAGACAGAAGGGAAAGACCCCAATGATCCAAGGTCAGCAATCAGTGAATGAATGAATGCCTCTTAAAACTTTGCAAAATGCAAGAATGAAATAAAATTTCCATTGGCAAAAATCACTTTGAGATCTGATAAGGCACCAGAGAGGGGAAATGATGGGTTGTGAAGGGTGCTTTATGGAAAACTATGGATTTTGGGCTCTTTCCTGCAGGTAATGGAGAACCAGGAAAGACTTCAGAACAGAAATATAATAGGATCAGAACAATGCTTTAGAAAGATGACTCCAGGGGTGCCAGGGTGCCTGTAGCTTCAAAGAGAAATAACTCAAGACATTTTAGCAGAGAATGGCTGGTTTCTGATGGATTATTTGACATCACGCTACATTTATAAGCTAAAAGAGAACAGACCAAATCTAGAGAATTAGCTACAGTTGAGAAGTAGGAAGAGGGCCATGATCAAATTTCTGAGGCTGACCAAGACTCGAGACTGAGATGCCAGATAAATTAGGCACCCACATCAGCTTTGGACCTCTCACCTAATTTAGAGAAGTGATATTCACAAACATTGTCAATATTTCCGAGTTTACAATCACACCTTTGACTGTTGACTTAAAGCATCTAGTTTGGTTCAGGCTACTGGTGATGTTTACACTTTGGAATCTATTATGCATAGAAAAATTAGGGATTATCTTTGACCCGGGTACCACATATTCTTATGCAAAAGTAAGTAGGGTTATTTATTCATTTAATCAATTCCATATGTTTGCTATCATCATCACCATGTAGAGCAGATCTGATTTCTGCTGAGGTCAAACCAACATTGTCCTGTGCGTGGGGATGGTAGGTCTGATTGTGAACACAGATAGCCTGGTTGGCATTCTGACAGCGTTCAGCGTTCTTGACTTTTGCCACACAATGGCATCATTTACTCCCAGAGGTCATCTGCATTCAACGACAGAGTCATGAGAAATTTTCTTCCTTGTGAAAGTAAAATTCAACTTTAGTTTATTATTAAACTAAATAAACTAGTATCTGGGAAAACTAAATAACTAAAAACTAAAAAACTAAAAAACTAGTTTATTATTAAACTAAATAAACTAGTATCTGGGAAAAATTTGACTTTGAATTTGCTTTTAGCTCAATGTGGGGTACGTGGAAGATGAGATGATAGGTATTGGTGAAGAAAGGCCACTGAGGGTTGCAACAGGTGAAAATGTGTCCCAGAGAGATTACATTTAATTCTACAGAATCACACTACCTCAGTGCTGACTATGCTTCAGGCAATGAACTGGGTTCTAGGGATGCAAAGATGAATTGTTTACCCATTGAGCCCTAAGGGAGTTCTGAGACAGAGACACACACACACACAGAAAGTGTGCACAGCTTGTGGTACTTTTAAGGGCTGAGGGGATTTGAAGGAAGAGCCATTGATTCTGTGGGGTTGAGGCTGGAATAGAATTGAGGGAGAAAACAGGAAAAATTCAGGTTTAATAAAAGTCAACTTCTTGGGCAATGCAAGTGGAAACATTTCACACAGAGGGAACCACATGAACAAGGCAAAAAGGCATGAAAGTGCATGGTGCTCCCAGGCATCACTGAGCCTTCTGTGTGGCTGGAGTGTGGGGTGCATGGGACATGACTGCAGGTGATGGACCAGGGGGGTGATTTGAAAAGGAACAAGAGAGGGGAAATGATGGGTTGTGAAGGGCGCTTTATGGAAAACTATGGATTTCGGGCTCTTTCCTGCAGGTAATGGAGAACCAAGACAGACTTCAGAACAGAAATATAATAGGATCAGAACAGTGTTTTAGAAAGATGACTCCGGGGGTGCCAGGGTGGCTCAGTCAGCTAAGCATACAGCTCTTGATTTCAGTTCAGGTCATTATCTCAAGATCATGAGATGGAGCCCCGCATCAGGTTCCACTTTAGTTTGGGAATCTGCTTAACATTCTTTCTCCCTCTGCCCCTCCCCCTGCTAAGAAAGAAAGAAAGAAAGAAAGAAAGAAAGAAAGAAAGGAAGGAAGGAAGGAAAGTGGAGAGGCTGGGAATGAGTCATCCCACTCAATTCCCCAGGCATTTGAGAAGTAGGTGGGAAGAGACTAGGGGAGAGATGGAGACATGATAGGTTTGGACCTGGGGCAAGACAAGGTTGGTTTGCCTGAGGGAACTCAGGATCCCATGTCCAACAAACAGGGACACACGGCTCTGGGCTCAGCAGGGACAAGCTCCGCGAGCTCCACTAGTATCCCCTTGACCTTCATCCCAACCATTCACCAAATATTTGGCATCTAGTATGTGCCAGGCACAGGGGGTTCCAAGATGAATAAAGATTGAATGCCCATGAAGCCCAAAGGCAACCCAGAAAAAGTAAAGAAGAAAGTGGTTTCTCTAGTGATTAAAGGCAAATAAATTAATCTTGAGATACCATTTTCTAGCTCTTCAAGTAGTTTTTAAAATTTTTCCAAATGACATCACCCTAATGCTGACCAGGCTGAACCTGACCTGTGTGCTCATTCATTCCCAGCTGCATCATGTACCAGCAGAGCCTCTGCCCTACACCTGTTGTCTTCCTGCCTGCCCAGCACTTTGGGGACATTTCTTGTGTGTTTGGCAAATTCTTGTCTCATGGCACCTGCCTCCTAAGCAGACACCACACACTTCACCCCATCTCATTCTGATTCCCCTACAGATAGTCAAGCCCGCTTCTGGCCTCCTCCTGCCGCCAAAACTGAGCACCTGAGGGAGGACGCCCACACACCGATGTTGCTGGCGAGGGGGGTGGCAGGGCGGCCGGGTGAAGTCCTGGGACAAAGCTGGCACCAGAGGGGGTGGCAGGCATAGCGGCGCTGGTCCCCTTGCAGGTGGGTTCCTGATGCCTGAGAAAGCTGCATGCCCAGTGGGGTTCGGAGCTCCGGGTCATAATGCCCCGCAAATTAAAATGAGTGTCCAGTGTCCAGAAACGTTTCAGGAAACTGTGATGCATCAATATCATGGGATCTTCCAACAGCTATTTAATTTTGAAAACTGTGTAGAAGTATAGAAAAGATGCCTCAATGGTAGCAATATGTTAAATTTACTAGAACAACAGGTGCACTGTCTTGTAACACAAAATGCATCTATGGAAGGTGGTTTTTTTCCCCAAAAATAATAAATTAGCTCTCTTGAGATGGTAGACTTGTGGAGGCTGTATTTTTAATTAAAAAAAAAAGTATTTAAAGACCACCCACGCCTCCCTTAGCCTCCGCACCTGCACTGGCAGGCACTGCCCCTCCTCCCCCATCCAATCTCCACCTGGCCACCACTGTCTGCCCTGGAATCTTTGGGACTAGTCTCCCTGGGCCCTTTTCACCTGCTCACTCATTGGCCCCAGAAACCCAGACTCCCAGGCTTCCCTTCACCTCCCAGAACCTTATCCTGCTGGTCCTGTACCTGTCTTGGCTGATGTCATCCCTCTTGCCCACCTCAGCAACCCCCTTCTTCTTCTGTGCCCCTTGGAACTCACAGTTGGCCATCCTCAGCACCCCTCCGCATGCTGGATGTGTCCCCAAACACCTCTGACGTTCTTGCTCTGACTGGGACAACTCAGCCTGAGGACACAAATCTCCTGCATCCTCTCCAATAGGTGCGCCTTCTCCCACAGCCTTCAGACCAGGGGCCCTTCCACAGGTAGATTGGCAGATGGCGTGGGGAGGGTGGGGTAAATTCTCTGATTGCTTCTATTTTCTCAGCAGTTGAAAGTGAGAAAGGAGAGATGTGTGAGAGATTTGAGGAGAGGAGAATGTAATGTGAGGTGTGGACCTTCTCAAATAAACAAGCATCTGACAGGTAGCTATGCACATGTGTGCGCATGGGCACGCACGCGCAGATGCAAGACACACACATGCAGAATTTTGCACTATTTCAGGAAATCCTCAGAATCCCTCATATCCAGAGGTCTCTGAGACCTAAGATAAAGAACCCCTGTCCTGGAGAAAAAAGACCAGCTAAAACAGTTCACGTAGTAAATGAGCAAAAAGAAGCTTCCTGGGGAAAAAAAACAACAACAACAAAGGTAAACTAATGATCCAGGTATCATATCATGTAACTCAAATTGGTAAAAATGAGTAACACCTTTATGAAAGGTGAAGTCTCTGATCGGGTTAAAAAAAATCCAACTCTTTCCTTTAATGACACACATACCATCATTTCTCCTCCCTCCTAAAAACTATAGTTGTTTAAAAACAAAAATAGAAGCAAAAATGTAGTGAGCAAATATAAAATGTAAGAAAGCAAGGATAGAAATTCTAGTCTCAAAGTACAGTTCAAACCAAAAAAAAGTTAAACAAGTCAGAAGAGATCATTCCATGTCACAATCCTCAATGTATCTTTCTAAATTAGATTTTCCCCCCTGCAAATAGGTGTCCTTTACTAGGTAAGTGAGAAAAATAATATTTTTAAAGCCTTTGTATTTTGCAAAATACCTTCATGATTTATTTAAAGCTACATGACAAAGTTATATCAGTTGTGTACCTTTAAATGTTAAAAATTAAAATATAGAGAACACCATATATTAAAAATACAATAAATCAATACACTAATGTTTAGGATTTTTTTTAACATACCACTTTTTTTTTTTTTTTTAACCAGGTAAAGGAGGACTTTTGGGGAAAAGAACCTAGGTGAAGTAAAAGACATAGGTGATATTTTGTGTGAGTTTTAAGATTGGAATAGGAATCTAAAAAACTCTTCTCTGTATAATTTCAAGTTTAATATGGGTGCTGCCCAAGTGAGTACTTAACATACCACTCTTGGTCCTTGTCTGATAAAACACAGCAGAAACCAATAAAGGCATATTTAAATAATAAACTAAAGTTGAATCTACAACCATAAATCTAGTACCTTAAACTCAGACACAGCACTATAATATTTAATTTCAAATATATGCTTTTATGCATAGAAAATATGGTGGGAAAAATATGCAACAAGATGTTAATAGGCATTATCTCTGAGTGATGTGATTACTAGGGGAAGCATTTTCTTTTTTTTTTTTTTTATTTTACTTATTTGTCAAGTCTTTTTTCCAATTTTTAGGTCACTTTTACGGTCAGAAATAAGAACTAGGTTTCAACAGTAAGAGGACATTCTTTAATATTCCTTTTGTCCGTTCAAGAGCGCTCAGTACTAACTTTTTTCTTTCAGCACCAGGAATCATGTGAAAGTTGTGTGGAAATTTTTGCCAACACACCTGCACTGGAGGGCTTAAGTTGTTTTCCAGTTTATTTTTCTCTTTGTGGCATGTCCAGTTGTATTTGGAAAAGTCTTCACTTTCGTCTGATGCAGAAATTACTAAAAGATGCCAATTTCATGGGACTGCTCTCTCTTTCTGGATCCCAGGCAGGATTTTTCAAAACTTATGTAAAGAGCTCTCCAAAAGAGGAACCCCGCTTTTGAATCATCAGGCAACGCGCAGGTGGACGCAGAGTTCCAAGCCTACGGAGAATTCTCGTGGGTGAAGGAGTTCTGCAGGATATCGTATGGCATAACCAATAGTGTAAGAAAATTCCAGAGACTGGGGAAATGGTAAGTAGGGGAAAGAACTGAGAATTCTCCTCCTCATACTTGGTTCCTTTGTGGCCAGTCTTTATCAGAAGAAAAGAACAGGTGCAGGGGGAGTGGCCCCTCAGAATATGCTGGTTGTATTCAACATCTTTTCACCCAGCACCACTGAAAGGAACTGGATGCAGGGTGAATTCAAAAAGCAGGAAGAAAATAACATGATAGACTATTTCTCAAAAGGTTTAAGAACAAAGGTCTTCCCTTCTCGCTCCTCCCAAGCAGGAACCATCAATTATAGGTGGACATTCAGAAAGTAATCACTTCTTAATTCAAATTAATTTTTACCAAGTTGGCCGCGACAACTTAGGTATTTTAGGTGTTTAACCACAGATGATTGAAGCTAAGAGGTACAAAGAAATGGTTCCTACTTCTTCATAATAAGGAGTTGGAGTGCCCCTACTGCACTGTAGTCTCAAAGGCAACTTTATATGTAAGTAGATCCCGGAAAGTGTGACAAAACTTGATTGACCAAACCATCAAGTGTGTTTTACATGTAGCAGCAGGTCCTATGCGATGCACAAGCAGAGTGTCTATCTCAATCGACCCTTCACTTCTTGTGCAACATTGTTCTCATCATCGCCAGTTGGAACGGATTCAGCTAAGTAGTTAATTCAGTGGTTTCCAACCTTCCCAAACACAAAAACCTTCTTCTGTATAACATTATGTTGTTGTCATTTTAATACAAGTTCTTTGAAAAGGAATGCAAGAGTAAGAGCTACTCTGAGCTTGACGATAATTTGAAAGTCCACACATCTTTAGCCATTTCAAAGAGAATTGGAACACATGCAAGAGTATATGTGTCCAATACTATAGTAGTTTGGGGGTGTATAGACAGTATTTTTTTAGCCAGTGTGGATTCTCAGACCCCTTGCAGTATTCCCGTGGTCTTGTAAACATCTGTGGCCTCCGGGAAATGCTAGGTGGCCAAATCCACCAGTTGTTGTGGTAGTTGTTAGTGCTCTATCACCCAAACATCTGCTTCTCCTCTCCTGGGTAAGGGGTAGGACTGCGTTTGCCTGACTCTTTGAGTTACCTCCAACCCTACAACTTGACTTGGCCAATCAAATGTGGGAGGAGAGCTGTGTAGCTTCCTGGTGGGATCCTTTAGGAGCCACTATGCGGTTCCCCCTCCCCTCTTCTTCTGACACTTACTAGCAAGGCTCTGGATGCCAGAGGTTCCATCAACCAGGCTCTGACAGAATGACATGGAGGAAAGCCTTCAGCCACTGGGGCCAAACTAAGATAATCATGGAGCTTTAGGTAGAAATAAACCTGTTTGTTTCAAGTCATTGAGATGTTAAACCTGTTTGTTAGCACAGCATTCCCTGGTTGACCCTGGCTGGCACAGTCCTTCAGATGGATTAGTTCTTTATGCCTATTTCTTCCAATCCAGTATCTCAATTACTGATTGTAGAGTCATATGTCTGACCCAGTTAGCCCGAGATCTTCCTGGTAACCTTCTCTGGGGTCATAGAAGATCCCCAAATGCATTTCCAGATCTTGATCTACCATCTAGATCGATGTTCAGTTCAGGGATTTTTTTTTTTCTCTTTAGAAAACTTCCACCTTATTCAGAAAGGTTTTCAGCTGCCAAATTAAGGCAAATTTTCTAGTGGACAGGAAGGACGTGGGGAAGAGATAATTCACAACAATAATAAAAACTGCTGGCCAGAATATGGAGGCCCAGGGGAAGAAGAGGATGCTCGGACAACTTAGATGGGACTTAGGCAGGTTGCAGAAGAAGTAGATCGCCCTGCAAGCAAGTTTTATCAAGAAGGATCAGAGTAACACCAGCTCATCAAGTTCAATCAACAGCCTCTGGCTTCTCAGAATTTCTCTGGGCTTTCACCCTTTACTCCTATTTTCCACTTGGTTAAAACCTCCAGATCTGTCCTGGCAGGCCTGGCATTCTCTCCCCATTCACTCAGTAATGGCATTAGCATTTCTAAAGCCCACTTTTACTTAAGAAGCTTCTAGTACTATTCACAACAGACTGAGGAGAGGCATGTTTCTTCCCACAAAGAAGCCCAGTGGCTGTCCACCCAGCGTGGCACTGTAGAATCCTCCAGGCAACTTTTGAAAAACACCGATGCCTACGTTCCACCCGAAATCAATTAGACCAGATTCTCTATGGGGTAGAAGTTTCTGGAAAAGAAATTTTTTTTGAGATCAACATTTTGTTTAGTTGTCTGAAATCTTGGCAAATAATGACATTGGTTCTGTTTGTATGCACTTCTCATATTTATAATTGAAGTTGTAGAAAGAATTCTGCTTCAGTTTCTCTCTAACAAGTCATCCCAAATTCATCACTAAATTCCTGGACTAAATCTCCCCCCTTTATCTTATTTGGGTTGTCCTTTGTGTTATGTATTCCTGCACAACTAATTATCACAAATTTAGTGGTTCAAAACAACATGCATTTATTATTTCTCAGTTTCCATGGGTCAGGTAGCTGGGTCCTGTGTTCAGGATCCCAAAACAGTGCAGTCAGGGTGTTGGTTGAGTTGTTTTCCTTCATGGAGCTGAGTCTTCCTCCAAGGCCATATGGGTATTAATGGCAGAATTTAGTTTCTTGCCACTACACGGTTGAGACCCTTGTTTCTGGCCAGCTCTCCTCCAGGGCTGCTCTCAGCTCCTACAGACTACCACGGTGCCTTGACATTTGTCCCCCTCCTGGAACTTCCCACAACATGGCAGGTGATTTCAAGGCCAGGAGGAGAATATTTCTTTTAAGGCATTGATTTGATTAAGTCAGGGCCATCCAGGATACTCTTGCTTTTCATTAATTCAAAATCAAGTGATGAGGAGTTTTAATTACATCTGGTAATATCCTTTCACAAATCACGGGTCCTTCTCAAACTCAGTAGAGAGGGATTCCTGATGGGCTGGGTCACTGGGGGTCATCTCAGCATGTGTATGCAATGTCATTTTTGGAAATCACTATAACTTTAGCATATTTCCTTACTATTGTGATGGTCCAAACTGGTCCCTATCATCATTATCAACATTATCACTATCATCATCTTCATCTCTGTCCAAATAATCCTCTGAAAGATGGAGAAAGTATTACAAAGACAGATGAGCTCCTCTATTCTGTCCCTGGTCTGGCTCCTAACCCCTACCCATTGCATTGGGTGTATGGCCAACAGCTGTATGTTTCTGGCTCATTTTCAGCCTGTTCCCAATTATGACCACCACTCCCCAGTCTTCTGCAAGTTCACATTGAAGGTCCATGTGCAAGAATCAAAGTTGTTTCCTCCAACTAAGAAGGACTTGCTTGCCTGACGAGGCCCCAACAGGCTCCCACGACTCCACTTGATGTTAGACATCACTCCAGGTTAAATAACACAGACCCCCAAATGATATTATCCCTAAAATAACAAAAGGGTGATGGTAACCACTAGGCATAGAACGTGGTAGAAATTAGCCATGTGAAGGACATGGACAATTAGGAAAGAGCTCCACGGGTGGGTTTCAGGCACTAAGGCAGTAAGAGGGATATTTTTCCTGTTTTCTTTTCAGTCTAAGTTTTCCAACAAAATGCAAAGCGAAGGGGGGAAATAAGGGATAGTGGTTATTAATTTGACACTTTAGTAGCAATCATGAAATAGATTGCAGCCACTTTAGTGTCCAGTAAATGAACAGGCAGAGTGAGAATAAAGATAGAGCAATGTGATCAAGATATTAGACAGTATGCTAAAAAAATTAACACCTAGAGGAATTTTTTTATAAGTTTCTCCTTTCCTGAGATTCAACATTGATGTGTTTTTCTCATTTAGGTTCACTAAGTAATGTTTATTATTAATTCAAATTCTCAATATTGAAGGGGAGATATTTCCCATATGGTTGACATGCTGCTCTGTAGGTTCATAAATTTGGAGGAGTTTTGATTAACACTGACAGGAAACCCTTTGAAAACATATGGCTGTATATACATCATGTCATTTTTAATAAGATGACACATCCTTCCTTGCTTTTCCCTAATAAGATGAGTTCAGTCGTATTTAAGAAACATAATAATACTCTGTTGATTTTTCTTTATGGGAGAGAAAAAAAATGAGTAAAAATAAACTATTTTGTTGTTGCAGCAGACGCTGAAAAGCATAGCAGATAGTTTGTGGGAATTAAAAAAAGAGTGCTATCTCCAAGCATTTTTTTATAGACCCAATTAACATGTTGTAAACTCGGAGTGTTTTTTGACACCCCACATTTTCTTCTGGCCCTGCGTTCCACCTGGATGACTGAGGAACCATCTTTCTTGCTCCCTGAAGTCCTGACTTATCACCCCTTTCATACCATTTTGGCTCCAGAAATATTCTTGTCCTTGGTCGCTTACATTTTTAGATGAACAATTATCTTTGTTTCTTGGACTGATTCATTTCCATTTCCTCTGAAACCCATTGCAATAAATTCATTTTGAGAATTCTGACATGAGCTATTTGAAGTGTATTTCAAAATATAACAAATATGGAAAGCAAATTGGCAACTTCTAGCAAGAATCTTTTTAAAAAGTCTCTGCCTTTTGACCTAGTAATTCCTCTTTTAGAAATCCACCATAAGGAAGTAATTTAGTACGTGAAGAAAAAGTTATCGTCAAGGATGTTCATAATAGTATTATTTATTATTACAAAAAAATCAAAAAATATAAATGGCCATAAAATGGAAGATGCTTAAATAAATGTTGAAGATCCATTACGACTCATGTATAGGCCACATGATAATAATAATAATAAATCAAAGCTGAATTGCTGGAGTATCCAACCCTAGTACCCAGCAAAATGTACACTGTTGGATTTTATAAAAGGCTAAAAATTCATCATCAGCAACTAAACAAGGAAAGGGGTATAAATTCATGTCATAAACTACCAAAGGTGAAGCTAAAGAAGGAAACAAATAAATCTGATGTGCCAGAACGAACCATGCTCCCATCCAGCCCTGAAGAAAGAGAACATGTTAATTAAATCCTGAGATGTCTCATTAATACCTTTCAATTTGAAGACAAGCTTGAGGGAACAAGGAGGTGACCTGGAGACAACTCATTTCAAATTGAATCCCTGACATTACCACATACGTGTCAGCAGGGGAGGGAAGGGGAGTTGGCAGTGCCTAACATTCCCACTGTGTCAGTTGGGGAAATAAGCTAAAGTATAGGATACTTAATAGGACCACAGAAGAAAGAACAGAGCTAAGTTTATCCTAGCAAGAGCTTCCTGCACCTCTTCATTTTACTCCTTGACACTGTCAGGCTGAGAAAAACAAAACAAAACAAAACAAACAAAAAGAAAAAAGAAGAGTGCTCACAAACTCAGAGGAGAACACAAAGGGGGTCCAAATAGCTTGAAGGTTATAAAGGGGGAAATTGCGCACATCATATCGTGCCAAAGACAAGGTCTGGGCAACCGTGCAAACATCCATTAGAAAAGAGAGGGTACAAATTTTCACCTATAACATGAATACATTCTGAGGATCTAATATAAAACATAGTGAGTATAGTTGATGGCACTGTATTATATAATCAAAATTTGCTGAGAGTAGAACTTAAATGTTCTCATCAAAAGGGAGGAGTAGAAAAAGAGAAAAGGAGTAAGGAGGAGGAGGAGAAAAAGAAAAAAGAGAAAGAGAATGAAACAAGAGAACATCGATGAGAAATCCAGGCTAGAGGAAAACAATGTATTCCAAGTGATTATAGGTTTCATGCTATAGAACTTGGTAGAAAGTAAAGAGAATAAAACAGCAAAATGAGAATTTAAAAAGATAAATGAGGCTAGAAAGATTGGAGCAATAATTAAAACATTGAGAACTAAAACAGCAACATTAGAATAAATTAGAGTAGCAAGGAAAGAAATAAATGTAAATAAAAATTAAATTGCTGGAAAGGAGAAAATCTGGAGATCATTCCTGTGAACTCAGAGGAAAAACCAAAGACAGTAAAGCAATTAGAAAGAAGATGGAAGATAATCCAACATAAGGATAATTGGTATCCCTGAAGTGATACTCCAAAAGAACAGAAAAAGATCTTTCAAGATGTGATAGTGAAAAACAAAAGCCTTTGAAAGAAAAAGCCAGATCGGCATTTTAAAAAGGCATACTAGGCTCTAGGGAAAAAAAGTTGGAGGGTGAGCCCACATGGAGATATGTGTGGTTAAAATAGAAAATTCAGGAATAAAGAAGTCTTCAAATGGTCAAGGAGGGAAAATAAGCCACCAGCCAAAGGGAACTATGAGGTTGGTCTCAGACCTGTTATAAATTATCAATGTCAGGAGATGATAAAGAATTTTTACAAGATTCTAAGGAAGAGAAAATAATTTTCTAAAATGTTAAGCCAAAACAACTTATTATTTGACTATAAAGATCACAGACAAGTATTTTCAAACATGAAAAAAAATCAGTGAAATAAAGCATCCATACCCCTTTCTGAGAAGAATTTCCAACAGAGTGAACCGGCCAACCAGGAGATTAATCAGTTATAGAATTTAGGTGCAGAGAAGCCAGGATTAAGAAGACTGGAGACAAATAATGACTCCAACAACATGGAGGCCACAATCCAGAGTGAGAATTGGATTGCAAGATACAATGTACCCATTACTAACCTGGAAAAAGTCTACAAAGCAATATAACCAATGATATTGAGAGGGTTGGAGAGAGAGATGAGAAGACATATAAAAGAACTAATATATAGTAGATGAATAATATGTTAATTAGAAGACCTAATAATGCCACTTAATATTCTTTATAATACTCATTTTAATATTTAGAGCGTTCATTTAGGAAACAATAACTCTGGTAGTAAAGAAACATTAATCTGTGGTTTAACACTTATGTTTATTCAATTTCCTTTTTCTGTTAAAAATAAGTTAAATTGATCTGTCATATGCTAAATCCAACATGATGTCCTAGGTCAGATGATAGAATGTAAAAAAACTGGTAAAACCCAAGTAAAATCTGGATGTTAGATAATAATAATGTCCCAATGTTGATTTTTTAGATGTGACAAACGTACCCATGGTAACATAAAATGTCAATATTAGAGGAGTTTGGGTGAGGGGTAGGTGGGAACTCCTTGATATTTTTGCTACTTAAATCTAAAATAATTCCACTTCCAATATAAAATGTTCCTTTAAAAATATGCATTATGTCCATATATCCTTTTATCTGTATCTTCATGAAGAATGAAGGTTAGGATAGTGTTATCAAAATTTAACACTGGCCATTTCTAAGTCCTTCAGGGTGATTTGCTGTTTTTTATTTGGTATACTTTCTCTATTTGATTTTTTTTAAAGATTTTATTTATTTATTCATGAGAGAGACACACAAAGAGAGAGAGAGAGAGAGAGAGAGAGAGAGGCAGAGACACAGGCAGAGGGATAAGCAGGTTCCACACAGGGAGCCTGACAGGGGACTTGATCCCAGGTCTCCAGGATCATGCCCTGGGTTGAAGGCAGCGCTAAACTGCTGAGCCACCCGGGCTGCCCTGTATTGTTTGATGTTAACAACATGAATATCACTTATATCACATCCAATATAATATTTCATGAAAAAAGGGATAAAAATAAACATAACAGTCACAGTTTTATTTTTAGAAGTATGTTTATGAAGAAATGACTAGAAGGAACTACCTTAAATTATTACTGAATTAGTAGCTTTTATTTTCCACTTTACATATTTTCAGTTTTTATAATGGTTTAAACAATGAATATATATTTATAATAACTGAAAAATAAACATTACAGTTTTACTGTTATTCAATGAAGTTGGAACTGGCAGTTGGCAAGTCAACTGGAAAAGTTAATTAAAGCAGTGAATCATAAAATGTGATACATACATACCTTAAAGATTTAATTTTAACTTAAAACATATGGATGTTCATTCACTTGCCACTCTTTTGATGTTGAGCCAAGGCTCTTTCTTTGTGTCGGGGTCTGCTGATCTGAGTTCCAAGCAGTCTTTCTTCAAAACCACCCATAATGCATCATCCAGAAGTTCCAGTTTTGGTTTCTGTAAGGCAGAAATGAGACATTTCAGGTACATGTAAAGCAATTCTTCTACATTTTTACTCTTCCCCATCTTCTATGTGTGTTTTAATATACCTTCTTTGATGGCAATTTATTGTAACAACTTGTCGTTGCCAAATCTTTCATCAGTTTACATAATAGTTATGCAAATAGTAAGCATGTAATATTTGCATAAACAGTTGCTAGCGTAACGAGCATAAACAGGCTTGGGAACACAAATGGCTGACTCTTGGTCATCACAACTGGTGGGAATAGCAGTGTGGGGGCTTAACAGAAAGTAGCTTTAGCCACAGGCACTCAATGTGCTGTGGGCATCAAGAGGGAGGCTTTACAGGGAAACCGAGACCCTTACCTCACCCACAGAGTTGATGAAATTGAGAAAGGCTATGAGAGCTTCTGTAGATAAAATGGCGAACTCTAATACAAGTCTTGCTACCTTAAGTGTAGCAGGAGGAGGCTGCCATCAGATTTCTTCTTGATCTTCTGTTCTCTCCATTTCTTACACTGGGGAGCAGTGATGCCCTCTTATGGTTCCTTCAACATAAGATATAGATGAATGCCAAATAGGTCATTTGGGCCTTTACTAGTTGGCCCCACTCTGTAAGCTAGCAATGGTACTTCCATTGTACTGATGAGAAAGCAGTAAGAAGTGCCCAAGACCTCAGGCTGCTGATGGACAGATCCAGGACTCACACCTACATCGATGCTCTGACTGCAGGTGCACTGCTGTGACACTCTACCGCAGTGGCCGCCTTTAATGGTAGAGGGTTACTGGTTCAATAAAGATGGGAAAGTGCACAAAGTAGGTACTTGAAAAAAATTGTCATTTTGCAGGGGCACCTGGGTGGCTCAGTGGGTTAAGCAGCCGACTCTTGATTTCAGCTCAGGTCATGATCTCAGGGTCCTGGGATTGAGCCCCATGGTGGCTCTGTGCTCAGCAGGGAGTCTTCTTGAGTCTCTCTCTTTGTGCCCCTCCCCCTTCCCCATTCATGCTCACACAATCTCTCTCTAAAATAAATAAATAAAATCTTTTTTTTTAACAATTGTCATTTACATTGTCAATGTAGACCAGCATTCCTCCCATAATATCTGATGACATCTCCTTATCTGAAATACTGTGAGTGCTATGCCATATACCTCCAACCTATATATTTGGAATAACTCATCTCCATCTTCCTATGTGGGACCTACCCCACAGGAATCCTGTTCTCCTTAAGACTATCCACATCCCTCCTATTCTTAATTTCACAAGCACTGTCTGTGGTTCCAATGTATATTATGATTCTGAAGATGTGTAGTGAGAGTACCTGCCCCTCTGTTCAAGATCATAGCAGCTACTCAAGGATTTTCCTAGAGTTGCAGCTCTGATCTCTTCTGCATCCCAAATCTTATCTCTTTACCCTCTTACCAGTTTTTATTGATTTTTCAAAGATGTCACTCTTAATATTCTCCTCCATAGTATTTCCTCTCTTTTAGGGCTATGCTCCTACAAGGGGTAGTCTAAATTTGATCTCCATTCCCTCACTTTGCCTTCTCTCATCGCCAGCATTGAAGATCACCAATGACCACCATTTTTCCAAGCCAGTGCTTTTCTAGTCTCTTCTTTTTTGATTTCTCAGGAGCAAACAGCTGACGCCTTTGACCACTCCTTCCGTCTTGAAATGCTTCCTTTTCCAAAACTCCACAGCATTGTATTTTCCAGGCTTTCCTCCCATCTCACCGAGCCCCCTTTGTCTCCTTCCCTGGCTTTTTTTCTGCTCAGTCTCTAGATGCCAAAGGACTCAAGGTTCTGTTCTATACTCTACATTGTTCTATGCTCTAAGTCCACTGGCTTTAAGTACTGTCTCTATACTAATGACTCTTACATTTATTTTCTCCTGCCCCCTCCTTTCCCCCGAGCTCCAGATGGAGACTGAATATCCCCACTTGAATGTGTAACAGGCATTCAAATGTAGCTAGACAAAATGAATTCTTGATTATTTCCAGTCGGAACTGACTCACTACCCCATGTCTTGCTCAGTAGGTAAATGACATCACAATTCACAAGCTGCTCAAGTGAAATATCTGGATGACATCCTTGATTTCTCTCTTTTCTTCACCCTCAATCATTAATTCACCAGCAAATTCCTTTAGCTCCACCTCTAAAACGTCAAATGAATCCCTGCCTCTTCCCAGAGCCAGAACTAACCATCATGCCCAGGTCAATGTCATTCTCTCCTGGTTTGGTTCATTTAAAGCCTAAAAGTAATGCACTGTATTATGGGCTGCCTTGACATTTGATGAAACCAGAAAGGCCGCAAATGGCATAGCCATGGTCCCCGTCCCAGCTCTGCTCCTGTGGATAAGATCTACCCAAACAACTTTCCTTATTGAGGGGATCAAGCAGTTCCTGCTTATTCCAAAGTAGCAGGTATCAGTACCCTCCAATTAGAATTATTCTAATTATTCCAATCACATCTCCCCACAGGAACTCCAGGGAACTATACCCTCTTGGTACTACAAACCTCCTGCCCCAGCCTTGTGAGGCTCCGCGCAGCATGTGGTGTCCTCTCGTCCCAGGCTGTGAGTACAGCGCCTCTGTTCAATATCATGGGTACGTGAGATTACTAGACTTCTCTCCCATCTTTCCAGTGACTACTAGACTTCTCTCTCATCTGTCCAATGTTCAGTGTCATGCATCTGGCTATCTTGGTAACCCTACGGTAGGACTCCCTTCCTCACCAATGGTGCAAAAAAACACCTGGTTGTCACTGAAATCTCAGTTCAATATTTTCTTAGAGGTCTCCCTTGACTGCCCTGTGTCCCATTATCCTCTCCCATTTTCTGCATGCCTCTCACAGTTGGGATTATCTTATTTAGCTAGTTAGTTCATGTTCAGTCTCTGGCACGTTCCACTAGAATGTGAGCTTCACACCCAACATCAGCAAATCCCTCAGATCCACTTTGAATGTATCCTGTGGGTAGACACTTCTTCCCAGCATCCCAGCCTTCATCTGAGCTCAAGTCACCCCACATCTCATCTGGATAATTAGCTCGCATCCTCTTTGCTCTCCTTGCCTCTACCCTTGCCCCTGTTCTACTCAGAGTATTGCAGAGGGACCTTATAAAAGTATGAGGTATCGCATGCTGCTCCTCTATCCGACAGGCCCTCCCCCACTCCCTTGTGGCTCCCACCTTGCTCAGAGTTAATACCTGAGTCTTTATAACCATGTGCAAGTTCTGCTCTGGCCAGCCCTCATGCCTTCCCTGACCTCATCCCCTGCAATCTCCTCTTTATCACTGTGCTCCCTGCACCCTGGTCTGCTTGCTGCTTACAGCTGTGTACTTTGCTTGTCCTGTTCCCCTACCTAGAAAACCCTTCCCCCAGATACCCACGTATCGGGCTTCCCACGTGATTCCACTCAAACGTTACCACATCAGAGAAGCCTATGGTTCCTACTCTCTTCACTCTCTGCCTTTATCCTTCTTGGCTTTATCACTCCTATTTTTGCCTCTTTGCTTATTCTCTGTCTACCTTGCTAGATTGTTGGGAGGAGTGGGGGTTCTCTCTGGCTCACTACTGTGCTTCCAGAGATTAGGGCCTTAATTAGGGGCTTGAAATATATTTGTTTAGTTAATAAGTGTGTATCTTGCTTACCATTGCACTCCTAGAGCCTCAAACTGCATGTGGCACACAGTAGTAATAATAATAACAATTTTAAAACAGCAAGACTAGCTAAAACTTACCTAGTACTTGCCACTTGATGCGCACTGTCCTCAGCCGTGGATATAGGCTATTATTTAAACCTCATGGCAACTCTATAGGGTAGGTACTCTTACTATCTCTATTCACGGATTAAGAAAGTAAAGTACAGACAGGCCAGGTAAGTTGCTCTGAATTATATATATAGTTAGGAGAACCATTAGAATTCACAACCAGATGGGCTAAATTCAGAGTGTGCACTATTAACCATAAATGAGCAACTTACAACATCCAAGTCAATAATCTCTCTCCTTGTGACATCATCCTTATGCCCATCAATGCACAAGGATAAGATTGTTGCCGTCTGCTCTATTTACTAGCAGGTAGCAGTAGATCACAGAAGGAGAAACCAATATTCACCAGTATTATACTGTATTAAAGTACTACCTCAAACATCAATAAAAACCATCGTATGACTTGAGGGAAAAATTAAACAAAGATTGTAGATTTTAGTTACTTACTTAACCCTCAGAAGGGTTAAAAGCCACTGATTTCCAAAAAGAAAACTTTGGTATCCTAATTTATGCGTATCTATCTATCAACTGTCAGTAGGAATGCAAAAGGTCACCTCAGACTGTACCAATAGGTGTTTCATAAGCTAAATGGTGATAAAGAATTAGATCAGCCAAAAAGCCAACCCAGAAATGGAAATGAATATACACTTTCAACGAGCCATTCCTCACAGGATATAAATTATAGCCACTCCAAGATATAGTAGGTGTTCACTCAAGTTTCTCCGTGGGCTTTCATAGCCCTAGACTATTATGTTTGAAGTAAAAGTTAATAAAAGTCCAGAAACAAATTTGAAAAGGTATTGGTACCAAGAGATTAATTCAAGGGTTTTTTTTTTTATTTGTTTTTGGGGGTTTTTGTGTTTTTTTGAAGAAAGTACCCTCTACCTTGAATGATTTTGGAATGAAAGAGGAGTGTCATTGCACATCTGGCCTTCAGGAATGCCCTGACACAGAGTAAGAGCCCAGCACTTTGCTCCACCACCTTCTCCCACGGGAGATGAAAAAAAAAAAAAAAAAAAAAAAAAAAGCTGCACTCTGTTACTGGCTGTTGGCAGCAGGTAAAACACAGCTGAAGTGTCCCTTATACCACCAATGAGGCTCTGCAACCTGCAGTCCATCTGGAAAATCTATTTTTCAAACACAGTAGGGCACACCGAGGTAAAAGGCACAAAGCAACTCTTTTGACCTGAAAGGCCTGAAGAATATTAACAGATTTTGTCAACAGAGTCCAAACGCAGTGAGGAGTTGAGACAATTGCCCACATCATTTAGAGCCCACAGCAACAGCCCTCCTGGAATTCTGATAAGCACCGCCCCCCCACACCGAAACCCAAAAAGCAAGGAGGAAAAAAAAATATCTTGACCAGCAGAATGGACACCATGTACGTCGGTCAACTTCACTAGAAACCCTAGGGAACAACAGCCTGGACGATTCCTTGTCCAGGGACCTAAAGGTTACTAGAATCGCAGCTCTCAATGGCTGGGAGGAAGCCCAGTGGAGGTGGCTGAGGCTCCACAGGCATCTTCACCATGAGGTTGGTGACATTAAAATCGAACCAGGCCCAAAGAGTCGCCTTATACCTTGGAGCAGGCAGGTAACCCCAGCTAACAAATGAAGCTTCGGTGAGAGGCAAAGCTCAGCAATTTTCACTTCATTCTTTTCCAATATATAACAAATGTTCTGGGCTGACGTGACATTTAAACCTCACAATGTGCTCGAATGGGAACACGAATGCAGCACAGCAAGGATTTTCCAATGGGGGCTACGAAGGGGTTGGAGTTTTAGAGTCAAGTTGGCTTATAGTTACCTCATTACAGAAAGAAACCCCAATCACTATGCCTCCAGCCCAAAACCTGGCTAAGTTCAAGTCTGAGGAAATTCACGGGAGCCTTCAATGTGCAGAGTGGACGATCAAGAAAGGTCTAGGAAATGTTGTCCATGTTTAAAATGGATTAAAACAAATCCAGAGCTTGGTTTAGATGAGGGTGGGTGACTCTAAATTTAAAATCTGGTTGACATTTGGAAATTATTATCTGGCAGCGCAGAATTTAAATTCTACACTAATGAATAAGAGGGGACCTGGCTCAGCTGGCCTCCCCAGTGATCTGGAAATCTCCTCCTGTTCCCAGAGCATATGATTTGACAGGAGCCCCTGCCCTGTCATGTGGACCCTCAGACTGGAGCCAACTCCAGGAAAGCCCAGTTTGGCAGACGTGTATCATGCACGGTGCCATATCTCCCTCGCCCACCCGTTTCTAGTGCAGCTGTAGTGGAGAGTCACACACCTGTTGCATTGCAATGTCTCATGTCAAATGAGGCCACTGGAAGGCCACTCAGAGACAAGCAGGCACAATCCAGAAATATGGGAATCCTAATGTCCCCAGGATCAACACTCAACCAATGGGAGATGGGAATCTGCCGATAAATGTCCCAGCTTCCCTCATCCACCAGTTTGGAAAAGTCTGTAGAAATTCTCAATTCTACATGGTTCTTTCAAGGGGCCCCAGCAGGACTTCCTAACTGCCCACAGCAGTATCAGCTCATTACTGCAACACATACTGACTTTCCTCCCTGTCTCATTTCCCTCTCCCCCACTTCTACCTTCTGGGGTCCCTCCCACCAAATAAACTACTTGTACTTCAGTCTGGTCTCAGGCTCTGCTTTTAAGGGAACCCGAAAAGAGTATCAGCCAAAAGAGGGCAAGTGGGAAAACACATGTGAGTGTACACATGCGTGCACACGGTCCCCCTAGACCTAGCAGCGTCTATCCCTGAAAGACACTTCTGTCATGTGAGCCAACAAATCCCCTTCCCTTTTACTGTTTTACTTAAGGCAGTTGGCCTTAATTTTTCACCACTTGCAGCTACAGAAGTCCCCCCAAAAAGACAAGCACTTGGACATCTCACACAAATAATTACAATGACACTTTTTCCACCAGCTCCTCAGTTGGCAAGACCTCCATATGCCTGGCACTTGGTTAGCATGATGCCTGGCACATAGTAGGCCTGAAGAGCATGCACCAAAGAAATGAAGCTCTATCGTGTTGTTTTACTTCGCTTCTTAGGAAAAGACAAGAGGAAGGCTTGGCATTTTTTACATATCAAATGGTGAGGGTTCCGGCCATGCTGTCTGTAGCCACCTCCCTAGGCCCCCAGCACCCTCCAGAAGTCCCCAGAGCTCTCCAGGATCCCACAAGTAAAAGATTAACACCTGGCACAGCAGGGCCTCCAGGACAGCATCTGTTCTCACTGGTCCTTTCTGACCTTGCTGATTGTATAATATTTGGAATATTACCCTTGCATAAAGCCTAATATTTTCACTCCCCTGTGCTCTTTTAAAATTAATCCTTATAAAGCTCAAAAGAAATGCAGCACCAACTCCTCAACACAAAAGAAACGTTTTTCCCCCAGACCTACCACACTGCTAAAAATTCAGAGGAAACAGCTTTCTAGATCTTTTCTGCATGAATATTAATACTAGTACAATACGCCTGCAGATGTAGTCTTGGGCTTTTCATCTGGCCGCATGATTCACTAAGAAATCAACCAATCTGCAAAACTTTTCCCTCTTTCCTTAATACAGCTCCTCCTGTGAACTGCGATGTGCGATTCTTTCCAATTTTCTTTACCCCACAGCTGGTGCTGTTCAATGGATTTTTTTGGCACAGGAGAAACTCCCATCTGTGTCCCAAGTCCAAAATCATCAAGAAGTTTCAGAGTTTGTTTTTTTCATGCGTTTTCCTTCCTTAGTTGTTTTTAGTTTTCAGAGATGAGGTAGTTCTTCAACTTTAAGAGCCAAATCTAATCATTGGCTCTTTGGAGGCAACCCAGTATATTTCCTCCATTTGGTATAGAGAAATAGATGGCTTCCAAGTCGAGTGACTACAGCCGTACCCCGGGTGGAATTCTACAACAGGTGTGTCCCGGGATGGAAGAGAGCACATGGCATGTCCCAAGTGTGCCTACAGAAAGCCTGGAGAGAAATTGGGAAGAAGACTGCTCTTGCATATAATCATCCATAGTCAAGGTACAGGGAAAGGCAATATAAGACTAGCTGCATTTTAGAAATTTCAGCCGAGGAAAGAACTGGGTCCAGTCATCAGGGGCAGATGAACCAGCCGAGGAAAACATTCTGCAGGAGATTTTGCAGAAAGTGAGAAAAGAGGAGAGAAAGGAAATGGGAAGTCGGGGTGGTGTTGAAATGGGTCTCAATCTCAGAGGAGATTACTCCACATGCTCACTGGCTCTGTTTCTTCTCTACTATCATCCTTCCTCTTGGAAAGAACCTTTCTTCCCAGGACCCTCTAGTAGTTTCCTGCCCCTGCTGTAACAAACCCTGTCTCTGGTGGCTTAAAACAATCAAAATACCTTCTCTCCCAGTTCTGGAGACCAGGGGTCTGAAGTCAGCATCACTGGGCTAAAATCAAGGTGTCTGAGGGGCCACACCCTCCCCAGCAGCTCTCGGGAAGATCCCCTTCCCCTGACTTGCAGCTTCTGGTGGCTGCCAGCACCCCTTGGAGTCCACAGCCCTCCAGGCTCTGCCCCTGCTCCTCTGTGGTTGGAGCTCTCGTTCTGCCTCCCTTGCATTTGGGTCTCACTCAGGCAATCCAGGAGCATAGCCCCACTTCAACAGTCTTAATTTAATTTAATCACATCTGCAAAGTTTTTGCCATATAAAGTTACATTCACAGATTCTGGGGATTAGGATGGGAGCGTTTTGGGGGCAGGTATTCTTCACCTTCCCGCAGACCAGATGGTGGCAGCCTGGGTGCCTCCATAACCTTGGGACTCCCTATTCTAGTACATGCCAATGGTCTTCGCCTGCAGGTGTTAGAGACTCTACCTCTGGGTGCTCTCCCTCCCCCATCATTGGGGGGGTTAATGCCAGATAGAGGCTGGAGGATGAATTCCCCAACTTCCTCGCTCCTCAGATGGGACAACTCAGAGTTTCTCTAAACTCTCATCTTTCTCAGTGAGATGGAACATTAGTTGCCCCCGGGGTAATGCACCATATCTCACTTCCCCTCCCTGGGCCATGCTTCCTAGGATGGGCTCCCAAATAAACCTCTGCAGTCAAGTCAGGGTCAGCCTCTGGAAGAAACCAACTGAAGACACAGCTCATGTCCTGCATGGTGAGGCAACACCACTTCCAGGTGGCATGGGCTGCGCACCCCTCCTGGAAGGCCAGAGTCGGATTTCATTTACCTTCCTATCTCTGGCCCCCTGAGATGAATTGCTGGCAGGGCAAAAATCCGTCTTCACCAGTCATAACCCTGAGACCCCGCTCACCGCCTAGGCCTCTGTAGTCACAGGGCTGGGTCCCTTGGGCAGATGGGGCGGGGAGTGGATGCGGGAATCCAACCCCCTTCCAGCAATATCCGAAAAGGGTAACTGAGATATTAAGAATTCAGGGCGCTCTCCCCCAATTCCTTTCATGTTGGAGGATTTCGCTGTTCCTTCTGAATGCAGACCATGATAGTGTTAATCTCATATAAATAGGAAACAGCCCCAAAATGTATAATAATTGCATACATCACTCCTTTTGTCAACTTTTTGATTTAGCGCAACTTGCTGCAGAGCTGGGTTTTATTGTATTATGATACGACAGTAATCTTTTCCGAGGCTTTCACTTTATTTTGTTACATTTATCTAGCGCGCCAGATTCACACTCCCACAGTAACCATATGGGGAAAAGCCACAAAAGCTGTTAAGTACATTTAATTACTGTTTTGATGAGCTCATATTTTAATTATGTTTATTGATTCTGTGTATATTGAAATAGTTTTAGCATTTCCAGAAAAAAAAAGGAATCAATATGCAGCAATTACTGAGCATTTTATGATTGTGTGTGTAATTAAAACTTTCATAAACTATTTTTGAAGAACATTTCCCCCTTAATCCTACAGTGCTGATTAACTAGGTTTCTTACGGTGCTTAGGTAAGCTTTGGTTTTTCTTCCGTGTAGAAGGAAAATAGGGTTCAGTGCAAAATATGTTTACAGTCAAATATTTCTGACTTAAAATGTCTCCCTTCCAAAACAGCAGAATGCACATATTGTACCTCACACGATTTGCTACAACACCGCTAACAATGATAAAACACAAATTTAAACTTTCTAACAATTCCACGTTGCCAGCTCAAAGATTACTCCAACTGTCAGCCATACATATGTCGTTGCTAAGTGACAGATTAAAAAAAAGAAGAAAAAAAACCCCTCAACCCCTCAGAGTCTGCCTTTATCCTTGTCACATGCCATTCAACATTTTTGCGGGGTTTAGGGAATTTTTACTTGAAAAAAATAAAACTGCCTAAGCCCCACATTTGCTTGGAGAACGAAATGAGTGCCATTTTCATCCTATACATTTTATTACTCTCAGTCTGGCCATGAGAAAAATGAAGCCAAAATGGGGAGTTGTCTCTGTACAAGGTGATGCCTGCTGTCTGTCCAGGAACAAATGGTTCCAGCTAGAACAATTCACCTGGGTCCCTGTTTCCAAAATCACTGTTGCCCAGCCACCCTCACAGGCATCGCCTGGGGCCTTTGGAAGGTCACAAGCTCTTGCACCCCGTCCCAGGCCTCCGAACTGGGCTGTAGAGAGAGCCATCTGAATCTTAAATCCATTTCCAGGCTATTTTCAGGGGCATGAAGGTCTCTTAGCTCCTGGTGGCTGTTGGCAATCCTTGGCTCATCACTCCAGTCTCTGCCTCTGTCATCACACGACATTCTCCCCGTGTGTGTGCATCCTTGTGTCCAAACTTCGCTCATCTTCTGAGGACACCAGTGAAGGATTAGAGAACCCCCCTCCCATGACCTCTTCCTAACTCGATTGCACTTGCCAAGACCCTGTTTCCGAAGGGGGAAACTGTCACAATCAGAGATACCAGACGCAGGACTTGAACACATCTTTTGGGGGCTGCTATTCATCCCACAACAATGAGCAATGCGTACAGAGGGTTGTTTGATAAATGTGCCCCCTTCCATGCTTTTCAAGTCCCCAATATGCCATATTCTTTCTTTAGACTTAGCCAGTCCATCGAAAATCTGCAGCCCAGATCCTGTCGCTTTGGGTCCACGCAGAAATGCTTCCTGGGAGGTGGTTTGGTCACTTCCTATTGATCCTTGCTGAGGGGCGCTGGTGTCAAGGAGTGGCACACAGACAATGCCAGTCCTGGAACTGTGTGCTCACTGGTCCTCAAAGTGTGGATGCTGGGCTGGCCTCTCTGGATGCTGGTAGAGACAATTTACTCTACAGGACACTGTCAACATCACTCTGGCGCCCTTGAAGCTCTGTGGAAGAAATTTCTTCCACTGTGAAGTAAGTGCTAGTTAAGTCCTTCCCAGCTGGTATGTTTATTCCTCTTCAACAACTGACCGCGTCTTCCTTTTCTATCTGCCTATGGGGATCTTAATTAGCATAACAAGGTGGGCCCGGCAGGTAATTAAATGAAGATTATGAGTCTGTGGTAATGGAGGTAGAGGGGTAAGCTGTAGGGAGGGTGAGGGATGGAGGTGGTATTTGGCTGGAAAGCACACAACCTATCTCAAGGCAGTCATAGTTTAAATTTTTTAAAAATATTCATTATGAAATATTTCAAGCATAGAAAAATAGAGGGGTGTAATGAACTCTCATATAGCCATCATTCAGGTTCATAACTTGTCAACTTTTGCTGATCTTATTTACCTATCCTACTTTATTTATTTTTTCGTTTGCGCGATTTAAAGTAAATCTTGGCTATCTCAGGGTTTTACTGGTCCATGAGCCATTGTCATGATCTACCAAGATTAACAATAATCCCTTCATGTCCTCTAATTCTTAATATACATTCAGACTTTCCAAACCCAAAGCCAAATTGGTTTTATAGTTGGACTGAACAAAGTCCATACATTGTATTTGTTAGTTATGCTCCTAAATCCTTTTGTGCTGTGACAGTCCTCTTGCCACTGATTTTGAACACTACGTAGACCTAACGCAACTTCAGTTGGCTTTGTCCCAAAGGCTGCCATTTTGCGATCTCCAATGTAATCTTATAGAGCCCAGGTGTTTGCGTTCAATTTTTCTCCTGGGTATGATTTCCTGTTTTAATTTCTACTTATCCTGGTTCTGATTTTTAAATTTGACTTTTAGGTTACCAGGTTCATTTGTGTGAATGAATGTGTTTTTGCCATAAGCCCTCAAATCCTTGACGGGATGATTTGGGATATAAATGAGTTATATTAATAATTAAAATAAACTCAACCTTTTCTTTCTAAGTGTATTTGAGATAACCAAGTTCCCAGTAAGCCGAATCTCAGTGTTGGAAATTTAGAGATAGTAAGCAGATTCTGGAATTTGGCACTTGTGCCTGAATTCGGCAGTGTGTTTGATATAAAATTCGACTTGAAAGCAACAGAGTTGGGGTAAGGAGCCAAGATTTCACTGGGTTTTTACAGCATTTATCGAAGATCTTCATTTACTATGAAACAGGAAAAATAAAACAATGAAGTAAAAACAAAACGAAAAAGCAAAACAAGACTTTTCAGCAAAACTTCTCTGATATTTCTTATTTTGAGGACTGGGAAATCTCCAAGCTTACTTAGGACACATTTGCTAAAGGATTAACAACTGTCAGTGCACAGAAGGAAATTTTTCCTTATAAAAGATTTATCACCTTCCTTTTCTCAGGATTCATATGTAACATGTATATGGATGACAACCGCTCATGATGTGCTCGTAAGGGAAGAACAATTAACACATGCATTATTTTGACAACAAGTGTTCATTGGGCCCCTGCTGTGTACTCAGCATCATCCTAAATTTTATGGGGGATTTTAAAAAGTATGAGGCAGTTTCTGCCATCAAGGAATCAACAATCCTGATGAAGAGTGGAGGCTAGCACTTGGAGAGTTCTGGCTGCGGAGATGAGTGGTTAGCTAACAAGCAGCACTGAAGGACCTCTGGGAACACCCACCATGGTGTCTAGAGCCTCTTCTCCCTGTCTTTCCATCCCTGACGAGCTCAACAGCAGGGTCCTCCAGAAACCAGGACCTCCTCTCCTCACGAGGTCCAGTACTCCCTCCTATACAGGCATCTCGTGCAGAGTGAAGTTCAAACTCTTCCACTTGACAGTCAAAATCCTCCTCAGTTTTATGCTTATTTATCTTTCCAGCTTCATCTCCTAGTTCCTCCTTTCTGCCCTTAAAACGCAGAGGCATGTATGTGCACACACCTGCACACAGGGGCATGCACGCACACGAACACACAGAACACACACACACACACACACACACACAAATTCCCTGAAATCCCTCCTCCAAGGATTCTCATGCTCCCCCCTTTCTGAGTAGAGGACCACTGTAGTATGAAAAACAAAACTGAGGAGGGCACTTGATGGGATGAGCACTGGGTGTTATACTGTATGTTGGCAAATTGAATTTAAATTATAAAAATGCAAAAAAAAAAAAAAGAAAGAAAACAATCTTTGGAATCAAACAGTCCTGAATTTGAATTTCCACCACGCAGGGGCTGTGTGACTTCAAGTAATTCATTGAGATTCCCTCAACCTTAGTTTCCCTAAAGAATGAAGAGAAAAACAATGTCCGTCCATTCTCAAAGTTGATGAAATAGAACATTTGTACTGTATCTACCATGTGGCCACTTGCAGCCCTCAACTCGGTAGCCAATGTGATACTTCTGCACTAATTTTTATTGACCCCACCCACCCACCTCTCTAGGCGAAAGTCCAGGGGCATAGCTGGGAGAAGATTGAGGGAGGGTCCCAGGCCTGAGGAGACAGAACAGATGACCAAGTCAGCAACTCTGGAACAAGATGGAAGCTGAGGCATCAGACCGAGCACAGGGCCAGAACCAGGATAACAAGGTGGGTGACTTACAGCATCAGCCCAGGTGCTGGTTTCCCCCTTTCCTGGCCTCCTGGCTCCTTCTTCTCCCTCTTCCTTCTCCTCCATCCCCGATGGGGCCGTTATAGTCTACCCAGAGCCACCTCCTCCTGCCCCGTTAAACTGTGCTCACTTAGGTCTCCACTCAGGCTGTTGACAGCCACTGACTTTGCCACGTGACTCCAGCTCCTTCAAAGTCTGATTTCACAACAGAATGTTGTGATCCCAGTGGCATCTGTGAGGTACGACTGCCTGTGCGTAATCAGGCACAGACCAGTTCAGGGAGCATGTCAGGGATTCTGTTCCAAATTCTCTAAAAGTTTCCTGAATGCCATCAGCTTAAAGAGCAAAAGGCAACGACCCTGCAATGCTTAAGGTTTGAAATAGAGGGAGGGGATGACAGAGAACTCAACCAAAAAAATTGAATACTTGCTAAATAACTGCTCTGTGCTTAGAGATGAAATACTACCCCACTCCCCCCAGAATACACCCGTGGCTCCCATGTATCACTATGCATCCTAGACACAATAAATGGTATAGACGTATTGGGCAGCTCTCCTGTGACCTGGCTTCAAGAATCCTCTTCCTGGTGATGGCTAATACACTTAGGCTCCAATGCAGAGTCTTCTTTAGAGAAGATGAAAACCATGAGAAACAATACAGAAGAGTGCTGGCATATGAGCTTAGTGGGATGATGGTGCCCAAATTTGGACCTATAGCAGTAGAGTTAGTATTTGAAGTAGAAGAGAACCATGGAGAAGCACCTGGGTGGCTCAGTCAGCTGAACACCAGACTCTTGATTTCAGCTCAGGTCATGATCTCAGGGTCATGAGATCTAGCCTCGATTTGAGCCCTGTGTCAGGCTCTGCACTCAGTGGGGCATCTGCTTGAGTTTCTTTCTCTTCACCTCCCTCCACTACCCCCCACACCCTCTCTTTCCCTAATTTAAATAAATAAATCATTAAAAAGAAGAAGAAGAACCAGAGGAAGAATAAGAAGAACAAGAAAAAGGAGAAGAGAGCTGTGGATCTTCGTGTAGCTCTACTTTTTCTTGCTCCCTTTCTGAAGTCATTTTCATTCCACAGAGGGTCCAATCAGGGCCAAATTTGTCAAAGAGGCAACCAAATTTCTCCCCAACATACAAATGGCCAATGTCCTTCACATAAATCTGTTCTGATCATCAGAAATGGACCCAGGTTTCAGGGACTGTATTCCTCTCATTAGAGAGTATTCTTCTGTAATAAACACATCAGCTGCCATTTACTGAGCACATAGTATATGCCAAGCCCAGTACTGAGAGCCTTACAACATTGGTAATGAAAAGATTGTGTTATAGTATTATATTATAATTATATTCAAGCAAGAACTGTTATTTTCAACATTTTACAGAGGAGAAAGCCAAGCTCATGGAGGTTAAGTAAAGGACACACATAAGAAGAGGGGGAGTTGAGGATTCAAACTAAACTGTCAATTCCCTTGAAGCGGTTCACTCAAGAACATTCACTCTCTTACAGCTCACATGAGGCTTGCCTTCACCAGTTTGAACTTCCAGAAGCAATCCTGTGTATGTCCACCAATATGACATGTCAGGAAGACTTCAGGGCCATTAGGGACATAGAAGAACTCAGTCCCCTGGGAAGTTCTGGGAGTTCCGTGTGTCCTCAGAAGCAGGTCATTCTTGGTCACCTGTCTGGCCTCCCGAGTCAGCATCTTGCCACTCCTTCTGCCACTCATGACAATGTCATGGCTCACTGGGTGCCACTTGCCTCTGCCATTGACTTCCCTAACACCCAGCACTGCAGCTCCTGGGAATGTGTCCTGCACTCCCCTTGTGTTCTGATCCAAGTGTAAATCGGGCAGTATTAGTTTCTGAGTGCTGCTGAAACAAAGACTGGGGGGGCTGAACCAACAGAAGTACTATCCGGAGTACATTTCCAGTTCTGGAGGCTGGCAGCCTGACGTCAAGGTATTGCCAGGATGGGTTTCTTCTGAGGCCTCTCTCCTTGACTTGTAGATGTCTTGTCTCCTTCTGGTCTTCATATAGTCTTCTCTGTATGTGTGTCTGTGTCCTAATCTCCTCTTCTTGTAAGGACACCAGTTATGGTGGAGCAGGGTTCATCCTAGTGACCTCATTTTAACTTCTTGCCTCTTTATTAAAGACCCCATTTCCAAATAAGGTCACATTCTGAGATACTGAGGGTTAGGATTTCAGCATATGAATTCTGGAGGAGCACAATTCAGTCCAGAACAAATGCTTTTCCCTTAATTTACACGATGGAGCTGCTACCATTTCACAACTTTTTTAAAAAAAGACTTATTTATTTATTTGAGAGAGAGAGAGAGAAAGTGTAATTGGGGGGAGTGGCAGAAAGAGAGAAGCAGACTCCCCACTGCGTATGAAGCCAGAGCCCATGGTGGGGCTCCATCTCATGACCCTGAGATCATGACCTAAGCTGAAATCAAGACTGAGTCACCCAGGTGCCCCATTTCACAACTTTTATTGTGACTTTACTAATGGCTTGGAGAAAACAGAAGAAAGCAACAGCTATAACCACTCCTGCATAAGAGCACCTCTCCTGTCTCACAAGTCTACATCAAATCCCCTGGCCACTTGAAAGACATTAGCTTGCTTAACTCCCAACCTGTCTACACTCAACAGCAACCACTCTCTTATACCATTAAGATAAAAATCACATCTGCACCTTAGTCCAGACCCAACTGGAAAAGCCCAGAGGGAGAAAGATATTTCTCTGTGTCTTTGGTCTGAGGCGATTCCTCTTCCAGGAGCAGCCTCTTGCAGAGTGACTGAAAGTATGAATATCCATTACCTGATGGGAAAAACACCCCTACCCCAGAAAATGGAGATCTTTTCTTGCAACTCCCAGCTGGACAGTTTTATTGGAACACAATAGTCCAGTATCAGTACATTTCCCAAGACTAGATGACTGACTCTTAAAAACACACATATGCTGGACATAGTGGCCGAAGTGGCTGGCTGTCCCCTAAAGATTTCTGTTCTCCCATCCTTAGTGCAGAGACATGTCCTAACCTGCCTCATACAAATGTAAGGCAAAATGACTGATTGTTACCAGTGGAATGAGAATGGAAGTAACATATCCCTTGGGGCCATGATGGTTAAGGTTTTGGAGCTTGGGTGTCTTCTCCATCTTTCCCCATTGAATGGTCAAACATGAAGTACTCCAAGGCCCTAGGTAAGGACAGAGTCACAAGATGGAAGGAGTCTAGGTCCCCGAATCATCATGCAGAATGTCACCTGCCAAACTGACAGTCGATTAAGTGACGGAATCATTACATAGGTAAAAAATCAACTTGAGTTGAGTTAAGGAGCTGAAATTCAGGGTTGTGTTAGTTGCAGCCACTACTGTGTGTGTGTGTTTTTTTTTTTTAAGATTTTATTTATTTATTCATGAGAAACACAGAGAGATTGAGAGAGAAGCAGGCTCCATGCAGGGAGCCCAACATGAGACTCAATCCTGGGCCCTGAGGATCCTGGGCCTTGAGGATCATGCCCTGGGCTAAAGGCAGCGCTAAACACTGAGCCACCCAGGCTGCCCCTATTGTGTATTTTAATGAACACAACCACCAACAGGACAATCCCGGTGGAACTTTGTCAGGTTGGATCGAGTTTCTTTCCTTGATCCTCCCCTCATCATGATGACCAGCCCTACATCCTTCATGTGGTTGTGCATATCTTCAGCCATGACAGACGGCAAGCTTCCCGGGATACCTGCATCTCCCCAAGAACAAGCATTCAGTTAAAGGAATACCCCCATCCTATGAAAAGCAACATGTCTCAGACAAATTTTACTAGACCAGTTGTAATCACCATTTAGTGCCTACCTCTGAGGGAAACTAGCCTGCCTATAGATTTCAATAATGGTTCCATTCTGTTTTGCTTTTCATCATTGCCTCCATTCTGTTTTGTTTTTCATCATTGCCATCAGTGTTTCAAAAATCTTGCTGCAGACTGGATGTTTGTGTCCCTACCCCCACCCCTCCAATCCCCGCCAACTCCCCTCTACCCTTTCCACCTCCCTACCCCTGCCCCACATTCATATGTTGAAGGCTTAAACCCCAGTGTTATGTTTGGAGATGGGGCCTTTGGGATGTGATTAGGTTTAGATGAGGCCATGAGGGTGGGACCCCATGATGGGATGAGTGTCCTTATAAGAAGAGGAAGGGACCAGAGTTCTCTCTCTCTGCCATGTGAAAACAGCAAGACAGTGAGAGTTTGCAAGCCAGGAAGAGGGCTCTCACCAGGAACCTAATCTGTCAACACCTTGATCTTGGACTCCTCGGGCTCCAGACAGGCTGGTCTGTGAGAAATAAATGTCAGCTGTTGAAGCCACCCAGTCTACGGTATTTTGGTATATAGCCACCTGAGCTATCTAAGATGAATCTTAAGATACCATTTTGGCAGAACTCTGATTCATTCCGTTCTCAGGGATATGCTCATCTTGGTGGATTTCTGTCTCTACCAGTTGGTGAATGTACTAGTCTTCTGTGGCTGCTGTAAGCAATTGTCACAAATTTAGTGGCTTAAACAACACACATTTATCATCTTACAGTACTGGAGTTCAGAGTCCTACAAGGATCTCATTGGGATAAAGCCAAGGTGTTAGCAGGGCTATGTTCCTTCTGGAGGCTCTGGGGAGAATCTATATCCTTGCCTTTTCCACCTTCTAGAGGCTGCCTGCATTCCTCAGTTTGTGGCCCCTTCTCCATCCTCAAAACCAGCAATGTTGGGCCAAGTCCTGCTCAGGCTTCATCTCTCTAGCTCTCTGTAACCAAGAAAGATTATCTGCTTTTAAGAACTCATATGGGTAGAGGGGGCCCAACTGAATAATCCGACATCATCTCCTCCTCTAAGGTCCTAAACTTTGATCACATCTGCAGAGTCCCTTCTGCCATGTGAGGTAAGATGTCCACAGGTTATGAGGATTAGGACATGGACATCTCAAGGCTGTACCTGTCGTTTCTCCCGTGACTGTGAGGCTCTGCACACTCACATACTTTCCTAAGCCAGTGTGTAAAACCAAATGAAAACAAAACAAGAACTTCCTGCATCTGTCTCAAAAAATGTACTTCTTTCCATGAATCAGCATTTGTGCCTCTATGTTCCACAGAACTTCTAGTCTCATTTCAATGTTTGTGGTAGATGGAGGCCGAACCCATGGACTTTTAACAGCCTGCATCGTTTCTCCAGGAGGCATAGAGAGAACCAAGAAGTGTGCCCCGGAGAAAGGACAGCAGGTCCTAGGAAGTGAGCTTTGGGGCAACTTTCAGGATTGATGGCTGGGGCCCCAGGACCTCCCAGGCCTTCCCCAGTTTTCTCTTCCTCCAGAGTCTCTGATGTGTGCATTTCTGCTTCCATTCTCATCTTACTGCTCTGTTCTCTTTGTTACCCCCTCCTAGTTGCCTGCTGCTATGGAAACGCGTCCTTAGGGTCCTCTCTCCATCATCCTATTCTCATCCTTCACTTCTCAAGTCTTTCTTAAACTCACCTCATGCCATAGATTCCAATACTGTCCTCTGCATTCATCCCTTACATTTTTGTTTTCAGAATTACCCCTGGGATTTAGACATTCACTCATTTCAGGTGCCTGGCTCATCTGGGACATGATCCCTCTATAATTGTAATATGCCTGGGCTTGTGCTTTCGGTATGATTAATCAAGTTATGACCCCAGCAACACAGGCCTGTTCCAAACTTTTATAAGATGCCTGGGAGTTCCAGTGCTATTTGGGGGAAGATATAAATAGGAATTGTTCATTTAAAAGTCCTCCCAGGTGTTGAAAAGCAATCACCCAGTAACACCATGGTACAGTATTAATATTTTTTCCAGAAAGACTCTTTCTACTTGCAGATTTGCAGATTTTGTTCTTTGCAAAGCTGGATGGAAGCCTTCATATGCACATCAATCAACACTTATCTTTCAAACAGCCTTCTGGACCTGGGTCAGTGGAAAATTAATTTCATAATAGAACCACAGCTTTCTTCTTGGGAATTTGAGATGTTTGTTCATTGCCAAGAGCACAGGGCTATAAAAGATAGTCCCTCATGTAACAGATCCTACTTCATAAATGTGAGATCAGGGTAATCCTTGAGAGTTTGGGGAGACATTTCCAGAGCAGTGGGGCTAAGGGCCACCATGATATCTCTTTCTTAGGTGATTGCCCCAGGCAATGGCATAGCAACTTGGCAATGACTTAGCATCAATATTCATACTTGACCTCTGCCCATCCATTACTAGTTTCCCTTGTGAGAGTCCTTCTTTCAATATTTGTTGAGATCCTACTACATGCTCAAGATGGCCAATGTCTTGAGCATTTAGCCATCAGGTGCTGTGACCTTTCCCCTGGGATGTCCCCATGTCTCTACCTCTAGCCTTCCACCTTGTCTCCTTGGTTTGCTGTTCCAAGGGCTCTATCTGGCAAATTAAACCAGCAAGCTGCCACCTGTTACCCAAGTGACTACCCAGCAAACACTCACGGGATAAAAATTGGCCTAAAGTCTGATATTTCCCAATAGTCTGTCCAAGAAAATCAAAATTCCCGAAGGTAGTCCGTCCTGCCTACCCATCTAGTCTCACCTGCTCACAACACCTATCTTAAGCACCCTGCTAAAACCGTAGGCTTAAGCAGTAAGAAAAACATACTGTTCCTTCATATACCACACACTTTTTAACCAACCTGGCCTTTGTGCATGTTATTTGCCTGACCTGCGATGCCCTTGCCCTCTTTTCTACCTTCTGTATTCTGGTCATCCTTCAAGACTAAGTGAAATATCACTTCTTCTGTCCATGTGGAAGAGGAAAAAGAGAAGTCAGTCATTAGTCAGAGTCTATCTCTGCCATTCCCTGGATGTATCTGGGCCCATTTCAATATGTTTCAGTCAGAAAGCTGGGCAGAGTGATCTGGCTCCTTTCTGGGATAGTGTCTTCATCTTTGATTATTTTCCAAGACCCCCTAATTCACCATCCCAACACTTCACTTCCACATTCCTTCTACAAAACTATCCCTAAAAATCAAACCTCCTCCAGTACTCTTATTATGAGATCTTTGTATACACACACACACACACACACACACACACATACACACACACAGAAATAAAGTAAATGTTGATCAATGGCAAAATGATTGAATTCATAGTAGAACCATGGAATAATATACAATCATTAAAAAGAATGAGTTAGCTCTGTTACAAGTTGATTTAGAGAGACTTCTGGTTTGTATTGTTAAGTAAGAGCAAATAAAGCCACACAGTCACAAACAGAAAAATGCAAAAATACAAATATATCTTAGGGAAGAAACGAGCCTCCTAATCCTGGCTCCACAGGTTTGCATCGATCGTAAGAGCATCAAGAATGATGTAGAAGGTAGCACCTCAATGTTTACATTAACAGCTTGGGAGCAGGAGGCTGGGAAAAAAGAAAAAAAGATTTAAGGATATTGGGGTTTATTTTAAAGCGCACAATATCCATTTACATAAAACAATATTTCTGGACATCTTTCTCTTCTATAAGAGATAAGTGAAAGTATGGCCACGAAAGCAGGAATGGTGGCTATCTCAGGGTGGCAACGTGCAAGCAGTTTACACTTTTCACCCTTTTCCTGTTCTGAACCGTTCACCCCGATTTCAATGAGCCACATTGGTTGTGTTCAGAGTAGCAGTGATACTAAAGCATAAGGGGCATCTCCTCTGTGTCCTAGTTGCTTTCCACCTAGTCACCTAGCATGGAGCCTCACAACTGATACAGTCTAACAGTGGAGCTATTACTACCCCCAGACTTCAAATGAGGGATGGAGGCACAGAATTAGCCATTAACTTATCTGGACTTCACCGCCAGGCAAAATGCTAATGAGAAAGAGATACTGATGCCATCTTCTTGCTGGGAAAATGAAGGCCCCTCCTTCTTGATGCTTCCTCTGGCCTCACACCTTTCATGACCTACTTCTGTAGTCTATCTACTGGACTCTAAGTTGCCAGGGGGCAGGTTCATCCTTCCATCCAGGCCATGGGCACAGAGCCAGCGCCCAGGGAAACTTTACCTAAGTAGGTTTGCTAATCCCTATTCCCTCTTTCCAACAAAATGATGAAGCTGGGGAAAGTTTTTGAAAGAAAATATATCTTAGCGTATGAGAGCTCAAGTGCCTATGGATTGGGGGAAAAAAAAAAGACCCAACCGATTTCTAATATGTAGGCTATTAAAGTTATGACTGCATTTTAAATTGCATTGTGAAGACGGAATCCAAAGACCAGAGAAAACCATTAAGCCTTTATACAGAGTGAAAGTTGTTATTTTTTTTAAATGCACCTTCTGCATAATATGTACCCCAAAATTAGACCTGCCAGAGAAATGGACTTTTTTACAGTTACCATTCAAGCTGACTTCAAGGAAAGGCTGTCAGCCTGTGGTAGGCCTTGCTCAGAGGCTATGTTTCTCACTGCAGACTTGTAGCCCTGGGCTTGCGAGTCATAATTAACATGAAAACGAGCCTAAAATTATCACAGTTTATATGGCAGTAAATTAGTGGGAAAACTCCTGAGTGGCTTTACCACAAACATTAGATGGAACCATATTCTATTAGTCATTGAATAATGTGCCCATTAGAAAGACACTTGGGATAAACTGGAATTTGTGGTGTTCGCATCATTTCATGAGTGGCAGCAAACTGAAACACAGAGGTCAACTTGCCAGTCCAGCCGCTTGGGAAGTCCCTCCAACATCGTGCTGGGACCTTCCACGGTGGGGGCTTCTGATGGCTCATCTTTAATCAATGACATCCACGAGAGCTTTCTTGTTCAGTAATGACTGGGAGATCACAGTTCAGGGTTTGAGTTCACCTTTGGTCAATTTTGCGTGTCCTCATTCTCTCATTCTCTTCTTGCATTCCTTACTATTTTTATATATTGGTTCAATTAAGAATTACTCCTAGTTCATGTCTTTTCTAGTTCCTTCTGTAGTACTCAGTGTTCTCCAGAGAAACAGAACCGATAGCGTGTGTGTGAATGTATGTATTACAAATATAGGTATATATACATAAACATCTAATAAATATAAAAATAAATAAATGTATTACAAATAATGATTTATCATATATATTGTATTTTATATATATACACACTCACACACAAAGAGAAATATATATATAAGTTTCTGTTTAAATTCCAGTTAGTTAACACAGAGTGTTATATTAGTTTCACTTGTATGATATAGTGATTCAACACTTCCATGCATCACCCAGTGCTCATCACAAGTGCTCACCTTAGTCCTTGTCACCTATTTCATTCATCCCCACCCACCTCTGGTGACCATCAGTTTGTTTTCTATAATTAAGAGTCTGTTTCTGATTTATTGAGAAAGAGAGAAAGAGAGAGAGAGAGAGGAGAGAGAGAAATATTGATTTTAAAGAGTTAGCACATAAAATTGCAGAGACTGGCAAATCCAAAACCCACAAGGTAAGCCAAAGGGCAGGAGACCTGGGAAAGAGTTGTACTTGGAGTCTGAAGGCTGTCTGCTGGCAGAAATCCCTTTTCCTCGGGAGACTTCAGTCTTTTTTTTCCTCTTCGACTGATTGGGTGAGGCCCACCCACACAGTGGAGCGTAATCTGCTGTATTCAAAGTCTGCTGATTTCAGTGTTAATCTCATCTACAAAATACCTCCATGGTAACATCTAGACCAGTGTCTGACCAAATACCTGGGCAGGTGGCTAAATTGACACAATTAACCAGCACATTCTCCATTCTTTTAGTCTCGGGTTTTGAAATCCTCACTATCGCTGAGATCTCCTCCTTCAGTCTCTACACCCAATCATCCACCCAGGATCACCCTGTCTGCATCATTTTCCACTTCATTTTATTCTCATGGACACATCCAGAGCCAGGCTCCTCTTCACTTGTTCCTGGATTACAGCCACGTCCACCCTCCCAGCTGTTCCCACTGTTGCCCTTCACCTTCCTGAAGCAGGCTCACCCCCCACCCCACCCCACCCCACCCCCATCAACCTGCTCTGGTTTCCACACCGACTCTACTGACTGCATCATCCAGGCATCGCCTCATTCTCTTTAAGTCCCCACAGCCCCTGGCCACACACGGCCCAATCCATCCTGCCAGCCCCTCTTACCAGTCTCAACTGTAGGAAGTGGCACTTCTGTGACATGAAGCCCTGTTACACTTAACATCAGGTCTGGGTTCATAAACACTCCGGAATACCTAAAGACAAAAGGGTGCTTACACGAGTGTGCTGTGGGCTGCAAGGGGCTGGGCATGGGTGCTCCTGTTGTTCACCCACCAGGGCTCTGCTTGAGTCTCTCCTGCCCTTTCATCTATGCCATGAAGACCTTACTGATCTCTAGAGCTTTGCCCACTGATCCTTACCTTCTCTAACTTTCCCTGAGTTAGTTACCTTCATACCAGTAGTTCACCTTCATCTTTGTTGATTTGGCCTCCTCATATGTCTGTGTAGTGGGTCAAATAATGGGCCTCAAAGATCCGACAACCTAATCCCTGGAATCTGTAAGTGTTACCTTATTTGGGAAGGGGGTATTTGCAGATGTAATTTAAGGATCTTGAGGTGGGGAGACTACCTTCAATCATCCAGCTGGGCCCTAAATATGATCACAAATGCTCTTATAAGAGAGAGGCAGAGGGAGATCTGACACGTTGGAAAGGAGAAAGCCATGTGAAAACAGAACGGGGGGAGATCTGGGGATGCTGGCCTCAGACATTGGCATGACGTGGCCACAAGCCAAGGAACGCTGGCAGCACTAGAAGGTAGAGGAGGAAGTGATTGTCCCCTCGATCCTCTGGAGGAGACATGGTCCTCCTGACACATTGATTTGGGCCCACGGATGCTGACTTTAGACTTCTGGCCTCCAGAACTGTGAGCGAATGAATTTCTATGGTTTCGTACCACCATGTTTGTGAAATTAGAGCAGCTGGAGGAAACTCATACTCCTGTAAGGGCCTTGGGAGATTTCGTATAAGGCTGCGCAGTCATTAAAAATTTTCAACAAGATTTTGTAACCACATGAAAAATGTTCATGCCACAATGGCCTCTGAAAAGCAGAGTTAAAAATAAAAGTTGTTATTGTGAGCACACTACATAGAAAGAGAAAAGAGTCTGGAGAGAAAAGAGATAGTATTTGAGCTGAAGATGCTTCTCTCTACCTCCCCACCCCCTTCCCACGCCCCCAGAAAATCTATTACTTTCATCCTGGGAAACACTTTTTCTAAAAAGAAGGTGTTTCTGAAGCACTGCCCATTTCTTGGTTTTTGCGTTAGGCCAATCAAAGACTTTGGAGGCCTGGAGTTTAGCTGGGAGCCGTGCGTCAGATGCCAGAGGGAGCGTCCGTCTTGTTCACTGCTGTCCCCTCTGTGCCTGGGACAGTGAGCACCTGCACATCTGGACGCTCCGTCAGTGCCTGCTTGTCAACTGACCAGGAGCAGCTGGCTGAGGGTTCAGGGCCGCGGGCACAGCACTCACTGGCTTTGAACAACAGGGCTGCTGAGGAGAAGGAGGCCTTGCATGGAGCTGGCCTGCAGATAGAAGGCATCCATGTTGGCAGGAGTAACCTAAATAGCAGGAAATGAACCTGAACGAGGAATGAGTGTGCGTGCAAACCTGTCACAAGAGGTAACGAGGATGACGGCCGCATCTTCCTACATTAGGCAAGTCAATGTGTTAGCCTGTCTGGCTGCTAGAACACCAGGCCGTGGACTGAGGGCTTAGGAACAGCAGAAAGTTACTCCTCACAGTTGTGAAGGGCTGGGACGTCCAAGATCAAGGCCCTGGTAGGTTCGGTGTCCAGTGAGGGCCCACTTCCTACTTCACAATGGCCATCTTCTCACTCTGTCCTCCCTCACATGGCGGGAGCAAGGGAGCTCCCTGGCACCCTTTCTAAGAGGGCACTGATCCCATTCATGTGGGTTCCACCCTCATGGCCTAATCACCTCCCACAGACTTCACCTCCAAACACCATCACATGGGGGATTCGGTTTCAACATATACATTTTGGAGGAGCGTAAACATTTAGTCCATACCAGTGAGGGAAAATGAGTTTGGAGGGGGGCAGAGGGATTCCTTCTCAGCTACTGAAAATTCATCCGAGTGCTGGAGGCAGTGTGTGTGGAAAGGTATCCACGTCCCTCCTCGTCCTTCAGCTCTATCTCTGAAAACCAGTGAATAAGTGCCCAAGGAGTGAGTGGAGGGTAAATCAAAGGACCAGGATTAATGAAAGGCTAGATGGCCAACATCCTGGGAGGTGTTTTATAGAACACAAGAGGGTAATGAACCTGTCTGTCTGTTCCCCAGCGCCTACCAGAATGCCCAGGACTGGGAAGTCACTCTGCAAATATTTATTAAATCTGCGAATGGGTAAAAGCCCAGGAAGCCAGGGCAGCAATGGGAGGGGGTATACATACTCCCCTGGCCTCCTCCTGAGCCTCCAGGGCACAAACAACAGCACAACTTGGGGAAGCCAGAGATAGAAGGGGAGGAAATGCCAGGAGACGGAGAATGCAGTGGCAGAGGGCTGGGCCCCACGTCCCCCTCCACCTCCTCCTCCTGGGGGAGGAAAACACTTGCCTCAAGGGTATTACAGAAGCAAGAGGGCAGAGCCCTATCGTGGATATGTCCAACCCTCTTCCATCTACTAAGAAATCAAAGACATTAAAGCAAACAAGCCCCCCACCCACCCCAATGTCCATGTAGATAGATACCTGGGCACACAATGGCTACACATGGCCAAAAAAAAAAAAAAAAAAAAAAAATCTTTTTCCCCAACCTCGGTAGACTTTAGCTCAAAGCTTGATAGCATCCTCAGAAAACTCCTAGCAGAGTGGGAAAGGGCTGTGGGCTGGCAGGAACCTAGAGGTCACTTCCAGAGCGCCGAAATCTGTGACACCATGCTGTGATGCACTAGGCCACAAGGCCTAACTGCCTCTGTTGTTATTGGCGTGTGTGTGTGTATCTGTGTGTGTGTGCACAGGTGTGCACATGTGCATTTCTTTGCCCCCAGTGAATACACTATCAGCAGAGCTGAATGACTATTCATGTCGCCCAGAGGTCATTTTTCCTCCCAAGAAACTTGGAGCAGGTCAGAGAAGGGAAGGGAAAGAGGAGCGTCTCTGGCGCTAGGGAGAAATCAGAGAGGATCGGTGGTTTCACTCAGTGTGGCCTGCGGAGGGGTCTCCTCTCCCAGGGCAACCTGATAGTGAAGCAGAACCTCTGTCTATCGATGTACTAAATTGATGGCAATGTAAAGAATCCTCCCGGACACAAAAGTACACTTGTTTTCAGATTAATGTATCCTGAATGTAAGCTTTTCAGCCCCTGCTTGGAAGGAGTTAACGCGCGCCTGCATCGGGCAGAGGCAGGGCCTTGGCAGTATTACTTTTTTAAAGTATTTGCTTGCCGAGGTGACCTGACCACTTGCTCATTAAGACACTGAAGGACTGTTCTTGCTTAACGTCTCATGATACAAATTCACAAGGATCCTTGGGAGTCTGTTCAAATTGGTGGCGACAGAGAGACAGGCGGGAATGCACGCTGGCCGGGCAGGACATGCTCCCCCTGGCAAAATCTAAAGGCATCATTACAGGGCCCCCATTTCCTCCTTCCACTTGCTACAGAGCATCTCAGTTACCTGCTGTTAAGCATCTTGGCCTTATCTTTGTGTAACCAATGCCTGTCGCTCTTTTCATAAACGACTAACAGGAATTCAGGGTATTGTGTTGAATTTTAATGGCTTATTTTGTTTCTCGTGTGTTGGTTTCCTCAAAGTCCCCAGCATAGATTCCCCTCTCCTGCTCTTGTAAAAATGAGACCGGGAATCCTCACCTCTGAGGATGTTGAGAATCAGCACCTTTCTAACAGATAGGAGGCTCAGTGGTATGAGATTCAGAAGGAAAAACTTGGACAGAAACTAATATTTTAGATGCTTTGGAATTAAGATACGGACTTTGCTTAAAGTCATAAAGCGAACATGACCAGAGAGTGTCTGGTCTATGTTCACACCACTGCACCCCATCTACTCAGATAGGGTGCAGTGGTGTGAGCCTCTCTCTTGGCAAATGGTGAGCACCACTTGATTGACTTCCCACAAATAACAAAATAAGAACATACTTTTTATTAAAGCCATCCAAGCACGTGAACATTGGTGGAGTACGGATGTAACTTACGGAAGTATGTGAGCTGAAGACTATCCCTCCTTCCTCTTTCCTCCTTCCTTCCTTCCTTCCTTGCTTCTTTATTTCTTAGAAACTAACTTCAGAATTTTGTCTTTGGATTTCTGTAATTTCCTAGATTTGGGGTCAAGAAAAAAGATTCCTCATCCAATGATGTTCCTCACCCAAGTCAAACATGAGGTGAGTCATGCTGCGGTTCCCATGGACAAGTTTCCCTTTTGCCAAGATCACCAGGACGGATTGTGCTGTTTATAACATACGTGGAGCACACTCCCCACGCCCCAACAGAATGTAGTCTCATCTCAAGTACAAATTCCTTCAATTTTTAGAGAAGCCTTATTGTTCTGACTTTGAAAGCAAGAAAGGGAAGTAGAATTAGCTCTTCCAAATGAAATTGTTGGAGGTCTTTCTATAGTTGGAGTACACTATACAATTAAGGGTCTTAGGTGATAAGCCTTTTTTTTTTTTTTGCATTTATTGCACATCATTTTTTTTTCTTTTTCTTTCTTTTCTTTCTTTCTTTTTTTTTTATTTTTGCTATGCAAGCTAGAATGTCATTTTAACACATGCATACATGTTTTTGTTGCTCCAAACCTTGTTTAGATAATTGATATTTTGGACAAACATAAATCTTTTTTTGAGAAACATCTCTTTCATTCATATAACAAATAATTATTAGGGGCATTTAATTTTCAGGCCCCATTAATAATTCTTTCTCTTTCCATGAAGTTGCAGTGAGTCGGTAACCATCACACGGAAGTATCAAAGAAAGGAAGGGTTGGTTACCTGGACTATGGTAGAATCAGTGCTCTCCCCCGGCCTCAGTCCAAGAACCACTTCACATGCCATACTAGCTAGTATTCCCTAATTAGACTTTGTGACCTAGCTTTGGACCAAGTTTGGTTAGAAATAATATCAAATGCATGATCCACAAAAGAAAAAAATAGATAAATTGGACTTGATCAAAATTAAGAACTTTACCTCCACAGAATACCTTCTCAGGAAGAAAATGATAAGCCTCAGACTAGAATAAAGTATTTGCACAACATGACTCTGACAAAGGACCTGTATCCAGAATATATAAAGAACACTATGAATTCCACAGTAAGAAAACATACAACCCAGTTAGAAAATGGGCAAGACTTGAACAGACCCTCACCACAGAAGATGTGGATTGCAAACGAGCAAATGCAAAGATGTTCAACATCATTAGCCATTACGGTTATGCAAATGGAAGGTACCCTGCACACCTCTTAGAATCGCTAAAATAAAGAATACGAACAATAGCAAGTGCTGGTGAGCATGTGGAGCAACTAGATCTGTCACCCATTGCCGGTGGGAATGTAAATACTACAGCCAGGCAGTTTCCGACAGACATACACACTATACATGCACATATACAACCTAGCAGTGCACTCCTGGGTATTTATTCAAGAGAAATGAAAGTGTATGTCCAGACTTAAACCTGTACACGAATGTTAATAGAAGCTTTATTTATAATAGCCCCAAACTGGAAACAACCTAAACATCCTTCAACAGGTGAATGGAGGAGCAATTGTAGAACATCCATACCAAGGAATATTATTCAGTAAGAGAAGGGGTCAAATTATTGACACATGCAAACAACTTGGATGGATCTCTTGAAGGGCTCAATGCAAAAAGCCATTGTCAAAGGATTGCAGACTATATGATCTCATTTATAAAACACTCTCAGTGCTGTAAAACTGTAGTGATGGAGAACAGGGCAGTGGTTGCCAGGGGTTAGAGCTGGGCAAGGGTACAGCTATTAAAAGATAACATGAGGGTTTTGTTTTGTTTTTTTTTTTAGGTGAGAGAATAATTGTCTCCTGACTGTGTCAGTAATTACTGAATCTACAATTTCATAAAACTACACACACACACACACACACACACACACACACACACAATGTTCATGTAAAGACTCTTGAAATCATAGTAAGATTTTCACCTGGATTCAGGATTTGTACCGACGTCAATTCCTGCTTTCGACAATTTACTGTGGTTACATCCAGTACTATCATGGAGGCTACCATTAGGGACACTGGGTGAAGAATATGCAGGAATTCTCAGCACTAATTTTCCATATGTGTATGAGTCTTCACTATTTCAGGATAAAAAGCTATATTAGCAGTAGCACACAAATACCTCTAAAATTACGATTTTGTGAAGGGCTGCAAAGGAGACATAATGTGATGTTATGAAAGTCGCAATGGGGGGATTGAGGGATTGTAAAGGTCAGGAAAGGCTTGAAAATGAGCCGAGATCTAAAGGAAGGGTAGAGGTTAATGAGGTGAAGAGGGCTGGGAGATTGAATCTGACTCCCTTGACTTAGGAAAAGTTCAATAAGGTAGGAAAATAGTTCTTTCTGTGAACCCCCAAAGCTGTAAAGCATAGGAAAATAGGCAAAAGCAGGGACTGCCAAGTGGGCTGGGAAAGAAATGCAGGGGGAGGGAGGACATACCCCAACAAGTCAGGTCAGGAGCCCTTGGAGCCAGAGCCAAAATCACTGCAGGGCTATGAGTTACATGCTAACTCCCGTGATCCCAACTACTGAGGAAGGGATTTCCCATCCACAAGTGTTTGTGGCAGGTAAAGGGGGAACCGGGTGAGTGTATGCGCCTGACAGCTCCTTTTGACTTTGTGGAGTATTTGGGAAGCAACAGAAATAAAAGTCAGACTCCTTCCCTTCTTCATATGTCTCCCCTCTCCCAGACCACCACCCCTCAGACTAAGCCATCCACCCAGGGGGTCTCAAGAGCTGAACCAGATCCAAGCCCTAACTTCCCCATCCAGGAAATCACTTTACCCCTTTGGACTCCAGCCTTCTCATCCATAAAGTGAACTTAGACCAAATGACCTCTCTGCCGACTCAGCTCTTGGCATTTGGTGATTCTGGTCTCTGACTTTTTGACCCTTATATTCCAATTTTGCTTTTATTTTTGCCTAACAGCTCACCGAAATGAGTGCCTAGCTACAAACTCAGGAAGCTGTCATGTCTATATTACAGAAGGATGTTTCCTTTTAAAGTCACTCTTTTGCTTGAGAGAGTTCAGTGGCGATCCTGAGCTCAGATACCAGACCCAGACTACGTCTCTGGGTCCCTGGAAATTATCTCGTTAGGTCAAATACAAAGAACCGTTTCACTCAGTAAGTTCCAATGAAAATGAGAAACTGGATATACTATTATATAGCCTTCCAACTAAGGGAGAATTTAAATTTTCTCTTAATAGTTATTGACTGAGCTAATATTTATACATTTAATAAAAGTTTCAACATTTTAGTTAAAACGCTATTTTTACAGTAGTTCTCTGATCAGAGAGATTTAAATTATGTTCATTAGTGATGTCATGTTCAATGACTGAAGCCATAACATTGGAGTGAACTCAATTGACGGGCAGAAATATATTTGCTTAACAAAAAAGGAAAGAGTAAGACAAAGGCAGACATGAATGGAAAGGGATTTTTTTTTCTTTTGAAAGGCTGACATTTTTCTATTGATCTTCCTTCAAAGCAAATTATTACTTACCTTCCTACCCAGCCTAATAAAATAATCACAAATATTTTGAATGGCTGCATTGAGAGGTGGATTTAGAACATTCGGATCGCACAATGGCCAGATCTAGGGGTGCAGAATGGCTACGTATGGTCTCATTTTTAACCCTCGACCAACCAAAACATAGGTGTTTATCTTTAAGCGTGGGGAGCAGAAGCATCTAATTGATCCCACTTGGAAGACAGACGGTGAATAATGGGCCATTATATTTTGACGAGACACACAATTGCCTTGAACTTGTCAGGAGTTCAGGTGTGGGGATCCAGCTACCTGGGGCCGTGGCTGGAATGTGATGGTTTGCGAGCTCCTGATCACGCATCTGCCTGCCGCAGCCCTTGTAGGGCCCGGCTCCATTTCACGGGAATAACTCACCTATTCATGAACAATGAGGTTCAAATTGTACTTTTCTTTAACACAACATTAACTCTCAAAGAGCTGGAAATTCAGCACTCGGTTCTGTGAGCTTAGATTGCAAATCAGTCACTGAGAACATTATATGAGCAGTAATCCCATTAAATATATCATCTTGCAAATATCTAAATCCAGTTAATTAACTTGTATTGCAAAAGAGCTCGGAGATATAGTTTTCAGAGAGCAACCATACATTTTAGGGCCCTAATTATATTTAAAGCAAATTCCGGGCTGTACTTTTTATACAAAATAGGTGGAAAACTGCCTTGAAAAGGAAAACCAGATTGATGGAGGGCTACATTTAAGAGATTTGAGCAGAAAAGATATTCAAACATCTCAAAAATTAACTGCTTTCTTACATAAACTTTTGACTTGCATTGTAGGAAGCTTTTTTAATAAAAGGATTAAACAAAGTCTGCCATTTTAATTAAAATTCATAGCAATACAATGTCATCTTTACAATGGTTGTAGAAATTAACTAGCTCATAGATTTAGCTAGCCTTCAGAGCCCATAATAATTCGACTTTAGCATGATACCAAAACCCACAAAATGTATATACTTTAAAATATTCATGGCAGGGACTTAAAAACAAATAAATAAATGAAGAAGAAGAGGAGAGGGAGGAGAGAAAGGAGGAGAATTATTTCGCCTGATGAAAATCCCATTATTGGGACACCTGGGTGGCTCAGTGGTTGAGCATCTGCCTTCAGCTCAGGGTGTGATCCCGGGGTCCTGGGATCGAGGCCCGCATCGGGATAAATAAATAAAATCTTTTTAAAAATCCTATTATTGAGTTAGAAATATATGACAATTATTTTTAGATTTTTTTCCAGTGGTCAATAATTATCTGGCATATGTATGCAGTTACAACACTGTCTGAGATATATACACGTACAGTATTTTTTTACATAAAATTTGCATAGAGTGTGTGTATATGCGTCCTCTGATGACACTCGCCTCCCTTGATACATTGTACTAACCCCATACCACTCACCACAGTGAATCTTCAGTGATATTTGTCATTAAAATAAATTACCCCAATATATGCTTTTCATTACGCTTCATGAAACATCCACACCCTCTAAGTGTGAAATTTGAGAACGACTTATTTTGAAATAGTTTAAATTGCGGTCTCCCTAGGCCATTGTTCAATACAGACATGTATGTTTGCGATTCTCAAAAGAATAACAATGAAGTGTAAGAATACTTTCAATATAAATAGTGCCTTTCTTCCAAATAGTTCAAATTCTCATCCGATGTGTAAATCCATTTTTATGTATACATAATATATAGAACAAAATGTTTTTTGAAATCTCAGCCCCAGTTGAAGGCTGGGGGCAGGCAGAGGATTTAAGAGATGTCAACAGGGTCGGATTTATTCATCCAAAAATCCATGACCCCATTTGGGCCATCGCAATTTATCATCCTGAAGAATAAAGTCCAAAAATATTCAGAGAGTCTTCCAAATACTATCATTCTCACTATCCAAAAGGTCCCAGTTATTAGGAAAATGTATCTTTTCAGGTACTTATACCAAAACAGTCAGGAGGAGCTTGTTGTATTCAAGCAGACTTAAAAAACAAAGCATTTCATTTCCTGATCAGCCTTCTTTAGGCATTTTGCAACTGAAATGTATAGGAAGGGCTTACTTAGCATTTAACCTCAGAAATAAGGAGTCAGTTGGTGAGTTCCTTCATCATAACACAGGCAGGAACTTGTGCTAGACTCGGCATTTCAGGGAAGAGACTCACTTTAGGAAAACTTTTTTACACGACCCACCTCGTAACTACACATTTGGCGATGTACCTGAATTATCTTTTATTTCCCCGAACAGTTCTGTGAGATAGGTACGATTACCAACCTCCACTTTACAGGTGGGGAACCTAGGCTTGGAGATTTGTCATCTTTGCAAGGTCAAAGGTCTAGCGAGTGGAGAGCCTGAGATTCCAATCCAGGCCCATCCAGCTCCAAAGCCCATACCTGCCTCCCTCTGGGTTACACCCCTCCACGGACAGATACATCACCCCCACCCCTTAAATGCTGGAGCCTCCAATTTTGCTTTTGTAAACAAACGCTAGAATTAGGAATCCATCCTGAAGTAACTTTGTTTGGTCCTGTAGTACCCACTGGTGGGTGGAAGGCGGGTGGTTAGGTCGCTGTTACTTCCCACGATAAACGTGTCTATGGGCTGAGCTGGAGTGGAACTTTGAACACAGAAGCACGGGAATGCCGCCTGTGATACGAGGTGGGGGGTAGTTGGGGGTACCAAGAGTCTCTCACTGATGTGTTTCCCCACCATGATGTATGTAGTGCCTGGTTTGTTTGTTTTTAAGATTTTATTTATTTATTCATGAGAGACATAGAGAGAGAGGCAGAGCCATAGGCAGAGGGAGACGCAGGCTCCATGCAGGAAGCCCAATGTAGGGCTCCATCCCAGGACCCCGGGATCACGACCTGAGCCAAAGGCAGATGCTCAACCGCTGAGTCACCCAGGCACCCTGTAGTGCATGTTTTGACACCGTTCATGGGCAACGTGGGAAGAAAGGGCCAAGACAAATGGAAAACTCTTTGGGGTCAACGTTGAGGACTCCCTGTGTTGCATCTGGTGAAGGGGTTAAACATCTCCTGGGCCCCCCTGCTTTCACTGTCTCCTGGATCATGTTGTCTAAAGGCAAGGCTCCCCAAACCACAGCCAACCGAATACGTATCCTAATGACAGTATAATTAGAAGTATCATTGTGGTAATGATTCTTTTCATCTGGGGCACAGGCTGCACAGAAAAGGCCCCTCATTCAGCTCATCCCACCTGCCTCCATCCTTTCGCCTCTCCCGGCTCCCCGCCCTCCCCAGCACCTCCCGGGTCAGTAGCACAGGGTTAATGCCAGGTGTTTGACAAGTCCTCAGACTCAGAGCTCATCAAACTAATTAAAGAGAAACACATCCAAATTCTAGTGAATTATTTTACTTTAAAAAATGCCTCCCATTCATCTGGCTTGGTGGGTTTGATTAATGAAGATGACAAAGGAGCTCTTGTTCCTGCAATCCACAACCACTTGGTTCGGGTTCAGTGGGTCCAGGGAGAGGCATCCAGGCCTAAATCTGGTCTTTCTTTCCTACTTAAAAATCCAAAGGGGAGCGAAGTTTCTGATTTTATCAGGCCCGCCAAAGCAGGAAAGACAAAAACATCTTGATCCACTAACTTAACGTAGCCAGGATTTATTTGTTTAACTTAAATACCCCTTAGAAGCCTTTTTCGTTGTTTATTTGTCACACATAGAATAATCCAAGACATTAGGAAAACATTAGATTCATCAGTACATTTTAATACTCCTGAAACTAATAAACCCTAGAAGGATGCTCTTCAGAGAAAGCATCCCAGTGCCTACCTCAGACCCCCATCCCAAGATTCTCCTGTGGTGTCCCCTCCCCCTGAGTAAAGCCCCTCTGGTGGGAGATTTCATGAACAAAGACATGTTAGGATCTGAATTTGGGAGAGGAAAATGCAGTTTTTGATTCTTAATGGGAGTGATTTGTTTTAATCAAAGGATTTTTAATTCTTATGGATAATTAAGCATCCAAAGTACATCTTGGATAGAGTTGTTTGCTGCATTAGCAAGATATGTCTGCATAATTAACTAAGTAAAGCATTTGAAGATAAATTTGAGCATTTAGATTAAATTTAGATTAAAATGCATATGCTCCTGCCAGGTTAAAAATAAAATCCAACAGACAACTCTACTAATAAATTCAATATATTAAACAAAGCATAGATATTTAAGATGTAGCTTTTAATAACGTTAACCAAATTCATCATGAGATTATGGCTTTAAAACTCATAAGCCATAAATACCCTCTCCAAGTCTCCAAATCCTAAAATGCCAAATTATCCAATCCAGTATCTACCCATTTGGTATTGAGACATTAAGTGACATTTTAGGATTATCTTTAAAATAATTATTTAGGCATTTGAACATCATTTTTAATTCCATCATTTATTTGAACCTAAAATTTAACTGAGAGACATTTACCTTCAGCCAGTTCCTCTTAAAATTTTGAATATATTTCTAGCAACGTAAATGTATTGCTGATTACAACTGCTTAATGAAAAACATCTTTTCCCTTCTATTTTCAGGCTGAATGTAAATCCGGTCTCGTCAATACCATCTCGCCAGCTTTGAGTAACACCGAAAATTCCTTTTACCTGAGAAGTAACTTCACACCTATGACATTCAATAGTTTCCAAATTTAAAGTTTTCTTATGTCATCAGGTGATTCTCTTGTGTATCTGAAAAGGAAGGAAACTCAACAAATAGATTAAAGGGAGACATTTGGGACAGTGTTTCCTAAGAGTTTTAAGGAATATTAATGCTGTAGGATGTTAATAGGTATTGTGCAAAAAAAAAAAAGCGTTGTTTTGCTTTAACCATTATTATACACATCTAAAATATTACAGAAAGCTAAAAGGAGTAAAAGAGCTTTAAAAAGCATTCTCCAGGTTAAAGAGGCTAAGCAGCTTCCTTCTCTACAGGACTTCTCAGGACCTTTGATATCAGGCACAGTTTTTAAGAGACTCGAAAATGCATCGTGTTCTAAATTTCTTTGCAGCATCTTGCATATTCGGTATCCCTCTAACTTAACTGAGAAATGATAGTTTATGGAAAGTTTAGAGGTTCTGTGGTTTCCATTTAGAACTCTACCTGAAAAAGCAGGGAAGTTGGTGCCAAAGAAGTTTGTAAAAAGAAGGATACGCGGGAAAATCATAGTTCAAGGAATTCATCAACAAACACAACAAGATTCACACTACAAAGTTTACAAAAGAGTTTGGAAGCAGATTATCTTTCAGTTGATTTAAATAAGCCACCTTGTTCTAATTCACTAACCCCTCCTTTCTCGGATGGACTCAGAGTATCCTTCAAACCAGGAAAGGATTTGAAGCTGGCAAGCAAATAATCCAAGTGAAGAAAGGTCTTGTTTCTTTTTAATCCTACCATTACCTTATAAAGACCCTGAAAAAGTGAAATGTGGCAAGTGAGATTTTTTTTTCAATTTAATGTGTGCACTGAAAGTAGGATTGTTGACAGTAAGTCAGCTAGAGGGTTTAGCAAAAACTGTTCTGAAATTCTCCTTTGATTCTTGCTCCGCAGTATAGAATCCAATCAATGCAAATGTCAAGTCCTGTGTTGCGTCTCTCTGCTTCCTTTTAATGTTAAGAATTGGATTTTGGAAGTCATGGGTTTTCACATGTTAATGTTGAAATGGAATTCATTTGTGAGCATGTTGTTAGACGCAATAAGAAAACTATTATCTAAAGGCAGTTGTAAACCTTTAAAATTTTTTTCCTTTTATCATGACTTTGTTTCACTCCTTGCTAGAATCCTAGCAAGCACAAACCCAACTGAACCCAGGCTCATAAAGAAATTACTAATATCAGAAAAACAAAACAAAACAAAACCTTATCGTTCATGCTTATTTCCATACCCAAATGGTTCATTATTATTTTTTTTTCCAGAGTCTTCGTTTACCACCTAGGGAACAAAATCCCAACTATAGATTTAAAATGACAGATTTTGTGGGTTTTACTTTTCAGAGATGATGTCATTTGTGGGGAATTGTTGGGTAAACCATACACTCTTTTCAGAAACCTGCAATTACCTCTCTGAATAAAGAGATCAATGTCATGTTTCTAGAAATAATGGCTAATGATATGTCTCCCGAAAGGAAGTGGCGTTATTAATTACCTCACTGTGAACACACAGTTTATAGACAGCTCTGAGGGCCACTCGCCCAATTAAGTATAATGACTAAAGCTTCGGTTAGTCCATCTGTAGGGCCTTCTAGATTAACAAGCCTGCAGCTTTACAAGACTTGCAAGGCTGATACTCTCCACAAGGAGAGCTCAGATGCAGTACCTGGGCTGCTAAGAGATTTGGTATTATTGCAACAGCAGGAAGGGGAAACCCAAACTCTTGTTTGCAGCCACCCTGCTTTGTTCCCGTGTGAGCTGAGATACAACCCCTCCCCTCAGTGCCCACGGCGACGTGCATAATTCATATTACGCATCTAAGTATATATTGAAGTATGCATAAATATATCTGAACTGTTAATATTATATTCATGAACTCAGGTATAAATTATGTGAGTGTGAATGTACACAATTTAAAATGTTCTATATATATACTTACATGTAGACTGTAAAACTGTATGTAATATACAGTAATATATACATAATTATATCATAAATTTATGTATATAATATAAAGGTAATTAGATAACTGCATAGTTATATACTGACATAATAGAGTACATAAAAATGTATTAATACCCATTCAGATATACGGTGAGAAGGACACTTCATAACCCAAGGCAGCCAAGGTTGGAAGCTGGAATTTATCTCAGTCATTAATAAAGACCTTGAATATTTTAAATAATGTATGACAAAATATATATATATATATAATGCATACATATATACACACATCTACTTATTATTATTACTATTATTATTAAGTGTTCCTAGTCTTTTCAAGTAGCAACAAAGGCTGATTATGGAGCCCTTAATACAGATCCATGTTTTGAAATTAGTTTGTCTTTTCAAAAGACATACTGTCTCTTCCCCGACAGCATCAATATAATTTATCACAGGTTTGTTGGCTCCCTTGTTTTTTTCCTGAAGTGTCTGCAGGAAAGATCTGAGGAATGATGTGCAACCTTTGGGGATGGGTTTTCAAATCTAAGAGGATGAGGACACCTGAACCCAGAAGCCAGGCCCCACTCCCCGGCCTCCAATGACCGCAGGCAAGGGCCGGAATCCCTCTCTGACAAGGGTTGCACCTGGACTCTGCATTTTGGCTGCATTTTGACCCTCAAGCACTGAGGCTTCCTCGGCTGCCCCCAGCTACCCAGCCCCTGATTTATGACTTCCCCAATGCATCAGGCCCTCCCCACCCCAACCTGGAGATAATACCACCTCCTCCCCAGGGCTTGGCTGGATTAGGAAGTCCTCTTTACAAGTCTCTTTGAAATCCTGCAGTGAAAAAACAGGGGGCTGGTCCAACGTCTGGAGGCTTCCTGAGTGAGCCCAGAATAGCCAGTGCCCTGTCCTCACCCACAGAGGGGAACATCTGCTCCTCCAGCTGTTGCTTCACAGGAGGTCATTCCGAAGGTCAGAAAACATGACGGCTCCCCCAAGACAGGTGGCCGTGCAGAGCTCTGGTCACTCCCCGCAGCGAAGGACCAGGCACAGGGGAGGGCGGCCGCAGTCACAGCTCTCAGTGGATGAACACCGGATGCCGGAGCCTGCCAATGTTTGGGTTTGGTTAAGTTTGTAAGCATCACCCCTTCCGTATCTTTCTTTCTCCCTTCATTTGTTCACTAATATTGACAGAGCACCAGCCCTGGGCATTATCACCAGCTTGAAGAAATGATGAGACAAGATTGGAGCCCCACCTTCACCACCTGCTATCAGTGCCTTGAATGTGTTTCTCAACCTCCAGGAGCCTCAGTTTACCCACTTGCAAAACTCTATTCTCTATGTCAAAGGGTAGCCCCAGAGATGAAGGGAGATAATAAAATACTATATATGAAGTGCCTGACAATTTGCTTAATCCAGTTGAAAAACTCAGTAAACGCACATTCGCTTACTCCTGCTCCCAAAGGCTGCTCAAAGCCCTGTGCCTATTTGTGTCTAAGCGACGTCGTGCTATGCAGCTCAGATACCACTGAGCTCAGGAAATGCCCGACCCTTCACGGCTCTCACCTGGGCCAGAGCGATGCTTTCCTCATGGGTGGGTAGGCAGCTGGTGTGTGTCACATGTGCTGTTCACTCCAACTCACGTGCCAGAGAAACCCTGAAACTTTCCCTAGGCTGCTTTACCAATGCCTGTGCTTTCATTGTAGAACACATGGATTTAAATGATGCTCCCTTAGGTCTGAACATGCAGAGCATGAACATGAAATTTCACTCCTATGGAAAACACTTGTCTATGTGCTCCAGGAAAAATGGACAAAACAGTCATGGCAATGTTGCTTATGGGGCAAAAATTAAAAACAACTGTAATCTCCAAAATGGTAGAATTGATATAAGCACTGATATAGTTATTTGAAGGAATACTATACAGCCACGAAGAGTAATGGCATGTACCCATATGTTTAAACCCTAGAACCGTAAAATCGAGTGAATAAAAGCATGTCACGGAATATAAAGGGTCTGGCTCCATTTAAATATAGGCCAAAACATGCAAAATAAAAGTACACACATATGTATATTTTTGGGAATGTATGCATGAATGGCTCAACAAAATTCAGGAGAGTGATTATCTCTGGAGGGAGAGACCAGGACAAGATCAGGGATAGGGATAGTCAGGGAATGGGTGCAGTTGGGACGAAGGGAGAGTTTCCCATGTGTTGGGTGGTGGATTCCCAGGTATTAATTTCATAGTTTTTTTCTAGTCCATACATGTGTCATATGTACTCATATGTATGCTATATTTCATAATAAAATATTTAAATGTTTCCTACTATAGTTGATTCTTGGGAACCAAGAATTTCCTAGGAGAAAAAAAAATTTATGAAGACATAAACACCAAGGATGCTCATTACAGTATAATGTATAAAAACAAAAAGGAACCAACTAGAACATTCCTATATGGAAAGAGCTAAATAAATTAGCAAAATCATTTTTTGGAGTCTTTGGCCTTGGATTATAACACTGGAAGGCTAATAAAGCTGCCACCTTCCTAAATACTACGCCTAAGACAGGCTGAACTGGAAATTAAGAGGGGGGATTCCTCCTACTGTTTGGGCTATTTATTGACCAAAGATAACAAAAATGTTATTCCTGCCTTGATCTTCTGGGCACAAGAGCACAATGATGAGTAACACTGACCTCACATTTTCTAAAAATATGAGAAATTACTAGCAGAGACTTTTTAAAAGTCTTTCTTGAAGAACTTACATAAGCAAGAAAACAGACTTTGAATCAAGAGTCTTAATAAAGAAATATGATGGCTGCACCTCCTACCAGGATGCAGGGCGAGCAGCAAGCCCTAAGCCAGAGACTAAGTCAGTAATTGGCATTGTGCTAGAATTTTCCTTCCCTTTCTTCCACACACATCACCCCCCTGGGCATTAGAGGGTCCAGCGGTGATTCTCCAGGACACTGCCCTCCATGGAGTCCTTGTTTTTTTTCATAGCTACATTGTCTTCCAGTGGCCGTCGAGGTCCTCCAGACTCTACAGGCCTTCATTTTAAGTCTCATTGGATCAAGCATCTTTAGGTCACTCTGCAATGATCACCAAGGCTTTATTTCAACGGTCAAGTTCACCCTTGCATTTTATCCTACCCCTTCCCCCAACACCACCACTTGATGGTCTGGACTGTCTCGGACTCAGAGAATATCACTCTTGAGCCACAGAGGCCATGAGCAGCAGGAAGCAAGCTTTGTACTGGAGGTAAGCGAGGCCAGGCCCCCAGAGTTGGGCTCTGATGAAGAAAATGCCACATTGGCTCATCTCACATTTACTTACTCATTCACTCAGCAGATACTGACGGAGCCCCTACTATGTGCCAAGCACCTTGCTGGTTGCCAGTACATGGTGGTGAGCAAGACCAACACAGTCTCTGATTTCGGCAAGCTTACGGTCTAGGAAGGAAGGCCAAATAAAAGCAGAGAAGCAAGGCAGCAAATAAAAATTCTACTTTCTATGGCCCAGACCTTGCTGGATAGAAGCAATCACGAAGTTGAAAGAATAATCAAATCGAGGAGCAGCAGACTTTACACAAGGGAGAGAGAAAGCCACTCAATGGGCGTCCTTTGAGTAAGAAGGATGAAAAGACAACTGTGGAGAAACGGGAAGCTTCCTCCCAGAATTGGAAAGAGAGAGTGCAAGCGCCTGCAGAAGGACAAGTGGTCGTCATGTGGGACACTCCAAGCAAAGCCCTGTGGGGTAGAGGGCAGGGAGTGAGGCCAGAATGGCAGGTGAACATGGGCCAGATCACACAGCCCCCCCTGCATATTGTGCAACATCTGCTTGCTCAGCACATAGGTCCAAGCTCCACGTGGGCCTCCTCCTCCTGTTCTTGCCAGGTGACCCGGGCCACCACCAGAGGACAGTTTCTCTGTTCAGATTCAGAGGGGGCTCACCATCCTGTCCTTTCCAGACTCCGCTGCAGGAGGCGTGTGTCCAGAGCCTGGCTGACTTCCCATCTGATGGGGACCGCCTCCTGAGGGGCTCTTTCTGCACACTCCCAGACCAAGGGCACCCCATTTCATCCCAGAAATACTAGTTGGGGATCTGATACCCCGGGAAGGTGGGTAGATGGGCTCATCCCCATGGTCAGCAGTCCCCCAAGCTCCTAACTGCTCACCATAAATTCCCCCTTATGGGAACTGAGTCATCAGAAAGCATGCAATAATCTTGCTCTTTATAAAACCCAAAGGAGGCCCCGTCCAACTGTTGATCCATCTGGCCAGCTGAGGATTAGCTAACTCTGAGAATGCAGAGAGCTGTGAACAGAGGGAAATGAAGGGGTCTGTCTGGCTCACAGGGCAGATGGAGAAAGCAATGCTTTTCCAATCATACACAGACCCTCCTGCTCTCCGGCCCTGTGGCTAAAATCCAACAGCTGACTAGGGCTGAAGGTGCATGGATAAGGGGCATCTAAAGCTAAAAGTCCTCCACAAGAAGCTAAGAAGTACCTAACAGCGGCTTCAACTTTCCTACTATGTTTTTTTCGTTATAAAAAATATATATCACGCTATGAAATAAAACGTAGAAGTTTTAAAACCACCTGTGATTTCATTATCCCAACATAAATATTTTCCTCTTTATATAGTAGTTACTTCTAGTCTTTGCCCTTAAACTCTTTTACATAGTTGCAGTCCTATGTGCACATACTTGTGTTTTTAAATTTTACAGTCTATCATAAACACTTTTCCATATTCCTCCCAGCCTTTATAGTTCACATTTTAATAACTGCATTATTATATTACCAAGTAAATGCACTGTAGCTTTTTTAAGCAATACCTTTCATTTGGACATTTACGCGATTCTTAGTATTTTACTATTATGGATAACCCTGCAGTTGATATTTTCATACATATAACTTTTGTCTTTCAAATTTGGTCGGAAATTTGATATTATTAAATTTTTAAATACATGTGTTCATGCATATGTCACCATCTCTCTTTTTCAACTGCATATTATTTTTCCCAGAGACACTTCTAAATGCAAGCAACGTAGTGTGAAGCAGCCTCTTGGTGAAAAATTGTCTCTCATCGTGACTTGTGAGGCTAAAGATACAGATGTTGCTTTGGCATACCTCCCGTTCAAACTCATCTGGGATGTCCTGTGCTTGTTCTTTGTGGAAACGAATTTGGGGCAGCAGGTCTTCTACACAGACTCATTTCTTGAAATAAGCTTTCCCTTCTTAGATCCACCTTCTCTCCTTATGGGGATTCAGAGAATGAGGAATTCACCCCTCCCTTGGGAGAGTAGGAAGGGGCCAGTCCTTAGACAACAATGGCTGGTCACCTGGGAGGGAGCTCTGACCCTGGAAGAGCGACAGGTAGTGCAAGTCAGAGGTCCCTCCAGCAAGCCTGCAGCTTCTGCTTCCCAGGGAACACTTTCTCAATCTGCTGAGTTGGAAGCATTCACCCCTTCCTGGGCTTCAGACAATGATGAGCAAATTTCCTAACTTCTAAATCTGTGTTTCACCAACCCTTAGCATTTGAAAACAAGGGCACCAAAGACAGAAGCATTCTCTCCATGGGTTGCTCAGAAAAGAAATTTTCTCTGAAGATTTTTTTTTTCTTTTGAAGGAAAGTTTTAAAAAGGAGGTGGGGAGGAGGTTAAGAGGGAAAAAGTGCTATGCTCCAAATTTCCCCTTTGACAACTCTGTTGAGATTACCTAACACGATTTCTAGCTCTCCTGAACAAATTGGGGAAGAAGTTGCAGCTGTGGGAACTTTGATAAATCGCAAGAATGACATTTCTGAGAGTGACATTTGTCAATCTATCCATAACTATCAGTGGAGAATTCATGTTACTATAAAATTTTTTAAAATGCCAAAGAATTCACTTCTTTACTGTCAAATTGAGATTTGATGGAAGAAACAGTCAGGCAATTAATTATATTTAGGAACCATGCATCTTGGCTTTGAAGTTAAATGTATTTCCCTGTGGCTTTATATTGAGAACAGCTTTTATTAAATTCAATTACTTTTCCCTCTGGTCTGCTCCATAAAGGTGCACTCGTAGAGAAGGATGGCCCTTAACAGAATTATTTCCACTGGAAAAGATGATGATCAGGTGGTGTTGGTCACTAAATGGGGCCGGTCCTTTATAAGCAAAATAACAGATGATAGGGTGTGTTTCTGGTGGTCTTCAAGTTTTACCACTTTCTTCTCAGCCAGCAAAGCAAAGAACAGACAAAAAAATGGAAGGATCTCATTATTTTATCTTTCATGTTGCCTCCTTCTTGCCAATATGGCCACTAAAGCTTTTGCCTTTCCCAGAACTAACCAACTCCACTCATCTCTGAACCCTCGGACCATAAGACTCCTCTCAAGATGTTCCCAGAGTTATAGATCATTAGCATTAGGAAGAACCTGGAAGAAATGTTCTGGAAAACCGATTGGAATAAAAGTCCTCAATCCAGATCCACCTCTGTGGTCACATGAGACTGGATCATTTCGGTCCCATGAACCTTATTTTCTTCCTCCAACCAGCAGGCATAATGACATCCCATATGGCCGTTATGAGGATCAAACGGGATGGTGAGATAATAAACAAGTGATAATTGCAAAGCATTGGCACGATTGTTAATAATAATTTATGAACTAGCAAGTTTCTGTTTCAATCATTTAAAATAATCTGCAGCTTTGTTTAATAATTTTCTTGTTTAAGTGCACTCAGTTTCATCTTACTACATGTACAGGATGTTTTTCTCTCCCTGAACCACACAAGCAAAGATGTTTTTAAAATCTAATGTATTGGGCAGCCCGGGTGGCTCAGCAGTTTAGCGCCGCCTTCAGCCCAGGGTGTGATCCTGGAGACCCTGGATCGAGTCCTGTCAGGCTCCCTGCATGGAGCCTGCTTCTCCCTCCGCCTGTGTCTCTGCCAATCTCTGTGTGTCTCCCATGAATAAATAAATAAAATATTTCAAAATAATAATATTTTTAAAAATCTAATGTATTATTTGGTTAAAAAGTGACTGCAAAAGTTGAGTGTGTCGTTGGCCAATCAGGTGGCAGCTCTCAACAAGGGCATTTTCTAACCAAAAGCATAATGTATTTCTGTAATAAAATGACCAATTTTACAGGTCCCAGGCATTGCTTTAAAAATGGTTGCATTATGATCAAAAGCCTTAGTGCCACCTGGGACCAATAAGCGGGCTGTTTCCTATAGAAACATCACCTACGTGAGCCCCAGTTCTACAGTTCGGGCTTCGTGAAATTAAGAAGCATGAAAAACACAAGGCAAACCCTAAAAGCCTGCAGAAGAATTATTCTGGACAAAATTCAATATTTCAGGGAGGTAATTTTCCTCCTAAGTATGTTCCCCCCCTCCCCAGTATTACGGGTAGGTAATCTCCCCACAACTTTGTCAAGGTCACAGCTACAATCAGTGTGCCTTCTACCAGCAACACACTCCCAAAGCTGACTTTGAAAGTTCAGCAGCCAAATCTACCAGAAGTGGCTTGCCACTGTGGCCTGGCTAGTTGCCACTGGATTTGCTTGTTCAGAGTCGTGCTGTCCTCTCTGACTTTTCATCATCAGTTCTGTCGGGAACATGAGTCTAAGCAGTATCCTTTGCATCAGGCATATCACTACTGCCACTCAGGGAAAACCTTCTTAATGTTCTTAATGACAGAAGACCATTAAACTGCCACACCAAGACTTCAAGTGGATGGAATATCTCTTCCGGCCCTTTCTTTGGGCATGCTGGGCTGGGCTATTCAGTGGACATCAAAAGAAATGAAAAACTTAGACATCCAAGTGTGTTGACGTCACAGCACAGTGACTAAGTCACTGAAAAGTCCAATGAGTGGTTTAGACTAGGCATACAAGTGGGGTGTAGAAGATGGTTCTGGGCTTAATGGGCTTGGAGTACAGTGTGACCGACACAGAAGGATAAGCAGCAACACAAGGTGGTGGATCATTGTTAGCAAATGATCACGTTGATTGTCTGCAATCTGCAATGAGTTTATCTAGGATCCCTGGGAAAGACAAGAAATCTGCTGGCTCATAAGCCACGTTAGGCAAGGACCATATCCAGTCTTGTTAACTTATTTGTCCATAGGGAGAACCATAGAGCCTGGTATGTATTACATGCTCAATAAATGCTTTATAAATAAAAGTATAAACAAACTATGGATGTTTGTGATATTAGGAGGAGGCCTCCAATAAGATGATGGGGTATGTACTCCCTCCCAACTCTAGCCATCAAAATCTACTCAGGAAGGAAACTTGCTTCTGGAAACTAAGAAGGGTGTCATTTCCTTACCAAATACTTCAAGGTCTCTTTCACATAGAGATTCCTAATCAGATGGGATTAACAGAGAATGAAAAGCCAAACTCCTAATTCCACTTCTTATGAGAAAGCACTGTGACCAGGAAGGAATTTCATGAGCCTTAAAATGTCCCCATTGACATTCCCCAGTTTGAAGTTCAAAGGCTTACCTTGGGGCAGAAATTAGGACCAGTAGGGTGCCTTCATGGGTTCAGCCTCAGTGAGAAGGCTGAAGCACTCCCTGAAGGCTGCTGGGCTGGAAGATAACCTGGGAAGAGGACTCTGGAGGAAAATTCTCTCCCTAATTCACATTTACTGCAAAAAAAAAAAAAAAAAACAAAAAAACAAAACCTTGAGAATTTTCATATTAATGAAGATTCGAGATGACCCTGAATCTATAAAACTAAAACAGCAATCATTAGTAATCAGCTGAGATAAGGGAAGAATAGGGATTTTTTTTAAAGATTTTATTTATATATTCATGAGAGACACACAGAGGCAGAGAGAGAGAAGCAGGCTCCCTGCAAAGAGACTTGATCCTAGAACCCCAGAATCACTACCTGAGCCCAACGCAGATGCTCAACCACTGAGTCACCCAGGCGTCCCAAGTACGGGACATTTAAAACATAGTTGCCACATAACTTTGATAGAAGCAGTGAACAATAAACTCAGTAATATAAGAATTCAAATTAGCAACACAGAATAAAAACTTGAACAGTTCTACCAGAAGCCAGATGAAAATTTTAACCTAAGCTAATTTGATTTAGTTTCTGCTATCGCAAACAATAGATTCATAACAAAGTCACCTACAATAAACCCCCCCCAAAAAAAACAAAAAAACAACTGCAGCTGTGAATTTGTCTATTTCTCCTTTTAGGTCTGTCAACATTTTCCTTATATATTTTAAAGCTGTTATTAGGTGCGTACAAATTAAGGATCATTAAGCTTTCAATTGAATCGAATCTTTAGCATTAAAAAATGTGCTTTTAAAATCTCTAATATGGGGATCCCTGGGTGGTGCTGCGGTTTAGCGCCTGCCTTTGGCCCAGGGCGCGATCCTGGAGACCCGGGATCGAATCCCACGTCGGGCTCCCAGTGCATGGAGCCTGCTTCTCCCTCTGCCTGTGTGTCTGCCTCTCTCTCTCTCTCTCTCTCTCTCTCTCTCTCTGTGACTATCATAAATAAATTTTTAAAAAATCTCTAATATGCTTTACTTTTATTATGTACTGAGTGTTTTACTCCCCTCAAAATTCAAATATTGAAGCCCTAACCCCCAGTGTGATGATATTTGGAAATGGGGCCTTTGGGAGGTAATTATGGTTAGATGAAGTCCTGAGGGTGTGGTCTTCATGACTGAATTGGTGCCCTTATAAGAAAAGAGCTTGTTCTCTCCCTGCAGGTGCCCTCACCAAGGAAAGGCCATGTGAGGCCGGAGAGGGAAGGGGGCCATCCACAAGCCCGGATGAGAGTCCTCATCCAGGAAATGACCATGATCTTCAGACTTCTGGTCCCACAACTATGAGAAAACAAAATTCTGTTGTTGGATCCACCCAGTCTGTAGTATTTTATTATGTATCTTGAGCTAAGACAACATACTTTGTCTGATATTAATATAGTCATGCTACCTCCACTTAGCTTTTTGTTTTGTTTTCATCCTTTTACTTCTAATCCATTTGTGTCCTTATATTTAAAATGTATCTCTAGTAAACAGCATAGGGTTGTTCTTATTTAAGTCCAAGTTTTGATTTTTTTATCTTTTAATTGGACTGTTTAGTTCATTTATATCAAATGTGGGTACAGATATGTGACCTTTTTATTCTTTGTTTCTTTCTTCCTCCTTTCCTGGTTTCCTTGAGATTAACAAGGTTTATGTTCTTATTCTTATTCTTATTATGATATCTTCCCTCTGTTAGCGGTGTATTTTCTTACATAAATTTTCAAGCATAAGGATAAATTAAAAGAATTCTAGCCCGAACACACAAATGCCCATGATGTAGATTCTACATTATTTTATTGTATTCATTTTCTCGTAACTATCCATCCTCTATTCATTCAGCAATTCACTTCATTTTTAAAAGGATTTAAGTAAGTTACAACCATTGATACACTTTACTCCAAATCACTTAAGAATATACAAAATTAATAGAATTCAATTTTTGTTTATAGTTTTTGAGATAAGATGTATTTATGGCTAAATGAACATATCTTAAATGTCCCATTCAATGAGTCTTGATGAATGCAGGCACCTGTATAACTCAAAACTCTATCAAGAAAGAAAATATTCTTATCCAGAATGTTCTCTTATGACTCTTACCCTTCTTGGTCAATCCCCACTCTCACCTCTGAGGAGACAAACACTATTCTAATTTGTTTCTACAATAGATTAGTTTTTGTCTGTCTTAGAATTTCATATAAATTGAAGTATAAAATATATACTTTTTTGTATCAGGATTCTTTCACTCAGTATACTGGTTTTGAGATTTAACTCTGTCCTTGCTTCTATCAAGAGTGTGTTACTTTTTCATGACTTAGTAGTATTTCATTATATGAATATATCCTCTAATAGCTTTATAGTGATATACATATGACATTGAATACCTCTAATTGGGATCCCTGGGTGGCGCAGCAGTTTAGCACCTGCCTTTGGCCCAGGCGCGATCCTGGAGACCCAGGATCGAATCCCACGTCGGGCTCCGGGCATGGAGCCTGCTTCTCCCTCTGCCTATGTCTCTGCCTCTCTCTCTCTCTCTCTGTGTGACTATCATAAATAAAAAAAATGAATACCTCTAATTAAATATTAACTACATCATTAAAATAATAGTACATATATACTGTGTACATGGTGCCATACATATAATGTAGCATTGTTATTTTAATGGTTACAGTGAACATTTTAAAAAGTCAATTCATTTATCTTGAGGTAAATATAGATTCACGTGTAGTTCTAAGAAATAATATGAAAAGACACATTTACCCTTTACCCAGTTTCCCCAATGGCAATATCTTGCAAACCTATATTATGCTGTAGCAAGTGCAATAACCAGGTTATTTACACTAATAGAGTCAAGATACGCATCATCTCCATCATAGCAAGGATCCCTCACATTATACTTTTTAAAAAGATTGTATTTATTTATTTGAGAAAGAGAGAGAGAGAGAATAAGCAGGGGGAGGGGCAAAGGGAGAGGGAGAAGGAAGCTCCCCGCTGAGCCGTCAGCTCAGGACCCTGAGATCATGACCTGAGCCACATGCAGATATTTAACCAATTGAGCCACTCAGATGCCCCTCATATTACACTTTTATAGTCATATCCACTTCTCCTTTGCTCCCCCCCTTAATCCCTGGCAGCCACTAATTTGTTGTCTAATTTCTATAATTAGGTCATTGAAGGATGTTCTATAAATGTAATCATGCAGCATGTCACCTTTTGAAGTTGGATGTTTTCACTAAGCATAATTATCTGAAGATTTATACAGGTTTTTGTATCAATGATTCATTTATTTTTATGGCTGACCAGTAGTCTACAGTGTAGGTGTATCACCATTTGTTTAACCTTTCACCTGTTAGACAACATCAGGGTTGTTTCTAGTTCTTTTCCAGAAGTTACAAATAAAGCTACTATAAGCATTCGTGTATAGCTTTTTGTATTAACATAGTTGTTATTGTTGTTGTTGTTGTTTTTATTTCTCTTATTTATCCTAGAACTCCCAAACCAAAGACTTGAGACGAACTCATTGAACCAACTTGGGTCACATGCCTTCCTTAGAACCTGTCGCTGGGGGAAGAGTACAAGAAGATCAACGTAGGTGCGATTTGGCTTAAACCAGGTCAGGAGCTTCACCTCAGGGTAAGGGGCTGGGACCACCTTCCCTGAAATCACAGGAAACCCAAATAGAAACGTGGGTTGTCACGAGGGTTGAAACCTGGAGATTTTACCAAGGTAATATCCATCAGTGAGAATTCTATGCAGGGAGAAATTCTCGTTTCTGGGGAGGGTCCACCCTCAACATACGTTTTCCCCAAACTTCTGCACATGATTTTTGAGATCATATGGCCACCATTCCCCCCTAGTTCCTCTTCTCCTGAGCCCCATGACTACACCCTTCAGCACACACTAACTGGTCCTGATCCTCAGTTCCTGTTCCATGACTTGTGTTCAGTGGCCCATCGGGGTGAACCTGCTTCCCCTTCACACACTCTATTCTTTTCCACTCTGTGATTGCACACATTCCATCTTCTGCAGGGGCAGATTATTCCAGAGGGCCACCAGTCACTTCCTCTTGAATATCAAAGTAAACTCCCCTTTTTGTCATTGTAAAGGTTTAGAGAAAGAAGTGAGAAGGAATGGGGAAGACTGACTGCCACCATCAGCAGCTCTACCAAGTGCCTTGGCGCTGGGGAATAACAGGTCCAGTCGTCTCGGGGCAACAGCTCAAACTTACCTAACTGCAGTTTAGTGTCCATTCCTCCTGCCTCCCACCAACCGTGTCCCTTCCGTAGCACTAGCTCATATTCACAAAGGCATCTTGCCCTCATGAACTCTTCTGAATGTTTCCCTTATATCACTCATTTAATTCTCACAACAACCTTATGAGTCCATTAAAAAGATCAAGAAACCGAGGCTCTAGGATATTCAGTGACTGCTCAAGGCCCCATAGCCAGTAAGCGTCAGAATCAGCATTCAAACCCAGGCAACATGACTCCAGGGTGCATGTTCTTAACCACCGTGCTGACTTCTCCATCATTCAGAATCATCATGGCTCATCGCTTGCACCCCATGTTTTTGGGCTAACCAATACATTCCCTCAGTTCCATAATATGTTATAAAAGAAGACAACAAGGACAACAGTCACAGGCCGCATACCGCGTTTGTTGGGCTCCATGCTAAGTGTGTAAAATATAAAGTTGCTTGTGTTATGCAACAATCAATAACATGTTCAAGGTCACACAGCTATTTAGTAGGGAAAGCCTGGGCTTGAACCCAGGTCTCTTGATGCCAGATCCCATAACCTTAGCCACTGGCCTCTTGACAGGTTGTGGTTTAGTCTCTTGGTCAGGCTTAAGTCAAGGAGAACTGAGTTTCTCTCTCAGGAAGCTTTTCATTGCCTATGACCTCAGGAGTTCTTAGCACCAAGGCAGGGGTACTGGGGGCTCGACATTTCCCAAAACTGACGCACCAGATGGCTGGTTTCTTTTTAGTCCAGTGTGTAGATGGCACCCCTGAACCGCAAGACTAGCTCGATTCTGATCTGTGTAATAGGAGACCGTGACAACCTGGCTTTACAGAAGAAAGACAACATCCACATTATAGACAGTATGAGACAAGATGTGACACATCACACAGGGTACAAACCAATGGGGCCCAAGCAAGATGCCAAACGAGGAACATTTTCGGTTCAGATACAATATTGCCATCACAGAGCGGCAGGAATCAGAAATGCCAGAATTAAGGAAGTGCCGTGTCAAACAAGATGATTAGGTGGGAAACATTCATGAACCATGAAGCTCCGTGGATGACTCAGTGGTGGGGGTCATTGGGTGTCTCATGGCTGGCGTAACCTAAGCCTTCTGATTGTGAACTCTTGACTCCTTTCCCTTCCATAGCACCTCCTCACTGTTCCTCCCAGTCCTTCCCATCTCAGGAGTGGCCCCACTGTCTACCTAGACCCTCCATTCAAAACAATGTATTCTCTAGATTTTCCTCTCCCCCCCCCCAACTGCTTTCTGCATCCAATATATGAGCAAATATGGTTAATTATGTCCGCAAAATATATCTCAGATCTACTTATCTCATCTCCCCTCCATCCAAACAGCTCTTTCCCTGGATAACCGTAATATCTATCTCACTTTCTGCCTCACTTCGCCTCTGGTCCCCTCCAAGCTCTTCTTCATGCTGCAGCCAGGATTATAATTTTAACACTTAAATTTGATCTATCATCCCCATTTCATGCTTAACATGTTTCAAAGGCTTTGTAATGTATTTCAAATAAAATTTACCCTCCTTACCAGGACATAGAGAGCCTCATATGATCTGGCCTTTTTTTTTTTTTTTTAAATCTGGCCTTTCAAATAAAATTTACCCTCCTTGCCAGGACATAGAAAGCCTCATATGATCTGGCCTCTAACCACACCTCCAACCCAATCAGGGACCCACTCCCCACTCTGCCCCTGGATCATGCCCAGCTCTCACTCTTGGGATTTCAACTCCACTCTCTTTTATCCTTCAGTTCTCAGTTTAAGCCTGGATGGCTCAGTGGTTGAGCATTTGCCTTTGGCCCAGGTGGTGATCCCTGGGTCCTGGGATCAAGTCCTGCATCAGGCTCCCTGCTCCATGGGGAGCTTGCTTCTCCCTCTGCCTCTCTCTGTGTGTCTTTCATAAATAAATAAATTTGAAAAACAAAACAAAAAATAATATCACCTCTTCAGAGGGCCCCTCCTCAACTAGCAGCTTGTTAGATAAAATACAGGACAGCCAGTTAAATCTGAATATCAGATAAATAACAAATGTAACACATATTTCTTAGCATAAGTCAATCCCAAACATTGTGTAGGATATAATTCTGCCAAAAATGTATTCATCATTTATTTGAAATTTAGATTTAACTGGGAGTCCCATATTTTTATTTGCTAATCTGGCAACTCTATCAACAACCCACATAGTTCCCCCAAGTTATTCGCAACCATAGCTCCCTATTCATTTTCTCCATTTGCTCACCGTAATTTTAAATTATGTGCCGTACATTTGTCTCTTAATGTCTGTGTCTCCCCTCAGACTTACGTTCCTCAAGGGCAGGGCCGATGTTCCTTTTATTCATCAGTTTATACTAAATAATTAGCACAGTGCCTAGCATATAATAGAAGCTCAATAAATATTCAATGAATGAACAAACGGGTATTATTTTAGCAGAAAGTTGGTAAATTCCTTTTCTTTAAATCTCTTCCCAGGCAAAGAGGCAAGTTTTCACCTTGTTGAAAATACACTTGACAGACCAAAGCAGTGGAGTATGTAATCATAATCCATTTAGTGCAGTAATTAGATTTTAATGTGACTCAATTCAGCTGATGGTGCATCCCAGAGACTACTAGGTGTTGAGTAAAGTTAATGCGACTTTGACACCTTTCCAAATGGTGAAACCACGGGGAAGAATAAAATGGGAGGGAAAGAGGATACAGAGCTGCCTAAGGGGAGGCCCACAAGAGCCAGAAGTTCAGGTCAGAAGTTCAGAAAGAAAGAAAAGTAAAGGGGCTCCTGGAGGGCTCAGTGGTTGACCATCTGCCTTCGGCTCAGGTGGTGATCCCGGGGTTCCTGGCATCAGGTCCCGCATCGGGCTCCCTGCTCTTCAGGGTGCCTGCTTCCCCCTCTGCCTATGCCTCTCTCTCCCTCTCTCTTTAATGTTAATGTCTGATGCCAGTAAGACAAAACAAAGTAATCCCAGGCCAAGCTTAAAACGCTGGAACCAAAGCAAAAATTACAGAGAAACTTTGGAAAAGCACAAAGTCATGCAAAAAAAAAAAAAAAAGGCAAAAGGCAAATAAAATAAATAAGAAAACCTGCACTAGAGTCCTAATAAATGTCACCTGTCACTTCCAGAGAAGGGGCCAGTGAACAAGGATTGCTAAAATATGGAGAAGATAATCTAGGCAAAGAGTTTTTTCAGAATTTGATTTGCTTGCTTATTTTTAAAAGGAAGGTGAGCACAGATGTTCAGTTGCCAGGAGTGGCTGGCTGGGGCCTGTTTGCATATGCACAAATAAAAATAAAGAAAACTCGCTAAATCCCTGGCCTATTTTACTGTAGCTTTGAAGACTGGGCAAAAGCTATGCTGTCACAGAATGAGGACGGCATAGAATTTATGCGTCAGATGCTTGGAGATTTGTTGTTGAAATGTTCTTATTGTTCTCGGATGGTTGTAGGGTTGTTTCCCTGCTCCAGAGATGGAGTCCCTGAAACCCACACAGGGGTCTAGCTCGTAGGTGTTTACAACACACATTACAGGGGAGCATGGGTGGCTCAGTCCCTTAGGTGTCTGCCTTGAGCTCAGGTCATGATCTTAGCGTCCTGGGATCCAGCCCCGCATGTCACATCAGGCTCCCTGCTCAGCAGGGGGGTCTGCTTCTCCCTTTCCCTCTGCCCCTCCCCTCCACTCCTGCTCTCTCACACTCTCTCTGTCTCAAATAAATGAAAAAAATCTTTCAAACACACACATTACAATGTGGTTCATCTTGCCCCACCCTCCTCACGCAGGTCGGATAGTCAGACTTCATGTTTTCACCACCTTTGATGAGGTCTTTGGGCGACTTGGCTTCATTGGAAAGCAACCAAAGTCATTGCTTTGTGGGGCCATCTGGAAAAAGAGTCCCTATCCTTGTAGTGATTTTTCAAAATGGGGTATTCCCTAGGAAAGTATGGAGCAAAGCCGAACCCTACTGTCCCTTCAAGCCACACCCTTCTCCCCTCTCCTCCCTGGGAATACTCAGGTGAGACCCCCAACAGGAGATCAAGAATGACTTTGAGACACAAATGTAGTTACCATGGCAACCTAGGGATCCAAGGTGGGTGTGATCTCCTCTCTGAATGGCTGCCTTTTTGAGTCTCCAGCAAACGTTAAGACTCTCCCCACCCAAAGCACTGAATGAAAAGACTTGTCAAACTCTCATCTGCCCTGGGGCCTTTGCACATGCTGTTCCAGCTGCCCCATCACTGGACAGTCTTCCTACCTTTAGGATTCCACATAGAGGTTCACCACCTCAGGGAAGCCCTCCCAGACTCCTCGTCTGAAGTAGATTCCCTGACTTTACTGACTCCCAGAGGTCCACTCTTCTTCTCAAACTTAACACTTGTAATCATGTACCACGTTGACTGTGTGCTCAATGTCAACCCCCAAATCGCCTGACCTGGAAATCCCATGAGATCAAGGACCACATCCTTATCTTCAACAGCAGATTCTCAGAGTCCAGCAGTATGGCCTGGTACACGTTATCATATTTATTCCTTTTAATCTTAAGAAATCAAAATAGAATATTACAGATTGCTACAGTCCTATTGCCCCCGCACACCCCTCCTCAGCCCCACTCTCCTTTGTTCCTCTCAGAAGGCTGTGCCTTATAAAAAATACTCATAAAAAATACACTGGGTTGTTTTGCATATTCTTTTCAATAATCATAAATATTCTTTTCAACGGTCATAAATGCTACCATACTATACATGCCATTCTGTAGCATGTTTTGGCACTGAGTGATGTATTTTTTAGATGTATTCAATTGGCTATTGCCCTGGGGGAAAAAAAAAAGCAAAATGATATAGCTTGGGAATTCTCCTAAACTTTCATTTTTTAATTCACATGTCCCATCTCAACAGAGATTATTTCTAATTTCCTGTTTCCTTAATTCCCCTTCCCCACTTCTGGACTTGGCTTAAAGTGATCACATTCAGTCCCACAACTTCATACGCCACACTCCCGGTGATGATGCCCACCTGGTTGTCCTTCAACCTTGGCCTCTCCCTGGAAGTCCACACTCGCATCCCCCTGGTGCTTTAACCCCAACGCCTGGCTGTCCAGCAGTCACCTGAAACATCTCATGGTGCAAAAGGAGATTCTTGAATTTCCCCCCAAGTCTGATGCTATCCCAGTGTCCCTCATTTCAGCGAAAGGCCCAAACCTGCTCTATCACTTTAACCAACATTTTAGGAATCATCCCTGTTCCTCCCTTTCCTTCACTTGGTCTGGGGCAACAAACCCCGGAGAGGGTGTGGTAGGAGAGTGAGGGAGGGCAGCTGGTGTCAGCACCGCGTCACAACCCAGGCGGGAGGTAGAACAGAAGTGGTCTGGTTTAGCACATAACCTGAGGCAGGTGACCTCACCCTCAGCCGACAATGCAGGGGGGTGAGGGCTGGGGTGATGGGGACATGGCATGCTTGTTCCGATGGGGCATCTTCCAGGCACATCTGGGGATTGCTACCATCAGCCCAAGCTTGCTGGATCTTCTAAGAGTAGCTGAAGACCTGCACTTCAAATGTTGGCAACTGGGATCCCTGGGTGGCGCAGCGGTTTGGCGCCTGCCTTTGGCCCAGGGCGCGATCCTGGAGACCCAGGATCGAATCCCACATCGGGCTCCCGGTGCATGGAGCCTGCTTCTCCCTCTGCCTATGTCTCTGCCTCTCTTTCTCTCTCTCTGTGACTATCGTAAAATAAAAAAAAAATAAAAATTAAAAAAAAAAAAAACAAATGTTGGCAACTAATCAAAACCATTTATATATACTGCAAGAGCCAAAGAAGACATGACATCTCTATGTACTGCTTTGGCCCACGTGTCACCACCTTGCAATCCTGTGTGTATGTGTGAGTGTGTATTATATTTGGGAGAGGGACAGTACTTGAAATGCAGAGATATGGGTTCATCATACCCAGTTCGTAATACACCATTATTCCATGCACTATCATTCTATGCATAGCCCCCTTTTCTGTATTTTAATTATTTATTTATTCTTCATGCCCTACACCCATCACCCACCTCCACCACATGCAACCACTCCAATTCACTAGTGTCTATTGTTTGTAAAATGCAAACTGTTATCTGTACGCAAGTATTGTCAACCGACAGAAAAGGTGCTGTCACATAGCTCTCACTCTGTATCTGGCATTTTTTGGTCAGGACCAAATTTTTTCAAGTCAATCCATCTTGCTGTGTAGATATCAACTCTGTTATTTAGAATTACTGCACAGCATCCAGGATAGACTCCACCCTGTTTTACCTGCCCAACACTCCCCAGTTGCTTCCAGGATCCCCTATGAAAAATAAGACTGCAATGAAACCATCCTCTACTGGTCCTGTAGGCACCTGCATGAGCATGTGCTTGGGATGTACCTTGAAAGGCAGACCTGGTGAATGATGAGGTATGCGGGCTTACCTACCCAGCCCGGCCAGCAGGGTGGGATTATGCTTGTGTTGCTGTGTCCCTACCAACTTCCTTCTTCTCAGCCTAATGGAAAGTGGTATCTCATGGCTCTATTGGTCCAAAGAGTATTTCTAGAATTAACACAGTCCTTTTGGGGATTGGGGGGTGGAGCTCGAAAGACTTTTATATCTCTTTGTGTTCATCCTCAGACCTGGGTGATTCTCCCCACTTGACGTCGATTCTATTATGCACCAAAAAGCTTATAACTCATAAATTCTAACCTCCACCTACTGGCAAGGAGGGAAGGATGAGGACTGTTCTTCTTATCATCGTATCCCTCCATTTAGTCAGCTCATTATGCTAATCAGTAGCATATACTTCTTGGATGGGAACAATAACCCCTACTTATGACTAGGATGTTTCATCAATTGAAAAAAAAAAAAAAAGAATGTTACTTAAATAGAAATCCAGAGCATAGACTAGAAAGTGACCTTTTCCTTTCTTTTTTTTTTTTCAGATTTTATTTATTTATTCATGAGAATAAATAACAGAGAGAGAGGCAGAGACACAGAGAGGGAGAAGCAGGCTCCAATGTGGGACTCGATCCCAGGACCCCAGGGATCACGACCCGAGATCACGACCCGAGTTAAAAGCAGATACTCAGCCCCTGACCCACCCAGGTGCCCAAAAGCAAACTTCTTCAAACGACTTCTAGAAGAAGTCCCAGGATGAGATGCAATATACTCCGGACACAGAGAAGTTAGTCTTCTTTAATAACAGAATAATATGATTATCTGGTCCAGAGTCTTGACTGATGTTGCCTTGTCATTACAGAAATTATTTTCTGCCTTTTCTTATGGCATAATGTAATCCCCCAGTATTTAGGTGCTTGAAAAATTTTTCCCCTGAAGCGGCGGGAGTGATTATCATGAATGATAAGTAAATTTGTCAGCATTAGCGCACCGAAGTAGCTCCCATCAGCCTACTCCGAGACTTGCCCGGAGGCTGGCAGGGCGCTGTGGGCGCCGGCTGCGGCTCCGGAGACGGGCTGTTGGGTGGGTGCTGTGTTTTGTTTTCCGTTCTGACATCGCAAGAATATTAGAAGTAATTTAATGTTTGCTAAAATATTGAAAATCCTTTTAATTGAATAAATTTACTGAAAAGCTTCATAGATTTAAATGGTCTTACGAGTCATTTACTAGAAAAGATTGATTTCTTTAAGAGGATCCAGCTGTAACTTGCCTTGAGCATTGTACAAATTCTTTAGGGGGAGCGGATGGCTTTTTTTTTCTTGTCAGTCTAGTTGAAAATGATACTCGATAGTTCTATTTATCAGTGGGGAAAACTTGTTTAAACACATTCAGAATGCTGCTCCTGTTTTTCTTGAATCTAATCCTTCTGTTTCCCTCGTTAAGAAGGTTTAAATATAAACACAATCAAATTTGTTCTGTATGAGCTGTTAAAACCCAACAGTAATACAAAGAGGACCAAAATAGCTCTGCCATAATTCATATTAGAAACATAATGCTATTTATTTATAGGACAGAATGATAACACCCGAAGAGATCAGAAGAAGAGTGAGGAAGAACACTGTTCACAATTAAAATTAATAAAATTGAATTTCATAATCCTAGACTGCAGCTTGCTCAGGACAGGGACCAAGGCTTAGCCTTCTTTAAAGACTCAGTCCCTGGGAATGAGGCAGGCTCCTTGTAGGTAAGGGTTGATTGACTTATTGGAGTTGTAGGGGCCACAATAAATAACACCCCTTTCTTCCTAACCTGAGACAGAGGAGGAATCGGTCAATGGGAGACAAAAATACCAGCTGTGTTAAAGATAAAACTAAAAGCATCATGCACCCAGAATGGGCTTCTTGATCCTTCATTCTGAAGTGGATCGAGCTGGCCACTCAGTCACAGTCAGCTCTGGCCAACTAGAGGTTCCCCCTACAGATGGGGGGCTCACCCAGGAGCTCACTATTTGACTGAGATGCCCCAGAATGCACACCTGGGGACGGCCTGCCGCAGAGTCAAAGATGCTCACCTCCCTTCCCACCCTCACCTGTCAGGTAAGCCACGCCCCCTCCTGGCCCCCAGAAGCTGGAAGGGTTCCAAATGCTTTTCCTTTCTGGAAGCAGAGCGGGAATTGCTGCCTCTCTATGGAGCCATACAGCCGTGGAAGTGACTGTTTAGTAGAATGGGGGGTGGTAGTGATGGGGGGGGTGTCAAATGATAGGTTTGATGATTCTATATGGGCTTCACGGTGGCTAGATTTCTCAACTTGACTCACTGTGGCGACCAGGGGATAACCTTTTCCAAAGTTCACGTTTCGCCCCTTTGCTTTTCTGGAAGACCTACATGAGTTCCTGTCTTCACTTACCAAAACGAGATTTTTACTTTTGCAAAAAGAAAGGGTAGCGGGTGGGGGAAGTGAAAACAGCATTGCGGGGGTCTGCGGGAGGGGAGCTGGGTGGGGTAGCAGCACCCCCCAGCTCCTCACCCCCGAGCCACACTCAGCATCTCAGCATCAGGCCCCCGGAGCTCTCAGTGTCACCGAGCACCTGTGCTTTATCTGGATCTGTCTTGTGCGTCCGTTAGCAAGATGTGTCCCAAGGTATCCGGAAAGCCCAGGCTTTTTATTTGGGGGTCTGGAAATGCTCACATTATTTTTCGTGCAAATTAATGCTAATTATTTCTTCCCTTTCAGCTTATGAAAGGTTTCAGCGGAGCACTCAGCTTTTGAATAGCGGAGGGAAACCTGTGTTCCTCCAAGTAACTCGAAAGTTCAGGTCCTTGCTTAGATGCACATGTGGGATCTGCCTTCTATTTAGATTAAATTACGTAGGTGTCAAAGGAATTGCTTGATCATACTTTTATTTCTACGTTTCTATTTTCCTTCTGTTCTCCGACATGATTTGGTGGACTCTTTTTGTAACTTGTTGCTGGGGAAACTCACTAATTCTAAGCTTAGGCAACTATTTGAATCGGGACACTGTTCTTTAATGACCTTAATTGGCTGGAAAGGAAAATCCTTGTTATAGTGCTTTCTGTTCTGTTTTGGGTCTTAGAATTTCCGGATGTGTGACAAATATTAAACAAACGATCACTTTGATTTGGGGTTTCGGGCTCAGATCAAAGTTACCATCATCAAACACTCAGGGAGAGGTGATGAAACCAGGCAGGCCGGGTGGTGGAGAATGCAGCCGCGCAGGCGCGGGCATCCAGTGGCGTTTGCGGAGAGGCTCCTCTGGGACTCAGATCAATGAGGAAGACCCCTCGGTGTTGATTCACTGCCCTGCGGGCCCATCCTCGGGCCTTAGCGTGTCACGCGGTCCGTTTTCTGTCATCCTCACCCTGGGTTCTGATCAGGTTTGGCTTCTCCGAACAGAGCTATCAGAATTATGAAAAACACAAAGGCCCCTCAGTGTTTAAAAGGCATTTTCTAGAAGAATGCAAAAAACTTCAGCCCAACCTATTTCACAGTCACGGAGCTTTGGGGCTGGAGGAGGCCCTGCAGGTCATCAAATCCACCAGGCTTCACCCCACTCCCTCGGTTTACAACAAGAGAAAGAGACACAAACGAGTTTGGCAACTTGAACAAAATTACAAAGCTCTTCGCTGACTAGGTCAGGACCAGTACTCCCTTTTTCAGATCCTCCAACTATCTTTGTTCATCTCTGTTTCTCAAATGTTGGAAACTCGAAGGAAGAATATCCAAGAGACGAGAGAAGAAGGCAGTGTCAATGCCACCTAGCTACCTGTATTTTGTGTATAGTGTGGATTTGATGAAGTATTTAAGGCTGAATCTATGTCACAGATAGCATGTTCTAGCCCGACTGCCCCTTGGTTCCCACAATTTTCCAGTTTTCATTTCTCTTCTTGGTATATTTTATACTACAGTCCCTATACTCATAGTCCAACCCATTGGCCAGATCACAGCTCCGATCTGGGAAATCTAGGTGAGACTTATCCATGCCTTGCTTCCTTCCTTTGGTGGACCCAGTATGAAAATTCTCAAATTGGCCTCAACTGTTTGAGATTTATTTGCATCTGGTGTTATTTGGGAGGTCTCGGGGATTCCAGGAGAATGATAGGAAAGGTTTTGGCATTAAATTTCAAAGTGTGAAAGTTAAAAGGTTAAACAAGGGCGAGAAAGGGCAGGAGGGCCCCCAGGAAGGAAGAAGCGATGGCACCTTTCTTGCCACACAGGCTCCTGACAAGTGGTAACACAAACCCAGACATGCCCTAGCTAGGGAAAACAGATGCTGATGATTGAAAACACCTACCAGGGCACCCATGTTTGGAAGCTGCGTCTTCCAAAAAGGCATGGAGCACTCTCAACTGGGCCTTCCTGGTTTTGGAAAAGGCCAAGAGCAATTTATATCACAACTGTGAGCCGGACACCTGGCCCCAGCTAAGGGGAAGGGAGGGCAGGAAAGGCCAATGATGCCGATGAGAAATTCATGACAGCCCCAGAGGGGAAAAAGGAAAAGAAGAAAAAAAAAAAAAACAACACAAAAACCCACCCAAAGAGGCCCAGGAAGGAAGACTGCCAGGTGGCACCACTTCAGTTTAATTAGACAAAGGCTGCAGGGGTGGGGTGAGGTCTGAAAGCAGAGACACCTGGGGAGCGACAGAGAAGGGGGGTCAGGGCAAAGGTTGAGAAAAACAAGCCACCTGGGACCCTGATGGAAACACTCCCCGCCAGGAGAAGGTGTAAGGAGGCAGGTCAAGGAGGCTGGCAGGAATGGAGGCTACACAGGGGGGCCAGGCACTGCCCATGAGCCGGTGTGCTGTCAGAAGAGGTCAAATGGACCAGGCTGATAGGGACCTAAGAGACTGTCCTCCCCTTGGGGGAATAGGGTAACTGGCAAAGTCGGAGGGTCAGCAGAAAGCAAGGGAATCTAACCTGAAAAGAAAGAATTCTTCTTGTTTATTATTTTATTTTTTATTACAATTTACTACTACTGCAATTAAATACTATTATTCCTACTTAATATCACTTAATAGGGCTAAAATTTTAATTTTATTACTATTTAACTACCATAATATTATTTTTGCTCTGTTTACTAACAGTAGGATTATATGAGTCACATCAGATTTTTTCCCCTATTTTTTCATTTGAAAATTTCAAACTTTCTTAAAAGAGTTGAAAGGAATATACGGTCTACGCCCATCTACCTTTGACCTCGATTTACAAATTGTTGCTGTGTTGCTACATTTGCTTTAGCTCTCTGGCCCTGTGTACTTTAGCCATTTTAAAACAAGTTGCAAGCACCAAAATGCCTCCATCCTAAACACTTTAATAGGCCCCTTACCTAATAAAAAAGCCATTTTAGTACATAACCATCAAAACACCTGAGAAAATTAACTTTACTAATAGTTCATATTCAATTTTCTCAATTGCCTTCCAAATACCTTTTTTTTTTTTTTGCTTTTTTCCCCCCCTAATCCAGATCCAATATCCGAGTGATACATTTGGTCATGTCTCATTAAACTATTTTAATTTGGAGCAATCCTTTTTCATTCACTGTTTTTCATGACTTTGAAGATTTCACAGACAACTGATTAGAATGTACTATTTCTGGACTTATCTGGTTAGTTTCTCATTATTAGATCAAAATTAAGTATCTTTGGCCAGGATACTGCCAAGGAGGTAGCTATTTTTCCTAGAAGGAAAACATGCCTTCCCTACATCTCACCTACATGTGAAAGAAAAGATTCACATCAGAGTGACATTAAGCCTGATCATTTCTTTAGTTTATTTTGATGTCATGGTTTCTCTCATAAATGTCTTGGTCACAAACCAGATCCTTAAATAGTCATTAAACACCCAGTTCTGAACTGAACTCTGAATTTGGTGCTAAGATTGAAGGAAAAAAAAAAGTGCAGCAATCTGGTAAAGAAACAATTTGAGAACTTCACTGTCCAATTCATACAGAAAATTTAAAAAGAAATTCCTGGGTTGATTTCTGCCGGAAATTTACCCTAAGAAACATGATGGGCAGCACCTTTCCTGTGGTTCTCCAGCAGAGGCAGCATCAATCCTCATGAAGAGACTGGGTCACAGGGACTCTGCTCTCGGGAGAAGGGCCCCATGTGTTCTGGATGCCAGATGTGAGAGTGGGAAAGCTGACAGTTTTGAAAATGGAGGAGCCTGACTCCTATTCTTGGCCAGATGGTGAACCACTCACCTCAGCAGAGCAGTGGTTTGCTTGAGGCTCTCCTGGTATTATTTTTCAAATACAGACCCCCGAATTACATAAAAAAAAGTGGCTCAAGTCTATAATCAGATAATAGTCAAATATTCCTGAAGTTGATCAAAAGATGTATCCTATTTAATTCTGAAAATGACATACAGATATGATGAAAAATTAAAACAGGCCAAAAGGGGTTTATGAAAAGTGAATCTGTCTCCTTTGCAAATCCTCAGTCCTATTCTTCCTAAGTAACCACCATCTCATACGTTCTTCCAGGAATGTTCCTGCAAACACACATCCCCATACATATTTTAATAAGATGATTGGAGCTCTGTATATTTTTCTGTTGCCTTTCCCTTCTCCCTCAGCAGTGTACCTTGAATATTTTGTGTATCAACTTATACACAGATCTCTTGCTTTTTAATTGCTGCATAGTATTCCATTAGATACCAAAAATGTTTGATTTACATTTCCGGTGACCCATTTCCGGGTTTTTGTTAACATCAACAATGCTGCAGTTAGCATCCTGTCAAGCACATATTTGTATATGTTCCAGAATATTTGTGAGATAAATTTCTAGAAAAAAAAATTATTGGATCAGTAAAAGGATGCATTGAAGAAATTAAGATACTGTGAAATTGCCCTCCGAAGGGCTTGTCTCCAGTTACATTGCAAATGACCTGAGTACCCACGTTCCCTTCTCCTGGCAAGCCAGTGTGTTTGTTAATCCTGCCGAGTAGTCTGCTAGGTGAAACAAGGCATCTTCTTTGTTTTGTTCTAATTTGTAGGTGTTTATAAGGACATTTGGGTTTTTTCTTCTGCCCGTTTTCCTAATGGTTTACCTTTCTCTTACAGGTGTGGTGTGGCACCGCTTTGTGTGATAGAGAAGGTAGACCTTATTTGTCATGTGTGGGGCAGTCTTTTGCCATTTTGCCATTTGCCTTTGACTTTGTTTATGGTACTTTGTTGTTCAAATGCTTTAAAAGGTTTTATGTCATCAAATATGTTTTCCTTTATAGATTTTAGGTTTTGTGACTTGAACAGAAAGGCCTTTCCTGCTCTGATACTAAGAAATAAAAGAAAAATGGGGCAGACTCCCATGCTTTTTTTGGTGCCTCTAATATTGTATGTTTAAAATTTTAAACCATATAGAATTTATTTTGGTATAAAGAGTGAGGTTTGGATTTGAATTTGTATTTTTTCCAGATGGCATTCAGTTGTTCTATTTATTGATTGGCCCAGCTTTTTCCCATTGCTTTGATGTTTGGTTTTCATCTTTTGGAGGTAATTATTCTCAATAAAAAGGCCAAATCAGACATCATTAGATTCTGGGTATGAAAATTTTTCAGTTAGTTTATTCAGTTTAGAAGCTACTGAAAACAATTCCTTTATATACAACTCTTAATCCATTTGGCAGTTTGGTACTCACTTATCACCAAATGAAAGAAATCATGCATCATAAATGTTGATGAAGTTTTCTTTTTTTTATTTTCTTCTCTCTTTTTAAAAGAGTTTTAGAGAGAGAGCATTGGGGTGGGGTGATAAAGGGAGAGGGAGAGAGAGAGAATCTTAAGCAGGCTCCATGCCCAGTGCAGAGCCTGACTCAGGGCTTGGTCTCACGACCCTGAGTTCATGACCTGAGCCAAAATCAAAAGTTGTACACTTAACTCACTGAGTCACCCAGGCACCCATTAATGAAGTTTTCTTAAATAAAATATATTTTCTTCATCTTTCATTTCTAAATGATATGGTTGCAATTCCAAATGGAGAATTATAGTAAGTTTTTGGCAATGCAGAAAAGAATAATAATTGGGGCTTCTGGGTGGCTCAGCTGGTTAAGCATCCAAAACTTGATTTCAGCTCAGGTCATGATCTTAGGGTCATGACCTCAGGGTGACAGGATCGAGCCCCACATTGGGCTCCTTGCTCAGTGGGGATGCTACATATGGATTCTCTTTCCCTTTGCACCCCAGCCTGTGCTCTCTCTCCCTCTCAAATACATAAATAAATCTTTTTAGAAAAAGAAAGAAAAGGATAACAATAATCCATTTATATCATTACCTCTAATCATTCAAGAATTGTCTCTATACTGGAGATAATTCAGTGTTTCTTCTTCTTTTATTTTATTTTTTTCTTAACTTTGCTTGGAAACATCTTCCAGGTTTCAACTATATTTGGTCAAAATTAAACTCATGAATTACCTAAGAGAGTCATGGAAGGATTGCATGTGAGCTCATCATTACTTCTTTGTAATACTGGATACATTTCTCATTAACTATTGTGTAGTCTCAGTATCACCAGATGACATAAATATCTACTTCACAAGAAGATAACAAGTAATTGGTTATTCCAACTTGAGTAGACCTTAAAAGACTCAAAATGCCCCTTAAAAAATGGGGTGGGGAAGAGGAAAACATAGACTTCCTGAACCCTTGGTAGACATCACTGATTGATTATGGCACTGTTTGTACATTTTGCTCAACTCTGTATCATTTGTGTTTTGAACAGCACTTTATATATAGCAGGTATTTAATTTGTTGAGTGGAAGGAAAGAAGATGGATGGATGTGGGTTAGAGGAGGCTTTGCCGACATCTACAACTAGCAGTAAATGCTTACTGATCAATTAACACTGGAGATGAAATCTATTTACCCTGTTTCACTGAGGCTTTATTCTGTACTCATTTTTCCAGACTATCCAATGAAAGATAGGTACGTTACATAAAACACTTTAGTTAAAAAAGCCTACCTTGCTTATTGTCCTCATGAAGATGATATATTTTTGCATCATGATGCAATTAAGTAAACTGTTTTTACATCTAGAATTTCCATAAGACTGCTAAGCAAAAGTGGATTGATGTACACCCTGTTTCAATTAGGAACCACTCAAGGCTTCTTTCTTTCTCATTAATTACAAATATAAGCCATATTAGAATGGGAGCTCCTCCCTTCATCAAGACAATGAAAAGTGTTTTTATAATAACCATGGTTGCAATATTTTAAAGTGCAGATAATTAAAATCTCAGCATGCTGCCATCCAAACCACATACAACAATAAAAGTAAAACCTTGCATCGAATTTCAAAGAGCCAGCTATGAAACTCCTCCCTGCCCCTTTCTCTAACGAGCATCTAGTGAGGACCTGGAATGCGACGTGTGACCTATCAGCGGTGGCGAAGCAAAGGTGAGCAGCTATTTTGTTCTGTTCAGTTTGCATACAGATGAGCAGGGTGCGCAAGTAAACAAATACCTACAGTAGGACATGGCAAGCCTTCACTAAAATACTGAAGAAGTTGATTAAGCATGCTTATTAAATTTTGATAGGCTGCCTGTAATTTGAGATGAATTTATTTCTGCCTACTCTGAGTTTCCCCTGGGCAATGTTTTGGTAGCAATCATTTCTCCTCCAGACCCAACTCCTACCACCTACCAAAACCCCCTACTTTCATTCATTTCAGAGCGGGCTCCCTTATAAGATAAAATCACTACTTTTAATTTCATAACAGATATTTGTAATAACTATATGGATCTTGGTAAAAATAATTTGATCACTTAGGGGCGCCTGGGTAGCTCAGGGGTTGAGCGTCTAGACGACTTCAGCTCAGGTCATGATTCCAGGGTCCTGGGATTGAGCCCCGCATGGGGCTCCCTGCTAAGCAGGGACTCTGCTTCTCCCTTTCCCTCTGTGATCTCTCTTGCTCTCACTCATTCAAATAAATAAATAAAAATCCTTAAAAGATAATAATTTGACCACTCATTCAACAAATATTTATTGAGTACCAACTATATATCAGGCACTGCGTTAGCTGTCAATGCCGGGGCTCTGATGACTAGAGGCTTCAACTCCTTGCCGGGAATTCTTTGTATATTTTTATAATATTTTAAAAAACATAACTATTAGACTCCAAAACAAGGACAAATAAATGTGTGGGTTGAGGGTTCGCTGGAGATCAGCAGAGATCAGATGCGGCAATTTGTGTGGAGCAGAACAAGCCAGGATTGGAAGAAATGTACTCATCTGATATAAATGTATTCATGATAACTCATTCCACGAAAGATCTGAGGGGATTTACGAAGATACATATAATTCAAAATGATGAAGCAAATGAGTCAGGACAAAGAAATAAGGATATAAATATAATAAAGATAAGAGTAGGTTTACATTGAAAAATGCAAACTGAAATTCATGCAGCCACTAGGGAATGCCAAACACTAGTGATTGCCAAACTGAAGAGTAACTTTGGGGAAATGTGTTCAATTCAATGATTCACTATGCAAATCGGAGGACCTCAGTGCAGAGACAACAGAGAGACATTTACAAAGTGATTGGCCAGTTTGTGAGGATCAACAGACGAGAGAGACTCAAACTATCTTAGGTGGAGAATAATAATAAATACCTAGGGAGTCTGTAATAACATTGAAAGAGTAAGGATCAGACAAAAGGTTGAAGTAACATGCTTAATATTATAAAATACTGAGATTTTTGCAATAGTGAATTGGAAATTCCATTGCTGTGATCTTAATCGGACTTTTGACAGGAGATGCGCTTTGGGAGTTTTGAGGGATGCCCACGAGTGAGGTCACTCCTGTCGCTGGGGACTAGTAAATAACAGGCACTAAAAAACTGGTTTAATTCCAAGGGAGTGTGGTTTAGGCAACAAAGCTCAAGAGTTGAAAACAGTTAGAGATGGCACTGCTGGAGGGTGAGTCCCAGGATGAAGGCTTACAATCAGCTAGATACTCCCTAGGTCTGGTGGGAGCCAAACTTCATCTCATGTGTATACCATTCTTGCACATTCTTAGAGGAGGCATCATAAAGGCGTCTAGGCCATAATGGCTCCTCAAGTGGTGTTACCCCGAAGTCACAACAAGCCTCCCAGGAATGCAAGTCTTAGAATCACTCCTGGCTAAAATAAAAGGTGGCTGGTGTAGGAATCCAGCTGTCTCCATGCAGCTGAGTGACTTAGGACACCTCTGTTTCCAACCTTTCACACAAGGTCTGCTGCTCTGGAGGACTTGCCCATGGTGCCAATCTGCTGCCATCTTCCACCAATTTGGAGAAAAGAAATAAACACATAGCCTCAACCTGCAATGGTATTAAGAGAGCCTGGCAGACCTAGGATTCCACCCTGCCAGCTCAGTGTTTCCAAGACCATCCAATTAAACCTGATGCTCCCCGCAAACCCTTTGTCCAGGCATGACCCTAAGCTCCCCCCGCTGTCCCAGTCCCGGTCTCCCTCTTGGCCTGCTGCACAAAGCATTATGCTTACCATGGACCCCATGCAGTCCCTCTGCAAGCCCTCCTCACACCTAATGAAGAGCTCATATAAGCACAGCTCCAAGTAGTATGAATTCCAATGTTTTCATTTAAAATCTATTCACTTAAAGTCAAAATGACATCTTAATGCCACTCAGCAGAGCAATTTGCCCAGAATAAGAAGTGGGCTGCATTTTTGGAAAGACTTACTGCTAGATTTCAGTCCACATTTTTTTTTTAATTAAAATACATGGATTGTCCTCACAAACTCTTCCTGAATATTTCATGTGTTTTGTGCTTTACTTGCTGTACATATCTTCATAGCATGTGTATTATTCAAATATTCCCAACAGATGGTCTCAAGTGCTACATATTATATAGCATTAAGTGAATAGCTTGGTAAACAAATGAGTCAAGGATTAAAATATTTTACAGCTTATAAATCATGGAAGATGTTCGATAACAGTACATTAATAAAAAAATCTTTAAATGTAAACATAAAAACATTAAATGCCACTATTGGATCAGTCCACTGTTTACGGCAAATGAATTTTTTTTCTTAAAACAGGTGGTCATCTTGTACAGTCTCAGATTAGACTCTAAATTAATCTGAGGCCGGCAACTAGTTTACCTGTGGCCTGGCCTCCCCACCCACCTTCCATGGCTCTCTTGCCATTTCCCCCTCATTAAAGCCCCTTTCATAACTAGGAAAGGAAAGGAAATGTGTAGGCCAGTTCTGGTACTCTTCGGATTAACTTCAGCAGAATTTTGCTGAAAGAGGTTCAAACTACAGGTTCAAGTTGAGGATTCTGAACTGGCTGAGACTTGAATGCCCTGAACTCTCGGTTCCCCTTCCACAATCGGCTAAGCAGGTGTTTGGCACTGATATCTCCATGGAGAAAAGGAATAGAAACATAAAAACCCCAACCCAACAACTTTTGCCAGTGTTCAGATGTCTCTGGATCCATTTTACGCAGTTAATGTTCTAGTCGTTATTCCACCGAGGAATAAAAACCAATAAAACGTTCTCCTGCTAGTTGCTCTCCCTCCTACCCCCTTACTTTAGATAATGTTACTTGAACCCAATCACTTGGCGTCTCTAGTAACTGATGCAGGATCTTGCAAGACTTTTCAATTTCATTCTAGATTTTCCTGGAAATGAGAACTCAACCCCGTTCTGATTGTGAAAATAATATAAGCTTTCATAACTCTTTGACAAAATGGTTATAACCAGCAAAGTTACCAAGGTGCCTATTAAATAGCACCTCTCACCTACAGTCATAAGCTGGCTGTGCTTGTGCTATTAAGGTTCATTACCCAATTTCACACACAGAGTCAGACTTTATTTTACCAGTCAGTATGCAACTGTGTTCTCGGATTCAAATGTGGAACAGCCAAGTCACAACAAAAGGTAGATGCTCTGGCATTTTTGCATGGAGGCCCATATTCTCAGTCACGATCTCAAATCTTAACAGCACAAACCAAAACGTCGGATCAATGAATCCATATTTTTACAATGTATCTACTTTGCATGATGCATTGTGCTTATCTTCCGAACATTCTACTATATGAAGTGTCATCGAGTACGATACTTGTGGGATCCCTGGGTGGCTCAGTGGTTTAGCGCCGCCTTTGGTCCAGGGTGTGATCCTGGAGTCCCAGGATTGAGTCCCACATAGGGCTCCCTGCATGGAGCTTGCTTCTCTCTCTGCCTGTGTTTCTGCCTCTCTCTCTCTCTCTGTCTCTCATGAGTAAATAAATAAAATCTTAAAAAAAAAAAAAGTATGACACTTGAAGACTAAATTTCTTTAAAATACAAAATGTTCATCTCACCAGAAAACTAAAAAAAAAATAAAAAAATTAAAAAAAAAAAAAGAATAAAAACCAACAAACAAAACCCAAGATTCACAAATTCAGGATTGGCAAGGAAAGTCACAATAAGTTTTTTTTAAAAAATTCTCTACAATAAACTACAAAAAAAAAAAAAAAAAGTTAGGGGCTCTATCTTAATAGTTCTCAAATTTGAAAATAAATTTGGAATACCTGGAGGGCTTATTAAAAGAGCATTCTGGGTCCTACCTCCAGAGCTTCCAATTTAGTCATTCTGGAAAGGGCTTGAGAATGTGCATTCTGACAAATTCTCAGATGACAGGGGCATTGATGCTTTAGGAACAACACTGTAAGAACCAGTGATCTATACTATTCACCTTTCCTGATCTGGCTGGAGTCAAAAAGTATAGTAGGATTTATTTTATTATTATTTTTTAGTACGGTAAAATTTTAAATGGCTAATGTACAAAATCAAGCAAACCATGGAACTGACAGCCATCATATTTTCATTGAAATGTGAATTTTCTATCCTAAAAAAAAGCCCATGAAAACACATCAAGTCAATATAAAATAAGTATTACCAGAAATGGTCACATACCATATGACCTTAACATAGCACAGTATTAGGTGCATAACTGATCTTTGGGACACTAAGGTTTTTGGCTTTTTGCTTTGTTTTGTTTTTTGTTTTCTGGGGGGTTTTGGTTGTCTTCGGTTTGTTTTGGTTGTTTCTTAAATAATTTTTAATGCCATATAGTTTTGTAGGTGTTTTAAAGATATTTATTTGACAGAGTGAGTGAGCTAGTGAGCACATGCAAGGGGAGGGGCAGAGACAGGCAGAGGCAGAGGGAGAAGCAGGCTCTCCAATGAGCAGGGAGCCCGACACAGGGCTCCATCCCAGGACCCTGGAGTTTACGACCTAAGCCGAAGTCAGATTCTTAACTGACTGAGCCACCCAGGTGCCCCAGGTTTTTTTGGGGGGGCGGGGGGGCGGGGAGGACGGGACACTAAGAGTTTCAACACAATTTCTGCCAAAAGGCAAGACCATCATAAATACGATATTGAAAAAACATAATTACCACAAAAAGGGTACATAGCAGATCTGAGCTGACATTCTATAAAACGCTCTAGACACTAAAGCAGTGGCCCTCTGACTAACTTGGGCTTATCTGTACTGTTTCCTTCTTAAGCAACTGTACATTGGGCCCAGGGGCAGTCTTGGTTCTTTATTGTAGTAAGAAGATTTAATGAGACCCACCCATTTAGTAACTTTTTAAAAGTACAAAACAATGTTGTTAGCAAGAGACACAAGGTTCCACAGCAGAGCTCTAGAATTTATTCATCTAGCATCACTGAAACTTTATGCCCATTGAATACTTAACCCTGCAAGAGTCCTGAGCTGGGGTTCTTAACATCTCATGCACACCCCACACGCCCCTTGGCCAACCCAGTTTTTGATTAAACACAAAATCATTTGTGCGGCGGGTAAGAAACACCAGTCTGAATCGCTCTGATGACTTGATGGCACATCAGAAACAGTGACTAGGGATGAGGTCATACACTGGTGGCCCTCAGCTTTTTTGTTAAAAAAGTGAATTAGTTGCTAACATTTGGAAATCGTATTTCACACAGAAATCTGTTTTCCTTTTCTCTAGGGAGATCAGGGTTAGCAACCCTGGCCTCACATTCATTTCCATGTGGGCACATAAGCTGGAGCTGAACAGCTGCCGTCCCCTTTTAGTGGGAGAAGTGGGCTCTCCAGATCTGTAATCCCTACTCTGCTACACCTGGCCTGCCTGGTTACGCACCATACTTACCTGGCTCTGTTGACTCTGGAGTCTGCTATCCCTGCAGTAAGGCTGTTGCACAAGTAGGAAGTTTCCTGGAAACTGCAAATGACCTGTAGACTTGGTCTCCTATGCTCTCCTGTCACTTGCCCCGTCGTAACAGAACGCATGTTATAATGGTGAGATCTTTACTTTTTTTTTTTGAAGATTTTATTTATTCATGAGAGACATAGAGGCAGAGACACAGGCAGAGGGAGAAGCAGGCTCCCTGAGGGGAGCCCAATGCGGCACTGGGTCCCAGGACCCTGGGATCGTGACCTGAGCCAAAGGCAGATGCTCAACCGCTGAGCCTCTAGGCGCCCCTACTCTGTTCTAATCCATTAGAAAAAAAATCGTTTGCAAACTTTGGTACTAATGTTAGTAACAAACTGGACCACATCTCACATTTGACTGCAATACACTTATCACGGAAAACCTTTGATAGAGAAATTTGATTCTGTGCTTCCGAGTGTAAATTCTGCTTCCGGGTATGTCTAACAAATGAAAATTTCACAAATTTTAGGGTATAAGGAGTAAAACAAGAGAATCAAGCATTTCTAGTTCACATAATTATAGGTTCTTCAAAATGCTGCTGGTATCCCTGTACGAGCATAAAAATGTAAAAGCATGACATTCATGTTAGCATGTAAGATTATGTGGGGGGAAAATGTAGAATGCTAGGCGTCCAGGTCACAAGAGATTACCCTGACAAACTAAACAAACATTCCTGAGTCAGGCCTTGCATCACAAGAGATCTTATGGGGGAAATGGCCACTTTAATAATAACACGTCCCTATTCCCAAATTACCCCACATATCTGTGTCTCAGTAGACTAAGGAAACATAAATGTGGGGGAGAGGCAGAAAGGGGAAAAATCTAGAGAACAGGAAGACGTTCTGGCCTGCAGAGAAAGCTCTTGCTCCAAGTGTATATGATTTATGTCCCCAACTGCTACATATGGATCACATCTCCCGATGTGGATCATACAACTGCCTGAGACTCTGCCATCCAGATCCACTCCCGAGCCTCTCCACACTGGCCTCCTGCAGCCAGCACCTTGATGGACAGGTATACCAGGGGACGGCTGGGCTGAGAGGGCGGAGGGGGTGAGGGCTGAGCGACTCCTGCATGAGTGGGACAAGAAACGGTGAGAAGTGCTACAGGTTTGCCAATTCTAGAGTTTCACAAGCAGATTTTTTCATTAGTTGTCTTAAATGTCCTCTGAATGCCTAAGTGGTCCTCACAGGGTGGTTGTGAGGTGTAAATTAAATAATGCATAAATAGAAAACATTCTGGCTTGACTTTAGCCTCTACCCAAATACTCAAATGTCATTTTCTACCCCAACCAAAGCTCCAGCCCTCGGAAGGGGTGTCTTACACATGGAGGGCGTTCACATCTCTGTCGAAGCATGTCCACTCCCAAAGGCCTGGAAACCACTCTCTGAACGACTTTTCGAAACTACTTTCACAGGGAAGTGAGTCTGCAGGTCTTACGATACACCGGCTGCAATACATCAAAGAAGAGGCATCCTACATATTTTTCAAAGACAAGCAGGACTCATGTACAAATGCGTGCATCGTGCAGTCTTATCTGCAACAAGAAATCACCGACAACTGAATTAAGATTAAACACTTTAATCAACTATAATAAATTGATAGTTATATATTATATAAAAATTCTGATTCATGCATCAGATTACATAAATTATACAACCGTCACATTATGCAATGCTTACAGACTTTTGGGTTCGTACCTGCAAAAATGTATACAAGTTACCAGAGCATTTTACTTAATAGGATGTAATACTCTTCAGTTATAAATAATGCTTATTATCTTTCAAGTACCTGCTAAATATATATACACTTCTAGATCTGCAGCATTTTTTTTTTTTTGTACCTCAAAATACAAACCACCTGGAAGCTTCAAAGATTAACAGGTCCAATGTATCATTTTTTACAGACTTCCATTCCATTGTAAGAGTGGAAATTTTCGACACAGAAAATAAATGAAATAAAATGTCAACTCTAGTTTAATGCTTGAAAGCTTCTACACTTCTTATTAAATACATCAGAAAACCCTTCATATGCAGATTAATTAGTTAAGGTGCTACCTATTGCATATTAAATACTTCCAATGATTGCATCTGGATTATTAAAGTTATAAATCTGTGAAAACGGGGGCTTTCGATGTGTGCTGACAGACCCTTACATCTCCATGAACCAGCGGCACTGTGGTCCTTTACCTCTTACTTCAAAAGGATCGAGTGAATGAGCATGCTTTATACTTCACTTACACACACACATACATACACGCGCGCACGCGCGCGCACACACAACACCTACCATATCTATAAGACGTATGAGTACATGGACATCAAAAAGTTTCTGCTTGAATTACAAATCCAAAGTAGTTTGCTTCTCCTAAAAGGCTACAGAGGAAAATAAAAGCTCTAGTGTAACAATTACTAGATACATTAAAGACAGCAGGTTTTTTTTTGTTTTTAAGATTCTCTTTGCTCAAGAATAAGCACCCTTGTGGGGGTGGTAGGTGGTGGTGGAGGGGTTGTGAGGGTGGAGGAATAGGTGAAGGGAAGATGTGAGGAAAGCAAGTCTGTCACTAATGAGCTGAGTTTTACTTAGGTTTCCATTCATGAAATCCTTTTAAATACAAGGCAACATTTTCACAGCTGGAAAATTACAACAAAATCTTCATTTACTGCCAAAAGCAATAGATGTAGTTATGCCTAATCTAAGGATAATACTACATTCATGGGAGAATGGCAAAACTAGGTTCAATGCACAATATAGCAGCAAAAAGCAATACTCAAACATTTTTCATGAATGGGTGACAAGTCACTTTATATACAATTCTAAGATATAACCCTGGTATTTGGTAAATGAAACTCGAAGCCTAAGTGGTAGGACAGTATATTCAATACTCTCAAAGCCAAATTTTAGAACTGGAAGGGGAAATGGTTGTAAAACAATACTGTTTTGAAAATAATAGCAGAAATACTTTAATCAGTAACAGAGATAGGTTAGCTTAAGACAGGTTCAGGATAAATATTGATTCTGTGATTTAAAAAAATTCTCTTACAATGGGAATATTCTTCAGCATGCATTTTTTTAAGCCTAAAAGCAAAATGTTTTAAGTCTACTGTGCTGTGTGCATTATTGAATGAGTGCATGTCTTTTATTTCTATTTCTAAACTACTAACAAAATATGCCAATAGAATATCTGAAAGTTACATTTTGGAGAAATTAACTGAAGGTGATTTTTTTGGCTTTTTTTCCCCCTATAATGCTAGAAACTAAAATTACTCTGTTTGCACTTCTGTCCAAATACAGGAAACACAGACATGTGTACTTGAGAATTCATTTTTACTTTTTGGTTTGAGTGTTTTATGTGGACCAATTATGAAAACATGTAATACGTTTGACTCTAGGTCACGAGCGGAAGTTCATAAACATTGCAGAACATTTTCAGGCAGTGACAAGTGCAGATTCAGATTTCAGTACAATTCTTGTCTCAGATTGAAAGATAAAAATATTGATTCAGTTATAACCAAATCATTCACGTCTGATAAATCTAATCCTTAACAGTTTCATCCTGGTGTGGAGCCTCTCCTTAGAAATGAATTTCCTCATAAAAAGAATAGTAGTATTTGAACAATACTTTATAACGAATTCTATTTACATAAAACATATCCCCAATACAAAACTGACATCTTGGTTCATTTTATAAAGAACAAATTTGGCCGAAGCATATTAAAATATCTCCAGATAATCTGTCATAATACTGAAAACGCATGGATATTAGTATTTTAAAAAGTATAAGAAGAGTTTCAGTTATACCAACAGAAAAAAAGTGCTAAGAATTTTGTAATATTTAATAACATATTAACTAAAAATGGCACCCTGTTAGAAAATAATAATTACTAAGACCTCAAATGAGAAAATAGCATTCTAAACCAGATTTTGAGGTTTACTACAGAAATTTATAAATGGAAAAAAAAAGTTGGTAAAAGATATTTTTCCTTCTCCACTTCATTTAAAAAAATTATTCAATTTTTTGTATTTAGGAAAAGTTCTCAGAATTTCAAAATGTATGCTCTCATAGGAAAACTAAAGAAACTCAGAAAATACAAACGAGCAATTTTAGCTCATGAATATACACTTGGCCAAGTATTATCTGATTCAAAATATTAAAATGAGCAAAACTATTCTATCTGCTTTGTACTGAATTTTCAATAAAGTCTTTGTGGAGAAAAATATTAGACAAAAATGCAGTTCATTAAAAGCCTGGAGGATACATGTCTCCATATACAGGTGAATTTTTCCATTTAAAACCAGAGACACGGATTCAGGGTTTCATAGTAAGTATTTTAGATTTTTAAGGGAAAAAATAGATGATGAGTAATATTTTCGTACCATTTTTTTCACTTTACATTCCAGGCTAATTCAGTACAAATATATCAAGATAATTCACGCAAGTGCCTGATATTTTGGGGGTGTGGATTTTATAAAAAGAGCGTACATATAATTTTGCAATAAACCAATTCTTAAGGGTGGCCAAAGAATAGTAGATAGTGCCATGCGAGTGAAGTTCTGTTCCAAGAACTCACTCCTCCTTCAGTGACTCTTATTTTGGTTCAAGACCCAAATGCAACCATCTGTTCTATTATTTACGTAACTTGAAACCAAGCCGAATTCTTCATTCCTAAAATTTGCCCATTGCTTTGGGTTATCAGGCATCAGACGATCACCTACTTTTTTCCCCTTTGAATTACTTTCAGATCTAACTTCCTAATATTTTCTTTGCTAGGGATTTAAGGGCATTCAGAATCTCAACAAAACAGACTACATGAGCTTCTCTCCTACTTACACAGAATTCAAGTATTAAGATAAAAAATCACTCAAGAAATTCGTACTCTTGTGACACTAGTCAAGTTTCCTATAATATGTCATGCTTTGAAAAAAAAAAAAAAACAAAACCCAAAACCCTTTGGATCATTCCTTTGAGAAAAAGAGCAAAACATCTGATGCTGGAATAATATATAGGAGCAGCTCATTTTGAAACGAAGATTTGCCAAGTCAAGAGTGATCTGAAGCAGCTTCCCTATAACAAACTGTGCTAGTAGCAATGATGATTTGTTCTGCATCGATAGAGCACACATAGATTTTCAAATTAAGAAACTGGTATCCTAATTTTAGAGGCAATCAGTTGTTTTTAAATGTTCTAAAAACACATGTATCTATGAGGTATATGCATGTATTTTATATACAAAGATACATGAACATATATATTCATGTACATATATATGCATATAAAATATGAACTTTTTTTTTTAGTGTTATACTGAACGGTATTCCTGCAGCTAATTATGTCTACAAACGGACTTCTGAGAAACCAGCCACAGCATCAATTCTGCTTTATGAGCTCTATTCCTGAGGAATAATAAGTCACATCCTTCTGAAGCTGTCCCTAGGCCTACGGCAGGTTAGTAGCCCAGTGCCAGCACCTAAGTGAATCCTAAAGAACTGCTTATTCATTGGGAATCTTGCCTGTTTTCACTTTAAATGTTTAAATTGTTTAGCTCACTTCAGAGGTCACTCTTGATGGTCCCTGCTAATATTTACAGGTAAAATAACTTTTTGCAATGGAGTGGAGTATGTAATGAAGCCTGATAATGTAGTTTCTTGCAGTGCCAAGATTTTCTGCTTTCTTTTGCTCTTTCTTCTTTCCTTTTTGCCCCTCATCACACATGTTGTACAACTGGCTTATTAACTGTTGGCGAACTTGCCAGCCTTCCTGGATGGTTCGTATGGCACTCTGAGGATACTGGGTGTTTCCTCCATGACCCTGACGAGGAGATTGTCGATGTAGTCCTCGAGTTCCCGGATGTGCGTGTCTTTCCTCCTGAGGAGCTCCTTGTGCTTCACGAGCTCCTGTAGGACCTCCTCATAGGTCAGACCACGGTACCCTGCAGTGGCATCAAAAGGGTTGCTGTCCTGGAGCAGGAGAAAGATGGGTCATTTTAGGAGACAGAACATGGCAGTGGGGGGCAAGTTAAGAATGATTTTGAACTTCAACTTTTGATTTTTCAAATTATGATCAAGTTTCTTCTGTGCCCTTGCCTAGAACCAAGACGACAGTTCACACCATGGCTGGCCAGTCCTGAGGCAAGAACTAGGGCAGGTGCACCATAGCCTTGACTGTAATTCTAAATCCTTCTAGAACCATGTTTTACATTGTGGACAATGTCCTCATATATGAAATTGACTATATCATTTAGGACTAAGTGAAGAGATAAACTGTTATGTAACACATATAATTAAAAGAGGTAAAAGACTAAAGATCTCTAAGAGTCTACAACTGGAAAAACTCTAGGAAGCTACTGAGAACTATACATTTGGACAATGGCTTAGCCCTCATGGAACTGCTGCTGATGGACTATGGTTTAATGTTATGACTCTGGCTTTTGACTGAAGATGATTTCAAGAAGCAGTGGTGTCAAGTGTGCTTCTCCACTTTACCATGATATGTTCAAAGCATTCAAGATTAAATCAATGAGCAGCCTTGTAAGAAGCCCCATGGGAGTAGCTTCTGTTATAATTTAGAGGCAAACAAAGCTTTTTCTCCCCTGAGTAACCAGTCTAATTCCTCCTCCTAAGTGCTAATACCTATATAACTTATTTCCCTTTTTGCCCTGGTCATTAGGAAACTCAGAATTCACCTACAATCATGTTAAGTAAACTCAGGATTAGTATATCTGCATTCTCTCCTTTCAGTTATCTACTTATTTTGCTAAGCTTATTCTATCGAATATCCTTTCTTACACAAAAATAATAAACTAAATGGAAAAAGACATTAAAGCAATTCATTTTTATTACAAATCAGTCTAATATTAAAAGAAAAAATATCTGCCAGAAATTTAATCAAAACAGCACTGGAACATCATCTACGGTGTATAGGATTTAGAGTTTTCATTATATGAAACAGAACACACAAATATTAAGGAGCAACCTTTATGCCTTTTTATACATAGTTCTATCTTTAAAACTCAACAACTTAGAAATGGTTTTTATCACTTTCTTTCAAAACTTTTGCATCTGGCTTTAAGGAAAATAAACCCTAACAACTGAGGAAATTGGTCTTGCTCTTAAGGAATAATTGTAGGTAATCTATTTCATGGAGGATGGTGAACAGGGACTAGGAGGTGAATGCAGAAAGGCCTTTCTCTCTCTCTCTTTTTTTTTTTTCATTGGATTAAATTTGTCTTTATGCATTTTCAGGATCTACTTATTTGACATGCATCTAGTGCTCAGCGGGGAAAGCCAAAGTGTCACCTTTTACAGGTGCCTTGACTTTGCCATCCAGAGAAACACCTGAAGTACAGATATCAGTTTGATGTTTACGTTCCTAAAGTCATTCCCTTCCCTAGGAAAAGGGAAAAATTCAGGAATGATAATTGCCCCAATCCCATGGAATCTCTCATGTTCTATAAAGAAGATAGAGCTCACGCTAGGTCTTCAGGGACTCTGCCGAGAAGAAGTGGCTGACGGGCATCCCAAGCAGTGGGCTCTGCTTGTTTAAAGGAGGAAAGAGGGTTGAAGGCACAGAGGAGTCAGGAGCAGGTGATCAGGGCAGAATGGTGGCTGGAGAGCAAGGTTCAGGGCATCATCTGGGGAGGCTGAGATAGGAGGTTTCAACAGACCCTCAAGGATACTGGGGGCTATTGTTAAAGGACTTTCAGACTTACTGCAACAGGAAATAGGAAGCCACTGATGGTTTCTAAACAGGGGCAGGTTGGGACTGGGGTGAAGTTCTAGGAAAATTAAAATGGCAGCAGTAGGTAGGATCATTTGGAGGGGCTGAGAGTCGTTGTCAAGCTACTGAAACATTAAAGACAAGTTAGTAAAAGCCTCCACCAGATTAACAGGATGAAGAGAGGGGATGCCAACGGAAAGTGAGCTTACATTCTATATGATTTAAAACAACTCATTTTAGTATTAGAAACTGGGAACAGATGCAACTTTAGCAGCTGTATTATCTTTGTCCCTCAAAAGCATTTAAGAATATTGCTTTATCACAACTCTGGACACAAGTGTTGGTTTACATTTTCTTCTCTTTCAATCTTTCATAATAGTAAGAGTATATACACACACATACACACGCACACACAATTCACGTATTTACTAATTTATTTAATTGGTCATGAGCAGTTTAGAGATATAAAACTTACAATTTCCTAGCCACATTCTTATTAAACATTTATTATATTAAGCAGATTTCTGTAGAAAAGATAAGACACAGTATTGAGGTAAGTACATTTTTAAAATTTATTAAAAATCAGCTAAACTTTCTTACTGTAACCTAAGTAATTCTGCATAGATTTGAGACAGATACCGGTCCAGGCCTCACTTCCCTTATCTGATAAATGAGATGTTCTCCACGGTTCCTTTCAACTCTAAAATTTCCTGGTCTACAAAGTAATTTTTTTTTCTGAACTGCATTTTAGAAAAGTAGTAACATCCAACTAATACGATTTCATTTATCTAATAAAATGTGTACGGAAAAATAGGTGTTCTTGTGTGAATTGCTGGGGTTAATGAAATCGAACTAAATGGGCTTCATTACTGACTAGTTGACTGTTTTATGGGTTTTCTTCGTTTAACATAGTAACACTCTCTCTAATCTTAATCAAATTACACATATATGAACTGATTTCTCCAAACTAATTAAATGATGATACAGTTAGCAAATAATTTATATTGTTATATTTAACACCACACCAGTACTACCAGATAATGTGATTGAAGCCTTTTTAAAAAAAAACATTCATTGCTGTAAAGACAATGAGGATGAAAGACGTGTGGAAAAATTCTTATTCTGACATATGCAGTTTACATTATTGCTATGATACGAATCAATCTAACAATTTAATCTCTCAAAATAATTAATTATCATCCCAGGATACTGTTCAATGCTTTAAAGCCATAATCTAGAGTAGAGAAGCCATTATTTGGCTTATATTTCCCTTCACAACCATGTAATACTTATATACAGAGAGATTTCCTGGAAATACATTTCTGACCTTTCCAGTACATTTTCCATTTGTCCTTTTATGTGAAAAATTTCCCCCAAATTTCTGCATCAAGTTTCTAGGCAGGAAAACATCTTAGAAACACATGTACTATAAACTATATTCTGGAAAAGAATATAAAATAATTAAAAACAGTTTTGTGCTTAGTTCCAGGTTTTATCTCATATTTGAAAAGCAATTATTTAATCCTTCTAATTTTAGGCGTAAGATTCTCCAACTGACTGACATACTCAATACATATATACATATGTACCACCCCTTCTACTGTTGATATAGTTCCCAATAAACTAATAAAGATTAATATTAATCCACGAATAGGAAATTAAACCATTTTCTGGTCACAAAAATTATTTTGCTTGAAGAGGAAAACTCTCAGGCAAATACAAAAATCACTTCTTTTTCCAAAAGATACTTCTAATACTGTTCTTGGAAGAACTTCTGAAATTGAGAAACCTCCAAACTGGTAGAGACTCAAATGACCTACAGTGGGACTCCGGAGGACTCGGTATTTACTCCCCTGGCACTCTGCACAGATAGCACATGTGTTTTTAAGATGTCTTGAATTTCAATGTAAATTTGTTTTCTCTCTTCTCCTTTCACAACCAATCCTTTGTCATTCCGGACCGAACCTCGGCTAAAAATTGCCATACACAGATATCAGAAAATAGGGAGTAGGTGAGAGATCGGTTAGAATTATTACATGAAGTTTCCTAATTTTCAAGAACAGAGTTGTACAGAAGACTTCAGAGAATCACTACTGATCTATTTTTACTTCACACATAGCCTAGCCTTTTAAACTAGGAAATGTATATTTTTTGCGATATTTAAATTTCAACAAAAGCAAATTATCAGGATTCAAAATAACTGGAGATTTAAAGACAGGTTGTCCTGGTAACCAAATCTTGGTGGGGTACTAACTGACATCCAAGGCAGCTAGAGGAGAGAGAGAGAGATAAGATGAAGGCTTGGCATTCTCTGATCATCTCATTATTGTTCTAATGAGGAACTTTGCTCTGGGAATATCATCTCAGCTACTTTCACATCTTTTGTCCTACTGCCTTCATCTCCCTTTCAGTTCTTAATTAGGCCTTAAAGAGCTCGCACTGCCCTTTCAACTGGCTACTGCTCCTGTTTAAACACTGTGCTTTCACAGACAGGTGTTGGCATTAGCATGTAAGACATACAAACTTAATTACAAAATACTACGTCCAGAAGGGGAAAAAAATAACTTGGTGGATGGCTATTATTGGAGAACTTAATGTAAATTACTTCAAACATCTTATAATCTTCAACATAAAAATTGCTCAAATACTTTTCCTCAGTAACGCTCTGTAGAAGGGATGAGCTTTCTCCTCTTAATTGTATCCTGCAGTAAATTAACAACACCTAGTAATCCTTTCACTGTCATTTAGAATAGTTAGTATTCCAGAGAAAAATAATCACACATCAAGGATTCTTTTATCACCTTTAAATCCCTTAACTAAAACAATTTTCACATTTTATTTCTTTTAAGAATTCTAAGGATGCTTTTACAGCAATAAATTACAAGATTGGGAAAAGTACATTTACAAGCACAGAGAAATTGTAATTAAGGTGACTTCATAAACAATGGCTGCACATTAGATCGATTTTTTGATGTTGCATTTTGTTTGAGATTAAGTAACCGCCTGATAGAATTCATTTTACTATCTGATCAAAGGCTGACTTCATATATTCTGACATTTCTCGCCAGACTGCCATATTCTAAAGACTTGAGTATTTATGAAACATCAAAACTTATAAATCATTTACATAAAACAGCAAAAACGCAGTACAAAGTCCTCTGCTTCTATAATGTTTTCTACAATTTTAAGTACAAATAACTACATTTAGAAAGGTTTATACACCATTCCACAGTGACTTCTAGGCATATCACATCATAGAAAAATTGATATGTTATTGCTTTAAAAGATTCTTATTCTACATCTGGATCACACACACTTTAGGGACAGATGGTTCAAACAGCAACCACCAGCCTCTTGGAATAAAGGCTCTATTTCTGTTATTCAGTGAGAAGTCAGTTTTCTACCAAGAACATGTGCCCATATTTTTGTAAAGTAACTTACTCTCTAGGTTTTATGCATTTAGAATTGACTGCGGATGCAGTGGAACTCTGAACAATCAAACCTGGACTTCAAATAATAATAAAATGAAGTTGAGATATCTGAATAGTCCTTGCAAAATCTGTGAGCTAATGCAGTTGGTCGCTTCCAAGTCTGTTAATATATTTGGTTTTGTTCTAAGAAGGTAAGTGTCCTAAAGGCTCTTTCAAAGCCTCTCCTGGTTAACTAGATCTCTTGCCAGGATGCTTTTCCCATTGTTGGATGTTAACAAGGCAGTTTTATTCTTTGATTTTTGCCACAACAACAACAAAAAAGGTTCATTTTCTCCACATGCTCTTATTTCATAATTATAATGTTGACCTTGACACACAACTTTCACATTAATCTTAAAAGCCTGTAAACAAAATATGTGGATTCTAAATTGGCTTCAATTAGAACTATAATATTTGCTTGAATTTCTATAGATTATAGAGTTGCACACCCTATCGTATATAGAGACAAAGTTGGAATTTTGCTTTTCTTTCTCACCCACACTACCGCATTAAACTACAATCCAAAGGTAACTCGGGGATTCAGGATGAAGGTCTTTTTAAAAATGTATGCCAGAAGGAAGGCCAGCTTGTGGCTTCTTTTCTGAAATGCACTAGCCCCTCGGCAACTTACCGGGATTTTCCTGAGGTCCTCATTGCTTGTCGGATTCATATGAAAACTAAGGAACAAAGGACAGACACAAATGTTAAAAGTGTATCGCACAGTCCACGTGGTTGAGGAAACATAAAAACAGAACCTTTCTAACCAACACAACTTTTAAAGTCCTAAATCACATGGATGAATGAAACTTAATCCAGGATGCAGGAGAAAAACAATACTCACTCAACCTTCTAAAGCATCTACAATTTTAAACTCTAAAGGAAAGCCCTCCGGTTATTATCAGAACTGAAGAACTGTACCTCTAAATACAGGGTTTCTGAAGATCTTTAAATGTAAGTGATTTTACCCTGCAAGATAGTTTACAAAACTGAATTTTATCACATTATATACATGCACTCACTCACCTTAGACCCTTCGGATATATAGACTGTGGAGAATCCAATAAATTTAAGTTGGAAAGACTGCAGAATACCAGTTAAAGCAATCTTTTTTTTAAAAAAAGTATACAGGTATTAGAAAAATTAACTTTTAAACACAATCCTATCAATGAGAATGAATTCAGAATTGTATGAACTATTGCTGCCATTAATGTGATTTCTAAGAAAGTGGTCTCCAAAGATTTAAATATCCAAATGGTCTAAAATACAATGGATTTCTTCCATGCAGAGAGTCAGAGAACATCACAGCCGAATGCTATAATCGTTTCCTTCTTTGAAACATGTCCATTAGGAAGGGACTGCAACCAAAAAGAGGCTAAACTTCAAAGTCATCTGATGAGTAAATATTTCATCATTGCCATTCAAGTTTAACTTTTACCCGGCACTTAAGAGTACTGCTCATTAGAGCCTCGACAAAGCATTACTGTCCTAGGAACCTTTTTGTCCCCCTCCCCTCCAAAAAAGACTTAACTGTAAAATGGACAGTTTTTTCATTATCTGTGCTTTTTCAGCCTAATACTTGAATCTTTTGAAAAAAATTCACTTTTATGATGTTTGACGGTGTGCCTACAAAGTCCAAACACCAACTATAACAGCTCAACAATCTCTACTCCTACAGGTACCTGTCCCAAGCTGTAAAACCACACACGTTCATGTACCTGCACAAGAGAATGCCCCACGTGTCCAACGTTTCATTTGTTATGACTAAGATTTGTAGTATGAGCGTCCTGAACTGACTGCTGACTTTTGCTAGCTAGAACTCTGTGGATAAATTATTTCAGGAGAGCTGGGTGACACAGAAGAGGAGATGAAAACATGTTTTAAACACCCACAGATGAACACCGCATCAGCAGGCTGATGCAGCTGACCCATTTCCTCATTCACGGTCTTTATGGTGTTCTGTATGGTTCCAGGCTAGAGTCAGTGTACCAGCCCTTAGGAGCCCGACAAAAGAGCGGCTTAAAAGAAATTAACAAAAATAAAATCCAGAAAGCCATGATCACATGGCACACCTCGGCCTGGAGTGCCATTGAAGCAGCTGCTAACATTTGTGGTCCCTGTCCTCCTTGATTTCCAGTCCAAGGCAGTCATCATCAGGTTAGTCCCCAGGGCCTAACCTCTCCTGGCTATCATCTCCTGGCCCATTGTTTTCTAACAGTCAAGAAGGACATCCTGCTGCATGTCTCTCCATCCAAATGACAACATGATTTATACTCAGGTCTGCAGTACACCAACCACAGTGGTTCAAGGAGAAAAGTGACTCACAGGCCCCCAGGGCCAACGGGCGTGAATTCAAATCCAGACTCTGCCCTAATCTTGCTGTGTGACCCTGAGCAAGTCACTTAACTTTGTGTCATCTGTCAAATGGGGATGGCAACACTCCCTGCCTATGAGACTACTGTAAGATGAAATGAGTCAACAACATGTAAAACATTTAGCACAGTGACTAACAGAACATGTTCAGTAAATTATTTTATTTAAGAAACATTTACATAGCACTTAGACTGTGCCAGATACTATTCTGAGCACTTTACCAAAATTAACCCATTTAATCTTGATCACCCATAAGGTAGGTAGGATTTTTCATTTTCAGAGTAAGGAAACGAGTTACAGAGAGGTTTGGTAGCTTGAGTGTGGCCATACAGTCAGGAAGAGGTGGGGGAAGGTGTCTGGCTCTAGAATCTGCCCTCCTACCTGTGACACACAGCCCCTTGGCCTGCTCTCTGCACACAGATCTTAGTGAGCCCTGGCTGTACTGCTGAAGCCCTGAACAGACAGGACACATGGATTACTCAGAAAATAAAATGCCATCTCATTCTGAGGTGCACATGCAGAGCTGCACCCCTGGAAGGAGGAGAGCATACTCAAGAGTCTAATTTTTAGATCACATGGAAGAAGGCAATGTCCCATCATAGCAGTTAGCTAAGGATGGCCAAAGTCAAGGAAAAAGTAGGATTTAAAATTATATGAAGAGTAGGTTTGGCAGAGAAGGAGGGCTCTGCAAATAGACACGTGGCCTGGGGCTTCGAGACAGCAGGGCCATTGTAGGACACCGAAGAGACTAGAACATGAGGTCATGGGTGGGAAGCAGCCCTTAAAGGCTCTTGATGCAAAACTTGATGCAAAAGATGGGACTCTTGGACCCGATCCCTCAGAGCAGTGGGCAAGTTTCTGACCAACTTAATCTTCTTTTACAAATGCTATTTAGACAATCCATGTCTGGTAGTATAACCCATACCCATTAACAATTGACAGTAATGATCACTGGATGAGTATCATCAACAATATGATGACTGTGTAAATATCATTCTACGTCTCAGGAAGAAATTAGTGACCTGACAAACAGAAATGCCAGCGTTATATTTATCATAATGAAGATTTTTAGAAAACAGACGCCAAGGACACAGAGTTTATCAAAATCACAAAACTACCAATATGTAACATACAGTAGCTTTAGCCTCTGGAAATAAAGAGCAGCTCAGTGACAGCCTGAAAAATGTCTGCAAAGTCTCAAGAATGCTGAAACCACAAAGGTTGCACACTGGAAGGGGAAAGGGTGTCGTGCGCGGCAAGCCCCAGCTCCCCCCATTATCACTGCCAGCAGAGCACAGAGCAGAGCAGAGAGAGGGCTCTTGCTCAGGGCATTGTCTGCAATCTAAAGGCACAGCCCCTCCCTTGTGGTCGGCTTTATTTTCACACACTGACGTGTCAAACACAGGACACAGTCAGTCATTCATGGCTGCCTTTTTTGATCTGTCCTGAAGGGGGGAAAAAGAGTTAACTGAACTGGATTGAATTAGCTTGGTGAAAAAATAAAATGTCTCTATTTATCGAAGTGTGGCACCAATTTGTGTTATCTTTCTCTTTGGACTGCTGTCCTCCTGTCAGACAAGATATCGAATAATACAGTCTGACTGCTCAACTAAGTTGTTGACAGGTTAAGGGAAATGGTGTTTTTAATCAGGTGTAAGATAAACTTGGACATGCTCCTACTGAAAAAGTCTATATACAAACTTTAACTTTATGATTAAAAAAAAATTAGTTTGAGAAATCAAAACTGAAAGAGTTTGGGGGTGACAGAGAACTTTAAAGCAAACTTTAAATGGATGAAAATATTTTAAATTCCTACTTTCAAAAATATCTTAAGCTAAGAAGGTATTTTACCTTAACGTTCTAAAGTTTGTAAGAAGAAGCTGATTTTTTACAACATATTTCCCAAATTTTCAAGAATTTTTTTCCAAGTAAACTCTAATTTATAAGTTTGAAGTGAATACCACTCAAATATATTTCAAGGAATCATTAGTATCTCTTACATAACATCATTTATTAATTTATTTTGAAATTAAAATAAATACCGAGTAAAGAAATAACTGGGGAGGACTTGAAACTGTCCTAACATATCTGCTTTGGACCAGCCTTCCACAGATAGGCCAGAAAGGCCAAACAATCTTTACAACCTCCGAATCATTCAAGCACTTGGCAGCGATCATTTTCTTCTTCACCCTTCCTTTTCTCTAACAAATACATTCTTTTGGAACAAGAATATCTAAGAGTAGAGACTGTTGAGAATTAAAAATGTATAAAGTGCTTGTCAAGAAAAAAAAAAACCCACAGAAGAACAAAGATCTATTAAATCTGATTAACTGAGTGTAAAACAATGCAAACTGTAAATTCCTGACTCTAGGACCTTAAATCTTTCAGTAAGAAGTCATGTAACAACGCTTGAAGCTCTTCTGGAGGCATTTAAAAACAAGTATTATTTCATCTTCCATAATATCTCTTTCCAAGCCCCATCATTGCTGAAATTATGAAGCTAAATACATTTCTGGCCTACACCTTGATCCATTTTTGTATTCAAGAAGTGAATTCAAGTTATTTGCAATATCCAGGAGGTGGATTTCCAGCCCCACCTGGCTGGAAGGGGACAAAGAAGGAAGGGGGTGGGTAGTAGAGGAGTAACTTTCTCAAACAACATTCAATTTCTTATTGTGTATGGGAAGTAAGTATAACTTCAGACTATCACAGAAGAACTTCTAAGATCATTTTCAAAGCATACCATCCTATTGATTTCCCTGTTTAACTGTGAGAGTAGGCACTAGAGACCCAGGCCTTCACTTTGGTGACGAATGTAGTTGGGAGAAGACAACATAACATAAAACTTTGCAATGAATCTGAAAAAAGGAAAAGAAAAAAATACCCCACTTACTGTGAAGAAAGTGTATAATTCTTTATCATTACAAATAATAATGATAGTATGCCTTATTGCAAATGATATTTTATTGACTTTAGCTGTGGTACCAGGCACCTTTCAGAGCACTTTACATGTTAACTTACTTAATTCTTGTAACGTGCTGTTTTTACTTCCATTTACAGAAGGGGAAAGATGCACAGAGAGGTTAAGCAGCTTACTCAAGGTAACACAGTTATTAAGTGGCAGGGTCAAGATTCAAGGAAAGACAGCCAAACTCCACAGTCCAAGCTCTTTAGCCAGGAACTGTGCTTCTTCCCCCCACCCTCCAACGTGTTCTGAACTCTTCAGCTGTGCCGTGAGCTCAGAGAGGGTTTGCTTCAGCAGTCCAGGACAATTTCCTGAGGTTTCTCCCAATCAGAAGTGATTAAGAAAAAAAAAAAAAAAAAGAAGTGATTAAGAGAAGTCCAAGGCAATCTTAAAGAGGTAGAACACAGGCTGAAAAGCAAGAGGTTTGGAAATAACCAAGCCCACTGTTCTGTTCCACAGGCCCCTCCCTGCGCCCTAGGAGGCTGATGTCTGCAGAGTGCTTCATCTGGGCTGCTTTGCCCAGTGGCTTCCGGTTACTCTCTGCCCTGGGAGGCACCTGCAAGAGACAGGGGATAGAAGGAAGGGGAGGTAGGGTATTTATCGCCCCCACTCCCGGTTCATGTCACTGCTGCCGCAGGCCCTCCCTGCTGTGCTACAGGTTTAAGCAGTAGCTTCTCTATAAACAGCCACAGATGAGCTACAGCTGTCCCTTCACACCTAATACAGCAGTCCCTTCCAGACACTGCTGGCTCCTGGTGCAATACCTTCCCTCTGCGCCATCCTTAACCCCAGGCACCCCTCTGGAAATGGTCTCTCACTAAATGTTCTCCAATTATCCGTTTTGAGCGTGTCATTTGTTTCCTGCTGGGATGCTATAACCGATACAAGAATATACAATAAATGCCATAAACTATTAACTTCATAATATAAAGTGGTTAACGACAAAGGTTTATCCTATTTATCTGTTAAAAAGAAGAAAGAGAGAGCCAAAGAAAAACAATATCCCACAATTATTCATATGAATTATCTACACTTCCCTTTGCCCTTCATTTTCTGGCTTTTGCTCTATCACTACTTATTTTAACACTCCTTTCTTTCTTCCAAGAATATACACCGTCTTCTACTTTGTAAATGATAATTCACATTTACATGCTGGCCACAAAAAAAGTTCCTGGCCTTCATTTAACAACACTTTTCACATTCATAGAGCTAGAGTACTTTATGTTCAAATGATTTTCAATTCAGAATTACATTATTAAAGACTGATTGCTCTTGCAGTTTGGAAATGGCGTAATGGCTTAAAGTGACTTGAATTTGAATAATACCACCTCATATTTATATACTACCTTACATCCCAAACAGAATTTCTCTAGATATAGTTCCAAAGGAAGAGTGGGATATGGCTACTCTCGGTCAGATCCATTCAATCAAAAATCCCATCTGATCAATTTCATCTTCTGATTCCCCCACTTTTCACCTGCTTTTTGGACCCACTACCAGCCCAACTGTTCCCTCATTTATTGTGTTTACTCACCTCTCCCACCAGAGCATGTTCACTGCCTCTTACCCCTCCTACAATTGCCCCATTTTTATCTTGCCAATTTCTAGTCCTTCCTGAGGAACCCCTGCTGACTCTGTTACTCACTCACCTCCTGTAATCTAAAACACATCCCCCATCACCAGTACTCACTGCTGCTTTTATAAAGGTCACCAACAAACTATTTTTACCAAAGGCAACAGCCTCTTTCTCTTTAACCCCTCAGCTCCATCTGATACCAGTGACTTGTTCTTTCTTTTTAAGACTCTCTTTTGAGATACCTAGTAGCCGAGATTTTCTATGTTTCCAATTACTCCTTTTCCTTGTCATCTTCCTCTTCTCACTCCTATGAGAGAGACACTGGATATTTCTTAAGGTTCTGCTTTCAGACCTCTTTGTACTCTACCCTGGTGATTTCACATTCTCCCTCCAGTGCCCCTGCCACCACAATACAGTGTGACTGCTGGTGTGACTGCTCAGTCTTTTATCTTCCACTACAGCTGTATTATCCTTTGAATACCACCTTTACAAATGTCTGTTTAAAGTCCTGGATTGGATATCTTACCTGTACCTCAAGGTTAACATGTCCCAAACCAATCATCATCTTGACTTTTGTATCAGTTCTGTCTGATTTTCCAATTTCTGGCATAACCAAGTCTCCTGGTCACCCAAGGTGAAGCCTCAGGAATGCCCTGGACTCCAGCCTTCGGCTTGAAAGCTACTGCCTCATAAGTAAGCTGCCAGATTCTCCCCATTCAGCTTCTGAACATGAATCTTTTTTCCTTGCTACTCAAGGTCACTGCTACCTTTCTGATCACAAGACCATATCCCTCCAGCTCAGGCTATTGCGAACAGCCTCTTACCAGTCTCGGCCAGTCCTTCTTTGTCCAATACAGCCTAAGCAACATGGCTGGGTAGGACACACTAAAGCTCAAATCTAACCTTGTTACTCACCTGTCAAAACACTTGTGGCCTTCAACTTCCTCCTGAACAACAAATTTCTTAGCGTGGCTTTCAAAACCTATTGGATTGGGCTCAAATGATCTTTCCAAACTTACTGCCCATCACCTAGTACCCAGGTACAACCAACTTGCTCTAAATTTCATATTTTTAATAAAGAAATAAGAGATGCCACCTACTTCAAAAAATTAGGATTGAAAGAAGGTTAAAAGAAATGAATTTGAAATGTTTATGACAAAGTGCTATTCAAATATAAGGTAAGTAAACCTACACACAGGACCTTATATCCTTTATAAAAGTTAACTCAAGATTGGTCACAGGCCTAAATGTAAGACATAAAACTGTGAAACTCCTAGAAGATAACATAGGAGGAAATCCAGAGGACCTTGGGTATGGTAAATACCTTTTTAGGTACAAAACCAAGGGCATGATCCATGAAAGAACAAACTGATAAGCTGAACTTCATTAAAAGTTTCTGCTCTGTGAAAGGCATTAAGAGAATGAAAAGATAAGCCACAGGCCGGGAGACAATATTTGCAAAGACATCTGATAAAGGATTATTATCCAAAATATACAAAGAACTCTTAAAACTCAACAATAAGAAAACAAGCGACCCCATGGAAAAATGGGCCCCAAATCTCAAGAGACAACTTCACAAAAGAAGTGACAGATGACAATAAATATATGACCATAACATCATACATTGGGGAAGTGTAAATTAAAATAACAACGAGATATTGGAATGGCCAAAATCCAGATCACTGACAACACAAATGCCAATGAAGATTTGAAGCACCAAGAACTCTCATTTATTGCTGGTGGAAGTGGAAAATGGTATAGTCACTTTGGAAGTTTGTGGTTTCTTACAAAACTAAATATATTCGGGTTTTTCTTTTTTAAGATTTGAGAGTGAGAGAGAGAGAGACAGAGACAGAGAGAGCTCAAAGAGGGAAGGACAGAGGGAGAGAATCTTATGCAGACTCCATGCTGTAATCTCATGACCCTGAGATCATGACCTGAGCCAAAACCAAAGGCCAGGTGCTTAACCAACTGCACTACCCAGCCAACCCACTAAACATACTCTTACAATTCAATCCATGCACAATTACAATTACACTCCGTGGTATTTACCCAAAAGTGTTGAAAATTATGTCCACACAAAAACCTGCACACAGAAGCTTTATTCATAATTGCCAAAGCCTGGAAGTAACCAAAATGCTCTTCAGTAGGCGAATGGATAAATAACCTATAGTACATACAAACAATGGAATACTACTCAGTGCTAAAGAAGAAATGAGTTATCAAGCCATGAAAAAACATGGAGGAACTTTGGGTACACATTACTAAGTGAAAGAAGCCAATCTGAAAAGGAGGGCTACTAACTGTAAGTTTCTAACTATTGGACATTCTGGAAAAGGCAGAAACTATGGAAATAGTAAAAAGATAAGTGGTTTCCAGGGTTCGGGGGAAGGTAGCGGTCAACAGAGCACAAGGGACTTTTAGGGAACTGAAATATTTTATATGATTGTGTAAAGGTAGATACATGTCACTAAACATCTGTCCACCAAACCCACAGAATATACAACACCAAGAGTCAACCCTAATATAAACTAGGGACTTTGCATAATTATGCTGTGTCATCCTAAGTCCATCAATTGTAATAAATGTACCATTCTAGTGGCAGAGGCTATCCATGTGTGGGGGTAGGACACATACTGGAACTTTTTTCTTTTGCTCAATTTTGCTGTAACCTAAACTGCTGTAAAACAAAAACAAAAACAAAAAAACAAAAAAAAAAACATTTTCTTAAAAAATTTGCCTTTTGTGCATTTATCTTAATTCCTGGATTCCCTGCCCCTTCTGCTATAAATTACTTGAATAAAAGAATGATATTTCATTAATCTTTTCAATCCTGGCATCTGACCCAGTATCTACAGCATGGCAGATGCTTAACAAATCTATATCGAATAGATCAATAGTCAGTGCTTAATGAAAATTTCTAAGAACTGAGCTAGTAGTTGGCTGAATAAAACGATGGTAGGTCAACATAAGTTTTAACAAGAAGATATCAAGTCCTCAAAGAGCAGAAGAAATCATTTTTCTGAGTAACAGAGATTAATTATATCTAGACCTGATGGTATATTAATGGAATATTTTTCAGTTCTTTTTAAGACAGAAAGAATTATTCTGATACTTAAAACTGCTACTATGAATTGAAATTGGTGACCCGCAATAAAATCAATTCAACTAGCCAGTTTATCCAGTTTACCAACCAGGTCCACCAGTTTAGGTGTTTGACCACAATACAGATTAATTTGAGATTTTTCTGGTAAATCCTGAAAACATGTATTCCACAAAAGCTCTATGTTAAAGGAGTTTAAAGAAATGTTCTTTAATGATATTCTTTATAAAAGCTCTAAACAATAAAGTGTCCAAAAAGAGATTCCACTAACACAACCTGTAGCATATTTCAGTTGTATTACATGTGCAAAAGGGCTTAAGAGACAAGGTATAACTCAATATCGCTTTTTCCTTCTTTTTAGGAAAAGAAAAAAAAATCAGCACCAAATCAAATTAATGATATTATAGATTAAAATACTACATTATCTCTCCTGGGACTGGGCACACTCACTGAATACCTGAATGGCAAAACAAAACCTAATACATAAATGTCTATGGGGATTAACTGTAATTTACTCATTAATATTCTCACAGGATGTCTTTCATGAGATCTCATAGGCAAGACAATTAAAAACTGTGGTCAATGGAGATCATGGACAGCAAATTCAGAGCAAGCTGCTTTTCAATCATGAATAGTAATGAATATGTCATCGAAGAAGTCCTAAAACTTGAGGATTTAAAGAGATCTATGAAATTATGGAGTATTTCAAGAATCTCATATTCACTACAGTTTAACTTACCATTTTCTCCTGGTGAAGAAATAAAAATTATTTTAAGTACATTCCCAAATTTCCAAACATATGGCTTGTGTGATTAGCCTTTTCCTGGGAGAGGCTGAGGGCTGAAGATTATCTGGGCACAGGGAACTTCTCCATGAGGGGCAAGCCAGGCAGGTTGGGCCTCGGTCCCTCTGGCCTAGCAAAGGAGGTCAGGGAGCCCATAACACCCTAGGCCAAGAGCACCCCAAGCTGGCTCTGTACCTGCGACAAAGTCAAGTTCTAGAAAGGAAGCCACTAGTGCCCTTTGGTCACCGGGAAGGCCATGGATGTTCAAGAGCAGCTTGCAAGGAGGCCCCAGGCCAGAAAGCATCTACTTCCCCTGCTGAGCCTTCAAGGAGAGACTTCATAGGCAGTCAGATTTATGGAGGCCCTCCATTAGGCGACACAAACCCTAGACTCCTGTGCATACGTGCATACTCTTTAGAAGCAGAGCTACTAGGATGACTGGGAGATTTCTAGCCACTCTACACCGTCAGCTGAGATGCCTAGCCTTCAAATCTATTCTTGGTGATCAAGAGCTGGTTTCACAGAGCTATGAAATTATAAAATTTTGCTGGAAAATAATATATTGTTTTACATAAAAATACACTCCCTAGCCCCTCCAAAAGTAGATGAATATAGTGATTTTATTGGAAATTGCATATTATACTGCATCCCTCAGCTAGCTTTTTCTCAATGGTTCTTTGTTTAAAAAAAAAAAAACTAACATTGTAAACACAGGCATCCACTGATTTTTTTTTTACAGTGTACCTTGTAATATTTGCAAATTTCTGCTGCCACAGTAACCTCCCCATTGTCCTGTTCCTACAAGCTATATAAATAAAATTACTTTTCACTGCACACAGTTTTTATTCTGAATCTAACACTCACACTTAGAAAGAAGCTCTCACTGGCATCTTTCTCACTCATTCTGTGTTTCTTCCTATTCAGGCCCATATTATATATGCATTAGCCAGGTCACTGTTCTCTGGGTGTCCCCAAAATTGGTTTTCCGTCGCATCACTCATAGGCCCAAATATCTTTATACTTATAGAATTAGGTGCAAATGCTTCATTCTGGCATGCTAAGTTCCCATTAACAAGGTACCATCTCCACTACTACCTCCGACCCTAACAATTTCAGGTAGGCTGGGTCCCTGATAGCCACTTAAAACACTCATTTTTAATGCACTGCCTGGTCTCATTTTAATCCCCATTCATAAAAGCCCTTTCCTCTCTCCAAAGATCCATCCTTTGAGATTGGGCCAATTGTACCTTTTCCTTGACACCTAGACTGTCTGACCTTACCTATTTAATCACCTGGCATTTTTAGTTCTCTGAGCAGTTAGTCACCCATTAGGGCAATCAGTTACATATTTTGTATCTACCTGCCTTTGATCGAAAGAGATGTTGCCTGATGCATCTTTGTTTCACAATATTAACAGAATTCTTACACAAGACAGGAGAGTAATGTTCATCCCCTATTATCAAGTTCTAAAACGAACATTTTTTTTTTAGCATGTCGCCCTAATACATACTGTCTCCTCACAGTCGAAAGACAAAAGGCACAAAAAAAGTGACATTATAAGACCCTACCTGTCCTTATTATTCCATAAAATAAACTGATGGCAGTACAAAAATACCTTACATTTAAATTTTGGTTATATCTTCTCTTAAGTGAGGAATATTTTTTAAAACTGGAACGACAGAACATTAAAGATGCAATTGATATTATTTCAGGAATATTAGAGAACCTTGAGTTCAGAGACTCCTCTAGCAGAATCTTACATTCTTGGTGAAAATCAGAGAGAAAAGAAGACACTGTCCCTTAACAAAGAAATGAAAGAGCCCACCTTCACATCTTGCTTAGAAGGGATACACTAGGGTCTGTGTGAATTTCCTAAGGCAGGGACAGACCCTTTTTCCAAAGAGGACTCTGGAATGTTCTCAAGGGTTTTCCATAAGCAGCATTTATCCTTCTTATAATAACAGTTTGAACTGCCTTCTTTAACAATTTAATCTAAGCTCAGCTACATGAGTTTAGAAAATATTCACCATGATTTAAGGTAAAGCCAAAGCTTAGCTGTCTACCCTGCGCTGTCCTTACCAGTGCTATGCAAGAATTTCTGAACACAGGATTTTATAGCAATATTGATTATAATACCTTTCCCTTGTAAAGCAATAAAACATATTTTCTACTTAATACAGGGAATATTTTACTTAAACTCAATGTGGTTTAGTTTATTTTATCAAAGATTATTACTGAACATACATCTTGAAAGAAAATAGGAAAGCTATCAAGTTTATTGCTTTCTGCCAAATGTACACATCCTCTACTGGTCAGCAAGAAACATGAGCTCCTAAATTCTATTTTAAGATTTAAGTTGAGAATACATTATTACTTGGAAATAATTTCATTTAACTTATTTAAAGCAATTATTGCAGGTTCTTTAGGTGCTGTCCAATAAGATCATAATGAGAGCTACCATTTCCAGGTTCACCCTGTGGCAAACCACCCTCAGCACTCTATGCACAACACTATTTAATCTCTTCTGTAACACCAAGGTTGCCAAGGTTGTTATCCCATTCTCAGTTTTAAAAAATGAGGCTTAGAAAGGTTAAATAAGGTCATACATCTAGCTATTCAAGACTCAAATCCAGACCTGAATCCTAAATTTGAATTTTTCATACCTATCCTGTATTTCCTTTAGAATATTCTACTATTACTATATCTACATTCTCAATGTTATATTGTAACATCTCTGAGTGGAAGAAGGTAATCAAATATATATTCTGAAACAAATATTAAATTATGTTCAGTATGATTTCCATTTTTAACTTATTTGGGGCATTTAATTTCTTTGAAAATGAAAAAAACTGCATGAAACAAAATATATTGTATATCTCTAGTCAACAAAATATGTGATTAACCTGAACACCCCCATTCCCATTCCAGGATCCATAACAAAGAGGTCATTATACTTAAGGCAGAGCCGCTGCAGGGCACTCACTAATTGGCTCCCTGGTAGCCTAAAGGAGCAAACATACTTCCTCAGGAACCTACCAGGCATAGAGTATACCTAGCTCCAAGACTCCAACTAAAAAAGAGATGACAGAATTACGAAGTAGTGAGTAAAGAGCTTACCAAATAGTGAGTGAAGATACAAGAGTACATAGTCGTTATTTATAAAATATTCCTTCAAAATGCATCTTGCAATTTTTTAAAATAAGCTTTCTTGCTATTTACTGAAATAACTGTACATTCACTCCCCAACTTATAATTTCTTATAATTTCTAAAATTACCAAATTTCTAAGGTTAAAATACATAAAATACATACATTTTTACCTATGTGTGATACATTGTATTTAATATACGCTTATATATTACATTTTAATATTTATATTACAATTACGTTATATATCAATACTATATTTAATACCTCAAATCAAAGAGCACTAATTTATCCTTAAAAATATAAGTTGAAGGAGACAAATGTCAAATGTCTGGATCCCAATATTCTTAGAAACTAGCTAAATGTGTAAAAGGAAAATCATTTCATAATCAAATTAGCTGCTTTACTTTCTATTGCCAGCAGCTATTTAGAACATCTCTACCACAGGTACCACTACTACCACCTATTAAAATATAGAAACAGTACCTGTATTTCGAAAGTTAAAGCTTTATTGCTATGGCAAAAAGTAACCACAGGTGATGGAGTCATAGCGGCCCAAAAGGAAGTGTTCTAAACAGAAAAGTAGTGTTCACAGAAGTAGGGCTAAATATAAAAGAAACAGAAGTTATTCTCCTGTGAGAAACTAACAAAAGGGGTCCAACGGGGACAAGATTTGGTAAAGCCAAAACCGCTGGAGAGAAATACATGTAGTAATTATAATTCTAAGGTGAACACACTTTAAATGCATTAAACCCATAAGCAATTACAGAAATTTGCACTGTTGTGTTCAAAGAAGCCAAGTGTGGTTCAGTATTCAGAAATAGACTCTCAAGAACTGTAGTTAGTGTGCTGATATTAACTTGCTTGTCTTCAACAACTCAAAACACATAATTTCTATCTCTAAAAAAAAGCTCTAAAATGAACAGATAGCACCTCATTAAAACAAAGAAACTCAGAAGTCTCCATCAAGACTGAAATGCCAACTTTGATTCAAAGACAACACACCTGACATTGCTGTAATATGGATCTTCCTTGACTCACAATGGGGTTACATCTCAATAAACCCACTGAAAATGGAAAATACTCTAAATGAAAATGCATTTAATACCCCTAACCTACCAGACATCATTGCTTAGCCCAACCTATCTTAAATGTGCTCAGAACAGTTACTATTAGCCTACAGTTGGGCAAAATCACCTAACACAAAGCCTATTTTATGGTGTTTCTCCTGTAATTTATTGCATACTGTACTGAAAGTGAAAAACAAGATGGCTGAATGGGTGCAGAATGGTTGTAAGTTGTGTGCCCTAGTGATCGCCTGGCTGACTGTAAGCTGCAGGTGCTGCTGCCCAGCCTCACGAGGGAGAATCCAACGGCATATTCCAGGCCTGGGAAAAGGTCAAAATTCAAAATTCTGAAGTATGGTTTCTACCAAATGCATATCAATTTACCATCATAAAGTTGAAAATTCCTAAGTTGAAACATCCTAAGTTGGGGACCGTCTGTACAGCCTTTACAATTCTCTATTTCATCAAATTTAAGACTCCAATTAAGGCCATCATTGGAAAAATCCTCCTCGTTTCTTCTCCTTTACCAATCCCCCACCATCCCGACCTCCACATATAAAAGGGACACATCTCCAAGATGTTCCCTTCTTTCCCATCCTCACTCCCAGGTGACTTCCATCAACTCTCACCTTCACAATCATACTAACTTTCTGACTCATTTTCCTGCCCCAAGTCCTCCCCCTTCCCATTCCAAACCCCACCAGACTCCCTCATGCTACAGGGTTAGTTAATCTGATCAAATCACAATGTAACTTAAAAAATCTTCATGGTTCCCCAATGTCTCTACAAAGCCCAGTCCTTAGCATGGAATGGAGACCTAATATTTACATACCTGTTTCTATGAACTCTAAAAGGAGGAGTAAATATTCCAAAAATAATGCAAATCAAAGTGTCATTTGATTATCGGATCTAAAATTCAGAAAAAATCATCTGGAAGTAGTCACACGGAGGAGGCAACGGAATGGATGAGGAGGCATGCAAGGGCTTTCTTTTTATTCTTAATCTTCCAAGTATAACATGTTTATAATAAAGGTCTGCTGATTGCGGGAGTTTTTCTGAACCAAAATTCAATTCATACCCCCAACAATTTCAAGTTTATGTAGGAAATAACTATACCAAATGTCTGAAATCAAGAATCAGGTCTTCAGCTAGAAAATATCGTAAGAGCATGAGTGAAGCGGTACATATCATGTAAAAACTACACTGGTGATGAACAGCCTCCTCTCTGGCCTAGATTCTGACAGCTTTAAAGGGGATAAAGAAAGTAAGGTCAACTTGGAACAGGCAATTTTAGCCAAAAGGCCACCGGTGAAAACAGAACAAATGTCTACAATAATTCTGAAACATGTAATTTATGTCTTTCCAATGTACTGTTCTCAAAATACACATGTTCATTAATGGCAATTAACACAAATTATTAACCTACATGTAACAAGCTTGTTGGTTTGACAATGAAATAATCCTCTCAAATTCTACCTTAAAAGTTAAAATTTACATATTGATTTGCACTGGAGTCACTGGAATATTATCTTAATGCTTCCCTATCAGAAACCTCAGGACTTACATACTCTATCTTGTATTTGATCATATCATAACAACCTGTTCTCTTTAACTATTGGACTCGCCGCGTTATCCAATGTCCAGTGCCTAAGAGCTCGTTAATTACCTAAACTATATCTCCATAGGTCTTGTTAATTACCCGTCTCCTGTCTCAGAGGACCTTGTTAATAACTTGTACAGTCTCTCTAAAGAGGTCCTAACAACACATTAAAATTAAAGATGCTTTTCTTTTAGCACCTGTCAAGTGCTGTAAATTGAGAAATTTTCACATCAGTTTATTAGCCTACAGTAGTTTTTGTGGATTTTTTTGGCTGGTTTTCTTCACTCACAAAATCTCTCTATATCTCAATCTCTCAGCTCAAAATAATAACAACAACTTAGCAAAGTTTTGTCTTTTTTTGTTACAGAGCCTTTTTTGTTTTCAATTTTGAAGTCTATAAATATCAATTTGCATTAGTGAGTTAGCAAAAGGATGGCATGGATGGTATCTGCAAATTAACCCATTGGGAGATGTACCAATTAATGAGAGCTATTATAATGAGTATTAGGATGACAAAGGGTAAAAAAGTTTCAAGTAGTATCTGGGGAGTTTAGCATAAAAGTTCTAGTTAGTGTTAAGGGAACTAATCATATTGCATATTTCATGTTCGTAGTCACTGTTTCATTGGATACATTCTGCAAATCCCGGGATACTAATGGATTAATGGGTCTAAAAATCATCTCAAAAGTTTTTGTTTTCTGTCTTTAAATGAGGCCACAAATTTTCAGCTGTGTAAAGATTTATAGCCTGCCATGGATGAGAGGCAAAATTATCTTTACTATTAGACAAAAATAAGAACAAAAATAAATACTGCTATTAAAGTAAACCTTATACATGTTAAGGTTCATTATGCCAAAAACTGAGCTATAAACTCACATGGGGGGGCCGGGGGTGGGGGGGAGAAAAGGTCCATACTGAGCGTTACAAAAATGAAGGTTTTAAAACTATGAATAGGATCATTTCTTTTGGAACATTTGTTTAATTTTTAAAAATCAAAATGTAGGCCTATAGTAAATAATCTGTCTTTTTTTCATGGACATGTTATATAACTTCATAATAACAACTACATGCTTATAAGCCTATGGTGCTTTGTGATTTGTGAAAATTAGGCACACGTTTAAACATACATTCTAGGTAACCAATTTTTTTGTAGCTTCTGAGAAAGGTATGATACAACCATAGACAGGAATTAATGAGTTAAGGAAAGAAAAGAAAGGAGAAAGGGAGAAAGGGAAGTAGGTTAACCTGATCCCAAAAGTAAAAGGCACACGGTCATGCAAAATTATAAGATATTAGCGACAGACAGGAGTTCTTGATCTTAGGCACTACTTCTATACTGTCCTAAAAACTGTTTCACCAGCTAAGCAACAAACAGGTTTTTCCTCAGTAAGTACAGTAAATGGAAATATATGCATATATGCTCTAATAAAAGCAATATAGCAGGAATGATATCATAAGATATACCATTAAGTTAACACAGAACAACTAAGAGTTTGCTGTATGGTATTCACAATGACAAGAAGGCAGAAAATAACGAGGGGAAAGCATGTTCTCTGTATGAGTCACAAATAGATGAATATTCCCAAATCAAAATTTTCTGGTAAAAATATCTCCCATAAGTTCTTACTCTCCAATGAGCTTCCTTTTTAAAATCAAACAGCAGCTCTCCATACGGAGTATGCTTATATTTTTTACTCTATTTTTTTTTTACATTTCAGAATAAGACACACAACCAACTTTCTCCTGTGTTAATGAATTCCCTTGACTGGGTGGACTTCCTCAATAATAAACCTTCTCAGGGAGCCTCAGAAGAACATACATCACAAAGTTTCTCTTCAAGTTATGATAGGTAGCAAATAAACACAAGCATATTTTGTAAGTGTTGTTCATCACTACTGATGTCTGGGTTTTACCTGAACTCTGAGAAACAATTCATCCACAGATGCCATAAATATTAAATAGTCAGACATTTCTGCTGGTACTTCAATACCTACTATAATTTAGATGTTTCTTAGCCATTCAGCCAAATCTCATACTCCTCTCCATATTCCTGTTTTAGTATGGCTGACCTCCCAGCTAAGCCCTCCACCTTAGTTAGGGCCCTGGAAGCAAAGCTAGTGTGAACAAGTCATCTATTCAACTAGGAATTTACCAACAGAACTCCTGATTCCTATTCATCAATTAGTACTTTACTGAACTCTTATGAAATACATGCTATAATTTAGATCAGTAATTTTTAGACCTGAGAATCAGTGGGAAGTTCTAAAAATGCTGATTTTCATTTCAAGGCCCATTCGCACTAAAGATTCTAATTCAGTCTGCAATATGACCGAACAAATTGTAGTTGAAAAAAAATCCTCAGGAGCCTCGGATGATCAACACTGGGGATATGCACTGATCTAGGTGCTGTGGAGCACCCACAAAAGAAGATTCAGCATAGCTATTAAGAAGCTTAGATAGCTTAGTAAAGAAGACTAAGACCCAGACACAATAGATATCCTAGAGCAGTTATGTTCTATATCAGCAGAAATCCAAAGGGAAACACCATGTTATTAATCAAGAAAGAATTAAAGAGTATTTAGCCTCAAGGATAGGCTAAGCATGCTCAGAGGAGTTTAGAGAGCATTCCAGGACTGAGCCAAAGGATGGTCACAGCAAGGCTTAAAGGGCTTGAAAAGAGAGAGGTAAGGAAATTAAATTACCTAGAACTGAGAGATAAGGAATAGTAAAAGAAAAGTTGGAGAACTAAGAAAAGCCCAAAATACAGTAAGTACATTGAAAGTTAGAAGAGTTTGGGTTTGGTGTTACAAATCAGGGGTTCTTAACGCTTTCAAACTAGGCTTTTTAAACAGGCTAAAGTTACCATGGCCCCAGGGCCCTAAATACCAAGTAATAATAACGCTAAATGTTACGATAAATAAATGCAAAAACCACAGTTCACTTAATACTCTCAGAGTGTCTCGTTCAGGTAAGGTTTAATTGGTTATGCTTGGTTAGGTGGTCTTCCACATGCATTCAGGGACCCAGGCTGCCCATCTTCTGGCTCGGCCCTTCTCAAGAATCTCTATTCAGCCAGCCCGAGACTCAGCAAAATATTTCAGTCAACCCTGCAGGCCATGCAGTCTCTACTGCTGTAGCACTAAAGTAGACACAAACCAGTGTCTAGTCTGGTTAGACAGCCTAGGCTGTAATGGCTGTTTGCATCAGCAGTTACATAATTTTCCAAAAACAAAAAAAACCTGAGTGCATGTTATACCATTTTTTAAAAAACATTTTTATTCATTTATTTGAGAGAGAGAGAGAGAGAGCACGAGCAGGGGTGTGCTCCGCTGACACATTATTTACAAAAACAGGCAGCAAGCCAGACCCGGGACCCTAGTCTTGTTTGTCAACCCCTGGCCTAAGGTACTGAGGAAGAGAGGCAATATAGATGACTGTATAGGATGTCTTCATGGGCCAGACCTGGACGTATAGATATCTCTTTCACTAACTCTTCAATAAACCACAACTTCATCACCTGTCCCCATCTGGCTAAGGGTCTGGCTGTGTTTCTGTTTTTAAAAAAGGGCACCTTGTTTGCTGAACACATTTCCACTTTCCACTTTCCACTAGAAGACTAGCCTAGTGTTAAAGAAGAAATAACTGTGAACAAATGATTAAAAATGGTATAACAGGGGGCAAGCCCCAGTGGCTCAGAGGTTTAGCGCAGGCTTCAGCCCAGGGCATGATCCTGGAGACCCGGGATCGAGTCCCACGTCGGGCTTCCTGCATGGAGCCTGCTTCTCCCTCTGCCTGTGTCTCTGCCTCCCCCCCCTCTCTCTTTGTGTCTCTCATGAATAAATAAATAAATAAAATCTTAAAAAAAAAAAAAAAGGTATAACAGGGGCACCTGAGGGGCTCAGTCATTTAAGTATCTGCCTTCCGCTCAGGTCATGATCCCAGAGTTCTGGGATCCAGCCCCACATCAGGCCCCCTGCTCAGTGGGGAGTCTGCTTCTCTCTCTCTCCCTCTGCCCTTAACCCCTGCTCGTGTTCTCTCTCTCTCAAATAAATGAATAAATAAAAATGTTTTTTAAAAAATGGTATAACATGCACTCAGGTTTTTTTTTGTTTTTGGAAAATTATGTAACTGCTGATGCAAACAAGCATTACTTTACAAAATCTGGGGTTAACCACACAACACATTGGTCGATACGGATGACACCAAACTACCTGTGATTTATAATTAAAAAGCAAGGTTAGCTGCAATTTTAAAACGCAAACAACTCGATACTGATCATAAATTGATGAAACATTTTCTGAAAATGGCAAGAATTCCAACAACACTTGCCGGCGCATGTGCAGTAGGAGTTCTGCAGCATGCCAAGCGTGAGATAGTATCCAGACTTCTTAGCACTGGCAGAGACCACAAACACAGTGCGGTGTACTCACCACACCCAACTCCGTTTCTTCTGGGTCCACTGCTGAACCAGATTTCTTCTTCACTGGCTGCACTGAGGCGGGGACATGATGAACTCTGGCCAAGGGAACATCTGCAGAAGTGATGCACGCCACGGCCAGGCCCGGCACATAAAGCCATGCCACATGTGACCCCCCCTCCTCACTCTCTTCCCTCACGGCGTAGCCCTGGAGGCCGTGGGGTAAATGGTGGCACCGCGAGAAGGAAGGAGCCTGGTTCCGGAATAACGGCGTGGAGCTGTATGACCCAATGGAGCGAAACACCCCCTTCCCACCTCCCTGTCATTGTGAATCAGGTGGCGACAGCAAGGAGCAGCTTTCACTGTGATAAGCCACTGAGATCTGGGGTTGTCTATTACAGTTGATAAGCTACTTAACACAGAGTTCTTAAGAAACTCCAGAAATGTGCTATTTAGGGTCTGAACGCTACATTTCAGGAGCCCTTGACACTGACTTAGATTTTGAATAATGCTTTGTTGTACATAAACAATGCACATATTTTGCCTTTGTGGGTCTGTTTTCACTGTACCAGATCTTCACAGCCCACGCCGGGCTAGAAGAGGAGCCTCAAGGAATAAAATCACATTTTAGGAAATCGGTCTGCTATCTTGTGTTCACAGATTCAAAAATGGTTTTCTCTAACACCTACTACGTACCAAGCATCGGGCTGGAGATTCAGGGTGGAGAGCTGAATGAAATGGAGGTACAGCCCTCAAGATGTTGGTGATGGTGGGAGGGAGACCAGAGACTGGTCTATTACTGAACAACGGGATGCCCATGCAAAGCAAGACTTCCGTGTAAGAAAAGGCTGCCCCAAAGGGATCCAGCAGCTCTCTCAACAAGAGCAGGCAAGGCTTCAGAGAAGAGGGGCAGGTAAGGAGGAGACTGTGACTTAGTAAGCACAAGCCAAAGTGTTTCAAAGAATCCCATTCTTTTTGTCGGGTGATCCAACAAAAAGCTGAATTCGTTTCCTCTATTGGTTTTATGCAAGACTATTACAGGACCTATTCCAAGAACGGAAGCAGAACGTGGTATTTTTTTTTGTGTGTGGTTTACAAGGTGATTTCCTCAGGTGGATTTTATTATTATTTTTTTTTAATGAAGAAATAAAAACTCTGCCTTCTAAGAAAGTGTTCCTTAGTGCTGTCAAGCTTTTTGGAATAAAGAAAATTCTCCGGGCTTAATCACACCCTATCCACTTGCAGGGCAACATCATGGTCCCCCTGCACCTGTGACCACAGGTGAGCCAGCTCACTCACAAAGAACACGATCCGGTTCCACGGCTACGGCATCCACCCTTTACTCTGGCCAGTGTTCTCAGAGCCATCAGTGACAAGAGTCCGGGAGACCCTGAAGAGATCTGTTTAGCAGTACTGGAAAAAAAAAACAATCTGTGGCACACATCCTAGTGACAGGAGTCTAGAGCTTCCAAAGTGCATTTGGCTTAGATGTGAATGGGAGAAACCTAAAATGTCTCCAATGATCCCCAGAGGCTGATGTAAGGACAAGAAACAGGAGCATATGGCTACACAGAAACAAAATGACCTCCACTGCATCCCCCCAAACTCCACTCAAGATAAAGCTGCTTTCCAGAGGTTTTGAACTGAACCCTCTTCCTAGATCTACTTATAGGTGATCCTTCTATTTTACACTCTAAATAAGAGCGACCCTTTAATTGCAAATGCATTTACCACAGACATAGTTTGTGACACACAGAGGAAAGGTAACTTTCCAGGAAACTACACATGTAGTCGTCCTCATACCTGGCCTCCCGAAGAACACGACGAAGAGAAAGGCTTAAAATTTAAAAATCTTCCATTTACCAAGAAATAGCTCTCATTTCGATAGAAACAGCATTTGTACTGATGTCACCCAAACACAGCCTAAATCTGGCAAAATGCCACACTCACTTTTAAAACCTGTGGCAATCCATGTAAACAGCCCCAGTATAGGGCAATTAAAGATTTGAGGATACTTATTTTTCTACATGCTGCCATAATTTAAAAACATTATTTTCCTGCCACTGCCCATTTTTCTTGCTTTTGACTCTAAAATTATTTAAATTATGCAATCTCTTAAGTTATCTCAGATAGTTGTTTTTAATTATCTTCTTCAAAAAAAAAAGTTTAGCGAAAGGGAGAAAAAGCAAATATATTTCAATTTACCACTGTAACTTAGGACTTAAGACAGTACGTGTAATACACTATGTGAGATACCAAAATAAAATATTTGAGAATACCATAATGAAACTATGGACTCTTCAGTAAAATATTAATACCACACGATAAGAATGTATTCTTTTTGAGTATAGCTGATAAAGAAAACTGAACAATACTTTTTAAAGCCACAGTAAGTATTTATTGCTAAAAAAAAAAAATGAAAGAGACACACGTTTCCCTCGGAAATGTTAAATGCATACTTTAACACATCATTAGAAAATGAGAAGACAGGTAGGAAAGTACCGTCTAAAAGGGTGCTTGTTAATACTATACTTTTTGTTTGCAATGGGACAAAACAAAGCACTGTTTTTGAATAAAATACTACATGACAGTATATAAAACACAGTAAACAGCCACCATTCACGGGTTCCCTATTTGGGCCCTGGCTTTATACCATGTACTTGATTTATAATTTATCATCACCCAATCCTACCAAGTAGGTATTCTTTTCCTTGTTTCAAAGATGGAGAAGATGAGGTTTATAGAGGTCACAGAGCTACTGAGCCAGGATTCCCACTCTGGTTGGTATTTATACATTATAGCCTTGAGGAAAAACTTCTACATTCCATGGCAAACACTCTACCATGCTAACCTATAACTGCTTAGGATTCCAATACATTCATCTTATTCTTTGATTAAGTTTTCTTTAATCAGCTTTTCCACTGTTCACTTCTGCAAAATCCATAATCTCATTTAAAGGAATAGAGTTCCCACTTGGACAAAGGAAGAAGTACTATTATATACAAAACTGAGAACTCAGATTTTGAAAATCTAATCTTTATCATGATAGTGATTATTCCTATGACCAGAAATCATCATACAGCTACTCTTTGATATATTTATAGTACCCAAAGGGTCACAAAATTCCAATAAACATTCACAAATAGAAGTGACTTCTAAATAGCCACTTGATGAGGCTAGTTAACACCGACGATGAAAACCATTAATACTTAACATAAGCCAGTATTTCTTAAAGAACAGCCCATAGGCTGCTATTGGCCCACTAATCCTCCCCAGAGAGCCTGTGAACTAATCCCTGGAAAATAGTATCTAGAAACCCAACGTATCACCTAAATTTCTGGCCTGAATTAACAACCAGTGGTGATTCACTCTTAACCACTCTCATCAAAAGCTATGCCATTCTCTTCCTAAGTTTCAGTGAGTTTCTGGCTCACATAGAAATAGACTAGGGTAGGGATTATGAATCTTTTATCCTTCTAAGATAAAAAGTTCAATTCCAAAGATGTATGTAGCATTGCCTGGCTCCATAATTAATTATAAAAATAAGATAAGAATTGTGTTCAAGTCAAATAAAAGGAATTTAAAACATTCAAGTATTTAAAAGGGTATTTGATACTTTCAAGTGTAGTTTTTTTCAAAATAGCACAACTTCCCCCATAAGGCTTACCTTGAAGATGGCATTATATTTGAAGCCCTGAATTTTGTTGTAAACGGATTAGTTGACTCATAATCAAAATAGTCCTGCCGATTTTCACTAAATGCGTTAGGTGATTTCAAGTCACAAGGGCTATCAGATCCCCCATTGTTAAGTTTATCAGATCTTCGGCTATCTTTTTTTCCAGTCACTCTTTCAAACAAGCTAACTTTCTCTCTTTTCTCTCTTTTATTTTCTTTTCTTACTTCAACTGATTTTGAAAATAAATTCATGCTGCTGTCCCATGATTCACTGCTTTCTTCAAATGGATTTTTCTTCCTTGGCAGTGTTGCAAATTTTTGGGGTAATGAAGCAGTCACATTTGTAAATGGGTCATTTTGTCTTCCGAAAGACGATTCACCTTCATCCACACTGCTGTCAGGTTGGTTCATTTTAGAAGTATCAAAGCTTAATGTTCTTCTGTGTGGAGATTTGAGACTTCCTGCAAACAATTTTGTAGTTAGTACATAATCAGTGACACATTACATCACACTACTTGACACATTCTGTGTGCACACTGCTGCTTTTAGAATGAGAGCAATTAGCTATTTAAAGATATTAACCTTTAAAATAATCAAGGAAAACAATCTTAAAATGGTGAAGTATAGCAGTCTCAAGTAGATAAGCTAATAATAATTAGCATATTGCTAGACAATCAGTAATTTACTCAGCTCAGAAAAAAACAATCACATAAACCATAATGTCAAAACTAGAGGTTCTGGTGGGCAAGATGGTGCTATAAATTCTCAAAGACTTTTTTCATCATTAGCATTAAATATACTTTGCTACTTCTGAACATACAAGATTTTTTTTCTAGGAACTTTCTGATTAAATGGAGTATTTATTTATGCTTCAGGCTTTCAGGACCAAAGAAACAGCAGTAAAAAAAAAAAAAAAAAAAAGATGCCAGGCCATGAAAAGCAACTGGGACTCATTTTTGTTATCATGTAATAATATAAACACAATGCTGAATGCAGACAAGTTCTGCCTTCAATAAACTTACCAATTTTGAGTATATTCGGCACTCAATAAAGAGCTAAGCTTAGAAACTACCTAGAAATTGCAATTTTTATTTTCTAACTTTATAAGCTAGACTTTAAAAATTAAAAGGGTAGTTCGGATCACTAAGGATACAATGAGAAAGTGTCACTTACCACTTTCCGGAACCACTCCAAAGGAATCTACATGCCGACCAAGAAGATGTGTTTGACCAATGGTGCCAGACTTCAGTTTCTCAGAAGATATGTGGGTCCCAGTTAAGTCAGACATTGAATGTGCTGAAGAGAGTCGCTGAGGACCCAGAAGGAAAGGCTTTTTTGGTTTGGATTTCATCTGTATTTCACCACTTGAAAAGTCAGTATTGGCATCGGGTATGTGAGAACTTGGAATGATTGCAGAAGACGTATCAGAAAATGTCCCATCATTTTTTCTACCTTTCATCTTATCTTTTAATTTTGCAAAAGGAGATCTTGTTTTGTCTTTCATTGATAAGTCAAACATACTTGCTGTCATATTGTTCCGCATGAATTGAATATTGACCTTTATCTCACCCCTGTTTTTGGCTCTTTTTCCTTGTTTGGATTCTAATCTAAACCACCTTAAAGAGAAGGAAAAAACTGGGTTGTAACACACACTGCAGAGAGGATACAGGCTTGTTATGTACAAATAGCTTTTTAGGTTAAGCTATGAACCATCAAAGCGATGGAAGCATGATAGCTATTATGCATCCATCTGACTTTAAGTGTTGCTAGTGGCCTAAGAACATTTGTTAATGTCAAAGGACTGAGGCAGAGACTATGAAATAATTCATCAATACAAACTCCTCTTGAGCACTATAAAATAATCACATTTTTAATAATTAAATATTTAGCCCCAACCCCAAAATATTTCTTCTGTAAACGCTACTGGAAGAATTTTGTTAATATCGGAGCGTGTTGCATTACAGTGTGCTGTGAAAATGACATAAGATGTGATTTAGATTCATGTCAAGCGGGCCAAAGCCTTCTCCTGAATAAAATAGGAAAAATGAGTAAAACATAGGAAGTGACAAATAGTAGTGAACCCTGTAAAGTTTTTGAAGGAAAAAGAAACCTTAAATGCTTCCTGTTAGAATCTATTTGCTTCATTTATCATTGCTACTGTACCAATACCAAAGAGAAATTATTCTAATTGGAGCCAAATCTTATGCTTTTTGTCAGTTCGCTGAATTGCACCGTCCGTTGTCAAATGATGTTACAGTAGTCCCCCTTATCCACGGTTTCGCTTTCCACGGCTTCAGTTACCAGCAGTCAACTGCGTTCTGGAAGCAGACGATCCTCTGTCTGACACAGCCTCAGAAGGTCAGTTAGCAGCCTGATGCTATGTCACAAAGCCTACGTCATTCACCTCACTTCATCTCAATACGGAGGCATTTTATCATCTCACATCATCACCAGAAGGGTGAGTACAGGACAGTAAGACATTTTAAGAACGAGATCATATTCGCATTACTTTTATTACAGTATATAACTGTTCTATTGTATTATTAATCTCTTACTGTGCCAAATTTATAAATTAAACTTTATCATAGGTATGTAAATGTAAAGGAAAACATAGTATATCTAGGATTGGGTGCCAGCCAGTTTCAGGCTAGATCCCACTGGGGGCCTTGGAACTTATTCCCTGTGGATAAGAGGGGGCTACTGTATAAGAAGTAAAGTTTATTTTGGTTTGTTCTGTGGTGTTTTTTATCTATGAGAAAGTCTCCAGTGGTCAGTGTTACAAGTGGTCATTTTACAGAGAAAATAGCTTAAAAAAAAAATTTGCAAAATCAAGCCTCGAAGAGAGTTTCTATAGTATTTCCACATTTTTTTAACAATGAAGCATAACCTGCAAATAGGTTACATTTATACTTAAATATAGCTCTAATCAAGTGTAACAAACTTTCTTAGCTACAAAGGAACTCTGATCTAATTTTACATTAGTACTTTCTCTCCTGTTACCAAGAAGATATGCCAGAAGCAGCTCATGTTTACTATACATCAGGTGGAAGACTGGTTCACCATTCTTTCCAGGCAGGAGAGAAAATTGGCACATACCATATGTACAATCTTAGAAAGTAAAACACACAAGAGAAATATCTTCTTCATTAATTTGAAGCAATTCAATCAATTATGATCTAGTTGCATTAAAAAAAGTAATTTTTAAAAATAAAATGTTTTATAATAAAAAGCATTACCCCAAGACCCTACACTGAGAAAAGCTTTTGAAGCAAATGGTGAAATCTGAACACACAGGGACTAGAAACAGAAATAAGAAAGGACAGCAATCAACTCTGTGGAATAGAGAACCTTGAACAATACAAAATTTAGCACTCAAAAAGCCTGGAAATGAAACAAGGTCAGACACCCTGTTATTAATTCCCAATTCTAGAAAATAAAGCCATTCTCAATGGGGGGAGAAATGCTTCTGATGGATGGTACACGGGAAATGTTCTGTAACATCTCAGGCTTTACACAAAGTAAATGAGTACACTTTGTAGGAAGTGTACCAAAAACAAAAAAACTTAGGCCTAGAGGACTTCCATGTATACAACAAATCAAAGCAAATCTGAGGAAAAATAAATAAATCAATAACCAATAGATGGAAGAAGGTGAGAGGAATCAAAACTCACCGAATTTCAGAAATAAGACCAAATCAATGATCTACTTTAACATCCATGTTTCATAGATGAGGGAACTGGGGCACAAAGGCTAAGTAACATCCCAATGTCAGATTAAAGCCAATAAGGAAAATACCCAAGCTGATGAATAACATCTGCATGAAAATAGAAGTTCTTTCCTATTTGATGAACCACATATGTTAATAAGGTTAAAGGCAGGGCTGGCCATGTGTTAGGGGACCCTGTGTTTAATCAGGCGGCAGTGACAACCAAGGAGGAAGGCAATGCAGGTTTTCTACTGCTAAAGGGTAAGCTCCTTGAAGGCAATTTGCCTTGCATTCAATAAATGTTTACTGAATAATTTTTTTCTAAAACTATACTCTTACCGTAACCAAGCTAAAACTGTGTGTGTGTTGCACCATTTTGTTTTATGGTAGGGAACACTAAAGACTCATCAGGTAAGCTTAAAAGAATCAAGCAAGTCAGTATTTGAATACAAACTCTAAATACAGGAGAGTTTGCATCCCCCCACTCCCAGAAAAAAAAAAAAATGCAAAGAACTTTTAACAAATGTATAAAACTTAAAACTTAGGCATGACAAACTACGTTAGCTGCTTTGTTTTGAAAGTGAGGTAATGGGGAAGTCTTAATGAGACCTTCAAGAATCATTCCAGAGATAGCACTCATTTTCCCAGGCTTCAAAAAGATAAAATGAAGACACAGCATTTGGGGCTTAGTGGATTAATGCTGATTTTTTTTTTTCACCTCTGGAGTGCTGTTTTTAAACTGTATATGGCCTCTGTTCAATTTTTAGTGGGCACAGGTCCATGTTCAAAAACCACCACACATGTGGGAACTATTCCCAAGCAATTGGTGCTGTGTGGTCAGAAACGGGACAAGATTGGCAGGAAGGGTGCCAGAGGCCAGGACACAGGTGCACTGCAGAAACTCGCACAAAAGTCCTAAAATCTGCATGTGTTTGAGTCATACCTAACTCTAGGGACTCTGATTGTTATTACTTTCCATGAGCCTTAAAAAAAAAAAAATCACCCATTCCTGTTGTAAAAAAAAAAAAATCAATAGATATTACATAACAGCATGAACGATTTTACCGTTCTGTTATTAAACACTGCATTATTTCCTTAAATCTCATGCCAGAACCAACCCAGACACCCATAAAAGTGGGAGATACAGAAGTTCTCTTTCCATGCCCCACTCAAAATGTTATGACTCGGGCCCTTTCCCTCTCCTTAAAAGAAAAAAAGAAGAACGGCATTTAATTTTAAATTATAAAAATAAGTAAAATAATAGTTTTAGCCATCACACTTCTTTGCCTATCATGACACAATTGGAAGACAAGCTGTAAATACTTGTCTTCAGTGTCAAGAGTATAAAATGTCACACCCAGCAGTTTCATGGGACTTCTAAATCAGCTGGTAGCCTTCATCACTCATACTGGTTTTCTAAAAAGCACTTGGGGATATGCCGACAAGGCTCAGCACTGTGCAGAATATTAAATATCTTTCTTGCAATACACCGGTGGCCCAAGTTCATCTTGTACTGTACCACATGCACAGCTGTGCTGGAAAAGGAAGCTATTAAATATATTAAAAAACTAGAAATATTACCAATAAAGATATCTCGTCAAATATGTGGTCCTCATTTATCCACAAAGAAAATGGGATTTAATAACATCTGAAAATCACTCTGCATGCAATAACATCACAAGCCCTGTTGAGAACATTTAAAAGCATTTTCCTCCTGAAAGTTCTAATCAATTTTATTTAGTAGCCAATAGAGAATTTCTGTAGGGAGACCACGATAGGAGAGTTACTTATGGCCAAATTTATTGTAATTCGGATGTTGCCAAAGATAAGGAGTAAAGCAAGAAGGAATTTTTAAAGCTCACTTCATCCTCTGAATCTCTGGATTCACAGTTGGGCCTACTTTGGCTCGGAAAATTTAGATTTCATAGGAGGCCTGTAATAGGTCACTCATTAACATAAAAAGTACCAAAAAAGGCAGCATAACATTTGCAGTTACAATATACTAGAAAGTCTACCTTCAAAACACTTTAAATATCATAGGGTAAGTTTCATCCAAAATTGGTGATTTGAACAAACTGCTTGGTGATCATCTATCTTTCAGCTTCAACCTAATGAAAAACTCCTCAGAGGAAATTTTGTAGGTAACAAATACCATTTTGTAGGTATCAAACACTTATCAAAAACCATCAATATACATTCAATTTTACATTTTTTTAAAACTTTTCTCTCCTTTTTCTTAAAATACTGTTATCTCCTGAGTAAATATTTACCATTTTTCCTCTTGCATTCCTAGTACTTATCTGTCTATCCCTTTACCCTTCACGTACTAAATCTTACATCAAGTCCTGATTTAAAAAAAAAAAAAAAAAAGTAATAAAAATAAAAACTCCAATCAAGAGAAGCTTGCAGGAAGATGTACAGAGAATAGTAAGGCGCACTTGTTGTAAAAACGTAGTAAGAAATGGACATGAACTTCAAGAAAGTTACCATTATCAAAAGTTTTCAAAAGGGCAAATAAATTTCGGGCATGTGGGAAACACCAAAGCTGCTTTGGACACTTGAAGTCCTCTTACAAACTCAACCTATATTTTTCTCTCATTAATTCCGTTAATTTCAAGGTTCTCTCAGATCAGGTTGAAGGAAGGGTGAGTATATCTGTATCTCTGAAAACACGTAATTTTCCGACTTAAGACATAACATCCAAGTGTTAATTTATATCATCCTTTTTTAAATGACAACGTATCTCTCCTGAGCTTGAAAGTCAGAGGTAAAAGGACGTGTTTGCAGTGAAGACGCCCCTGAATCACTTCATCACAAGAACTCCATCACACTATCCTCAACACGCGGGCTTTACAGAACTATTTCCGAAGTAATACACTAACTCCAATAGGTTGTGAATTCACAGAAAAAATGTCAGCGTGCATTCAAGGTTGCGAATGTTTGTACACACTTAAATTTTTTTTTTCTTTCAACAGCTCTCGACTCCATCGAGATGTACTGACCCTGAAAGATGGCTGAGCTAAAACACCGGCCAGCTTGTGTTTCTGAAGCTGAAACGAAATCCTGACCTCTAAATTTGGTAATAGACCTTTAGACAACTTCAAAATTCAACATGAGACCTTATATTGACAGATTTAATTCTCCATTTCCTGGCAAACTGTAGTGTTTCACGATCACAGCAACTCACACAAGTTTTAGGTGGTCAGCACTGTGATCAAGTCCTCTTACGAGCGGTGAAAACCATGTCAGTTTGCTTAAAATTCAGTGCAAAATACTCAATTATTTAACATGTTTACCTTAACCAGAAATGCGAGAGTAATGGATCATTACTGCCTCCATTTAAAAAAAAAAAAAAATATATATATATATATATATATTTCTTCACAAGGGCTATTTTTTACTCCAGATTCGTGCAACCATGGTGCTTACAACTAGGTCATATTTCAATCCAAAAAAAAGAAAAAAAAAAAGAGAGAGAGAGAGAGAATGCCCCACATAATTTCCAAGAACAGAAAATCCGTAAATAAGATAATCTCCCCCAAATTCAAAATAAATTACATAACTTACTCTGTTTTCCTTCTTTGTTTGTCCTCAAAGATGTCATTGAGATTGATTGCCACCTGCCCTAAAAACTTATCCAGACCCACCAGGGACCTGTGCATAACTATGAGGAAAAGGATGTATTTCTCGGGATTCCCCTGCATTAGCAATCCAGGGAGCTCGAAGGAGGCCTCCTCCTTCCAGACAGGCTCAAGGGTTTTCTCAGCTACAGAGGTGGAGTACTTTTCCTTGCCCAGCTGAATTATAGTGTATGTGTCATTGGTGCCACTTTTGCCTTTTGGCTTAAGATCTTTGGCTTGGAGCACTGTGACCTGCACGTGGGTAGGAAACCACTTTTGGGCTTGCTCGGACAGCATCATTCTGGGTCTCTGGGGGGGTTTGCGGTGGTGGCGGCTTCCCTCGGCGCCCGAGCCCTCCGCGCAGGCAGCGCCCCTCCCGCAGGGAGAGCCTAATTCCTGAATCACTGCATCCTCCGGCACCCGGCGGCGGCGGGCGAGCTCACGGCTGCCCGCCTGGCCCGGGGCTCGCGGCGCGGCGCCTCGCTGGGGCGGCCCGGGGGCGCGGCTGCGCTGGGGGGGCCCTCTCCGCTGCAGGCGCCCGGGGGCCCAGCATGCCCGCCGGGCCGGGCCGGGCCGGGCCGAGCCGCCCGCGCCTCCGCGCCGCCCCCCGCGCCCCCGCGCGCCGCCCGCTGCGGGGACCGGCCCCGGGCGGCGGCTGCGGGCGGCTCCCGGGCCTGCGGCGGCTCAGGCCTGGCCGCCGGGGCCCGCGCGGGGCCGCCCCCCCGGCCCGCTCCCCCGCTCCCCCGCCGCCGCGCCGCCCCCGCCTCCTCCGCGCCTCCCGCCTGCCCGCGCCGCTCGGCGGGCCCGGCCCGGCTCCTCCTTCCGACCCCGGTAATACGAACCGCCGGCGGCTCGCGCGGCCCGGCTGCCTCTAGCAAACCTCTCCCTCCTCCTCCTCCTCCTCCTCCTCCTCCTCCTCCTCCCCCTCGCCTCGGCTCCTCCTCTCGGGCGGGGGCGGGGCGGGTCGCCCGGCCGCGGAGCTGGACGGGGAGGGCAGGGGACGCGGCCGCCCCAGCGACGGCGGGCCGCGGGCTGTCAGGGCGGCGGACGCCGGGCTCAGCCTCGCGGGGCCCGCGGCTCCCAACCCCCGGCGGGCGGCGGCGGCGGCGGCGGCACTTCCGGGTTGGCCGCCTCCATGTTGAACTCGGGGACGCGAGGGGCGGGGCCGGGCGGGGTCAGGGGTCAGCGCCTCCCTGGTTGCCGTGGCGACCGGCGGCGCGCGGCGCGAGCTCCGGGGCCCGGGGCTGGGTGCGCCTCCTCGGCGTGGCGCCCGGCTCCCAGGACGGGGCGGGGCGGCCTGCACGGGGGGCGCGGGGGGTGGTTGCCACCCTGGCCCGCCCGATCTGGGGAGGGATGCCCGGGTTGCGTCTTTGGAAAGCGTGTGGGCCGCCTGCGCCTGGCACCGAGCGGTGGGTGTCGGATAGATGGTGGCTGGCGCGGCGCATCAGCCCTCTCCATCGACCGAAAGCGCCCTTTTCCCCAACCCCTTTTCCACTCTCCTCTAATTCACTGGGAAGACGTCCTCCACCTCCCATGGAAGAAGAGGGGGAAAGCAGATGAAAGGTTCCAGAACCAACACAGGAACCAATAAAGATCGGGAGAGACACTGGGGCTAGAGTCAGAAGAGCTGATCCCCCCCCCCCATGTCTGCCATCATCAGCCTGTGTGACCTTGGACAAGTCTTCTCCCCTCCCCGAGCCTCAGCTTCCGGGGGGGGGCTAGGACACCCCCTGGGCGCTCACTGTGTAGACTATCCACCTTTTGAAGCCGAACCCAGAGAGGACTCTCCTTCACCAAGGGCTGCGGACGGCTGTCTCACCTGTGCCTGTGGGCAAAACCTGGTGGACACACGCGCTGTAGGAATGCAAGGGGCGTTTTAGGAGAAGCCAATACTGGGGCACCCGGGTGGCTCAGGGGTTGAGCGTCTGCCTTGGGCTCAGGGCATGATCCTGGAGTCCTGGGATCGAGTCCCACGTTGGGCTTCTTGCATGGAGCCTACTTCTCCTTCTGCACGTGTCTCTGCCTCTCTCTCTGTGTGTCTCTCATGAATAAATAAATAAAATCTTAAAAAAGAGAGAGAGAGAGAAGGCAATACTGAGCTTTTTCGGACTAGCCAGATCTAGTGGGGCTGATGAGTCGGAGCCTTGCTGGATGCTCTGCCTCTGCCAGAGAGAGATTCGGTGTGTGGCCTGTGATGGGCACTTACTTGAGGCAAGGAACTGAGATTCTGGGAGCCTCCATCTCTTTGTCCATAAATTGCAGATAAAATGGCTACTGTTGGCTTTTTATTTTATTTTATCACGACTAAAATAGTTTGGAGGAGTATTCTGAGATACTGTACATTTTCTGGCACCGAGTCTCCTTTCGCCCCTCTCTTTCCCCATTACAAGAGACATTTGTATACTACCTTTATTGTATGTTTTTCTGTCCGTGTCTTATCTTCCCAAGGAAATTTTTTTTTAAGATTTTATTTATTTATTCATGAGAGACACAGAGAGAGGGAGAGAGAGAGGCAGAGACATAGGCAGAGGCAGAGGGAGAAGCAGGCTCCATGCAGGGAGCCTGATGTAGGACTGGATCCTGGGACTCCAGGATCACACCCTGGGCGGAAGGTGGGCGCTAAACCGCTGAGCCACCCAGGGATTCCCCCTTCCCAAGGAAATTCTAAATTCTTTAGACTGCCTTGTGTATCGTGGATCATCCCTTCACAGTGCCTAGCATCCAGTAGGTACTTGATTTATTGAATGACTCAATGCATCTTCTCCCTTATAGGAAGAATTTTGAGAGTGAAACAATATGATAGATGTGTGTACACTTTTCCAACTAAAAATGGCCATAAAAGTAAGCTGGTGTATAATTTTTTGTCCACTTAAGGACATTATGTACTCCGTGTTCCTCAGTGTCCCGTGTTTGCAGGATACCAGCACTGAAAACAAACAGGGGTCTTTCCATATAATATTTTTTGAATGGAGTTAGGTGAAGGCCCACTATATTTGTGTCAGAAGAGTAGCCATTGAAGAATCTTAGCGGGGGAGGGGAGACCTTATGTGTTATTTTAGTCTTGTGGAACAAGGGACTTTCCTCACACTAAAAGACAACACCAGGAATCTCAAAGACAACCCAAATTCTAGCACATTCTTTCGGGAACCCACTGACACTTGCTAGTGTCTATAGATTTCCTTTCATGTATTGGGAACTCTCAGTTTTTTAGTACTACTTACACACGTGGCTGGTGTAAGTTCTACATGAAGTAGTCACTCCAAAATGAGACCCTGGATTAGTTTGCCACCAGACTCTTCAGGGAGACAAATGAGAGATGAATCTGAAATGATACTGAGCTAGACACCATCTAGAATGAAAAGACCTGATTTTAGGTCATTCTAAGAAAAGCATACCATAAATATGTTAAAAAAATTTTTTTGCCATCTCTGAGCCAGTGTATGAAAGAGCCATGTGTGGAAAATAAAACAAAATCATCATCGTACTGTGAATATATAGCATCTGGATCCCAGAGTGGGCAGTTGTCAACTTTAAAGAAAAATATTCTTAGGGATTTTTAAAGAGTGCACTGAATAGTCAATGGTGGAATTTCAAGCAGGACCTCCAGCGAGAAATAATTTGACACCTGAAAGTTACAAAAACAAAATGAAACATGATAAAAACAAATTTAAGTTTAGAATTTTTACCATTGCATTTTTAAAGTCTTCATGTCTCTATTAAAAGTTGTAATTAAATAAACAATAGGCAATTAATTATAATAGTGGATGTGTGTTTCTAAAGAGCTTAAATTGTTTGGTAAGCTTTATTAATGATTATAAACTTGTTTACAAGTATCATTTCACTCATCTCTGAAATATAGTCATCTCTAGGGTGGAAGTTGGCAGCAGTAGTTCACAGCAACACAATAACATACTCCAACACAATTCAGGGAATACTCCAAAGGCAAGAGCTAAACAATTAGAATTGCTAACATCTCTTCCTGTAGCACCCACATTTCTTTTGAGTTTTCCCAAAACCTAGCTAGAGCCAAAATTGTTTAGATTTTACTATCTGGCAAGATCAGAAGTTATGACCTAATGTGCATAAGCCAGAATAAGAAAATAGCATATTTTTGTCCCAGGGAAGTAAATAACAGCAACAAAAATGAGCTAAATAGAAGCAAGAATTACATTGTAAAAGTGAAGCAATTTCCTATAGGTGTTTTTTTTCTTTTTTGATTATTTATTTAAAAGTAAAAACATGTCAGTTGGATCAAATATGTGGTTGGCTCAGAGAGAGAAATAATGGCAGTTATATAAGATCTGGGATCAAAGTGGTTCTGCAGAATGTTTATTGTCTTACAGTTTACAAAATTCTTCTTATTAATTTTTACATATTCAGTAATTTAAAAGGGGGAGAATGATTGCATACATAAAGACAACACACCAAAGTTGAAGTCATTTTTATTATTATTATTATCCTATGACTAATGATATGTGCAGAAATGTTTGGTATTGGGAAACCAAATACCAGCACTTGGGAAAATAAGATCTTAAAGGAGTAAAATGCTGAAAGTTCTCATTTTAAACTGTTACAATGCCTGTTGCAACGAATAAGAACAATTTGACCAGAAAGTAAAAATGGTCAATATTTATTCTCCAAAAGTGGAAGATTTCACTAGTTGAAAATATTGAGTAAGTGCTACATGTCTAAGTCAAGTCCCATAAGGAGACTTATTCCAAGCACTATAAAAGATTTTTCCCTTTGGGCATCAGTATCCCTAAACTCGCACCTTGTGAATTGATTGTAGGACAATTATAATGCTCTTAGTGTTTAAATAACCCACTAGGTCACTCCCATATACATTATATAACAGATATTATTTTCCATTTGGAGGTTCAGAGATACAAGGGCAACCAGAAGCTTTCCCAAAATATCATCACAATCTTCAGACTTCAAATACACACACACACACACACACACACACACAAACACTTGAGATATATATATACAAAATTTATATATCCCAAAAAATATATTTTATCAAAAATATACAAAACTTACATACATATGGCAAAACTCCAGTTATATTGAAGATACATACATAGATTAATCTTCACATAACCAGTCAAAAAAATAAAAGAGTATTTGGCAAATTGATTTGAAATTATAATCACAATAAGCTAGTATTTGGGGGAGGGAGATGATCGTTTTGTTTTCATCATTGGGTGGCTTGATTTGTCTTCTGAAATTGGGCAGTGTATGGACACAGTTTGTGGTGCCTGAGAAGCAGTGTGGTGTGTAGTATAAAGAGCTCAAGTCAGCAATGTGGGTCTTAATCCCAAGTCTGCCTATTACCAGCTACATATCTTTAGGGAAGTAATTTCCTTTTCTTGGACCTCTGTTTTTTCATCTGTAAAATAAGAGTGTATAATAGGAACCACTAAAGCATTCTATAATATTTAATAATTCTAAGTAGTACGTCCACAATACAAAGAAGCAAATTGCATTTTAATTTAATTGAATTTGGTCAATATACTAAAGCAGATTCTCTTTCTATGTAACTTATTAATAAAGGATCCTCTAAGAGAAAAAAAATCTAACAAATGTCTTGAGAGTTCTCCCAAATGAAAATGATCATCACAGAAAGGAAGTAAATATAACTTTTATTAATAGACTCTACATGAAAAAAATTGATACTAACAGCTCAAGATTTGGAAGAAATGACATGTAAGTGTACTCGGTTTTGGAAAGACTGAAACTTTTCACTTGTAGTAATAAACGTAACTTCTATTCATACTATTTGTAGCTCTTTCAAGCTATGAAGACATGCCGACTGAGGAAGATAGGAGTTTATGGACCAGAATAGACATTTGCACATCAGAATGTTTTGTGTGGATGTCTTTTAATTTCCTCCTCATGCAATCATACTATTATGTTGTGCAATTTTTGTTCCCTTGACAAAATTTACTCATATTAATGCACAAAGCATGAATTGATTTACTTTAACTGTTATATGGTGAATGACCCCCATTTGCTATTTTTCTTTCCAAAGGATGTTTAAATTGTTTCTGATTTTTTCCTATCAGAAACAATGCTGCATGTCTATGCATGTCTCTTATGCGCATGTGCAGGGAATTGTTTTGTTTTTGTTTTTTGTAACCATGCCTCTTTTTGACAACAGACACCGAAATTATTAGGAGTTTGTGAATGATAGTGTGGAAAACCCATGGGCCTGAGCATTAGATCTGTCCTGAGTCTCCAACTGAGGAGTTGTTATCCTGATAAGTCATAATCTTTCTGTGCCACTGAGGTCCCTTCCATCTTCAGAATTCTCAAAGTTCTTTATAAGTATTACATGCATTATATATATAATATATATTATAGAATATAATTATAGATTATATAATGTATATATTTTATATATAATATATATTATTATATATGTATATATGCACTATATAATGTATATGATATATATTACATAATATGATATACTGTATATCATAAATTATATATAATATATGCTACATAATATCCAGTAACTCATATTAATTTATATATACTATTTACTATCATTTTATACTATATATACTATTTATGCTATTTTACTTTATACTACATATGCTATTAACATATATAACATATGATATGTACAATTCATAGTATATTCTTTTAGGTTATATCATATATATTAATTTATATATGATTACTTCCTCTCTATATATTTATACATAAAATAAATTTACATATGTATGAAATTACTGAAGAGCAAAGATTATTGTTAATAGATAAAAGTTTTGTGAAACTTAGATATTTATCTTTAAGTTTCAATTGTCTCATCACCATGAACCTTTCTGAAATCTCCTAGAATAGTGCAACTTGTATAGACTTATGTAAAGGTTAACAGAGACTGGATAATTTTGAATATTACTGAAAGTAATATTTCCCAGAGTTACATATCAGAGTTATGAAAATTCATCACCTTTGTACTGTGTAAACATGTTAGCATTTTTTCAAGTTCAGTTAAAATCCAAGATGGAGGATTATTTTTTAACGAAAAATAAGGGATTCGAATTATAATATTTCTGGAACTAATGTATGTGCTCATTTGGAGCTCATTAAACTAATAGGCAGCTGGCAGAAACATTTGGTGGTTAGGTTTTTTTTTCCCCTCTATAAAATCCAGTACTCTAGTAGTCTCTCCCTTTCTACTTATTTAATTTATGCTAAACCAAGCAAAAGACATTAAAAGTGTTTGATATATATATTTTATATTTTATATATATATATATATGTATATCATATAGTGTGTGTGTGTGTGTGTGTGAGAGAGAGAGAGAGAGAGAGACAAAGCCTGGCTGGGTGGAATGAGGGGTTGCATTTTGAGGGATAGATCTAACTCTTTTTGTTCTAGGGTCAGATTTTATACTATCTCTGGCAAGCAGTTTTCAACCAGCCTGAACAATGTTCTAGTCCATCTGAATATCTGATAATAAAGATAGTTTTGGCTTAGAACTGGGTGCTTATCTTTTACCTAGCCTGATTTAGGTCACCTTCAGAGCACTTACAGCTTATGATACGGAAAAGGACTGTTATAAGACTGTATCATAATCATTTTCAAGTTATCAGAATCATTAATGATACATAGTTAAGCATAGGACCTAGCTTGGCAATGTAGACTTAAAAGAAATACCTGCATCCAGGAAGTTAAGTAGTACAATAGAACACTGAACTGAGAGAAGTCATTTGACTCAAACAACTGTTTTCTATGACCTTGAGCAACTTAAATTCTTCCTCAATAGAATAGAGACTGTAAATTTCTTTTATCACCAAACTTGGATCTAGGTTTACGCAGAGTGTCTTCCCAATAGACTGACATCATTGAGCCACTGTGTTTTACTGTGGTTGTTTATCAGGCATAAGCCAGAGTTTAAGGTATTTACATTGTGTAATTTGTGCCTATAACTATGCTCTTGTAACCTGAGGCCTTAAAAAAATTGAGGAAGTTAAGAAAAAAAAAAAACACTCCCATCCAAGTATGAAGTGCATTGTGTGAATTTCTAAGTTAAAGTTTTGCCTAAATCATCTTTGTAATTTTGAGGGGTTTTGTTTTCCCTTTCTAGATGCACTTGGACATTGGAAAGGGATGGAGCAAACTGGCTTCGTACAAGTGAAGTCTGATGCATTAGGCATTTCAACAATCAAGGGCTGTCAACATTTTCTAGGGCAAGATTTTTCTCCAAAGTTCTTGGGATATAGACATTTGCTTAACTTTCCTTGAGTGCCTAGCCCAGGACATGTTTTGTCCCTTGGACACTAACTACCAGTGTGACATGGGACAAATTATGTCAACTCTCTAAATTTAGGTTTGTCTGTAAAATGGGTTGTCAGGAGGATTAAATGAAGGGTCAGGTACAGCTCAGGGAGGGCCTGGTACATAGGAAGTGCTCAAAAGATGTTTGTTGCTGTTGGGTTGATGGTGCAACTCCACTTCTCTTTGCAACTGCTTTCCTCATATCTGAAAACAAAGACCGGACAACAGTTGTTCTAGGCTGTTCTTCACCAACTAATTCAGGATCTGAGGCTGCAGCAGATGCCCTTCCTTGCCCAGCAGGCAAGAGTCAGTGAATGGAGACCCTTAGTTACTCCTGTCTTAAGCCAAATACAACATTGTTAGACACTTTTTCCAAACAAAAATGGAAATAAAATAACCCCTTAATAAGACTTCAAACCGTCATTTAAAATTTAATAATGATTCATTAAACTATGATTTTAACATCTCCATAAGAATTAATCTGATTTCTGAGTTGCAGAAAAATAAGGACTCCTTAAATTATACAGCTTCCATCTCTACAAGTAACTGAATTAGAAACTTAAGCAATAGATCGTATACCAGATAACATTTTAATATACTAGGTTTTCACATTAAATTGTGAAACAATGAGTTTAAAATGAATTTAAATGAATTTAAAAACAAAAATATGACATCCTTTGATACACCTAGTAGCACATATTTGGCTACTAATCCATGTTTTCTGATTTCTTTGTACCGATACTCTAATTTGAAGCATGTTATCTCTTTTAATAAAAACAATAGCTAACATTTGCTGATTGCTCACCTTATGCTAAATGCCTTAACATCACAATCCCATTTAATTTCAAAGAGGTAACACTACAGTCAACACAAACATTACCACTATGTTTTCCTAACCCGTCACAAAGAATGAAGGGAGTCTGTGTGGTGAACTCTCCTCTTTAGGCATTGCTCACACCAGGATGAGGGAGGAAACTTGGAAACCAAATCCTTCATATCCTTTGATCAACTCTCATACTTAGACTGGCTTTAAGCATTATTATAATATCCTTGACGCAATCCCAGAGCCTAGCACTGCTTTAGTGAAAGCACAGACAAGCAAAAGACAATTGATCTATTTTGCAACTCATAGCATCTTCTGTGAAGCAGCAGCTGGACATCCATAAACTGCAGAGGGACTGAGGTGCATTAGTTAACACTTTGAGGAAAAAAAATCACTTTTTACGTTACGAAATTCTCCTACTTTCATAATCAAAAGACAAAAATGTTAACAGTCTCTTGTGGAAAAATACTGGATTTTCATTCAGGAGTACAAAACTCACACACCATCTGAACCTACCAATTACATTTATTGGACATTTGCTGAAGAGTAAAACACACTAATGTATGTAAAAGCATTTTGTTAAACTGTAAAGAATTTTGTAAATATAAGATTTCATCATAATTTTTAGGTGTATATCTAAATATATACCTCTTAGCATTCACACATTGTCTTAGCATCAAAAATTGCTTAAAATGATTAAGAGTTGAACAGATTTAAAAACAAGAAAATTCTACTTTGCCATCATACAAACCATGTTAAATTTAATCAACTTTACAAGGTACAGAAATAAGAACTTGTTAGCTAAGTGGATAAATACATGTGATGGATCAAAACTGGTTGACCATTGCAGAAAAGATTACATTGTATTGACAGATTAAATTCAAATTTATTGTGAAATGAAAAGCCTACTTCTTCTTGGAAAAACACACTTTCACAAGCTCATGTGGCTGCAAGTTTGATAATATGTTGATAATAACTGATGTATTTTTTCATTCCCAGTATTACCCAGGCCCCTGTGACTTTCCTTCCAGTTTCAGGCAGCATCAAGCAGAGCCAGACTTACTGCTCCTCCAGGGTCCATTACTTTGCCATCTCAAAGTACCCAGGAGGGGAAGAGGTATAAAAACCAAAGTTCATGAAGTAAAGGAAGGATTTTGGAAGGAATGCAATTGATGAAAGATGTCACTGGTCAGAGAGAAGAAAAAAAAGGGACTGGGAGAGAAGATCAAGTTTGTTGCATATTTTTAAATGTCTCCAAGACCTTTCCCTTCTCTCCTTGTTGGCATGGGAACTGAGCCAATTGTTGATTGAGCCTCCAGACCAATTTGAGCATCAAAAGGAGTCATCAGTTGTATATTATTTGCTAGGAGGGCTCTTGAAGGTGAGCAAGGTCCAAGAGCATGACCCCCTTCTCCACCCCAGTGCCTTGCACTATGCTGACTTGGAGCAGCAACAGTGGTAGTAGACTAGCAGGGCAGTGAGGCTCTAGGCAGAGAAGACTGGAGGCAACTCCCCAAGCCTCCTGTTTAATATGAAGTACCAAAAAACCTCTGAGAATTTTATCTTTCCCAGAAAGGTGTGAAAATGACCAAGAAACCACTGGTAGACCTAAATGATTCTCCAAGCCAGAATCTGGAAGATCTGGAGCACAGAGTCAAAGACCAACGACCCACTCTGATGGGACCCACACATGTCTGTACACAAGGGGAGACCAGTGGGAATAGATGCCAACAGACGTGGACTCACCCTGGCTTCTCCCCTGGGATCTCCACTTCCGTTTAGCCCTAAGGATTTCAGTTCTGTCCCAGGGAAAAAGATAGGGAGGCAGAAATTCTTGCCTTACTGAGTGTAAAACCTGAAATGACTGAATATATCCAGTTAGGATGTTTTCTGGGTGAATTTTGACAGGAGCAGAAGTAGGAGAATCCAAATAGAGATTAAGTTGGTCCTCAGGGAAATAGTTACATATCTTGCATATCACCTGAGTGTGTGGCCTGAAATACTACACTTGCTAGAAGGGATAGCCCATTGTAAGAAAAGTGAGAGAATTGCCCATAGATGTGAGGGGCCCCTCTATGGTGTTATGAGATGATGCGGGATCTCCTTTTCTACCAGCTTACATCAGGACTAAATGTTAAAGCATATTAATACATATGAAATATATTACAAATGTATTATCCTAAGGTGATATCTCTAATGAACTTGATCTTAAAAATCACCTGCAGGTAGACTGGGCAACCTCTCACTAGTAGACAGGAAAAAGATCAGGGCTGATCCCCTGAAATGGATAGTGTGGGGTAGCTTCTTGCAAAGCTAATGTAAATTTGGGGTGCATTGATGGAAATCTAGGCCATAAAGATGCCCCAACACTCTCCTGCCCTCTCCTGTCCTGGTACAGTGATTGTCCATCTGTACTTTCATCTTAGGGCAGTTCTAAGCATGGTAATTGGACTCATCCCTTCTTGTGTTATCAAGATTTTGTATCTGCCATTATCTCTTCTCCCTCCTGCTTCTTCAATGGTTTTCTTCCCTGCTGGACCAAGTCTCATCCACATATATAGTCTCTAATATTTCTCATATTAAAACAATGGCTCAGTTGTCCCGACATCTGCTCCAGCTACCACCCCACTTTTCCATTTCTTTTCAGGGAAAAATTTCCTGAAAGACTTGTCCATACTTCCTCTCTCTTTCTCCCATTTTCTCTTGGACATGCTCCAATCTGATTTTCGTCTTGGCCGTTCTACACTTCCATGTTGTCTGGGTCAATTTTCAGTCGTCTTCCTTGGCTGATTAGCAGCATGTGATCCAGTTAATCACATATCTTTCATCCACTGGGTACCGTTAACGTCAAGTTTATAAAGCAAAGACATCCTAGAAGAACACCAAGGTTCAGAGAGATGCTTATTCTGTTGTAGCATTTGGAGTGTTGTAGCATAATGCCACTGTGACATGTGATGGTGGGTAATGAAAACATGAACCAGCTTACCCCACTCCTTTGGTGTATTTTTAAAATCATGATTAAAATATGTTTTATATTCATCCACTGCTCTTACCATAAAGTTTAATAACGTGGACCAGCTGATTCTCTAGAAAGCGTGGTCAATGAAGAGAACTCTAATATGATAGCTCTAACAAAGATTGGGGCTTGGACTTCAGTCATAGATATTTGGGTCCTGGGGCCTTTCTCTGCCTTGGTAAGATAGACCAATCAATCTATCTACCTATCAATCTATCTATATGAACTTACAATGTTATATATATAATATATAGTATATAACATATATGTGATTACTAATATATTTAGTATTATATATTATAAACAATATTATATTATAAATATAAAATATGCAATCACATAATATATTACATACTTATATTATTTATAAGCTATGTATGAGATATAATTAGAATAATTAGAATAATAATTAGAATGTATAAATTTATTCTGTGTATATAGTTTATAGATTTTGGGGGGCTACACAAACCTGACATTCTTACCAGTTAATTTGCTTAGAATGATTTTCCTACATTGATATATGTGGAGCAAAATTAGAGATAGGGAATAGAGATATGGATATTGAGGTCTAGGAGCCAATTCTCAGCTTGGTGTCCTGGAGATTGGAGCTGGAGCTGGGGACATTTGGGATTCTCAGCGGCAGGGTTTATAGCTTGCACCTGTAATCCACTACAGATGCACCCTTTGGCTCAGACTCTCTTCTGCTTCTGGCTGTGCTGTTAACTACCCACTCCTACACTGGACTCTATGTTTTGTCATACCCTGGACTCTGTGTTTTGTCCATGTCTCATGGCTCTCACATCTTCCTTACCTGAATGCTCCTTCTCCTTGCCAAGAGGGAGTCTTGTTAACCCAGCTCAGCATTTCTTGAGGCAGGCCACATCATAGCAGCTCCCCCTCCATCACCCTTGGGTAGGCTGGGTGGAAGGAGAGAGCTGGGGACTTGTGGGCTGCATGGGATTTCCAGTCTATTAGGGATGTGGGCGGGGCCAATTCACTTGGACCTGGCTGCTGGTAGGCCTATAGGATTGTTGACATACAAAACATCTTAAAACATAGACCTTGAAGACTTTCGGTGTGGTTCAAATTTCAGGGTCAAGCTCCATTTAGGAGCAAAAATACATTCAACTTCTAAGCTTAAATTAAATAAGGTGTTCAAAATCGCTGAATGTAAGCTCTTATAACATAGATGTTGTATGATAGAAGCACATATGACTCCAAGGATTTCTTTCTATATTCTATTAATGTTTGTAGATTTTTTTCTTTCAATTGTTGGCCTAATAATGACTGCAAATTATAATTGCTAATATTCTCTAGAGTAGAAGGCTTTCAAATCACCTTCCAGCATTAATACCTATTAAAAAAAAAGCAAGTTGCTTTTGGAATTTCCTGGATTCTTCTGTTTGTCATGCAAATATTCAGTTCTGCTCTTTTTATGATAATATGAAATAAAGTAGTTTCTCATAGTAACATTGTAAATCATTTGCTTTCTATTACATGCAGCTGGTTTTGTTACTGTAATGATTTTCTATGAGTGCATATTGCAGAACACATAAGATGCAATGTGATATTCCTTTACTCAGAATTTATATGCAATTATTGTTTGTCCAGAAATAATGAGACAATTTAGAAATATAGTAATTTATTGTAATACATTTCTTTTTAATAGGAATCTACATTGAGGGGGAAAAATCCAAATTTCTAAAAAATGACATGCCATCTCTTTTTGTTATATAGACTAGAGTTTTCATCTCACTGAAAATTCAATATCAAAATTAAAAACAGCTGAGGTAGTTACTCGGGTGCCTTCCTTCAGCTTATTCAAAAGAATATAGGATGAACGGTAAGAATTAAGTAAACCACAAATTATTTTGGAGTGTCTGGTTTGTATTATAAATAAATTTTTCACTGCTGGTTGTTTTTTCAAAAATATTGACTGTATTTTTGATATTCATTCCTGTGATCTAATGTAAACTATGTCCTACCAATTTAATGTATTGTTTGTTCATGATTACATTTTTTATTACACTCATATGCTATAAATATTTCTCACTCTGCTCTTTTGGATCTTTCCCAAATAGCCATAGTGTTTAAGACATGTCATGGAAAATGTTATTAAGAGAACTATCCCCCTTTCATGTTGGCACGTACTAATTTCACACCTTGAATAGAGTCTAACCATATCAACACTGAAATATCTATTTTTCAAGAAACTGAACTGAAGAGCATTTATTAAGGGGCAACAACAAAAAAGTCACAACTGAGTGTCACTCTGGTATCAAAATTTTCTTTCTTATCGATCTGAACTAGAATTTTAAAATACTTGTTGGTAAATTTACATTAGTTTATATTTTGATGAAATCAAAGTTGGTTAGTTTTTGGTTTTGAAGTATAGAATGCTTGTGGACCTTGCCTTATATTTTTGAAATTGGTGAAGTAATACAATATTTATACATTTCATTCTTAATTACAAAGGTAATATTACCAACACAATGCACTGTGTAAAATAGGAAAGAAAGATTACCAGTCACTGTCTACGGGCCACATATTTTAAAAGTGTGTTTAATCTCAGAACAATGTTCTATTTTATTCTCATTACCTACAAAGGAGCACAGTGTTTCCTTTCCACAAAGTGGGAAGAATGGGGAGAAAATACACCAAAGTTTTTAAAGCTAGGAACTGATGGAGAGGACGATCCTCTTTCGGTGGAACATCAACAATAGAGGGGACAGTATGATGCTGACTCTGCTCAAAGAAAGCCATGCGTACTATCTGCACAAGGGCCACCATGTTGCTGGACATAGAAACATATGGAACCAGGCAGAGCAGCAAAGGACAGTGAACCTCTCCACACTGCTGACTAGTGACCACTTACCCACAAAGATCCTCCCTCTTCACAGAGGCGTTACATCTTCAAACAGGGTAAGGTCATCTCAAACCACATGTCCCCTCCCTTTTTTGTTCCACCACCACTTAAAGAGAAAGCCAAGCTGCCTCCTCAAGTCCCTTGAACCATTCACCTGGGGTGAGGCAAGCCTTAGTAATGCATTGTGAAGAGGACATAAACTGGTTTGTAAGCCAGACCTTAATTCCAGAGTGGCCCATTATGAAACCTGCTAAAGATATTGTCAAGGAATGCACTGACCATTAATATCTTTTAAAACTACCAGAAAAAGCAACTGGTCAAGCCAAGAGAAATTTATTAGATCTATTGCAATAAGTCAATACGACCTTGACATGGTCTCAGTGGTGCTTCAAAGTGGGAAAATTGGGAAAGTGATTAGAGTCTGAGCTGGTGATATTGAAGGGAGTGTTGCAAGGCAGGAGTAGAGGTCACTGGGGGAGATTGGGCGGTCTGTGCCATAATGGCTCTGGGGAAGTGCAAAGCAAGTCTAAGGTTTTAAAGGGAATCTTGTTGAGCAAGTTGCTAGGCTTAATCAGTAAGCTATTTACAGTTCTACAGTCTTATCTTCCAGAATGAGTCTATAGTCTTATCTTACAGAACAATTGTTTTCTGGATCAAACAGACAAATTATTTTGCATATTACCATTGCAAACAGATTTTTCACTGGAAAGCTTTTCTCCTATATTCAAAATCATAAACATACACACACACACACACACACACACACACACACAAACATGGTGTCTCAACTGCATCAGAAATAAAGATAAAACTACATAAAGACCAACTGGCATTGCAGCTCCAAAACCTAGAGTGGATGTTGTTACCCAAGTGTTAATCAAAGATGGTTGTTCCGGGCCCTGCCCTAAGAGAGGAGGACAACAACTTGTGTGATAGTGAAGGGGGTTCTCTATATACGCTTAAAAAAAAATAGAAAAGAAATTCATTTCTCATATCACAGAGAATGGAGTGGAGACAGAAAAGGAAGGGGAGGGTGTTTGTTTCCCTGAGAATTCTTTGGAAAATATGGCCTTTCAATATTTCCTTACCTGCCCCTCATCACCTCCACATACCACCTTCAGGTTGATCTCCTTTCGTTCTCTAGGGTTCCCACAAAGACTCATGTAACTTGATTTTTCACCTGGATTAAAATGTTAGTAATTGGAGACCTTATGAAAAGTTATTTCCTGAGGGCCCCACATTCATCTAGAGACAGCCAGAACTACAACCATTTTGTGTTTTTTTTTTTTGAACTACAACCATTTTGATGAAAATTACTTGCTTTCCATCAGCTTTTGAAATGTTAAAAGATGGAGGAAACATGCACAAGGTGGCCAGTGGTCATTGAGTGCTTTCAGTGGTTTGCTTTGAAGCTTAGTGAAACAGACAGATTCTATTGTCAGCATTTGGATGGTGATCATGGACTGCTTTTCCTTTGAGGAGGTGGCAAGGTAGAGATGGCTCTTTACCGCCATGGATGGGTGCATCTGCCCAGTTAAAAACTTCAAAACGAATGAGGTATGTGTATTTCACACTCCAAGGAAGTCACTTGTAGTTTTTCAGGTGTGCATCCACTAGCAGAGCAGAATGAAAAGCTAGATAATTATTTTGGATACAAACACTTTGATTTGAAATTATCTAGATGATGCACGTGTTGAGCTTTTGTGGTGACTTTGAATGATTTAGGAACCAGCTTTAGCTTCCATTCTCCTAGGTGAGTGGTTTCCGATGTCAAGCATCCAGGGTGTTGAGAAAATAGCCAGTTTTACATGAGGACAATTTTCAAGCTTTTGAGGTGGCAGCAGGGCCTGGCTCTTTTTTCCTCCTCTCTTCCTTGGTCCTTACATTGTCCACCTGCCTCTACTTCCTACGCAAACTCACTGTTTTGCTGTTCAGAGTTCAGAATGCTTTGAGTTGTGTAGACAAAACATTTCCTTGTTTGATAAAGAAATTTCCATTCTTATGCAAGGTCACATTCAAGTAACTGCCTACAGTGTTATTATAGTTTCTTCCTTACATATTTACCTCCTCTGGAGCTTCTCGTTTTAAACCATAACCTTTTCACAAAAAATAAACTAAAATCACTTGTTTTGGGTGGGCTTCAAGTGAGGGGTTATTATTGCAAGACCCTATACAAAGTCACCTGAATGTCCCAATTTCTTTTCAGGCTGAGATTGTCTAAATACAGAAGCTCTGCAGAGACATTTTGGCTCTAAGCATTTGACAGCTGGGAAGGAACGAATATCTCAGTTCTGAAGAATGTCACCTATTTGGTTTTATCTCTATTTGGTTTTCAGGGAGTTGGCTTCCATCTTGATAATAGCTCTTGCCCTTCTTTGTGACCTAACCTCCTGGTACCCACTCCCTTTGTCTTCTTATTTTGACCTAATCCACTCAGGCTACACAGACATCCAGCAGAGGCCAGGAGGCCAGCCATACCCCACCGCAGGCAGCTGCCCCTCCTGGTACCCAACGCCTCTAGCCAAGGCCCAGCTAACCGAGAACAGACACTTCTACTCGGTTAGCATCTTCCCTCAGGGAGCCAGAGTGGAGTTCAAGTAGGTTAAAGCATTACATTTGTAAATTTGTAAAGGATCAAGTTGTGAAAAGAAGGGCAATCTTGTTCTTTGAGACTTTATTAGGCAGTAAATGCAATATGATACATTTATAGGAGCGAAGACCCAGATTTTCTGAACCTCGCTGAGCCAGAGAGATGTGTTTTATTTCATAGAGTTTATGGAATGACTGTAGCATAGGTACATTTTTACAAGGCCCTACATTGACTTAAGGTAATCATAAAGTAAAAATGGGCAATGAGTACGTTCAAGTATAATTTATATACATATTTACCCAATCAAATCCAAAGACCCAAAGCCATATGTTTCTAATTTTAGGTTTAATTTTTAAGCTCTTTAGTCGCTTTTTTGATGTAAAAAGAAAAGTTGGATTTGCTTTTTTTTAATGTTGCTTGTGTCATAATACAATATACCAACTATGCCAATAAATACTCATATCAGCAAAAAGTGACATGAGGCCACGTTAAAAAATTCTTCACTGTGACAAAATAAATCAGAATTATATGGCAAACCTCTTGCAGCTTGTTATCATTTTGCTAAGAAAATAGAGCTACTGAATCTTTTCTATGTGGAAGCCAAACATAGGCAAGAAAGATTTTTCAGATGATGCCAAAATTCTAATTTTGATATAGTTCTTCTATTGATCTTGTTATTTCTGTTATTGTAATCTCATTTTTCTGCCATCCTACTCTTGTTATTTCATGGCTTATGAGAAATAAACCCTCTGAGGGACAAAGGTACAATTTGAGGACTGGCAACAGGGCAATACAAATTATTTAGGAAAGGCAAAGCATATGAATGATGGACTAGAACACAGAAAATTGTTAGGTAGACAGATAGGTCAATCACCAAGTAGATACTAGAACTTCCCCTTTAATTTTACATTTCTTGCTTGTGTTTATCACATGCCAGGAAATCAGCTGACTCAGCAAGAAGTTTGCCAAGGAAGGACAAAAATAAATTTAGGTGGTTGGTTTTTAAGATAGTTATTATTTTTTTCATTATTGGGGGTGGCTTTTTTTCCCATTTAGAATGGCAAAGAGAAAGGTGGTAATGCTTCATTTATTTTTGTTCTCAATGCACATGAACCAAACAAATCAAGTTCACAAACCAACGCATAAGAATCTGTCTGGTCATCCTCCTACTCCTACATCCCACTCAAAGGTGCGGGTGGTTGAGAGTCGGATGTACATTCTTTGGGCTCCCTTTCCATTTCTTTCACACATATATGCACATACCTCTGCATATCTTGTTTACATACACATGAGAGTATAACCTATATATTGTTCTTTAGTTTTTTTTCACTCCCTATGTCATGGAACCTTTTTTAAAAGTACTCACAAATCAACATCTTCCTTTTTATTGGCTGCATAGAATTTCATGATGTGAATCTATCATGTTCAGTTTCTTATAATAGTACATTGAAGCTATTTCTGTTATAAATTCTACAATGAATATTCTGTTATAAAATTCTACAATGAATATTCTGTGTATTACTTTTTTAAAAGTGGGAGTGTTTCTTTAGGATAGTTTCCCAGAAATTAAATTGCTGGGTGAAATAATAAGGCTTTTTAAAATTTTATAGGTTTCCATAAATGGCCTTCCATAAAGCTTATCTTTTCACTAAATATGTGAGTATTCATTTTCTCATATCCTGAGAAGTTCTTGAGACTACAAATCTTCTTTTGTTTTATCTTTCCAATTGTGTGAATGAACATTCATATTTTATTATTATTTTGATCACTTATTTACTTATTTACAAGAACAGCTGAGCATTTATATCTTTATTTACTATATACGTTCTTTGAGAATCGCATGTTTTGTCTATTTTTCCTTGGGGTGTTTGCTTTTCCTTTAGTGTTTTGTTGAAGCTTTTCCTGTATTTATTTTGGATATTAATTCTCTCTCTATTAAACATGTTGCAAATACTTTCTCTCAGTTTACTGCCTTTTTTTTTTTTTTTTTGGTTTTTTAGATTTCTGAATTCTGAGTATGTGAAAAACTGCTAGCAGGGCTGCACCTAGGTGACTCAGTTTGTGAAGCAAGATTTCAGCTCAGGTTAGATCATGATCTCAGGATCATGGTCATGGGTTCAAGCTCCCCCCTCCCCCTATCTGGCTCCATGCTCAGTGGGGAACCCGCTCAAGACTTTTTCTCCTTCACCTTCTGCCCCTACCCCCTCTCTAAAAAAAAAAAAAAAAAAAAAATCTTAAAAAAAGCAAAAGAAAAATTGCTAGCATGTAAACATTTCAAGAAATCATTTAGCTAACATTTATTCAGTTCCATTTATTATTTAATAATTTTTAAAATGTAAATTTGAATTTAATTTACCATACTGAGTTTACAAAAGGTGCCTTTAAAGTTTTTTCACTTTAACTGTTTTTCTCTCTGTGAAAAGCACTGTTCCCCATTATCTCTTTCACCTAAGTGATGTCTATTTTTGGCATATAAAAAGATATCTGAAATATGAGAAGTTGATTTTAGCAGCTGTGGTAGATAGACCCTAAGAATACCCCCCAATGAACCCCACCCTCTGTCGTGCACATCCTTATATAATCTGCTCCCTTCAAGTATACACAGGAGCTATGACGTGCTTCTCACCATTAGAGTATGACAAAAGTGATGGGATGTCACTCTCATGGTTGTATCACACTATAGAGGACTCTTTTTCCCAGCTCTTACTTTCATGCTGCTCTGGAGGGAATAGCTGCCATGCTGCGAACTACCTGTAGAGAAGTCCATGCTGTAGCCTCTAGAAACTGAGAATCTCTTCCAGAAAATGAACTTTCCCACAACCTGAATAAGCATGGAAGTAGATTCTTCCTCAATTGAGTCTTCAGATGAGAATCTGTCAGCCAATACTGTAATTGTGGCCTGGTAGGTTCTTGGAAGGGGATCCAGGCAAGTTATGCCCAGATAACCATAGAAACTTTAAGATAATAAGCATGTATTGTGATAAGCTGCTATGTTTGTAGTAGTTTACTAGGCAGCAATACATAACTAGTATAGTACCCACATTTGAAATCTACCTAGACATCTTTAAGGAAAAAAGTAGTAAGCACTAGAGAACTGAGTTACCAGTCCTCTGACACAATAAATAACCATAGTAGAAAGATGTACTGCAGGGTATAATACTTACATTGGAAATGAGCACTGGGTGTTATTCTGTATGTTGGCAAATTGAACACCAATAAAAAATAAATTTATTATTTTTTTTTTAAAAAGGAAATGGTTATGCTTTTCTAGCCCTTAAATGTAGTTTCAAGATTGTACTATTACAGAATTATAGAGCAGACCTTAGAAATGTTGGGGTGGGGGGGGCTGCTAGACTAAGCTTTAAAACTGCTAGAAATATATTAGATAAAATGCCAGCTCAATTAATAATGAGTCTGACAATTGGAATTTCACCTGTGTAGACGTTAAGACAAATACAGCCACCACACTGGAGCTTTCAAACTCACAATGATTAGGGTGTTTTGTGAACATAACTGTTAAGTGACAATAGGGAGTGAGAAAATAAAACCTTCTGTTCAATGGAAGAATTTTTGACTTCCTCCATTCACCAACCTTTCTCTGCTACCCCCTCCTCCCATCCCCTAGTTCTTGCAGTGGTAACTTCTGTGATTTGTCTTTCCTTTCACATGCTCCTTCCTTTTCTTCCTTTTTTCTTTTGCTCATCATTTATATAAATCCATGTATTGACATACTGATTTTCTTTTAATTTACTGGCTTTAAGGATTCAGCTTTAAAAAAATCTACTACCAAATAATTCTTTATAGTCAGAGTCAATATTTTTTCTCAGATTCAACATGTAAAGAAGTGTCGTAGCTAACATGCTTAAAGGTACAGAGATAAATGATTTCATTCCCTTCGGGCTGGAAGGACCTCTGAGACATGTGTTCTGGTTCTTGTCCAAGCCCCTCTAAACTTCCTCGAGTTTAGTGCATGTTTATTTTAATCCTGACAGGCTTTGCCTTTTTCTAGCCTTTACCCTTGTCGAACTTGATATGAGGCTCCCTTTCTATTGAAAGGTCTAGCCAATGAATTTCATGCCACTTGACATCTCAGTTCTCACCTTTTCCAGCGTTGAGTGCGTTTATAGGTGTCAGAATAAATTTCCAGCTCATTTTTCAAACTTTGCACAACACTTTTCACTTTCTACCTCACATTATTATTATTTCTGCACCTGTCTTATCTTGACTTTTTGGAAGGCAGAACCCCAGAATGCCTAAAACTGTGCTTTGCAAGTAAGAAGCCCTAAATAAACCACTGCGTGAGTGAACAATTGAAGGAATAGAATTTGAAAATGCTTTAAAGACATTTAATCCAGTTGGATCCCACAGATTGGTGAAATAAAAAGGAAAAACATGGGAAAGAGGGTGACTTAGAATTGCCAGTTTTTAATTTTGCCAAGAGCTTTAAATAAACAATTATCTACTATCATCATTATTTCATAAACCATAGTTTAAAAACAAAATAGGGTCTAAAAATAAAGTTCAACCGTGACCAACAAAATTTGAAGGACATAATTTTGGGATTAAAAAATTGATCCTCACTCAAAATGTATACATCAGATCTAAAACTACTTGTGGACGTTATGCTCCTTTTCTCATTTATAAATGCAGCAAACCTTCATACTGTCCTGGCACAGTCTGTGTACTTTAGAAATCACCAGGCTAGTCTACCCTTCCACTCAATTCAAACATCCTCTTTAAGCCACTTTGAAGATCTGCTTGTTGTACATCCAGCCCTGAGAGAGCCTCCTGACTCATGCTTGTGATTAGTGACAGGTGGGAAAGAGGATCACAGTAGGAGGCCCCCAAAATCTGTGCCTATCTCTCTGGCATTTAGAGAAAAGCAGAAGAAGGCAGGACTTTTTCTTCTGCACTGGAATATATATTAAGACAAGGTGCTGTTGAAAACTGAGATTTTTTTTTTCTACATTCTTTGTTGTTTTATTTTTCCATTTTTGGAAGAGGGTAACAGCTTTCATAGAGTGAGCCAGTGTCTTTGAGATAGTTTTCTACTAGTATTACCAACTAAGCCCCAAACTTGAAAACTACTCAGGTAAGTTTAGAAAGAATCCATTACATATTTCAACTTTTTATTTTGCAATAATTTAAGATACAAAAATAAACACAGAAAGATGTATAGTGCAGAAATTTCCCAAATAGCCCTAGCTTTCCACAATGATAATGTCTTTTATAACCATAATACCTTATGAAACTGACAGTGCAATTAAACTACAAGCCTTATTAAGATTTTATCAGTTTTAGCATGCATAGTATTATGAAATGCATAGTATTATGAAATTTATCATACGTATAGATTCACGTAATGACCACCACCATCCAATACAGAACTGTTCCATCACCACAAAGAAACACTCAGGGCTACCCCCTTCACATTATACACTTTAAATTATTTATTTTATTAGCAGAGTGATCATAAATATATTCCTTTAAACTCAGAGCAAACAGATGGAATTTTCTGGGAATCGGAGTTGAAGGGTACACCTTGAGCTACAGAGAGCTTGTGTAATGTTTGGGGCTTCCCATGGCAACCTCTATTGCCCTTTCTACCCTTAGATTTATCCAAGGCATATGCAGTGAATCAAAGATACTGAGTACTAGTTGGGAAAGAAGTCAGCCAATCCCAGAGGCCACGCTATAAGCAGAGACAAATTGTGCTGGAACCTTTAGATAGGACCTGTTACAGGCTGTTCCAAGTCCTAAAACATAAATGATTTGAGTAAATATTTATTTAGAAGGGAGATAAGTCAATGAAGGACTCCAAAGGTTAAGTTTTATTAATTCATAGCAAATCTGCCACTGGATTAGTCTTAAACTAAAAATTCTTGACTAAATAGATTTATTAATTTGTACCCTTCTTTAAAATGAAAAATACCCACCTAGAAGGACTGAAGCAGACACCTACAGTTGCCATGAAGCAATTTCATCTGCTTTTTTGGTTCACTTACTAGATTAGGAAGAGGCTAGGGGATCATTTTAGAGCTCCAGATATGAAATCCTTGTGCAGGTCACAGGCGACACGACAGTATTGCCAGTGGGGACAGAGGAGACAAAGATGATGATACGGAAATGACACAAATCTTTGCCTCTCTCACGGTTTTGACTGTAGCTGGCCCTGCTTCTAAGGAAGCACATGGTTAAGTCAACCACTTGCACACGCTAGAAACATTTGTGAGATGCTTTTGTCTAAGGTAAAGACATCAGTAAGCACATCTCTTGGCTAGGAATCTGATATTATAAAGCCTGAAGAAGTCAAGGTACTCATGACCCCTTGGGAAAGAGTACCAGTGCCTGTTCCATAAATATAATGATTACAGATACATTGTGTACTTTCAGAAAATTAAATTAAAGATAACATAGAAAGAGCACAAAGCCTATCATAGATTTTCAACAAGTCATAGCCATTATCATCATTTCATATATATGATCTTCTTTAATTAACACTGAAACATTGGGAAGTAGTCATTATAATTCCTATTTTTACAGAGGTGGAAAGTAGGTAGGAAGAAAGAAACACTTGCCATTAGATCACAGAGAGAGGTGAGACTTCACTTCAGTTTTCTGATTCTGGTTTTAAGTCCTGTTTTCTGGGACACAGTAGCTTCTCAGATTTAGTGACCTCGTCTTATTTTCCTTATTATTATGGTTATAACTTCTTCATTAATTTTCCCCATGCATAAATATATTTCAATCTCAGATAATGTGTATTCTTTTCTAGGCTTTTATCTAGTAGCCTCTTAGGGAGACAAGAAAAGTCCACTTTGGTTTGTCTCCAAATCTTCCCCTAACTCTACCTACAAGAAAGGTTTGCTGACCTGTGTCCCAAACTCATAACCCATCTCCCCTCGCCTCTCCCTCCAATTCACTCTGTCCAGCTTTTCCATCCAACAAACCTTGGTTGAGCACTATTATATCCCTATGCACTGAGATGCTAAGAATGAACAGATGTATGACAAGGGCCCTGCCTTCCATGATTTTCAACTTAATAGCAAGGCAGACACCTACACAATTAAGCGCAAGGGGAGGAAAAGGATATGATGACATGGAAGCATTGAAAAAGCAATGGATTCTGACAGGACAGTGGTTGTCTTTGTGACAAGGCACACGAAGTAGCCTTTGAGCTGGTCCTTGAAAGAAGAAGAATAAGGAAAAGGGGCATAGGGGCAGCAAAAACAAAGGGTGAAGACATAGAGAGTCATGAGCAAGCCACGCAGGCATGGCCAGTGACCCAACACACTGGAGCAGAGGGCCCAGGAGGGAGTGAGCCTGGACGGATGGGTGGGACTGGGTCACAAAGGCCGTCTGCCTCGCTTAGGAGTTGGGCTAAGCAGTTGGAGCCCGTCAAAGGATTTTAAGTAGAGATGTGCTATAATCGCATTTTTCCCCCTAAAAATAAAGACCATTCTGGTGTTAGTGTGGAGAATGGATTAAAAGGGTGAGAGATTGGAAACTGGAAGATCACTTTGGAGGCCGACTTTTACAATAGCCTCTTCCCTCTAGGAAATAAACTCATCTACCTCCTGGTGAGGTTCAAATTAGGAATAAAAGGGTAAGTTCTTTTTTCTTATGAAAAACTAAAGATGAAAGTACAGATGCCTCCCCACCATGAGTGCTTTAATTGAAGTCCCTTATGGAAGGGACAGTTCTAAAACCTGCAAGTAGCTTCAATTTGATTTTTTAGTCAGATAACTTTTTCTGGGACCTCTTGTATTCAAACATCTTCCTGAGGCTTGGGGGAAAATGCACAACAAATGCCATGGGAGAATTTAATGAAATTAGCCTCTTCTTCCCCCAGTATAAACAGCACGTCACTAAAGTGCTGAAAGAATGATTATTTTTCAACAGAAGAAGAAAGTTTAGAAGTAATTCTTTCATTTCAGCTGGAAAGGCTGACTGTTGCTTTTCTACTACTTATGGCATCGAGTTTTCTTCTATTTATATGCATTGCCTGCCTCTCTGCTGGAGCCACCTAAGAAAGCACCTACCTCAAAAACTAGCACTAACGGCTTAATTTGACAATTTGTAGATGGTATTCTTATATTACCCTTTAAGACCTTAATAATTAGTTTTTCTTTAGTGCAGTATTAAAGCATTAAATGTCATAAATTCCACAGTCACCTGTATCCATTTATTGCTAATTTATTATGGAACATATCATAAAACTTTCCTTGACATATAGGCCTCTTCATAACTATAAATCTTTTTTCAACTGTTTAGATAACTTATGCTTAAGTTCAAGAAGAGACCTCGAGGAGCAAATATTTAAAACATCTATTTATTACACATTAACGGTGCAGGGCGGATAACCACGTGAAGTCACTGAGAAGTATTCACTTACGTTCAGTGTATTTATCACTTCAAACCCTTATAAAGATAAATTTGTTTTCAAGAGGAAAAAATGTTATATGTCAAGGAGCTGTTTTACTAAGTGCTTTAAAATGTCCAGCTGAATAAAGCTATCTTTCTAGTTAGTATAGAACACACAAAAAATGTTTCTATTGAGAATAAATTTGTCACTAGTAACCTCAGTCAAGCTTAAAAATGTTTCTAACTTGAAGGGCTCTTCAGATGACAAATGTATCATGTTCTTTGACCAAGACATTGTTTTCTTCTGTTTCAACTAGGGACATGATACACAGTAAAAAGACTCAGGGTTTACTGAAGGAGTTTATCTTCCACTGCTTAAACTTCTGTATGGATATTGATGGCATACACATTCAGAAAGGGAAAGAAGAAAATCAACTTGCTGGAAAACCAATTTGTCGAATGAACAACTTACTGAAAATCAAATTCTTTCCATTAATTTTATCTTGTACTATCAGTAACCATGATGCATGAGATGGTTGCAACACTCCTAAGGATTTCTTTTTTCTTTCAAAACTTTCATTTGGCTTTAGTTTTTCTGCAGCTACAGTGGTGAGCCAAACCAGAATATCACAGACTTCATTACATACCAACTTTAGAAAATAAAAATATTCTGGTATATTTCAAATGACAAATGTAATTGTGTGGACTGTCATGATTTAAAGCAATAGGATAAAAAAAAATAAAGCAATGGGATAGGTTTCTCTATTAATATATTTTCAATCCAGCTTTCTGTACCTCTCTTAATTCATTGTTTAGTTAATCAGACCAATATGACCATTTCCATGTATTTTAAGCTTTTGAGAAGAGCCCAATGTCCCAGGTCCTCAATGAACTTGATATCTAACTGAACACACTGACAAATCCACTGCAAATGGCTGGGGCAAAAAAGAATACAGCAGAGCTTAACCAAACCAAACCAAACCAAACCAAACCTAACCTAACCTAACCTAACCAAAACTTGAGTAAATAGGAACCATGGAGTTATGGCTTCTGGACAATATGTCAATGTGCAGAAGTGAAGTAAAGATGCTATGTGTAAGTACAAGTTCAAAATACAAAGTTGAAATACATCAGCCATAAAAAAAGAATTATTCAAGGGGTGTCTGGGTGGCTCAGTTGGTTAAACGCCCAACTCTTGATTTCAGCTCAGGTCATAACATCGGGGGCCTGGGATAGAGCCCCACATCGGAGTCTGCTTGAGGATTCTCTCTCTCTCTCTCTCTCTCTCTCTCTCTCTCTGTCCCTCTCCTCATTCTCTCTCTCTCAAATAAATTAAATTAATTGAAAAAATAATTATTCAAGAAAGTACAGTGGCAACAAATCCTTAAAGAATGCTAAAAGATGAAAAATTAAGGCAAAAACGAATAAAAAAAATAACTAGGAAGATTCAGGGACCAGCACATTGCATATTAAATTTTGGCGTCCAGTTAATAAACACAACATACAGAAGTTGCCATGTGACTTAGAAAAATGGTGAAATAATCCTCAAAAGGGCTGAAAGGTTTCCCAAAATAGAATAAGTCATCAGAATAACTTTTAGAAATTGGTATTCTATCATTCTGCTTGGACTGCCATAACAGAACAGAACAGATTGGGTGGTTTAAGGAACAAGAATTTATTTTCTCAAGGTTCTGGTGCCTGGAAATCTAAGATAAAGGTATTGGCAGGCTTGATTTCTGGTGAGATCTTCCTGGCCTCTTCTCACTGTGTCTTCACATGGCTTTTCCTCTGTTTGGGAGCACTCCTGGTATCTCTTCCTCTTCTTAAAATAATACTAGACTTGTAAGATTAATGTCCCTTCCTGATGACCTTATTTCACCTTAATTACTTCCTTAGAGGTCCCATCTCCACATACAATCACACTGGGAGGCTAAGGGTTCATTGCATGAATTTGAGGGGGATATAATTCAGCCTATAACAATATTAACTACAAAATTTCTATATGAATTAAAAGTCATAAATCTCGTGGTCACACACATCCATTTATGGCTTTTGGTTTCTTTTCTGAATATTAAGTATGTTCATGATATTAAATTACCCTGTGATCTCTGGATTCTAACAAATTTAACATTCCTGTTAAAGCTATAGAAACCATCCTCTCCATTTCTAATCTATGTAAACTTTATCATGGGCAAAACAATCAAATTTTAAATAATTTTGGTGAATCTTTGAAGTTTGGCAAATTGGTGATTCAGAGGATTAATATTATTTGCGAATCATCCTTTGGCCACAGGAAAGCACATCATGAGAATGATTATATCACATTATGAGAAATGTATCTCACCATATCACAGGTGGCAGGCAGCAGAAGGGTCTTGTCTATGGTGGTGGCAAGCCTAGGGGAGATCTCCAGAATTCTTTGGATATTATTTTAAATACTCCTAAGAGATATAAGTCCTAAGAATAGGAAAGAATGCAAGATTCCATCAGGTTAGATAGAAAATGTATTCATATGACTAAAGTTTTTATGGGATCCAAAGGTCTTTAGTGTTTTAGAACATGTGTAGGGGCACCTGGGTGACTCATTTGGTTAAGGGTCTGACTTGGGCTCAGGCTACGATCTCAGGGTCCTGGGATCAGGCTCTGTATTGGGATCCCTGCACCGTAGGGAGTCTGCTTGTCCCTCTCCCTCTGCCCTTCCTCCTGCTGTGCTTACTCTCATTGTTTCTCTCTCTCAATAAAAATAAATAAAATCTTTTTTAAAAAAGAACATGTGTATAAATCATGAGTCAGAGAAGTGCAAAATCTAATCAAGGGCTCAACCTGGACCAGAGTTTCAAATTTCTGTGGGCAGGCAAAGGACTAGATACTATGGGCTCTGAGAACCACCCTCACATTTAACAAAAGCATTTTTCACAGCCTTATTGACATACAATTCTCTCATGATACAATTCATCCATGTAGAATGTTCAGTTCAGTGGCTTCTAGTATATTCACAGATAGAAGCAACCACCACCACAGTCCAGTTTAGAACATTTTCATCACCTCAGAAAGAAACCTTATACCCTTGATGTGAGCCCTCCATCTCCCATCACTCTCCCCAGCCCTGAGCAACTGCTGATCTACTTTCTTCCTATCTCTATAAATTTGTCCCATTCTGGACTTCCACATGAGTAGACTCAGGCTACGTGGCCTTTTGAGATTAACTTCTTTCTCACTCAGCATGATGTTTTCAAAGCTCATCCATGCTGTAGGCAGGGACCAACATTTTATTCACTTTTCTTCTGCCTTCTTTCAAGATAAGATTTTTTTCTCAATCTTTGATTTTCTGCAGTTAGAATTTGATATGCCTAAATGTAGTATTTTCCAGCCTTTACCCTGCTTTATATTCTCTGAGTTTCCTGGATCTGTGTTTGATGTCTGACATTCATTTGGGGGAATTCATAGTCATTATTGCTTCAAAAATGCCTTCTGTTCCTTTCTCTCTTCCTCTGTTATTCCCATTCCGCACATATTACATCTTGCATAGTTGTCCAACCGTCCTTGAATGTTTAGTTCCATCTTTTTCAGTCTTATTGCTCTTTGTTTTTCAGTTTGGGAACTTTCTGCTGACATACCCTCCTATGGGAACTCTATGTTCAATCATCTGAGGAACGGCTAGACTCTTTTCCCAAGTGGTTGCACCATTACCTTCCCGCCAGCAGGGCATGATGGTTCTTATTGCCACGCATCCTCATCAGTGCTTCTCATTATCCAACATTTTGGTTCTTACACAGTTAAGGACAAATTTAATTTTTAAAACTTTAATTTAAAATGCACACAATGTAAGACTTACCATAGTAAGGACTTTTAAGTGTACAGTGCAGTAATCTTAAGTACATTTACACTGTTATTCAACTACTCTTCCATACTCTTTCCATCTTGCAAAACCAAAACTTTATACCCATTAAATATCAACTGCCCATTTCCTTTACTCCCAGCTCCTGGAAAATACCATTCTACATTTTGTCTCTATGAGTTTGACTATTCTATGTACCTCATATAAATAGGATCATGATATTTGTCTTTTGTGACTGGCTTATTTTACCTAGCAGAATGTCAAAATTCATCCATGTGGAAGCATGTGTTAGAATTCCTTTCCTTTTTAAGGCTGAATAATTTTCCATTGTAGGTGTATTCCACATTTTGTTTATCTATTGATGAACACACGGTTTACTTCCACTATTGAGTTATTGTAAATGATGTTACCGTGAACATTGATGTTCGAACACCTCTGCGAGACCGTGCTTTCAATTTTTTGGTGTATATACACACAAGTAAAATTGTTGGGTTATACAGTAATTCTTTTTTTTAAATACTGATATATTGTTTTCCATTGTGGCTGCACCATTTCACATTTCACATCCTAATGGATGTGAAAAAATAGCTCACTGTGGTTTTATTTACATTTTCCTAAAAATTAGTGACATTGAGCTCAACTATACAATGAGCCCAGAAGATTTCAACCATAAAACAAGATTCAATGAGACTCATCAAGATCTTTAACAAAAATCCAGTTCCCATCGAGGACAAAATCTGTCTGCAAGTAACCTAAATTACCTAGGATGGTAACAGACTTCCTTTATGGGTGAGAATCTTTTAACCCTGGGAAGATTCAGAATTATACAGAAAAGATTGCAATGATTAAAATTGAGGTATTAACATTTGAAGGTTAAGAAAGAGACTAATCATATTTGTTATTTTATGTACTTGGCCTACTTGGAATGACAGTCTTATAACTTCAGTTGAAAATTTGTAATTGTGTGATTTTTACTTGGGATGACCAACTTGTCCTGATTTGCTCAAGACTGGCTTTTTTTTTTTTTTTTTAACTGAAATTCATGCATCCCGGACATCCCTCAGTTTAAGATGATTGGGCTGGTCACTTAATTTAGACTTGAGTTTTTAAAATGAATTCTTACTAAACTTGTATACAATATTGTATCATCTAAGAGAACTTGAATGTCACTGTGTCTTTAAACTTAATGTACTAAATATAGGAAAGCTATGTAAGTGTATACTGGGGTTTCTATAATTCAGATCACTGAAGTACTTAAAACAGAAATATAACATACTAAATTTATAAGCAAAGTTTAAAGTGTTTGAAATGTTTAATAAGACCAAACATGATTTGAAACCCCTTTTAAAAACCTGTTAATGTTTGGTATACTACTTATCCATGGACTAATGAGATTTTTAAGTTTAAATTTTTCCTTAGGTAAATTGGACACTAATTGTTTAAACCAAAAATAAATTGAGATAGTCTTTTGCATACACAAAAGCTGTTCTCAAGGACACCAGAAACTGAGGTCAACTATAACCCAAAGTTGTCTCAATTTATTTTTGGTTTAAATGACTATTTTAAGTACTGTACCCCAAAGGAGTCAGGTTATCCTGGTAACTTGGGGTCCATTGACAATTGTCAAGTAAATCAACAGAACATGTCAATTACCATAAGTATATACACTTTTGGAATGAAAACGCATCCTTTTTGAGATGAAGAAAGTCAATCCAACCTGCTTTTTCTGTTGTTTTTGTTTGTTTGTTGAGAAGGCTTACTTTAGCCATTAAGAAATCAACATTTACCAAACTTTTTAACCAAAAAATAGATTTAACACTTACCTCCTCTTAACGAAGCACTGCCTTTATAATGTATCTAAAAACCAACTAAGCTGGATCCCCATTTCAATAATTTGTAAACATCATTACAATTTGATATATTAGAATTCCATATACTTTAACCAGCCTGAAAAGGAAATACTCTTTTAAGATTTATAATTATATCTTATTTATTTATTTATTTACTTACTTACTTTTGCTTTATTTGTCTGACAGAAATTACCTTCAGGATGTGCTTCATCCTGCCAGCTTTCTCAAAGTGGTCATTTCAGCAGGAAATCTAAGAAAGTGTGATGTCTAAAGAACCACTGAGCTGTAGTCAGCAATATTTACAGACACTTGGATTCATGCAAGGTCTTTTCAGGCTGTGACAGGCTTTATTTTTATTTATTCATTTATCGTTTTATGTGACAGGCATTAAACCAAGTCTCCAGCCTGTTATCCGATTTGGGGAAGGCTGGTATGGAATAATTGCTGGAGATATCATGATCAGATGACCAGTGACAGTTGCTTCCTAGCTACTTCTCTCTGTTATATACCTAACTCTGGAGTATGTTCCATTAAAGCGTGATCCATGGCTACTAAGACTATTCCTATTAGTAATAGTCTATTAAGACTGAAAAGCGACAGAAAAATAGCATTGTGTCTTCCTCAACAGCCTGTGACACCACATGCAGTTTTCCTGTTGCAATGTTACAGAGAAGCCTTGCAAAACTCACAGTTTGCAACAAACTGCCACTCTTACCCCAGGGGAGACTAACTGACAATCTGGAAGACAAAAATCTCATTTTATTTTCTATTGCCAACACTGGACCTTAAGTATTAAATTCGTGGGGGAAATTATAACATTTTAAGAAGTGGCTTATTTTATTATGAGGGATGTGCTATTATTACATTAAAGACACCTGCCACCTTTTAATTCATCCTTAGACAGTTGAAATGTATCCTGTCAAAAAGAAAAAGGCTTAGTTAACAGTATGAAGACATTTTTATCAATGTAAGTCTGAAATCTCTTTGAAAACCCTGCTATATAGCACATTATAAAGGACAGATTTTCCAAAAGAATATTATTTATTTTTACAAAGAATAATTTCTTAAATTACAGTTTTAAAACATTAATAATTGCCAGTGGTTTCAAACAGACTCCCTTTTATCAAGGAGCTGGAATCTTTTGGTTCACTAGACCTCCTTGATCTTAGTCTTTATGCATTGTTTGGTTTTATTTGGTGCCACAGGGACTCCTCCGAACTTATCAGAAGCCTCAGCTTAATACAGAAAAAGAGAGGCTCAGAACATGTAAATATAATACTGTTAATGTTTTCCACGTTTGTGATTCGAAGGTCAAAGTCAAACTTCTTATTGTATTAATAATAGCAAAGCAAAAATAACCTTTGTAGTTGTGAATTCATGGTTTTAAAGAATAATTTCCCCATGTTTTTATTAATTCAAGCCATCCATTGAACGATTCAAGGATTCTGTTATGTATTCCAGTGATATATCTCATATTGTACCTTTAACTTCGGGAGACTGAGATGGATATGCGTGTTATTCTTTACAGTCATTGACATAAGATATTTCCTTTCTTCAAAAGTTATGTCAACTTATAACATTAGCGATGGTATTTAGTAAAATAAACTTTAGGGCTTAATAGTGAAATAATTAAAAGCCACTTTCCCCCTACTTGTTATTTAAAATGCCATCATTTACAGTAGAGTTCACATGCTGTGTGTTACAAAGCATGGCCAGATATTCTGGATTCTGATGCTATCTGATCTGTAGACCAACAATCATCAGAATTTTAATAAAAAAAAGCTCCACGGAAAACTCAGACAGCTTCAGCTCACCAAGCCTTTTGCTTTTGAGAGCATATTGAATTCACAGTCCCATTCAGCGGTGAGTAATGAAGAAAGTAAACCAAAGCTGTAGGTGTGTTGCAAGAGGCCTTTGTTTGACCCAAGGCTTCATTTAGGACAAAGCTGTCACTGATGTCAATCTCAGGTGACTGGGAGTGAAGATGGAGTGATTCTGCACCTTCTTATTCTGCCTCTGGCCTTGCTCCTTCCATCACCCCCACCCATCATCCTTCCCCACCTTAAACTTGAATTTGGTGGATAGGGGTAAGAATTCAAAATACAGCTGAAGATGCTCAAAGATCCCTGTTCTGAATTGCAGACCTGGACTACATGCCTCTCAGAAGGGCAAGCTCACCTTTCTTAGGAATACATTCTAACCTAGTCAAACCTACTTGCCTTACTCAAGGTCAGACGCAGGCATATACAAACAAGTAGGGTTCCATGTTAGACTTGGCACTGGAGTCCGTCTAGATCCTGCTGGTGGCTGTGAGGACTGTGGCAGCTGGAATGACTCACACATGCATAGTAAAGCTCAGGTTTCGATACTTGGGAGAACCAAACATTTCTTAGCATTCTTTCCCCATGAACTTCATGCTATCCTTTGTCATGTTGTTTTGCCAAGCGATGTACATTTTGGAGATTCTGTTTGGTTCGTATCTCGTAAATATCAATCAAAGAAGTTAAGTTTCATTTTTAAGACGTGGCAAAGAATATCTTGCCTCCTTCCCTTCTTTGGTGGGTGAGTTATGTAGCATAGGGAGGATGAGAATTCAAACTCACTTCATGTTAACTTTCTTCTGAAATTAGGAGGATATTTCCAAGTATGACTCTTTTTGCTGTTAGAATGTTTTGACTTGTAAGGAACCAAAGAAATGTTCTGCTTCTGTGTTTGCCAAAATGTATTTTGGGCATATTGACTGGTACATGTGGTCAAGCAAGTTTGAGAACATTGCATTAAAGAAAAGTAGAGATCTTTCTTTACTGAGTCTTAGAGGCAGCAGAACAGAGTGCTCATGAGTGTTGACTTTGCAGCTCCTGATGCTTTGACTCCTGACCTCACCACTGACTGTCAGGTCACTTAATCTCCCTGTACCTCAGTTTCCTCATCTGCAAGACAGAGCTAGAAACAGGGCATATCTCTCAAGATGGTTGTGAGAATAACTTGAGTTAATACATATGAAGCCTTTAGAACAGAACCTGACACAAAATAAGCACTTTGTACAAATTAGCTTATAGTAATAACAAGTGGTATTTATTACTATAATTAAGTTTTCGAAGGGAGATGAAGTAGCCTTTTCCAACCTTATTCATTTTCTTCTGCCCAGTATAAATAACATCGAGTGACAGAGGGTTTGAGCATTAACTGATCAAGTCAAGAAAAAAATAATTGCATCCTTATTAACTTAGGCCATTTACATAATGCTGCTACCTACCTTTACTGGGTGCTTGCTAATTCACCTTTTGTATGGTTTTAAAGACAAGATCAGAACACAATTTGAGGGATATCCCAAAGAAAGACTAAAAAGATTACATTGTTTATCAGTTCATTGCTGTAGGCTTCCCCGAAGTCTGAGAGGGAGGAGTGGGGAGATAGACTTATTTTTTTTTTAATATTTATTTATTTGAGAGAGAGAGAGAGAGAGGAGAGAATGAGCAGGGTGGAGAGGGAGTTAGAGGGAGAGGGAGAAGCATACTTCCTGCTGAGCAGGGAGCTTGACATGGGGCTTGATCTCATGCCTCTGAGATCATGACCTGAGCCGAAGGCAAATGCTTAACCAACTGAGCCACCCAGGTGTCCCAGAGATGGACGTTTTGACAACACAAATATGCAAATACATTCATCCTCCTTATTCATTCATTTATTCACCAAATGTTGGTTGAGGGTCCACTGTATGCCAGGGACTGTTCTAGACACGGGGGATACAGTGGTGGGTAAAATAGACAAATATCCCAGCATTCACAGAGCTTGGGTTCTGGTGGTTCTGAAGATCACCGATATTCAGGTAACCAGAAACCAATAATAAAGCCACAATCAAGTTACTTGCATTACTCTAGATTTCTGAATACATGTTAAAAAATGAAGACATGATAAAATCAGTATTTCTAAATTTTAGTGAATTTTAAGTGATTATATTTAACAAATTAGTGCTTATAACACAAGTAGAAAAACAATATGTTTAATCTCTTTTAGAAATAACCTCCAAAGTGAAAATTTCAGGCCCCAGTTTGGGTCATAGGGGATTCCTACAGGCCTCCACCCACCCACCTCATCGCACCCCATACTTATGCTGGGGCTCAGCCTTAATTAGAATTCAGTCAACTCATCTCTGCCTTTTTTCAGCAAAAATAATGACATTTCCTCTTTTCCTCTTATCCTTTGTTCAGAGTAAACCTCTTAGACTTAAAGTTTGTAATATATGTAAATGAGAATTTTTAATTTAAGGACCACATAAAATAGTGTATTAACATTAAAGAGACACAGCTGTATTTTTCTTTTAACTTAAGGATATGCAGCCATATGTATCTCTGGCTCAGTCTAGACTCAAGCCCCATGATAAGACACAGAAGGATGGCTAGAATTTAGCCCACTAATTTTTTGTCCATAGAATGCAATTTGGGTACATGTCAACATTGGATAGTTGTTTTATTTTTAATTTCGAATTTTGTAGTGATGCTTTGGGCTGATCAACTGAACATTGAGATCATTTAAGGGAAGATACTGTGAATATACAAGTATTTAGTGTAGGGTCCACAATTTATTAATAAACAAAAAAGTACATCATTATTCTAATGTTTTAACTTGTGTTTGCTTCTCTAGTTATCTTATCAACACTAAAATATAATACTTGACATCTTTGGAAAATACAGAATCTCAGAATTAGAGGCTTTTAGGGATGGAAGTGGACTTGGAGACCCCCCCTTCCTAGATCCAGTCCTTTTACAAATGGGGAAACTGAGGACCAATGAGTTATCTTTTGACTGAATCAAAAAAAATTTTATCAGCAGAGTATTTTATTTAGGGTTTATTTAAAATAGTACCCTTGTATCATACCAAAACTTCCTGTATTGTACATCAACTCATCAAAGAGTCAGTGAGCTTGCTAACCAGAAAATATATGTTATATTCAAGAATACTAATTTTAAAACACTTTAAAACTGCTTATTTTTGATATACATTTTAGGCCTAATCTTCATCTTAAGAGCAAATAAGTGCAAAACAAAGAAGTCCATTTCTAGATGAATTAAGAAAACTAAAGGGAATAATGATACTTATTTTTTATTTTTTTATGTTAGTATCTGAGAAGTACCATATTTCTAAATCCAGGCACAGCTTTCTATGTACTCAAATGAAGTGAAATGGGTGGCTGGCCACTAACCTGTAATAAAATTTAGTCTTGATTTTTTGGTTAATAAGGTATATATGCTATAATTGTCTGATAAAAAGGTCACCTTAATTTATGACTTCAATTGACATATTAAAAAATCTTAAACCAATTTTAGCAATATTAACAAATTAAAAAATATGATTTCATGTCTCCGATATTTTGATGACCACGTGTAATTAACATGCAGTATCCTGGATGATGGGACAGTGAGTAGGATTTGAGGACCCTTTGCTGAACGGTGAATACGATTTTTGAATAACTGGTTGATTGCTTTCGTATATGTGAATGTGTCCATGCCTGTTTTTTTTGTTTTTTTTTTTAAAGCAAAGGTTAAGTGTGATCTCTGTGAGGTATGTAAGGTAAGGGGTGGAAAGAAAAGGAAATATGGCTTTGGAAAGGATTACTTGAGAAAGTCATGGCAGAAGGGCAGAAAAATAGAAAAACGTCATGAAGCAAAGAAGGAGCATTATCAGCCAGAGGCTCCCCACGTGTGGGTGTATGGCACTTCCCACACCTAAGCCTCTTGCCTTTCTTTTTATTTTTTTATTTTTTTATTTTTTTAAAGATTTGCCTTTCTTTTTAAATTCTACTTTGGATACTTCAGAACGATGTCTTCTAAAGAGAATTACTTTCAGATGGCAAATCTTTACTGAATATTGATCTTTTTAATATACAATGTTTCGGAAATATATATTACATGTAAATATATGCATATTATAATATATTAATAAATAAATCACTCTATTTTATATATTTATTATCTATTTAATATAAATAAAAATTTATCTATTTACATAAATATTTATCTATTTTATATAAATAGATAATAAATATATAGTTATATATTTATATATAAATATATAAATATAATGCTAATATGATATATAAAATAGAGAGATGTAAAAATATATATCTAAACAGCACATCTATGTATGGCAGTGAAAAAAATACCCCTTCACAAAATTAATTTATTTAAGGTGCTTTGTTTGTTTGTTTTGTTTGTTTTTCCATGTGTGTCAAGTATGCTAACAAGGATTAAGTAACTAACAGGCTGGTGACACTTGAATATGTCAAAAATTCTGAAGGTGAGATGTAAATGATAAGTCTGGGAACTATATCTTTACAATGAGCTTCTGTTGATGTGTTTATCTTTCAGCTTTTTATTTTTTTATTATTTTTTACATATGTAAAAGCATCTTTTCATTTAAATTCAATTTGCCAACATATAGTATAACACCTAGTGCTCATCCCATCGAGTGCCCTCCTCAGTGCCTGTCACCCAATTACCCCATTTCAGCCTTTTAAACTTTTTTTTTTTTTTTTTTTTATGATAGTCACACAGAGAGAGAGAGAGGCAGAGACACAGGCAGAGGGAGAAGCAGGCTCCAAGCACCGGGAGCCCGACGTGGGACTCGACCCCGAGTCTCCAGGATCGCGCCCTGGGCCAAAGGCAGGTGCCAAACCGCTGCGCCACCCAGGGATCCCCATTTCAGCCTTTTAAAGCTAAATGGCATATGGGAGAGATTCTGACTAGCATGGGGATGTATTCGTAGCAGAACTGACTTGAAGTATCAAGTGCAACATTCTATCAGGCCTGTGTTCCTCCCCAGCTCCTCCGTGAATGGTGTGGAGGTAGAAGAATGAATGAATGAATGAATGAATGAATGAATATCAAGCACAACAAGGCACTCTCCCCATACATACTGGCTTGTACACACACATATTGTCCTTCTCTGTTATATTGATGGTCATTCTATATAAACTAGGGAAAAATATCTTGAGGCAAAACTATCCACTTAGAAACACATTTTTTGATCAGTTGATTAATTTCATAGTTTTACATTTTTTAAACAAAGGATTCCAGGGGGTCTGGGTGGATCATTCAGTTAAACGTCTGTGTTCAGCTCAGGTCATGATCTTGGGGTCCTGGGATCGAGCCCCACGGCTGGCTCCCTGCTTAGCGGGGAGCCTGCTTCTCCCTCTCACTCTGCTCCTCCCCCTCTTGTGCTCTCTCTCTTTCTCTGTCTCAAATAAATATATAAAATCTTCTTAAAAAATTAAAAAATAAAAAAACCCAAGGGAGTCCAGGTATATATAATTCATAATACATTCCAGTCTAGTAACATTTCAAGAAAGTAGCAATCTTATTTCAGAAGTGTCTTCAGAGCGAAGCAGGTTCACTTTCCAGAAGAACTAAACTCTCCTGGGCATTTTTGAATGTTCCACTCAAGACTGAGATGAATCCAAAAGGGGCTTCACAGATGTGATTGTCACAGCATACTGGGCTGAATTCCTCTGAGCACTGAGAAGTGAATGTTAACATAAAATGTGAAAGATCTTTCTTTCCGTGCTATGCCCTTCTTCAAATCTCTAAAGCATTTGTTTTGTAAAATCCTAAGTGGAAACACATTTTGGTGCCATAATTTCAAACAAACCATCTCTTTTTGAACTCTGCAGCCTTGATGCATTAACACAATAGCATATCAAGTTCACAAAATTTCAGATAAACCACGTTCAAGCTATAAAATGACCAAAAAAAAAAAAAGGCCTTAATTTTTCCCACATCTCACTTCCTTTTCCCACACTTCTTTAAGAAAGTCCAGCTTTGGTATCTCTTGGAGAGGAGAGTTGCTGCAGATACATTCATGGCTGCTGCTGGCTGGATATCTACTCAAAATGTAGTATAAGTTACCTGCCCCAGGCACCCTGACAGTCGACGTGAGGTCATATTGACCACATTTATCATTTTGTGAGGCGCTAAGGAGGTAGTAGTGAGTTAGCAAACACTCAAGAAATAAATGATTGGATTAAAATGGGATATGTTTTTTTTTTTTTTTTTTTTTGTGTCTTCATTTTTTTTTTTAATTAATTTTTATTGGTGTTCAATTTACCAACATACAGAAAAACACCCAGTGCTCATCCCGTCAAGTGTCCACCTCAGTGCCCGTCACCCATTCCCCTCCAACACCCGCCCTCCTCCCCCCTTCCACCACCCCTAGTTCGTTTCCCCGAGTTAGGAGTCTTTATGTTCTGTCTCCCTTCCTGATATTTCCCAACATTTCTTCTCCCTTCCTTTATATTCCCTTTCACTATTATTTATATTCCCCAAACTGTCATTCATATAAGAACTCTGTTTGGCCAACCGGTTTTTTGCAACCATCTTCTGAGACAGAAAGGAAAATATACAGATGTAAAAGCATCATGTTCTGAGCCCTAACTAGGAGGCTGAAGCAGTTTAACATTGCCATGTTGCTTTTTAAAGTCAACTTAAGGGACTCCTGGGTGACTCAGTGGTTGAGTGTCTGCCTTTGGCTCAGGTCATGATCCCTGGGTCCTAGGATCGAGTTCCATATTGGGCTCCCCTGAGGGAGCCTGTTTCTCCCTCCACTATGTCTCTGCCTCTCTCTGTGTGTCTCTCATGAATAAATGCATTAAAAAAATTCTAGTGTCAATTTAAAATATTTCAGTTAAAATATATAAAGTTCAAAAAGTTTAATTATTGAAAATGCAAAGTGATGATAATGATTTGGCTAAATATGACTATCTTTATGTTGAAAATAAGATCAGAATAGAATATCCTGAACAAATGACCCAAATAAATAAAATGGCCTGAAAATAGCCCGGAGTCTTTGCAGAGAAATGAGAGAACCCAGGATAATTCCTCTTTAGTCAGGTAGCAAAATGCTTTCTTATTATACTGACATCTTATAACTATATTATAGAAGCTTAAAATTTAAGTTGATATAGACATTCCTTAGAGCAAAAAGGTGCAAAAATCTACAGGGTGGAGGGAAAAAAAGTGATTTATTCTGTTTTTCTAGCATTGCTAGTTTCCAGGTGTTCACCTTTTGATCCGGCTACAGGCAATGATTTTCTGAAGTGGTTTCTGATGGTGTCTGACATCATTTATAGTACTCTTGAACAATCTTGTAATGTGCTAAACTACACCAAATTAAGTGAGTTAGTGGCCAAAAAAGAGTCCAATAGGCCCATGGGTATCATGAGTGTTTTGCTACTTGCAGCCTCTTGTATTCACTGCTCAGAGGGAAGGAATGAAGTTTTTTGATACTCTTAATGCCTCAAGTGGTGGATTTGGTGGAGAGCTGTAGCAGATCTGGGACAAATCTGAAAGGATTCAACAACCTTAAGCATGTGGAAGTTTATAAGTTGACAGATTATGTCCCTCTTAGTCATTCACTCATTCATTCAGTTAGTCACCAAATATCTGTTGAAGCACCACTCTCTGTCATGTAGGACAAACTATGTTGTGTGGAAACTAAACATGAGAGAGACTGTGGTCCTGAGCTAAGGAGTTTATAGTCAATGAGAGAAATAGCATATATCAACGAACTGCTTCCAAGGCTCATGTGTTGACACATGAAGGAATGTCATGTATGAGTTCTGAGGAGGGAGAGATTTCTTCCAGCTAATTTAATCAAGAGATTATTCATTTATACATCCACTGATTTAACATATACATTTAAGAACTATTGTAAGCAAGATGCAGATAAAGAGGCAGTCAATGTTTATATGAGCAGCCAAACGTATATGGAGGCTCTATTGTATGCCAAGTATTGTTCTAGACTCTGAGGGTTGTCTGAAGAACAGGCAAAGCCCTTTCCTTTACAGAGCTTACATCATAGTAGAGGAGACACTAAATACCTGAGTAAGCGTCTAATAATGTTTTTACATAATCAAGACTACGAAGAAAGTAAAGTGGTTTAGCAGGATAGATGATGAAAAGATGCACATGGTCACTTTAGATAGGATGTCTAGGGAAGGCTCTGGAGGAGAGAGGTCTAATGAATGAGAGAAGCAGACCATGGGACAGCCTTGGAAAAGAGACTTTTGAGCAGAGGAAGTGGCAACTGTAAGCACCTGTGAGAGGGAAGAGCTTGGTGCTCTCAAGGAATAGATAGGTGACCCGAGCAGCCAGAGCAGGGTGGCCAAAAGGGAGCATAGTGGGGATGAAGTTGGGCAGGTAGCAAACGTCAGACTATTTGGGGCCCATGAGCCAATTTTGGTACCCTGGTTAGTCTGAGGACTTGAGTAACCACTGGAAGGTTTCAATCAGAGATGAGATGGCATCTGAGTTTAGGAGTGCCTCATGGTGGTTCAAGAAAAAAGGAAACCAGGGAACTATCTAGGAGATGAAAGCAACAGTCTAGAGGAAACATGGGAACAGCCTGAAACGTTGTGGTAATAGTTGGTTTCATGAGAAATGATTAGGGTTGGAATAGTTTTTAAAAAACAGAGCTGGGAGAGGAGCCAAGGATTACTCCTAGGAGTTTAGACCTGAGGAATAAGGTGGATTTTAGCACACTTGACTGATATGAGGAAGATGGGAGAAAAAGTATTGAGAAAGGAAATAAAAAAACACTGTTTATTTGTTGGGCTGCTATAACTCATTACCATAAACGTGGCACCTTCAAACAACAGAAATTTATTCTTCTACAGTTCTGCAGACCAGAAGTCTGAAATCAAGATGTCGGCAGGGTCATGCTTCTTCTGGAAGCTCTAGGGCAAAATCCATCTCTTGCCTCTTCTGGCTTCTATTGGCTTTAGGAATACTTAGGCATGTGGCTGTTTAACTCTACTCTCTGTCTCCATCTTTCTCTGCCTTCTGCTCTGTGTCTCTGTCTTCTCTTCCTCTATCTCCTATAAAAGGTCATTTGTCACTGGATTTAGGACCCACTCAGATAATCCAGGATGATCACATCTTGAGATCTTTAGCTTAATTCCATTGGCAAAGAAACTTTCTTCCAAAAAAAGATGATATTTACAGTTTCTGAGGGTTAGGATGTGGACCTATGCTTCTGGGGACCACCATTCACTCTAGGACAGGTATATTAAGGAAAAGATGCCTATTAGACATCTAAATGGAAAGGTGAAATAGTAATTGGATAGAGCATTTAGAGCTCAGGGTAAGGGTCAGGTCTGGAGATATAAATTTGGGAATCATCAACATGTAAAGGTATTTAAAGGCTCTGAGGCTAGATGGCATTGTCTGGGGGAGGTGAACATAGAAGAAGGCTGAGGACTCCAACACTTTGAGGTCTGGTAGAGCTGCTGAGGAGGTTGAAAAGGAACTGGCAGTGAAGTAGGAAGAAAACTGAGGCCATGTAGCATCTGAGAAGCCAAGTGAGCAAAGTACTTCATGGTGGAATTTGCAGCATCAGCATGTTGCTGAGAAGTCCAGGAATATGAGAACAGCAGATTCATCACTGAGTCTGGCAAGATGGCGACTTTGATGTGTGTGGCTTCAGTAGAGTGGTGGGGATGAAAGTGTCAGTGGTATGGATTACAGATAGAATATGAGCTGAAGAAAAGGAGAATGTTGGCCAGCTTGTCTCAATCAAGGAAATAGAGTATATCGTGACAGAAATGGGGGGTAACCAGGATTTGAGTCATAGAAGGATTTCAGGGGAGCTGATGTCCAAACTGAGGGCTGAAGTCCCAGTCTAAGCTAACCAGTTGAAAAAAAAAAGAACAGTTTTCTAGGCCTAGAGAACAGAAGAAGCCAGCAACAGATTTCAAATAGGACAATGATGTGAACAAATGTGTGTTTCAGAAATGCGACTCTGGCTGATGATGAGTAGTAAATGAATCAGAAACTGAAAGCAGAAAGAGCAGGGAGTCATGCTCCAATCCAAGAAATACGTGCTGGCAGCCTGTACTGGGAGAGAGGTAGCAAATAAGGATGACATTAGTGCTTTAGGGCCACTGGCCAATCACAAAGAACCCCGGCTGTAACACCCCTTGTACCTGTGGTGGCACATACCAGCTGACGTGTGTCTGCTTATGTACATGGCAAAGACTGGATTGATCCTACAAGCAATGTAGAGGTTAGGTTAGAATTGACAAGATTGGTTCATTGGGTAGATGAAAGAAAGGGGGTGGGTAGAGAGAGAGAGAAAGAGAGAAGGGTCAAGGATGATCCTGGTGGAGAGACAGTGATGCTATTAACAAGGTAGGGAGCTCAGCAGGAAGAGTAGTTTGGTGAGTGGGAGAGGGTGACATTCTGAGTTCTGTTTGAGTCAAGTTGAAATTCAAGGTGCTTTGAAGACATGCAAGTGCAGACACCCACTGGGCCAGGAGGAAGACTGATATGGATGTGGTGTATAGATTTGGGAATCATTAGCATGGAGAAATGGTAGTGGTAGAGGGAATGAGCTCACTGGAGGAGAACCAAGGAGTCGGAAGGGAGAGAGACCAGAGATAGAAACACCTTGCAATCTAGGCAGAGGAAAAAGAGACTTCAAAGAAGTGGGGGGAGAGGGGTGGAAGTAGGGGTAGAAAGTGTCAGAGAAGAGAATGCACTGTCAAGGAAGCAAATGGAAGAGGGTGTTGTCAGGAAGGAAGAAACAATCAAAGGAATCAAGTGCTACAAAGAGGTTCAGACAGAGGTGGAGTGACAGTGAGGTCATTGCTCAGCTTGGCAGGAGCCGGGACGGTGTCACGGTGGGGGTGGGGGTGGAAATCAGTTGGTGAGGAAGTGACAAGTGGGGGGTGAGAGCACAGAAATAGTGAAAGTAGAAGTCTTTTCAAGGTAAGACGGGGAAAGAAAAACAAGGTGTAGCTAGAAGGAAGTGTGGAGCTGAGGAAGACCTGAACATCTTTAAGTGCTTCCTGTTCTCCATCCTTTTTATTCATAGAAGGAAAAGTGAATAATGAGGAAGCTGAAGACCCTGGGATGCTGGGAGAGGACAGGCTAGCTCTTGGACAGGAAGAGGATTGCCTCCTCCCTTGCAACTAAAGGGAAGAAGCCAAAGACGATTGCCAAGATAGACTGCAATGTTACGTGGCAGACATTGAGGGTGTTACTATCTTGGGGCTTATTTTTTCAAAGTCGTATTGAAGAGAAGCGGAGTCTAGGTGGATGAATCAGCCTTTGGCCCCCATCCCTCCATTAGAACCGCTCTTGTCAAGGTCACCATGACCTCCAATGTTGCTGAAGGTTAATTCTCAGCCCTTATCTCACTTATTAGCAGCATTGGACACAATTTATCATGTCCCATTGCCTGAAACACTGTCTCTCTTAGCTGCATCAGGTATATTTTGCTTCAAACATTCTAGGCCCCAATTCTTACTCTAGCCATTGCTGTGGGGGAAGAGTTACATGAGGGTTCCAACCAGTTTTGTGCATGCATGAGCTGACCCTATCTTATGTCTCTTGCTTCCTGCCCTGGGGCTTCTCCTACAACAAGCAGTGGGACATCGTATAGAAACCAGGTGGAACTAACTCACGAATGATCCAGAAGTGGAGGGGAGTTAACATTCCTTGTAGCAATCTCTGACAAACCAAGGATAGGAGCCAAGGGATAAATGCTTTTTCCAGGCTTCCCTGAGCAGACAGATTGGAGACGTGTTTTATAAGGCTTTTGTGAAGGCCCTATCGGACTGAGTCATCCAGGCTAGTTTACCCCTACTCCTCTGTTTAGCTATCCTTCTCCCTTAGTCCTGTTTCAGGAGGTTCACATTCCAAAATAAACCACCTACACTAGGCCTTTTCTTCAGTTTCTTCTCTAAGGGAGTCCCGGCTAAGATTCTTGATGTAAGGCAGAGGTATAAACAAGCCTAAGTGCATAACCTAGACAGATTCCGTTATAGCTCTGTCCCTTCACAAACAGAGCCTGGGTCTAATTTTAAGCAATCTTTTCTGTGGCTGTGTAAGATCCAGGACTTCTTAATGCACCAGAGAGCCCTTCAGGATCTCACAGTATGATTTAAGTTAATAGTTAATGAGCTGAGTTTCTTGATTCTTCCCCTTTTCCAGATTTCTTTTTTTTTTTTTTTAAGATTGTATTTGTTTATTCATGGGAGACACACACACACACACACACACACACACACACACACACACACAGGCAGAGACACAGGCAGAGGGAGATGCAGGATCCATGCAGGGAGCCCGATGTGGGACTTGATCCCGGGACTCCAGGATCATGCCCTGAGCTGAAGGCAGACACTCAACCACTGAGCCACCCAGGAGTCCCCCCTTTTCCAGATTTCTAAAAGCACTCAACCAAGGCCAGGCCACTCCATAATCTATATAATTATTATTGCCTCCATAATACTCAATTGCCACAAATAGCTTTCGCCTGTATCACACTCCACTTACCACAAGCGATGGGATTCTTATCCTCAAATGGCTAGTGAATGATCCAACCACAAAACCCTACCCTGAGGGTCTGCTTCCTAGGGTCACTCTTGATAACAGGAGTTTTAACCTGTTAAGACACCCCTGAAACAAAGGCCTAACGTAGGCAGCTATTTTGAAATGCGATCCCCAGGAATCAGGAGTTAGGGACAAGAAGAGTAAAACAGGGGAGGAGGGGAAAAACCACTATGGATGTCTTAATTCTGCAGAGTCTATAAAAACCTTACGAAATGTGTCTCTAAACTCAGGAAAAGCAGTTCACCATTCCAGGCTAGAAGGATGATGGGAGATATTTCATGAAAACAGGAGATATTACATGCTCAGTAAATCTAGAAGATTGGAGGCAAAGAAGTCTGGAAAGGCCATATGGATGGACCCTTGGAAATGGGCACAAAGCATCCTTGCATCTCTCAGGGGTGTCCACCAGCGAGAATTCACTGCAGAGGAAAGAGCAGTGAGATATTTCTGGAGTGGCCAAGGTGAGGTGACAGCTCTTGGGCCTTAGAGATAAGACACATGTGATTCCTAACATGGGCTTCAAGGGTGGAGTAGCAAGCTGGATGCCTTGACCTTAGAGGAACCTGTGGCTATAGCAACAGAGCGTGAGCTATGTGAATAACCCACGGCCGGTTACCTGGCTGGTATAATAATCATAATTTTAAAATAAGAGCAGAAAGCTGATGTCAGCACTGCATTGGAAAATCCTGGTCCCTCACCCAATTTCCAGATCTAAGTCAGTTTTCAGACCTAGAGTCTGTTGATTGAAAAGAGGCTGGGTCTTCTAGAGATGTGGTTCTTACCTGGGGACATTTTTGCACCCAAGGAATATTTTGCAATGTCTGAAGACATTTTTGGTTGTCACAACTAGGATTGGGGGAGGGGGAGCAGGATGCCACTGACATTTAGTAGGTCAGGTGGTTCATCCTGACCTGTGGCAGAAGAGCCATGTAAGTAGAAAGGGCTGGTTCCCTGGGTTAAGACAATATCAGAAGTAACATACATCCCGGGGGAGTTGCTAGGGTTATTCTCAAGATTTAAAATTGTGGTGCTAGTGGTCTCCATTACACCTCTGTGCATTCCACCTGTCTGGTGAAACGTAACAGGCCATGGTGGACACAGCAGACATGGCAGGCAATGGAGGTGTTCCCCTCAGATCTTCTCAACTATCTTCCCCCCTTTTGATGCACTCTGTCCCACATTTTGGTGTGTTTTTGCTTCTAAACCCAACACCTGAAGTTCTTCTTTAGAGGGTGGTCTTCGGGTTCCAGAGGACTGCTTTACCTATAGGAGATAAGAGCTGGAAATGCCTGAGAATTTATTTTCTCCACCAAGGTCCCAACTATGGGGCAACTGATCTGGAGCTCGGGCCAAATGATACTATTGTGTGATGAAATGGTACCTTTGGCATCAAGTCAAGTACATTTGGGATTGTGTCCACAAGACATAAGTAGATTACATAAACAGATAGCCCAGACGTCAATGGCGTTCACCTTTGTTGAACCAAAACCCCTCCCTCAACTCACATCTACGACATCATGGGGTGGAGGTGGGGGAGGTACAACGAGATTTCAGGAAAAAAATGCAGGCTTAGTTCACAGATGGGTTTGCGTAATGTGGGTGTTAGCCTAAAGTCATTGGTGAAGGAAGATTCTTGTAGTAGGTACAGCTGTGAGCAGTATGCTCGACTGTTTGAATGGAGGCAGGCTGCCCTGAGGTATGGATGTACACAAACGTTTGGGCAGAAACAAATAGCTTCACCATTTGTCAGGAACCTAAAATAAGCAAAACTAGAAGATTGGAGGCGAGAAGTCTGGAAGGACCATGTGGATGGAATTTTGGAAACGGGCACAAAGCATCCTTGCATCTCACAGGGATGTCCACAAGCGAGAATTCACTGCAAAGCAAAGAGTGACTGCTGGGTTGACAAAAAGCTGGTCCTGGGCCTGCCAGGCAGCTTCTTTCCTCAGCCACCTGGTGCTGGTGCAGGTCAGTGAAATGGGGATGGGAGTGTGTGGGAAAATACAGTGGCAATAATGGATCCTAAGCATGGGACAAGTAGCATGGACTTACTATCCCCAAGTCTTATCCTGCTACCCCCATTTAAACCCGATATCATCCATCTCTCTCCATATTCATGGAGGCTCCATTAGTGTAGCTATTTGGTCTTTTGTTCATCATCCACCACCTAGAATGATGCCTTGCGTAGAACACGGTTTTAGTAAATATTTGTTAAATGAATGATACGATTTGCTTATGCAGCCATCAATATCAAGAGTATACTCTGGGTGGGACAAACAGCCTAAGCAGGTACCTGAAGGCAAGAATTTTCAGGCTTTGCTGAAGGAGTAATGATTGTTTTGCTTAGAATAATTTGACCCGCAGAACTACTTTTTCTGCAGAACTTTCGGTCAATTTCATTGTTCGACAGCTTATACTCAGAATGTTTTCAAAGGAATGAAGGTAGATTTAAAAGCATGGGAATTACATCTTAGCACCTACCAAAACTTTGCCCAACTTCAAATAGGCTTGCAGAACATCTCCTACCACTTTCTGATGAAAATATATCATTAGATGACTAAATTGGACATGGTAGCCTGCTATTAAGGGAAACATATCATTTTCCTGTATCACTCAGATTGGCTAATACCATCTCTCCAAACATGCTCATTATTCACTTCTCCATATTCCCTATGCTAACAATTCCTTAGGATACTAATTTTAGAACTTTAATAAGGATACCATGAAAACAATTTTTGGGTTAAAAAATTAAAAACAGAAGATAAAATCCAAGCTTCTATAACTTCTTAACTATTTTCTGGAATCCATGAGTAGATGATAGATGTGATAAGCCATAGCAAATTCTTTCATGACAGTGTCTGTCAAATGTTCTATAGACTTGGAACAAATCTGTCTTCTATTTATTTTTACTCAGCGACTATCTCATCTTTGGCATTGTTCAGAAACACAAGGTCAGCTTGCATATCTTCTGGAGCTACATTTCTGTCAAAAATTTAGCACACTGGCTCAAGATCCATCATCTGGTAAGAAGCAGACTCCATGTCCTGCTAGACTGGTTGGTGTTCCTTGAGTTTGAGAGCTTGTTGGTCATCTTGGAGAATAAAATGATTTGCTGACCTCCTGTACTTGATGCCCCTGACAGAGGTTGTGCTTCCAAACTGTCTTGTTCCTCTCTGGTTCCCTCTCTCTGCTTGACATTCCTGTTTAACTTGGTCAGTTAATCCCAAGGGCTCCTGGGAAACCTTACCACATCTCTCCCTTCATTCACCTTCTTGCAAGACAGGAAGTACAAATGAATGTGGACTGGAGTTTATTAATCCTGGGGTTATGTCTTGATGTAACATTAGTACCTTCCAAGAGAAAAATTAAGTGAAAGCTTCTGAGGCCTTCAGCAGCCTGGTTGAGTCAGAGAGTATAGCAAAATAGGATGGAACAAGGATGATAGGTAACACTTTTAACATTTCTCCAATTGGAAGAAGCACATTTCATCAATTTTATAGCATTGACTGGAAATTATTGCAGTAGTAGAGTATCTGGTTATACCACACAAATTCTTATGTACATTTACTTCAAAAGGAAAATTCATGCCATTTTAATGTGCTTATTGGTTGGTTTGGTCTCTTTACTTTGGTTAAGACCCTAAAGAACAAGGAGTCTCCCCTTCAGCAGTGAGCAACTGTCAGTGGATCATTCAGTATGGAACAACTATTTGTTTCTGCAGCTAGAGCACTTCTGTGTATTTTTGCTTGGTTATGTAAGCTACTTCGGACATATAAAAGTTTAAAGGCAAATTGTCCACTGTTGTTGCAAAGGGGGGCAAGCACACAGTTCCTGCTTTCTGTCCGAGCAATCTTAACAGATAACTCCAAGAAGATCTCTAACTTGTAGATCAATCTGATTTAATTTATAGGTTTGGTTTGACTAAGAGAATACCTGACTTCTTCTGCTATTCCATTACTATATCTCATAGCCTGGAGGTATTTCTATAAATGGTAAATATCTGTGTAGATTTTTATTTATCAGTCAATTGGACAAATTGAGAAATATTGCTGGTTATTCACTTACTTATTGTTAGCTGGCTTTATTTTTAGTCATGGAGAGTACACACATGTCCATTTTAAAGCTTTAATACTAGAGGTGAATTTAGGGATTTTGCAGTTCAATTCATTTCTTTCACAAGCAGGGAAACTAATTCCAACAGGATTTAAATTATTTGCCTGATGCTATAGAACTAATTGGCCAGAGGGTCAGAATTAGGACCCAGGCTTCCTGACTCTGTTCCAGTAATGTTTTTCTCCTTGCTATACAGTCTCCAATCTACGGGAGTGAAAATGGAAACCATGGCCTCAGATGACATCATTCTTTGATTAGCTTTCTTATATCATGATGCTATTAGGTCAATAAAGATAACAAGCATTAGTTCCCATAATTACCTCTCCTTTTACATTTCTGCTTCTGGACTTATGCATCCATCAGATTGTGGCTCACCTCTTAGGTATTAGTGATAACAACATTCAAGGGTTAGAATTTAAGACATATGAGATCCAGAAATATTTCTCTTGTGAGAGCCTTTTGTAAGAGTAGAATAATGATTTTTGAAATAGTAACTGTTAACATGGCTGTTATCAAACATGATGACACACTAATAAAATTTCTCCTTAACCATATCACCCAAGTGTTCAATTTTCTTTGTAGAACAGAGTGCATTTACATCCATTTTGGTCATTTCAAAAGCACCAATAATTTTGAATGTAACCATGATCAATTTCCCTCAGTCTGAGAGCTGACAAGTATATAAAGGTTGCGGAATATGGTGGGTTGGGGAGGGTGGGCGGGAGGTCATCCTCAGAGCTTAAATGTAATCTAGATGGAGAGACAGAAAGAATATTAGGATAAGTGCCAACAAGCTAAAGAAGACTACCTGGGTACACAGATATTATTGTCCTTGAGCAATCATCAGCTTGGGTTTACTCATCAAAATTGCAAGAGAGGGGCCATTTTAGTTCAAGGAATATTCTTCTTTTGAACTACAAGTAATAAAAGATATGGTGGCTGTGAATTTAAAGATCTTGGTGGCTATGTTCTCAGATGGTGTTAGTTTTGTTCATACTAGGCTATCTTTGTGATTGCTGGGAACTTTCCAGAAAATGCAGTATTTAGGAATTTCAGTAGGTCTTATCTATAGTCTCATGAAAGAGCAGATTATAGTTATTCCTTTAGGCATATATATTACATCCTCCTAAAAATAAACTACAGAATTTCCTGTTATGTAAAACATATATATTAAAAAGAGAGAAAAATCCTGTCTCCAGCTAATGTTTTTCTGCTCATACTTGTATTTTTTCTAGGCATTCATTCCTTTACTTATATACTAATTAATTCCAAAAAAAGACAGTTTACCATAAAACTGTGCTTTTTTTTTTTAGAAATAATTAACTATATTTTATGAAAAACAGAACTTTCATAATCAGACAAGAATATATAACAAACAAGAAAGACTGATGAGTTAGGCTTTGGAACTAGTCTTGGAGATAGCTCTATCAGAATATCTACAACATATTTCAGCACCAGACTGTTATTCTCATTTTGCAAATGGAGAGGCACTCCACGTGTCATTATCTTTTCTGAAAGATGTTTCTTGACCTCATATTTATTTCTATACCTACCGACTTTTCCCCATAGGTCAAAGATGCTGACTTCTTTCATAGTGTGAGGTCTGGGAATCTGCCTTTTAAAGGAGCACCCTGGACATTTCCAAAGAAGGCATTGAGGAAATTTTCTCCTAATTCTTCTTCTCAAAAGATAAGTAAAATGATAAAAATTTGCAACCTCACTTTGTTTTGAATGATTTTTCTATTCAAAGGAGAAAAGGATTACAATCAAGCATAGGAAAAGTGTCTACAATAGTAGTTTATACAGGGACAAAGTAGCTAGTTGAAAATCAACGCTTCAAGTCTTTTGTCTACTTTGAGCCAAAATACCAATTTGTTTTACTGATGTCTTCAATGATTTGACTTTTTCCTACAACGTTTACTGAATTGACAAACCAGATACAGATTTATATATATGGTGGGAAGACTCTCTCCTGGAGTGGGCACTTTTGGATTAGATGGTACAGTCTCCTGGTGGACCAGAAAGTTACCTTATCTGGAGAGGTTGCTCGAATCGGTCCTTTGAGATCCTGATACACCATTTATACCTACAAAGAATTTTCCTTATCTGAATGTCAAATTCAGACTTCCTTGTCATTTTGGAGAATTGCTTTAAAACATATCCAGCATTTGCTATTTTGTAACATCTTTCCAGAATAGGTTTTAAAATCCTTCAGAAGGAGATGGGACATGTCCACTCCCTTAGTTCCTCAGGGCCACCCCCTAACTGCAGCCTCAGGATCCAGACCCAAAGCAGTGCTGGTACATGGTAGGGGAAAGGAAGCGCCTCCAGATCGAGCTTTTACATACCCTTGCCCACGCTTCTTGGACTCAGATCATAGCCCTCCTTGTCCTGTCCCTTTGGGACGTGGTTACCTAGTCCCATTCATTTCGCCTCTGACCTACAAATCCAGAGAATGGGAGCCCGGGGCTTTGCTTTCAGACATCCTTGTCTGTAACCTTGACCACTTAGGTGAAGGTAGCCTGTCCCCAGAGAGGCCAGTTTTGCAGCATGGAATATTAACACAAATGACAGCAATGACCATGATGGTGATGGCAGCGTCAGCAACAACGGGGAAGTAGAAATAATTTGCAGCATGTTTACAACGTGTCTGATGCTTAGCACTTACGTATATTATCTCACTTAATTCTTACAACAGCCACATGAGGTAGATCTTATTAGTATCTCCATTTTATACATGATGAAAATGAAGCATAGGCAGATGAAGAAACTTGCCCAAGATTAACTGGTGAGAAGCAGAGTTAGGGTTTGAACCGAGAGGGTGTTGCTCTGCAGTCCATGCTGTGATCCACTTCCCTGAGCTGCAATCATCTTAAACTTGGTAACAATAAATAGACCTTACATTTCTGTAGTTGGAAGCATTAATTTTATATGATCTTCACAAGAGCTCTGAAATGGCTATAATTATCCCATTTTTAAAGTGATTATACCACAAAATACTATACCTATTTCATGCAACCCTGCAGTGAGCAACCACATAAATATTTAATTACTTATATTGATATTCTTCCTCCATCTACGGAAATTTTTCTTTCCAGTCCAGAGACGTTAATAGACACAAAGATTTTTCAATTTGTCTCTTTGATTTTGTTTGATGATAGCTTTAAAATTATTTTTTTAAAGCCCTCTAAGGTAATCCAGTAGAAAGAGCAAGCTCACTTGCTCGGAAAAACTAAACGCCATCCGGTTCCTTCAAAGAAATTTGGGACAGATGTGTTTTTTCTTCATCTTCTTCAATGAATCCAAAGACGAAAAATGTATTTTATTTCTTGTGAAATGCATTTTCCTGTTCATCTCTGTATGTGGGACTGTCAAAGTTTGTAAGTTTGGCAGGGTTCTAACGTGGCCATTCTGTTCTCCTTTAGAAACTTATTAAATCTATATTTTTTATGAAAACCAGAACATGACAGAAGATTTTTTTCATCTCTTGACATTTACTTGTTGGTTAGTGTTTTTAAGTCATGCTAGATCTCAAACCAGAATGACAAAACATCCAAGACTTAAGTGTTTCCAAAGCTTATTTGAAAAGGGGGAGGCATGGTGAATGACGATGCCCAGCACTTCTGTGCAATGTTTCATCTGAGAATCAACAATGATGTGAGAGCTCTTAACTAACTCCTTTAGGCCGATGAAGGTTTTTCAGAAGGGGAAAATGAATGGATTGTGGTTTTTTTCAAGGTTTCTTCTGCAACAGTGCTACTAAATTACAATGTATAAACTCCATGGGATTTTCAGAAGTTTGGGTGTGGTCTGGATTGGAGACAGGGGGCCAGACTGGATGGCGTTTCCAGTCTCCTCCTGAATTGAGGATCCTAAGAGTTCTTTCCTAGGTCAGTTCCTGGAACTCAGGAAGCTCCAGCGGCCTACTAACTACCGAAACTACCAGGGGTCCTCACCAGCGTTCCAATCTACCCGGATTTATCAGGCAGGCCCAGTCAAGCTCCAGTTTTAATATCCCAGCTTTGCCTGATACACTCGATACTTTTAAAGAGCTTCAGAGTTGACATTAGTTGTGTCCTAGTGCATTGGAGAAGTTATTCTATTATACTGGATGATTGAGTTTAACCATCTCTAAGAGGGTTGGTTGAGATTTTAGCTTCATTCCCCTGTGATCACTGATGGTATTTTTGTTTTCATTTGCTAAGAAGCTTTTTGCCATTAGAGGAAATGGCTAATCATGTAACTTCTATTTTTGGCTCATTTTAACCTCCTTCTTATTAAAAATCCACCTTTATATAAAGTGATTCAGGAACCATAATCATTTATATGAGATATGTTAGCCTAACAATGAGTGGTAGAGGAGATTTTAATAGGTATTCCATACCTTCACATGAAATTCAGCTTTTGATATGGTTCCCATCTTGTAGTTCACCTCTTAAACCCACAAGGCTGACAGGGCATAGTCTGGAGGAAAGCATAGTAACAGAGAAAGAATCCTCCATAGATGTGCATGAACATTCATATGATGGGGGAAAAGAAGTGGGGGGAGTTCTATAAGCTCTTTTCTATACTCCCTACACTTTAATAGGCTGAATTTTCTCGTGCCCCATTATTTTCCTGTTGGGTGCAGGAAAAAATAACTCTTCTACAGATAGCTCACAAAAGAGTGGCAACAACTACAGTTACATAGAATGCTTTTACACAAATTTTTCCAGAACCCATAACTAGAATGAAAAGCTTTTTTTTTTCCCCCTTTGCTCCACTGTGATGAGAACAGTTTGTTTGACTCATACCAAACCAAATCAAGCATTTCTGTGTGCACAAAGAGGGATGTGGAGCAAAGAAAGATTTTCTTCCTTAAAAAAGAATATGTGCATGGGAAACAAAATTGCTTCAAATTTCACAACATCCTCACCATTAAACATTGAAGGCAGATTCAGGTCAGTCCAATTTCCTTTGCAGATATTTGACTTTAAAAATCACATATTCAACTTTTAAAAATGGATTTGTGAGAAATGATATATAAAAAAATCCCATGATATATAAGTCATGATGAGTTTCAGCTTATGTTTAATCTCTGCCTCTTCATCTTTAAGAGATGCAAATTGCCTTCAGGCAATAGTGGAGATGTCCTGCCCTATTTCCTCCAAATCAGCCCCTAAAGACGTTTACATTAGAAACTCGGACTGACCCTGAAATAAATGAGTTTCTTCAAAAGGCTGGCTGCCCCCTCTCTAGGAAATTAAAAGTCATTGGGGAGAATTTTATTTTAAAAAAGCAATAACAGATAAGTACACAGTTCGCGGTCTCTCAGCCCAACCCTATTAGTACATTTTAGAATCTCAAATGACTGATCCTGTTAACTGTGTGGCTAATCTTGAGAGGGAGAGCAAAACTTTTTCTAAAGGATCCAAGTATCACACCCTCCCAGTTAGTCCAAGATCTCTGATTTGTGACTGTACTGATTCAAAGAACACTATGTAATTGCTTTTCTCTTTGAGAATGTGACATTACAAATGTATTTTGGATTTGCTTTGATTTGAAGCTACAATAGTTCCTCACATGCAGTGGAGAACTAACTACAGATTCAGTCATTGGAGTTAGAAGAGTTAGAAGAGATTTTCTGTTCCTGGTCCTTAAAACAAGGAAAACATCGTCATACCTACCTTTTCATGAGGATGCTGTGGACACTAAAATTATGGAAAACCAGGTGATCAAGATGTAGACTGAGTCTTTGATGGTTGTCTGGGACCCATTGCCCTGCTCCACGTTGCACCAAACCTTGTGACACAAGGAGGGCAGTGTCCCCACTATTATTCCTACTGTATAGATGAAGAAACCAATGCTGAGCAAGGAGGAATAACTTGCCCAACATCACAGAGTTAGCAAGCTCAATGCTTTAGACTCTCACCCCTATACTCTTTAATAAGGTGCCATGAAATTGCTTTTATAAACTGTAAAATGCCCTACAAATGTGAGATATGACATTATCAGACCCCTTAAACCTTACTTCTGACCTTCTGTAGCCAAAGCCAGGAAAAATGGGTAAATAATGGAAAGCTAAATGACTGGTCTTTTCATAAAACAGTTCAGGGGAGAGGTCACACAGAAATAGTAGTAACATGGCAGATATTTTGAAGCAGAAAACTCAGCCATTGGACAACGATTGGTCATTAGTTGAGGAAAGAAGTAGTGAGTCAAAAGCCAGAAGAATAAAGTCTCGAGAAGGAAAGGTGGCTGAAGCTCCCCCACTCCTTAGGGGTGCAACTCTGAGTGCATACTCTACCTTGGCCTCTGTGGGGATTACGGTCCAGTTATTTATTGTGGGAAGTTGCTTGATCATGCTCTTCTTTTGCTTGAATCATTTCCCTGCCCTTTACCCCACTTCCTTACCCATGTTACCTTTACCTTCCAAATAAACTACTTGCATCTGAGCACTCTTTTCAGAGTTGGTTTCTGGAGAAACCCAAACAAGACACATCTTGCTCACAAAGATCCTTGCCATCTTGGGGAATAGCCACAGCTTGTAGGAGAAAGACAAGGAGGCTAAGGAAAGGAATGGAAAATAGAAGGAGTCTAGACCCATGAAGTCTCACCATAGCTCAGAAATCTACCAGAAACAGTAGGTCAGAGCCTGTTGATTGACAGCTGACTGGGTCCAGGAGACACCAATAACAGAAAGCTGTTGGGGAACCACTGTCCAGGCAGAGTCAGGGGCCATAGGCCAGACAGGATAGAAAGGGAGAAGAGGTATCAGCTCCCTAACAAGAAGGAACAAAAACCCTGAGATGAAGGGGTAGGGGACTTGGGAATGGTCTATGCCCTTCTTAATAGAAAGAGCCTATTCCTTGGGCACCTGGGTAACTCAGTGGTCGAGCGTCTGCCTTTGGCTCAGGTCATGATCCTGGGATCCTGGGATCGAGTCCCACATCAGGCTTCACAGGGAGCCTGCTTCTTCCTCTGCTGCTTCTCTCTTTATCTCTCATGGATTATTTATTTATTTATTTATTTATTTATTTATTTATTTAGAAAGAGAGAGAGAGAAAGAAAGAAAGAAAGAAAGAAAGAAAGAAAGAAAGAAAGAAAGAAAGAAAGAGTCTATTCCTGAGAATAGCTGGAGTCTATGAGGAAATGTTGCTGGCCATGGTGGCTGATGCCAGGAGGAGTATTGGAGCAGAGAGAAATTCAGTGCCAATTAGAGCCAAACATGGTCTTGGGCAGAATTTAATCCAACCCCTCCTTCTACAGATGAGCGACTGAGGATCAGAAAGGGTGCATGCTTTACCCCAGTCAATCAAAACACTTAGAGCCAGGACTAGAATCTGTCATTAGTACTTTTTTATCACTCCATGCTGTAGTAACAAGTGATCAAGCTAGAATTTTGCTTCCTCGTCTTAATAGTTATTTTGTAAAGAGTACCCAGTCCTCCAGAAATGGAAAAATTCAAATTAAGTCTCAATTTCCTCCTAAGAGCTGGCACCCACATAGAGGGGCAGGCTACAAGGTCTAAAGTCTACCTATTTTAGAAGATGTGTATAATAAGCCTCTGTCACCTAATGGGAGTGCTGCTGTGAGTTTTAATTACTATTCATTAAGGGCACAGATGTGGTCTGCTAAATGAAATGCTCTAAACAAATTTCATGACAGGTTTTTTTTAAAGATTTTATTTATTTATTCATGAGAGACACAGAGAGAGAGAGATAGAGAGGCAGAGACACAGGCAGAGTGAGAAGCAGGCTCCCTGCAGGGAGCCCGATGTGGGACTCGATTCCAGGACTCCAGGACCATGCTCTGGGCTGAAGGCAGACGTTCAACCGCTGAGCCACCCAGGCATCCCAATAGTTTTGCCAGGTTATAAAGAACTGACAAACTCTTAACTATTTTGTTCAATCCTGGTGCTGTACCATTATTATTATTAACAATATTATATTATACATAATATCAGACATTACCTATAAGATAAATATCATGTAATATCACTGTATAGTATCAATAAATGAAAAATAGCAAATGCTATACTGTATTATCTGATCTCTCCTTAAATCCAAGCAAAAAAAAAATATCTGCTGTTGAATAAAAAAATAATCTATCTGCCTGATGAGTTCTAAGATTGATTTCAAACACGAAGGCTAAGCAGCTTTATGCCCTCACAGAACTTCAGAGGTAATGATGTAATAGTCTTACCAGTTCCCTTCTCAGAAATGGCACTAAATATTTAGGGGAGCGTTGCACCTCTGAAGTATTTTAGACTGATAAGCTCAGCATCCCTCCTGGAGGCTCTTTTCAAATATCAAAGACCAGCTCTAGAAAAACAATGATGGTCTTAATGGAGCTAAATTAAAGTGACTAATTGGGATGATATGTGTATACACACATACATACACATCTTGATAGAATTCTTTGGAATATTTAATATACTCTTTTTAAAATATTACATGTGCCTCTCTCTCCAGGAGACTCTGTAGTTATAAATGGGATAAACAGGCAAAAACTAGATTCCTGGAAACAGAAGACTGATCTATTTCCAAACATTAAATGTTGAAAGTGGACTGCACTATGTCGATCATTCAGTTCAAGGTCCTATGACTAAGAAGACTCAAGCCAGAAGGAAAGGACTTGCCAAAGGCCACCCAGTTCATCAGTGGGAGGCCAGGTCTTCCAAATCTCCATCCATGTTCCTTTCCCCAAGACGAGCAGGATGGCTTCCTCATCCCGGGGAAGGAGAGTGTGCACTGGTTCCTCCATGGCCATTCTCCCTTGGTCCACGGCACCACTCCCAGGCTAAACAAAACAAATGCCTCTTACATGAAAGTCCTCTGGGGGAAAAGCCTGTGTTTTGAGAAGAAGTGCAAGTTCTCCCACTCTTGTTGATACTACTTTGTCGAGATATTCAGGATCAAAAAGCAACTGCCATATGGAATGTTGAAACATTTGTGAAATTGTTACGATGAAATGCAAATGAAAGCATTTTGCAAACTGTCCTTTACCCTTGTCATGAGCTCCACTGAGGAGGATCTGAATGTCAAGTTGCCTCTTTTCAACCCCAGGAGGGGATGGTGCTGACTCCATATCCAGGAAGCAGTTCATCAATTTCTCATCCCCATCCTCAGAGGATTTTCTAGGTGCAGACAGGCAGATCAAAAGGCACTGTGGGCTGATCTGGGCTATTCAGCAAAATGATATGATAGATGAACATCTTTCTCCTTCCACTGGAACGTTTGCCAATTGAGGTGACCTTTAACACATAGAGGAGGCAGCCCTCCCAGAATGCCATGATTTTAGGGCCCCAGGAAAACCCTTCCTATACCCCTAGGACCCTCTGATACCCTCAACCTCTTGGCTGGCCTCTATAACGACACTGTCCAAATTCTTTCATGCTGGTTTTAGATCCCTAGAAATACACATGTACCTTTAGTGGGAATAACTCAGGATGTTATGGATCATTTTTTTTCCTTTACGCTAAATAAAGACTTAGAGCATGGGTTTCAATAGGGAAGGAAAAAGCACATACAGAGGACCCTGAGTACTTCCAGCAGGTTAAGTGGAAGTAAATGCCATTCAGGGAGGGAAGCTGACCAGGGAGAGGCTGTGCTGGGGGTCACTAATGAAAGCTGTACTTTTAAGACTTTATCTCATGCCACAAGCTGTTCTCAGAGTTCTCAGAGCTTAATTCATGGCAATCTTCCATCTCAGGGGTAGATACTGTTAAAATCATCCCCACTGGAGATGAGGATGTGGACACAGGGAAATGAAGCAACTAGCCCAAGGTTACACAGCTCTTAACCAGCAGATTTCAAACCAGTCATCTTGCTCCAGAGTCTGAACCCGGAACTGCTTTTTGTGACCACTCATCTGCATTAATATTTTGTCATTGTAATGATGTGATTGATTATCTTACTTTGCTCATCGTTGAAATGGCTCGAAGGAGACTCTTCGCTGCCCCCATTTGGATGAACTTAAAGTCCCAAAGCTGTGCCTTCTGGATGACCCCCTACAGAACACTCTTTGGCCCTGATTGGGGGAACCTTCAAGCACTGAGGTTTTGGCAGCCTCTTTGGTCATGAATTTCTCAACAAAGAGCAGAAAAGGAGGTGAAAGAGAGGCAGGGTGCAGGGCTGAAATGGAGGGCTACCTATTTCTAAGAGATGCTGGGGAAGGCTGGACCATTTCTTGCTGATATGTACTCAGGCCCAGAATCATAACAAGGGTTTGTCTCTGTGGATGAATAAGCACCCCACCCCTGGTTCCAAGGCTGGATGAGGGGAATGAGGTAATGGCTTTTAGGTTTGAAGCACATTAATAATACAGTCTCTGGATGGACAGTGCCACCACCCTGGCTTCCTCCTCCACATACGAATAGAAGGCCGGGTTTCTGAACCATCCAAGGTAGCACTTTTCACAAATATCAAACATAAATAATTTAAGAGGCAATGTTTAAAAACAGGAAAGACAAAATCCCAGGTGAATTTGCTGTTTACCTCTCTCTATGTGCCTCTGCCCCTCTTGTACATCATGGGCCACGTGAGACCTTTGAATCACAGTCATTCTGACATCTCAGTTAAATTCTTTCAGACGCATGTATGCTTTCTGTCGCTGTTTTGAAGAGGGTCAGATAATAGAATAATGGATTTTAAAAGTTTTTCATAAATGAACTACTTTGACAAAAAGGATGAAACCCAAAATGTCAATGAATTAGGTAGAAAAGTTACCACTCTCTCTTGTACAGAAGGTACTTGTTGCCCTGTTGGAGCCCCAACCTCCACCCCGCCCCCCAATAGAGAAAAAGTCTAGCACAATCTAGGGAACTAAATAAATGTCACATGAATCACTTAGGTTTATAACGATGAGATTGACCCTCTGCAATACAGCATCATACACGACACCCTTTACATTTAGATGTGATATGTGAAAGTGAGGGGCTTTTCAATTTCTCTAACAAGGTCCACTCTGAAATTAGTGATAACTTTCCTTAGCTCCAGTCATGGCCCAGACAGGCTGTTAGTTCATAAAATCAGGAGCATGAGCTCTGCTTGCACGTTTATCTCTTGCTCACGTTAGATGGGCCACTGGCAGTGATAGCCAAGCTGTGCCAACCGTCTAAGCCCAACACATTACATAGAGCATATACGACTAACCTGTCATTCAATATAGAGCATGTACAACTAATCTGTCATTCAACGTTCTGAACAAGAAGGCGGAAGATGTAGAAATAATGCCACACCTGCTAAATTACCTCGGGTCGCGGAGGCTGTCCCACAATGACATATCGTGCCCCACAAAACCATCTTGCAAGAAAATCTCTATCGGTAAAGGCCAAAGCTGTGTGTCAGAGCAGATGGACCCAAATGAACGGAGCAACGTCCCCCGTCCTCCTATATCCAAGATGAGCAAGAGCCAGACCCTCTGCAGAGCCGGGAATCACGAGATGGAAACCCAACTACGGTCATGTCACCAACCATAGCCAACGCGTCCCTTGGCCACAAAGAGCACAAAGAGGACACCGCTGCAACCCAACGGCATGGCAAGAGGAGGAAGACAAGACGGCAGAGACAAAGAGTTGTTGGGTCTTGTTTTTTGGGTTTTTTTTTTTAATTCCACAATGTCAAAGGAGAGCAAACAGGACTGTCAAAGCAAACCCCGCCGCCGCTGCATGTTCTCAGACCTTTGAAGAGCCAGCGGCCCCACGGTGGGTCACCGAGCGGTCAGCTGCTCACCTCTGCTGTTGCTCCAAGTGGCCCACCTCGGCCACGAGGGGAAGGAGAGAATGATTCCTTTAAGGGATCGGGCTATTTAGAAAATAAATATAAAAATCTCCTATCTATTTTGCACAAATGATAGTGCAGGGGAGCTGCGGCGGGCTGGCTATTTGCTGAACATCAGCCTCCTGTGCGGAGAAATTGCCCCGTACTGGGGGGAAACACAATACGGTTCACCAGAGACTTGGCTGCAAGGTAGAGCTGCTTGTCTGTGGGCAAGTAATGACTTGCGTTTTCAGCTGCTTCTTGGTAAGAGCTTTAGTAATTGGAATCAGTTATTCAAAACATCGCTAAATGTGATTTAAATGGCAAGGATTTAATAACAGAAAAAGAAGCCATTAAGGGGGTTCAAGCAGGGGAGAAGGGAATTCCGTTTTTTAGAGCAGAGGGAGAAAAATAAAGCAATTACTTGATCTGAAGGCCAGGAACAGGACTCCTGCTGTCAGGGAGAAATCAAATCTGTCAGCAATTAGTGGGATCTTAGGAGGTAAAGAACTCTCCAGTGTTGAGCAGTGAATAAGGGGTTAGCAATTATATGAACTGATAAAAGTGTTCTGGTTTCCAAACAGCAGGTTAACAAGCCTTACTTTTTTCATAACTTGATGCAGATGTGATGAGTCACACTTTATGATATTTTTCACTGGTCCGCCAGGAAAGGTCCTTAATAAGCGCATTTGTGCGGCCTCTTTTCCATCTCAAACCCTGTTCGTGCTACCTGGCCCCAAACGACGTGCTGGAAGGCATTTTGATAGCAAGGTTCTTCTTTAATTAGAAACCAGAATAATAATTTCCATGAACGTGCAATTTTAAAAAATCAAATAGGAAATGCACGCCCCTGCCCCACTCTTCCTGTGGGGTTGGTAGTTACTCGTATTTTCAGCACAAGAAAGCACGTCGTTCGGCGTGAAGCAAGGCCGGTTTTCATCAACGAAATAAGTTAACTTTACTGTGATGTGCTCCTTATTATTTTGTCGTGTTAGGGGAAAAACTATCTATTACTTGTATTTATACACAGATGTGGCCCACAAATGACTCCTATCTGAGAGTTTTAAAAATCATTTTGTATTGATGTATGTGGTTGTGAAACAGTGTGATATGGGAAGTCGTACCAGAAAGAAAAATCAATGGGTCTGTCACAAAAACTGTTACAGGGCTTTCAATTCCAAGATCTAGTCTCTCTGCTGAGAGAACACTCAGATGTCAATTAAAAAGAAAATTTTTTTAAAGGAGTATTTGAAGTAAGTTCATTTGAAAAGAATTCTCTTTGACCAGCTAGGATGGTCACCTGTTTATGTTTTCACTGAGACATATTCTCTCTTGAAGACGTGAGTGCACTTCCCAACAATATTGCAAAGGGAGATCTCTCATCAGGCCTATGCTCCTGATTTATCAACTGATAAGAGATAAATAAAAACAAGGATTTCTTCTTCTTTTTTTTTTCCCCTAAGAAATTCAGTCTTAATGTATGTGGACATGAAGGACCTTCCTGCTTTTGCTTTAAGCAGTGTATAAACCAATCGTTAGGCAATTTTTAAAATATCCAATCGATGTATCTCAAGGGGTGTTCCGTTTCGAGCAAAACTCCTCTGATCAGAAAAATCCTACCCCTCCTTTCTGGTATACTTGTTGTCATGGATCTGCAGAGCTCCCACTGCCGAAACAGCTAAGTGCCCTTAAAGGCCAATGATCACGAAACATCTGCGAAACCCAAAGTGATTCGGCAGCGTAGGATTGCCAGAGTGTAGCTTCGAAGGGCAGATTCCAATCCGTCTCTAAAGTCAATGTAAGTTTTCTAATTTGTCACTTTTGCAACATAGCTTTTGGTTTTATATTATTATTGTTATTGTACATTCTATATATTATTTTATATTAGCATATCTTCTTGCTCCATTTTCTTTAAAATTATATTGTTTTTATAGGGGAAGGAAAGGAAAAATAAAATAAGATGAAATCAGAGAGGGAGACAAGCCATAAGAGAATCTTAACTCTAGGAAACAAACTGAGGGTTGCTGGAGGGGAGGAAGGGTGGGAGGACGGGGTAATTGGGTGATGGGCATTAAGGAAGGCACGTGATAAAATGAGCACTGGGCGTTGATTGCAACTGATGAATCACTCTACCCCTGAAACTAATAATACAGTATATGTTAGTTAAACTGAATTTTAATTGAAAATTTTTGAAAATAAAAAAACAGAAAAAAATTGTACTGTTTTGTGCAAATTTACAAACAATATCTAGCAGACTTTGTTGGATAGTTTTGAGGGGAGAGCAGGGTATGAAACATTAGGTAGGGCAGCTACAGTTCTCTGCAGAGACCTAAAGCTGTCTTTTGACATTGCTGTTCAAATACCCCCAAATCACACACAGCACAAGCTCACAAAGATCCCATACCCTAATGCGCCTAAATGCACCAAGTGTATTCCTTTTTGCTTATGCTTTAATTGCTAATGGACTGTGAAGAGTTTTAAAAAGATAAACACGTGACATCCCCATCACTGACTTTTAGATCATACACACACATATACATATATATGTGTTTCAATTTAGAGAACTGCAATTTTGTGGCCTCTTTAGTTAATTCCTAGTTTTTTTTTGTTTTGTTTTGTTTTGTTTTTTACCATCTCCCATTGTCTAACTACAAAAGTGACTTAACTCCAAAAGGAAGAGAAAGCAACTGAGTTGAGGAAGTGGTAAAGATGAAAGACATCAGAGTAATAATAATAATAATAAAAAAATCCAACACAGAAAAGTGCTCCTTTGGAAGAGTTTGCCTTGTACAGCTGTGGTGTTTTTATAATGATTGTACCCAAACCCTATAGTCAATCCATCCGTCCTTACTGGGACAGGCTGATGAGGTGCTGGATCCTGGTCTCATCACGGTGAGGATGGAGTCACAATTCATGTGTCTTAATGAAAGGGCTGCTGGATTTTCATATGACCTTACCCCATCTCTGCCATGAACGGGCTGTGCTTTGACAAAAAGGTCCTCAGTTTCCCACTCTGAAAACAGTAATAATAACACTTACGAGAATGTCCCTGAAGGGGCACCTGGGTGGTTCAGTGGTTGAGCATTTGCCTTTAGTTTAGGTCATGATCCCAGAGTCCCGGGATTGAGTTCTACATCGGACTCCCTGTGGGGAGCCTGCTTCTCCCTCTGCCTATGTCTCTGACTACTTCTCATGAATAAATGGATAAAATCTTAAAAAAAAAAAAAAAAAAAAGAATGTCCCTGAAGTTTTCTATGTCCCCCGGAAACTATAAAAAATAATATAAACTTGCCTTAGAAAAAAAATTAAATAACCTCTTAAAGGTAGGGAAAACAAATATGATCTTTACCAATTGTAGGGTTCTCCAGGAATATCTCATAAGTTTTACTTGGCTAAGGTTTAGCATCAACTCTGGTTTCTCATTCAAAATATCTCCAAGGGAACAGAAGCAAACAAGCATCTGGCCTGTCCCAGTAGAATACGGTAGTGAGACCCAAACATGTTTAAAAACACGCTTCACGTGACATCATGGAGAAAGCTAAAGGTATTTGGGTGACGTATGGGAGGAACTCAATCTTGTTCAGAGCAGTGTATAAAAAGCCCAGGTAAATATTCTACACGATTCACCATCAAGTTCAGAGTTGTTGTCATCACGTCTCTACTAATAGTCACGAAAGCATCTTCGTTAGCCAGAGATAAATACCAGGGGATGTTCAAAATCCAGCTCCTATGCTCTGAAATCTGCCTGACAGCAGAGCAGGTGCTGTATCCTGGCCCGAGGTTGTGGCTTCCAGGGCAGGAGGCGGAGAGAATTCTGCGGAGCAATGACCCCAGAGTGGGTACCAGTGACACACTGCAGGGAAGGACCTCGACAGGATGGAGTGTGCCCTTCGCCCGAGGATCAGGCGCTGGGGTCGTCTAAGTAATTATGCAGCGTGGCTGTCACCCGACTCGGAGACTCCGACAGCACTAGTGGGAACCGTGTGGATGTCCCTCTGCGCACTGGACCGGGTCCCGTTTGCAGGAGCTTGCATGGATCGGCCACTGGTGAGTGTCAAGCAGGACCCAAGACTGTTGCCACATTCTGACTCTGAGCGTGCCCACTGGATTTGGATGTCTGTCTGACAATCCTTAGGAAAGGAAATCCTAGCAGTTTGCTGGTCCCGGAGGCTTCTTGTGGCTGATGGAGGGCAAAGTTGGGGAAGTACAATTTTTTTTTTTTTTGAGGATTGGGGTAGGGGGGCTTTTGGGATTTGGTATAAAAGGACTTGCTAAATGACTTCCACCAGGTTAGTGGAGGAGTGGCCCCCGGCCTTTCACACTGCCTTCAAATCCTGGGTTGGGTCCCGGAGCAATTAGGACATTCCTTGTGTTAAAGGATATGATTGAACTCTGTCTTTTAATTTTGTGATTTTGATCTACTTGAATTACTGATTAATCAGCCTTCCAAATCAGCACTCTCCCACCTGCCTGGGGGCAAATAGTAAAGAACGCTGGGGTTGCCAGGCTGGATGCCACCATCCCTGTTCTTCCCGGTGGGGACTGCAGGCTAGAAAGCAAAGTAGAACAACGTGGGCCCTTCCTTGCCAAATGAACGATTTCTTACCTTCTCCGCAGCCCCGTTGCTCTCGAGGACTGCTCGAGAGCAACGGTTGTGATCCCAACCTTCGCTGACACCGTTGGAGCGACAGCCCTGTGTTGCAGGTGGCCACACTCCCTACGACGGGCATCTTCATGCCGTTGAACTTTCCCGAACTCCCAGAGATGAGTATTGAAAAGCTACCTATGCCATGAACTTCTTCCTGTTTTTTGTTTTGTTTTGTTTTAAAGAAAGAAAAACAGGCTATCTTCAGCATGGGGATTTGTTTTATGGTATTGCTTTCTAAGTCTTACATAGGAGAAAACATCTTTCTGTGGAATAAATCTTAACTACAGTGTTGGAAAGCCATGTGCAATTTTGCTTATTTTCACCTAAGACAAATGTTACGTATACGTGGAAATGGCAAAAACTGGGAGATTAAGCAGAGGGAATTAAATGTCATTGGTTTCAGCTATTCTTTTAACATGAAACTCATGTCCTTAGCTTGTCTTCTTTGCTTTGGGTGGAATTCCTTTTAGTATGGTTCTTATTGTGGGCTTTTAATAGTAACAGATACGTGCGTGGCCTAGTGGTCCTCCCCTCCTCAATATCTAAGAAATAATTACCAGAAAAATGAACCATTGCAGCTACTTTTTTTTTTTTTGTAATCATTGGTGGGACCTCTGAAAAATAAATGAGAAAACTTTGATGCAAAGTATGGTTCATTGGACGTTATCCCAAAGTCTTATTGATATACTATCAAGTGGTATTCAAGTACCTCATTTAGGAGTAAAGACTGGAGAGGCTAATCTATTCACTGTCTCTAGTTCTGTGATCCTGGAAGAGATCGGACATTTTAAAAATGGGATCTCGGGGTTCCATGTATTTTGTTGCTGTTTTGACACATGGTTGGGGTTTTCTTCTAGAATAGGGTTATTCTGCAATTCTGTGTCATTCTTACATCCAGAGTGCATCCCTGTTTCAGCCCTCTCCCCCCTCTCTCGCCCCCTCCGATAGTGTCCTGTATCATACAGACCCGAGTAGGTACAAATGCATGTTGCTCTGAATTATGTTCATGATGAAGGAACCAACAAAACAAACCCCAACAAAACAAAACTCCCTTGATGGAAGTTGGGTATGGTTCGTTAATAGCCTTGAAAAAGTGTGTTCAGAAACAGATCATCTTGTATTAGAGGAAGCAAAAATGAGAATGCTTCTTACCCTTCATTAACCAGTTTCTGGAACATTTCTATTTAGTCAGCAAGTTTTTAAAAGGGCGTTTTCAAAAAGGGGGAAATGCAAATTAGAGGCATTGGTCATTACCCAGAAAATAAAGGAACTGTCAAAGAAAAATCTAATGAAATGCCAATGGCTCTGTGGACTAGACATTGATGGAACCTCACTGTAATGTCATCTGTGGAACTGGGTCATGGGTCCTTGTAATTGTTGAAACTTATAAGAGACAGCTCTAAACTGCTTTAAATGGGAACAAAGACATTATCTGAATTCCATCCTTTGGGGTGTGATACGTGCAAAGTGCCAGAGTAACTATAGTTTAGAGAATGTGTGAAAGTCTGGGTGGCAGCTGGAAGTGGGCACTATTACTATTGTTGTGGTGTTCTCTTTTCCCATATGGGCAGAAAAATTCAAAATTAGTTATACTTTTGCCACTTTATGATACTGTAGTATCTTTTATTATGAAAATTCATCAGTGACTTACAAGCAATTCAAAATTATCTTGATTTTTTTTTCCCCTTTCCCCCCATTTGGGATAAGAAATCTCTGCTGGTCTCTTGCCTTATTTCAAATACTTTTGATCCTGAGCCTATACTTGTGAACTTGTCCAAGGAAGTTAGGGCTGTGATTTGTGGCTAGCAAATACAACAGGGCTCGTTTTGTGGGGATTTTTGGTTTTGTTCTGCTCTGTTTTGTTTGTTTTATAATTCAGCCTACAGTTATTACTGTCTTTGACTTATTAGTACCATGTTCCAGACGATCCAATGACACCCTCAGTGCATTTAGAGACTATTTAGAGTTATTTAGAGATTTTATGTTCCATGTTAAATTTCCCATGGCATAATGATCAGTAAAATTGATCCCAGCAGATCCGGGTTCTAGCATAGTTTCTTTTTCCATCGTATTCGCACAGAGCGAGCAATTCTTGATGTTACAGTTTCCTATTTGCAGATTAAGGATAATAATATCTGCCACTTTACAGGTTTGTCATGATGCACCATCACCCAGATAATGGGCATTATTAACATAAACAAAGTACGAGATGCTATTTTTCGGATAATTAACAATGTGGACAACATAATGACAGTCTCACGTCTAATTAGAGACATTTTGCTCCACCAAGTCCTATGATCTACGATTCTCCTTCTTAGTGATATTAACGTGAAGCACCTAGTGCTCTTGCTCCCCCCAGAGTGACATAAGCTTCCTCCGTGGCCATCCATCCCTGATTTTTTTTTTTTCCTCCACCAAAGCCCTACCAAATGTTAGCAACTGTTACACACAGAGTGCTTCTGGGGTCTGTTGCCCCTGCGCACATAGCCCGGCTCCACGGCGAACACCACGCCAAAGTGGTGGCCTTTGTGCCTTTCTCATTGTTATTCTCTGGTGCCCCAGTCCCTTGAATACTTGAGCAGGGGAAGCAACGGTCCCAGCGTCAAGTCAGTCTCAGCTCTTGAGATCTGAAAGGCAGCCACTTGGAGTTCATTACACATTTCCACTCAACACTCCTGCCTTAACATTGTAATGCACAAGAATTCTAAATTCATTTTGGCTGCGTTACAAGGCCTGTTTTCTGCCTGGATGCCCAGGTCTCTCTTTCTTTCTATTGTCTCGGGTTGGTGTCCAGGAATAAAGGATACTTAACATTTAAAAAGGCAGAATTGTTTGCAATGAAAATACTTCCCTGCTAACTGGCACTCCGAGAACTTTAAAGACTCAAATGAGGACAGTCACTTCCTTTGGAAGCATATTTATTTTTATGCATCTTTTCTGGAGGAGGGGAGGCGGGGAGGAGGAAAGTTATCTCTTTGTGTGTCCTGCTCATCGTTATTTATGTTTACAGTCCACGAGAACTTGGCAAAAAAAGAGAATTTCTTAATGCAAAAGACTCTTTATGGAACAGGAGCTTTAAGGCTTAGGTACCTGGCCGGATCTCTTTGATGTATGAAGACAGGAACCTTTTTCTCAAGCTCCCTGCTTGAGACCTGCTAGGTCTTCACACTGGAACGATGAGCCAAACTATGTGAACAAGGGAACATTTTAAAATATGTCTCGGCATTTTCTGTTGATAAAGTTAATCGACTAGGAATTAATTCGCTTCCATCCTGTTTGTGGGGCACAGAAAGCGATAGTACCGTGAGTCTTAATACGCCCTGGATGGTTTTGCCTTGGACACTTTTCTGTTTTAAGTGCAGCATATCTAGAAAGTATCCTTTGTAGCAGGGTGTGATTTAGAGACGTGTGTCTGTCAGCTTCAGAAAAAAGGAAAGGCATTTAACTGCTGCTTTTGAAAGGCTGAACAGCAGCGGTGGGCTTAGGGAGGTGGGAGGGAACATGGCCCGCCTGCTTTTTTGAGCGTGCGTGTATGTGCATGTGTGTGCGTGTCCATGTATGTACGTGCATTGTTTTCCACAGGGAAAAACTAATCTCTTGGCTTAGATCCACCTTAGTATTAGCCTCAGTGCTTTCTCTCCCTCCTTTACTCTAAATCATTATTAAGTTTATTACTTCTTTTTTTCTTTTGCTGGAGAAGATTAATGGCTTTCCCTGGGCAGAGGGAACTCTGCAGAGCCCAGTGGCTCTATAAATAGCACCTGCTGCTAATTCTCCAGTGCCTGGTATCTCCCCAACACATCTTGGTCTTTAAACAATTTGTTCAGAAGAAGAAAGCTAAGGGTCACTGTGCACTTTGGTGCTACTCAAAATGTGTTTTATGGATAGTGGGTTTTTCTCCAGGAAGTTTGGCCTGGTGGGTCCTTTAGAGAAACTGGGCGTCCTCGCACCTCCCCAGGGAGGCATGCCTCACTAACCAAGCTTGAGAGGGTATCACAGAACCTGTTGGACCTGTGGGGGTGGCGCCTGGCTAATAGCTTTTGCCATTAAGTTCTCCCTCTTTTTTCTCATTTCTTCTTTCTCAAGAGGTTTCAGGCTCAGCTGAACTGTTCCAATAGCCCGGGGGAGATGTGACTTCATGGAGTTATAAAACACGAAAAGGAAAAATGCTGGGAAAATTGCAATGCTAAGGTTCAGTAACTTGTGGTTTTAGAAAATGGAATGCTTCTGGACGACACAGATTGCAGGAAGAGCCATAGTCGTCATTTAAAAACCACCTTCGCCTACCAGGGTGACAATACATACAACAGAGCACCTGACCTCTAGGGCACATAGCAGGTGTTCAGTAAGTCTTTGCTGCATGAGTGGATGAAGCAAAGGAGTGATGTTTCTTGTTGTCAGAAATGTGCTCGTCTGATGAGCTGAAGTTAGTGCAGTTGCAAGCAAAGTTGTAGTGAGTGAAGGAGGCTGTGCCACCTGTTAAGGTAAAGGGGGAAGAAGTTTCCCTTTCTCTGCCTTTCATTCAGTTATTGGCTTTCAACAACTTCTCCTGGGTAGACCAGGTCACCAGCAAGAAAGGGCCGGTCACGCTGTGTATTTCATTAGATACCTGGATGAAACCACTGAGCCATATACTCTGTATGTGAAAAGCAGAGTTTCTTACACATACCTTCCATCGCTATTCACCCTTGACATGTAACCTTGGGGACAGTGAGTTCTTTCTCATTTGCATGTTTAGTGAGACCCGTAAAAGATCCAAGGATGCTTCCCAGACTTTGAATTTGGAACACTAGGAAGCCTCAACTCTTTGTATATCAGCTTACTACATGGATTCAGATTAATGCTTCCATTCTCTTAGAATAGGACTCCCATGACAACCCCAGCTAACCTTTAGGTTGAGCATTTTATTTACCCTTGTCATGTATGCAATGCAAACATTTTCTTGCCCTGTTTATTTCATCAGTATTATCAGATAATTACACAACAGCCTCTTAGAGCTGAGAGCTACCTCGGAGATAATTTAAAATAATAATTGCCTCATGCAGATGAAGAAACTGAGGCCTGGGGAGATGAAGGACCTTGCCCAAGGTCACTTGGCTTGTCAAGGGCAAAGTTGAACTGGAACCTGAATTTCCTGTCTGCCTGTGTCACATCCTCCTGTTATAGCCTGTAGTCCTTCAAATTCACAGCAGGGGCTGTTTCTGGGTTTCCACTGTAGCAATGTGAATTCCTTAAATCAATAACTTTTAAACTTTTTCTAAAAAGAGATCTTTTATATGCATGTAGGTAAGAAACAGAAATGCCTTGAAGTGGCAGAGGTAGGGCTAGGAGGACCTGAAACCCATCATATTAACATCCCTCCATCTCCTGCACCCACCTTGGGTGATCTCTGAGACAAATCCAGGGAAATCAGGAGATCAGAAACTTAGTCTGAAATATCACTACTTGTGCACAAGGAAAATCACCTTAATCTACCTGCACAGGAGAAAAGTTTTCAATCAAATGGGTTTTCAAAAGCTTCGCTTAATTACCTTGAAAATCACTGACCAAGGACTCATATCATCTTCAGATAGCCCAAAGTTTGGCGCATCTTGTGTGTTTAATAAATTTTGCTGGATGGATAAATTAACGATGGGTAGCAATCTGATCCCTGGAAACACTTAATTACCTCTCATTGTCTTTTACTCTCTTCCTCTCTTTCATTGACAAAATGGGTCAGATATACCTTTGCTAACACACTTTTTTGTTGTTATATTTGGCTTTATCGATACCTGTTTCTGCTTCTGGACTGTGAGGTTCTGGAGAGCAGAACTCTGGATTCCCAACACTAGGACACACCAGGCACAGAGTAAGCTTCTGTAAGAGCTTCTTGGTAAATGAGGGCTGATTGGAAGTACATCAAACCTCTAATGCTGAGCAGCCCGGGTGGCTCAGTGGTTTAGCGCTGCCTTGGGCCTAGAGCGTGATCCTAGAGACCTGGGATCGAGTCCCACGTCGGGCTCCCTGCATGAAGACTGCTTCTCCCTCTGCCTGTGTCTCTGCCTCTCTCTCTCTCCCTCTGTCTGTCCCACATGAGGAGAAGACATGTATCTTCCTAAATCTCAAGATTTTAAGATAAAATCTTAAAAAAAAAAAACCTCTAGTGCTAAAGCAGAAGTTCTCAACCTTGGTATTATTCATATTTGGGACTGGAGAATTCTTTGTTTAGGGCACTGTCCTGTGCATTATAAGATGTTTAGCAGCATCCCTGGCCTCTACCCAGTACATGCCACTAGCAGCCTCCCCCTTCCCCAAGTTGTGACAACCAAGAATGTTTTCAGACATTGCCCAATGTCCCATGGTGGGCAAAATCACCCCTCATTGAGAACCACAGTATTATGGGAAGTCTTGTTTTCTTTCCTCTGAGATTCTACTTCAGATAGACTCAGTCTGAAATGAAGCCATTCTAAGATGCAAAATGTCTCGGTAAGTAAAAATAGGTAATGGTGTTGCTCAAATCTTGGAATTTAAAAAGAAGTATTATCAGTCATTAATTCATTTCACACTCTATATATTTTATTTTGAGGGAATTTTAGTGGAGAACACAATGTTTGCTAGTTTGAAAAGATCATGTTCATTTTATAATGCCAGGTTTCTCTTGAGCCATGGGTCTGAAGTTGGCCAAATGCCACAGTATCAGGACAGAGATAAAAAAAAATAACAGCTTCATATATTTTATCATCATCAAGAAGTTGGGTTGGAAAATCAGTTGTTTTTTTTTCCATATTATTCCCCCTTAGGATAGTATAGTGGAATGCTCTTATGATTTTAAACAAATGCCAGCCCTAGTCCAGGACTCCAAGGCTATGAGATTTAATGGCACCTGTCTACCTTATCCTAAATGTTACATGATACCTAGATGTTACATGATACATCTTCTTTTACTTGAGGGAAATGAAATGTCGTTGAGTATTCTCACTAATGGAACTGGCCTTTTCCACCTCAAATGTAGTTAAGAGTTTAAAGAACCATCTAAGAAAAATGTCCCATTTCTCCCTCCCAGGAACACATGAACCAGAAGAAGAAATAAAAAACACAATTATCTAAAATCAGCATCCTCAACTTCTCATTCTTCTTATCCTCAGCCTTAAAGTATCCTCCTCATATTGGTCATTTCCCAATATCTAAATCTTGACAATTTATAGGCTCACTGACCATCTTCCCCCTCAGGATCTGCCCAACTCCTACAAGCTTCTGGGAGCTTTCTTTTTTTTTTTTTCTTTTTTTAAAATTTTAAATTCAATTTAACTAACATATACTGTATTATTAGTTTCAGAGGTAGAATTCAGTGATATCAGTCGCATATAACAGGCAGTGTAGAAGCTTTCTTTTTATTAATACCTAAGTAAAATGACTCAACACATCCCTAACACTGCAGGCTCTTGGAAGTCAAGCATTCCTATCCCAATATTTCCAGAAGTCTATCCATTCATGCATCCACTCATTCAACAAATATTTATTGAGCATACAGATCTTCCTCACCTCATGATGGGGTTATATCTCAAAATGCACCGAATACATCTAACCTACCAAACTTCATAGCTTAGCCTAGCCTACCTTGAATGTGCTCAAAAGACTTCCAGGCTACAGTTAGGCAAAATCATCTAACACAAAACCTATTTTATAATAAAATGTTGGCTCTTTCATGTACTTTATTGATCACGGTACTGAACGTGAAGAACAGAATGGTTGTAAGTGTGTGTGTTGTTTACCCTTGTGGTCGTGTGGCTTATTGGAAACTGTGACTCACCGGTGCTCAACATCATGATGAGGAAATCTCTGCATATTGCTCGGCCAGGGAAAGATCAAAATTCAAGACTCAAAGCATGGTTTCTACTGAATGCATATCGCTTTCACACCATCATAAAGTAAAAATATTGTATATCAAACCATGGTAAGTTGGGGACTGTCTATACCATGTAACTACAATGTACTAGATTTCTCCTCTGGAGTCCATCGTGTTCCCATCCTGCCTTCTGCTGCTGACCTCTCTCTGTCTACTTTACCTCATGTCTGGCCACTGTGTCTTCTTTATTTTCCAAAGTAGCACCACTCAAGCCTGTTGCACGACATAGTCACAGATGTTGATAATATTAGAGAAGATGACAGTGTCTCACACAACAAGAAACTGCTGAAAATTAAATAGTAGTCCTCATTTTTTCTTCAAAGGCCCTTTCCCATCCCCATCAATAGCGATGGCTCACTGACCATCTTCCCCCTCAGGATCTGCTTAACAGGATGCCATGTTGCCAGGGCCCACTCCCTCTCTTCCCAGATCAGAGAAATCCCACTTCTCCAAAACCCCCTTCCCATTTCTGGCCCAGGAACTTCTCCTAGTTGTGGTTCTTCTTGCTTTTAACTAATGTAAATTGGGTCTTTTGTATCAACCATCTCCTTCTAAACTTTGCATCACCAAACAAGACCTATCAAAGTGTTTTCCTTTACAAAAGATTCTATACCCCAAGCAAGGCAAAACATTAATAGAATCTTTACAATTTTATTTTCCCCTTTAATTTTTTCCAGTTCCTATTAGGCAGAGTTCTTGAGCAGCACATCATCTTTTGTGATGAAATGAAGGCAGTCAGCAATTTATTTTTCCTTTATCCAGAGCAAAGACGCTGGGGTAAATTTTTTTAAATCCCATTACCTTATTACCCAAGTGCATTCACTTCTCCCTTTCACTCTTCCCTCAGTGCAAACAAGTAACAAATTCTTATTAGTGGCCAATTATGAAAAAGGAATGGATGGAACAGTACCTCAGATGCACTAGATGTTTCCTTTTATTTTTTTAAAGATTTTATTTATTCATGAGAGACACTCAGAGAGAGGCAGAGACATAGGCAGAGGGAGAAGCAGGCTCCCCATGGGGAGCCCAATGAAGGACTTGATCCCAGGACCCCAGGATCATGGTCTAAGCCCAAGGCAGATGGTCAACCCCCTATTTTTCCTTTTAAATAACATTGGGATAAGTTTTCATGAAAGGAGTAGTTATACGGGATGGATCAAAATAACATGTTGATCTATCTATTGTATTTCTGCCCAAGGACCATGGGAAAGTATGGATTAACTCACACTTGGAACGTAGGTTCTATCAGAAAAAAAAAAAAAAGTTAAAGCTACTGAATTGAACATTTGGACCATCCTCATAAAATTTAAACTATGGAAAGACGAGAATATATTTTCCTCTAGGAAAATTCTGGACTCCTTGCCAGGGTTTACAGTGCACAACAATGCAGGTTGATTCCTTCTAGGGTATAAAACAGAAGGGTGTCAGAGGAGGTAAGCTATTAGTAGGTATTTTAGACCTAATATTTATTTTTTGTAAGGATTTCAAGTTTTTAAAAATTTTATTTATTTGAGAGACAGAGAGATAGTGAGAGAAAGCATAAGAAGGGGGTGAGAGAAGAGGGAGAAGAAGACTCCCTGCTGAGCAGGGAGCCCAACGTGGGGCTTGATCTCAGGACCCTGGGATCACAACCTGAGCCAAAGGCAGACGCTTTACTGACTGAACCACCCAGGAGCCCCTAGACCTACTATTTAGATGAGTATGCTTTCCAGTGCAAGGAGCTGTAGGAAACTCCACGATGGTATATGTGTGGTCAGGGTGTGGGTACATACCTGCTTTTGTGTGTGTAAAAAGCATGTGAATATGTGAGTGACCCAGACAGACAATGAAACAAGTCATACATAGCTGGCAACTATGTACAAATAAAAAAGGAATACAAATGATAAGGGTAGATTTTTAAAAATTTAGACACTGATACTGGTCTGATATTTCTTTAAGTGAAGTTAACTTCGTTACTGAATCTTTTCATAGATAGACAATTTTTATTGAACCAGATACTCACTAACCCCAACCCTCAGCACTGCTCTTCACAGCAATTCCATGAAGCAGTTATTCTTACCCCCATCTTACTGATGAGGAAACTGAGGCCCAGAAGAGCAAAGCCACTTGTCCTTGGTCCTGTCAGTGAAGACACTGAACCAGCTCGTTTCACAACTGTACTCTTTGCTACTTCCTATTGCCTCTTTTGAAATGGATTTGATTATTTCCAAATTTGTTCCATTTTGATTTTCATACCTTATGTCAAAAATCATGCGGTATTTATTCTTTACCATGTTAAGTTATACATCTTCTGATCTGATCCTGACAATTTTAGCCGATACAGTTGCTCTTGCCTGGTCCCATTGCAGGTGAAAGCACACGTGATGGCTTCCACAGAAGTCATTTGTTAAAGTTGTCCTATCCTCAAATGTCCAGGTACATTTAGAACCCTCATTTATTTGATGAAATCGCTCTTTGTTCTCAATACAATTTTAAAATTGGCACTTGTAAATCTCAATATAATTCTTTGTACATGCTAAGTGTTCAATGAAGTTCTGTTGACATAAATAAGCATATTACATTTTTTTTGTAAAGTAAAATATGACCCAAGAGTACTTAAGATCTGTAAAGTTTGAAAATAATTTCAGTTCTCAAAATAGCCAAATTTATATGATTTGGTTTTTAAAAAATAGTATGTTAAAATGAACTTCCAAGCTATGTTTTTCATATCTTTTCCAGTTTTGGCCTTAATGTTTGTTTATTTGTTTTTTTGTCACTTTCAGATACACACACATAAATTTAGTAAGTACTTCTCTCCCCACCACCATGTATCGATACAGAGATGATCACAGTGCTGCTCTCTATTGTTGATGAGGAGTTGGCCACATGCCAGGCTTTTATTTCTTGGTGCTTTTTGGATTTTTTTATATTTGAGTTTCTTAGCAATCCACTATGCTAGGCATTTCTCCATTTGCGCATGAAGTTAACCATCTTACTGGATACTCAGAACCCAAGTGGAAGAATTACAACTCAAGCCTGTGTTGATCTGGTTCCAATGTCCCCCTAAGGCTCTTTTCTATGAAAGCAATAATCTCTACTTTTCACGTAAATGTATGCTATGGAATTTGCTCACATCTCTGGTAAGAACTGCAGGGTGAGATAACTTAGCCATTTGTATTTTATTTGCCAATTGACATTTACCGGTGATGAGGGGATGATAATAAATGAAATGTCTATCTATAGTCTTGCTTTGTCTCAAGTGATGCCCCCTCCATAAAGTCATTCTATCACCCACACAAGCTCAATACCGTTAATTGCTTTAACCAAATACATACATATGTAATATTTCCCCTGGAATTATTGCATGACATGGGACTCAAGCTTGCTGGACTAGATGCCTGGAGTCCTCCCTCTGGTTCCAGCTCTACCACTGGGTGACTTCTGGAAATTCACTTAACCTCTCTGGGCTCAGGCTTCTCCATCTACTTTCTCAGTGGCTTGTCAGCTCTAGCATATAATGACTTTTTCAATAACATGAATATCTTCTAAAAATCATAGGACAAAGTAAGTTTTGCCTAGTGTAATGGGCTGGGTGGTGTTCCCCAAAAGATATATCCACAACTTTATCCCTGGAACCTGTGGAGTTTACCTTATTTGGCAAAAGAGTGAATATTATCTTGTATGGCAAAAAAAAATTTTTTTTAAAGTGATGAAGTTAAGAATCTTAAGAGGAGGAATATACCCTGGATTATCAGGGTGGGCCTTAAACACACTCAAATGTATCCTTGTGAGAAAGAGGGAGTTTTGAGACAGGAGAGGAGAGGACAGGACATGTATCATGGAGGCAGAGATTGGAGTGATATGGCCACAAGCCAAGGAATGTCTAGAGACACCAGAAGCTAGAAAAGGCAAGGAACAGATTTTCTCCTGGAGCCTTCAGAGGGCACATGACCCAGCCAACACCTTGACTTCAGATTTCTGGCAAGATAAGAGAATACATTGATTTTATTTTAAGCCACCCAGTTGGTAGTAATTTGATACAGCAGCCACAGTAAACCAATATACCTCGTTATGCCACAAAATGTTTCTTCTGCTGGAGTTTTTTGTAAAACTCATAGGGGAAAAAGACCAAATTTGAATATTAATTAAACATCCTCAACCCAATATCCACCCTAATGCAGCACTCAGAGACTGAGACAGGAAATATATTTAAACCCTTCTTTTAGAGGATGTCTGGGATCTCCCCTGGGTTGGCTATACTGAGACTAAGCTTATGTGTTGGGGAGGACTAGTCCTTGATTGGAAACTATAGAGCAAAGAGAAGTGAAAATAGTGTTCTTGGCACCTCTTGCAAGAAACGTAAAGGTCTGCCCTGCTTGTCAAATCCAGATTGGAAATGAAAACAGGCTATGAGGTGAAATCTGTACAGGTAGGGTCAGCAAGGTAGGTAGATTCAGGCTCTAACTCAGACTCTGAAGTGTCAGAAGAAATTCCTGCAGCATTGCCTGTGATTATGACGATCGAGGGCTACAGGAAGAGTGGAGCTTGTTCTTGGCTAGCAAGGGTGTTGACTTTTATAGAAGATCTTTAAAGTCTTAAAATCTGAGCCCTTAACTGTTGGTTGAATTTTCTCATATCACAACCACATTACTACCCAACCTCTAAAAACCTCTAATGTCATTCATTCATTCATCCATCCAACATTTGAGTGTCTTCTACACACCGGGCCATAATAATGGGCAAGGCTAGAAGTTGACTGTATTTTGTAATAAGATGTGATAAGAGGAAGCGAACATCATAATGGAGGAGGAAACAATATGCTGAAGCACCAAGGCTGGAATGACCATCTCTGTCTGGAGGACTCAGCGCTGGCATCTTAAGAGGTGATATTTGAGCTGAGGCTTAGCAGTGACTAGCGCTTGCCCCCCTGAGGCAGCTCATTTCCTCTTTCAAAAATCCTTCCTTACATTGAACCAAAATGTGTGCTTCATTAATTTTTACCTAAACTCTGAATGGTCATTATAACCCGAGCCAATGACTCTGAGGACTTTGATCTCAATGAGTGGAAAGACACTAGGAATGTGTAAAGTTTGTTTTCAGTAAGTCTTTGCCTTATGGAGGATCCTTTGGGGTTTTTTGTTTTGTTTTGTTTTTTTAATTTTTATTTTTTTATTACCTATTATTTTTTTTAAATTTTTTTAAATTTTTATTTATTTATGATAGTCACAGAGACAGAGAGAGGCAGAGACACAGGCGGAGGGAGAAGCAGGCTCTATGCACCGGGAGCCTGATATGGGATTCGATGCCGGGTCTCCAGGATCATGCCCTGGGCCAAAGGCAGGCGCCAAACCGCTGCGCCACCCAGGGATCCCTACCTATTATTTTTTTAATTGGAGTTCAATTTGCCATCATATAGCATAACACCCAGTGCTCATCTCATCAAGCGCCTCCCTCAGGGCCCGTCACCCAGTCACCTCCACCCCCCGCCCACCTCCCTTTCCACCGTCCCTTGTTCATTTACCAGAGTTAGGAGTCTCATGGAGGATCCTCTGAAAGAAAAGCACAGAGTAGTCTCAGTTCTTGGACAATTATTGAATAAGAATATGTAGGAATCATCAGAGGAAACTACTTAGATAGGTACTATTACAGCAAGTCTGAATTTTTAGGCAAATGGCCCATCTTCCTGCACCATGCTTCTGAGTAGATCTTCCCCCTATGCTAGGAAGGTGGGGGAAATAATAATGTAAGAAGTGAGGTGTGTGAAGTGTGAAAATTCAACTACTTTAACCAGAAACCTGGGACATAGCAGGGATCCTTTTCCTATGTAATCTGTCATCCCTTCCTACTGATTCTAGCCTTGCCTGGCCTCTGTCCGCTCCTCCCTGGCCTCTTGGCCTCCACATCTCTCCCCTGAATGACTGCAACAGCCTCATGCCTGTCTCCAATCTTTATCCATGTTTCTCCAACACACTCTCCATTTAATACCAGGAGATACTCAAAACTGCAATTTTGATCATGTCCTCGCAGCCTAAAGCCCCTCAGTGCCTTCCCATAATCTGAGAATCAAATCCAAACCCTTTCGTGCGGTTTATAAGGCCTAGTGGTGTTTGACTCACTGGTCTGTTCAGTGGCTTGCAGATCACTCTCACCTTTGCTCTCTACATGGCCACCATGTTTGACTTCTCTTCCTTGAAAACAGTAGGCTCTACCTCATGCCCAGCCCTTCACATAGACTTTTCCCCTAGTTGGAAACATCCTTATCCTTCTCTCTTCCTACATCTGCCTATGCCTCTGCCTCCAAACAGCTCTATCTCTCTGTCTCTGTCACACACACACACACACACACACACACACACACTCAGTCACCTCTTTAGCTTGCCTTGCTCTTGCTTCTCCTCCGCTGAGCCACCCAGGCTGCCCTGCCTCTTTCTTTTTAACAAGATTCTGTGTTAACAGTTTTAGGAACGTGAAGAAGGACCCCCACTTAACAAGTGGGACCATGGCCCTGGAATCTTGTGGTCTAGATTCAGGCCACTGCTTTGGGGTTTTCTAATTGTATGATCAGAGCAAGTTACCTAATGTCTTTGAACCTACTTTATTTGTGTTTTCTTGTAGAACTGTTGTGAAGATTAGATGCGATATCTGTAAAGTGCTCAGCTAGGTCCCTGGATCATAGTTAGAGCTCAAGGTATCACTGTCATCATTGTCATCATCATTCCCATTGTGATTGTTGTCATCATCATCGCTGTCATCATTATTGTCATTGTCATCATTGTCATTGTTATCATCATCATCCTCGTCATTGACATCTTTGTCATCAATGTCATCATCATCATCATCATCATCATTATGCACCGTTCCTCCCTTCAGTTGAAGATCCAAGTCATAGGCACATGAGCAGTAGCTAAAACACAAAAGAGTGTGTACTAAGCAACCAATGTCATGATATTTCCTCTCCCAGCCTTTTCCTTCCTTTCTTCCCTTCCCATTCCCTTCTCCTCTCTTCTTCCTTCAGAGCCAAGGACTCCTCAGCTTGACCAGCTTGCTACTTTTCTGCAGGCTTCCCCAGGACTTTGCATCCCTGGTGCTCTTCCTCTCTCCCTCTGGACTCATGGTGGAGTCACTCATTTGGTTATGAATCACAGCTGGCCTTTATATTTCCCAAGCTTTGTCTCCCAACATCCACTCCTTGAAGGCGAACCTGAGGCTTGGCTTTGTGGCCTCCACAGATCACAAGCAAATATTCCTTGAGCACCTATCGTGTACGAAATATGGCTGTATGGGCTATGGGTACACCAAGTGCCAGGACTGAGCTTAGCTGGATGGATGCTCAATGAGTGTTTGGTAATAGTCTGATCTAGCATTGTTTTATAAGAGGGTGTAAAGCTCACACCGCTCTTGCAAAGAATTAAATTATTTAAACACCAAAACTGTATGTAGCTTACAGCAAGTAGTCAATTAGGTTACTTAAATTAATTTTTGGCAGCAGCTAAATGGAGCCTCAAGTCTTTTGTCTTTAAACAGCTAATCCAAAACAACAACAAAAAATAATTATTTCTGAAACAATATTATTCACAGACTTAAAATATAGGGATTTAATTAAATTTGTGTTGTTAATCTTTTTATAGAAATTAATTTCAAGTTCATTCAGAAAAAAAAAAAAAGGCCACACATACCTCAGGATCCTATGTACATTGAACACTCAGGTTACCAATTCTTGTGATATCTGTGGGTAGGATAGAGGATATCATTAGGTTCTTCTGAATGAGTTTTGGGATTCAAACTTCTTACTTAGACATGGTGGGGTGTTTGTTTGTTTTTTGATATTTCGATGTTTGAGACATAAATAAAACCTGGCTTCTTTCTCAGAGTTGCTGAGTGAACCTAAAATTTGTAAATGAGACAATATCTAAAATATGGAAGCAACACAAGTGTGCATCACCAATGAACGGAAACCCAAAATACGGTGTATGTATACACCACACACAATGGGATAACATTCAGCTGAGGACATTATGCTAAGTGAAACAAGCCAGCCATCAAAAGACAAATACTATATCATTCCATTTATATGAGATACTTGGAGTAGTCAAAATTATAGACAGAAGGTAGAGTGGTGATTTCCCGGGGCTGGGGGAAGGGACAAATGAGGAGATACTGTTTAACAGGTACAAAGTTTCAGTTTTATGAGGTGGAAGGAGTTCTGGGGATTGATGGTGGTGATGGTTCCACAACATTATGAATGTATTTAATACACTGAATGATACATGTAAAAATAGTTAAGATAGTAAATTTTATGCTATGACTGTTTTACCACAATAGAAAAGTTAACAGAAATATATAAATTAAAATCCTAGTAAAATCTTGAACACACATGCAAAAGTTTCTCTAGAAATTGGGCTTCTGAGTCAGAGTTTACCTCTTAGATTTTACCTAATACTTAACAAATCAGCCTCTATAGTGATTTTTATCAGTTTCTCTTTCCATCAGCAGTATATTTCAAAATCCTTACCAGTACTTAGTTTTGTCAACCTCTAAAGGTTTTGTCAACCTGAAATGGAACCTATTATTTCCATTTATATTTCAATAATTGCTAGTGGGTTTAAGGAAAATTTTATGTGCTTATCGGCCATTTAAATATTCTTCTATGAATTGCCTACTCATATCGTTAAAACATTTTTCTTTTTGGGTGTTATTCTTTATCTCGCTGATTGGTAGGAATATATATATATATTCTGAATGCTAAAAATGTTATTGTCATATATATGGAAAAAATCTTCCATTTGAAAGCTTGTCTTTTAACCTTGTTAATGACGTTTTATATCTTACAATTTTTTTTTTATCTGACCAATTTTTTAAAAAGTATTTAGGATATGCTGTATTCCTAACCAAAACATACTTTTGTTTCTTCTGGTAGTTAATATCTATTTGGGACAATTTTTAATATAGTGTTTTGCTATTAATGCAAAGAAAGTCTCCATATTTCCATATTACAGATTTTAGGCCCTATCAGTGTATAATTATCAAGAAGTTAAAAACATATTTCTCACCTAATGATCTCTGAATTGTATATCATTCTTCTTCAAGGTCTGAAATATCTATCCATTTCTTTCCATGTCTCCTACCACTGTCTTAATTCAGGCCATTAAAAAATGTTCTACTTGGACTATTGCAGTATCCTCTTAACTGGTCCATGTCTCCAGTGTATCCTTCTTCTCACCCATCTACCAGACTGTTGGCCACTTATCATACTAAAGGGCAAATCTGATCATGTAATTTTTATGCCTAAAAAACATTCCATGCCCATTCTCCTCCATTATCTGAAAAAAACTTCAAGTCCTCAACATGCAATAGCATGGGCCCAAATATGGGCCTCTTCATCATCTGACCCAAACAACTTCACAACAACTCTCCTAAATCTACTTCCAAAGGATTAACCACAAAAGTCTTCTTGATTCTTTGTACACTATGTAAGGTTTCCTGTCTCCCTTTCTATAGTCCTCTTCTTGCTCATCACAGTCTTTCATTTGGAAATATGAATATCCTACTAACCTCCGTCTAAAAACCTTGGCTCAGAGAACTTCTCTTCCTTAACTTCCCCCTCCCACACTTAGAATTAATTTCTGCTTTTTAAAATGATTTTATTTATTTAGAGAGAGTGGGGGGAGGCGCAAGGCAGGGAGAACAAGAATCTCAAGCAGAGTCTGAGCTGAGCCAGCCCAATGCAGGGCTCAACCCCACAACTGGGAGATCACGACCTGAGTGGAAACCAAGAGTCAGACACTTAACTGACTGAGCCACCCAGGTGCCCTAGAATTAACCTCTTCTTGATCCCCACTTCCATATTCCTTCCTTTGGCCCTATCAAAGCACTTACTACATATTCCCATTATTAGGTAAATTATTTATATCTCTGTTTCTCTTAGGAAATTATAAGCTTCATGATGACTTAACTATGTCTAATTCACACTCGACCGTAGTACCTAGAATGGTGCCTTGTACGTAGTGCTCATGCACTTTGGTTACATGTCCTTGCCTTTGCTAGAAGAGTTTAAATCTAGAGAGATAAAGCAAATGCTCAAAGAGGCACAAAGGAAGAAGTAACTTCATGAAATTCTGAACTGGCCTCCTTTTCTCCTTCTGTTGTTGAGAAAGAGAGCAGTTTTATGGACATGAGGAATGATCTCTCCTGAGAACTTGGCCTTACAGCTTGGGGAATGATGTGGTGTGATAGGACAGAGTTGTCAATTTGTATTTTTTAAATGATTTATATATTCAATGTATTGGGACTTTTAAAATTTCTCAAACTCAAAGGATGGTCAAACTAAAATGATGCTGAGAAAAAAAAATCTAAACATTGGACAGAAGGTATTTTAACTAGTCAAATGAAAACCAGATGTCTTAAATTAAAACACATAAATTATTTGAGCTTAAAAATTTCATATATCTTCGTGATGAAAATCTATCACTCAAGACTTAATAAGATAGATTTTGAAAGCTTACATATTTGTATGTTTAGTTAATTGATGACATTCAATAAAATGTCTCTTTAAAAAGCTGCTTAAAATTATAGACAACAATGATTATGTTGTTATTACATTATTACTACTTTTGCATTACTATCAAATCTTGTTTAACTTTGGGAAACACAGGAGATAGAAAATAGTGCACGGAAGAAAATAGTAATCAACTGTATTTCTAGCACTTACAGTTAAACATTATCAATTTACTCACTCCTCACTTGTTAAAAAAAATTAGGGATCCCTGGGTGGCTCAGCGGTTTGGCACCTGCCTTGGCCCAGGGTGTGATCCTGGAGTCCCGGGATCGAGTCCCACGTCGGGCTTCCTGCATGGAGCCTGCTTCTCCCTCTGCCTGTGTCTCTGCCTCTCTCTCTCTCTCTCTCTCTCTCTCTCTGTCTATAGTGAATAAATAAATAAAATATTTTTAAAAAAAGAAAAATTAGTACATTTTATAAAAGTGATACATGCTTATGATAAAGAATTCACAAACTTTAGAAATGTACAAAGATAAAATAAAAGAATTTTTTCCTTAAAGTGTCAATTACTTCACAAATTTATATATTGGTCTTAGCAAGGGTCAATTGACTCTTCTGGGTATAAATTTCAGGTAACTTTTTAAGCTGCCCTATAGAGCGTTAGTATAACTCTTCTGGGAAATATCAATTTCTGTTTTACATGTAATAGTTGCTATGAAGTAGATCCTCAAAACTTTGACCAGTTTCATTTTGAAAGAATAATGTCTTTTTTCAGGTGTGAAAAGTGAATAAGCAAATTATGTGATAGGAATTGAGAAAGTTCTTGAATGCCACCAGCTTGAAACTTCAACGAGGAATATTCTAATTTGGGGAGATCAAGATTGGGGTTGTTCTACGTGATTCAGAAATCCTGCCGAATATTTGCACTTTTGCCTATGTGTTTACTGCTCCTGAACATATTTTCCTAAGAGCTTGAGTGTACACAAAGCATTTGCAGCAACCTGCACCCTTTCTTTTCCCAGCGCCTGCTGTTCTGCCTGAAATGGCCAAGCCAGCAGGTCATTTCTTAGAAAGCCAATCCTCCTCATGCTCATCCCTTCTTCCAAAAGAAAGGATTCGGAAGAAGGTATCGGAAGACATTTTTACACCTGTACCAAAATCTTTGGTAACCAAGGCATTTTCTTTTAGGTACCACTTACTGAAACAAAAATGCAGTGAACATAGGAAGACACATCCCATTTTCTCTTCGATGTGTGGGAAGGCAAAAGAAAGCATCTCTCTCTGGCTGACTCCAGGTCCCAGACTTTAGATGAATTACAATTTGTCTTTATTAATAATGTACTGTGTCTTTATTAAGAAGACTTTGACTTTGAATGTTGTTACCTCAAATATAGGGAGAACAATATTCCAGTAAAAACATTTATGTAGCTTAATGAAAGAGGATGCTCCAAGGGGAATATTTGATGGGAAAATGCATCAGGCTGAAATTGCATATGCAGCTAGGCGTATCTGTCTAGGTGGAACTAGAGCCGGAGTTCCATTCGATGACATAATCCACAAAAATCCGTATAAGACATCACGGTGCAAGTCCATGGTGAGCATAGGAAACCGCACTCAATAGTCCTATGCAAGAAATACCAGGAGATTACTTTTTTCCCTGCCTTAATAAAAATTCCTTTCTATCTCACTGAGCGACTCTTACTTTTATAGTTCTCAAAAACTAGTTGATCTTTTATATTCAGGAGATCTATCTTCTATAGATAGTGAGGAGCTGTCTTCTGGGCCCAACTGCCTTCCTAGCTAAGATCCCTGGCTCTTCCACTGGTGAAAAACAAATGAGAAATTACACTTAGTTTTCAAATTTTATAACAGTCGCATTTTGTTTGTAAAGAGCTGGCATTATGACTTCATCTAACAGATGGAGTTAAGTGGCTTATCCGAGGTCACATGGCTAGGAAGTGACAGGGATAAGACTTGAACTCCTTTTGGTCTTAAACGGTTTGCCTCTGACACTACCAGCCCTGGCCAATTTTGAGAATCCGTTTTTATTCACGTGATAGAAAAAGATGACATTTTGGTGTTATTATAAAACTGATTCCATGAGAAACTTGTTTGAGAACCATTTGGAGGAATGAATTTGGTCAATCTAATTGTGGGGCTCCAGTCCTGGCAAAGCAGTGCCCTGAGCCAATATGATACTCTCCTTCTGCTCCAATCACCTAGAAATTAATGAGAAAAAAAAACAGCTAATATACAAAAAAATTTTTAAAATACATTGCTGAGCTTGAAAGAAAGGCAAGTCCTCAGATAGAAAAGCAAAAGCAAAGCCAGTGTTGAAATCTTGCCAGCTAGTGAGGAGCCGCTGTCGGGTCATAGGTTTTAAGCCTGAGCAGGGTCAAAAGCTAGTACTTGAAACCCTCAGAAAGAGTTTTAGGAGGGTAAGATCCAGATCTTACAAAGGAAGCAACAGGAGGCGTCTCTCTGCTTAGGGATCTGCATGGGGGTTGGAAGGAGTCCCCCATGAGAAATTCAAATGAACTCATACGTAGATGCAGGAGCTGAATTTCACTGCTTGCGTGGTGTGGACATTCCAAAGCAGGAAATGAATATTAAAAACCAGTCCCCATCCTGCAAAGCTCAGCAAATGTAAAACCAAGATGGTTCTGTAGCAGTATTTTCAAAACCTAGGATGCAAGGGAAATAGCCTTATTGCTGAACATATATTTTTTTCTTTCCCTATGGCATTAGAACTGGTGGTCATTACAGAATTTCACTAAATAAATGATTGCCTTGGGAGCCCAGTCCCAAGCTAAGTCACTAACCCTTTTTGGAAAGGGCAGAGGGGGTCTTTCCCTGGATGGAAAGCAGTACACATTGGTCAATTTAGTTCCTGTCCTCATTATTAATTCTCTCTACTGCCGATTTAAATTTTGAATTAAAAAAAAATATATGGCCAAATCGAAGAAAGCAGGTTAAATTTACTTAAATCATTACCAACATAACTTGTAAAATTAATTTAGGAAAACAGCAAAAAATAATCAGTTGAAATTGTGTGACATTGCTTGTAGAGTTGCTTTGTAGGACTGAGAACCCACCGAGATATATTTTTGTTTTTCTTTAACCTTTTTGGTAATTACTTTAGAGGAATATTCTTCTAATTAGGTAGCTTTCCAGTTGTCATTGTCTTCATATAAAACTTTCAATATTGATTGATGAGAGGGATTTGTCAGCTTTGAGTTTCCGAGAGCTTAGAGATAGTTCAATGATCATGAAAATAAATGGGAGCACACCCCTTTTCTCATCCTTGTTCCGGGGAGGCCCGAAGCCAGGAGGGCGGCTTGTTTACTTTCACTGCAGCCCCCACCCCTTCGCAATCCCACTGAACCTGCCATGACCTCCTTTGACCAAGCCTCTTCATCCACAAGGCAGCCAGAGAGCATCTTGTGGCCAGATGTGCGCCCCCACACCCAGCGTTCCTGGGCTCAAATTCATAAATCCCCTGCTACCCACACTGACTGCTTTCTCGCCGCTAACAAATGCCTCTTTGGACCGCTGCTCCTTGACCCACTTCCAAGGCAGGGAGGCGATTGGCCAATTTCTGAAATGACACAAGATCGATGAGGTGTCCTCATGCCCAAACCCAAGAGGATGACAGTTAGGCCTCATGTCCAAATCCTCCTTCTCCTTTCTTAGCAGGCACCAGGCCGTTGAAGTCATCCTATATCACCACGGGGTCCAGGAAATTTCTCGATCCCCACAACACGGGATGTATTTTTGAATCCCGTCCACATAGGCCCAATACCTCATCATGCCTATCCAGTGCCCTTACTTATCAGCCAGGATCTGTATTTTTTTCTGTCTGGCTTTTCTTATCTATCAATGCATTAACAAAAATACTCAGTGATGAAAAAACACTGGACTATAGTATATTAGCGGCAGGAAAGGCAGTTTGGGTTGTGAATATTTCATATCCATCGCGATTGGACAGAAACCATCTATCTACCTCAGAGCACATGTTCTGCTCTTTCTTTCTTCTCCTTTTACCTGTGGGGTCATGAATGAGTTGACATTTGTATAGCCCTTAACTAAAGATTTCTATCTTGATTCTCCCATTTAATCCTCTCTACAGCCCTGAGACATAGGTAGTCCCAGTATGTCTTACAGATGAGGACGACAAAGCTCAGATAGGGGTAAGTGACTTGGATAATATCACACAAACCACCCATGGTGGGGCTGCTCTCCACACCCAGACCTTTCACTGCCTAATCCCATGACTTTCCACGGCATCATTACCAAGCCTCTGGAGGGCACCTGGTTCAGTCTTTTTCTTGTTTTGATGAGTGATCCAAGCCCCAGGACTTCCACCAAATAATGGTAGAGCTGGGAGGGGATCAGGATTTCCTTCCTTTTCATCCATATCTCCTTCTACTCCCCTCTGTTCCTGTCCCTGCCCTTCCTTCACTCAGGTGTCCCATGCACCTAAAGAGCATGCATGGTTGTCTGTGTCCTGGACGTGAGTCTTAGAGCAAGCTGCTGTGCTGAGCCCAGGAGCCTATGCTTCCAAAACATGGTGGCACTGAATCATCAAATGACTCTCCCTCACCTCTCATATTCATCTCTGTGGTCTTACAGGCTTCTCTTCTTCCGACTCTCAGATGATTTTGTAGAATAAATTAGCAAGTTGCAAGCAATGAGCCTACTGAGACACAATGGATGTGGACAGACAAAACACTACTCAGGACAGTAAACTTGTTTTTTTCCATTTTTCTCATGAGCCAGGATCTGTATTTGCCTTCTATATAGTTCTGGGAAAAATAGAGGCAAGGCATAATTCTGAGCTTATTATTGTTTCTGAAGCAGGATTTGTTCGTTGTTCATCCCTCGAATCACTTGGGCAATGAAATGACACCTGAGTCTCAATGCTAGAACATCCCCCTTCTGGTTCCCAGGATCCCCCAGGGACAGGTTCCAGAGAAACTTCTTGTCCAACTTTGATAAAGAACAATGGTAGTCTTTCTTATTTCTATAAATAAAATCCGGGGATTCCTGGGTGGCACAGCGGTTTGGCGCCTGCCTTTGGCCCAGGGCATGATCCTGGAGACCCGGGATCGAATCCCACATCGGGCTCCCGGTGCGTGGAGCCTGCTTCTCCCTCTTCCTGTGTCTCTGCCCCCCCGCCCTCTCTCTCTCTCTCTGTGACTATCATAAATAAATAAATTTTTAAAAAATCCTCACAGGTCTTTTTTTTCTTTTTTTTTTACAATTCCATTTTTTAACAATCCAACTGAGTTTCAAAAACCTTAGGGAATTTGCCTACGATCAAACAGCTAGCAAGTGGGAGAGCCCTTGACTGGAACACCAAAGCCACAGGACAAACCCTGCATGTCATCAGAAGAAATCTCACAGACCATGGTCAAAATCACAAGTATTTATTGATTGTGCTGGTTCTATAAGAAGCATTGGAGGATATTTGAAGAAGTTACTGGATGCAGTCTGTCCATGGAACTTTAAATTTTGTCAAAGGGGGTACTTGTTTTAAGTTACTCAGGTCATAGGCTTCAATGATTCCAGGAACCACCATCCACCTGATGTTGTTGGGAACATGAGAGGTTTTTTTCCTAATGTAATTTGGGTGAAATGTTTATAGCAATTTCTCTTAAATGAATAAGAATGATGGATTTACAATTGAAAAACCTCTCTCAGTCTTCAGGAAGCTGGAACTGGAACTGGCTTTAGCTATTATCCACCCACGCCCACCCATTTGCCCCCTAACATTCCTAGCTACTGGTTTTCCATCCGTTTCTGGAACAGAGCCAGTAGGGAGAACTCATTTTCTCACAAAGCAGCTTGTTGGGTTTTGCCAGAAGTCTATGTTATTAAGGAGTATTTATGCCAATGGAGTAGCTCTGCTTCTACCTATCAGCTTTCATGTGTAGCCTGATGAACTTTGGGCCAAACGGGTGAGGTGTCGTGCCTAGATCATGCCCCCTAGCAGAGCTGACAGAGCCAGCAATAGTATCACATCTGGGCCTTTCTAATTCTTGTCCCCTAGAAAAGAGCAAGCGTTCAGATGCTTGCTGGCCATCGTCTGCCTTGTTCTCTACTGTCCAGATTTGATCTGGGTAGGGCAAGAGCACCTGGGGGGTGCTGGGGTATTTCTGAGGGACACTGTAGTGACCCACATTTTCTCCACACTTGTCACACTTTATAGTGTTTGCTGAATTTTCTTTGAGTTCCATGAGGACAAGGATCGTGTCTGACTGGCTTAGCAGTATATCCCCAGGACCAGCACCACTCATAGCGCGTAAACACTTGTATTCTCAATAAATAAAAAATGAACTGCAACTCCCATCACCCTTGGGACCTCTGCCTCCTATCCCTAGACCATGAATTTGCTCAGTCTGCCATGGAAGGCCACACAAACTGGCCCCAGAGTGACAGGCTTCTAGTTTTAGAAACACAAGTTTCCTGTGACCAATTTGGTCAGTGAGACACAAGAGGCAAAGAAATAACTCTCATGCTTGAACTTTTCTTGTTCCTCAGAGATCATTGTCAAATTTTTCAACTAGAAAAAGTCGAGAGGGGAATATTAAATACAAATGGACTTTGGCAGGGTGAGGGATTGTCAGGCTGCTCCAAGCACACACTTCTGTGTCCACTCTTGAGGAGGGAAGGAGGCAAGGTTTCGGCTCTAAGTGGGAGATTTATTTTTTTAGGTCAGGTGTTTTTTGAAGTTTGCAGATGGCAATTTCATTTGCATTTAATGTCCTTCAGATTATTTCCTTTCTGTTGTGCTAAACACCTCTCTCAGTTGGGTCTAATTTGATGAGGTCATGCTGTGACCCTTGACCCCTTGGATCTTAAATGAAACCATCTGACCAGAAAGGAGAGAGGGCTTTCTTAGTCTCGTTCGCAGACATTTGATATTTGCAGATGTGCAGCCAACTTTGCTAACTACCCATTTGCCAGTTTAGCTCTTGATTAGAAGTGGAACTAGTGAATTATCCACATCTGAGTCCAACATTTGAAGAATAAATGGGTCCAATTAATTCTTTGTCACATTCTTGTCAAAATAAAAGCACTATGCCAAAGGGGGGAAAAAAACAACCGCCTGTACCTACAGAGGGTAATTTGGGATATTAGCAAACAATTAATCTTGGAAAACACCTAAACATTGCAGTGTACGAAATGTTTGCAGAGCGCTCTGCCAGTGAATTGAGATTTCCCATATAAAAGTAGACAAAGACCCTTTCCTATGGTATAGAATGCAGGCCGCTCCATTAGGTCCTTGTTGTTATAGATTGGGAGAAAGGGACCAATTCTAACTCCTTAATTAAAACTCAAAACAAAAATTGAGAAAGCAGGTGCATAAGTGCAGGGTGAGATTTTCCCAGATGAATAACATTTTTATGCTTGGTTAGGCATTTGAATTGCAGCCTTCTAAACAGTTTTGCAAGAATGCTTATTTTTTTTTCCCCTGGAATTTCACCATGCATCTATCTTTTTACATATACAAGATTCCACCTCATTCTAGCTCTGCTCATAGGCCAAGTGGTATAACCTGTGAAGTGTCATTCTGAGGAAAGAGATTGTTACCACAACTTTCTACTCAAAAAATATCCGCTTCTGGAGTAATGATGAAGTACGTTACTGCTTCAGCCATGTCCTCACTTTGTACTTTGGAGTAAATGTACGTGTCTGATTAAACCATGTCTCAGGGACACACAGGAAAATATTGCTATGAAAAATTATTTAAATTTGGTTTTATTTTTATGGGATGTCAAATATAAGCAATTTGATCAAAGCTCACGGTATCTTTCCAGAGATGTGGATGTTGGATGCTACTTGGTGTGACTGGAGCCTAAGGAAAGAGGAAGGACTAGGGTAGGAAATTGATTCACCCAGGGGACCAGAAGCCTGGCTGTAGGGAGCAGGGCATGAGGCAGAGCAGATACCGAAGATGAGCTTCTTGTGGCCTTCAGGTACTTTTAAATATCTTGAATTAACTATTGACATTTAAACATGGAGGGATTTAACATTCAAAAGCTAGATCTCTGGCTTCTCTTGAAAAAAAAAAAATCAAAGATCTGGCACCAGGGAGCCTGCCTTCTCTCATGGCAGAGATGAGCTGGAAGAGAGGAATGGCTGCCCCATTTAGACAGAGCGAGTGGCCTCCAGGGCACCAGAGTCCTCACCATTTCCTTGTACTGACACCCTATCCTCTTGGCTCACCTTTACCTGACACTTCCTGGAGCTTCTGAGTTTGTGACCCTTGATGAGGTAGGATAAATATAGGTCCAGGGTTTGATGGGCCTGATATAAATCTTGCCTCTGCCCTGGATTACGTGTTGCCTCAGACAAGATTTATTTTACTCTTTCTAATTCTAAATGAATACGTGTTAGTTTTAGAGTGACTGAAGGTAAAGCAAAGTATAAAGCAAGAGAAAAAGAATCTTCCAGTTTAATAACTATAATATGTAGCTCTATCGCCCTTCATTTTTCCTGTGATTTCTTAATACGATTGAGATAACTATGTATTATTTTGTGCCTTGTATTTCACTTAATGTCTTATACCTATATTTTCCTATGCTTTGGTAAACATCATATTTAAAAGCTATATAGCATTACATTGTGTGCAATACACTTAACCATTGGTCTCTTGCTCTTCTTTCTTTCTTTCTTTCTTTCTTTCTTTCTTTCTTTCTTTCTTTCTTTCTTTTTCTTTCTTTCTTTCTTTCTCTTTTGCTTTTATAAATGATACTTTTATGAACATCTTTGTGTGTCAGTCTCTATTTTGCATTATTTCCTTAGATTAGATTACAAGAGCTGCAAAGACTGTGCCAAGAGGTATGAATAATATTTTAAAGTTCATGAATCATATTGCCAAACCCTCTCCAGAAGGGTTGCAAACTACATTCCTACTAGCAGTATATATGAGTTCTCATTTTACTTCAACTGCATAAGCTTGAGTAATCTTGCTCATAAGGGAATCAAGTTGATGTATTAAGAGAGATGTCTCGTTGTTATTTTGTATACATTTCTCTTACTATCATTTGAACTCTCGCTATGATTTGATTTTGTTCTTACATTCAGTAGCTACTTTAATTTCTTCTAGTATAAATTATTTCTTAAATAAGTTACTTTATCTTTATTAGATTCATTTTCTTCATCTCTAAAATGGGAATAATAATGCTGCACTTGCCTCGTAGGTTAGTTCTGAGAATTAAATAAGATTGCTTACATAAAGTTCTACACACATAATAGGCACTTAATATGAGTCACTGTTCTTTATTTCCTTGTGATTAAACATAAGGATGTGCTAACTTTTTTGCTTTTTCTCTAGTTAATAAAACAGTGTTGAATTGTAGCCCCTTCAAAATTCAATCTAATTGTAACAGGTATTTATTGGTTCTCACTGATTCTCACTATGGGTTAGACACTCTGCATCTTCTTTTGGTATTCACAGAAAGCAGGAGATGATCATTCTTATCATTGGTCTTCAAGTGAGAAAACTGATGTGTAGTGAGGTTTAACCATCTGCTGGGTTGCAAGAGCCAAGACTCAGGTTTGAGCCATCTCACTGTGCAGCCCACCCTCTTCACTGTCAGGCCACACTACCCGGTGAAGGGTCCTACTTGGTGCTCAGGACCACCAGTGGGGCTGCCCAGATTCCCACCTGCTCTGCTCCAGTGCTGTGATCAGATGAGGATCACACCCCAGTTCTGTACCACAGCATTATGCTTGGTAAAATGAAAGGATTCGGATAGATGATCCTAAAGTCCCATCCACAGGTACACAGTAACTTTACAGTCAGGTGTGTGTACACATCTGCCATACTCATAGACACACTGAAAAGTCAAGTATACACACACACACACACACACACACATATTTCTTGAGGAGAGCCAACCCTAGCAAGCTATACTTTTGGATTGTTTTTCCTCCCAGCCTTCTGAAAAAAAATATATATAATACATATATACACAAATATATTTATATTTCATTAAATTTATACACACACATATATAACATACATATGTTTATTGTGTGCCAGACTTTGTTCTAAAAGTATTATTTGTATTAATTCACTTAATCTTCACAACAATGCTATGAGGTAGCTCTTATCATCACCAGTTCCCAGAGGAGGAAGCTGAGGTATTGAGGTGCAGACGTGTTGAGTGTCAGCTATAAGCACATGCATTAACCCACTTTCCTCTGCCACCCTTCATAGATAGACATGTTGCTTTAAATAAGTTCAAGTAAATTAAAAATAATCCCTAAGGTGTGAGAGAATGTATGTCTTATCAGTTTTTACATTAATATCATTAACAGAAGCCTAATTTTAAAAAAGGCTAAGGTCATGGGCACTTATACCACCCTCTCTGTCATGACTTAAAATGTTTCCTCTGTTCATAGGAAATTGTAATTTGAGTATATGTAATTACAGCATGCCTTTAATTTTGTATTTTGGTTTATTCAATTAATATTACACCATAAGCATTTCTATGCTGCTACATAGTCAACACAGCCATGTTTTACAATTGGTGCTTGTGTGGCTCAGTTGGTTAAGCATCTGATTCTTGATTTTGGCTCAGGTCATGATCTCAAGGTCCTGAGATCAAGCCCTGAGTCAGGTTCCATGTTGGGCACGGAGCCTACTTAAGATTCTCTCTCCTTCTGCCCCTCTTCTCTCTCTTTCCCTCTCTAAATAAAATAAAATAAAGAATAAAATTGGAGACTAATATTTTACCAGATGACCAATCCAAAATTTGCTTACCTCTTATCATTACATGTTACCATTATTTCCAATTTTCTTCACAGTTATAAGTAACTCTGTAATAAACACATTTATTCATGTAGCATTTCATTTTTCTTAGGGTTATTTTTAAAAATTAATTTAAACCAAAATAATTACCTGTGGTTGATTGTTTTTGCTTTCAAAAATGAGTTCTATAATTTATAGTGTTTTCACAGTACTTAAATTATGACTAGTGATTGCATTGGAAGGTGACAGAGAAACAAATAAAATAATAAATACGTATTACATTCTGCACCTAAAATTTATGACAATAACAAAAGAGATGCTTTTGGAAGGAAATTTGATAATTGTTTATTTTCAAAGCAGCTTTTTTTTTTTTTAAGGGAAGTTCTTCCAGAGCCGGTTTATTTTGCATTGATCACAATTTCTTTTTTGAGCTTCAGCCTAAGGGTTCACAGCTCTTCTAAGTTTGTGTGGATAGGTCTACTATTACAGGACAACAGATGTAGATGTTTCCCTGGAAATGTAAGGACTAATGAACACAAGAAAACATTTATATTTAGTCTGAGGAAGAATATCCTCAAGACAAGGCAGGACAACCACATGCTGAATATGCAAAAAAGCTGAGGTTCTCAAATTGTTGTGCGTATTAGAATCATCTGGGGGACACTGCAAATTCCCTGTGCTCAGGGAACATTCTAGAACACTTAAACTAGACTTGCTGAAGGTGAGCTCAGACTTCAATAGCTTTTAAAGCTCCTCGGGTGATTCAAATGTGAGATGAGGGCTGACAACATGTGCCATAGGAGATGCTTCTAGAATTCTACTGCATGTATGAACCACCAGGGATCTTACTGAATGTAGTCTTAATCAGTAGCTCTGAGATTCCACAATTCTAAAAATATCTCAGAAGCTGCTGCTGTTCTCAGGACCAGTTTAATAGTAGAGACTCAGGCATCAGAAGAGGTGGGGAGAACATGAATACAGTAGGCAAAGGGGGGGGTGAATTTGGGAAGTAGGATGACCTCCCCAACTTCAAGGATTCTCAGGGGGGCAGTGTTTAAAACTACAAAATAAATCTCCTTCAAAGATGTTTTGAAATGTAACCTTTTCTTTGATAATAAAAAAGAAATCTAAAATCCATCTCATTTACATCACAATGTCTATGCTATGTTTTGGATCACTGCTGAGACTCTTATATGAACAAATGAAACTGTTCAAAACCCACTCAGTTGATATAGATGATCCTGCCTTCATTATTTTTAAATAAATGAGTTGTTACCATAGATTTGTTCTGATGGCAGCAAATTCTCATTGCTACTTTGCTTTCAGAGCTTTTGTCTGTCAGGGGTATCGGTCTTCAACATAGGGTCTAGATATGGGTGTTTCCCTCTGATGGGTAAGTGTCTTTGGAACCTTTCTATACTTGAGAGACGCCCCAGCCAAGAGGAGGAGGATGCAGTCTCCCTGGTTGTCATAAATGCCCTTTTCTTAAGCTTCAGGCTCTATGAGGTAGGACCCAATAGACAAGAGTGGGTGCCATGTAGCAAATGGAGGCGTCTCTCTGGGCAATATTAAACTCACTCCAGAACCTCAAAGGCAGCATGATGGTTAAAGCAGGGATCTGGTTAAGATCTGAATCTCTGGGCCAAAGGCCTGGTTTCATCCCTTCTAAGCTGTGTAACTGTAAATAAATTATTCACATTTTCTAGGGCAGCAGTTGTCCATCCTGTAGGCCCCCATGAAGCCATGAAGCCATGGTCAGTTCTATTTCTCTTTCACCTTGGCTTAGCAGGACCAATTTTCCAGGCAGAGGGACATCCACTGCATCATGCCAGGACAGGAATGATTCATGTGAATTTTGCTTTAGCTATTTTGTTATGATTTCTCTTGTCTGGTGAAAGTGCTTTTCAAAAGTATTGTCTGTGTCAGGACTTAGAGGTGGCAAAAATATGAATTTTTGTATCTCCCCCCCCCACCCCATGAATCTCTGACTGGTTCTCCAACCCATTGGCCATGTGGCCCAAAGGAAAGAAAATTGCAGGCAGGTGAGGGGGGTCCGGGAATGTAAGGAATCTCTGGAAGACAGGTTCAGAGGGACCTTTGCTCTGAGTGGGGAGGGGCCTTGACATATCCACCCCACCCTCCCAGTTGATGTTTTCTATCTACCTAGGTTATTCGTTTTGTAAAAGAAGGCCACTCACTTTCTAAAGAACTTCACTTGCCAACATCCTACTGACACCATAACCGGCATGCCACTGTGGTCCTCAGGACTCATTGAAAGTGGAGAGGAATCCCAACATCAAATACTCAAACACTGAAATCAGAGACAAAGAATGGTGTCATGTTCTAGCACTGGACTTCTTTCTAAGACTAGAATAAATTCAACTTAGAAATCTCATCTGTATGATTGCCAGATATTTTGAATAGGGAGGAAGGAAATGTCGTCCATCAAGCTCTAATTGTTTGCCGAATGCTTGCTCAGACCATCTCATTTTATCTTTCCAGTGAGCTTCTGAAGTAGGACTCACATGAAATTGCTTCATAAAGAAGGCGAGTTCCAGAGAGGTTGACTAATTGTCCAAGATGTGTAACTAATGGTAGGGCCTGAATTCCAACTTGTGTTTCAAGCTCTGTTTTCCTGCTACTGATTCCACATTTCTTCTAGTTTGATAAATGCATGTGTGCTGATATTTTAGCTTTCCAAAAAAAATAAATAACAGAAAGGAACACTGTGCTCTGTTCCACAGAATCACCCCATTACAGGATTTTGATGTGTTTTCGAAGTATTCAGAGCGAGCGTGTCTTCCTTTAAACAGGCCTCAAACATAAATAGATACTGACTATATTAGGGGTTCTTTCAGGGGTCTTCAATGCTTCTGAGAAAATGGTGTAAACAATGGATTCTCTCCCCAGAGAAATGCACATGTACGCATGCATGCAAAACTTGCACAGAGTTTCCAGCTCACAGATGCCCTGGAACCTGCAATTAAGAAATGCAAAAGGCAGGCACCTGGGTAGCTCAATGGCTGAGCATCTGTCTTTGGTGCAGGTCATGATCCTGGAGTCCTGGGATCGAGTCCCACATCAGGCTCCCCCTGGGGAGTCTGCTTCTCCCTCTGCCTATGTTTCCGCCTCTCTTTGTGTGTCTCTCATGAATAAATAAATAAATTATTAAAACAAAAAAATGTAAAGGGCAAGAACCCTTCCCACTGCCCCAACTTCCCTTCTTTGTAAGCTTCCTAGAGGCCAGCTTCCAAGGAGACAAACTTTTATTCATCAGTCAAGTATTTATTGAGTTTGCCAGGGACTGGGCTGGGCACTGAGGACATAAGAGCGAGGGGATGCCACCGTTGCTCCCAGGGCACGAGGCAAGCAGGCAGAGAATCAGCACGGTGGAGGCTACTTGGTAACTGAGCCAGATGGATTGAGAAGAGCAAAGGGAGAGCCAGTCCTGCAGAGAACTCCCGATTGTTGGGACAGTGAAGGTAGCAGGCATTTGTCACTGTTTATGTGTGCCCAGCATTTGAACCCCATCCTATTCAGAGAGAAGACCACCTACTAAAACAGGCAGGCCCAGAATGATAAACGACTTCTTCACCCTATTAAAGCCCAAAGTGCCAGATTCTTGTTTGCCAGCTTCCCTTACCCTTAGGGCCCAACCCACAGCTTCATCCACATTTATCACAGGAAGGGAAGCCCTCAGTCTTGAATTAGAAGCTGGTGCAGCAAAGAAGTAGGTTCGACCCAGGGACTGGGATCGGCAGCAGCAACAGGTGTATCCAAGCTCCAGAGGTAGCTGTCCCAGTGATTCAAGGGGCGGCAACTAACCCTCAGCAGTGGTGAGGGGAGCACTGTGGTACAACCTTGGGATGCGTCCCCTGTGACTGCCACAGTGGTGGTCACCAGCCTGGCTCTTCAGCATCACCTGGGCCTTGTTCTTGGCTGCCTATCCCCAGGCACATTTTCTGGGCTCCTAGAGATACTGTGATTTACCCAAAACCCACTGAAATTTAAATGATCCAGTGTCAGTTTCTGTGCCTTATACTCGTACACTCAACAGATGCAGCGATTTTCTGTGACCAGGACAGAGCAGAGTGATAAAGCTGGGGCATGCACTTGGACTTCCATGGGATTACCTGCTTATTCCATAGAAATTCTGGTAGCTAACACCCAAAGGATGTCAATAGGACTCAAACTAGAGCTTCCTTACAACATTATTTGTTCTTTTTTTAACAGTTATTTTGTTTAGCACTCACTTTCCTGAACATTTGGTCTCTAAGGTTTTATATTTATAAATTTTCTACTTGGAATCAGTCTACTCTCATTTTAGACTGGACTAGAGAGCTCAGTTGACACCCATTTAGTGAGTGCTTCACGTGATTCGCACAGCAGGGGCAGTGAAGATACTCTACAGAAGTATAAGATACAGTCTCTGCTTTGAGGGTCCTTAGGATTTGGTTGTTAAGATAAGACATGAACATGTGTCAAGATAAAAACCCGGTTCCCCGAATACCTGTCCTGTGAACAACACAATAAACCAAGTCATTATGTCACATAGGCAGAGGGATGGGATCCGTAGATTTTAAACATTCCGAAATATCCTCATGTTGGAGTCAGCTCAAGACTTAACAGCTACATTTAAGATGGATGGGTTTGGACAGTTTGCTTCAACAATGAAGTTGTAGGTCATTGTCAACAATAGTCACGGAGCAAGATTTTTGTCCGGCCCCTGACCCGTCGCCACTGCTCAATAAAATTGTCATTGCTGACATCCAAGAAGAGGCAAGACAGGCGGGCCAGAGAGAGGATGCTTTTGGGTTTTCATTTCAATGGGAAGTGCTCCAGAGGTCTTGTCTCACCATGAGCCTCAGTGTACCTGTTATCTCAATAGGGACTTGTTAGCCTTTGAATCTCTCCCTAACGGGTTCCCAGAAAAACCCAAGAACAGGAAAAGGATGAGAACCGCAGGCTGAATCAGAAAGCACGTTAATCAAGTTCTGAAAGAGAAGCTCCTTGCAAGCTTGTCCCTGGATGGTGCCATTAACACACCTTTTTTTGTTGTTGTTCTTAGCACCAAATTTAAAATAAAAGTTTACGAGAAACCTGAGTGGAAATAGATTCGATGAGCCTTGCATTTAGAGGTGCCATCTGTTCAATTTTTCACCCTCGCAGAGTGTTAATATCTTCTGTGCGAAGACACCATGTGTCAGCATTTTCTGCGGGTTTGGAGTTACCGAACAGTTCATTTTTTACTCTTTGGCCCAAGTCGGCCAAAATTCCCTGAGTGTGGACGTCTTGAGTTTTGTATGCGTTTCCAGTGACCTCCTTGCTTGAGGGAATTTCCTTTGAAAAGCCTATTAGGGGAAGCGACAGAATTTGGAACTGACCTGTGTGCAGTTATCCAAGAAATGTTGGGGGAAGAGGAAGGTGCGGAGGATCAGACTCTCCCGGAGAATGGCTGGTATCTATCTTTATGAATAACTTCAGCGAGACTTAAATGAGTTTTAAAGGCCCTCATAAAAGAACTAGGGAAAGTCACCGGGGGGAGGAAACATACAATATTTCTATTGCAACTGCCAGTGATCTTTATAAACTCTAATTAAGCCCGGATGGGGTATAAGATATCCCAACTTTTATAAATGACTCTGTCAACTGGACAATATGCAATGTTCGAATTCCCACAAGAATCACATTCATTTTCAATAGCATTTTAGTGGAGGGAAGAATATAAATATTCAGTTGGAATAGTATTTCACTCGAGGAAGAATATAATCTATGACTTATTTCCGTACCAAGGCACACGGCTCTGGTTTCTTCGAGTTTGGCTCTTCCCCTTGGAGCTGCAAGAGAAAAGCATACGCTGTTGCTGTTGACGGTGTCACTGCCATGACTGCTTTTAAAGCAGCTCCTGGTTCCCCGGCTTCTCCCCACCAGCAGGGCAGGTGTGTAGGTTTTAAAAATCATAAAATTATTTTTTCCCTTGGCCGATGCGTTAGTGATTTAAAAGTTTTTGAAATACGTGTTTGCTAATATCATTGATGGAGATTTAAAATATAATGACACTGTGCCTATTTTCAAAGGTAAAAGGAAAGAATATGAAGCAACATACAGAAAGGAAGAGAGAAAGATAGATAGATAGAGAGAGAGAGAGAGAGAGAGAGAGAGAGAGAAGAGAGTAAGAGAAAGAGAGAAAGAGAAAGAGAAAGAGAAAGGGAAAAAAAAGAGCCCAAAATCACTAGACACCTGGGTGCATAGACATACAGGGCTAAAGCGGTCATAAGAACTGGACGAGAAAGTTTATCCTTTAGCATAAAAAGGATAAAATCAACACAATTTTCAAAATGAGCTCTCTTTAAAAAATGGCATGCACATTTGAGATGTGACAGCAATCTCGTCTGTGGATGTGACCAGGGAAAAATTATGAAGGCAGCATGCCTGAGCCGCTTTCCCTAAAAAGCAGAAGTCTGTGCAGTGAAAGGAAGCTAAATGCTGGAGAAGAAGTGAGCAGTTCTTTGGAGGCTTCGATGGCTGTGGCTGTGCTTAACTTTCAGCCAAAAAGAGATGCAAATGGGACCAAAACAGATGTAAGTCTTGGGCTGCTGAGTACTCCATGGGCTTCATGCACTAACCTGAAGATTTAGGCGCAGGAAGGGCACCATTGGTCAAGCCACGTGGGTTGGGGGACGCTTCGTTAAAATAGTTTACGATGGTCATGAATCCATCCCAGCCCATGGATTATCTTTATGATCAGGACTTCACTTCCCATGGGAGTTCTTATCACCACCTCTACACCCACTCTCCGTGACCCTCATTGCTTCCACTATGCTCTGTCCTCTCTTCCCTGGGCTGAATCCCTAGGCAACATCGCTCCAGGGTCCTTAGAGGTAGGTACTACTCTAATCTCCATCTTACAGATGAGAAAGCAGGCACAGAAAAGTGAAGTAATTGCCCAAAGTCACACACTGACTAAGGAGCAGGGTCGGGTCTTGAACCCAGACTCAAGTTCAAATACTATGCTCTCAGCCACTCTTCAATACTGGCCATCCTGGTTGTTTGTAGGAATATTTCATGTAGTGGACATCTGTTCCTATCATTATTAGCAATTGGTGTTGGCCTCTTGTGAAGTTGGTTCACTTGAGACAGTCTTCAAGAGACTAATGAGCTCTAGTTTTTTGTTCTAGAAAATACCAGTTTGGTTGCCTACAACTATATTTAATGAAATAGGCATTCAATAAACATTAGCTTTGATTAGCTAACGTGGTCATAGCATTATTAGCATTCTTGCTTTCTTATGAGTTGAGTTAGCTTGAGATAGTCTATAAGAGAATACTCTGGCTTGTTGTTTACACAGTATTTGGTTTCTAGGACAACCAGGCTGAGGACCAGACTTTGTCTGAGTGTCTACTGCAGAGTTATCCTGGGAAGTCTCCGCCTGAGCATGTCTGTAACACTTCTTATCTCAGTGTTTTTGAATAAGACAATTCGTAATCAAGCTAGCTAAAAGAAAATCGAATAAGATTAGAAATTACATAAAAATTAAGATGAGGGGCAGCCCTGGTGGTGCAGCAGTTTAGCGCCGCCTGCAGCCCGGGGTGTGATCCTGGAGTCCCAGGATCGAGTCCCACGTCGGGCTCCCTGTGTGGGGCCTGCTTCTCCCTCTGCCTGTGTTTCTGCCTCTCTCTTTCTCTCTCTGTGTCTCTATGAATAAATAAATAAAATCTTTTTAAAAATTAAGATGATTATATAATTATACTGAATTATAACAGTAATAAGATACATATTTTAGTTGGACAATGAATCTAGTTCAGAGCTTCCTGATGGCCAAGTAGAAAAAGAAAACCCAGCAAGACAGTTACCTTTAATTGGTAAAAAGTAGTTTATCACTTCTTTAGGAGGGGCAAACTTACTGGTACTGAATCTTAGAGTTTATTGTCATCAAATAACAATAGGATAATGCATCTCATTAAAAAGTAGTTTTATGAAAGATCCAGACATATTTATGTGATGCTTCTAATTCCAACCAATGATAGAAAGGTAGACACAGTATTGAGTTGGAGCACTGTTTAGTGGAGTTTCTGTCTACATCAGACTTTGGTACTATGACTTGCCATCAGGTTAGAGCCTAAGAGACTGAGAAGAATATGCCTTGGACATGTCAGTCAAGCATCTTGAGTCTCAGGCATGCCTTTGGTGGGCAATACAGAGCATTCAACAATGAGCTGGCTGGTCAGAGTTGATTAGGAAGAGGGTCTAGCCTTGTGAATGCCAACTGGAGATTGGATAAGAAGATTGATTTTGTTATGTTTTTTAAGAAGCCCAACATGCATTTTTATCCCAACAATTTTACTTATATTTATAACAAGTATCTGTGGAACAAAGACACAGTAAAAGAGTATATTCATACCTCATATAGCTATGAACACATTGGAATGATTTCTCTACAGTTTTTCTATATAATCTTATTTTTTCATTTTATTTATTTATTTATTTATTTATTTATTTATTTATTTATTTGGCAGAGAGAGAAAGAGCACAAGCAGGCAGAGCAACAGGCAGAGGCGGAGGGAGAAGCAGGATCCCCACTGAACAGAAAGCAGGACACAGAGCTCAATCCTAGGACCCTGGGATCAAGACCTGAGCCAAGACAGCCACCTGACTGACTGAGCCATTCAGGCACTCTTTCTATATAATTTTAAATAACTTTTCTACTCACCAAAGCATGTATATATATTTAATAATAAATCTATGTTTATATCTATAGCTCTAAATATCCATCTTAATATATATGTATGTGTGTATATTTATAACTGTGTGTATGTATTTTGATTCCATAGAAGATTCTTTGAGTTTCCCTACTAAAGAAGTTTGAAAACCACTGGTTCATAAATTATTTTTATTTTCCCCCAGACTTTTGTCATCTAATTTTGAGGGATTTAATTTAACCATACTTTAATTGTTGCCAAAACAATTTATTATTATGCCAAATTAAAAGTATTTATTTATTATGCTAAAATGGACATTCTCATCCATAATTCTCTGTGTACATCTTGAATGTTTCTTCCAGATAAATGCAGAGAAGTGGAATGGCTGATTCAAAGGATGGGAAGTTTTAGAACTTTTGGTATAGATTTTCAAGAAAAACTATGTACCAATACTTTCCTCCAGCAGTGGGCTTGCATGACTTTGTGACTTATGAACAGCAACAGTCAAGCTGGTCTCCATTTGCTGGGCACCTGTGCTCCACCCTGCAGTTTATAGACGTCTTGCCAACAACCTTGCAAGGTTGGCCATCCTTCCCCATACAAATGAGGGTGTGAGGCTCGAAGTTGTGCAGAGTTACAAAGCAAGGAACAAGACGTGCTGGAATTGGAAGCCATTTCACAGGATCTGTCTGGCCTGTCTGCCTCCCACATTCAAACAGCAGTCGGCTCCTGACTCAGGAGAGAGAATCACCTGTTCTCTCATTCCTTTTCCATCGATACCTCATTGGGTTTCCATTTCCGGAGTGCTATCTAAGCCTAACGGGGCTCCCTGTCCCACTCCCTTAGTTTAGAATGAGCCTCTCACCTTCCCTACTACAAGGTCCTCCTGGCTTTGATTGACAGGCAATATCATTTTAGAGTGAAAAGTATTATGTTGGGCCTTCCTAGATTGTGAATATAAGATCAGGGCTCCTCGATCCTGTCTGGGCCAGAAGCCAGCACAGGTCCTGAGTTCTCTCTGTGTCCTGCTTAGAGGACCCCACCATAGAGAAGGCAGGAGAGGATGGGGGAAGCAGCAGCAATTATATTAATTAAAATAAAATACTCACTTTCTTTTGGTCTCATATTCAGCAATAATTCACTCGGTGGAATTAGTTCTTTTTTACTTAAGGGCAATATGCCTGACTCATGGGTGTCTCTGTGAGCCAGATTTCATGGTCTGTGTCAGAAATCTCTCTCTAAATCCTTGTAAGTTGTGGTTCATTCTATACAATGCATTTTTGAATGCCCATGGGACTTATCCATAAAACTCCCTCAGCTGGCTGACGTTTCTCTTTCTTCCCACCCCCAAGTTTGGAGGACACAGATCACTTTAAATGCTGTGTTAAATCCAACCCATAAGATCCGGAGCACAGAACACAGACTAACAAGACCTGTCTGGGCAGAGGCTCATCATGGCTGCCGGCTCTGCCATCTTCCCAGCTGGCTCCATAGTCAACCCAGGACTCTCATCTTCTGCTGATTCTGATCTTTACCATTCTGGCCCTTTGAGGAATCAGCCATGCCACCACTGACACCCCTCTATATCAGCCTCCACACTTCAGCTGGGGGTAACTCCCCTGCCTTTGAACTCATCACTGACTCACCCAGACTCTCTTCTTTCCCTGTCTGCTCTGTCATCATCTTCTCACCTCCTGGCCGGAGGGAAGCTTACCTGTCTGTTCAATGAGAGATTCAACCCAGCCCTGACTCACCCCTTCCATGCCAGTGCTGATAAACACTGAGACTTCTGAATGTGACACTCTGGCACCAACAAGCCCCTTCAGAGAGAGAACGTCTCCCACACATGAGAGTCCTCAGTCTAATGTTGTCACTTCAATGCCCCCTGTCCTCATGGCACTTAAATTTTATAAGTCGAACATTCTAACAAGTTCTTAAACACACACACACACACACACACACACACACAAACGATAAGGCAAATGTCAACCTTCAAATTAATTTAAAAATCTTCCTTTCCCTCACACCATACATAAAAATAAACCTCAAATGGGTGAGAAATTGACATGTAAAACACAAAACCATACATGGACTAGGATAAAACACAGGTGAGTTTCATTATGTAACTGGGACGTGGGAAGGTTTTCCAACTATGACTCCAAATCCAGATGTAACAAAGAAAACATTGATTTAAAACTTCGTTTTTTGTGTGAAAAAGATCATAAGTCAAAACACAAATGTTAAACTGGAATAAAATACTGTAGTTGCCACAAACATCACAGACAAAGGTTTATTACCTTTTATGCATAAAGAACTCTTAAGAATTATGGGGAAAAAAAGAATAAACTTAACAGAAAAATGGGAAAAAGACATATACAGAAAATTCACAAAAATTGTATAATTGTGTAGACATACACAGTATGCACAAATGAATATACAATTGACCTTTGAGTAATGTGGGGGTTAGGGGCACCAATCCTGTGCACAGTAAAAAATTCATATATAACTTTGCACTCTCCAAAAACTTAACTATGAATAGCCTACTGTTGACCAAAAGCCTTACCAATAACACAGTCCATTTACACACATTTTGTGTATGTACTCTGTACTGTATTCCCATAATAAAGTAAGCTACAGAAAAGAAAATGCTTTTAAAAATATTGTAAGGAGAAAATACATTTACAGTTCTGTGCTGTATATGTGGGGAAAAATTCCATGTGTAAGTAGACCCACACAGTTCAAACCCGCGTTGTTCAAGGGTCAACTGCATGACCCTTACACATTAAGAGACGTTTAACGTCACTTAGATAAGAAAAATGCAAATTAAAACTGTACAGAGATACAATTTCCCCTGAATCTGATAGGCAAAATGTCAAAAATTTGATAACATCTTCTTGATGAAACTTCGAGGAAATGGATACTCATACATTGCTAGCAGGCAGCATCTAATTATGCATGCATTTACCTATTGGCCTAGAAATCCAACTTCTAGGAACTTCCTCCAAAGATATACCTCTAGGAATATAAATAATTATGCAGAAAATTATTCCTTGAAATTGTGATTTATAATAGCAAATTACTAGAAGGAGTCTAAATGCCAATACTTAGGAGAATGGCTGAATAAACAATGAAACAGACTCACAGGGAAATAATATGCAGATGTTTTAAAAAGGGGGATGAAGAAGACTTATATGAACTGGTAGATGATAATTCTCATGATATATTGTTAAGTGAGAAAGAAAATCAAGATATATATATATATCAAGTACTACTTGCACGTAAGACAGAAGGAAAAATAAGATTTTCCTGCAAAATAAGTACAGGAAGCATAAGCCAAGAAATGAGTTAAACTGGCTATTTACAAGAGGTAGGTGGGAACATAGTTGAAGGAATAAAGAAAAAAATAAGATTTTCATGAGTGTATAGTTTTGACTGTTGAATCATGTTTATATTCACACATGGAGTTAAATCAGAAATGATGGAGAAGACCCTAAATTTGTATACAAATGGAAATAAACTGACCTAACTATACATGAAATTGATAGCATAATCACATAGAAGGAAGAAAATAATCTAAATAAGTTTCGAGCATATTCCTGCCTATACACTGTCAGTGGGATATAGGCTGAAGACATAAAAGACCTCAACTTGACTCAGTAGGTTAGTTATTGACAGCAGTACTGGTAGAGTGTTTCTGAAATATTGTATTGTGAGATTGAAAAAATATGTAAATATACTGATGTTGCTGGGAACCAGGGTTCCTCCCCGTCCCCCGTCCCCCTTCCCCCCCGCCGCCTGTGGATAAAGGGAGATAAATAATAGGAAAAAAGGAGAATCATGATTTTGGGTTAGACTTGAAAGTATCAGGTGTGTATGTGTGTGTGTGTGTGTGTGTGTGTGTGTGTGTGTGTCCTGTTCGTATACCCCTGTATGAGGAGTGGGAGATGGGACATGTTAGGCTCAGCTAGCTTTCTGGGGAATGGGTCCATCCTAGGTATTGAAGAAAATGGGATGATTAAAAAGCATGTTATAGTTTGCAAAAAAAGGAGACACAAAGTCACAGGAAACTAGACCCTATTTTTAGCACATTGTTTGAGGTAGCTTAGCCAAGTGGGAAAAGCTTAGGCTCTAGAGAGACCCAGAGAAAGGACTTGCAATGCCAGCACGTCTTGTTCCTTGCTTTGTAACTCTGCACAACTGGGTCTCTTTGAGCTTCACACCCTCATTTATATGGGGAAGGATGGCCAAACTCATAAGGTTGTTGGTGGGACTCTATGAGAGATGTCTATAAATTGCGGGGCAGAGCACAGGTGCCCAGCAAATGGAAATCAGCCTGACTGTTGCTATTCATAACTCACAAAGTCCTGCAAGCCCACTGCAGGAAGGAGGTATTGGTACTTGGTTTTTCTAAGTTTGTCTGGAAGAAATGGTCGAGTTATACACAGAGTTATGGAGGATGATGTCCATTTATAGCATAATAAAGAAATACTTTAAAAGTGGGCAACAATTAAAATATGATTAAATTAAATTTCCTAAACCTAGATAATGAAATCTAGGCAGACATATAAATCAAATATATAAAAATAGTTTAAAATGACAGTTTTTAAAGTTTATTTTAGCAGGGGAATCTAAAGATAAAATGCAAATATATGTGCATAGCTAAATGAGTAAATATACAGATAGATTTATTTTTCATTTAAAAAATATGTAATTAGTTTGGTAATTGGGGGAAATTACATTAAAATCATGCAGACGAACTGAAGATATGATCTCTGTCATTCCTTCTACGTTCATTAGTTGGCGTTCGTCGGTGAAGAAAATCTTTCCCTTCTCCCTCTCCCCCAGCACCCAAAGGCTTTTGTTTTTCTTTTTGTTTTGAGTATCACTATGGAGTTCTGGATTCTTTGTGCTATGATCCATAACTTTCTGCTGCTCAAATTGTCCCGAATTTGGCAATGGGAACTCCTTTAGCTGGCTCCTGTATCTTTTTGACATCTCCCCATCCATCTTTGAGGACTTCCTTGCTTTCTGGCTCAAGATACTCTGGGCTCACTCTGCACTTTTCTCTCCCCTGGCAGTTTCTCTGAAGAACCCCAGTTTCTGTTAATGGAAACTTTGGTATTTAGAAAACAAGATCTGGGCACTAGCAGGGCTCGTTGCCCCTAGAGTGTCACTGCTTCTAGAATCTTCCAATACACAGACACTCAAATGTGTTATTATCTAAAGTTTCATTTAAAAAGGGTTTTTCATTTCCGTACAAGATAAAAAATACTAAACCTAAAGGTTTATAGCATTTACTCCCTTTTTCTCCCTGTTAGGTCTCCTTGTTGTATTCATTGGGATAGGAGGTGGAGAGATGAGTTGGACAATAAATAAAGAGACCAAATGGATTTACACAAGGGCCAGTGCCTCTCTCTGGGATTCCGGGATGTAAGAGAAGCGAGCTAGAATTTCAGAGAGACAGAGGAGATGTTAGGGAAGCAGCCACAAAGAGAAGCAGAGGTGTTTTCAGAAGGGAGATGCCTACTCAGGACAGGGTTTTAAGAAGTTTTGCTGTTTCTTATGTGATAAAATTTGCATTTTCTACCTCATCAAGAGACTTCAATGAAGACATTATATCTCTAGACCTTTGGATTGGTCTCATGTTTCTTTCAATGGGGACACCAAGCAGAAATGGTTCTTAAGGCAAATTCAAGAAGGCCTGGAATTATATTGGATTATAATCATTAAGGGAGCATTTCGTGTAAGGAGCTAAATATCACCAATTCCTATCGTCAGAGTGGTGGAATGAAAAAGAAATACACTCTGGGATCCAAAATGGTTTTGTAATCCATCCCACCACCTAGTAGTTACACAATCTTGGCCAAGGTACTCAACTTTTCCAAATCTTGTTCTATCTGGAAAAAACATAGACAACTTGGGAACAGTCAGAGTTTACCAGTGTCCTTTCAATGGAATGTGGGGTATTTTTGAAACCAGTGTCTCAACTGGGGTGATTTTTGTCCCAAACATTATTTGGGCATTTCAGAGGATATTTCTGGTTGTCACAACATGAGCGTTGCTACTGGAATCTACTAGATAGAGAGCTGGGATGCCGTAAAACATTCTATAATGCACAAGACAGCCGTCCACTATGAAAAATCATCTGTCCCAGAATGAGATTAAGAAAACCAGGTCTAAACACATCCTTCCTGGGGGCTGATCTGATTCTTTAGGGATCTACACCTTTCATTGTTTTTTTTTAACTACTTTACAACTCTACAAATTGCAGGAAACTTACAGGGATGCAAGTGATTCTTGCCCATACAGATATAAGTGCATTTTATCCCAGAAGAGAGGCAAGTGGTTAATACCAGGGGGATACTGACCAGTTGTGCATCTTTAGCAAATTCATTTCAGCATTCTTGATTACTTCTATATGCATCTATTCAAAGGCCTTTCTTTATACCTATTGCATCTTACTAGTTTTCTCATGAATTGTTGAGTTAAAAGATTTGACATGGGTATTTTGCACACAAGCTGTGATTCTATTCATTAAAAAAAAAAAATAGACTTTACCTCTACTATCCAAAAAAAGAAAAAAATCTTCTCCAGATTACAATTGGGTTAACAGTCTAGCATGAAAAACCATCATCCTTGCACTTAGTAGTGTTGAGGCAATGCCACTCTACTTCTTTTCTCTGGTGGACTATGAAGCAGGTTATTTGTCTTGATACTCCGGGACTCTCTTTTCTTTCCTTTTCCCTATTCCCCACAAAGTTTTTCTTTCCCCTTCTAAAAACTCCTGTAGATGCCAGATCTCTTCCCTCCCCTCTAATAAAAATCATTTTCAGAAAGAGACCTACTAGCAGTCATTTACAACTTAGAGTCAATTTAGTTCAATAGGTCACCTCTTCCAGGCACCCCTAATAAAAGAAATAAGGTATTAACACACACTTTGTGGGGGAAGCAGTTTTGTAGAAAGAAGGGGCTCTCTGATAATACAGATACTGTGCCACAAAGGAATTGCCCACCCTATTTTGAGCCCACATAGGGCCTTGGTTTTTCTCTGGTAAGCATTGAGATCAGCGGGGGATGATGACAAGTAATGTATCTGAATATAAAGGACCCATGAAACCTAAATTAAAAGGGCTTTAGCAAAGCGAAGTATGCACATTATATTTTTAAAGATCACATGCAATGACAGGGCAGTTAAAGATGAATGGGATGGGAAGGGATTTCGCTTTTAGGAATTTTGTGGCCTTTTGAAAACATTTGAAAATGTAATATTTTCTAAAGGATTTCTTAATCATTCCTGTCTTGTCCATCATGGGAAAAAAAATGTGATGTTTGCATTTTTCTGCATTTCTGAATCTCTGCCATTTGGACTTATTTAAGTAAACTGTCTCCTGAGATGTAATACAATGTGAATAAAACACAGCCTGATCCATAGCAAATACAAATCGTATTCATTTATCCTTTGGAGTACAAACTTCAACCGTAACTAAATACAATATGCTGGCTCTTTTTGTGCTTTTTTATGAACTTTTGAAGCAGGTTTGTGATGAATAGATTTTATAGGATTATGCAGTTATAGTTGGCTTTTAAATATTTCAGAAAGAAATCATAAACATGACCTCATATGTTAATAAATCAATTATGGAATGCTGTTTTATACATATGTTCAAAATATGACCCTATCCAGAAACTCCTTAAATGCGTCCTAAGAAATAACTTTAAACTCTTATTCAGGAGGCTCTGGTTTTCAAAACACTGTATGTTGGAATTCTGCTGCTCCATATAAAGAAAGAAAAAGTTTCTTTAACCTAAATATATATTGTTTCTAATACATTAAATATTAAAGCCATGTTGAGGGTGCGACATTTGCTCTCCATTAGGCCTTTTCTCTCCTTATTTTCTCCTGCCAAGTTGAAGCTACGAAGTAAAGGCAAGAACAAGAACAAACCTACCAAATGGGTTGAGTCATTGACACAGACCTCTCGGGCTTCCATGTTCTCGGTTCTGTTATTTTTTTATATTTGCATTACTCTTTGATTCAAAAGGTCATGAACCACGAGAAGAAGTTTAATGGCTGTGATTTGCCCAAATGATTAAGATTTCTATAAGACCACTTTTTGCTTCCCAGCAGTTGAACTTTTAGAACTGTTACTTACTCGTTTCTCTGTGTGATAGTCAAAATGACTCCAGGACAGCTCCAAATGCTGACAACAAAGACTCTTTTGTTCTCTATAAATGTACTTTAAGAATAATTAATATTTCTTTATTAATTATTGATCTTTGGCCCTCATTATTCAATATTTAACAACATGATCAACCAGGAAAGTAACTCAGCAAACTCATCTTTAAAGTGGAAATGGGTTGCCTGGGTGGCTCAGTGGTTGAGTGTCTGCCTTTGGCTCTGGGTGTGATCTCGGGATCGAGTCCAGCATGGGGCTCCCTGCATGGAGCCTGCTTCTCTCTCTGCCTGTGTCTCTGTCTCTGTGTGTGTGTCTTTCGTGAATAAATAAAATCTTAAAAATAAATAAATAAATAAATAAATAAATAAATAATGCCACTTTCAATTGGGAGTAGATAATGCCACCTAATCCTAAATTCTAGTTTTAAATCATGGCTAATGAACCTGAATTATGTTAGCAAGCATCAGAAAAAATAAAAATATTAAAAGTCCAAGGTGTAGACAATAATTTCCAACTTAAAGTCCTGTGTTCAGATTTTTATAATTATAAGATTGGAATTGGGCTTTAATACCTCATCTTCAAAGCACTAAATGCTTAGGCCAGCAGTTTCAGTTGTATCTGCCTTCAGAGCCAGCCAGGTAATAGAAATGATTAAAGCAGACAGCCTGTAGAAAGATATAAGGTAGGAGAGAGTAAATGAACTGTGACAAATGGGGGAATGTATCTTCCACCTGAGAATTACAGGTGAGATTTTGCTTTTTAATGCTACCTTGCTGAATGAATAAAATGTCCCTGGGGCACCTGGGTAGTGTAGTCAGTAAGTATCTGACTCTTCATTTTGCTCAGATCGTGATCTCAGGGTCCTGAGAGTGAGTCCCATGTTGGGTTCTGTACTCAGTGCAGAGTCTGCTTGATATTCTCTCTCTCTCTATCCCTCTGCTCCTCCTGCTTGTGCTCTCTGTCAAATAACATTTCTATTTTATTTATTTATTTTTAAGATTGTATTTAGTTATTCATGAGAGACACAAAGAGAGAGGCAAAGACATAGACAGAGGGAGAAGCAGGCTACCCAAGGGGAACCCCATGCAGGACTCAATCCCAGGACTCTGGGATCATGACCTGAGCTGAAGGCAGACGCTCAACCACTGAGTTACCCAGGTGCCCCTAAGTATATTTTTTTAGAAAATGCTTTAAAAATGTCCCTGTTGCCATACTGAGATCATCACTCCCACAGTGTGCAGCCACAGGTCTAAGCCACCCAGGAGTGCTGCTAAATATTCAGAGTTAGCGAACACCTAGCCTTTTTCAAACGCCTTCTGTTGTTTATTCTGTTGTTCTTATTATTTGTCTACTTGTTTGCATTACTAGAGTTGGAATTCTCCCAACATTGAATGGAAACGTCTGCTTTGATATAAGTCAGCTTGTTCTTGTTTGTTCACTATAGTCAGGGAGAATTTAAATCTTAGCCTATGGAGGTGAAGGTACCGAAGAGTTCCATTCAACAAACTCTAATGACTGCATGAACTTCCTCTTCACTGTTTCTAGGGAGTGCTCATTCTTGGTTAACCTCCTGAGTGTATTTTTCAAAAGAAATCTTTGTATTCTTTATCTAATTACACATTAACCTTTCTTTCTCTAGAATAAAACTTCCACTCTTTGGCTTTGCCTGATAGGACCCATTTTCTGTTGCTTGGTCTGCTTTTTGGGAATGACCACCCCAGGCACTGTATCTCTTTTTCTCCTCTGGAGTCAGAGAAGGGACAGAATGTGGTTAGCACTAGGTGAGTCTGAAACTCAACTTTCTCAGCAACATCTATGTATGTTTCTTCTCATTCTTAATCCTTTTGACCAAGAATCCCACAGCGTTATCATAATCTTAGTCTAGAATACTGTCAGCTGTGCATCCCATAAAAATTATATGACCCCCACCAAGAAAACTACTGATCATTTTGGAAGAGATTTAAGAAAAAAATGGAGTACTGGGTCTTCTATCAGAATGAGAAGACTGAATGTCATAAGTTGGAAGATGTCAATTATTTCCAAAGTAAAATGAATTTAAATATGATATCAATAAAAATCATAAATAAAAGTGCTCAAAAGTTGATGTGCTACAACAGTCGTGAATTGCAAACAATTATTTAAGAAAAGATGTATGAGGAAGAACTAACCCTAATTGTGTGCTAGTAAATGGACTTTCAGAGGAAAAGAGAGAGTGCGTGAGTGCTATGAAATATAGTATTGTCAATTTCTGTGGTGTAAGTACTCCCATGATGGGTCAATTTCAAACTACCGACATGACATCATCGGATATGGTGCTGGAAAAAGATGTGCAAAATCGACTTTTGTGAGCTGGTAAAAGACAGCTCTAGCACATCACTGATTGAAGCACATTAAAACAATAAAACAATAAAACAAATAAAACAATAAAAGAATATCAAAAATATTGTAAAACAATAATTTTAAAAGCATACTATTACTAAAAAGAGAGAAATAGAAAGAAAAAGATAGAAAAGGAAAGAAAAAAGTGTAACATGATGGATATCCCCCAAATGGATATATTCTCTATAAAAGTGTAATATAATGACAAAGAATATATTCCAAACTACTGAAAGAGGAAAGCATTTTAACAAATGATATTGGGACAATGAACAGGCTATTTGCATAGAGGAGGAAGGCACATCGGAAATAATGTTGAACATCATCTCACATTGTACACTAAAACCTGGATGAATTTGTTAATGAAGAAAAATCATAAAAAAAGTATGCGATTTAGACTTGTAGAGAAGGGTAGAGCTCTTAATGACTGAAGAGATGGAGAAAATGTAAATAATCAGATCAATATATTTAACTAAATAAAAACTGTTAGAACATACAAATTAAAAATCAAACAGAAGGACTTCTACTTCTGAATAAGTAGAAGAACCATAGAACAGATTTATCTTCTCACTTGAAAGAACTAAAAATAAGGAGACAAAAAATACAAGTAAAAACAATTTTTGAGATCCTGTACATTAAGCAAAAACAGACATCTTTGAGAGAAGTGAAGCAAATGAGATGAGCCCTATGTTGCCCTGGGTTGCTGCCTTGAGAGTTTCTAGGCTGCAGTGCATAAAGGACAAACTAAGGCAGAGCTCAAGGGACTCTGGGAGTTGAGGGATGCACTAAAGCAGTATTTAGTGGGAAATTCATAGTGGAAATACTTACATTACAAAAGAACAAAAGTCTCAAATCAATGACCCTCCCTTTCTATCTTCAGAAACTGGAAGAGTAAATTAAACCCACAGTAAGAAAAAAAGAAATAAAGATCAGAATGGAAATCAAAGGAGTAAAAAACAGAACATGATAGGGGTGTCTGGGTGGCTTAGGTGGTTAAGCAGTCAACTGTTGATTTCATTTCAGGTCGTGATCTCAGGGCCCTGGGATTGAGCCCCTTGTCAGGTTCCCTGCTCAGTGGGGAATCTGCATGAAGATTCTCTCTCTCCCTCTCCCTCTGCCCCTTCAGTTTCTGTCACTCTCTAAAATAAATAAATATATCTTTAAAAAAAAAAGAACACGATAGAGAAAATCAATGGATATATAAAGATTCCTCAAAACTCTGTAATGAGAAGTAAACAACCCAATAAAAAGGGCAAGAAATGTGGACAGGCATTTTACACAAGAAGACATATAGATGACAAATAAGCACATGAAAAGGTTCTCAACATTAATAGCCCTCAAGGAAACATGAACTCAGGGTAACCATACATGGCTGGCAGGAAGGTAAAATGATATAACTAATGTGGAAAATGTTGCCAGTCTCTGAAAACATGAAGCATACACCGTGGTGTATGATCCAGCCACTCCATTCCTAGATGTTTCCCGGAGAGAAATGAAAACATATCCCTAGAAAGAAGAACACATGAATATTCACAGAAGCATTATTTATAATAGCCCCAAACTGGAAATAACCCAAATGTCTATCAACAGATGAGTGGGTGAGTGAACTGTGGTATATAAGCCGTATAAAGGAATCCTACTCAAGAATAAAAGAGAATGAACTACTGTTACACTCAACTCTATGGATAAACCTCAAAATATGGTGAGTAAAAGAAATTTAGAGGCTGAACCTCAAAATATGGTGAGTAGAAGACAAAGAGAAATACTGTGATTAAATTTATACAAAACTTTAGTAAGTGCAACCTAACCCTTAGTGTCAGAAAGCAGATCATTTGGGATAGGAGATTTTGGGGTGGGCAGATTACAAAGAGAAAATTGTTGGGGTCTAGGTCAATATGCCTCAACCCAGTTTCAAGAGAGGCTGGGAAAATGAGTGTCTGGTCTTTCCCTTTCCGCCCTGGGGGGCAGTCTTGCACCAACACTCTTATGCTGTTTCCCTAATTTCTAATTGATGTGTCTTCTTCACTCTGCCGGGAGGCACAGGCTATGCCTTACTCTTTGCAGCCTCCATTCTGCTAGGAACCAGGTAGGTACTCAGTCACTCCTTATGGAATGAACAGAACTGAACTGGATGACATTATAGATATCTGTGTCCCTCCCTCTCCTCGCTCCTTTAGAAGTGCTGGGGGCCTTCTAAATCCTTTTCCAGGCTGGGAGATCTGGCTACTTCCTGGATCTACACTTGAATTGGGTAACGACCAAGTCTTATTTATCTGTACTGGGATATAAAAAGAGATTGAAAGAACACTGGAAGTTTTCGTCCTTATGTACTTCTTCGTTGCCAGAGCATAAGATCCTCAACACATAACACTTCCAGCTCTTCTTGGACAAATAGACGCTTATTATTAGGATGATAAGCTGAATTAGGCAGAGCAAATACATAGAGAAAAGAAGGATAGCACAGACAGACGACCAAGTGTCAAATCCTACTCTGTCCTGATCATCTACGTGAGCTTGAATCAGCTGTCCCAGACCCAGCACAAATCTGACGTTTCTATGCCCAGTTCCTATTCAAGTTTCTGCTGGGGACCACAGCCTGACTTCTCTCTGGGTAGCCAGCCTGCCCTCACTCTCGGCTCGTGGATTTCCGGTGTCTTGATCAGAGGATCAGTATAAAACCTGTGACCCAGGCCTATGCCAGTCAGACACCATGTCGCGGACTGCTCCGGGTTGGGCCTGTGTGATAAATCTGCTGACTTCATTGTGGAGTTTGGCCTCTGACAGCCCTCATGGGGTGCCCTCCCTACATAGCCACCCCCCCCCCCCCCGCCACCAACACACCTTTCATCTCTGTGGCCCCATGGGAGTAAGAGATGCTCACCTCTGTGCTTATGGACGTTTCCAGTAGAGCAACCTCTAACCCGTACTGGGGGACCCCCAGCCCAGCTACGCCCTCAAAGCTTCCAACTGACTTTGCTTTTTTTTATTCACTCAGGAGCCTTTCTCCTTGGGGAATCCTTCTGCAGTTTACTGCATAAGTAATCAGCTTCACGTCATAGTCTTAGATTCCTTTGTGTCATTTGGCCCAATACTTAGGTAAGTAACTGGGCAGAGGGGCTGCTTCACATCTCCCAATCCCAGCACAGAACTTGGCACCAGGATGACCTCATGACTGATGGACTGAATGAACAAATGAATGGCTTTCCGTCTTGATTTTCACCTTCATGTCTGGGCACCCACGTTTCATCTATTGCTCATTGTCATAGCAAAGAGGCAACTTGAGGTCTGAGCCACACGTGCTCTGACATTACAATTCATGTTTATCCTTCTTGTTCTAAATCCTACCAAGTACATTAATTCTCCCCAATTTAGTTCTGATTCCTTGTGGTGAGAAGAACATGGATCATGCTACAATAGAGTGCCGTTTCTTAACTGGGAGTAACCCCTACAAAATATGTTTTTATTTAATTGTTTGTTGACCCACATCTCAGCCTTGTATATACGGTCTGAAGGAGCCCGCAAGAAGGGTTTTGACTAAAACCACTATTTGCTTTGGCCTGCACACGGCGGGATTTGATTTGCCGCGGTAGGAATGTCAGTCTGATAATTCAACTGCAATTTCTCCAGCTATTTACCTTTAAATCTCAGTATTACACTTGCTACAGATGATGTATGAAAGTAAAATATTTGCACAGTGTGTGATTCAGTCGGGAGCAGACAGCGTTGCACCCAAGAGGAGGCTGCTCAGCTGGCCTCACCAGGACCAACATTTTTGTAGGAAAGAAGCAAACCTCATCGTCGTGTGTGCTCTGTGGACGTGCCCTGGGGTAGGGCACTGCCCAAGTGACAGCTATTGACAAACACGGCTAGACTGTGACATAATCAAAATCTCAGTTTGTTTGTTGGGGGCTCAGGAGACAGCCAACAGATACCCATATTTTATTCATCACGTCTGGTTGGTGTGTTTCACATTGTCACAGACACCAACTGAGGCACACAGTTTTCCTAAATCTCTGGAATTCTCAGGTTCCTTTTTATATGTCCTCAATCTGCCTCTCTTTGTAAACTACTGCCCCTTTGGAGTTCCAGCCTTCTTTTCCTTCCCACTTCCCCTGGGCTTGGGGACACATGGTTCCAAATGAGACATTTAAAACACTATGTGTATTTTAGGGAGGACCCTGCCTCCTGGATCATGATCGTTTAAAACAGCTTGTGAAAGAAAACCCACTTTAATTTACCCCAAGAAAAGCTCATTTTGTTGCTAATTTAATTTTAGTGAAAGGCCTTATGTAGAGGGTGCCCCAGGAATTTCTATGAGATCTATTTATTCAACCCAGGAGGATTATCTGACTCTTATAAGCTAATCCTCTTGAAAAGTATGTCTGCAGTTCCATGAGGAAGCATGTGATATTCCTTACATTATGAGTGTTTGAGTTTGATCTGGAATAAATGAAACAGATTGCACTCTTGGTCACCTGTGCCCGAGTCATTGGAGACAGGTGAGCTGTTCCAAAGAGCTTTGTAGTTACTGAGATTTCTTTTTATTGTCAGAAAACCAAACAGTGAATTTAATGTGATTGCCAAGTTGACATATAGAAATTGGTCGTGACAAATTTAATCAATAAATATTTATTGAGTTGTCGCTGTGTGTCAGATACTGTTAAAGATATTGAAGTGAGGATAAAGGAGCCAGACGACAGAGAACTCTGTCCCCAGGAGCTCACATTCAGGTGGGGAAGACAGACGTGGAACCAATAAACAAAGCAATATGTAGCATATATGAGTCACACTATGCAGAGACACCAAGTAGGGAAGAGAAATAGAGAGGTTGCAGGGAGGTTGATATTTTAAGTCTTGTGGGCAAGAGTGGCCTCTCCGCAGAAATAAATTTTGATCAGACAATAGAACAAAGTGACAGGAAGTTATACAAGTGCAAAAGGCTTTTCCAGGCACCAAAGGCAGCATGTGCAAAGGCCCTCAGGCAGAAGTAAGGAAGCCAGGCTGTAAGGGAGGGAGTGGTGGGAAATGAGGTTGAAGAGGTAGCTTGGAGAAGGCTCATGCAGGGCCTTCTCACTACTGGGAAGGACTGAGGGTTTGATTCTAAGCGTGAAGAGCCAGTGGATGGTGTAGCATAGGAAGAAATTGGCTCCAGTAGAGATTTTAGGTATTGTCATCTTCTATTCTCAGTTTTGTATCATTTGCTCCTTGAGTCATATGCATTCCCACTATTTTCATGTCTTGGCAAGCATCTGTCAACAGTTATTCACGTTCCTGGGTCACGAGACAAAGGAAACAAATTCTGTTCTCTTCATACTCATGATGAAGATTGAAAAGCTGGTGCCAGACATAATGCACTCAACCTCAGGTATGTTTGGAGATTTGGTCAGTTGTTTTTTTTTTTTCCCCCCCCCCTTTTTTTTCAGAAATACTGCCTTGGAGGAAGAATTTTGGGGGATGTCAAGGAGAATTCTGATTTTTGAATGAATTTTATTTCAACCATTATATGAGTAAGCCCCTTTTTAAAAATAGACTTATTTTTAATTAATAAACTTATTTTAGAGCAATTTTAGAACCACAGCAAAACTGAGTGGAAAATACAGATATCTCCCATATAATCCCTGTACAGACCCCCCCACCCCCACACACACACAACCTCCCCCTCTATGGGCATCCTGAACCACAGTGGTGCATTTGTTACAACTGATTAACTTATACTGACACATCATCACCCAAAGTCAGCAGTTCACATTGGGGTTCACTCTTGGTGCTACACATTCTATGGGTTTGGATAAATGTATGACAAGCATCCACCACTGTAGTATCATATGGATCCCTTTCATTGCCCTAAAAATCCTCTGTGCTCTGCCCACTCATCTCTCCCTCCCCCAGCCCTTGGCAGCCACTAATCTTTTCACTGTCTCCACAGTTTTGCCTTTTCCAGAATGTCATAGAGTTGGAATCATACAGTACGTAGTCTTGTCAGATTGGCTTCCTTCACTTGGTTATATGCATTTAAGTTTCCTCTGTGTCTTTTCATGCCCTGATAGCTCATTGCTTTTTAGTGCTGACTACTATTTCATTGTCTGGACAAAGCACAGCTTATTTATTATGCATTCACCTAAGGAAGGGTATCTACGTTGCTTTCAAGTTTTAGTAACTATGGGTGAAGCTGCTGTCAACATCCCAGTGTCAGTTTTTGTGTGGATATGTTTTCTTTTTTCTTTATTTTTTTAAAGATTTTATTTATTCATGAGAGACTCAGAGAGAGAGGCAGAGACGTAGGCAAAGGGAGAAGCAGGCTCCCTGTGGGAGCCTGATGTGGAACTCGATCCCGGATCCCAGGATCACGACCTGAGCCAAAAGCAGATGCTCAACCGCTCAGCCACCCAGGTGTCCCTGTGGATATGTTTTCAGATATTTTGGGTAAATGCCAAGGATCATGACTGCTGGATCACATGGCAAGAGTATGTTTAGTTTTGTAAAAAAAAAAAAAAAAAAAAACCTGCCAAAGTGTTGTCCAAAGTGGCCACACCATTAGCATTCCCACCAGCAGTGAATGAGAGATCCTATTGCTCAACATCCTTGTCAGCATCCCGTGTTGTCAGTGTTTTGGATTTGGGCTATTCTAATGGATATGTGTTATGTTGTTTTAATTTGCGTTTTCCTGATGACATAGGATGTTGAACATCTTTTCATATGCTTATTTTCCATCTGCATATCTTCTTTGGTGACATGTTGGCAAGCCCTCTTTTTTACATGAGAGATCTATTCCTGAAATTGTGGGTAAAACAAGTTGTAATTTGCATCCCCTTCTTGTGGTGACTTGTATTATATATTAAGATGATAGCTCCCGGGTGCCTGGGTGGCTCTGTCGTTTAAGTGTCTGCCTTCGGCTCAGATCATGATCTCTGGGTCCTTGGAGGGTCCTGGGATGGAGCTTTCTATCAGGCCCCCTGATCAGCAAGAAGCCTGTTTCTTCCTCTCCCTCTGCCCCCCACCTCCGCCCTGTGTGCTCTTTTTCTCTCAAATATATAAAGTCTTTTAAAAAGTGAAAGCTCCATTTTGATTGCTTATCAACTGGCGATAATGACAAGATTTTTTATAATCAAAATTTTAAATGGGAGGAGGGGTATAGTAAAGATATATTATTATACATAACCCTTTATAGAATTATATGTGTTTGTTAGCAAGAATAATTATAGGTATCCTCCACTTTTCAAAAGTTCATTATGAAAAAAAAAAAAAAAAAAAAAAAAACCAAAAGTTCATTATGCTACTTCCCTTTTATGGAAGGCCTACGTTAGTATCTGCTTCCACTAACCAGAAGAAAGCCAAACAGGGTTTTTGCTCTTATGAGATAAGGCAAACCGTGAAAATAGCGTTCAGCATTTGTTTTGCAGCCAACCACCATTAAAGAGGCTGTGTACCCCTAAGAAGCAACAGTGGCACCCCCAAGATCCTTCCCCTGGGAATGACACTCAGCATCTCAGCATAAAGTTGCCAGAGCATTGAACTGTGCTTTATCTAGATTTGTTTTGTGTATTTATTAGTAATTTATTAATAAAATGTGTGCTAAGTTATCAGATCTAGGAATGCTCAAAAAATATTTCATATAAATTAATGGCAATTACTTCTTTGCTTTAAGCCTGAATTTAAGCTTTATAAAAGGTTTCATAGAGGAGCACCTGGGTGGCTCAGTGGTTGAGTGTCTGCCTTTGGCCTCAGGTCATGATTCCGGGGTCTTGGTATCGAGTCCCACATCAGGCTCCTTGCGGGGAGCCTACTTCTCCCTCTATGCCTCTGCCTATGTCCTTGCCCCTCTCTCTCTCTCTTTCTCATGAATAAATAAATAATAAAATCTTTTTAAAAAGTTATTTAAAAAGTTTCCATAGAAACACTATTTTCAGATAGCAGGGGAAACCTGTACTCATTTATTTAACAAACATGAGTGAATGTCATGTACAATACTCAGATATTTAAATATATATATTTAATGCTTGTGATAGCCCTTCATGGTATGTTTTATTTTCCTCATTTTACAAGTGTGAAAATATCAGGCCTTATGTAATTATTTTCCATTGCATATGATAAAAAGTTTAATTTAGTTGTGTTTAGTAAAAAATGGGAATACATCGGTTCATGTAACTTCATAGTCAAAGCTAGACAGACGAACTCAGGTAGGGCTTGATCCAGGGCTAAATGATGTAGTCACAATATAATTTATTCTCTCCATTTTTCAGACCTACTCCCCTAGTGCTGACTCCATTCTCAGGCTCTGCATGATACCAACAAAGTTGCCAGAGTTCCAGTTTGTATCTACACTCAGGTTGTAGTCCTCCACAGGTCTCTTTCTTATTGCTCAAACTAAAGATTTGGGATACAGTCTGATTGGACAAATGAGCTTGGCTTGAGTCACACATTGTATTTGAGTGCCTGCTGTCCCCTCTGCATGCTAAAGAGCAGGTTTGATCTCTGACCTCACTGAAAAGAATTCCAAAAAACAGTGAGAGACATGAACCCATTATCACTCAGATATAAGGCCTTTATTACATGTTATCACAAATCCTATGAAACAAAAGGACAGGATGCTCTAAGGCATGGGATGGCCAGTTATGGCCTGTGAACCCAATCTAGGCCCTCTGTCTGTTTTGTAAATAAAATTTTATTGAAATACAACCATGCTTATTTTTCACATGTCTATGGCTGATTTCTTCTACAATTGCAGGGTTGAGTAATTCCTAGAGAGATCATATGGTCAGCAAAGCCAAAAATATATTCTCTGAACCTCTAGAGAAAAAATGTGTTGCTCTAGCTCTCAGTACATCTAACAGAAGGACTCTAATCTCAGGGATCAGGGAGGTCTTTCTGAGGAACCAACATTTAAAATGAAACTAAAGACTGAAAATGGGCTGATCTGGCAAGTCTTAGAGAAGAGTGTAAGGGCTGAGACAAAGTTGGAGGCTCTATGTAGTCCTGGGCAGAAAGGACAGTATGAATGAAGGTCTTGAGCCATTTGGGAAACAGAATGAAAGTCTCCGTGGCTTAGATATAGTGAGGGTGGGGTGCTTGATAAGTGATACAGTCAGAGTAGGGGTGGGGCCACACAGTATTGGGACTTGGAGGCCATGCTAAAGTGTCACAGAAGAACCCACTGAAGGGCTTTAAGCCGGGGTAAAATACATTTAAGTTGGTGTCTTGGATTGTCATCCTTGCTGCCACATGGAGAATGGATGGGGAGCAAGGAGAAGATAAGCAGAAACAGAGAGAGCACCTGGGAGGCTGTGGCTAGAGCTGAGGATGCAGATGGTGGTGATGGTGGTGCTCAGACTATGAGGATGAATGTGTAGAGGGAGAAGTAGACGCAGGATATAATGGGACTTGGTGTTTGATCGGATACTTGTTGAGGGAGAGTTGGGTGCAACAGGGTGAAAGCAAGTTATTTCCTGAGCTAGAGATGCTGGAAGATGAGCAGATTTGAAAGTGACAGAAGGGAGAAAAGGTGATCCGGAGGGTCCCTCCTGGTCCTAAAGTTCTACAGGAGTTTCTAATCAGACCTATCAATGATATGAGGTCTGATTAAAGGCTCAGTTTAGCACCCCAAACAGACGATGTAACATAGGTAATCTTGAAGACACGCTATTCTTAAAGCTTTTGTAAAGACCCTGGGATATTCTTCCCAGAAATTATCGAGGACCTAAGCTTCTCTGTGCTGCAACAACTTCTCTAATGTGTTGTGAAAAGTTGGGCAATTGTACATCCCACTGATTTGCTACCAATTCCAAGGTGTTCTCCTAGCACTACACACATGAGTGAGCAATGTTAACTCCAAGCTGGAATGCCCTTGAAAGGAAATGAGGTTTACAATTAGGAAAAAAAAAGCCATTTGCCTACTAAAATAGTTACTGACACAGAAGAGAATTTTTATGTTTCTTTCCAGATAGAACATTCTGTGACAATTGAGGCACGATGCAAGGTGAGAGGACGTGGCCTAAGCATGGTGATTTTTCTGGCCTCTCCCCAGATAACTCAAACACTCCACTTCACCTTAACAAAGACATAATCCAAAGCCAAATAATTTCATGAGCTAGAAAGAAAATGATCAATAACTCTACAGCTCTTAAATCAGCTGACATGGTTCCATTCATTGAGGCGTGGCATGCTTTGAATTTTTCATGTCTCTTGTAATATTCCTGTAAGAATTTTAAGGATCCGGACCAAAATCCACCCTGTTGCTTGCTCAATTTCCCTTAACATCTCATCTCGATCTGAAACCTGAAAGGCTTCTCTCATGCAGGATTCTTCCCAATGTACTCTCTCGATTGCCCTCTTCTTTCTCCAGCTCCACAAAGCTGGGTGGCCAACCCAGGAGCATCACTATGTTTATGCTGTTTTATCCTGCTCGGTGTTGCAGAAACACAGCAAGTGGAGCTGTGGGGCTCTGAGCCTTCACCAGTGTGTCATCCTGAAAGACGCCTCGAATGGATTGGCATCACTGACTAGAACTCAGATGTATCCAGATTTCATCATGCTAAAGAATGTAATTGAGCCACATAACATTTCTGTGCCTTCGGCTTATTTTTATCCCTTGAAGTCACTGTTATGGTTGACTTTATGTGTCAGCTCGCCTGGTCTAAGACATGCCCAGATAGGTGGTAAAAGATTGTTTCTGGGTGTGCCTGTGATGGTGTTTCTGGAAGAGATTAGGATTTGGATCGATACACAGAGTAAAGAGGATGGCCCTCCTCCATGCGGCTGGGCATCTTCACTTCTCTTGAGGGCCTGGATAGAGCAAAAAAAAAGGCAGAGGAAGGGCAATTTGTTCTCTGCTTGAGCTGGGACATCAATCTTCTGTCCACAAACATCAGCACACCTAGTTCTCGGGCCTTCGAAGTCAGACCAGGACTTGACACCATTAGGTTGCTTGGTTCTCTGGCCTTGGGGATCTACGCCACAAACTTTCCCAGGCCTCCAGCTAGCAGATAGCAGGCAGTGTGATTTCCCAGCCTCTAGAATTGTGTGAGCCAATCCCTCATAAAAAATGGCTTTTGGGGTGCCTGGGTGGCTCAGTCAGTTAAGCGTCTGCCTTTGGCTCAGGTTATGATCTCAGGGTCCTGAGATGGAGTCCCGAGTCATGCTCCCGGCTCAATGGGGAGTCTGCTTCTCCCCCTCTCTGATCGTTTTCATTCTCTCTCTCTCTCAAACAAGTGAATAAAATCTTTAAAAATAAAATAAATAAATAAATAAATAAATAAATAAATAAATAAATAAAGTCTTTCTGTATCTATCCCATGGGCTCTGTTTCTCTGGAGAACCCACACTAATACAACCATCATGCTTTTATCTGGCTACCAGATATAAGTAGGCCCATGTGATATTACTGGGCAGAGTTCTCTTGGGCTTCTAACCTGTAGAGAATGCCTCAGTTTCTTCATGGCAAAGGAAAAAAGAAAATATAACCACATGATCACAGTTAGTCAAGGAGTCAGAGAGAACATAATCTATTCCCAACTACCCCAACTAATTCAGTATTCACCTGCCAAGTCCTTGCTAAGAACCTGCTGGGTGTAAGACACTGTGCACGGCCGCTTGGGAGCCACAAATATAACACGGCCCTTATCCCTGTTCTGAGGAACTGGAGAATTGGTTCAGGTTCAGAACCAACCCAAGGTACC